>NW_026947501.1:9388450-10699700 GCF_034190915.1 Cavia porcellus | reverse complement strand
TTGTGTGTGTATATATATACGTATACATATATAACTTTAGAGCACGTACGTTAGGAAGAGAATGGACGTTAGTTCTAACTTATTGATACTAAACCTTTGTTGGTACAGTTTTGATGTGCACCATGGTAGCAGGCGCGGGGTTTGTACTGCCCGTGGTACACCTTCCTCCGTCTCCCACTTCCCTCCTCTCCCCTCACTGCAGAAGCTTTTGTTCCCGTGTTTTCCGTGTATCTTTCCCCCCGCCGTCCCTTCATTCCTTTCTTCCCTCCTCCTTCCTTGCTCCCTTTCCCATTTGAACGTTTTCTTCCTCTTTCCCAATAGTTATTATACATTTTGGCCTGCATTTGCACTTTTGGTTTCTCACACTAAAGAAACAGTGCAGTATTTACACACGTGTGTGTGTTTTATTTCACTTAAGAGTACGGTCTCAAGTTGCATCCATTTACCTAGACATGTCTCAAGCTTATCCTTCTTTTTTTATATATATATATTTGTCTTTTTCCTTTTTATCAGTACCGGGGATCGAACTCACGACTGCCTGCTTGCAAGGCAGGCGCTTATGCCGCTGAGCTAAATCTCCAGCCTCCAAGCTTATCCTTCTTTATGGCAGACTAGTACTCCATTATATTAAAAAAACTCAAATCTTCTTTATCCATTTATTGGTTGATGGACATTTGAGCTGTTTGCAAGATTTAACTATTAAATATGCCACTAAAACATGGACTGCATATATTATTGAGACATGATGGTTTTAATTTAATTCTTTCAAGAAGATCCCACGAAGGGGAGTAGCTGGTTTTAGTTTTTTGAGGACTCTCCATACTGATTTCCAGTGTTTACACCTGTTCTACACTCCCACTAAACTGGAGAGGGCTCCCCACAGCACTGCCAGCATTTGTTTGTGGTTGAATTCTTGCTGATAGCCAGTCTTTCTGGAGTGAGATGGTGTGTCAGTGTTGTTCTGGTTTGTATCTCTTGAATGACTAGTGTTGCTGAACTTTTTTTGAATGTTTATTTGTAGTTTCTGCTCTTCATCTGAGAAGTGTCTATTCATTTCAGACGCACATTTTTGGATTGGGTCTTTAAATATGATAGGACTGATTTTTAAAAATTTTTATAGTCTAGATAGTAGTCTTTTTGTCTGAGGAGTAGCTAGATTATCTCTTCACTTTGTTGACAGTTTTGTTAGCTGTGCAAAAGCTTTTACAAAGTCTTTGCCTGCACCAGTGTCCTCAAGAGTTCTACCTATTCTATCTTTCAGCAGATTTAGTGTTTCTGTTTTGATATTTAGATCTTTGATCCACTTCAATTTTAGTTTACTAAGTGCATGGTGAGAGATATGGGTCTACTTTTAATCTTTGGCCATGTGGAAAGCCAGTTTTCCCAGTACCATTTATTAAAGATGACAGCTTTGTTCCAGTAAAGAAGTTTGGCCCCTTTGTCAAAGATATGGTGGCTGAGTGTATTTGGAATTGATTCTGAATCTCCTAACCTGTTCCATTGATCCTCAGGTCTGCTTTTTATTTTTTCTTGCCAGTACCATACTGTTTTTATCACAGTAGCTTTGTAGTATAATTTCAAGTCAGGGATTGTGATGCCTTTGCCTTGCCTTTGTTGCCCAGAATTGCTTTTGCTGTTTTGTCTCTTCAAGTTCCAAATGAATTTTAGGATTGTTTTCTCTAATTCTGTGTGGTATGCTATTGATATTTTGGTTGGGATTGCATTAAATCTGTAGGACAGTTTTGAAAGCATGGCCATTTTCCCTGTATTTGTTCTTCCTGCCCAAGAATGAAGATTATCTTCCCATTTTACGATGTCCTCCTGTTTGATCTCCTTTTCACAATTCTGCAGTTTTCACTGTAATGTCATTTACTCCTCTTACTACATGGATTCCTGGCTATTTCATTTTTTTGGATGCTATTATTTTTTAGTGGAGTTTTTGGGGTCTTCTGTGCAGAGTTATATAATTTAACTTCTTGGTGTGCTTATTCCTCTTATTAATTTCTCTAGTTAGTGTTACCAAACTGTATTGAATAAGAGTGATGATAGTGGCTATTCTTGTCTTATTCCTGGTTTTAAAGTACAAGTTTTCAGTTTTTGTCCATTTAGCCTAATGTTGGCTATTGATTTGTCATATACGGCTTTTATCGGGTTGAGATAAAGCCCATCTATTCCAATTTTCTGTGTTTTTTAAAATCATTAGTAAATGTTGGACTTTGTCAAATCCTTTTGATGCATCTGTTGAGATGATCATGTAGTTTTTGTCCTTGGCTCTGTTAATGTGTATCACATTTACTGATTTGCATATGTTGAATATTCCTGCTTCTCTAGGATGAATCTAACTTGGTCATGGTATACAATCTTCTTGATAATTTGCCATATTCTGTTTTCCAGTATCTTACTGAGGATTTTTTTCATCTATATTCACTAGGGAGATTGGTCTCTATTTCTCTCTCTGTTTTTGGTTGGATCCTCCTGTGGTTTGGTATCAAGGTAATGCTTGCTTTCAGGAATGAATTTGGGAATATTGCTTTGATTTCCATTTTACTATAGAGTTTGAGAAGTTGTGGTATTAGTTATTTAATTTCCATATTTTATGAGGTTCTTGTGGTTTCTCTTGACATTTATTTTCAATTTTATTGTACTATGCATGGGATAATTTCAATTTCACTCTACTTATTTAAGCATGTTCTGTGAGCTAGTATGTGATTTATTCTGGACAACATCCCATGTTCAGCTGAGAAGAATGTGTCTCCCATTATTGTTGGGTGGAACACTTTGTAGACATCTACTAAGTCCATTTGTTTAGAAGTTTGGTTCAGTTCTGGTATTTCCTTTTTGGTTTTCTTAATCTAGTTAATCTATTTGTGACAGTGGAGTGTTTAGATTCCCAATTATAGTCATATCAATGCTTTCAATTTTCCGTGCCTGTTAATATTTGTTTTACATAGTTAGATGTGCTGCTATTTGGTGCATATAGATTTATGATTGTTATCTCTTCCTCTTGGATTGTTCCCTTAACAAGGATGTAATGGCCTTCTTTGGTCCTTAATCAGTCTTGGCTTGAAATACAAGCAAATGAATGAAATAGCTACCCCTGCTTTTTTCTGGCTACCTGTCATGTGGAGTATTGCTTTCTATCCTTTGATTTTGTCTATGAATTTCTTTTGTAATTAAATGTGTTACTTGGATGCAGCGTATTGTTGGATCTTGCTTCGTGATCCATTCTGCCAGTCTGTTAAAGTGCAAATTATATTTATGGTTGTTCTTAAAAGACTCAGAAATTATCCTGAATATTACCTCGATTCTACCCTAAAAGTATATTTTTACATTGAAAAATTTTGGTAGTTAACATGTTTATAAATTTAAAAATACAAACCATAATCGTAGTTTGAGGGTATCTCTAATATATTAAATCACATATATTTATTCTTTTTGGGTTAAAAACAGTAAAATGTTGGTAATTTCATATAGCTCAATCACTAGCTGTTGGCAAATGCTGAATCTCTAGCATTTGCTAGCTAATCTCTAGCTAATGGCTTTTAGCTATTGATTTCTTATAGCTACGATTTAAGATGGTCATCTTGAATTTCTCTTTTTTTTTTTTTTTTTTTGTCTTTTTCCTTTTTATTGGTACCAGGGATCGAACTCACGACTGCCTGATTGCAAGGCAGGCGTTTATGCCGTTGAGCTAAAGCCCCAGCCCCCATTTTGAATTTCTAAATATTTGATATTCCTGGGGGGAAATCTGAGTTCTTTTCTGTGCAGTGGAAAGAAAGACACACTCGCCTGGAAGTTGGTGCAAATATGAGCAATAACACAGACAAATACTGGAGTGTTAGACGGAGCTTAAGAGATCTTAGCTAACGCTAGCATTCTTCAGACGTAAAAAGAGTGAGTGGCTGATGGAAGTACTTAATTCTCCTGATTTGCAGCCTATATCCTTTTATTATATCATACTTTTGACAGTTGATTTTTTTCTCATACTATTTTTAATGAGTAAATTTTTGGTCTGCGTGTTTTTGCTGTGCTGAGCATTAAATATAATATTTAATAACTTACCTGTTTAATGACTGCTCAGACTTACCACCCATCTTTTGTTTGTTTGTTGTTTTGAGGCAAAGTTTTCACTTTGCAGTGCAGGCTGGTCTTGAACTCACTGCGTAGCCCATGTTGGTTTTGAACTTGTGGTTATACTCCTGCCTCAGCCTTGAGTGCTGGGGTTACAGGTGTGCACTGGGCACCGTGTCTGGCTCATTCTCTCTCTCTCTCTCTCTCTCTCTCTCTCTCTCTCTCTCTCTGTAGTTCTACATACCTTGTCTGTAGCGTCTCAGTGTCTTTTTCTTTGGGATCGTACACCTTGTTTATACTGTACTGTAGATTTGCTGATTGTACTGTACAGTGCTACAGTTTTATGGTCTCCTATACATTATAGTATTATATATATTAGTTAGGCAAATAAAAGCATAGTCATCAAATTGATGTTTTCTTTGACCATTTCTTTGTTCTAAATATTATAATGTACATACTATATACAAACCCTCATTTAGCAACCAATTCATTTACTGACCCAGTTGTAGGAGTGGAACCCGGTCATTAAATGAGGAGCCTCTCCGTGTGTTGTGTGTGTGTCTGATTTGGGGCTGGTACTGTTGAAGTGGATTGGAGTGTGACATCGAGGGGTTTGGAAAGACTGGAAGAAGACATGATGACCTACGAGTGCAGACACTAGCGGTTACACTTCCAGTTGACTTGCCACATGATGTTGAGATACAGTTTTCATGTTCACTTTCAGATGACCTGGTGCAGCTAATAACATCATGTCCTCAAGCTGAACTAATTCAGTCTCTCACTGAAGAAAGGAGTGGGAACCTGCCGTTTTTATCTTTGGGGCTTATAATACTTCATCTGTTCTCTATAAATATGGAAGAAGTTGGGATTAAGCTACTTCAAGAAATAAATAAAGGTGGGAAAGGTAAGTAAAAAGAAATAGTGGGTTATTTAGGAGAACTTTCATAACGATTTGATATAAGTTAACTCAATTTTCTTTTAGAGGTCCCTCTTAGCAAAGGTTAACTTTAGGAATATATAAATATAAAGATCACTGTGTCAATAATTGTGTCCTGCAATAGTACATATTTCTTGAGAGAATCAAAATGAATAAAGAAACACTATTTAATTTGATTGGAATGTCATAATAATTTTAATAACTAACATTATTCTAAAATTTGAAGATGTATGAACATGTGTATATTTAGCAATCTTTTATATGATTTTAAAAAATTACTTAGATATAAGCCTTATACATTTTACTCCTTCTTTTCTCTGTGTCACTAGGGATTGAACTCAGGGCTTTGTGCGTGCTAGACAAGCACTCTACCACTGAGCTGCATCCCGAGTCCCTATATTTTAATTCCTAAACCAACATTTTTGCATATCTATATGATACTCCTTTGGACCTAAATCTGCACTGGAATCTAGATAAATGATAATTAAATTTCATTTTTCCCCTTTCATTAACTTAAGAACTTGAACAGACAAACTTGATTTTAAATTATTGTCTGGGATCAAGGAAAGATAGGCAAATTACTTGAAACTGTATTTGAAGAGATGATTTTATAGTTTGAAATTATCATTAAAGACATCAAATTATTTCATAGGAAAATGGCAGTTATGGTAAAAATAAACTAGTGTTGATAGTATGTTAAAGATAATCATCTTGTATGAACTATCATAAGTAATACAGGTATTAGGTAAGAAATTAGCCTCAGGCTGGGTATGGTGGCACACACCTGTATCCCAGCACTATGGGAGGCTCAGTTAAGAGTATTTCAAGGTCAAGCCCAACTTAGTCAGTTTAGCAACTGAGCTTGGAATGTAGCTCAGTGCGAAGATGCTGACTTCAAGCATCAGCACTTAAAAAATATTGTAGATACCAAATACAGATTCTACAATTGACTTTCAAAAATAAATATAAAAAAAATAAAAAAGTAAATATCATTTTATTTATTTATTTATTTTTGAGGCAGAGTCTTGATGTGTAGTTCATTGTGGACCTTGAACTCACCACATAGCCCAGGCTCAGCCTCGCAGTGATCCTCCTGCCTCAGCCTCCCAAATGCTGGTGTGCTACCACGCCTGGCCTGGATTTATTTTTAAAGGAAAATTATTTCACTTTGTAGAAAAAAATTTTTTAAATAAAAGCCACTTAACTAAGAGGTCTCCACTTGAGTTAGAAGGTTTTCCAAAGAGTTTCTTAAACCTTTGGGAAGGCACTAGTAAGACATTTCTAAAGGTGTTTGTTAGATCATAAAATCTCAACAGGCCCTTCGTCAGCAAGCTGAGCCCACATCCTTCCCTTGCTGAGCTCCCTGTCTTGTAGCTGTCTAACTGCTACTTTACCAAAGAGTCGAAGGGGAGATGAGTAGAGAAATGCGGAATGTGGGAGACAGTAGAGGGTTGACATAAAAAGTTCTGGATAAAGGAGGAGGAGAAGGAACTTACCACAAGCGAGACCAAGAACGGTGTGTGACATCATTAAACTTACGGGAATCCTGTGGAGTTAAGAGGAGCTTTATAATTGTGAAGAACCGCTGAGTGTAGATTATCAAACAGCAAGTGTTGTACTATAATCGTTCATTTTTTCCCCAGATGCCGTAGAACACCTTATGATGAGCGATCCACTTTGCTCACTAGAAACATGGCAAGACGTGGCAGTCGTGTGCTCACAAAATGGCTTTAACAGATTATCTGGTGACATCGTGTCCATTCTTCGGTCTCAGGCTGGAGTTACAGAAATTTCTGAAGAAGATGAAAAAGTGAACCCGATGGAACATGTTTTTTGGTAGCTCTATATTTTTACCGGTCGAGGGAGCTGGTACAACATTGTATGTATGTCAGCTGAGCAAACTGGTTTTGGCATAATTATAAATAAATCGAGCATACAAAGCTCTCAACTAAATGACACTAATTTCATTATGATATTTAGGTTTTCCTTGAAACATTTATATTATTGATTTCTTTTCCCATGTGGTCATTTCCTACATTGAATTTTGATAAAATCCAAGATTAGAACAGTGTAAAATTGGACAGGGACTTTGGGGACATAAGCTAATTCCTGGATAGGTTCTTTTCTGGTAATTTGATTTGATAGCGAGGACTGAAGAAGGTGAGGGTGGTGTTCTGCCTGCAGGCAAACTGCCCAAATTTCAAATTCTACGAGCCTGCCTTGAAGACAACAACAGATGTTATTTCAAGGTTAACTTGCTGGCAAAATCTAGAGTGCAGTAATTTTTTACTACTGATTTAAAGATGTCACATGCTTTGGTGTTTATAAATACGGCAAAGGTTAGGCTTCTAATGCAATTAGAAGTCGTAGCTTGTTCTTCTTTAGAGGGAGGAACCAGCCAATTTTTTCGTAGAAGTTGACCTGAAATACCTGTAGGCAGAGTAAATATGTCCCAAGAGTGGTTTCTTTTTATTATTTCAAGTGTCTGAATAAGTATCTGAAAACCCAGAGTTCCGGGGCCTAGGGTTTAGCTCAGCAGCATAAGCACCTGTCTAGCAAGTGTGAGGTTGTGAGTTTGATCCCCGGTATCAATCAATCAATCAATCAATCAATCAGAAAACCCAGAGTTCTGTGCCATTGACAAGTGTGATACTAAAACCGATCAAGCAGAACGGATACCCAGGTAATCAGAACAGCTTTCAGGCCTTATGCCACATGAGAATCTATGAGCTGAATGTCCACCTTGATGAAGGGTTAAAGTGAACTGTGTTAGAGCAAAAAGCATGTATTTTCCTTCCTAAATTTAAATTGAATGTGGATTTTTTTATGGTGGAAAGAATGTGAAGTTGGAGTCAGCCTTATATAAAAATTCTGACGCAGTCTTTTACTCATCTGTGAAATATAGGTAGTAATATCTACTTAGGTTTATGAGGATTACTGCTGACTTTTATGTGAAGTGTAAATGTAGCACATAATGCAGGAATTTAGTAGAGACAGCTGTTATTTGTAGGAAGCTGCAGAAACAAGAATTAATCTGCTTACTTTACACTTACAAAATTCCACATTTTTACCTATTTGTATGATATAATTGTACTTATCTGAAGTATTTGATATATTGGTATAACTTATTGCCTATATTAAGGTATCCAAGCTCATATTATGGTTGCCTGAAATATATTATAAATCTAGAAGTATACTGGCCAAGACTAATTTTTCTGTATTGTGCTAAACACAGAACTAGATAATTATAATTCAGTTTTTGAAAACTTAATATTTTTACCAAAGTAATGCACATGCATAGTCTAAAAACCAGTGTATTACTAAGATGCTTACAGTAACTAATAACATTTTTATTTCTAAACTTTTATATTAACTGTGATTTAAAAACAAAACAAAACAGAAGAAAGCATTAAAAAAGAGGGACAGAAAGTGGATATTTCAGCAGACTGCTTCCTGATGTACCAATGGCTTAAAACCCTTTTTACTATGAGACCTGTATGATTAATAGAATGCTACGTGAGTTCATTAACAGAACTCAGTGGGGAAATGTGGTCATTGAAGGCCAGCAGAATGAAGTACATAAATAATCTGGAGCAAGGTTGAAACAGTAGCTGTTAGCTTTGCCCTGGTTTAAAAATGTTTATCCTTATTATTCCTTCTCAGATCGTTACCTCACGGAAAGTGCAAGTTGTCAAGTGAATATGAATTACAATGTCTAAGTGGGGAGGAAAGATAAGAATATAAAGGCGTGTGGGGAGGGAGAGGGGACTGAGTGGGGGCTCAGAGGGTTTGCAGTATATGACAACCTTCCTGAAAGCCATAGTGAGAGAAATACAACAAGGCCCTGGCACAGACTCCTGCAGTACAGACCAGGCCTTCCCTTATTGAGTTTTATGTCCTTTTCTTCATGCTTATGATAAATTTATTCTGACTGGGTAATCTCTCTTATCATTTATAATTCTAAAATTCAGTAATCCTGAAAAGGAACAAAGTATTTCACAGTGTTTCTTGACCATCTGCCTCAATTTGAAATACTAAGATTAAGCATCAACATCAATGATGTATCCTAAATACCTATTTTGTGTAGTTTTTACAACATCTAGCTGAAAGACAGGATATCTTTTAAAATTTCTAACAATATTTTTTTAGTATCATTGAGAGTATATTCACATTTCATCAGTTGCTTAAAAACGCCATTTTACCATAGGAGCTAAACAGTGTTGGCGAGTTCTCTTTGGACTTGTCACCTAGCGTGTGTCCTCCTCTCCTGCCTGTGTTTTCCTGTTGCCAGTGACTGTGTGAGCCGGTGCGGTTGTCACTGGGAATGGTGCACATTCTGGATTTGTCTGATTGCTTCCTCATGGTATTATTTAACCTGTTCTTCTATTTTCTGTTTTTCTGGTGAATGGAATTTAGTTCTAAAGGCTTGGCTAGATTTAGATTCAACTATTTTAGCAAGTGTTACAGTCAGGATTTGCAAGGAAAACATTTTAAAACAGAACACATAATTTGTAGTATTATTTTATAGTAGTCACTCAAAGCGTCAAACAGGAAAAGTGCAGGAAGTACTCCTAAAGACCCCAAAGCATGCAGCTGAGGGCCAGGTCCCGTGCAACACCCTGCGTGGGTCCAGATGAAGACCTACAACCCGTGACAATGTCTCATGCAAGCCTGTTTCAAGAATCTACACTGGGAAGGCCCAAAGTCGGCGGTGGAAGCCAGAAAGTCTGTGCCGGCGGGATGAAGGAGCTGTGCCCGCAGGCTGAGGGCTCCGCACTAGAGTCAGGAAGCCACACTCAAAACAAAGACCAGCGCTCCGCCGAAAAGTACCACAGCCATCCTCGGTGATAATGAGCTCCTGATGATAATGGTCAAATTGATATCAGGAAACCAGCGTGACAAGCTTCTCCAGGAGACTGAAAGTGTACCATCGTCCCCTCTGCAGCCTGGAAACAGTGAAGTGAACTGCAGCCGTTCTCAGCAACAGGAGGGTCCCAAGCTCCTCTGATGATGAGAACAAGCTCATATCAGGAAAGAATGTGGATGAGCTCCTCCAGGAGAACAACAGCACCCAGCAGAACAACACCACCGCATCTGCCTCTCCAGTGCTCCTTTTTATGTTGGCAGCAATCTTCAGGTGGGCCCTCCATGCTCAGAATCACACCGATGCATTTCAGCTGGTATAAAAATTGACCACCTGTTGTCAGTCCACTACAGCAAGGGTCCTTATAGTCATGCTGAGCACTTGGTATTCCTTCTTGTTAAGAGGAACCAAATGTTTGGTTATTTCATGTTAGTTGTTTTTGAGATACAGTCCAGCATTCTTAGTTGGGCATGGTGGTGCACACCTGTAATCCTAGCTCATGGGAGGGTGAGGCAGGAGGATCGTTGTGAGTTTGAGGCCAGCCCAGGCTACATAGTGAACTCAAGGCCAGGCTAGACTATATAGCAAGACACTATCTCAAAACACAAAAAGAAAGAAAGGAAGAAAAAAGAAAGGAAGAAAGAAAGAAAGAAAGAAAGATAGAAAGAAAGAAAAGGAAAGAAAAAGAAAGAGAACCCAAAGTCCTCACATGTTCCATCCCCTACATAAGCAGGAGTTCAGCTGCCTCTTGAGCCTCATCTCCTGCTGGCTCCTTCCTTTCTTTGGACTGACACTTGCCTCCTTTTTGTTCATCTCGTAAGGGAATTTAAAATTTGCTATTTCTTTTACTTAGAAATCTTATTCCTTTCCTCTTACTTTAGATCTCAGCTTAGCTAAAATTTCCTGAGGGGAGCCTTTTAAGGTTTCCTTCATTATCCTGATTTTCCCTTTTTTCATTTTAAAGAGGATAAAACCAAGGAAAATAAAACAATATAACCAATCAAAAACCCAGCATAAGTGACACAGGACTTCAAAACAGTGTACCATCAGCAGTAGCTGCCATAATGCCTCTTGTTGTCTTTAAAATAGCTGCAGATACTGTCAGACATAGTGAAAATCACAACCAAACAGAATAGAACCAATAAAAACAAAACAATGAGGCAATAAAGGGCTTCAAAACAAGACAACAGTAATCAAAAATAGCTACCATAATATAGCTTGCTAGCTTTGAAATAGCTGCCCGTGCCATCAGATACAAAATCCAACAGAACAAACCCAACCCAACAGAAGAACGAAAATGATGCAGGACTTCAAGACCAGGTAATAGGGAATCAACAATGGCTACCGCCTTCAGGAGATCCCTCCTAGATGCCACACTGCATACCGCTATCCTCTGAACAGACAACAGACCACCCGCCCTAGACCTGCAAGGTCAGTGACACACCAAAACATCACAGGCATCAAATTGCATTTCACCTCAATAGCTGTCATCGCAGCCTGTGTTTCTCCAGATCAGCCGCTTGCTTATGATGTGTGTGCGGGTGTGTGGGTTGGCTCTTCTTGTTTGCCAGCCCACAAGCCAGAAGGGGCTGGGGTCTGGCTGTCTCCCCTGACCCCCATCCCCGCCTGCGGCGGCCCAGGCATGGTGCTGGTTTACAGGAAGGGCTTGATCCTTGATGAGTCCTTGTTCTCTCCCCCTGCAGTCTGTGAATGGCACTGAGTCACAGGGGATGGCTGGGTCTGTCCTGATTTTCCCTTTTGCAGGCTGTCCTTTCTTGCAGTTATCATTATTGTCAGTGGAAATATTTTTTAGGTTAACAGCAGTACTTTTTAAGGGTGTGAGGTATGAGAGAGTTGCTGTATTCATTTCCTGTGACTGCTATAACAGATTATTACAAACTTGTGACTTAACCAGTAGAAATGCATTACTTCCCACTTGTGGAGGTAAAAGTCATGAGTCAAGATCTGGGTGGACTGATTCCTTATGAGTACTGCAGGAGAGACTGTTGGAGACCACCCTCCTCAGTTTACAGATGGGCATCTCTGTCTCTTTCTAAATCAGCCTTCCTGTATGTGTTAGAGTTCATCCTAATGACCTCACCTCGTCTGATCTCATCTTCAGGGTACTGTGGAATTTTGTGGGATCAACGTCAACCCATAACAATTACCAGTATATCACCAAAATAAAACCTATATAGTCCTGGGCACAAAATAATTGTTCAGTAAGTAATTCCTAAATTCATAAATACTAGACTGGATCTAGTATCTTTCATATTTAATGCCAGTCTTATGAATTAACTTTACTCTTGTTTTTTTGAGCAAATTTTATTGGTAAATAAATATACATCACACAGTAATATTGTGTGTTCTGAAAAATGCACAAATTATAATTGTACAACTCAATGATTCTCATAAAGAGCATATTTGAGTAGTCAATTCTTGTACATATCTTGTATGTGAACACATGCATGCATTTCTGCTGGATTCCTGCTTTGTTTTTAAGTTCTGTATTGAGGAGTGTATGTAAGATCACAGTAGTAGGTATACTTTTCAAGATAAGATTACATTAATGTCTCATTTATCATGTGATTCTTCTCTGATCTATTATGAAAAGTCTATAATAGAAATTTTGTGGATTAGAAACTGTGAGTGAGCCTGGTGTGGGCATGCCTGTCACCCAGCACTTGAGAGGCTGAGGTAGGACGGTCACTGCAAGTTTGAGGCCAGCCTGAGCTACTCAGTCAGTTCATTTCTAGCCTGGAAGACATACAGACTCTGTCTCAATCTAAAATGAAAAAAACTAAACCCAAAACATGAATGAACACTCAAAAATACACACGGTCAGACACTGTACTAGACACTGGGTGCCCAACACTGTGCTAGCCATTTTACCATACATTTTTATTGAATCACTGTAACAGTTTGCACCACAGATATTACAGTAGATATCATTGTCAGTGTTCTTGGGTTTTGTTTTTCCAGAACCTTCAGGTGCAGAATAAGGTTATAGGTTTGGGATCTCTTCGATCTGCTTTCATTGTGTCCCAGGATGTTATACTGATATTATTATTTGATTCCAGGAGCTGTCTAATTTCTTCCTGGATTTCTTCTGTGACCCATTCATAGTTTAATTTTCTTTCATTTGCATAATTTGCCATTCATTTCTAGTTTCATTGTGCTATAATCTGATAATACACATGGGATAATTTCAGTTCTTTTGCATTTACTTAAGCATGCTTTATGGACTACTGCATGATCTGTTTTGGAGAAAGGTCCACATGCTGCTGAGGTTTCGTATCCTGTTGTTTAGTGGAACACCTGAGATATCTATTAAGTCCATTATTTTGAGGTTTGGGTTCAGATCTGATATTCTTTGCTGATTTTTTTTAGTTTATGGGTCTATGTGTGACAATGGAGTATTAAGGTTCCCTATTATAATTATATTGATGTTTATTTAATTTTTTTATGTTCAGAATGTTTCTTTGATGAAGCTGGGTGTGCCAGTGTTTGATGCATACATCCTTATAATTACTATCATGTTATACTGTTCCTTTAGCTAATATCTCATACTGTCCACACATCGGTCACTTCTGTTGCCTGTACTTTCAATAGAATTTTTAATTTCATGAATTTCTGTTTAATGTCTCCTTCATAGGCTTTCTTTGCTAAACTGGCCATTCATGTTTTATGTCACTTTGTTTAGCTCAGCTAGCTTTTCATTAGTTCTTTTTGTAAACTCACTGAGCATTTTCTTTATTAAATCTGTTATCTGTATAATTATATGCAGAACTCATTTGAATTCAATGAACACTTTATTGTCTTTTTTTGCAAAAAATGTCACTGCATGATTATTTATTTAAAATATTATGGGGCTGAGGATTTAGCTCAGCAGCTCAAAGCACTTGTCTGGTAAGCACAAGCACATGAGTTTGATCCCCAGTATCAAAATAAAATAAGATAAAATAAAGTAAAAGATTATGACTCTGGTTGTAAATACATATGGGCTTAAATAATTTATGGCTATTCACATAAACCCTCAATTAAAATGGTTAACTGTTCATCCCCAGTGACTTTTGTTTTAATAAGCACAATTTTCTATCTGGTTTAAAGCATTTACACCTTTTAAGTCTTGATTCTTGAAAAAATTACTGAAAAGTAATTTAAGCTTAACTACATGAAACAATAGTATTGTTCCAATACTATCCCCGCTTTCTCCCTGGCAAAACAGGCACATATGGATATTGCACAACTTATAGATATGTTGTTAGGTACATATAAACTCTCTCTACATGTGACGGTGTTTCCACTACATCTTGCTCAATACATGTAAAATTATGAAATACAACTTACAAAAATCTTTAACAATATACTTTTATGACAAAGTATCCTGATGATATTACAAAATTTATTTTCTAGCCTTGCATTTCTTTGCTTTTACTCTTCAATTTCTAAAACAGTAGTTGTCTGTCTCATTACATAAAATTCCATTACTTTACAATTCCTAACAAAATAAATTTAGGCTACATAGTAGATAATTGTCCCTTAAACATTTGTCTCCCTCCAGTCTCATTTATTAAAATCAAGTATTTACCAAGTTTTCTGTAATTCTGAATCAGAAAATGTATAGCACAAAACAGACAGAAATAGCATATTTAAGTTAAAAGAACTGTGAATTTTAAATATTTTGGTCATATTTTATAATAATATATTTTGACAAAAATAATAAAATATAAAGTTTAATTTATTTTTAATTGTTAGATATGAAGGGCATTTTACATTTATAAAATACTATTTAATTTGGCTTTTCACAGTTGTTTCTAAGAACACTGCTGTAATGTTTTTAAGAACTTTTTTTTTTAAGTACTGGGGATTGAACTCACTACCTAGCACTCAGCAGGCAGGTGCTTATCCTATTGAGCTAAATCCTACTGCTGTAATGTTTTAAGAATTTTGAGAATAAAAGCACCTAAAAAGTAAGAAATAAAAAAAAATTCTTAAGGAAAATGTATGATGTTCAAGAACTTTGTCAAATTCATAACTCACTTTTAAGCATCTTTTATATGCCAACAAACAATCTTTATTGCCTACTAAGACTTATTTGATTCAATGTAATCTAAAAATATAATTTTGGAAGCCTTATTGAGATTTATTAAAACATTTTAAAATTTAAAAATTTGCAAAGAAAAGTTTATTCTGGTGGCAGTAGTTGTCAAGGCACAAAAATACATGAAAAAATGTTTTTGCATATATATACAAACTAAATTCAAATGTGTAAGCTATATATGTATATATATACATACATACAAATAGATTCACACACATGGAGTTTAGGCTCTGGAAGGGAAATGGATGAAAACTTCACATAACAAACCATTTATCTTATTTATCACTGAAATTCCAGTGAGCTGTAATGGAGAGTTTATTATCTGTTTCATTCTTACTCAGATATCAGTCTATCATTAACAGAAGGTTTTCAGATGTGTAAAGTCTGACAAAGGAAGTCAGAGTGGTGAATTAAGTGATGGGTATGGGAGTCTTAAAATGTATTTTTACGGGGCTGGGGATTTAGCTCAGCGGCATAAGCACCTGCCTTACAAGCAGGCAGTCGTGAGTTCGATCCCTGGTACTGATAAAAAAAAAAGAATGTATTTTTACTGTTAAATTCATGTAGAGTACTGCACAAAAGTTGATCAACAATAAAACAACAAAATTCTTTGAACACTGTGATATACTTATACTATACATATGTGTTATTATAGCATCACTTACAAATTCTACCTTAGGTGATCTAATAAAATTATGAATGATTTTACTAATTTTTAAGGCACCAGTGCTTACTGCCCTTTTAAAAATCTCCTCTATTATCTTTACAAATAATTTGGGTATGTAGCTTTTGATTTATCATCAGTGATGCTCATGGATCAGCTTTTGGGGAGTTGGGAACTTTGGAGTATTTTGTTGCTTTGTTTTCTTATCTTTTTTGTGTGTGCAGGACTTACACACTGGGGGCAGTGGAAGACTTTATTAGCAGTACAGATGACTCTTTGGTTAGTGTCTGCTTTTCAATGCTGCACTACGGGTGTGGCTAGGTACAGACATTTGCCTCTGTCCCACGATCCTGCCACCTTCATTTATTTGGGAGAGAAAGCTGCAGTATATACGGCCCAGCACCCAGTTCCCCGGAAATGGGCCAGAGTATTGTTAATGACACAAAGGCAAACCAGATATTGGCATACAGCAAAAATCAGTTAATAGCAATAACTGTGTTACTTTGGAAATAGCCATGAAAACAATAATAGCATCAAAGATAAACCAGGTATTCATACCCTAAGAACCAGCACTATATCCCACTGACCATAGAAAAGAGATCTGTAACACAGAATAAACACTAAGATAAACCAAATATTGATGTACTGTAAGTATCTATAAATTCAACAGCCTTATACCTCCACTAACAATTAAAACGGTATTCAACAGTAATAGCCTAGAGCAAATTAACTAAGAGTCACAAAGCTTAATGCTTTATTAAGGACACAGGGTTAGAGAATGAAAAGTAAAATTCTAAAAATTAGTGGAAGATGAGGAGAGAAAAGTGAGGTAAAGAATCCTATGGGGGAATGTTGGTAGCACTGATGAAATTAGTAGTATTGAGCAAATAAGAAAAAGAAAAACAGAAAAATAGAAAAAAACAAAAGGAATTAAATGGAACAAAGAAAGAGGGAGAGAGAGAACGGTTAACCCCTAAATGCCAATGAAGAAAAAGAAAAATAATCGCGTTTAAAATTCCTTTATCCTTTTGAATGAATGATTTCTGTATAGGACCTGCAGTCTTGGAGCTGAACAAGCCACCGTTTTCTCCATGCACTTGTGAGGTGCCCCACCCCTTCCCAGAGCCTCCTCTGTCCGTACACCCCAGACTAGCAGCTGTCCAAAGCACGGTGTGTCCTTGCTCCCCTGGTAGATGAGTGTTGTGGCTTGTTTCAGTGTCCCCCAAAGCCTCATGCAGTCGTGGAGCAGGCCGAGTCTGGCGTTTGTGATTAGTTCGCTGTCTAGTGCTGGGATTGCTGGTGTGGGTGCTGCACCCACCAGGGATGGTAACCGTCTATAATACAGGGAGGGAGGGGCCATGTCCTCCTCTTTTGCCTGTCACTCTTGCTGTTGGTGGTTGCCGTGAACAGCTGTCCCTCAGCCATGCTACCCTGCCTTGGAGCCATCTGAGCATGGACTGAAATTTCCAAAGCCTGTAAGCTAAATAAACCTTTCATTGCTTCACTGTGGGTGTCACGTATTTCGTCTCAATAATGAGAAAAAAATGTAACCAAGACCATGGGGAAAGCAGTCGCACCAGCAGTCTGTGCTAGATGCAAGCAGAATGCAGGAGTTTAAGCAGATTGCTGGACTTAACGCCAGCGACTTCAGACCCAGATGCCTCTAGAAGCCACACACGGTGGCTGGTTTCTCATCATGGAGGCAGGGGCCGGTATCCTTACCAGCCTGCGTTTAAACTTCTCAAAGTGTCTGACTCCAGCCCTCACCTCCTGCATGGCTGTCACCTGTAGTTGCCTCTCACCCGGTGTCTGTGGGATGGGAACACTGGAAACCTCAAAGTGGAGTTGTTCTGTGGCTCAGTCTTAAACAATCCCTTCCCCAAAAACTGCCTGATTAAACACTCTGGCAATGTGGCAGGCACTACTGTTGGTTTTTTCTCCAACTCTAGCCTGCTGTGAAGGAGTCACTTTCAAAGAAAACCATACACTGTTGTTTAGTTACAAGTGTCACGGGTTTTCTTGGAGTTGGTAGAGCTTGCGTTGTTTCTCCCCAAAGCTGACAAAGCTCCAGGACTTACCTTCTCCCTTGGAGCATAGACTCATTCACTATCCAGTTGGTTGGCTGGTCGTCAGCACCTCTGCTGTCCCATGCCGAGGGGAAACAGAACACAGAACAGTGAGTGGCTGTGGCTGGGCGCAGGACTGACAGGCACAGAGCTGGCTGGCTGTGAATGCTGCACCGGGGTGGGTTCCTGTTAGCGCCATTCTTAAAGAAAAAGGAGATGGGAAGGTGAAGTCCCATAGGAAGGCTAACAGAGAACTAAACTCTGACCTTTAGATGTTCTTTCTACCGTATCAGTGAAAGAGAAAAAATATTGCTTCCAGGGTTTGAAAGATTTAATTGTGCTATTATACTTTTGTTTGAATTATTGTAGTCAAAAACCTATCAAGAGAGTTTCCATTAATGTCATTCATTTTGAAAAGTTTAGAGATTTTGTGAAACAAATTCAATCTTAACAAAATTTTTAAACATTTATTTCCATAAATGAATAGATGATCATTAAATCAGTGATTCTTTGTACTTTATAAGTGCCTAGAATTCTATTAGATTGCTAAACCATAATTTAGGTTAAGTATCAGAGTATGTGTTTTTGGATTGGTTTCTGAACTTTTGTCTATTTCACAGGAAGCTCGTATGTTTCTTTGATTCCTTGGGAAAAAGGATTAGTAAAACTAAACCTGCATAGCGTACTCAGTGTAATAAGTTGTTCACTTGCTTTAGTTATGATTTGTGCTTTTGAATCAAAACTATATTGACTATAAAACAGATCCAGTTATTTACATAGGCATTTCCTTTTGCTTCTTTTTTGTCGATTATCTACAGGTACACTCCCTCTCCCATGGCAACCTGTGCCAGCTCTCTTTAATGTTCTTTTCCATACTCTCCACGCAAAATTTCACTCTTGAGTATCTAAAGGTCTGGTGCTACAACACGTTATTGAAACATAACACTTAGGCATAACAGATCAGAGGACATTTTCAAAGGTCTTAATTTCCAGTTGGTTTTTATCAGGCAGGACTGTGAATTTAAGATTACTGTCTCAGAAGCTGGGAATGTGGATTTGGGGTGTGCGCCATGTGGGCCAAGCAAGATACTTCTATAGACCAAACTTGACATGTAGGCCACCACGTTGAAACTTCTGGCCTGAATTCTAGAGGCCAGATTTAATTTGTTTTCCCCATCAACTTTAAATGAAATTCTTGCCAATCTCCAGACCTGAGTAAATAGATTTCCACTTACTATACATTACTCAGTCTGTTGTAGTCTATTGCAGCAGCACAGGATGAATCGAGGCACCCTCTAACTCTGGTTGGAGGTGTACTCGTAATCATAAACCCCTGTTTTTTTCCTGGGACTCTTCCCTCCCTGTACATATGAACATTCTCTCTCCCTCTCTCCCTCCCTTTCCTCTTTCTTTCCTTTCTTCCTTTTTTTGTGCTGGGGATTGAACTCAGGGCCTGCTTAGTGTGCTCTGCCCCAGGCCACATTTCACATATTTTCAAAGTACAGAATCAATATGAGCATATACATTTTGGAAGCATTCTTCACCAGTGGGACTTGGTCATCAAAGGTCTTTGCCAAGTTGCTTAAAGAGACTGACTTTTTTTTTATCTTTTTGAAACGGGGTCTTGCTATGCAGTTCAGGCTGGCCTTGAGCTCACTTTGTAGCCCAGGCTAGTCTTGGACTCATAACGATCCTCCTGCCTCAGTCTCCCAAGTGCTGGGATAATAGGCATGAGCCACCACGCCCGGCAAGAGATTGACTTTTATGAGTTAGCAAACACAGGTTTTGAATTGCAGGACTTGACCAGTTCTTTTGGACTATAAATGGTTTATAAGTTAGCTTGAAAAGTTTGCATGCTAATTTTGGCCCAGCCTCACTGGAATGAGCACTTACATTTGCTGAGCTCAGTTACTGAACGTAACATGGAGAAACAGAATTGTGCTAACACTAGGACCAATAACAAAGACAGGAAAAGCATTGGCAGAGAGATCCCAGTGGCCTGCGGACTGCAGGGTAGAAACCTTGCTTACTAACCACCTAAAGGCAGTATTGATCTTGCCATGAGAGAGTGTGACTTACCGTGTCTTCCCGAGGGTACAGGACAGGGGGACTGTTGCCAAAACCACTGTTTCTGCTCTTTATGTGCGTCATTTGCCCTAGAGATGCAGGAGACTCTTTTATACCATATTCTCCAAGTTTCTGCTACCCCGGGAGTGCTTTTCTAAGTCTCAAATCAACATAGTGATATCTTCTAAACCAGAAAATGGATTATAGGCTTAGTGAGAGATTTTGTTTTTAAATTTTGAAGAATAAAATGAAAAAACAAAACAAAACAATGAAAATGATCTTTGATTTCAAAAACAAGACAGTAGGAAATCAACAATAGTTACTATATTGCACACTGTTATTCTCTAAATAGTTGTTCTATCAGACATAGACAAGCAAAGTTAAACAATATAAGCACTACTAAGCTCTTTCTTTACTTAAGTTGCTATCATTTCAGAAATTCCAGGTGTGTGACTTCTAATTTCTTTTGTGTCTGTGTCTCTGGGACTTGTTCTGAGTGCGATGGAGGTCTGAGATTGTGGTTTCTTTGCCTTGGACACATGGCAGTGGGCCCACCAGGGGATATGGCTGCTTCTCCTTGACCTGAAGTGTTGAGTTCCCAGGGGTGTGTGTGTGTGTATGTGTGTGTGTGTGTGTGTGGCTTCTCCTCCTCCCTTAGTGTGAGGTCTTGAGCTCATATCACTGATAGCAAATACCAGAAAAAGGCATAGACTTAAACTCAAAAGATACATCAATTAGATATCAGTAGGTTATGGTTAGTTTTGTTCTGTGATTAGTAATCCATGAAAAAATTGATTGTAAAATGAGTATTTTATAAATGAAATCTTATAATTAAAGTAGCATTATAAGTCATAAAATGAACCACCAACTCCTAATTTAGCTACTTGGTAAATGTTAATTTGTCTAATACAAGGTATGCCTATGTATTCAGAGAAATAGCAGGTACCACAAGTACTGTAAAATTAATGCCTAAATGCTGATTAGTGCAATAGAAGTAGTTTTGGGCATCACATCAAAAATAACTATTACACACTTTTAGCACATATAGATAATGAAGTAACACCTAAACTTCCCCCACCATGCTGGGTACTGAACCAGGGCCTCATGCATGATAAGCAAATGTTCCATACCTCCAGCATAAGGATAGACCATATTCATTTGAGACAGCCTGCTTCAGCATCCTGAGTGGAGAAATATGTGTTCTTAAGAGCTTAAAAAATAAAGTAGCTTGCAAGCTCTCCCTGAAAACCAGTGCCATGTGCATGCTGCCACAGGTGGGGGACAGCCAAACCCCAACCCCTTCTGGTGTACTGGCGAGAAACAAGAGAGCCAAATCCCCCCCCGCCCCCCCCCACACCATAAGCAACTGTTGATCCAGAGAAAGCACAGGCTGTCATGATAGCTACTGAGGTGAAATGCAATTTGATGCTCGTGGTGCTTGGTGAAACACTGACCTTGCAGGGCTAGGGCTGGTGGTCTGATCATCTATTCAGAGGATAACGGTACGCAGTGTAGCATCTGTGGGGAATCAGTCTCCTTCCGAAGGTGGTAGCCATTGTGGACTCCCTATTGCGTTGTTTTGAAGTCCTGTATTATTTTCATTCTTTTGTTGGGTTGGATTTTATTCTGTTTTGTTCTGTTTGATTTCGTTATACCAACGGCATGGGCAGCTATTTCAAAGCTAGGAAGATACATTATGGTAGGCATTTTGGATTTACTGTTGTCTTGCTTTGAAGTCCTATATTGCATTCATTGTTTTGTTTTTATAGGTTCTATTTTGTTCTGTTTTGTTTGATTTTCACTATGTCTGAAAGTATCTACAGCTATTTTGAAGGCAAGAAGAGGCATTATGGTAACCATTGTTGATTTCTTACTGTTTTGAAGTCCTGTGTCACTTACGCTGGTTTGTTTTGATTGGCTTTATTCTGTTTTATTTTCCTTGGTTTTATCGTCTTTAAAATAAAAAAGTAGCTTCCTTTCTCTGTGCCATATAATTATAGTAGTTTCTGGATGTTGGGGAAATTTCATGAACCAATCTGTTTGGTCAAGGGCCGCACAACACCGAGAGCTACCTAATTCAGTAACTATTTCACGATTACCTATTAAAAGATGATTAAGACATTCTGTGGGTCTCAATCTAGAAGTAAAGTTTAAAACACAAACAACTGTAATACTCTACAACATTCTTCAGACTTAGTAGAATGTAGTACCAATTTCACCCAGGAGACGGCAGCAAAGATATCAACAGGACCCACAATTTAAATTGTTTTTGTGGACAAAAGACTGATCTTACTGCTGCTAGGCATATTTTTAAATTATGGGTGTTGTGGTTGGAAAGCTCGGAAAGCTCTAGAACCATTCCTGGGTCATTCTTAGGAATATGGCCCCTTAAAAAAGTTATCACGCACTGATATATTTTAAATTTTTAACTTTTTTTTTCAGCTGAAGCTGTAATGGGGGTGGGATGAGTGGGGTGAAAGGGGCCTGGGGAGCAGGGCTTTGTTTTCTACACATAGGATTTCTTTTCAGGGCATTTCAAAGGCCGTATTGTAGTTGATCCTCCTCCTTACGCAGTGATCTGATCCCACACTGTTAGGGTCTTGCCCAGATCCTCGTGGTTTGGCTGACTTTCCTAACGTGCTGCTTTGGGTTGAAGAACAGCCTAACTGAAAAACTGTTGCTGATTAACTGTAGTTTTGAAAGTTTTTAATATGCCTAGTATTGTATTTAGGAAACTAAGAAATATAGACATAAAAATATCCCGGTTTATTGCCAGGCTGAGGGAAGTCACTTTTCTCAAAATGACTAAGATAATTTTCATAACTGATTGAAGAAGGTGCCTCTTATGCTGCTTACACTGTTCAACACTTACCCAAAGTCAGAAAATGAGATTATTACAGCGTTGAAAGCAAGAAACATCTCTTTGTGTCTCTAAGCAAGACCTTGACCTTGGAAATGAGCTGAGAATGTTTCTTATGTTCTGACCAGGTTTACCAGCTCATGTAACACAGCTATTAAGAGCTGATGGATCAAGGTTAAACTTGTTTTCACCTGGCGATGGGGATTTCAGCTTTGCCTGCGTCAACAGCAGGAAAGTGAATTTGTCAGGCAGCTTGTAACTTCTCCAGGCCGGCTGAGTTGTCTAAAGGAGAAAGAACGAGGCCTAAAGCTTTCTGGAGAAGTGAACACATTAGGAGGGCCTGGTGTTATTTGTGAGTCAAAGTTTCTCGGCCTTGGTACTATTGACATTTTGGATTGGATGGTCTTCGCTGTGTGGCACTGCCCTGGGCTCTGTAGGCTGTTCAGCAGCATTTGACCTCCATCCGCCCCTAAAACACACACACACACACACACACACACACACACACGCACGCACATGCACACGCACACGCACACGCACACACAGGTCACAAATGCCCTGACTTTGCCAAATGGGTTAGTACTATTGGTGTAAGTTTTCCTAATAAGCATAAAAACTCGACTAGTTAAACATAATTATAACTGGGTGCTTCTTCACTGAGGGTCAAAGATAGCAAAATAAGTAAACATACATTATTTTTTTCTCTTAGATAAATTGCTATTCACCATGCAGAACCAGAAAGCATGAGTAGGTTAGGTAACAAACAAATAAAATAGGGCTTATTTCACTTTAACTCAGAAATCAAAAATTTAAATAACTTAGGGATACTTGGCAAAAAGGAAGTCACACAGCATGTTCAAATTTCTGTCACAGGCAGAGGCACATCACCTCTTCATGCATGAGCTGCCTGGCTCTGGGGCTCTACAAAGTCACCTCCATCCCCTTGCCCAGCACACCGTGTCTCCTCTGTCTCACCTTCCTCTTCCCTTCTCTTTCTGTCTCTTCGTTAGGAGCTCCCGTCTCCGAGCTGCAGGAATGCCTGCTTTGAAGATGGCCCTGCGTGACTTGCAGTGGTGCCTTGTTACTGCCCTGGCATACCATTTGGTAGAGGTGGCTCTAAAAGGTCAAAATGTAGGATAACCATCAATCCAACCAACATCCAAACCTAAGTTTGAAAGAGCCTATTTTGTGTTCTTTATAGAAAGCCACAGAGAAAAGATAAAAATCACAGTCTTTCCCAAAAAACCTAAAGGAAATGGGATTACTTACCTGGAAAAAACTACGGAAGGTGAACCCTAGAGGGTCACTGGACAGAGAAACTCACAGATGCTTTCTGTGTTTGTGTAAGATAACAAAAGGAAATGAACATGGGGTGTGAGGGCTTGAAATTAGTTCAGGGAAAATGTTTTGTTTTATTTTGCACTGGAGACTGAGCTTACAGCCTTCAGGCTAAACTATATTCCATGCCCTCTTTATGGATTTATTTATTTCTCTTGAGACAGGGTCTTGCTAAGTGGCCCAGGTAGGACTCAAACTTGCAGTCCGCCTGCTTCGGCCAACTAGCTGGGGTTATAGGCAGGTACCACAAGGCTTAGGGCAACAGTTTTAATAGTTAAGGTTATTAACTTTATACACAGTGCCAGCTGCAAGGGTGGCTTTGGAGTGGTCTTAAGGATCCATAGAAGAACCGCCTGTTCCTGCACCTGGCTGGCTGGTGGGCAGAGGGTATGGCCCTGTGAATGAAAGGACATGCTCCAGTGCTTGGATGCCCCAATATAGATATTGTTGGTAGCAATATGACAACAATTTCATTCTGTAAAAAAAATTCAGGCAAGGTTTTTTCACAGGTGTGAGTAACCTGACCAGACTCAATGGGTAAAAATCTGCCTTCAGTGGAGCTGTGCACATTTACCCAATAAGCAGTGTTGCGGGGTAGTGTCATCCGAAAGCTGACTTGGAGATGTTTCGTGTACAAACTGTGTATTAGGAAAGGCTCCTTGTAGCCACACTTGGCAGGGTAGGAGAGGGGAACGCAGGGAGGTGAGGGATGAAAGCAGGATTGGACTCAGAAAAGTTAAGCTCTGAAGCAGTTCAGCAGAGGCCTGGCTGGCTGAGTAGATGCCCGGAGGCTGGAAGGGGCCTTCTGAGGTGCCCTGGATGGGCACTGGGGCTGGACACAAACGTGTGTGGACGAGCCACTGGATCGGGGCAGCTACCAGAAGAAGGCTGTCTGGGCAGACAGGTTCTTTCAGGGACTTCTCAAGGCAGCGTGCTGTTCCGGGAGCTCACCCACTACACGGGCCATGAAGTCCTCCCCGGGGGAGGAGCCTGGGGAGCATCACAGCACGCAGACAGGCGGCTTCCCCCACCTCCTTCTGCAGCTGAAGCTGCCCTCACACTGTGCTCAGTTACACGAGGAACGTTTTCTCCTCCAGGAACACATTTCCTGCTGTGGATGCCTCCCAAACCTCTACCACTCTGCTCCGTGGAGTAAATGCACAGTCACATTTACTCTGTCCTTTCTTTCTCTTCCACACTTTCCTTTCTTTCTCCTTCTTAGGCAGAGTCACAGCCCCATGTTAACCGGCTTAGACCGTCATTCAGTTTCTCTCCTGCAGTTTTTCGTTGTTGCCTTAGTGGCCCTGTAGTATTCTTCTGTCCTCAGCTAACGCCTTGGGAGTGAGTTCCCGGGACAGCAGTGTCGCTGACAGAACGCTGGACCGGAGTCTGGGTTAGTTCAGGCGCTGGCTTGTGATCTTCGGTCAAGGCTATTTCCTCGATTACCTCTCCAAAACAGAGAGAGACCATTAGACTAAGTGACCTCCAATGTCATTGTTAAACTCCAACGTTCAATTTGTTTTTGATTTGAAGACTTCTCACAAGAGATAACGGGAAGCAAGGATGTCAGACCCTTTGTTCACTCTCTGTCCTATGCCATCCACACAGAGTAACTTGGAGTCTCCTTTTTTTTTTTTTTTCTGCTGTTGGGGATCAAACTCATGACCTCACACTTGCCGGCAGGCGCTGTATCCCCAGCCCTAAGAGTCTCTCTTCTCAAAGATGCAGGATTAGTTCTTTAGGTATGGCACAGTCCAAAGTGTTGGAAGAGGGGATAAAGTTTTAGAATCTGTAAAGCAATTGGGAAACCATTCCCAGCTGGAATGCTACTTTCTCAGCAGCCTGCACCTCAGCTTCTGCAAGCTTTTGTGTGAGGTAAAGGGAAGGCATCGGGCTTTCCTGCCCTGCTGGTTTCTTGCTGTTGCTCTCCTCCCCATTTCTTAATATAAATGGTTCAGTTTATCACTGTTGATATTTTCTGGAGCAGGTTTCTTGGTATGTTTCTTCATAAGACTAAGCCTGGATAATCATTGGCCTGAAAGAAACTCAGCCTCCGAGAGACCAGGGAGAGACTCTTCAAACTGCCCTGTCTGTTCCAGGCCGGTTGTCTGGTTCAGCAATGACAGAGCCTGCTAAACGAGTCACAGAGCAGCACACGTGATGGGAGCTGGAGAGAAGGGCTCGTGGAAAAGCAGATTTGGCTGTCCAGAAAACAGAGCCGAGCTTATTTGCATAGTAACTCAGGTGTGGTTACTTATTTATGAAGCACATTTCCTTTGAGGGTGGAAAATAGAGCTGTGAACTTGATCCCTCCCCCGGAACGCTCATGGTCGGGGTGGAGCAGCAAGGACTCCCTTCCGCCCCATCTGACAATTCCCTGTTGAAACTGCAGAATCCAAAATTTCTATTTCTTGGTCTCAAGGTCAGAGAGGGGAGGGAGAGTGTTTGGTTACTATTGTTTCCCCTGACACATGCAAGCCTGTAGCAAATGAATGTATAATCAGTGGCCATCAAAGTGACCTGCCGACTGACCTTACAGTGAAGGTTGTGGCTACTTGGAAGCCAAAGGAGGTAAATACAAAAGAGAAAGAAAAGTTTTGAATTTCCCAAATTAGACACCTGCCCTTAAGTGGAAAACAGAAGTAATGTCAGAGACTGAAGGACAGAGGTATCACCACTTTGAAGAAGAGGTATCTGGAGACCCACTGCAGGAGAAAATGCCAAGTGTGTGGGTCAAACTCCTCCAGAACAAGGGGAAAAGCAAAACAAAAGCTCTCCCTCCACCAGCAAACCCAAAAAGCTATTCCCCCGACTCATAGTGGTGCCCTGGTTACGTAGCAGAAAGAACAAAGAAATGATTTAAACGTCTTGAGACTGAAAATAGCTGTTGCCAAACTCCCAAGCATCAGCAGAATCATTACATTCCAGAAAATACCGAACCTCTGAGGCCTCTGTATTCTTCCATCCCCATGTCAGATTGCTGGCAGCCTACGCCGAGTGCTTTATCAGGATGTGCCGCGAGGCCCTGCCCCTGGAGAGGCGAGGGAGGAAGGGCAGCTCCCTTTACTTGCTTGAGCATAAGTTACCCAGCCTGGGCTCTGCGAGGCTCCTGCTCCCGGAACAGTGATGGGTCTGATTGGCTCTTCCTTTATCCAGTTAGACACAAACGTCAGTGTCCCTGTACGTGTACATCAGGATCCAGGCAGAAAACAGAATTTGCCCTCAAATTGTAGAGAAAGAAAGAAAAAGACAGATTTAATAAAGGGATTATGACACAGGTGTGGGTAGGGTTAAGGGAACTGATAAGGGACATTGAGGTACGCAGAGATTGGATCAGTGAGAAGCATTGTCTCCCTGGGGTGAAAGGACCCAGGGAGGGAGGAGACCCTGGACCTAACCGGTGAGATCTGGTGCTGTGGGAGCAGGAGACCGGGCAAGGACAGAGACAGGGCGCCAACACGGGGAGACAGCAGGGAAGAAATGGCGGGCAGTGTTTCCTGTGAGTGCCTTTCACTGGCCAGCTAGGGTAGTCTGGGCGACGCAGCCCTCAGGGGTCAGCCTCTTGAGGGCTAAGCATGCACGTAGGTGGGCCAAGTGGAGAGTCCTTAGCAACCCACATAATTACCACATGCAAGGACATATGCAGGTTATCTCCTTTACTCTTCAAACCTGCACTGTAAAGTGGGCTGCACCAGGTCTCAGAGTGCCAGAGCTTAGTGCCCCTCATGCCTGCCGGCTGAGTGAGGCTACTCAGCTTACAAAGGGGAAATGTGTTGAAACGTGTCCTCAGGGTTGAGTCAGGCCCACCCGGTCTCTCAACATGAAGTGGAACAAAAGTCACCAGAACGATGGCTGGGAGCACTTCGTGACTCTCCAGAGCCTTTTGGTGATTTCCCCACATTTGTACTTTTTATCCTAAAGGCCGGGCTGTGGTCGTCTGCTCACCACGCAGTTCTGTGAGAAAATAAGTCCTGTAGGGCGCTGTCAGGAGAGCATTTGGTGGAAGGAAGAGCTAATTCCCTGGAGCCAGAAGCTGGAAGGCAAGAACTGCCAGTCCTGAGGAGGCTGGATGCGTGGGGCCCTGGCCCAGACCATACTTCTAGCTCCCTGGAGCCCACTTGGGCTGATCGGCTTCCCTAACGGGTTGGGATGACTCATGCCCAGACTGGAGTGAGTGACCCGACAGCAGCAGGGGCAGCAGGCAGCGGACACTGACGTCGGTCTAACTCACTGTAAAGTAATACAGGCAAGTGTGGAATTGGATCTGAAATGCAAGGTCTGCTCACCACATAAATGTTTCATCGTTAGAGTCCCCACTGCGCTGGGGCAGGGGCAGAGCAGGCCGAGTCTTGTGTCCAGTGACTCCTACCTAGGGCAGGGGGAAGAGGAGGGCCCAGGGCGAGGCACGGGGGAGGAGAGGGTAGGTCAGCAGCCGGCGGAGGCTGGGGTCCCCGCCTCGCGTCCTTGACAGACTTGCTGAGTCACCGCTCTTCATCTTAGTTTTTCAGCTGCAAACTGGAAATGATTTCCCAGGGCAGCTCTCGTGCCCTTTCCTGACTGCAAAGGTCAAATGTGATAACACATGAAAGCATTCCGGAAGGTGGAAAGTGATACAGCAAATGTTCAAACACAAACACTGACCGTGACTTCTGGGTGGCCTAAGCCATAGCTGAGCTACTTTTTTTCACTTAACCAATGTTTACTGAGCACCTGCCATAGGCTTGGGGCTAATTATCTGCTGTACAGATTGGCAGAATCCTTTGTATATTTTCCACTCACCAGGGATGACCTTTATGGCTTTTATTTTAACATCTGCTTTTTAGGGTTGACAGGAAGTATGCAAGGAAGTCACATGGTTGTGAAACCAAGATGGGGACTGTATAGACTAAAATGAGATTTCCACGCCCCTGCTCAGTGCCTCAGCTTTACTGGCATTCTGCCTTTCTGCCTAAGGAGCTGCCGTCTGGGTCTGCACAGGAAGCAGGGACGCTAAGCAGCCTTGAGGTGCCATGGCAACCACAGGGGCTGCCACCAGGGAGTTCATGTCACGTTGCATTTTAAAGCACATCAGCTGTGGGTTCCACAGAAAAGAAATTCGTTCCCATTCTGTGAGGTGGAGACAGGGAAGAGAGGGTGTCTGATGCATTCGGCTCTGGCAGGGTGCTATCAGCAGGAGTACTTTAGCAAAGGGGACTTTGCACCTTTGGTGGTGCCAGAGCTCAGGTGACCAGATCCTTCCAGGGAGAAGCACAAATGCCTGTCTTGGGTTGTTGAATCCAGGATATCCTTGCAGGATTTAGTCTCAGAGCAGGAATCAAAGGACTAGAGGCCCTCACATGGTAGGGTGGTTCAGGAGTCCTTGTCTGACCCGAATGGATCCCCTCTCGATTGGTTCTAGGAAAATGACATCCTGCTTCCAAACCCCAGACCCACTGATTCTAGTAAGTAATATTTTATTTTTCCTTTCTTTAGTTAATAAATCAAACTTCCTATTGCATGCATGTTAGCAAATACCAAGTAGACATCTGATAAAAGCAGCCCTGGTCCAGAAGAAAATTATTTGTAAATTTTCACTAAATATGCATAAAATAGTATCCTTACTATAAAATAAAAGGAAGGGTTACGTGAGACAGGGTCTGGGGAACCTGAGGTCTCGGTCTTTTCAGTATGTGCAGGCGCTCAAGGACGCCGGGGAAGGGCGTGCTGGTGGGGAATGGAAACGTGGCCCCTTCAGGGCCTCCTCCGTCTTCTTCGGCCAGCAGAAGACCAAGTTCTCGGTGGAGTCTCAAATACTTGGAAAGAGGCCTTGTCTATTGGGAATCTGTGCATCTGCTCTCACTCCCTTTATCTTGCTTTTTTGTGATGCTCTTTAAACACATTTGGCCTCCTTATTTGTCCCATCTACCTGTGGGCAGACCAGGAGGCAGAGCAGAAGATACGCACAGTGCTAAACTGGGTGACTGTTGGATGGTGCGGGAGTCTCTTCCTCACTATCGTTAGTTAATAGGGCCATGATGATGATGACTGGCGGCCCTTCTGGGCATTTGTCTTATTTTAACTTCTCTTTGTAGAGATGCTTTATAATTTTTTAAAAGATGCCCAGCAGTTTGCTAATTTATCTTCCTTTTTTTTTTTTTATCAGACTCTGGATACTATTTTGGTTTAGAAAATTTGCTTATTTGTGCTTCAGGGAGTGGTGGCTGCCAGATATTTGAAGGAGACAATCCACTGGTTGGCTATTTTCATAAGTGCTCTGTTGGCTGCCCAGTCAATATTGATTTCTAGATTGCTCCCTCTGATCACACTGCATTGTGCTGCATTGGCCCAGAGTCTGTGTAAAGATTTTTAATGTGAAATGTTTGCTCCCTGGAAGCTGCTAATCCTCTTTCCTTTGGCTGAGTCCCCTGACTTGTCACCAACATCCTTCTTACTGTCTAAAGTGAAAAGGCCTGAGAAGGATCCATACTCGTAATTTGCTAAGCAGAGCAGTTAGGCTTTGACTCTGAAAGTGGTTAAAATCTTGGAATATATGGTGGAATGAGCCAACCAAGGAAAGTTCTTAAGGAAAAATAGTATGTTTTTCTGAAGGTTTAAGACTTTGAAACACCTTACTCAGAACTATTATACTGTATTTAGAAATAGAAATAAAGGTTAGCAGCCAAATTTTCCTTTGCAAAATTAGCACCTCACACATGCTGCTGGGAGCATTTGATGGAGCTGTGATGCTTAAGAGAAAGAGCATTTGCAAAAGGCTAGAAGAGTCCTGCGTATGCAATAGATACGTGTGTGCTTCATCAATAAAACATACAGCCGAGCCGAGGACTTGAAACGGGACTGAAGGAGCCACAGATAGAACCATGCAGCTGACATGAAGAGAGAGCCGTCCGTGGAGTGCAGGGGAAGGTGTCACTGATGTTACAGAATAAGGTCTATAAGGGGTTGAGGCCACAAAAAAGTTCATGAATTATCTCCGGGGAAAAGGGGAAATAACTCTTTTAATTGGGTGCTCATTACATGTTAGGTGTCACATATGTTGTCTCACTCAGTCACCGTACTCTATGGAACAGGTGTCGCTCTGTGCTTTTACAGGGGAGGAAACTGCTGAGCTCCCACAGTTGTTGCATAAGGCCATCTCTTCTCCGAGGAAGGAGCAGGAGCCGAGAAGGGGTTGGGGCTTGTTCTCCCCGGGGCTTTGCTGGGAGGAGGGCCAGGCATGATCATCCCACGTCCTCTGGGGGCTCGGGGTCGTGCTATGGGAAGTGAGTCCTGTCAAGAGGAGGTGGAAGGGGAGCTGGCCACGGTGGCCGTTCCCCAGCGTGAGCCCAGAGGGGCTGGCGCAGGCCGTCCTTAGCCTCGGGGTGGCCAAAGCCGCCCAGCTCTGCGCTCTTCTCCCTCCAGGGACTTGGCCAGATGCCCAGGCTCTGCTGATAGAGAATTGACACATTTCCTAAAATAGAAAGCCTTCTCACCTGCCTATTTTCCCCTTTTGGCCGAGCTACAAGGAGCCTCTTTGGTATAAATCTCTCTAGATAGGTTTGTTTCACTAGAAGAAACGTTCACATAAAAATGTGACTCTTGGCTCTCTTTGGTCTGACAGCTGGCCAGTTGCTGGCCACGGAGTTTGCAGCCCCTGAGCCTCGGGGCTAAGTGGACTAATGCGCTGGGTTGGGCGTTGGACAGGAATCTGTGCTCTTACTTCCTGTTTAAAAGGGAGAAGAGAAGCCGGAGGGACCTCGCTAACTACTCAGTGGAGCTCCTGCCCTTCCTGCAGCTGCCCAAGGCAGGGAGAGTTGAGTCTGGCATTAGAAGAGCCCAATTCACATTCAGGTTACATCATTCTTCCAGTCAAGAGGGCCTGCAGCGAGTCTTGCTCAGATGTTGTTTTCTCATCTGTGTAATGGGGTGACAGTCCCTGGCCTGCCTGCTCACAGGGCTCCAGTCCAGACCCATAGTGTGGGGGGCTGGGGGGCCCCTGTCTAAGTGTCAGGCCTGGGTAGAGGGGTCATTGTATTTCTCAAACTGACAAGATATAAACTTTTGATTAGAAATAAACATCCACGCAGGATCTGAAATAGGAAAAGGGAGCTCCGACCCAGCTTTCCACTCTGCTTATGGCCTCTCTGGCCCTCCCCCTGCCGCTGTCCCTCACTGATCACGGGAGGAACCTGCACCTCAGGGCACCTCCTGTGTCTGCTGTGTGGATGCTACATGGCTGCCTTAAGTCACTGTTCTAGCACACGCGTTCTGTGTTTTCTACAATCAGTTGATCTGAACTTGGATTTCACCCAGTGCAGAAGAACTTCTCCTTTTTGCTTATGTGGGTATGGGTTTGGTTTTACTTCTTTTTCTTTCTTGCCTTGTTTTGTCCTGGGAATCAAAGTCAGGACGCTGAGCTTGTTAGGCAGGTGCTTGTGCTACATCCCGGCTCTCTTTCCCTTTTTTGTGGTGGTAAGGATCGAGTTTCAGGCCTTGACACGCTATGCGTGCACTCTCTTTGGGCAGCTACACCCCCAGCTTGTTTAATTTCTTTTTCTTGATCTTGTTTTGATTTTACTGTTCGTGATTCAGCTGAAAAGGGAACAGAACTCAGCTGATGCAGTTTTGCAGCTTTGCCTTTGGAGAAAGGGAGAGAGGGGACCTTGTAAGGACAGTGAGGTGGTAGCTTTCCCTCCCACATGTGTAATTTAACCCCCAAAAGTAGTGGACATCAGACAGAACTGCTTTTCCAACTGACTTTGTGCCTCTGCCACATGGGTTAATTGGTGCTCGCACAGGGGCGAGCTCGGCAGGCCGTGCCCGGGGGCATTAACATGGCCCTCCTCGCTCTCTGTCAGCGAGGTGTATCACCTTGAGGGTGCAGTTGTCACACCCCTAACCTCTTCCCACTAGACAAGGCCGTGGCAGAGGGACTCTGCTTCCTGCCTCGCATGGCGGCTGGCCCTGGTATTTTGAGAGGATTCAGACAAAGACATACAGTGGGGAACAAAAAGCAATGGCACATGGCTGAAACAAGAGGCTTAGGAAGGGGATGTGCCCGATGGACTCGGAGCGGAGGGTAGTTTGGTTCGCTAAAAATGTTTATCAAGCATCTACCGTGTGCAAGGCGCATGGTAGACAGGAAGTAAGGGTAACGTGTGGCCTTTGTCTTCAGTAATTCTGTAGACTCTAAAGTGTCCCCGAAATACGAGAAAACCTAGGGGAGCTCGAGGGCCTAAAGCTGGAGGCAAGAATTGTGGGTGCAGAAAAGTGTCAGCTCTTCCAGCACAGAGGTTCAAAATGTGTGCTCAGGACATAATCTTAGTAAAGCTGCAGATTATGTTTAAAGCAAACATTTAAAAAGAGGGCTGGCAGGAGGAATGTGCAGCTCTGTGCCGCAGAGCTTCCCAGGTGCTTCAGTAGAGTCAGCCAGCAAATGTGCAGAGAAAGGAAACCAGGGGGCAGGCATGAATGTATTTGAATAGCTGTCCCTCCAGCCTGGGGCTGATGTTCCTCGCGCTGTTATGTTGCTGTTGCCTTGGTGACGGTGACAGCAAAATCTGACAGGCCCAGGGAGACCTTTCCAGGTTAGTAGATTCTTTGGCTTTTTGAACTTGTCCCAAAAAGTTGCTTGGTTTCTTCTCCCTGAGCACAGAGGAATGCCAAAGGCTGGGAATGTAGTACAGTAAAGCACTTGCCTAGCAGGCACAAGGCACTGGATTTGATCCCCAGCACTCCCAAAACAAACAAGCCAATAAGCACAAAAGAAACCCAGCAAGATATGAAATAAACGAGTGGAGGAGTGTCAACAAGGAACATTAATTTGACAGGTGTTTGGTCCCTACTATGTTTAAGTGTCTGTGCTAGTAACAAAACTAAGTGCCCCCTTACAAAACCCTACTTGGACCAGGCTCTTACACACTCGAGCTCAGGCACTGCCCAGCTAAATGAGCAAAGAATTCCAGACTCTAATTCTTCCAGTGGAAACATGGACTGTCCACATGAAAGATGAAGACAGAGAATCCTGCACTGGTTTCTGGTGGCCATTTGCCTATAGGCTTCGGCCTCATTTTCATGGTACTTTGTGAGTCTACCAAGTTTTGGAAGAAATGGCCTTTGTCCAAACCGTGCTTGTGTATGCAAGAGGCATTGGACCAAGAGACGGGGGAGAATAATTCACAGAATGGAGCACAAAGTCCAACATGAAATCCTGCAAGGGGAGGGAAACAGGCTTGCCTGTGACGAAGCTGGTCTCCTTATACAACACGCAGGGTCCCCAGGCTCTGGGAATCTCATTTGAAAACCTGAAGCGTACAAAGATGTATTTCCAAGAATTGGCACAGGTGATACAGGAGCCAGGACTGAAGGCTGGCTGGATGTCTGGAGTTGGACCATCCCCTAGAGAGGATGGTGGGCTGCTGGTGGTGGGGTTCAGAAGGCCTTCCAGGGGAAAATTTCCTGTGGGGTGCAGTCCTTTTGCCCCTGCTCACTTCTGTGCAAAGTAGATGCAACCAAGTGAGGTGAGGTTGACACAAGTTTGTGTTGGGCGTGTGTTATGGGAGACCAGCTCGGTATGGCCAGCTCACCTCCAGATTGCCAAAACCGTGAGGTTCTTATTACAGGTTAACTCCTCCCACCTCCTCCTCCTGCTCCTCCTGTTTCTCCTCCTCCTCCTCCTCCTCCTCCTCCTCCTCCTCCTCTTCCTTTTCTTCCTCCTTACCTTCTTCTCCTTCCTCAAACTGGGCTTTCTAACAGTATAAATATTTTCTTAAAACAGCTCCATGTCACAAAGAATTGCCCTTGGGTTAATCTGGGAGGTTCCTCTGACTCACTCAGAGAATTAGTTGATCTTTAGGTATCTCAGTCTCTTACACACGAAAACAGGACCATACTTGTCTGCTTTGGGCCTCAAAGCTGTGAGAAACTCAAAAAGAATAAAGAATATTTACATATTCATAACACCTTTGAGGTGGCATGAAACGTTTTCTGAGGTAGCCACATAGTGCGTGGGAAAACTTTCCTAGTGAAGTCTATCTTACTGTTTGTGCTTGTATCTTTTTTCTTTCAACTTCTGATCATTCCTGCATGGTAACTGATCACATATGATAATTGATTAATAACAAATAATAATAGCTGCTATCTACTGAGCAATTTCTATGTATGTCACTGTGCTAATTAGTATATTATTATTTTGAGTTCTTGAAACAGACACAAAAAGATGGGCGTTCCACTTTTATTCTCGTGGAAATGAGATTCAGCGAGGTTAGGGTACAGGCAGCCCAGCTCACCAGTGGTAGAGCTAGGGTTGGAAGTCAGGTCCGTGTGGCTCCAGAGTTGTACCTTTTCCACTGAGCTCTACAAACCTCTGGTTACTCAGCCTGCTGAAGACCCAGGAGTGGAATCTACCCAGAGAAGGCAGCTCCGAGAGGGAAAAGTGACCACAGAGTGCTTGGCTCAACATCAGCACTCAGCCAAAGGTGTGCTTAGGCTGGCCGTGGTGGTGGCTGTGGAACAGGGTCCTTTATTTCCTGTTCTCTGCCTTTGGCTAAAATGCCATCTGAAGATGAACCTACCTTTGTAAAGAAGACTGCACACTTCTGGTTCACAGTGCTGCAGGGGACAACAAGCTCAGAAAGGAAGAATTTGTGTGGCACAGGCTCACTACTTACCCAGATCTCTCTTGCACTTTGGGGATGTGGCAGGTCATTCCATTCCCATCTGACTGCTTGCTTATTCAGAAAAGAAAAGGCACATGGTCTCTGTAGCTTACCCAGAAGCTGTTAAACTTTGCCCTAGTGTGTTTTATTGCATGCATACTTACACTTTTTGTGGTGCTTTCAGACAATAGGCATGGCAGCTGATGAGTTGAAACCTGTCTTGATTATGCACTGAAGTCAGCTTCAGGTTAATACTTGCCTAAGCATAGCAGCTTGCAAAACAGTCTCCATGCCCTCAGCACAACCAGGCCTGCATTGCCCTACATCTGCTCCTGAAAAGGGCTTGCCATTTGGAAATGCAAGCATTTGGCTCTAGCAAATGGTGCCCTGACATAATTATGCTAGTGTTCAGTGTCCTCTAAATGTCATTGCCTAGTGATCAGTATTGATTTTTTAGTTCTTTCAACTGCTGGGCTGTCAGCAAACCCTTTAGGGGACCGTAGCCTCTGATACCCTGGAAGTAGCTGCTGTTTTTATTGATGCATGGACAGGACCAGTATCTCCTAGGGTCTATCATTAACTCTTCAGAAGAAGTTTTGTATACTACATTCAAAATACTTGTGAACTTCTGTATTATGTAATCGCCACCAATATTGTCAATGTAGGACTTTTGCCCTGCTTGTGGTAATTACCATCTTGACAGTTATTTGGGCAACAATGTGCAACAAGGCAGAAATTTAGAGCTCTTCTTACATATGTTAATCTCTACTTTCAATTTTCTTGCCTTCTCAAGAATTAATGTATTTATTTTTTGTGGTCCTGGGGATCAAACATAGAATCCTGCATATACTAAGCAAGTACTGTACCACTAGCTGCTTCCTCATTATTAAATAAAACCCTCTGAGTAAAAAATTTAGAGCTTTGGTGATAAAGCTCTAGTTAAATATCACACAATAACTTTTAATAATGGGACAATATCAGAGAGCATACAATACAGTACAGCTGTAGGTCAATGATACTCTCTCAAGGCAATTGAGTTACGTGGGGTGGCCCTTTGTCAATCGTTCCCCAATTGCCACACTGTGATGAGCTGGAGCCTTTAGCACTCTGAACATTTCTTTCTGCCTGTTGCCATGCATGCCACTGCTTCTACTCCGTAGCCTTGTTTTTCACAAGAAGAGAAAGGCCTTGAAAATGGCTCTTCATTCCTTGAGAGGTTAAGCACATGGGTTCAGTTGCCAGAGAGTCTTATTTACTCTGAAATTCACAGTTTCGGTGTACCCAGTGGAGGCTGAGGGAAGACGAAGCCTCCAGTATGAGCAGACGTGCCTGTGGGAAAGCACATCCCAGCTTATGTAAGGCTCTTACCGTTTACAAGCTCACTGCACTTACGATACATATCTAGTCTGCCTTTGACAGAAGCTACTGCTCTGACTTGTATTTTATCAAGTAGTTGGGTGGTTAGCAGAGAGACCTGTTTTTTCCCCTCCCGTCTACCAAGGGAAATATGATCTACTTTTTCATGGGTTTGTAGAAGTGGCCAACATGATACCAGGCAAAGAATACGCCATCCTGACGCTAAATGTCTGAATGTCCTTACAGTCGATTTGTTTAGTGCCTACCTCCCTCGAGAGACAACAAACTTCAAGAAACTGGGGACAGTGTGTCGGCTCACTTTATCCCAGTGCCAGCAAAGTGCCAAACACATAGTAGGAACTCAGGGAATAGGTATTAGATTAAGTTTGAAAGGGCATTTTATTGACGATCTCATCTGAACAGCTCTGCAAAAAAATTAGAGGACAGATATTATTTGAACTAGGTGTTGAGCTGGAAGAAAACTCTTTAAGAGGACAAAATTTGTGCCCTCCCCTGCAAGGCTGACTGGAAAGGGCACTGTCTTTCTGGATTTTGGTCTATGATAGGAGTCCAGTTAGCAAGCACCTCCCCCACAGGGCAGCAGTGTGATGATGCCTGGGGATGCACCGTGAGATGTGGCTTTTGCCAAAAACAAGCTTACACTCTAGGTAGGGAGGTAACAGTGTAGGGAACACATGTTCAATATTCACAGACTTCACGGGATTACGAGAAGCCTGGAGGATGGATGGAGAGCTCAGGCCAGAAAGCTCTGCAGTGAGTACTTAGAAATCTGGGTGAAATAGCATCTCACTAGCTTTCTTCAGACGTTATTTGTATGGAAATCCAGATCATTTCTTTCTTACTTACATTTTCTGTCCCATCATCCTGTGAGCTAGTTGCGGACGATGGAACAGGAGCTCGATGTCCTGTCGCCTTCTTCTCCTGCCTCGTTTTCCGGGTCCTGGTTTCTCCCCTGTAGCCCGCCGTGTCAGTCTCCTTCGAGCTGTCGGTCCCGAGATGTTTAGCTCCTTTTTCTCTCGCCCATCTGAACACGCGTGGCCCAGGAGGAGCCTGTTTGTGTCTCCTTCTGCTCACTTTTCCCAGCAGCCCTTGTGGCCCTTCATTTCTGGATTTTGCTTTGCATTTCCAAGATGAGTGGATTCTCTTGTCAAGCCTTCTCTGTGGAAGGAAAGGCAGGTGCGGCAATGAGATGAAGACTCACCTCGTGGGAACTCAGGGTACGCGAACAGGACACCAGCACTTACATCTTTACAAGGGTTTCCTCAGACCGTCTGAGCAAAAAGATAAATTGAGGGTTATGATGAGCCCTTTGTTTTCATAATTATACACACGAAGGGAGACACGGATGATTCTGTCTTCCCCCACTTCCCCACCCTGCCCACGAGCTCTCTTCCTCTCTTTAGAAAAGCTTTGTTTCCATTTTCCCTTCTTTTCTCATCATTTTTTCTTCTCCTTTCTCTTCTTTCTACCTCCCCATTCCCACATCCCCTTCTCATTTGAACATTTCTTCATATTTCACAATATCTGTTATAAATTTTGGCCCATATTTATACTTCCGGTTTCTCAACCAGACAAACAATTAGATATTTACACGGTGCCCAGTTTTCACTGAAGGGCACATCCTCAAGGTGCACCCATTTAGCTAGAAAGGCCTCAAGCATATCCTTCTTTATGGCACAGTAGTACTCCTGGAATAAAACCCCCACATCTTCTTTATCCATTCATCAGTTGATGGGCGTCTGGGATGTTTCCAAGATCCAGCTATTACAAACTGCTGCTGTAAACATGGGTGTGCATACATCACTGTGACATGCTTTTAATTCATTTGGAAAGATACCAAGAAGAGGAGTAGGTGGATCGAATGGAACCTCTAGTCCTAGTTTTTTTTAAAGGAATCTCCACACTGATTTCCATTTAACCAACAGTGAAGAAGGGTTCATTTTTCCTCACAGCCCCTCCAGCGTGTTATTGGTTGATTTCTTGATTTCTAGAGTGAGATGGAACCCACTGTTGTTTTAATTTGCATTTCTCACATGATCAGTGACACTGAACATTTTTTCATGTATTTATTTACTGTTTTTACTTCTTCATCTGAGAAATGTCTGTTCATTTCAGAAGCTCATTTTTGAATTGGGGCTTTAAGTTTGGAGGGAGGTCTGATTTTTTTTGAGTTCTTTATATATTTTAGTAGTAGTCCTTTGTCTGTGGCACAACTGGCTAAAACTTTTTCCTCCACTGCCTCTTAACTCTGAAACTGTAAACCAAATACGCCTCTCCTCCTTTAAGCTGTGAGTGTGGGCATTGTGGCCTGGGCTGGGAAAGTGACCACACAAACAGAGGAGGCTCTTCATTTTCACGCCTTCCTGCACTTATCCCAGCGGCTCCTCTGCCTGAAATTATCTCCTCTTCCTTACCCTATAAATATGTGACCAATTTATTTCCTAAAGTTTTAACTAGCTTAAAAACCTGCAGGCGCATATCTGATGAAGAACGATTTTCAGTTTTAGAAGCAAAGATGGCTATCGGTGGCATTCACAGGCTCATTAATCACAGTAATGGAAACGCAGCCACACTGAATGACGGTTTGCAAATAGCCTCTAATCAGCACGCAGGTTAACTAGCGTTTGCTTATTGTTTCCCTTTCGGGAGCCGGCGAGGCAAGCATGATGTAAGAGTTGATGATTCATCCCAGACCCGATGGGAAAACAGGATGTAAAATCCAATCCCATTGATGTGAGCAACGACAACCTATATTTAATTGTCTTGGGCCTTGGTAATTATATCTGGGTATCTAGCTCCCCAAGCCCAGTGCATCCTTAAGACTGAAACACATTCTCATACTTTAAGCACTAAAAGGCTCTGGTAGCTCATAAAAAGTGCATATTGTAAATGCATAAAGTTGTAAGCAATGTGTTCGTGTCTGCTGAGTTTCATGTGCCAAAATGACTACCTTCATCGCAAAGTCTGAAAACCAGTTTTCAGTGAAAACGCTAAACTCTTAGCTGGTCAGTGTTGTGCAGTGATCAAAACGGTGTCTATTAACCTGACCCATACTATCTTCAAGGTGTCACTCAGTGGACGTGCAGCCATTTGGAGTTAGAAGCCTAGGTGTGGGTTTTGGTCTCCAGTTGCTAGTTTTCCAATCCTGGGGAACCAGGCAATCGCTTACTACACAAATGCATAATATTGACTAACATTCTTGATTCCTTTGTAGGAATTGTTGAAAGACTGATTGGATCACAGGTCTGCTTATAATTGCAAAGTTTACTGAAAATATTAGTCAATATCATTTTGATCACCCACTCCCTGCTGCCTCTGAAATGAAAAAAAAAAAAAAAAAACGTGTAGTTTCACTTAAGAAACTAAAGTCATTCTTCTTATAATTAGGTTAGTCTTGGATTGTGACCGTAGATGACTAGGATATTTTAGATGTTGTGTTGTTTGTTGTGGCATGGTTAGGATGTGGAAGGATTTAGAAAGAGCCAATGTGATTTTCCCAGGTGGTCTTTAGACTAAACTGTGGTTTACAGAATCATGGGCTTTCCGGATTGGAGCAGACTGTAGATTTGTAGAGTGTGGATTTGGTTTTCAGAACTGCTTCACAATTCTGGTTCCCTCCGCTGGATAAGAAGCATGAATGGTTGTAATGTGATTGTCCCAGTACTGATATTTGGGAGGGAGGAAAGTTCTTTGTTTTTTTTGTTTTTTTTAAAGAGAATAAAATCAAGAAAAATAAAATAGAATAAAGCCAATCAAAACAAACCAGTGTAAGTAACACAGGAAATTCAAAACAATAGGGAAATCAACAATGGGTATAATAATGCCTCTCCTTGTCTTCAAAATAGCTGCAGATACCCTCACACATAGTAAAAACCAAACAGAACAGAATAGAACCAATAAAAAACAAAACAATGAATGCAATAAAAGACTTCAAAACAGGACAGTAGTAAATCCAAAATGGCTACCATGATATATCTTGCTAGCTTTGAAATAGCTGCCCATACCATCAGATAACAAAATCAAACAGAACAAACAGAATAAAACTCAACCAAAACAAAACAATGAAAAGAATACAGGACTTCAAAAAAAAGATACTAGGAAATTAACAATGGGTACCACCTTCAGAAGGAGATTCCCCCATAGATTCCACACTGCGTACCGCTATCCTCTAAATAGCTGATCAGACCACCAGCCCTAAACCTGCAAAGTCAGTGAAACACCAAGCACCACAAGCATCCAATTGCATTTCACCTCAGCAGCTATCATCACAGCCTGCGTTTCTCCAGACCAGCTGGCTGCTTATGGAGGGTGGACTTGGCTCTTCTTGTTTCCCAGCCCACATGCTGGAAGGCTGGGCTCTGGCTGTCTCCCCAGTGGCCTGCACATGGCGCTGATTTCAGGGAGGACTTGCTTCTTGGTGACTTCTTGTTCTCTTCCCCTGCAGTCTGCGAATGGCGCTAACTCACAGGAAAAGGCTGGGTCTGGCTGTCTCCCTGGCGGCAGCAGTTTGCACACGGTCCTGATGTGCAGGGAGGGCTTGCCTCTTCTCTTGGTGAGTTTGTAATCAGGCAAACTTGCTCACCCTATGCCCTCGGCACACCACTGCAGGAATTCAAAAAAGAACCCAATAGTAACAAACTTAATCTCCAAGTCTTTGAGAAATCAACACATTGGCTGCCTGATACCGTCTGATACACAGCATGAATTCATTTGGTATAGTTCCTACTAGTTATTTCTATACTCATACTAGTGAAATTCTTCCTCTCCCATTAATTCTTTAGAAATGGGCAACCAGCAGACAGGTAGGATGCTGGATGCAGTGATAAAAGAGAGATCAAAGTTCAAATTCGGTATTTGAATGTTGGTTTTCGTCATCTGTAGCATCAGAATGATCACTGCTTCTTTAGGAAGTTGATGTGAGAGCTAAAGATGACGCTGTTTCTGACACAGGCTGGTTCACAGACATTGGGGGACATGCTGATGTTCTCCACCTGTGGACTTCCTAGTAGGGTGTTTGTCCTCCTCCTTCAAAGCAATCCTGATAAAGCTGTTTGAGGCATTTTTGAGTGGTGATAAGAAGCCCAAGGAACCTAACGTAGGAGTTGCAAAGCCTTTTGTCTTTTAATAAAGGACCAGCTGTAATTACTTTAAATTTAAATAGCCAAGTGTATTTAATGACTGTTGAACATAGCCACCTTAGAGCATGTGAATTAGACTTGTAACACATAAAGCTTCAGCTTTATCTGTGGACTTAGTGACATACTAGTGGGCAACATCGAAATGTTTCAAGTTTTCTAGAACAGAATACAAGAGCAGAGAAGTGAAGAGTTTGAGAAGCCTAGCAGCCGACACCCTTGTGCAGGGCAGACAGGAATTTCAACTCTGTGGCTCACGGGTCCTATCACAGCCCCCGCCCTCTGCTGTTGTAATGCAGACAGCAGTCACAGGCAGCACATGAATGGGTGTGGCTGGGCTTCAGGAACGTCTGATTCACCAAAACAGATAACAGGATGGATTTCACACACAGCTGCTTATTGTTTGTTAGTCCTGGCTCTAGACTTTTATCATCTTTCTTTTTAAATTGCAGTAAGAACAGGTGATATAAAATTGACCCTGTTAACAGGACTTTAAATGTACGATACAACATCGTTGGCTATAATCAGTGTTGTGCAGCAAATCACTAGAATTTTTGAGTGTGTGCAACTGAAGTTTCATAACCATTGAATAAGAATTCGCATTTTCCCACTGGCAGCTCCTGGCAGCCACCATTCTCCTCTCTGGATGAGTTTGCTGAATCACAGAGTTTGTCCTGTGACTAGTTCATTTCACTTAGCAAAACGTCATCAAGGCTCATCCATGTTGCTGCTTCTGCTAAGATTTCCTTCTTTTCCAGGCTGAGTACTATTCCACTGAATATACATTCATTTATTAATTAGCCCATTTGATGGACATTTAAATGATTTTTCTATCTCAGGTATTGTGGATACCACTGCAGTGAAGGCAGGAGTGCAGATATCTTACACATCCCGGTTTCAATTCTTTTGACAAATACTCTGAATAGGATTACTAGATCACAGGGTGGTATTATTGTTAATTTTCTGATAGCCCCTCCCACTGTGTCCATGTGACTGCAGTTACAGTCCCACTGACATCGTAAAAGTGTTCTCATCACATCCTCAGCAGCACACCTTTTTTTTGGTAGTAGCAATCCTAAAAGATTTGAAGCAAATAGAATCTTCTTTTCTTCTTTCTTTTTTGAGACGGGGTCTTGCTTTGCAGTTCAGGATGGCCATCGTGTAACCTGAGGCTGGCTTTGAATTCACGGTAGTCTTTCTGCCTCAGCTTCCCAAGTGCTAGATTTACAGACAGGTATCACCAGGCCCTGTTTAGAGTCTTGTTTTCAGATATTAGCCATGGAGACTGCTGCATCTCTCCCTCACTGTGTGGGGGTCTAGGATTCCTTCAGAACTCACCTGGACACATAGCCCCAAAATCTGTCTAAATATTTACTTCAGATACTGTACCTGTGGCTCCAGGAGGGCCAGAACCTCTGTCCACTATGCTGAGAGGAGGAGAGGAACTGCTTGGTTACTTTCCTCCTGTTGCTGGAACAAAATACCCAACATCCAAAATGAAGGGAGGAAAGGTTTATTTAGCTCACTGTAGTGGAGGTTTCAGTCCACAATCAGCTGGCTCCAAGCTGGGGTGGCCTGGCCCTGGGACAGCACTTCAAGGCAGCAGCCAGAGCAAAAGGAGGAGAGAAAGCCTCTTCTCCCTTGTATCATAAGCAGGCTACATCTTTCCCTGGGGTGGGTGTGATGTTCACACCCCTCTGTGCCTTCCGCTTGCACAGGCTGAGGATATTTACAAAGTAAGGGTTCTGGCTCCCTGCTGAGTCTCTTAGTTAAATTTCTAAACTTCTCAAGTTGACACAGAGTGTCAGCCATAACAGGGACCATGTGCAGATCCTTCACGGGAGACCACTGGACCTTTCATCATCACAGGAGCAAAGCAATGGTGTTCTGTGTTTGTGCTTCAGTCATTTACGAGGTATGCAGGGTGTCCTGTCATTTGCATCCACGATGCCCCAAACCTTCACTTGGTAGCACTTACATAGTCTCGAATTATTTATGTGATAACTTGCTGAATGTGTGTGTGCTGCTTCCAAGAACAGAAGCCCTTGAAGGCCAGCCAGGTCATGCTTTAGTTGCTGTCTGCAGTGATCGCCCAGCACCTAGCCGAGGTATGTATCTAAGGTACACACCCCACGACACCTGCTAAATGAATGAATGTGAAGGTTTAGACCCTCGAGTCATCCACAGAACTTAGAACATAGTAGCCAGACTCTCTTTTTCTAGCACTGGGGAAATAAACTGATTTTCACCTGTTAATGGGCTCAAGGCCTGAAAAACAAGACACATATTACAAAGCCTTCACCAAAGGTTACCAACTCTGGCCTGAGTTTTCCTTAGTAATTGTCATTGACAGACCTGCTGTATTTATTTATACAATTCGTGGTGATTTCAGGAGGGAAGTGACATTGAAAACCTGAAGAGCTATTCTTTTGAAACTTGGGCACAGTCATTCATTCAATAATGTTTCTTTCTCTTTTTGGGAAGAATAATTTTAAAATATTTGCACCTGCTACGTCTTTTCGTCTCCTTCAGTTAGATTTTTGTTAAGTGTTTGTGACCTTTTCTTCTGTTTTCCATTCGTAAACATTAAGGGCAGCAGACAAGCGCTAATTGGTAAATTCCATGATGAAAGGCCAGCTGTGGAACCTGCACAGTGTGAGAAGCACAGAGCTGGTTCCTGGGGGCTGTGTGTTCAGCCAGGTTGTCACCGCCTCCCAGTCCCTGGGAGGGGAAGTGGTCTGGGCTGTCCTGGGGTGAGTGGGGTGAGAGGAAGTGGGGTGGCTGACGAGGAAGAGCTGTGGATGACGTGGCCATTTCCCCGTAACTCTGTCGGCACAGGCTCAGGTGCCCTCTGTGGGTTCCAGCGGAGATGGATCCCAAGCTGCTGCCCCTCTTACAGCTAGGCTGAAGGCCCCTGCAGCACCTGTGTGTGTGTTCATTATCTTAATTTGACTGAATAATTCCACTCTCCACCATGACCCATGAATTCTTATAGATTTGCATAGCGAGGCTCAGTGTGATTTTTCTGTCTTCTCTCCCTCCTTTTACATAGGTTAAATAGTGTCCCCCACCAATGATACGTCTAAATCCTAACCCCTGAAACCTATGAAGGTAGTCTCATTTGTAGAGGAAAAGGGTCTTTGCAGAGATAATGCAAGGATTTCAGGGAGCTGCACGCCAAGGACTGCCACAGCTTGCCAGCAGCTACCTCCTCTGTGGCTGCGAGCGTGAGCCAGGCTCTCAGATCCACAGAGGGAGCCCCCCTGGCACACTGGCTTTTCGGTTCTGCCCTCCATCAGGCGTGACAGAGTAAGGTGCTGCTGTCTTGAGCTACCTAGTTTGTGGCAGTTTGTGATGGCAGCCCCAGGAAACTAACACAGTGATGCTGTGGGCAGAATTTGACAAGGAGCTTTAACCCTTGAGTGCATCAACTCACATTATTATCTTTTCAACAACACTGTCAAGGCTGGCGCGCCAGGCTGGGGTGTGCAGGGGAAGATAGTGCTGGCTGGTGTGCCGCACACTCTGGCTCTGGGGTCCTCCTCCTCTAAAGCTGCTGGTAGGGGTTGAACATGGCAGATAGCTTACTTTTATTTTTATCAGCTGGGAAAACAAGAGAACAGCTGCACAGATGAGGGGCCACTCTGCTGCACGGGGAGGTGAGAAAGGCAACCAGTTGAGCTGGGTCAAGGACTCTCCTGATACTTTTCTCTCCCTACTCAGCCTTTGCCGCTTAGCATATAAATGGGAAAAAAGTGTTCACACAACAGCCACCACTTAGGCGCCAAACTCAGTCTGTTTTATTCAATAATGGAATCTTCTTGAAAGGGGTAAAGCAATGCAACATTCAAAATTAATTTTCCCCTTGCCTGGGCCCAGCTCTTTCACCTGGCATCAGGGCAGTGTGGCGGAAAGCACAAGCTAGGTAAAGCCGAGGATGCCAGCACGTGCAGGCGAATCTCGAGGGGACCACAAAGGGGCCCAGGTGGGACGTGGTTCGCTTTGGCTGTTTTAGCTTCCATAATTTCAAAGCTTTTGAAGTTTGCATTTATGTTGATATGCAAGAGTCTCAAGTCTACCCACTGAAAGACTCTCTTAACAATAGGCAGAATGTTTGGCAGTCATGGAATGACCCGGTGCTAGAGTTTCAGTAAAGATACCTCTGCTGATAAACTTACGCTGTTTATAGTTGCTTCATGTCCCTCATTTCTTCTGAGTGTCCAGATAACCTGTGAGGTGAGGGCAGCAGGCTTCTCATGCCATTTTAAAGTGAGAACATATAGACTCACGAGGCTGAGGGAGTGCAGACAGACAATGGGGAAATGGAGACCAATGGGCGTGGCTGAGACGAGGGTTGAGGGTGAAGGTGAAGATCCCTGGAACAGTGAAGCCATCCTCATGACTGGGCGTCAGGGCACGTGGCTGATCGGAGAGCTCTGGCATCGGAAGAGGCTTCTGGAAAAGCAGGTGTGGGTGACTAAAAAATCCACCCAATGGTAGGAGAATGAGGGAAACTTGTGGTTCGTGAGCAGCACTTTCCTCTAGGAGCCTAAACATGGAAGAAGAGGCAGATTTTGGGAAAACTGTGTCTTTTCATCCTGATGACTCACCAGCATTAATGGTGCTTCATGATAACACAAGGAATGAACTCTGTCCTCTGCAGTAAAGAGAGGAGGCTGGTACCCTTATTGTACTGTCTGGCAATGTGTCATTGCCTCCTGGGCCTGGCTACAGAATGGCCCCTTACACAAGGCAGCACAGGAAGGCCTGGCCTGGTGGGTACGACCGCCGGGTGTTAGCTGAGCCAGCACTAGCAAGCTTTGAGAACAGGAGCTGGCCCCCGAGCAGGCAGCCTGTCCTCAGCTGGTCTGACGCACTACATTTGCTTTTAGATTTGCTCATATAAAATGGGTCTCCCTAACGACCCTCTCCCCAGAGCCTCATCAATTAGAACTGCTTTTGTTCTGAGCATCCTTTTGTTGACCAGCTTGGAAATTAGTTAGAAGGGAGAAGAAGAAAGGGAAGCTGTCTTTGCAGGCCATGGCACTGAAGGGCTGGCTGCTAATGAAGGAGCCCTGAATGGCGCAATTGTGCACTGTTTATACAGTTTTTATTTTAATTTGCATCCGTACCAGGCTCGGATCCCAAGAGTTATTCAGCCGTGCTTGGAGCTTTTATCTCTTTCCATAGAGAAAAACCTGCCAGCTTATCATTTGCCTTGAGGAAATTAACGCGGGTCTCCCCGCCCTTCACCAATCTCATGTGCTGCTGAATTGTTTATAGATCCATGGAGAGAAAGAAAGACTCCACAGAACCGTGGAATATTTGTTTCCTCACATGGCAAGATCACCAGAGACTTAGCTGTCCTGTTAAAATGCTTCTAGAGCCCAGATCTCAGAAGAGGCTGGATTTGAGGCAAGGGGATGATGGGTAGGGGCTGGGGAGCACAGTGGTTAAGGGCTGGGCTGAAGATGAGGCAGGAGGACTGCTGCAAGTTCAAGGTCGGCCTGACTGCACCATGAGGTCTTGCCTCAGAAAACAAAACAAAAAAGCGCTAGGCTGAATCTCTTAAACTAAGGAGTGAGAGAAACTACTGCTTTCCCCTTATCTTTGGAATCAACGTATGTTCTTTACTTTTCCCAAAAATATCAGAGAAATTTGACTCCCTAGCCCACTATTTCTTCTTAACATAAGTTACGTCTTTTAGCACGGCACTTAAAACTCCATATAACTTAGTCCTGTGCAGCTCTCGCTGATTGCTAACGAGAATTCTCATTTCCACGGTGCCAGTGGTTCTCCCCTGGCACCGTTCGCTGCTTCTGCTCAGGCTGTGACTCCACATGAATGCGATTGCACATGCAGTCCACCACCATCTCTTTCCAGAACGTGAAGCTCCTCGGAACTTCCGGAACAGAGGCTAACGACCCTATCTGGGAAAACCACCCCTCTCTTCTCATATTGTGTTGGATCCTGAGAGTGCACGGGGTTTTATTTTGGGGGGCTTTTCCTTCATCTTTATCCATGTTTTTCTAAAGCACCGCCAATATCAGATTACTCAAATCTCTAGCACTCCAGTTGTAAAAAAAAAAGAGACACTGCTTTTAAGAACTCAGTTTCACGGATGTGAAGCAGGTTGTAAAGGGCAATGCACTATATGAGCAAAGTCCCAGGGGAAGAAGCTTGTGGTCCAAGGCCTCAGAAAAAGCTCCCGCAGCAGGGTACAGTGGTGGCACATGCCTGGAATCCCAGCAAAAGGGTAACAAATTTAACTCTAGCTCGAGCAACTTAGTGACTTAGTAGGATCTCATCTAGAAAAATAAAAAATAAAGGGATAGGGGGTCAGTGTGATGGCCCTGGGTTCAATCCCAAATATAGGAAAGAGAAAAGAAAAAAACAAGCTACTCTTGGAGACCTGGAAGGTAAGTGGCCGCAGCGTTCAGTGGCTGCCTTGGGACAGGCATGCTGGAGAGGGTTAGGGATGGAGGCTGTGAGACTTGCTCTGTGCGTGTGTGGTGGGGGTGGGGGACCGGGACAGAAGGGAAGGTTACCAAAATGTGCTAGACCACAGGGCCAGACTACACAGACTCCATAGGCCCAGTTTCCCTAGGGCTTTGTGCTCTGTAAACGAGCTGAGAGTTCATTTTACAGCTGGTGGCGAGCTATTTGGAGAACTGAGCTGGTAAAACAAAGTCTCCCTGTGCCAGCACTGGAGGGGTATGTGGTCAGGGCAAGAGGGACACCCTTGGGGAGGCTGTAGCCAGAGTCTGCAAAAGAGAGGATGACATGCACCAGGAAAGGCGGCCATGAGGGACCCAGAGCTGCATTCTTCCACACGACTCCCATCCAGTCTGTCACCATTTCCTGCCCCGTCTGCTTCGGAGCTCGCTGGAATTTAGTCCTTGCTGTGTATTCCCATGCTATTGTCCAGGTGGGCATCACTCCCATATTCTCCTGCAGCTCCACACTGATCCTTTCCTGGCCCTGCCGTGTCACTGTCTAGAGGGCAGCAGCACCCAGCTCCCTGAGCCTGGAAAGGCCCTCCCTTCCCTTAGGCCTCAGCCTGGCCCCCTCCAGCCTGCTCTCCCACCCCCTCATCCAGCACCCACCTCTCTGCTCTGACTTCTCATCCTCCAAGACCAGGTGCAAATACTGCCTCTGGGAAAACCCACCAGGTCCCCAGACAGAAGCGCTGTCTTCTCTGCACTCCAGAGTCCTCGTGCCTCTCTCCTTGGCTTCTCCTAGATACTTGTCTCCTCCCCCAGTTTGCCAGTTCCTTGAGTCTATCTGCCTGCAAAGGCTGGTCTAAAAGGCAGAAATGGAAGATGGTCTCACCATCCCTTCCCTCCCTTCCCCTTCACCCTCCTAACAACAGCTTTCTGTTCTACACCTGGCCTGGCGTACCAGGCTTTTAATTTCACTCAAGTTAGGTCGTTAGCCTGATGTAGGAAAGTGCACAGCACAGATGAGAACCTAGTCATGTATTGTCCAACAGAAATATAACAAGAGGGGCTGGGGATCTAGCTCAGCGGCATAAGCACCTGCCTTTGCAAGCAGGCAGTCGTGAGTTCGATCCCTGGTACCGATAAAAAGGAAAAAGACAAAAAAAAAAAAAAAAGAAATATAACAAGAACCAGATTTTAGATTTTTTAGTAGCAACATTTTTATTTTATCAAGATATTTATTTATTCATTTAAATTTATTTTTGAGACAGGATCTGGCTGTGTAGTTCAGGCTGGCCTTGAGCTCACTATGTAGCCCAGGTTGCCAAAATCTTGTATATTATTATTGCCTTTATTTTTTCCTAATGCATGTTTGCAATGCATACTGATTGCAATCCTTCCGGGGAGGTATAAAAAACACATCAATTCCTTTTTCATCCCTTTCCCCTCCCTCCCTTCCCTCTCTTTCCTTCTCTTGATTCCCTTCCTATTTGAGAAAGATCTATTTTCTGACTTTCTATTATCTTTCTTTTATTTTACTCTTTATAGTTTTTAGTTTCTCATATAAGAAAAACAATGTAGAATTTAAGCTTGTATGTCTTATTTATTTCATTGAATATTATGGTATCAAAGTAGATCCATTTTCCTATAAATGATCCAAGTTTACCTGTGTCTGTACACCAAGTTTCCTTTTTCATCTGTTGATGGGCAAATAGGTTGCTTCTAAGATTTACCTATTATGAATTGTGCCGGAGGTGGTGGATGGAGCACAGTGGTGCAGGGATCAGTCAAGTTGCTGTGGTGTGCACCATATTTCTTTCGTCACCTCCCCTCCGGGTCAGTCAAGCTGCTGTGGCCTGCACTGTCAGTCAAACTTGTGAGGTTTCCCTGGGTTAGTGTGGTTAGCGTGCACCACTGCTGTAGGGACTTGATTTCAGATAACCTATTGGGTCTTAGCCAGGTCATGTGACCCAGGCCTAGCTCACTCCACCAATCCCGTTCGGGAAAGGAACAGCTGACTGAAGTCACTGCTACCCCTTGTGCTTGCCAGTCCTGCCCGGTCCCAGAATGTCTTCCACTGGAGCCCCCCTTTCTATGGAATGGCTCCACTCCTGTCACTCGCCACATGCCAACGTAGACACTGATAGAGTTATTTCCAAAAGATGAAAAATATTAACAAAAGATGAGAAATATAAAATAAAAAGCGGCCTTTATTCTGAGAACACGGAGAGAGATGACCGGCAACCCCACCGCTGGCGTCCGGCAATCTCTCCGGCGGACACGTGGCGTGGGGGCCTGTAAATAGCCTCGGTTTGGGGTGGAACCTAAGGCGGGCATTACGGATACACAGGTAGCCCATTGGTCCTAGGTTTGGCGCCATATGTAAATTCCCAGGGGCGGGAAGATGGCGTCACAGGTAACTTCCTAGGGGCAGAGCAAGATGGGGCTTCCTGCTTCCGGTTGTGGCTTTCCTGGCTACAGTGTCCTGTCTGGGCCAAACCTTTCAGACACCCTACCAACTCAGCTCTCCTTTTGGCTCACCAACCCCTACCCTAAGGCGGGACCTTGAACGGCTCAGCAAGTCACAGCGGGACCTCGGCAAATCATGGTGGGACCTTGGCAAGTTGCGGCAGGACCTCGGATGGTTGGCAAGTCGCCTTAATTTCTTTCTAGGATGAGAGAATTCATCTCCTTCTGTTTGGGGCTCTCCACTCTGTATTATGTTGAATTCTAAGTTGACTATCTGAGGGAGCTTCTGCAAGCCAGCTATTATTTATCTGCCATCTTTTCACTAGTCTGTCTTACTGGATTTTAATATGTATGATAGTATAAACAAACTTTCTATGGAAAATGAGATAATACAGTAGCCATTGTTCATTTTTGGTTATTTGGTTCTGAATGCCCTGTAATACTTTCATTCTCTTGAATGGTTTTATACTATTTTGTTATGCTTAATACTATTGTATGTGAAGGTATGCTCAACTATTTCAAAGAAAGAGACATTATGGTAGCTATTTATTGTTAATATCTGGTTGTCTTGTTGGAAGTGCTGTTGCTTACATTGTTCTGTTTTGATCTGCTTTGTTGTGTCCCCTTTTGTCTTAATCTTTTCAAAATATAAAAATTTTAAAAAATTAAATCACAAAACTACTGTAATAAAACAGTATAGTACCAAAACAAAAACAGAATATGGATCAATGGAAAAGGATAGAAGATACAGAAATAACTCAAGAATATTAAACTATTTGATCTTTGACAAAGGGCCAAACTGGTGCTGAGAAAACTGGCTATTTTTATGCAGAAGATTGAATCTAGGCCCATATCCCATACCATGCACTAAAGTAAAAGCAAAATGGATAAATGATCTACATGTTAAAACAGAAACAATCTTCCAACTTTACATGTTCCATTTTTGTACCTTGAACAATTATTTGTAAAAAGACAACATGTACACATCAACTAGTGATTTCTTATTGTTTTTTTCTCTGAATGTATGTATTGTTATTTCTACCTATTTTCTGTTTTGTTTAGTCTTTCCTTAAATAAAATTTTTAAAAATCCAATAAGACATAACATGATAGAAACGATGGAAACGGAAGAACAAAAGCATGGTAGGACTTCAAAGCAAGATGGTATTAAATCAGCAATGGCTTCCATATGTCTCATTTTCTTCAAAATAGCTGTTCGTCCCATCACACGTAATAAAATAAAACAAAACAAAATAAAATCATTCCAACTAATGAATGAAAAATTATAAGGCTTCAAAGCAATGTAATGGGGAATCATGATTACCATAAATCTTATGTACTCTTACCATTTCTTACACGAGGGAGACTATATGGTATTTATACATGTGAGTTTGGTTTATTTAGCCTATGAGTATGGTCTCAAGTTGCATCCATTTATTCATAAATATTTCAATGTGATCATTCTTTATAGCTGAGTAGTACTAGGTTGTATAAAAATACCACAACATTTTTTATCCATTTCTCAGTTGATGGACACTTAAATTGTTTCCAAAATCTGGCTATTAAAAATTGTGAACATGAGTGCACATATACCATTGTGGTATGATGTTTTCAGTTCTTCTGGGAATATGCCTAGAAGTGGAATAGCTGGAATAAATGGGACTTCCAATCCCAGCTTTTTGAGAAATCTCCATACTGACCTCCACAATGGTTGCAGCAGTCTACACTCCCACCAACAGTGCAGGAGAGTTCCTTTTTCCCCACAGCCTCTCCAGCATTCTTTGTTGGTAGTTTTTTGATCCTGGCCATTCTTTCAGGAGTGAGATGGAATCTCAGCGTGGTTTTAATTTGCATTTCTTTAGTGAGTAATGATGATGACCATTTTTTCATGTATTTACTTGCCATTTGTATTTCTTCATCTGAGAAGTGTATATTCATCTCAGATGCCCATTTTTGGATTGGGTCCTTGAGTTTCAGGGATCTGATTGTTTAAAATTCTTTATATGTTTTAGGCAGAAGTCCTTTGTCTGAGGGACAGTTCACTAAGATTTTTTCCCAGTTTGTGGGTTTTCTTTTCATTATGCTGGAGACTTCTTTCAACATGCACAAATACTTTAGTAAGATGTGATCCCAGACACCAGCATGTTCTCGGAAGTATTTCCCATGCAGTTTGATTCCTGTTCATGAATTCTCTATCTACCCCTATGTCTTCAAGATTTCTACCTACTTTGTTTTTCAACAGATTTAGTGTTTTCTGTTTTAATATTTAGATCTTTGATCCATTTAGATTTTAGTACATGGTAATAGGCATGTGTCTAGTTTTAGTTTTCGGCAAATGGAGAGCCAGTTTTTCCTGCACTGTTTATTAAAGAGACTGTCGTTTTTCCAGTGAACATGTTTGGCCCCTTAATCAAAGATAAAGTGGTTGAGTGTGTTTGTCATTGTGGTTGTATCTTCTAATTTATTCCATTGATCTTCAGATCTGTTTTTATTCCAGTAACATGTTGATTTTATTACAGTAGCTTTGTAGTATAATTTCTCTACAAGCCCAGGCTCTTATCCACAGTGATATCCAGCCTCCTAGTAGTATAATTTTAAATCAGGGATTGGGATGCCTCCTGCCTTGCCTTTGCTGCTTAGAATTGCCTTTGCTATTCTAGGTCTCTTCTGGTTCCAGATGAATTTTAGGAGCAATTTCTCTAGATCTATGAATTATGTTGATGGTATTTTCTTTTCTTTTTTTTTTTTTTTTTGAAGAGAATATATTTATTGAGGGAAAGAAATCTGTCTAAAGAGAGACCGAAGGGGATCCCAAGCAGGTTGCCCAAGACTGTCTTTTCCAAGGACTTTTATCCAGTAAGATCAATAGTTTAGGTAAAATTGATTAAATTGGGGACAAATGGAAAAGCAAGTCACGTAGGAAGTGGCATCCTTAGAGATCAGTGACTCCTCCTATAGGAGGTTGGGATGGAGACTCCTGGTTTCTCAAAGTGATCCAGATTTAATTCCTAAGGATTATATTTAAGGGTGTGGTTGCATTTGTGTTGCCTTCTGTTTTGAGATCTGGCCCACAGCAAGTGTGTGTCCCCTCCAAGGTCATCAGACATCTGGTCCTCTGTGCCAGCTTCCTCAAGGGCCCAGCCCTGTCTGACTGCCTATAATATTTCTAACTAACTCAGCTGCCTGCAACAATCCCTCCTCTGAAGAAGTAGCCCAAACTGCCATGAGGGGAAATGGGCAGAAGAGCAGTCTAGCTGCTTCAGGCTGAACAGGGGCGCAGTGTTTGAGCGGCAGTCAGAGGTACTTCCACAGAGATCCTGTCTAGAGGCCCTCGATAGACACCAGCATGTTCATCTTGGGTATGCGCACAGTGTTAAGTCTGGAGGAGACAAAGCCAAGGAAACAGTTAAGTATACATGTGCTAAAGAGTAAAATCAACAAGACATTGTTAGCATGGTTAACAAAGATTTCTACCAAGAGGAACTAGAATTAATTCCTGTAAGAATAAAGTCTAGGGAATTGTAGAATCTGACATGTCATTGATTTGTTATCTAATATTTTCAATAGCTACTGAGATATTAGCAGAAGAATCATGAATTTATACACAGCATTCAGTTTTGTTTTGTTTTTTAACTTATCTCTAAACCCTTAGAGAACACAGTCCATGTTAATTGAGATGCTTGGTCCTGTGGGTTTACTGTCTTATCTTTTCTACATTTAGTTGTCCATACTTAAGGATTTCTGTCTCCACAGGGGAAGGCAGCGTACCTGACCTGGGTGTATATATATCACAGTATTTAAACGTGATAAAATATCTCTTCCTAAGAGAGGAGTGGACTTTCAGGTATAACCAAAAGTGAATGTGTAAAAAGAACTCATCCCAGTTACAGCCTAAAGGTTGTGAGAAGTAGCAAACTGCCTCCTCCCCAGTGACTCCTTCCACTGAGGTGTGGTGACTAGAAGGAAGGCCGGGATTGAACAGAAGGGCTGAGAGGCTTGTGCCAGTGTCCAGCAATAGGCTGGTTTCTTTTCCCTCTGTAGTCACATTACCTGGGCTCCTCTCTGGAGATGACAGTCTGGCCAGAGGGAGAGGGCGGCGAGCACCTCGTTCAGTCCTGCTGGACCAGCTGATAGGATGGGTCCAAACCCTGGTGTCTTGGCCTCAGAGGGCAGTCCGACATCCAGTGCCACCTTTGCAGTTGGGGCATGGCCCAGAGGGCCGATGAGTGCAGTCCCTCTTCAGGTGACCTGGCTTGTGGCAGCAATAGCAGGTAACTGTCACTGAGCTCTTCTTGGAGCCCCGAGCATCAGATTTAGGGTCTGTTTCTCTTAAGGCCGCAGCCAAAAGCAGCTGCTTTTTCTCCATCTCTTTGTTTTCTCTCTTTGACTTCCCTCTCATCACGGTTATAAAACACTGAGGAGTCAACTTTTACTAGAGTATCAAGCGAACTATCTGGAGCAAAAGCCATCTTTTGTAGCTTTTTCTAATATCTGAGGCTGACTGGGTAATAAACTCATCTTTAAGCAAAGTCTGTCCCTCTATTGAATCAGGATCTATAGCCATACATTTTACTATTGCCTCTGATAAACAATCTAAGAAGTCAGAGGGGTTTTCACCTTTTTCCTGAGAAGTAGCTGGCAATTTAAAATAACTAGAAGGTCTGGCTTTTGTCCTTCTTAGGCCTTCAAGAATACACACTTGAAAATGCCCCCTGTTCCAGTCTCCTGTATTGTTGGCCGGCCACTTGGGGTCTTGGGTAGGAACTGCTTGTGCCCCAGTGGGAACGGGTGGTTCTCTTGGCTGTCTATCTTCTGGCCTTTTAAAAGTAACAATATGATATTCATCTTCAAAGGCAACAGCAGCTTGTGATGTTGCCTCTCTCTGACTAGAAGTCAATGTTTGATTTAAGAGTAACATTACATCTTTCCAGCCTAGCTCGTAGGTCTGAGTAAATCCTCTAAAGACATCAATGTACCTATCAGGGTTATCTGAAAATTCTCCCAGTTCTAGCTTAATTTGCTTCAAGTCACTGAGAAAAAGAGACCTATGAATGGGAGTGGTCTCTTAGGGATCATAATTATACCTGGAGCATAGATAAGAATTATCTTTTAATGCAAAGAAAATTTTAACATACTGCAGTTCTAACCATTTTTCCTCTTTCTTACAGTAGGATTTTAGCTGTAAAAGATCATCATAATTAATATTTCCCTCTGTATTCTACTTTGGCTCTAGGGGGTAGGTAGCCCATGTAATCCTGCAGAGAAATATCAATTGTCTCTTTTTAAACATGGAAGGGTCGCACATCTTTCAGTGCTTAAGAATGATTCCAAAGGAGTAAGGGGCTTTGGCATGGAGTTGCCTGTCTCTATAATGTAAAAGCAGCATGTAAGACTATGAAACCTTTTGTAACAGGGATTGAACCCAGGAAACTCCGCTGAGCTCTTGTTAGCCCCGTAGTGCTCAAGACTTTGACACTGAGCTGACTATGCAAAAAGGAGATAACTAAGGTGGCCCTTATTATCCCTATTTGATAATACCCTCAAGGCATCCCTTGGGTTGGCTCTGCTCCAAGGCAGGTGGATGCCATCTGGAGAGCAAGATAAAATTTGGCCAGCCTATCCACCCTTGGCCTGGTGTGCAATCCTGTCTTCCCCGAAAGCTCGTGATCTTTGTTTCCATAAGGAATGCTTAAAGAAGGAAGCATAACTTTGTAATAATTTTGCTTATTGGAAGGGAGTATAGAATGCTTTTCAGGTTGTAAAGTAACTCTCCTCTAGAGATAGGCAGAACAATTGACAGGGGGAGCCTCCCCCCACCCCTGCACTGAGCAAAGGAGTCTGCAGGCATTTGTTTCTAAATTAATTACCTAGGTAACCTTTCCTAGTAAGGATAAGGCTATACTTCATTTAAATTTCTCAATCCTTGAAGCTCACAGGTTAAATTTACAAATCATTATCTAAGCAATCACAGTTTACACTAGAAAAAGGCACACCAATTTTCTAGGCACACAGAAAAGAAAAGCCCACTTACTCCTAATTAACATGTGAAAGGCATAAATGTAAATCCTTTTCTCCTACCTGTTATAAGATGTAAACAACTGTTGAAAACCACCCCCGTCTTATCTCTGAAGGTTTGGGGGAAGGTAGTCTATGTGATCTGAAACTCCACAGAAAAGTTTAGAAATACAGATGATAGAAAAGTGGAGATTTTCAGTGGTCATGAGCAAATGTCCACTGAGGTACATTTGGGTGTCCACCAGAGAGTTGCCCTGGCCAGGAACCTTCAGTTCTCAGTTTCTATCAGCTCAGATAACCAAAGATCAGAAAGGAATCCCGCTGTCTGTCTGGTCAACATTCCGTTGGCTCCATTCGCCACTGGCTTCAATGGGGATTCACCAGACAGATGCTGGGAACCTGTCCTCTGCTTTTGAGGGTGGCAGCTGCTATGAGAGCAATTAATTAGCTGGCAGAGTAACCACTGCTTGTCAAAATTCTATAAGGGATAGTTAAAAGCCTGAGCAAGATCACTACCTACTGCTCTATCAATTTACAATAAAGGTTTTAAAGTCCACAACTTGAGAGATTGGAGAGCCTCCTTGTTCTAATGTGTATAGGTCCCCTATGTGTGCTGCTTCTGGGGATGGCTTCTTCCACTGTCAGAGGAAGCTGGTTCTCCCCACTGTGTCTCAGGTTTAATCTCCAAAGGAGATTTTCCCAGAACACTGAGCCAGGACACGGCTCTCATGTGTGTTCTCCTGGACGGGCGCAATTCTGATCAACGTCTCATCTGACCCAGAGACAGCGTATGTGTCCTGTATCTAGGATGACTTCCCTGTCTTTGGTGTTAGCAAATGCTCATTGTCTATGGGCTTAACTAAGAAGGAAGAGGTTGGATAGAGTTCTTTCTGACTTTACCTGCCTCTATAAGGAAAGTAGAATGTGGGAAATGAGTAGAAGACAAAGGTGGGAACCTGAAGCAGAAGGGTTCTGACATTTCCTCTAGAGTAGAGGAGGAGGATCAGAGCCAGTCTGTCTCGGTGAAACCTGTTCTCCACGTCTTAATACCGGGCCACCGACCTAGTGCTGCTTAAATGGTGGAAGGAGTCCCGGTTTTTATTGTAGACATGTATATTTTCTAAGTCTGAGCTAGATTTACATTTAAGAGAACCATTTTACAGTAGTCTACATTAAAGCCTGTCAGAGGTGTCTAATATTTGCTAATGCTATTGTCTAAACACAGTCAAGCAAAGAGTATTAGTAACTTTAGAAACTAATTTAAATTTAACTTGTACAAAAACAAAATAATAATACACCATTAAAGAAATATAACTATAAATTTTGCATGTTTTAACTTTAGATTCACATTATTTTAATAAAACTATATGAGACAAAGCAATTAAAAACAATGGGCAAAGGGGCTGGGGATTTAGCTCAGCGGCATAAGCCCCTGCCTTGTAAGCAGGCAGTCGTGAGTTTGATAAAAAAAAAAAAAAAACATTCTAAGTTACATTCTTCTGAAAAAAAAAAAAAACAATGGGAAAATAGCAAGCAATTATCACAAATAGTTATAAACAACTGGCAAAGACAAAGCAAAATTTGAAGGATAAAAATTTGTTACCTAAATGAGTCCCAGTCCAGAGTCTATGAAACAAAAGATCCATCCAGTGATCTCAGTAGAAGACCGCCAAATGTTATAGGGGAGTGAAATTTCCAAACCGCAAGTTCGTGTTCTCTAAAACTGGAGAATGAATTTTAAGAACAACAGAGGTGAAGAGTAGAATATATTGAGGGGAAGAAAGCTTCTGTCTGAAGAGAGACAGAGGGGGTCCTGAGTGGGTTGCCCTGTTAGTGGTATTTTTATTGGGATTGCATTGAATCCATATAGCTATTTTGGGAGAATGGCCATTTTCACAATACTTGTTCTTCCTATCCATGAACAAGGGATGACTTTCCATTTTCTGAGATCCTCTTCGATTTCTTTTTCAGGGTATTATAATTTTCCCTGTATAGATACTTTACTTCTTTCATTACATTAATTCCTAAGTATTTCATGTTTTGGATGCTAGTGTCAAGGGTGTGGCTTCTTTTATCTCTCTCTTGGTGATTTTGTTGTTAGTGTATAGGCATGCTATTGATTTTTGAGCACTGACTTTGTATCCAGCTACATTGTTGAATTTATTTATTATATCTAAGAGTCTTTCAATGGAGTTTTGGGGGTCTTCTATGTAGAGTATCATGTCCTCTGCAAATAATGATAATTTAACTTCCTCTTTTCCTATCTTTACCCTTTTTATTTCTCTCTCTTGTCTAATTGCTCTGGCTAATATTTCCAGTACTATGTTGAATAGGAGTGGTGATAAGGGACATCCTTGTCTTGTGCCTGGTTTTAAAGTAAAGGCTTTCAGTTTTTGACCATTTAATATGATGCTGGCTGTTGGTTTGTCATAGATGGCCTTTTATCATGTTGAGGTAAAGACCATCTAATCCAATTTTCTGTAAGGTTCTTATTATGAATGAGTGTGGGACCTTAATAAAAGTTTTTCTGCAACTGTAGAAATGATCTTGTAATTCTTACTTTTGACTCTATTGATATGGTGGATTATATTTATTTATTTGTGTATGTTGAACCATCCCTGCATTCCTGGGATGAATCTCACTTGGTTGTGGTGTATAATCTTCTTGATGATTTGCTGCATTCTGTTTGCCAATATTTTATTGAGGATTTTTGCATCTGTGTTCATTAGGGAGATCGGTCTATAGTTCTCTTTTTTATTTGGGTCTTTCTCAAGTTTTGGTACTAGAATAATATTTGCTTCCAGGAATGACTTAGGAAGGATTGCTTCCCTTTTAATTTCATTGAAGAGTTTGAGGAGTGTCAGCATTAAGTCTTCTTTGTATTTCTTATAGAATTCCACAGTGAATCCATCTGGACCTTTGTAGGTAAAGACTTAATTACATTTTCAATTTCACTAATTGAAATTGGGTTATTCAGCAGTTTTACATCTTCATGACCTAGCTTTGGTACTTCATGTTTCTAGCAATCTGTCCATTTCTTCTGTGTTATCAAACCTATGAGAGCAGAGGTTTTTGAAATAGGTGTTGATGATCTGTATTTCCACAGAGTCTGTAGTGATTTCACCTTTTTCATTCTTTATTGCATGAATTTAAGTTTTTTCTTTCTTTTTTAAAATAAGGTTGGCTAGGGGCTTATCAATTTTATTTATTTTTCAAAGAACCAACTCTTTGATTCATTGATTCTTTGGATTGTTTTCTTAGTCTCAATTGCATTAATTTTTGCTCTGATTTTTATAATTTCCTTCCTTATTTTGGCTTTGGCTTGACTTGCTCTTCTTTTTCTAGATGTTTGAGGTATAGGATCAGGTTGTTTATTTGTGTTCATTCTGTTTTCCTGATGTGGGAACTCAGTGCAATAAATTTTCCTCTGAGGACCACTTTCATTGCATCCCACAGATTCCTGTAAGTTGTATTTGTATTTTCATTTGCTTGTAAATATTGTTTAATTTCTTCTTTAATTTCCCCTGTGACCCACTGATTACTCAAGAGTGTATTATTTAATTTCCATGTGTTTGTGGGGTTCTTTCAGTTTGTTTTATCATTAATTTCTAGTTTTATTGCACTATAATCCAATAATATGCATGGGATAATTTCAATTCTTTTGCATTTACTTAAATATGTTCTGTGGGCTAGTATATGGTCTGTTTTAGAGAATGTCCCATGTACTGCTGAGAAGAATGTATATTCTGATGTTGCTGAATGGAACACTCTGTGTATGTCTATCAAGTCCATTTGTTCACAGGTGTGATTCTGTTCTGTTATTTCTTTGCTGATTTTCTGTCTGGTTGATCTGTCCCTTTGTGTCAATGGTGTGTTAAGGTCTCCTGTTATAATTATGTTACTGCTTTTGATTTTTCATTTCTGTTATACTTGCTTTGTATAGCTGAGTGCTCTGGAATTTAGTGCCTATATATTTAAGATTGTTATCTCTTCCTCTTGAAGTTTTCCCCTAACTAGTATGTAGTGACCTTTTTTATCTCTTTGGATCATTCTTGGTTTGAAGTTCACATTGTCTGCAAACAGAATAGCTACCGCCACTTTTTGGGGGGTTCCTGTTGCATGAAGTATTGTTTTCCATCCTTCAACTTTCACTCTATGGGTTTCCTTTTGGGTGAGATGGGTTTCTTGTAGACAGCATATGGTTGGATGTTGTTTCTTGATCCATTCTGCCAGTCTGTTTCTTTTAATGGATGAATTGAGACCATTAATGGTTATAACTGTTATATATTGGTTTATGGTTGACATATATTTTTTTTGCTGTTGTATCTTTACCTTTCCAATCTGTTTAATTGTCTGCCTTCCTTAGTGTTTTTTTCCTATGTGTGTCTAGAATGTCTTTCAGTATTCTTTACAGGGTTGGTTTCATGATCATGAAGTTCTTCAGCTGTTCTTTGTCATGGAAGTATCTTATTTCTCCATCCATTTTGAAGGACAGTTTTGCAGGGTACATCAGTCTAGGTTGGAAATCATTTTCCTTTAGGATCTGAAATACTTCACTCCATGCTCTTCTTGACTTCATTGTTTGTGTTGAGAAGTCTGCTGTGATTCTATAGGCTATCCTTTATAAGTGATCTGTCTTTTCTCTCTAAGACCTTTTAATATTCTCTTCTTATGTTGCATTTCTGGAATGGTGGTTATTATATGTCTCGATGTAGTTTTATCTTGGTTATGGCTATTTGGAGTTCTATATGCTTCACTTATCTGTATGTTAGTTTCCAGTCTCATGTTTGGAAAATTTTCAGCTAATTCTTCTGTAAATAGTCTCTTGATATCATTTGTGTTGTCCTCTTCTTTTTCATTTATCCTTATCAATCTTATGTTGTTTATCTTTGCATCATCTTGCTGCTATTGAATTGTTATTTCCTGATTCCTTGTTATTTTTAAAAGATCTTTCCTTTCCTATTCACTAGCTGCAATCTTGTCTTCAAGGTCTGAAATTCTATCTTCACTTTTCATTAAGGTGATTTTGACAATTTTCAATGGAATTTTTGATTTCCTGCATATCGCTTTGAATATGCTACATGTATTCTGTTTGTTTCTTATATTGTTCATCCAGGGATTCTATCTTTTTGTTTTGTTCCTCTAATTTTTTAACTGTGTCTTCTTTAGATGTGTTTAGCATTTCTTTCAGTACTTTTATCATTTCTTCTTTTACCTGGGAGATGATTTCTAATTTGAATTCCTTTAAAGCTTCCCCAAATTGCTTCTTTATTTCAGTTGCTATTATTTCATGTATTTCAGGTGTATGGAACATATTTTCTTCTATGTACATGGCTCCTAGGCTTTCTTGGAATGGGCTTGAGGTTTGAGATTGCATTTTGGTCTTTCATCTTGTCATTTTCCTATATTTCCATGTTTCAAGTGATGTTCTAAAGCTTCCCCTGGGCATGTTGGAAATTGCTTCCTATGCTCTCTGCCCCTGGAACTGAATGGAGGTTGCTGGGTGTGGTCCAATCAGGCCCACAGGACCTCCCGTGCCACTTCCAGTGTTCCAGTAAGCTAGGTGAGCTCCTAACCACTGTGGGTGATGGTCCAAAGCTCTCTCTGGGCTAGGGCTGATGTGCTGGAACTCACTTCAGGTGCCCTCAGTTCCCCTGATTGAAGAAGGTCACTGGGCATAGTCTAGATGGGCCAGCGAAACCTCCCGAGCCTAGTGTAGTGTGGCTGGAAGCTCAGCAGCCACTTAACCGTTGGGAGCAATAGTCTTAAACTCTTTCTGGGCCAGGGCCAGTGCACTGGAACTCCCTCACACGGCCTCAGCTCCCTGGATTGAAAAACTATAATTTAATTTTCACATTTTAAAAAGGTGAAAGAAACAACATGTTCATGTTTATTTGTGAGAATTCTAAACTGGAAATCCCAATGTCTATCAACAGGTAAGTGGATACACTAGCGATGATAAATTTATTTAATGAAATATTTCTCAGCAATGCAAACCAAGGCATGAGAACTTTTTTGGGCCAATTGATGTGTTCATTATCTTAATTGTGATGATGGTTTCATGGTGTACACATATCTGAAAGTTTATCAGACTATATGTAGTTTTTTTGTGTGTCAATCATACTTCAGTAAACTGGTAAAAATGAAATAGAGCCATTTTAATACATTGCAATGTCATATCTAAAATATCATTAAAACATATAATTAATATAAAAATCTAATGAGATGTTTTACATTCCTATTTTGCACCATCTGTCAAATCAGTAGACATGTTACAGCTCATAACACTTTGGACTTCACATTTCGAGCACTTGATACCTATATATGACTACATGTGACAGTGCTGGATGGCATAGGTCTCGACCCCCTAGTGAAACTTCCTCTTCTGACCTAAAATGGTTTTCTCCTGGGTACTGCTCAAACCCTGGACATATGACTCCTTTATCTGCCTGTGCAATGGTTTTGAGTTGCCTTGAGTTTCTTTCTGCAGCCCTAAAAAACTCCAGTCCTTAGGGGCTGCAGATCAGAGGCCCTGAAGGATTAAATTTAAATTCTGCCAACCTCCCTTTCTAATTTCTCTATTTAAACTTGAAAAGAAGCATTCTTTTTGCATATGTGTTTGCTTTAAGAGAAAAGCTTCTTATTTCTCCTTGTATGAGGAAGTAAACTCCAGTTCACTAACTGCAGGTCAGAGTTTGCGCTTCGCTCAGAAGTGGGGGTTACACCAAACTAATGAAGGCATTCCCTGGGCGAGCTCTAACCACTAGGATGAGTCTGCAGGCTGCACCTGAGCTTTGAACCTGGCGTAGTCCTACCGCTGGGCTTCATCTAGATTTTCTCTAGGTCTGGGGTCTGCCTTCTCATTCCCTCAGTGACTGTCATGAAGGAATCAGCAGGGGAGGACAAGTAGGAGCTGTCAGTCCTGTGGTTGCTGGGTCCCCTTGAGGATCAGCAGTGAGGCTGTGGTGGGGACAGTGACAGCTGTTGTAGTTCCGCTAACCAGCCCTGGGACCCAAGGCAGCCTTCTTTTTCTCAGAGTCTTAAGTTTTCTCCCTCCCTAATATGAAGTAATTTGGCCTCAAAGCTCCCTTGTAGCTGTGGAGTGGGGATTGGTAGGGACAGTGTCCCATATAAGGAGCAGTCACAAGAACCTCACATGACACAATCCTTCCTGCATGAATGGGAAGTGAATTCATAGCTGTGTGGTGTTTGACAGTTTTGTAAGTATTTGTTACTTTTGCAACTAAAAAAAGCAGGGAGATAAAAATCAAACAGAAAATGGCTGAAGATGGGGCAAACTAAACACTAAAATGTTTAGTATTTTTTTTATTTTTTATTTAAATGTTTCAGGCACACAAAGTGCAGAAGTACAGGATCATGAATAACTATGCATCTGGCCCCCCACTCCAGTAATTAGTGTATGGCTCCCTGTGTCTTTTATCTCCACTTTTTCTTTCTTTTTTTTTTTCTGATGTTAGTGATTGAACCCATGTGCTCTCTGCCTCAGAGCCAAGTTGCCATCTTTATATGATACTTTTTATTTCAGGACAAGGTCTCATCTGGTTGCCTAACCTGTCCTGGAACTGTTCCTGCCTCAGCCTCCAGAGCAGCTGTGATCACGACTGTGTACACCACACTTGGCTCTGCTTTGTTTTGTTGGCAGTATTTAAAGCAAATTCCTAACACTACCATAGCATTCCTCCTGTAAAGGCATTGGTAAAGGTCTCTAACAGATAAGGACCTTTGACAAAACATGATAATACCATTGGCACAGCCAACACAACCACCATAATGGTTGTATACAACTACGATTACATACAATAATAAACACAATTACTATTTCTAAAATACTAAATGAGTTCACTTTTCCTGATTGACTTCAAAATATCTTTTTACCACTGGTTTTTTGAACCAATAAAACAATATTCAAGGCTTTACAAAAAGTTTTTTAAAGATGCTTATAAAAAATATCCTGATTGTGCTGCCTGGAGGTCATTTTCTGGACCCATCTCACTCTGGGCAATGATCACTGTCATGGGCCACAAGTATCACACAGTGCCAGGGTGGCTCCCAGCTTCTCTGGGGAGGAAGCCACACAGGCAGAGCCATGAGAAGCTAAGCGGGCTGGGGAATTGGTGGTGCAGATACTCACACTCCTTAAGGGAATAGATTGTTTCAGAAATTTGGGTACTGCTGGGCCTTTACCCTTGGAAAATTGGGAGGGGACTGCTCTTTACTTCCCGTTCTTAGCCACCTTTCTCTACGGCTTTCTGTGCACAGCCCCAGGCAATTTTCTTGTAGAATTTAGGAGTTAGGAAGCTTGGTCACCCATAACCCAGGGAAGCTGATCATGCCCTTAGGAACTATAGAGGCTCCAGGGGCAGCTGTGTTGGGCAGCAAGTGGACCTGCAGTGTGACCGGTACGAAGTCCACTGTCCTTCCGTGAACAGGCTGTGGGTTAACGGAAACTCAATGGCTGGCGGAGTGAAAACCCGCCCAACAAAGAATCGCTCTGGCACCATCCAGTATGTACATTACGTGTGTATTTATAATTTCTACGTGTCTTATTTCCTTGAAAGACCAAAATGGCTCACAGTAAAGACAACAAGTACATTTGCCATTAGGCTACACTAGAGATTCAGCAATCTTTGTTTTTATATAATAAGTGCACATACTATAACTGGTGCATGCAGTCACCCATCTTTTTAAAAAATCTATATTGTCTTTATGAAAGACCTACAGAGTTACCAGTGTGTACTTTCTACTTTTAAGGTACACAATACGTTAAGTTAGAGTAAGGATAAAAGAAACATGAACAGTAATTATAAATTTAAATAATATTTCTGCTCAGTAGTATTTTTTTATCTAAACACTTTCATTTTTAAAAAAATTATGTCCTGTTACAAAATACAGAGGGCACTGGGTGTGGTGGTACATTCCTACAATTCCAGTATTTAGGAGGCTGAGGCAGAAGGATCTTCATGAGTTTGAGGCCAACCTAGAATACATAATGAGACCTTGTCTCAAAAAAATATATAAAACGTATTATATTATTGTTTCTTTTTGCAGACATAATATAGCATACTGTTGTTCTGATCCCTCAGATTAAGAAGTAGTATATTACAAATACAAATTAATGTTCTTTGATGCCCCCTTCCTTCTTACAATCTCTTTCCTGTATGTCTCTATACTTACACTAGTTAGCATTAAAATGTATACTAATATTAAGTAATAGTGCATGCCCTATTTTGTTTTCTTTCTCATTTGGTTTTGTTCTTTTCAAAATAAAATTTAAAAAATAAAAATAAGAGTGCATGTACTAAATAGTAAATATTTGTATGTTTTAAAATTTGCTACAAATAGAATATTTGGTTTCCTTTGTCTCATGAGAATCAACAGGGGGCCTAAGACTTTGCTGGCTCTGGGATATCTCTGTCCAGCTTGTTCTTTAGAATAATGATATTAATTACTTTCTTCATGCCTTTCTGTTACCTTATTTTTCTCTGCCCTGGCTCTTTTTGAAGCCACCTACCTTCTTGATGGCTCTGGAATCAACCAGTCACGAACTGAAACTTGGATTTCTATGTTACTAGGTAGCTTTGTGATCTTAGGCAAATTATCTCTGAGTTTCAAATTTCCTTATCTGTAAAGCAAGTAATATTACTATCTGCAGAGCTAATAATGTCAACACTCATTCAGAATTGTGAAGTTAACAGGAAACGATACGTCAGGGATTTGGCTCCAGATCTACCAGACAGTAAGAGTGTGATGAATCAGATTTTCTTGCAAACTGACCTCTTTGTAGGTATCAGATCCTTTGATTCTCCTCGTCTCCCAGGAATGGTTTAGACTGCTAAGCAGAAGCATGAGATAGATCTAAGTGAGATGAATTTAGTCAGAATTCTTCGGAGAAACAAAACCAGTAGGAGACTGTATAAATGTAAAGGCAGATATATTTACGAAGGGCTCTTTTCTGCAAATTGGCTTATGGAATTATGGAGGCTGAGAAGCCCCATAATGTGTGCAGCATGGAGACCCAGAAAAGCTAATATAAACCAGAGAACCAAGGAGATGGTGATGTAAATCTTAGTCAAATGGCAGAAGAATGTTTAATAGCAGGCAGGCAGGAAACAAAAAGGGCAAAGTCTTCCTTTTCTGTCTCTTTCCTATTTACACTCGCAATGTGAGACTGAATAATGCCCACCCACATGAGAGAAGGCTCTACTTTACTGCGTACGCTGATTACATGCTAATGTCATCCCAAAACACCCTCATGGAGGCACCCAGAAATAATGTGGAATATGGACAGCCCTTGTAATTAACCATCACAAAAGGCTATGCAGGTTTCTTGGGTTTGTGGGAAAGAGTAATTTCTTTGTAAATAAGAATGCCATAGGGACAAACATTTGCATTCTGGTAATTCTGAAACCTTACTGAGCTAAGCTTTTCAAGACAATGGAAGCCACTAACTGTAAGAATGTGGAATTCATGCATGAAGGCTTAAAACCAAACATCATGACAGGACAAAACGGAAGAAACTGTGGGGCTGAACTCCAGACAGCGGAGACTAGCAGGAGAAAGGCCATCCCCTTCTCATCTTGAGCTATGGATACAACTTACTGTGAATTCCTTCTAGATTCATACACTGAAATGAAGATAATTACCAGGACATTTTACAGACCATTTCTTCCTACGTCCAGCCAAAACATTTTCTCTCTCAATGATTAAGAGAAAGTTTTACTTCAAACGCTGGTTAATGCATCCTGCAGAGAATGCCGACACAGGCAGGCCTTTTAGGGAAGGCCCAGGCCTTGTGCTCCAGCCTGTGCTTCCGTGTTGACCTGCGCCCACCAGGACACCCGAGAGAACCTGCGTGCATCCCCAGCTGTAAAGTGGAGCCAGCGCATGAACTTGCTTCATTCCCAGGGTTCTCAAGGTGAAAGCTTACGCCATTCTAGACTCCTCTGAACATTGCACACTCCCCAGAGCTCCCTTCAGGGCCGAGTCATACCTTTCCTTTGCTGCTACCATATTGGCAATTCGTACTGCTCACAGCCGTGTCTCCCCCAGGACTGGCCTCAGCAGGAGCAAGTTGCTTTGGCCAAAGTTATATCCACTGCAGTGTTTGCTGTGACAGTATTATAGCCCAAACTCCTCTGCTCAATCCTGCCTTTGATCCCAACGGTGCCATTCCTGAGAACTGTCCCCAAGTACACTTCTTGCATGTAAATCTTGGAATCAGAGAGTGTTTTTTCAAGGGAAACTGACCTGAATAGCACCTGTCAGTTCTTCAAATTACTGGGAAGAGGACTCTGGTACACCATGTAACAGGCTCAGTACTTTCTAAGTCTTCAGTATAAAAATTATAGTGTAAAGAAATAGAAAAACAGAAGAGAAATTGACCAACAAATACACAGTTAAATCAATTTTTAAAAAAGAGGGAAAGAAAGAGATCTTCTGCAAAGGTCCAGTCTGGTTTTTTTTTTTTTTTTTGGTTTTTTTTTTTTTTTTTATTGGTACCGGGGATTGAACTCACAACCACGTGCCTGCAAGGCAGGCGCTTATGCCACTGAGCTAAATCCCCAGCAGCAAAGGTCCAGTCTGGAGAGAGTACCAGAAAGTCAGAAGACACTTAGGCAAGTGTGATTCCTTTTCTCTCCTCTGTTTCTCCTCCCAGGCCCCGGGTCAGAGTTCTTGGGCCTCCACAAGGGAAGGCTGACTTTAAGGACTCTTATAAATTTGTCTTTGAGCCTCCTTGGGTCTATGATAGTTCCATTTGCCTTTTCATTTTAAAATTGCACAGGTAATCTGTATTTTTCTTATAAAAATGTCAACTGACAAAAAGGTCAAAGCAAACAGCCTTTCACTACCATATGTCAAATCCTGCTTTTCTCCCAAGACACTGTTGCCAGCTATTTTAGTCCAGATTTATTGAGGTATAACAGAGATACAGAACTGTATGTATTCAAGGTACACAATGTGATGTTTTGATATACGTATAGATCGTGAAATGATGACCACTCAATCTGATTAACATACTAATCTCCTCAATTTAGTATGTGATTTTCCAGATACACATACATATATAGAATATAGAAATGTATAGTTTTGTGGAATATACATGTTAAAGTAAAAATAGATTAGATGGTATTTATTGTTGAACTATTTGCTTTGCTCTTTTTTTCTTTTTTGACACTATTGGAAATTGGATCTGGGGCTTTCACCCTGAGCTACAGTCAGACATTTTTATTATTTGCTTGAAAGGATTGCTGAGTCACTAATCTGTCTGTGCTGGGCTTGGACTCCCAATCCGGCCTCAGCCTAAACAATTCACTGTTTCTTTTTAACCTAGGCCTGAAGTTTTCCATGTCAGTATTTACACACCATTTATCATTTCTAATGGCTGTGTACCGTTCCTTAGCACCTTATTAAGCTACGCCTTTGCTGGAGGACATTTAGTTTTCCCCAATTCTGTGACTTCACAGTGTTGTCATTGCCATTTTTGTATATATACTTCTCCATGCAACTCTGCAACTGTTTCTCTGTTAGGTATCGGAAGCAGAATGTGGGGTCAAAAGCATGCACATATTAAAATTAGGCACAATCTAGTTGCCTTCCTGACTGCCAACAGTGAGTATTTTTAATATTTGCTAATCTGATAGGCAAGTGATGTCATTTTAGTATTTATTTCTCCCTTTACTCTGATATATTATTTGGCATATTTTTATTTGCTGTTGGTCATTTATATTTCTGCTACCATGAGCTGCTTATTTATTTGTTTAGAGATGGAATCTTTCGACTTGGCCCGGTCACCTTGATTTTGGGATCTTTCCGCTTCACCCTTGTGGGTAGCTGTGACTACAGATCCGCACGGCACCCATGCCTGGCTGAACTGCCTCTGTATACAGCTTGCTTCACCTTTTTGTCTTTTTGTTATTGAACATGGGAATTTTTGATACATCAAATGTCAACTCTTCACTTTACATGCTGAAGGTATTCTAATGTTGCTTGTCTTTTTTGTTCCTAAGGTTTGGACTGCTGCTTGGCTTTAGTCTTTCCTTCATGGCTTCTGAGTCTTTAGCCTTTCAGGCTTTCTGGGGTTTGTGAGCTTTTTTACAAAAAACTTTTTCTATTAGTACATAGTAGTCGTATGTATTGATCACATTCCTCATAGGGAATTTGTACATTTATATATTTTAATTCTTTTTTCTCATTCTTTTCCTCTCCGTTCAACCCTTCTCCCCATCCCATTTACAGAAGCTTTGTGTCCATTTTTTCCTTCCATTCTATTTTGCTTTCTTCTCTTTCCCTTTCTCCCTCATTCCCCTTCATATCTGAACTGGTCTTCCTAGTTCCCAGTATTACCTTCCATTCTGCTCCTTATTTACCCTCTGGGTTTCTCACACAAGAAAAACAATGTAATATTTAAACTTATGTGTCCAATTTATTTCACTTAAGATTTTGGACTCAAAGTGCATTCTTTCCCCTGCAAATAACTCAAATTTATCCTCTTTTTATGGTAGAGCAGTATTGCATTATATATATATATATATATATATATATATATATATATATATATTTACATATATATATCTCCCCACATGTTCTTTATTGATTAATGTTTTCTTTAATTCTTTTTTGAGATAAGGTCTCGCTTTGTTCAGGCTGGCCTTGAACTCGCATGATCTTCCTGCCTCAGCCTCCCAAGTGCAGGGATTACAGTGTGTGCCACCATACTGAGCTGTTGTTTAGTCTGGTTTTGCAGGGCTGAAGATGGAACCCAGGGCCTTATGCATGCTAAGCAAATGTTCTACAGCTGAGCTACATCCCTCGGCCCTTATCTGTATTTTCTAAATGAGTGCCTGTCTCTAAAAATATGAGTCAATTTTGTAATGAATAAATAAATTTATAAAAGCTTCCCAGAACACTAGCTAGCTTCACTATTGAACTATGTCTTATTTTTGGGGACCTTGAATAAAGAGCTAAATCCCACTTCTGTCTTTAGAAGCCTACAATGCCATCCCAAAGAAAGCACTTGTCTGGAGACAACACGAGGCTCAGTTTTCTTGGCTAGACACAGAGGTCTGCTTTTCTGCAGCTCCCATTTCTCCACCCAGTGTGCATTCATCTCCTTGGTGGGGTGGGGCTTAGGACTCTGCACACTGACCCTTAGCACCATTGACACCAGAAGCACAGTGATGACCATTAAGGATCAGTGAAAGACCAGCCACTCCAGCACCTGTCAACAGTCATTCCATAGGCACAGCTGACCTTTTGCTAGGCGTTGGCTGCCAGATCTTGGGTTGGAGGAAGGGGTTTTAGGTAGCAATTTCTTGATGGTCTCCTCTCCACCATGGGAGAATAAGTGTTTCAGATTTGCTATCAGTATGATGTTCGCACTTTACAACCTGGGAAGTGCTAGGTTTCTGTCTTCCCTGCAGCACTATGCAGAGAAGCTACTTCTTCTCCACTGAGGTTGTACCCAAGCCCTGGGTCAGGCTGGCTCCTTGGGCAACCCAGAATCTCACAGATCCAACTCTGGCAAAGCCCCACCTTTGATTTAATGCTCTGTGACTTCATAATTTTGAAATTATTGAAATTCTTGCTAATCGTATCTTTGAATTTAGGTTTTTTAAGTAAAGTTGGGTGGGTGACAGGGCAGTATGTGAGCCGAGGAGACGAGTGGACGAGAGTGCACTCAGGCACAGCAACAGCATGTGACGGGATAGCCAAGGCCAGACCGAAGGCCACACTAGTGGCAGAGCTCATGGCAGTGGCAGAAGCTATGGTGGCAGTGGTGGCCGTCGGCCCAGGAGAGAGAAAACTTCACATGGACGCACAGAGACTAGTGAGAAGGGGCATGGCCATCCAGGCCTGTCTGCAGGACTTGTTCAAATAGTAAGTTTCCAGCCTGAGCACTGGCACAGGAGCTGCCGTGCTCAAGCAATAAGCCTTGTCAGAGGCTGAGGATTTCGCTCAGCGGCTTAAGCTCATGCCTGGCAAGCGTGAGGTCTTGAGTTTGATCCCCAGTACCAAGAAAAAAAAAAAAAGCATTGTCAGTAAATTATTGCAAAATAAAAATATATGCATTCACATTGTAATACATCCATCAGAGTTATTAGGATACTCCCAAAAGTTTAGATCTCTAGATCTGAAATTTATTAAAGTACTGAAATTGCATTTAACAGAATACTTTTTATATGAAACTTCATGTAAGACAATTATTCATAAGAAAGTCAACCTAAAATTAATTTTTTATAGTAGATCAAACCATAGAATGCATAAACAGGTATTTTAATTACATACAAGTCATGAAACTGCTTGCAGTTATTATATGATCTCTACAAGTTATAGGAAATACCAGAGAAAACATTAAAATTCTGCTGGATAAATGTATATTTCAAATTAAATTCAGAGTTACATGGAGCAAATCATCAACTTTAAATGCACTATAGCTTGCATTTGAAATAATTTTTCAGAAATTTACTTGAATGTTGTCCTAGCCTATACATTATTTTTAAAAACTCCAGTAGCAGTTAGATCAATGGGAAGATGCTTATTAAAATTAAAATTTATCAAGTTATTTGAGATCTTGTATTTGCCAAGAGACTATTAATATTTTCAATTGTACCAATTGAAACAGAATCATTGGAAGTGAATTTTTATGACCTAATAAATGAATTCCCAAAAACGAAGCCAAAAAGTGTGCAATCATGATATCATGATATTTTTAAGCTGGGTGTGTAGTGCATACCTGTAATTCTAGCACGTGGGAGGCTGAGGTAGGAGGATTGCTGTGAGCTCAAGGGCAGCCTAAACTACATAGTGAGATCCTCTCTCAGAAACAAATGAACAATCACAGAAAAGATACTTTCAAAGTATCACCACTTATTCTATTACATATGCTACCAAAAGTGGGGTTTTTTTGCATTTTAAATTGTTATTCGTGTATGTTTCTTATGTTTCTAACATGATTTTTTTTAAAAAAGAAAAAGTTATATAAAAGTTATATACTTTTCTCTCCTGATTTTTTGCACTGGGCTTGCTGGCTGGATAGTAAGCCTTATTCTGCCCTGTTTGCCAAAGGCCGACCACCTCCTCCCTGTGTCAAGAAGGTCAGGCATCTATAAGGGGCTGATCTTGGAGAAGTAAAATGGCCCACTCAGAGATGCGCTGGGGACTTGGTGTCCTTACTGTATGAACCCACAGCGGAGCAAACACAAAAATAACACAGAAACCAGTCATAGGCCTCTGTCTCTTCATGAACCATAGCGGAGCTGCCACATACGGAAGCCTCAGCAAGTTCTGACAGCATCACCCAAATCGCTCTCTCTTGTCAGTATTCTTTCCTTCTCTAATGAACTTCTATGTTCCTTTGGGGAGATGTCTTGAAAAAAAGATTGAGAAAGGACTCAGGGTCCCAAACAGCAGTTTCTTAGCCTTTCATGAAGACCCTATCTGGTGATTCTTGGTCTGATATGTAGAAGCCAGGGTCTCTGCACCACAGCTAGCAGAGAACCATCAATGGATAAAAGCCCTAATGGTATATAAGGCTAAATATGTTATGCTCTATGCCAATCACCCTAGTAACCATGTACCTGGAGCACTGACCACATTGTTATAAATTAACTGATGGCGTCATCATGTTGTTCTGTATGCGTCATTCCCCCCCCCCACCTTAGTAACCTGTGTGCTGTGTCAACCTTTGTTCCCCTTGTAACAGACAAATGATGCTGTGTCAACCATTGTTCCCTTTATGAGAGACAAATGTTCCTGGAATTGGCAGACCAAGGGCTATGAATTGGCTAACCACCACTGTGCAATGCCTCTGACCTCAAGCAAAGGGGAACAAAGGCCCACCTTGTTTCTGTTTCTCATCACTATGTACTTAATGATCAATGAGCTAATCATAAATGAACTATAAAAATCAGTCAACATTCTAACTCAGTTTCACAGCTTTGCAAATTCCATCTGCACTGTGTCGCTGGGCCAGCTAAAATAAAAGCGCTTCTTTTAAAAAAGATGTCATCCATTTTCCATCTTGGGGGTCTTGCCCTGTTTTTCATCTCATGGGGCCTTGTTTTTTTGGAAGGATTACAACAAAATCCAAGGAAAAGAAAGTCAGCCAGCCTGAGATCCAGGAACCTGGGTAGTAGAAGCTACTTCAAGTTGTGCTCCACCATCCTTGAGGACAAGAGTTCTAGACTAACAAGATGATCTCTTTGGTGATACTGGCCAAAAAAAAAAAAGACCCCAAGGATCAATGGGAAGAATCAGAATCGAAGAAGCAGAAATACTTCCAAGTACATTTAGCCACCTTATCTTTGACAAAGGAGTCAAACACCTTCACTGGAAGAAAGACAGCCTTTTAATAAATGATGATGAGGAAACTGGCTTTCCACACACTGGAAATTGGACCTAGACCCATACTTCTCACCAGGCACTAAACTAAAATCAAAATTGATTAAAGATCTAAGTATCTGCTGGAAGATAGTAGAAGTACAACTCCAGAAGACAAAGGTGTAGGCAAAGACTTTATGAACAAAACCCAGATTGAACAGGAACTGTCATAAAGAATCAACAACTGAGATCTCATAAAATTAAGAAGCTTTTACACAACAAAAGTCACCAACGGAGTGAAGAGACAACCCACAGAATGGAAAAAAGTTTTTACCTACTCCTCAGATACAGACAAACATCTGAAATATATAAACAACTCAAAAATCAGACTCCCATATTTAAGGACACAATCAAAGAATGGCCATCTGAAATGAACAGATACTCTTCAGATGAAGCACAAACATGGGAATGTTTAAAATATGCTCAACAACACTGTTCATTGAAGAAATGCACCCTGAGATTCCATTGCACTGCAGAATGAATGACTATTGTCAAGAAATCAACCAATAATAAATGCTGGCAAGACTGTGAGAAAAAGGAGCCCATCTATATTGTTGGTAGGAGGGTAAACTGATACAACCACTAAGGAGATTCCACAAAAAATTAAAACTAGAGGTCCTATTTGACCCAGGTGTTCCCTTTTTCTTCCCAAAAGAGTTAAAAGCATCATACCATGTGGTATGATGCTTTTATAGCAGCACAATTTATCATAGCTAAACCTTGGAAACTGCCCATCTGCCCCTTGAAAGATGAATGGATAAACTGGGCATGGTGGCATATGCCTGTAATCCCAGCACCTGGGAGGCTGAGGCAGGAGAATCACTGTGAGTTCAAGGCCAGCCTGGGCTACATAAAGAAATGCTATCTCAAAAAAAAAAAGAAAACAAAACAAACCACAACCAAAACCTCAAATGGAAATGAGAAATCATACCACTAATAGTCTAGAACTTAATGATAAGACCCTAGGCCCTTACGTTAAATCAAGGCTTTGTCCCATCTCATGTCACTATTAAGAGATTACAGAGCATTTAAAAGGTAGGAGTTGTGAGATTCCAGTCTCTACCTCTTTGAAATCTGGCCACCACCTTTCTTCTGCCATGCTGTGCCATGATGTGCTGCCTTCTCACAGGCCCAAGTACAACACCACCAAACAATGTTGGACTGAAATTTCCAAAGCTGTGAGCCAAAAAACCTCTCCACTTCATATGTTTATTACCTCAGGTACTTTGTTACAGTAACAGAAAGCTGACATCCACCTAGCAGAAATAATCATTAAAATTTTAGCATAGGGGTTCCGGTAAAGATGGCGGATAGATAACAGCAGGCTACAGAGGCTCCCTGAGAAAGTCAGCTTAGATTCCAAAAATAATATAGTGTGGGGAGTCCCGCAGAGAGGGAGATGGATCCTCCCGACCCAAGAATAAACTAAGCTGAGAGAAACCAATTAAACATACAGTCCCGGTGCTACTATTGAAACAGTTAAAGGCTTGTTGCTTCCGCTGCAGCACTTGAACTTGTGCAGCCGAGACTTACCGAGCTACCCAAAAGCCCGCTGCTTCAACTCACTGGAGACACACTCACACTGAGGCTGGGGGTCAGCGAGCCAAACTGAGAGCTGAGCTGGTGGGAACCTGCATCGACCTGAGGTGAGTGACAGGAATAAAACCAATCCACAGAAAATGGGGCTCCAACAGACGACATTGTGGGGCCAGGCAGACTGGTGAAAACCAGGAGCAATGGTGACTTCAGTCAGCTGCTCCCTTCTCAAGTGGGATTGGTGGGGTGTAGTTGGCCTGGGTTATGTCCAGGACTGAGACCCAATAGGTTATCCCAAACCGTGTCCCTAGGCCTGGCAGCACACCCTAATACAGTGAAGCCCTCAGCAGGGTGACTGATCCGGAGGGGAGGGCCCAGCACATGCTGCTCCTGTTTGAACCTCCATAGTACACTGCAGTGAGCAGGAGCACCTAGTTAGCATGCTTCAGATGAACTGTAACCAACAAAGAAAGAAACTGGGCCTCCTATATACACCTGTATGGAAGGAACAAAAAATATGAGAAGAGGAAGCAACAAGAAAGGGCCCCCAGCCCCAACCCTGAGAACATTGATCCAGGAAAGGTAAATACAAAGGAGACTGAGGATGGCAAACATGCAATATCAGACACAACATCAGTGGACATAAAGCGATATCTTCAGGACCTCATAGACAAGTTCAAAAGTGAAATATTTAACCAAGTAAAGCAAGATATAAATAGATTAATAAAAGAGATGGTAAGCACCTCTCAAGAAGTCACAGATGGAAGAAGAGAGGAAAACAAAAAAGAGGGAGAATCATTTGATGAATAATATAAAGAAAATATAGAATACATGAAGCAGGTTCAAAGAGATTACCAGGAAATTAAAAACCCTATAGAAAGATAGAAAAACTGCTTGAAAAAAACTAAGGATAGATTATCCACACTGGAGGATAGGTTTGCAATGTGGGATCATGAAAGGAAAAATTTCTTAAAAATAACAAGGAAACAAGCAATAACAATACAAATGCTAGAAGATGACAAGAGGATCTAAAACTTGAGAATAAAGAATGTGAATGAAGAAGCAGGGGTACAAACAAAGGAACTACAAAGGTTATTCACAGAAATCATTAAGGAAAACTTCCCAAACATGGGAAAAGGAAACAATATGCAGATGCATGAGACATACCGAACTCCAGCCACCTACAACCAAAACAGAGCCACATCCAGGCATATAATAATCAAGATCCCAGAAATCCAATATAAAACAGAATATTAAAAACTGTCAGAAACAAGAAACAGATTATTTACAAGGGAAAGCCTATTAGAATTATGGCAGACTTCTCAGCACAAACCATCAAGTTGAGAAGAGCGTGAAGTATTCCAAGTCCTAAAAGAAAATAACCTCCAGCCCAGATTGATGTACCCTGAAAAATTGTCTCTAGAAATTAATGGAGAAACAAGATGCTTCCAAGATAAAGAGGAACTGGGGGAATTCGCAACCACCAATCCAACTCTACAGAGAATACTGCAGGACATTCTAAAGACAGAAAAGTACTAGGATGGCAGAGAGGCCTCAATGAATGGAGCAGAAAGCTAAATGAAGACAAACAAACAACTAATGACAGAAAAAGAGCACAACAGAAATGAGGCAGAGAAGGCTGGATATAAATTCTAATACAGTTGGCCTAGATACACTAAATTAAGGAAAAAAAGAGAGAATCGTAGGCAGAGTGGATCAAGAGGTAGGATCCACTGAAATGCTCTTTTTTTGTTTGTTTGTTTTTTTGTTTTTTTTTTTTCACCGAAATGCTCTTTATAGGAAATTAACCCAAAGTAGCGTATATGGATCAAAAATCAAATATGAGAAAACAGTACTCTATGTGATAGGGAACCAGAGAGTAATAGGGGCAACTGGACCAATATTTATGGATAGGTTGGAAAGACAGGCTTTAATAGGTAAAGGAATACAACTAGAAATCAAGTCCAGGAGAGAGAAAGTTCGGAATCACTTAGGTAAATAGCAGGTTGCCCCCCCCCCCAATATAAAACTGAGGGTGCTGGGGAGACCCAAATATGCACAGTACACCTGTGGGAGTGAAAGGGCAGGAATAGTCTTTAAAAAGTAAAAGATATTGCTAGTGGTGTATCAGGAATTAAAACCCTTATTACTCCCACCACTCTGCTTAGATAGAATTTATTCTGTCCCAGTTTGTATACAAGCACTAGATCTGAGGGCACAGAGAGCTCTCCCAAAATTATCAGGATATAGCACAGTAATCATCTTTAATTTCCTACTAACTTAATCTGGAGCCCTGTATAACTTATACTGTTTTATCATGACTGATCTTAGTTAAATATGATTTGCTTGATTGCTGTTTGTTATTGACAGATTTTATTCAAAACTGTTAAGGTTGATAGTATCAAGTCTGAGAGTATAGACAACTATACTGAAAATGACAATGATTCACTACAATACCCATTCTGGTTTGATTACTGCCTGTTTTTGAAGTTTTATACTATATACAAAGTTCTGTTTTTATTAATACTGCTATGTACTGATATATTCAATTATACTATATCTGATGATATAGCCAATTCTATTGATGATAACCAGAGACAACACAGTAACCATGGTAGAACCCCTTGTACAGCAGTTTTATATGTCTTTTTAGTTTTAGGTATCTATAGGAATATGTTTTGTTCTGTCCTGCTTTGTTCTGTTTCTCTCTCTAATATAGAAAGGATAGAAATACATGTTAAGACTCATGCTTGTGTAATACCTATAAACAGTTTACAAGAACTGATCTTATGACACATGATGAAATGAACAAATACTTTGAAGGAAAAAAAGGCACTACAGCACCCAGTGCTGATTCTGGAGTGTCATGGTGTGAAATCCAGCAATACTATTAATCTTTGTTCAGAGTGATTTTAGACTTCTTTGGTTTATTTAATTTCAACATAAATGAAGATATGGATAAATGCGTGTATGTTTTAGTGTATAGGATTGATAACATATTACTAAGTTTTTATTAGATAGTTGAACAGAACTATATGAAGTCACGCTGTTTGAATTCCCATTTATATGTTCCATTTTTGTATCTTGAACAATTATTTGTAAGAGGACAATATGTAAACATCAATTAGTGATTTATTACTGTTTATTTTTTTCTTTGAACATATGTATTATTTCTACCCGTTTTCTGTTTTGTTTTGTCTTTCTTTAAATATGTTATGGGTTGAGAACTGGTGGTCAACTTAACGCCAGCTGGATTACATCAGCATGCATTGAGAGAAGATGCTCCACCTGAGGAGGGTTGCCAGGATAAATAGGTGGAGAAGACGGCAGGTGTAGGGGGTTGAGGCGTTAAGGGGCACTGTGGGTTCTCCTACGAGTTGCTGTCTGAGCTGTCGGTTCTGCTGGAGAAGCTTTGGTCCTCATATTGAGCACTGCTTCCTGGCTCCGGAGCGGAAGACATGTGCTGCTTGGTCTCCAGGATGAACTCGTCACGCTGCTTCCTGGCAGGTACCTGACTGTGCTGGTCATCGGAGGAGTTCGGGGCCTCTGTGTCGCTGAGGACAGCTGTGGTGCCTTTCATCAGCACAACCCTGCTCTTTGTTGTGAGTGTGACTTCTCGGCTCCAGCTTAGGACCCTCATCCCACTAGCACAGCTCCTTCACCCCGCTGCCACAGACTTTCTGGCTTCCACCGCTGACCCTTGGGTCTTCCCGGCACAGATCGGTAAAAGAGACTGGCATGAGTCCTTCTTGTGGGCTCTGGACCTCCAGTTGGACTCGTGGGAGGCACTGTCCTGAGCTCTGGGTTTTTATCTGGACTCATGTGGGACATTGCTCTGGGATTTAGGCTCTTGACTAAATAATCTATGTCTTTGGTGTTGAGGATAGATTTCCTGCATTTTCCTGTGTTAACTCCTGGTGACCATTATAAAAATACTATAAACTCCATGTCCTGAACCTAATTGTTCTCTGTGTACAACCCCTAACTACAACAAAATTTAAAAAATAAAATTTTAGCATAAACTCCAGAGATCTTTTTGTTTGTCTGTATGCATGTCAGAAAAAAGTTAAATATAGAAAGGTACAGGGAGTAACACAAAAGCTTAGGTACCTAATATTCTGCATGAATAAATATATTTTATTATATTTGCCTCAGATTATTTTATTTTTCTCCTTTTCATATATTTTTACCTATCCTTTTCATACATGTTTGTAGAGATTTACTACGAAGATACAGTGTTCACAGAGTAGTTTGTGAGGAATTATCTACCTAAACTGTATATATTTCATATTTCCACTCATTGTTTAAGATTATTCTGGTTGGCATATATATAACTAAATTACTAACTTTGATTGCAGCATATCAGTAGTTGGCAAACTTCTACCAGTAAGCATCTCCAGCCTATAAATAAATTTGGCTATTTTTGTGTAGCTAAGAAATGTTTTACATTTTTAGATTGTTTTAAAAATCTGCAACACAGACTGTAGTGGATCCACAAAACCTAAAATGTTCATTTTTCTGGCGGAGAAAGTTTGTTGAGCCCAATTGTATAGAATTCCTTTGTATTAACAGTAGCAGTCTATTTCCTTTTGAAGAGCACTGACAATGCTTTTACGAAAGGAATTCTGGGAACAGTCATGCACACCTTTCTGTGCACAGAACGAGCAGGACTGTAGAGAAGGACGCTATGTGCATTTGTGGTTTCACTGCCGAATTCCTCTTTGTTGCCATACAAATCCAGGCTCCTAACCAGCGATAGTAAGAGTTCTCATTATTCTAAAATTTTGCCCACATTTGATTTGATCAGATTTCCAGCCGTCGCCAGTTTGATGGGCGTATCTCATTGCAGTTATTTCCTAATGAGGCTGGGCAGCTTTTTAAAAACTTTCTCACCTTTCAGTTTCTTTTTTGTAAATTGCCTTTCTATTTCTTTTACCCCTTCTTCCTACTAGGATTTACCTTTTATTATTTTAGGAATTATTTATATATTTATATATTTATATATATATTATATATATATTTCTTTTGCGGTACATATGCTGTTTCTTTTTCTGTTTGTTTCTTATCTTTTTAAAATTTTATTTATGATCTCACTTCTTATCTAAGAAAAATTTCCCAATCTTGAAACCATAAAGACAGTCTCATATATTATTATTTAAAAGGTTTAAGCTTCACTTTTTTTTTTTTTTTTTTTTTTTGTCTTTTTCCTTTTTATCGGTACCAGGGATCGAATTCACGACTGCCTGCTTGCAAAGCAGGCGCTTATGCCACTGAGCTAAATCCCTAGCCCCTTAAGCTTCACTTTTTATCTATAGATATTCAATCCATCTAGAATTTGCTTTAGCAGCAATCGAATTTTGTTATCTTCTATTGGAGTGTCCAATTCCCAATACCATTTATTGAATTCTTCTGTTCCTAATATTTATTCATTCAATTAATATTTAATGAGTTTTTCTTATGTGCCCAATACATTCTAAACAGTAGGAGAAACAAGAGGAAAGAAATCTCTGCCCTCAAGGAGTACATGTTTTGCTAAGAGAGACAAAATACAGAGTGTGCTACCCGCTGTCTATAAAAAGGTAATGCAGGAGAAGGCAGGATTTGGGGGAAAATGTTGCTGCCAGGGAGCGCCTCGCTGACTTGGTACTTGATGAAGACCTGAAGTTAGAAAACCAGGATGCAGACAGATGGGAGGAAAACTCCAGGCAGAGGCACTAATGCATGCCAGGTCCAGAGAGGGAGCAAGCCATGTGCTCTGCAGGGAAAGCTATTGGGGAGTGAGCCAGCAGAGGTGGTGAGCAGCTCGGGCCTTTGTGAGCCTTTGTCAGGAAGTTTGCCTTTTCTTCAGAAGGAGCTGGAGATATTTAAATAAGCTGCAGTGCTTACAGCAGAGGAGAACATTATCTGATTTGCAATTTAAAACATTTCCCCTGGGTTGCTGGTTTGGCAGAAATCGGGGAAACTTTCTTTGTTTTACTTTTTCTGCCCAGTGGTTAGGGTGCTAATATGCATTCTCTCTTAGCTGATAGAAGGATATATATCATACCATAAAGGACTGGCCTTCCCTAAGGAAAGACTCTTCATGTTTATCATTAAAACAACATGATAGTTAGAATGATCTTCACTGTAATTTCTGGATTCTTTGATGGGTGCTCTGTGACTATATTTATCTCTTCCCAGAGTTTTCTGTTCAAGAGGCTGATAATAAACTAGAACTTGAGCCATATAGGTAGACATTAGGTAATTAGCTGAAGCAGAAAAGTAGTGATGGCCTTAGACCGGCATCTCTTGCAATGCCCACATTCTGAACTTCATGGTATCTTTTAGTGATAGCTTCTCTGTCAAGGAAATTCCTTGTGGTCAGTGTAGAGTCCCTAAATGTTGGACTTGTGGCTCCCAGATCGTCCCCTATCATAACACTCATTGCATGACGATCAATTTAATCGCAGGTAGTTTTTTTTATCAGACAACAACCTCCATGAAAGCAGGGATTGGGCCTGTCTCATTCAACTTTTAAAAATGTCTACTCCCATGTATATTGTCTGTCATAGTAGGTGCTCAGTAAATATCTGGTAAGTGACAGAAAAAGATGGGATTCTGGGCTCTCGGTTTTTGTCTTGGGGAAAGCATCCCACACTAACATTTTTACTGGAGGCGTGTTATTGGGCGGCCTAGGAGAATTTGCCCAGCTGTCTAAGAGTGCCTGCCTAAGTTTCCTCATTGGCTGAGTCATCCTTGAGTAAAGACCCTGGAGACTCGAGCAGTTGGATGCAGTGTCTGGGGCAGCCACTGCCTACGGCTATGCGGGTGTGATCTAGAGACCTGGGTTTGTTTTAACCTCTCTGCCAGGCTGCTAACAATAAACAAGCTTTCCTCCTAGTAGTTGTTGACAGTTGCCTCCCACACAGTGCACCAGGGCCCTGCCCCACGATGGCATGGCTCCCTCCCCACGGCTCTAATAATAACAATGCTGTATTCTTAGCCAGAGCTTGAGGGTTTCACTCAGATGTTTTATTCACTTGGTTTAGAATGGGAGTCAAAAATTATTTGGACATTTCTTTAATCATCTCTACGTTAACTGGGTCAGGTTCAAGCTCTCTGCTATCCCCTGTCTGTCCTGGGTGGAGGGATACAAGGTGCCCAGGGGCCATCTCCAGGGAGGAGAAGGCCTGTCCGGAGGCAGAGCAGGCGTGAGGTGGTAGGAGATCTGGAGATCCCAGGGTACCCAGCCTGAAGTGTCCAGCTGTCTGAGCCCACCTGGTGAGCTAGGGATGGGGAAACCCTGCTGGGAAATGCTGCTTGAGAGACCGAAGTTCTGGGGGCCGGAAGGCTTGCTTTGCTCGTAAGGGCCTCCACTTCTGTGCCTGGGGGTGGGCAGGACTGCTGTCTACCTGGTCAGCTGAGCCACACTCGTCCCTTCTCAGGTGATTGTGAGGTAAGGCCTGAGCACCTCGAGTGGGTGTGGGAAGCATTCATCACCCCCCTCTTAGGTGTGGGCCAGCCCAGGCTGCACTCAGCCCACCCAGGGGTGTTGTGTACGTTTTATGGCCACTTACAATTGGCTGCACTTTTTCCTAGGTCATGAGAAGATAAAGGTGCTCTGTGTGTCTCAGCTGCAGCCTCCTGTGCCTGAGCCTGAGGGCCACTGAAGGCAAAGTGAGCAGCCCACGGGTCGATGGCCCCTGACTCCGTACCCATCCAAACCATGGGTGGCCGCTTGGTCAATCTAACTTTCCCAGCAGCTGTCTCCCAGGAGAGGCAGCTGGGCCACAGGCCCTCAGGCCCAGCGGTGCTCCCTGCCGTGGAGCAAGGCTGCCTGGAGAGTTCACTGGGCAGCTATTTATTTCTCTCCCTTGGTTTTGGTTTTGGTTTGCTTCTTTGTTCCCTGTAATACTCCATAACGTTCACTACAACTGAGCAGGATTCCAAGTTGGGCTGGTCACTTTGCCTAGAGAAAACACAATTTCTACAAAGAAAAGCACTCATAAATCTAGGGCAGTATGTATTGTCTTTGCTCCCACTATACAGCTTTTATATTCACGTCCTGAAAGTCTGAGCGATGAGGCCAGCGAGCGGTCACGTGCACTTCCTGCTCTGAAACTGACTCAAAGCTGTGCTCACAGGTTTTTGATTCATTTAGAACATTAGCTTGGCTGCCTCTTTAAGGAATTTGTCATATCCATTATCAGCCTAGTACTGTTGAGAACATCACCATCATGCTGTAGCTCGCAGTAGGGAAAACAAAGCTTTGTATTGAGTAATTGTGGGGAATGACTGTAATTCACCATGAAAATATTTTGATGAATAAGAAAAAAATTTTAAAATTAGGTCAGTGTTTAGAGACAAACAATAAAAACCCATGAGGGTTTCTCCACAATTAGAACTGGGCAGCGTCCGGTCTCCCACTCTGTTCACTCCTTCTTGGCTGCCTGTGACAGCTCAGGAGGGCCCAGGCAGCTCTCTAAATGCTTCCTCGTGACGCCTCTGCGGCATCTCCACACACAAATCAGCCTACCAGCACCTGAGCTGCTAATATTAGCTGTTGTTTTGCATTTTGTGCAGCATCCCACGAAACATAATGAAGATTTTAGACAGGGGAGAAGTCAGGCTGTTTGCTTCCTGATAAATTGGCGGGATCTGTATTTAATGCTTGAAGACTGATAACCATCAGAACAACCGAGAACAGAATGGTTATGCTCTCATCTGTGTCAGAGAACTGCCTCTTTTCAGGGTCCCTCAGCCTTTCTGGTCTTTTCCCTTTCTACCAAGAGCTGGTTGTGCAGGACTGACCATTGATCCACCTGGCTGGGTTAAGAAATGCCCACAGGATCACTAGCGCACACTCCTGGGTGGGTCGTGGAGGTGTGACCTTGGCTCTTGTCTGTGGCCCCTGGCCCCTTCTTCTTAGGCACTGTTTCTATTCTCTGATCCCCTGCTGCCGTGCTTTAATCATACTCCATTACATCCTTCTGCCATGATGTTTCTGCCTTGGAGCCAGCCAACTACGGACTGAACTCCTGAAATCATGGACTCTCCTCTTAAATTTTGGATGTCTTGTATTGTGTCCCCATGGTGGAACACTGATTAATACAGTTTTCTAAGTCTTATTTTGAAATCTGAATGGAAGTCCTCTGACCCCAAAACTGGCAGTAAAACTAGCATCATGTGAATAATGCCAAGATGAATCACCAGTGGTAACAGCCAGGTCTCTCTGAACCATGGCAGTAGTAGCCTCTGAAAGCCTAGATCACTGTAGGAGTGCTAGATTCTCTTCTCATATGAAAGGCTGACAGTTTTGCATCCTTCTGTGTGCATTTTGTGTGTGGGTCTTTGTTGGGAGCCGCAGCCCCGAGCCCGGTCGCCTCACTTGGCGGACGTGAGGCCTGTAGTAAAGAGTAAAGCCTGAGGTAGATTACCCCTCCCATCGAGCACGTTAGTTTCCTGCTTACCGCGTAAGCAACCCGCTCAACAATATAGTCTGCTTGGCAACTGATGATGTTAGCCAATCAGCTTGCCTTGCTTACTTTAACATGATTGGACACTGTATCCGTATATATACTGGTGCCACCCCTGGGGGGGAAGAAGAAGCCCGGAAGTAGAAGCCCAGAAGGAGCCGCGGGGAGCGGACCAAAGGAGGCTTCGGCTGGGAGCGATCCCAGGGCAGGCTGTACGGAGAAGGAAAATAAAAGAAAAGGTTGTCCACTGCCAGACTTTGTCGTGTGTCCTTCCTGCCGGCCAGGAGCGACATCGACAGGTCTTGTTGATTTTAAGGTATCTTTCTTGTACAAAGTACTTAGTTTCTTTTTGATGATGCTAATGTCTTCATCAGCCACACCTGTGGCCCCCGATTTTACGTGTTTTTCCTTCTAGGCAAAATGGAAGTTTTCAAATTTTTCTCCTCTACTTTTTTCTTCAATTCTTATGATAAATTTGACTGACAGCAGCCATCAGTACCCACACTACAGCCTAAATGATGGTTTGCCTTGAAATTTCCTACATCAGATCAATCAGTCCATTGTTTAATTTTGGTCTCCTTCAAAGTCTCAGGGCATGGGCAAAATTTTTGCCAGAATGTAACATACCTCCTTCTAGTCCATTTGAGCACTTGTTCCCAACTGAAACCTGATATGGCCTTTACTGTCTTGATTCCTGTCAGCATTCTAGTCCTCTGAGTCTCCACTGGAGTCACCCATCAAGCTTTGTTTACAATGTGCGAGGGCTTCTCTAACCACTCCTCCAAACTTTTCCAAAAACCTTCCATAAATCAGTCCCAAGGGGTTCTATACCACACATTCAGGTATAGGTATAGTTGCAGCCCCATTCCTGGAATCTCAGAAGAGTCCTTGACTTGGACTTTTGAAAAATGTTGGATTTGTTGAGACTTTGGAGATGGAATTAGTGCATTTCTGGTTACATCTAGGATAGTCATACTATTCTATGTGAAATTATAACCTTGTGTTTACTTAGAGATTAAGTATGGCTTAAAGAGATGTATCTGGTTTTAAAGTTGACAAGAGGTGAGTGGTGACCATTAGGCATGCATGATACATTAAAAAATGCCCAGGGGATTAGGAAAGCAGACTTCTGGGTGCGTTTGGGTGGGTCATGGAGATGTGACCTTGAGTATTATGTATGGCCCTAGTTCTTCCTCATTTCTCAGCCATGAACTGAGCACCTTTGTTTTACCATACCCTCCTGCCATTATGTTCCTATTTTGGATCTGGCTGACTATGGACTGAATTCCCTGAAATCATGAGTGAAATTAAAACTCTTCTCCTTTAAGTTGTGACTGTTGGGCATTTTGTGCCAAAAGATGAGAAAACTGATTAGTATATATGACATCAGAACATACTAAACCTATCTCCTGCTTGGTGGAATTCAGGGCACAGATAACTGACAACACTGAGAGGGAGTGTGTGTATTTGTGTGTGTATGTGTGTGTGTGTGTGTGTGTGTGTGTGTATACATACACATGCTTGTTGGAGGCAGGGAAAATTGTTCACACAATCCTGAAATCAAAATTCAAAAACCTGTTCAGATTAGAAGCTGAGTAGATCTACATTATAAATTAGGTAAGAAGACCATATCTTGCATCTATATCATGTAGAATGTTTCCATGGGTACTTTTTTAAGGATGGCCAAAACTTTGGGAACAGATCAGATTTGATCCACTCAAAATGCAATAGCATCAACATTATCTGGGAGCTTGTTGAAATTCAGTTTTCTTAGGTGAGATTATTGTAGTTTTTAGTAGTGAAACAAAACAGAACAGCTACTTATAAAATATAATATACATACACACACACACATTATAGAAAAAGAACTCTACAAAATTAAATGAATTACAGTAAAAGGAACTCTGTGTCATTTACACCCAGGTCAAGGAATTAAAACACTGCCAGCACCCCAGGAGCTCCCATTCCAGTATGATTCAACTCCCTTACCGTAATCACTTTCCTGACTTTCATGGAATTAATTCCTTTTGTTTTTTTAGATTCTTACCATCTGAAAATGCATTCCTACATAGCACTGCAGTTTTGCCTGTTTTGGGCCTTTGTTCTAAATGGAATTGCCAAGTGCATATTTCTTTCTGTCTGGTTTCTTTTGCTCAACATTTTGTCTGTGAGAGTTGAGTAAGTTTTCAACACAGCAAGTCTTGCCCTGTTTAGAGCTACTCAGGCCCTCATTGTTTAGATCCATAGTAGCACTTCAGAGAAGCATGGGTTTTCCTATAAAATTACAGCAGATTAAAGTGAATTTGGTTAACGAGAACTTCGTTGCGTTCCTGGTGCCAGTCATTTTCTCCAGGCTGTTGCTGAGTCAGGACTGGGAATCAGGCTCCAAGGCTCCGGCCACGTCTTCCCCAGAGTCAGTGCCCCCCTCTGAGGTGGGAGATGCCATCAGGAAGCCCTTCGGGTGAGGATGTTAGCTGAAGGAAATGCTCAGAGTTTTGAGCTCCCAGAACCCTCTAAATTCAACATTCTAGTCTGTAGTGGGGGGAGCCAGGGGTATTTCCAGATAACATACGTTTCTGATGCTAATTTCATTGAAGTTTTCTGATATATCACAGAAGCAGCAACTGTACATAAAGCAGAGTGCCACAAAGTGTAGAAGAGATAGCTGTCTCAGGAGCGGTTACTGTCAGCCTTCCCCTTAGCTTCCTCTTCCCCTTTGACTCCCATGAACCTGCCATATGGACCTGGTTCTATTGCTTGCTAGCTATGTGATTATAAGCTCACCCGTACCTTAAAAATGGAGATTCTAGAAATAAAACATACCTTATGGAGTTATTTTAATGATTCATTAAGAAATGCTGAAAGAACAGTTCTCATAACTTACTGTAGTAAGTAGATGCTTCAATGTACTATATGATATATGATTGGTTTTGTTGTTATCATCAATTTATACGAGGGAAACTGAGGCTCACCGAAGTTAAGAAACTTGCCCAAAATCCTATGGCTGCTGTGTGGTAAAGGCAGTTTAATGCTCTTAACCGCTCTGTTGTATATCTCCACAATTATGAGCGGCTTTTAATGATAATTTTATATCTAGGCTTTGGTATTTTTGGTATTTTTGATTCCCATTGTCTGTTTCTAACCTCTCATATGGCTTTGAGCATAGCCAGGGTCCTATCATCTGCTGTAATCCCAGGCCAGCCTGATGACACTGTTGGAAATGAGGCTGTTCTAGGAACATAAAGTCATGTGATCTTCTTTTGCAATAGGAGCTGGTGGTCCTGGCAGTAGCAATGTTAGATGCACTCAGAAGGTCTTAGCTCACTGTTTTACAGAACACTTTATGATGCCATTTCAGGGACCAAGAGGTCCAGCATAGAAATTTCTCTTACAATCCACTTTAGTTGTCCAGGGTCCACACTCAGAAGTAGTGGATATTACATTTTTAGAGAGGGGTACAGTCCAAGAACATTCCTAGGTGCACAGGAGGGCTTATGGTTGGCATCAGACTGTTACGTATGAGGACTTCTGATCCCAGGCTGGTCAAGTGTGATCCCCAATCATTTTGGACCAGGAATTGCCCCTCCCTCACCTTCCTACAAGGATGGTAAATTCTCCGGCCATAGCAGTCATGGGGAGATAGAGGAAGGGACAGACAGAGGGAAGCCAGGCTGATGCACCAGTTTACTGTGCTGGGGTGCCTGGGTCCTGCGGGGCAGGAGGGAGCAGTCCCACATAACACCTCTAAGATTGTTCTGTAATGCTGTTCAGCTGGAATGAGGCCATGGCAGCATCTTCTCCTGCTCAGAGCGTAGCGGCCACCCCATCGCTTCTTCCCACTGCACACAGACTGAGGGACACTTTTTGGAGGAGGACTGAGCAGCCAAGGATGCCGCAGCCTTGTCTAAGATTTTAATCTCTGTGAATCCTGTTGCAGCTTGAGTGCAGTCTCACCCTGGCCCGGGCCTGCCTGTGACTATAGAAACCACCAGACCAGGGGCCCCGAGGGTCTTCTGCAGGCTTCACCTAATGAAAACAAGAAGAATAGAAGACTCATACTGCGGTGGGCTTTTTGTTTTTCTAGGGAAGTCACAGGACATGGCCTTTCTCTGCCAGATTCAGGCTTCCTCCTCCTCACTCTCATGTGGTGCTTCATCTGGGCCCTGGAGTCACAGTCCAGCCAGGGCCTGCTCTCACTGGGCCATGGCTGAGATCTTGACCTCCTCTGCTCAGGTCACATGTTTTTTTTTCTCATGTGTCCAGCAACCAATTTCTCCATCTTTGCAACTGTCAGACTCTTGTCACTTCTTTTTTGCTTTTAGTTATTTTATTTCTCCATAATCTTTGGTTGAAAATTAGCAGAAGAAATAAAACAAGGAAGCCAGAGTCATGAGCAGCTCTGCAGCTGAGAATTTTGATTCTTTCATCAAATGAGAGTTGAGGATTATCTGCTATTTTAATTATCCTTGCCATTTCAACCCCATTTATTCTGTTGTAGAAGTGCAGGCTTTCCCCCTGAACCTTCAAGGTTTATCCATTTGGAAATCTCTTTCATCACGACAGCACTAGCTGCAAGGCTGGGCTGCGAGCCAGCGGCAGCCTCGATGCAGAGAGCTGCAGGATCGGGTTCAGGAACGGCCTCCCGGAGCCGCTGCGGATGCAGTTGTGGTAGCCAGGCTCCAGGTTTGCTGGAGGGGCCATGTCTGGGGAAACGTTGGCCTATATAAAGCTCAGAGGTCATCCGGAGGTTTCTTATTCTTGGTCATACTCAGAATCAGAACAACACTAGCGTAGAAAGTGCAGCTTTTCTAAAGGCAGTAGTATTACAAGACTGGGAGCCTGGATCTCTCACCCTGCAGTCTGGGCTCAAATCTTTCTCACTCACAATTTGACTTTGGCTCTGTGACCCCTAATTTCCTCAGCAATAGAATGAAGATTTTACTGTCTGCCACCCAGGGTTGCTCCGGGAGGTAAGTGGGGCAACGTACACCACAGATTTAGCAACTCATAAGCATTCTGCCAGTGATATCTTGTTCATATTATATGCTACCGTCGCCATCATCATCATCATCGCAGCCCAGGATGCACAAGCTGCAGGCTGCCTGGAGCAGCCCTAACTAGGCACATCCGCAAGGCAGCCTCTCGGTGCCCCTGAGCTCTTCTGCATTTCAGTAGTGTTTAACTGGAGGGTACTGCCCGGGCCTTTGCTCCTTTTGAGCACTGCCATTGCAGCAGAGTCCCCAGAGACTCATTAAGGTCAGCTGCTTCCGGTAGTAAAAGCAGGTTTGAGGGCTGTGTGTGTCCACAGCATTAGCTTTTCTTATGCTGAGTCACACTGCGGCGTCTTCAGGCAGAGCCAGTCATCAGGGCAAGAGGCAGGCAGCAGTCTGGAGGCTGAGTGGCCTGGCTGCACAGAATGTCTTGAGGGATGGTAGTGACTGTCCATTTGATGTGTCAGGATGACGGAAGGCAGGGGTGAGTGTTGGCATTCAGTAAACACTTACCATCTATCTACCTGGTCCCCATAATCCAGCTTTGATTTTGTTGAGCCTATCCAAGCTACCCAGGGGAGACTCCCTCCAAATAACATCCCAAAATACGCTCTGGAGTGATTCTTTTGGAGGAGTCTGTCTCTCGGTGGAGGATGGGAGGTGGCTGTGGAAGAAAAGGCCATTTTCTTGTACTTAGGGGAACATAATCCTGCCCTCTGATCCCCAACAAATACATTGTAGGCAAAGTTATTGAAGCATTTATTTCTGCCTAAGGCTGAGTGAAGTTTTGCAAAAGAAAGTGATTCATAATGCAGACTATGCAAGCACCTTTCCCATAGGTGCTGTGGATACTGTTTCTTTTAATACCGCTGTGTATTTGGGCCTAGGAGGAGAGGGTGCCTCTGAAAAAGGCTTCTTCCCTTGCATTTACCCCTGGCCTTACTTCCTTTTAAAATCTGGAAAGGGAAGGGTTAAAGCCAAGTGTTCCCCTCCCCCCATTTCCAATGTTCCCTCATAAATGATTGAGAACTAATTCAGGAAAACAAAATTTTGGCAAATAAAAGGCAACTTTGTAACTAGCAAATTTTCCAGGATATCAGGCAAGTCAGTGAAAAGAGGGTGGAGGTTTCCGAATGTTTGTATCTTTCCTGATTTGAGGTTGTTTTCTAATTTTATTTCTGGAGTGAACAACTTTGGTATTTATTTAAAGAAGAGACAAAAACAGTTTCCAAATGCGTGTATATGCCTCCTAAGATAGATCAACATTGGTCTGCATTATTGATAAATAATCAGGAAATGCTGTTTGGGAACATTTGCTTTCTTTGTCAGCAAAAAATTTGTGAGCCTTTGATGGCTCTGATATGTCACGAGGTTTTCCTGATTGTTCTGTTTGTTTTGGTATTTTTGCAACCTTGGGAAAATACCCACCATCATAAGACGACGAGAGGACAGAGAGACTCTCAGAGGTCGTCTGCCCTGTGACTCTGCATCGTTTACAACCACAGCTGTACTTTCTGATGATGAAAAAGACTGAAATGGAGACTGTAGTACTACTTAGCATCCTTCCATCTGATTTTTCTTACCACTTATGAGCAGTAAATGAGAGACAGACAGTTTTTCTCCAGGGAAAAAAAGACTGTACCCCCCTAAGATTTCATTTGGGTGCCTGTTTCATTGGCTGTATGAGCCTCGTTTTCAGATGCTGAGAGGCTGTTTGCTCTCCACCTGCAGAGCCTGTGTGCTGCAGGATGCTCAGCCCAGCCTCTGCTCAAAGTCTTTAGCTGCATGCTGTGTTTTCTGGATCAACCCCTATGCACAGTAAAAGCCCTTCACTCCTACACAACCTGTAAAAATGACCTTCCTGCTCAAATTCTTCCTTTCCTTAAAAGCTTCAGCAGAGCTATTAGGGAACATCAACGGAATGTTTGTGATATTTTCAGAGGACAGAAATTCCGGGAATAAATATGCTTATCAAAGCTGAGTGGTCCTTTTCCTATTCAAAGACCACTTTGTTGTGTAGTACCAAACCTGTGGGTTGTTGTATACAGTGGAAGAAATGTGAGCTATTTGCTTTTGTAAGCCCAGTTAACAACATAAGTGATCAGCAGAGCAGACGCGTGTTTGAGTCACCCCGAGCACTCTATTATCAGTGTTGACATTTTCTTAACTTTACATCTATTATTGAAGGTCTCAAGCTGTTCGATGACTTTCTCCTGTGTAGTCCTGCACTTGTTGGGTTTTTCATTATGGGTGAGATATTAGACATTTAGTGCATTTTTAAAGGAATCGAGTATACTTTTTACTATACAGTTTTTTCTTCATTTCAAGAGCTCATGATTTATCAATCTTGTAAGAGTTGTGACTGAAACACTTTTTAAAGTATTTAAATATAATCGCTCAATTCATAGTTGTAAGCAACTTTACATCCCGTAATTCTGAAATTATGCTTGGAGCAGGAGCCAGCAGAGCCAGTTTCCAGTCAGAAACAGCTTCTAGTATTGACCTCTCTCTGTCCTGGGCCTTCTTAAAGACATGTTTGTCCCAGCTGCTGGCATTTTTCACTGAGTAATGTAACTATTAAATTCCTGTAAAATCTCTGTCTATACTGTCTTCTGGGATTTTTGTCACACAAGTTTGTCAGTTACTTATTTTTTGAAGGATACAGTATAATATGAAAGGGACGTAGGTCAGGATAGAGAAACGTAGACTGATTATTTATGTCTAAATCTAGGGGAGCAAATTTTATTAGCAACTTTATTTCTAAATCTAGTGTGATCAACTTCTCCCTTTCCTACAGCTGCTCTTACTGGTCCTAACCTCTAGTTACTGTTAGGAACAAAGACAGAAATAAAAACAAAACCACCTACTCATGGCTGCCAAGGGGCATCATACTTAATCAGTGCTTGGTTCTCAATGCATCCCCCCCCCCCCGCAGGTAATTTCCGGTCACCGCCCACACTGAAGCCCCTCTGCTGTGCTGCAGGAGGCACCAAGGTTACTAGTGGTTCTCTGCTGCTTAGGACTTGAGGACAACTGAGATGGGCTGATTTTAGAAAAGCCTATCACAGCTCTATCTATATCGAAGCAAACTTAGCATGATAAGAACAGTATGTTTTAAATTAAAGCCCAGTTTTAGTTAGCTGAGGGCACAGTGACTTTGTGCAGAAACTGGCATATATTTACTGACCCCACTTCACTCTCCTGAGTCATGCAGTGTTTCACAACTTCTGTGATTACAATCGACTGGCAGTGAGAGAGCCTGTCTCAGAATCCCTGATGTCTAGGGACTGGCATAGACATTCCTGAGGCTCACAGATAGCAAGGTGCTGTACCCCCAGAGAGCCCTTTATCACCCAGCGCCTGACTGACGTCTCCGTCACTTGTATCTGCTTAGCCTGAAGTGTGTGACGATATTCTATAAATACCAGCTTTGTTGCTCACACAAGAGCTGCCTTGGATTCTTGGCCCCCACCAAATCCCCCAGATGCACACGGCAGGCGGACCCGTGCTGGCTGTTCTTGGTCTCTGAAAGAGAGCAGAGGCCTCCTGGGGGTGGGCAGGACCTAGAGCTGCCATCTCATGCTTTCTTTCCACAAATGCATGAGACCCTGGATGAGGCTTTGGGGAATCAAAGATGAATAAGATTCAGACCCAGCTCTCCAGGCGTACACAGTGTGGAACAATAGAAGAGAAATGCACAGATAATTAAAACGTGAGAAAGAAAGAAATGCCACAGGAAAGGAGGGAGAGCAGGAGGGGAGAATTCAGGGGAGGGTAGCTCCCTTTTAAATCCTCAAAGTCTTCCGAGAGGATGTGCATTTGAGCCGAGGCTAAAGATTATGCAGGATTTGATTATAGGAAAATAGGGGGGCTATTTAGAAAAATCATGCTTTGAATTCCCTAGCTCATACATCAAGTTGAATTCTAAATCCCAACAGTTTAATATTTAATAATACAGCCCCCCAAATAGTAGGAATGTGATTAAATATTTATATGATTGTGAAATGGAGATGTTCACTTTAAGTACAAGAGAAAAGACATATAAAGGAAATTATTGCTTTCAACTACAATAAGATTATCGATCATAGACATGTTATGCAAGAATAAAATAGCAAGAGAAAATGAATAAACATTACTTAATTGATAAGATGTCAATATCAATATAAAGATGTATAAAATAAATTAGAAAAATGAACATCCTTATTTTAAAAGGCAATAAACAATCACAAAAACAAATATGCACATATGGCCTATGAATATGAAAAGAATTACTCAAGCAGTAATCAAAGAAATTTAATAAAAGCAGCAGCAGCAAGGAGATATTTTTCATTATTAATCGAGGTAATTGCTTTCTTTTCATCTTTTTACAGATGATTACTCCTCAGTGTTCAGCAAAAAACAAGAGGGAATAATGGTCATCTCTTTTATTCAGAGCTGCCTTTAAAAAGTCACTGTTCCTTTAAACATCCCATGGACTTGTTTTCTTTTTCTTTTAAGATTTTATTGGTACACGTGTAATACATAATGTTTGCATTCCTTATGTGGAGTTGGATCATAAACTTAGTTTTAAAATGTTCTTTATGGTAGTACCTTTTTGAATTAATATACTTTTTATTTTTAAGAAAAGCAGCACCATGCAATTGTTTTCAGATCTCTTGGGTCCCTTCCTCTGCTCCACACCCTCTAATACGAGCCCTAAGGGCAGCAGCAGGTGCTAAGCCCTCGGCACCGTCCAGAGCAGGGTCCTGAAACCGGCCTCGGGCTGAGGTCAGCCCGCCGCTACATGTGGTTGAGGTCTACCAGCTGAGAATGACTTATACAGTTAAAGGATTGAAAAAAATTTTTTAAAGAATATCATTTCACAGTGTGCAAATTCCGAAACATTCAGTTTCACTGAAGCATGGCCAGGCCTATTATTTATGTAAGACCTATGGCTGCTTTTGCCCTACAGCAGCAGAGTTCAATCGTTCTGACAGCGGCTGCAGGCTCACAAGCTAAAACATTCGCCGTCGGTCCCTTTCTTCCAAAAGCTTGCAGACTCTGGCCTAGAGTGACCTTAGACGCAGCATCTTCAAGGAACTGCGATTGTGCACATGGACGGTCCGTTGGATTTCACTCGACATTTTGATCCTCTTGTCCTTTACTACTGAATTTTCTTGATCTCTCTCACAGAAATGACAAATGTGGGTATGGTCTGGAAGGAAGGTTGGAAAGCAAGAATATCTCATCTTTAAGCAAGGTGGTATAAATTATTTTAAAAATTGACTTATCTTTAAAATTAAAAATAAGACCAGAAGGCTTCTTAAAAAATCTCTTTAGAATTCATAGGTCATATCTAAGACTGAAATAACTGCAAAAAAGAATAATAAACTTTCATATCTTTTTATGTTCTTTTTATTTTATATAGAGATGTTAAGATATGTGAACATACGTATGATGCGTTTGTGAAATTTGAATATGCTGATGAAATACATAACCTTTTCAGTCACTTAGCTCTTAGTAAATTAAAATTCTACTTAACAATAAAATTTAAGCAGGTGTACAATTAGTTTATTCCTATACAAAAATTCTAATTAATTGTTGATATGCTCCAGCATATATATGGGGTTGGTATATGTCACATGTTGAGCACGGAGCTTACTTTTCCCATCACCATATACCTGATACTTATATATCTAACACACTGCTTGATATATATAATGTGACAGAAATGTATATTTACTCAGTGAATGTGGTCAGTCAGTTGTTAGAAAGATATCCAAGTTTTGGGCTGGGGACTTAGCTCAGTGGTATAAGTGCCTGCTTGGCAAGCACAAGGTCATGAGTTTGATTCCTGGTACCAAAAAATAGATTTAAAAAAAGAGAAAGATATCAAAGTTTTAAGTTCCATTCAATTTTGTATATGTATAAGGATAAACACTGGACTATTTTGCATTCAATAAAGACTAGGTATATTATTTTTCTATACCTGAGTTTTTGTTTTAATAATAACTTCTATTTTCACAAAATCTTACTAACATTTATAACTTTCCTCAGAAGTTATTATAAGAAATTTCACTAAAATTATTATAATAATTGATAATATATTATCTCTATGTTCTAAACATGATTTTTCTAAAATATATACATATATTGATTTAAAAAGTAATATTATTACCATGAAATTCAGAGAGTATTGAAGTATACAGAGCACATGAATGATAACTTTATCCCTAAGAATAATCCTCATTAACAACTTGGGCTATATTTCTTCTGAGTTTTTCTATGTATGTTCCAATGTATATACAGGTACACATTCAATGTATATTACTTATTATTTTTGAAAATAAATAATACAAATAACATTTTGAAACTTGGCTTTATCCTCTCAAAAACAAGTTTCTAGCTGGGTGTGGTGGCTCCTGCCTGTGATTTCAGCACTCCAGGAGGCTGAGGCAGGAGATCACAAGTTCTAGGCCAGCCCAGGCAAGTTAGTGATCTGGCAAAAGCCACCAAACTTCTCTCAAAAAAGGGGGTAGAGGCCAAAGATATAACTTGATGCAAATGCCCTGGGTTCTAGCAACAGTACCACACACACACGTACACATACACACAAATAAAATAAATTAAATTAATTAAATTAAATTAAAAATAAAATGATTTCATGCTAATACTTGAAATTCTACTTTATTATTTTTAGTGACTGAATAGTATCTATTATATGAATATAGAATCATTTATCCACACGTACATTTTATCCACATACACCTTCCTCTTGGCAAACATTCAGAGTTTATAGTTATATTTTTAAAGTGCTTTAAATGCCAGTGACAAGCAGCTACTTAAAAATTGCTAAGCATGCTGTTAGGAGAGAGAGAAAGATGGAGAGAGAAGGAAGAAGAGAATAAGAAAGAAGGCAGGGGAGGAAGAAAAAAATAACACGTGAGTCAAGTTTTGTTTACGCAGTAATGAACCCTACTTAGTGCATCCTGGGAATTTCTAGCCAGAAAACTGTAGACAGTTTGGCATGGCTGATGCAATGACAGTGTAATTAGGTGTCAGTGAGGTAAGCATGTAAAATTGCAAATAAACCCTTTGGTTAGGAGAACACATGGCATAAGCACTGCAGAGAATTTTCATGTGAGAGCTTGGTGGAGTTTCAGGTTTGGAGGAGAAGCACCTCGGGGCTCTGCTGGGATCTAGTGGACCACCAAAGGAACAGCTCAGGGGGCTGCCGCGTCTTGTCTCTGCGCTCTGGATCAGTCAAGGGTAGCAGTTTGTAAACCTTTGAATTCTTTACACCTGCAGACAGAGTTGTGCGGCAAAGGCTAATAGGTCAGGATTCGCTAACACTGATTGGTTCCAGACAGGACGAACCTTGGGGCTCTGTGATTTGGAGCATGACTTGCAGCTCTCCCAGCTTGATTAGAAAGGAGCTGGGGAGCTTTGGGGAGTGCTAGCCCTGGTTAGATGCCTGCGCTCAGTGAGGAAAGAGCAGACAAACACGACCTCAGGCCAGGATGAGACTGTAAGTCTTTGGTTGGTCACTCTAAACCAAGTTCTTGCCAAGTTACCCTTTTCCAGACAAATAGAAAAAGCAGGAAATATACTGGTGATTGGGGACATTATGAATGCCATTTGTTTTGTTGAACTTGGACTCTTTCACAGCAAATGTTTTAATATGAACATGTTTCATCAGTTTAGAGCGGCACGTTAGCAGGACAAATGTTCAGATAAACATTTAGATGCTAGAACAGTTTTTTAAATCAAGATATCACCATGGATAAAATGACCCACAGTGTGTGTGTTGGGGGGGGGGGCAATGAGGAGACTGGTAATAACAATAATGGCCAATTTATGCAACCCTTTGTGCCAGGCCTCATTCTAAGCACTTCACGAGTTACCACATTTAAACCTCACCAGGATCCTGTGAATACTATGCAAGAGATACTATTATTTTCATTTTACTATTAAGGAAATTGAGGCACAGAAAAGTTGATAAACTAATGTCAGATACCTAGTAAGCAGTATAGCAGTGATTCAAGGTCCTTCGAACACATGCTATTAGCCACTATTAATCTAAAATACCTAAAACTTCAAAGTTATTGTCTAGCCAACCCAGAAGCAGTGAGCACCCCTAGATCTCTGATCAAGGAGGAAAGATCACATTTTCCAGCAAAAGAACCCAGGCTACTTGGAGAAATGATTGACTCAGGGTCTGGGGAAGAAGTAGAAAGGGCAGTCTTACCATATCTTGCCTTATAGATAATAAGGAAGCTACAGAAGAATACTAAGGTCATTCCAGAAAGACTCAGGAACCAGTTTAAAGAAGCTCCCAATGACTAAGATGGGATAGTTTGAACATTGGTGGGAATAACAGATGACACATCAGATATGTTTAAATCTATGGGTTCATAATGCTGCTCAAAAATTAATCATGTCTAGAAGAAAATAATTCATTTTGAATCGAAAGCTGTTCAATGAAACCATTTTTTCTGCCTTCTCTGTGTGAACTGTACATGAGGGAAAACTCCATTTTATGGAACTAAATCAGTTGGCAAATGACAAAAGAATGATAGTATTAGAAGACAGATTGAGTTTCTTTTATTTGGAAGACCAGAAGTATTTTAGATTTCAGATCTTTTCAGATTTTAAAATGTTTGCATTTACTGTACATAATGAGATATTTTGAGGATGGGACCCAGGTCTAGCCATAAAATTCACTTATTTTTCATGTGCATTTAATACACAGAGGTTAGAAGCGATTTCGTACAATACTTTACCTGGCCATTGTTTTGACTATGACCTGTCACATGAAGTCAGGCAAGGAATTTTCAACTTTGTGGTGTCATGTTAGTGTTCAAAAAAGCACTGAATTTTGGAGTATTTTGGATTTTGAGTTTCTGGGTAAAGGAGAGTCAACAAATACCACATTTCTACAACCTCTGTTAGAACTGTTAGATCTAGGATTCAGGAGAAATGATTGCTAGCCCAACGAAACAAAAAAAAAAATCCAATAACATGTGTGTTCTAATAATCAAAGGAAGAGCAATTCCTGTCACACAGAAGACTTTACTGAAGAAGCAAACCTTAATCTTTCTGAGTTTCTCATTCCAGAAACAGAAAAATGAGAGGAATTTGAACAGTAAAAAGCAAACTGTAGGAAACTGTATAGGACAAGTGCTTTGATCTCCTCTATAAATAAATTATTTTCAAAACAGAATGGGGGCCCTATAGATCAAAAGAGATTTAAATCCAGGTGTGGTGCGCACACCTGCAATCCCAGGACTTGGGAGGTGGAGACAAAAAGACCACTGCAAGTTTGAGACCAGCCTAGGATCCATTGTGAGTTCTAGGCCAGTCTGAACTACACAGGGAGGCCCTGTCTCAAAAATAAATAAATAAAAATAAAATATTTAAAAGACATACCAGCCAATTGCAATGTGTAGGCCCTAGTGGAGTCCTAATATTTTTCCATTATTATTATTATTATACTATTTACTATACAGGAATGAATACCCAGAGCCTCATATATGCTAGGATCTACTATTAAGCTTGAGTCCCAGCCCTTTTTATTTTGTTTTGAGAGAGGATCTCACTAGGTTGCTCAGCCTGAGGTGTATACCACCACACCCAGATATATTCTAATTTTTTAACTATAAAATAAATTACATTTATGAGAAAAACTGTTTAAATAATGACTGAATATGAAATGATGTGAAAGAATTGTTAATTTTTACCAGTAGATTGGATAGTATGATTACTTTTTATAAGCCTGTTTTATTGATGAAATGATAATTTCTTCAAGATGCACTTTAACATGCAATGAAGTCGGGGGTAGAGATGAAGCAGAATTATTCTGAACTGATAACTATAGAAGTTGGAGGCTTATTATTATTCTTCCTACTATTGTATTAGGTTGAAAATTACCATAAAGTATTTTAAATTAAATGCCTAATTTTTATTGCATAAGCGATATACTGATTTGGATAAAAAATACTTGAATCGATTCAAGTATTTTGAATTGATTCAAAATACTTCACATATTAAGCAGCGCTCAGCCTTATTGTGCCCTCTAGGATTTATGCCCTTTCTATGCTATGCAATGGTGTGAGAAACACACTGAGTTGTTAAAATAAAATATAAGAATTCTAAGCTAGAAATAGAAAGACAGATGGTACTATAATGTTAAATATCACCGGCAATAATTTATAGCAGCTATTGTTTGAACAGATTCATTTGCACTTTAAGCATTAGAATTATGAGTGCAAATTAACGGGTTTGCCTTAAATCTTTACCATATGTCAAAAAAAATTGTTAAACACCTACTCTGTACTAGGTGTTGGCTTGAGCCTTACCTTGCACTAAAACAGAGACACGTATCTTAAGTGGGATTATTTGGCCTGAGAGAGAATATGATTATAGCTTTGTTTTCAAAAGATGGTTTTTGTAGTGTCGTAGAGGATGCTGAGAAGGTGTTTGGGACTTAGATGTGAGGCTCTGAGGGTAAGGGTGCCGAAGAACAGGTTAGAGGAGAGAATCCCGAGAGACACCTTAGGTGGGACCTGGTGACTGGTATGATGCCAGGAAGAAAAGTGAGGAATCAAAAATGGCTTGGGATCCCAGCCAGGAGATCAAGGTTAACATCAACAGTGATCAGCTGTGTTGATGTCATGTACTCTTATTTGGGATGGTGAGAATCACACTTTAGTTCTGTAGTCTTTCTTCCAATAACTCACAACTGCAGCCTAATCATTAGAAAAACATCAGACATACTCCAACTGAAAGATAGTCCTCAAAGTAGGGAGAAGAGAAGAAAGGAAAAAGAGATTGCATGGCTCTGCTGTGATTTCTTCACGGCTCTCGTCCTTGTCTGGAATCTACTTGTTTATGGTGTATGGCAGGTTTCTCCCCTTGAATCAAAGTCCAGTAAAACTGGAACCACATTTGATTCATCACTGCTTTCCTATGAGGCCAGTATCTGGAGTGCTGGAGATGCCCCGGAAATATGTGCTCAAAGAATGACCAGAAAACATTCTGTTAGCTCCACTGTTGTACCAAAATACTGTAGACGAGGCAGCTTTAACTATAGACATTTATTTCCCACAGTTCTGGAGACTAAAAAGTCCAAGAAAAAGATGCTGGCAGATTTGGTTCTTGGCTTGCAAACAGCTTATTCTTGCTCTGCCCTTAGATGGCAGAGAGCGGGTGAGAGACTTTTCTTCTGATAAAGTACTAATCCCATCATGGGAGTCCCACTCCTTTTTTTTTATCAGTACTGGGGATCGAAATCACTACCATGTGCTTGCAAGGCAGGCGCTTATGCCACTGAGCTAAATCCTCAGCCCTGGGAGTTCCACTCTTATGAATTCCCTAAATCTAATCACCTCTGAAATAGTCTACCTCCTAATGTCATCTGTTGGGAGCAAAGCTTCAACGTATACATTTTGAGAGAACAAAATCTAATCCATGATAAAACCCGTTGTGATGCCATCATGCTCTGCACTACAGATGCGTTAGTGTAGGATGTTAGTGATTGTGAGAAAATGGTATAATTTTTATAGTGTTTCTATGTCCCTCTCATAGTTACTTTATAAAGATAATAAAAGGAAGAGGATTTTTATTTTATAATTCTTTCCCCAGCTCTGTCTTCCCTTGGAGTAAGCAAGCCACTTAGGCAGCAGAAGCATCTCTAAATGCCCTGCCTTTTGTCCTTGTCAGACCTTAACAGGGAGTTAGTTAAGAGGCCCCCCGACTGCCTTCTGGTTCTAACCAGGAGAGGGGAGAATCGGCTGCACTTCTCTTTTTCATCTCACCCTTTCTTCTTCTTGCCCTGTCATCTTCATCTCTGAGGCTCTCCTACTTCTGCTGGCCTGGTGGGGGAGAGCTGTGGGTGCCCTTGTGCCCTGCAGATCTCAGGAGACATGCAGGCAATGACTCAGGACATTCTCCAGGAGCAACATCATCTCTACACTGTGCTGGGAAATCACTTAGGGCTTGTGGCTGCCAGGACCTCAGAGATGCAATATACACTTTTCTAGTCTAAAAGGAGGATGAAGAACACATCCTTAGAGGCCAGGGAGACAGACATATTCAGGAGCGCGTGTGTGAAACAAAATACACGTACACTTGCTTTAAGACAGCTAGACCTCAATGACATTTTAAAGCTCGTGTATTTTTGAATATTTCAACCAGAGAATCTGTTGAACTAGGAATTTGTAAGTATTTGATAAGAGCAAATAAAATTTTATATTATTTAAAAAATAGACATGTAAATCCTTCCTTTGCTGTAAGAATTGTTATTATCATTTTCAAGCCTGTGATACATCATGGGCTATCAGAAGACAAGCATTTGCAACCAACTGGAACCCTAGCCATCTGCTATTTATACCCACACAGGCACACCCCGTAGTTATTTATGTAAGTTACTAGAACTTAGTAAGCAACATTGAAATAGGCAAGTGACAACATTTCTTCAGTCACTAACTAAAGTTAGTAAAAATCAACCAAGAAGCCTTTTCCCATTTGGAAAGAAAATTTGAAGAGAAAACAAAATGGCAAGAAATCAAATTTCTACATTGCAAGAATGAAACTTGTCTCTAATGTGAATTTTTGTAGGGCCTCTTCAGACTTTGGTTAGTGAGGACTCTGCTTTTTCTGGGGCAGCCCTCCAAACTGAAATTGGCAAAGGAAACACATGGTCCACTTTGGCTGATTCACAGGAAGGAATCACACATGCTGTGGCAGGCTGTTTGTATCGCTGAAAGCTCTAAACGTTTTATCATCGCTGATAGAAAGGAGGAGAGAAAGGAGCCAGGAGGACTTGGAAGGTGGTGCCTTGTGCAGCTGAGTGGGTGCAGGGCTCTACCTGAGAAGACACAATGGAAGACACAATGGTCAGGAGGTGGAGTCAAGCTTGGCTCTTGGCCATTTTAAACTGGAGTCACTTATTAGAGATCTGAGAGGAGAACTCAAGTCAGCGGTTAGCTTCAAGGTCAGATCTGGAGATGAGTCCTCAGGGCTGATCAGTCATGGTGTCCCTGCTCCTTGAAGGGGGCGCAAAGCCCTTGGGATGATCTTGGAGAGCTGCAGGTGTCAGAGGGAGATAGTGCTTTCACTCTTTGTCATCCTAGTTCCACTTTCTTCTTTTGTCAAGTTGGAGCAGTGCACAGACGACCTCTGCTTCAGCAACACCTTCCCCAGAGAGGAAATTCAGCCCCTTCCTTGACACCCGTGTGCAGTCAGGATATTGAGCGTGCTAGAAACTGAATTAAGTATTTGCTAGAGGCAGAGGTGAGTGTGGATGTTTGGGGAGTGGAGCGTCATACCATAGTAACACAAAATAAAATGGAATATGACACCTCGTTACTGTAAAATGACTTGGGGCTCCCTGCCTGAGGATCTGGGATGTTTCTGTGGCCTTATACACCTCCTATTCCCTGCTACTGGACTTCCTGGCAGATAAATTCAGCTCCTCCCCATCCTCAAATTGGTTTTTGCATATTCAAATCTACCAAGGGCTGGAGTGGGTGTTGACTTCCATTGAATAAATCTCTTTTTAAAGAACATTTGCTCTCTATAAAAAATAAGTCTCTCTCAACTATAACAATCTTGGAAGAGTCTGTGATCTCTTGCTCCTATTCTGAGGGTCAGAAAGCTTTACAGACAGAGGAGGAGAGGGCTTTCGGTCTGGCGATCTCTCTGTAGTCACTGATCTCAGTAACAGAGAAAACACGCCATGCCCCAGGTATTCCCCCAGTGACTTTGAAATGCAGACCCAGAGATGCCAGGAGCAGGGAAAGGAATGAGACTTTGTCTCCAGGCACTACAATACTTTTTTTTTTTTTCATTTTTTAAAGGTTACATTGGTATATTTTAGATATACATGATGATAACATTCATCATACCTATACATGACATAACTTGCTGCTTTTCATCCTCCATCCTCTCCTTTCAAACCCTTCTCCTCTTCTTATTGACAAAACTTTGCTTCCATTTTTTCCATCTACTCTTTTTTTTCTTATCCTTTCCTTCCTTTGTTCTCTTTCCCATTTGAACATTTTCTTCTGATTTCCCAATATTTATGTTGATCTTTATTTACACTTTTTGTATGTTAGACTAGAGAAACACTGTGATGTTTAGATACATAAGGTCTGGGGTTATAGTTCCGGGGCACTGTGTTACTATAAATATGGGTGATACATATATCACTTTGATATGATGCTTTTGATTCTTTCCAGGAGATACCAAGAAGGAAAATAGCAATGTCAAATGAAACTCTGTGGAAAGCAGATCTAAAATTCATTTGGAACCAAAAGGGACCTAGAACTGTGGAAAAGGGTTCCTTTTTCTCCTCAGCCCCACCAACATTTGTTATTTGTTGATTTCTTGATGACAGCCATTCTTTCTAGAATTAGATGGAATCTCAGTGTTGTTTTAATTTGTGTCTCTTGAATGCCCAGTGATGTTGCACAGTGTTTCATATATTTATTTAACATTTACACTTCTTCAGTGCTGGTGGGGCTGTGGAGACTTGTGCAACCACTGTGGAGATTCCTCAGAAAGCTAAAACTAGGAAGTTCCATTTGACCTAGCTATGATGTTGGCTGATGGTTTGTCATAGTTGGTGGTGTAATTAGGGGTTGTGAGGAAAGCAATTACATACACGGCACAGAATTTATAATATTATTTTATGACGGTAACCCAGAGTTAAATACAAGAAAGTACAGGAAATTTGTGCATAAAACTAAAAACCTATCAAATCTAACTTAGGGCCTAGATCCTACAACAATGTCCTGCATGAATCCAGTTGAAGAACTAGAGCCCAAGACAATGCCTCCCACAAGTCCAACTGGAGGCCTAGAGCCCACAAAAATAACTCAGGCAGGTCTGCTTTACAGATCTGTTCTGAGAAGGCCCAAAGGTCAGTTGCCAGCAGGATGAAGGATCTGTACTAGTAGTTTGAGGGTTCTACACTGGAGCCCAGAAGCAATGCTTAAAATAAGGACCAGGGCTCCCTAAAAAAGTGCCACAGCCATTCTCAGTGACAATGAGCTCCTGAGCTCTGCAGGGTGATGAGAACAGTTGAGTACATGTTAGGAAACCAACGTGAACAAATTTCTCCTGGAGATTAAGTAGCACACATCTTCCCCTCTGGAGCTAGGAAGTGATGCTCAATGTAAGGAACAGAGCTTCCCTCAAGTGAACCACAACACTCTCAGCGACAAGCTCCTGAGCTCCTCTGATAATAGTGGCTGAATTCCTGTTGGGGAAGCCAGAATGACAAGGTCCTCCAGGAAAACCAACAGCTCCAAACAACTCTTAGGTGAGCCCCCAATGCCCTGCTCTTTCTCTCTACATCTCTTCTTATGCTGGCAACTTTTCTCAGGTGGGCCATCTACACTCAGCACCATGCTGATTCAGTTCAGCTGGTATTAAGTTGACCACCAGTTTTTAATCCATAACATAGCTTTTATCAGATTGAGATAAACATTATGTAATCCAGTTTTCAGTGCAGGTTTTTCTCATGAATGGGTATTGGACTTTATCAAGTGATTTTTCTGTATCTATGGAGGGTATCATACATCCTTAGGTCTTTAATATGGTGTATTACATTTATTGATTTGCATATGTTGAACCATCCCTGCATCTCTGGGATGAATCTTATTTGCTCACGGGGTATAATCTTCTTGATGATTTGCTGCATTGTGTTTGTCAGTATCTTATTAAGAATTTTTGTGTCTATGGTCACTAGGGAAATTGGTCTTTAGTTCTCTTTTTGATTGGCTCTGTCTCTTGTTTTGCTGTCAGGGAATGGATTTGGAGTATTGCTTCCCTTTCAATTTTATTACAGAGTTTGGTGTTTGATGAGTAATGCCATTAGATCTTCTCTAAATTTCTTGTAGAATTCAGCAGTGAATCCATCAGGACCTGGGCTTTTCTTTGTTGGTCAATTTTTAATTACATCTTCAATTTCATTGCTGGATATTGGATTGTTTAGAACTTTTATATCTTCGTGATTTAGCTTTGGTAATCCATATGTATCTAGGAATCTGTCTTATTTCTTCTGTGTTTTTCACAAGTTCTCAAAGTAGGTATTAATGATCTTCTGACTTTCTACAGAAGTCTGTCTCAGTGTTTCTGCAGGATCTGTTGTGATTTCACTCTTCATTCCTAATTGCATGAATTTGAGTCTTTTCTTTCCTTTTTTCTTTTGATAAGGTTGGCCGATGGTTTATCAGTTTTATTTACTCCTTCAAAGTACCAACTTTTCAATTCATTGATTCTTTGTGTTGTTTTCTTAGTCTTCATTGCATTAATTTTTGCCCTGATCTCTATAATTTACTCCCTTGTATTAGCTTTGGGCTTGACTTGCCCTTTTTTTTCTAGAAGCTTGAGGTTTACCAGTAAGTTGTTTATTTGAGCTCACTCTGATTCTCTGATACGGAAATCCACCACTATAAATTTCTCTCCTAGGACTGCTTTCATTGAATAAGTTCCACTGTGCTGAATTGGCATTGTTGTTTAATTGTAGAAACTGTCTAGTTTCTTTTTGGATCTCATGTGTGACCCACTAGTTTTGCAGGAGGGTGTTATTTAATTTCATGTATTTATGAAGATTTTGGTTTCTTTTGTCATTGAATTCCAATTTCACTGCACTAAGGTCTGATAATAGGCATGGATAATTTCAGTTTCTTTCCATTTATTTAAGCACGTTCTGTAAGCTAGTATGTGGTCTGTTTTGGACAATATCATGTGTGCAGCTGGGAAGAATGTGTCTTCTGATGTTGTGGGGTGGAACACTCTGTAGACATCTACTAAGTCCATTTGTTCAAAAGTTTGATTCAGTTCTGATACTTATTTTTGTGTCATCAATCTGAACAGAACATTAGAAACCAATAAATTGCCTTGTAAAAATGTTGTTCGACCAGGTGTGGTGGCACATACCTGTAATTACACGTTCAGGAAGCTGAGGCAGGAGGAGGCTTGCCCTGAGTTTGAGGTCAATCTGAGTTACATAATAAGTTCAAAATCAGCCTGAACTACATTGCAAGACTTTGTCCCTCCTCCCAAAAATTGCTCATTAAGAATCCTTCCTGATTGGGGTTGGGGATTTAGCTCAGCAGCATACGCGCCTGCCTTGCAAGTTTGCAGTTGTGAGTTCGATCCCTGGAACCGGAAAAAAAAAGCCAGAATCCTTCCTGATTGAGAGAGATTCATCACTGCATAAGTCTCCCCTCTCACTGTATGTTCCTCTCTGCTCCTCTGTTTTCAGAATAGTTTTTTTTTTTTTTTCTATTTTCACCAAATCCAAGTAGTTGTTTTAAACCTATTGTGTTTCTCGTGTCCTTTTGGGGAAAGCTATGGACTCATGTATATGTAAGGAAATGGACTGTTAAGGCTGATGAAATTGGCCACGGTCAGGGGCTGTGCTCCAAGGGGCTGCTCAGTGGTCCAGGGAGCAGGGCGGTGGTTACTGCACTGCAGAGAACCTGTGAACTGCCGTTCCTTTGCGGGACTGGCCTGCGGAGGTGTGGCTCTGGCCTCACTAAGAGAGGCTGGCCAACTCTTTTTTGTTTTATCTTCTGTAAACAGAGCAAGAATTTATTTTTTTCTCTCTATAGAATGAGATATTTGGGTTAGATTATTTCTAAGGTAGCTTCTAAGTGTGACAGCTCACCTGCCAGTCCCTGATTGTATAGTATTAGTTACTAAGTCCAGGCAGTTCCCTGCTCTGAGTATATTCCATATATAATCCATATGTATTTCCCTCAAGAGAAAATATGAGGAAATACTTCAAAAAGGCTTTAATATGCTGTTAGTTGGCCCAAATTGAAAGCTATATCAAATAATACTATATGGTCAGCTCATAGTTAATCCAAAAGAAAACCTGTGTGGTTTGATGGAGTTATTCAGTATATTAAGCATTCATCAAGTCAGAAAGCTTTTATTTAACCATATATAATTTATTGGCAAAGGTCTGGAATGAAGGGCACGTTTGTTGGTTACCCGTGGCAGTACAGGAAGCCTTAGTGATTAAGGAAGGCCGTATTGTGATTACCGAGTATGACTAAGGTGCACATGTGATGACTGAACACATGCAGTCTTGAGAGGTCCCCATTACACGGACAGGACGCAAGGAGCAGTCTTTCTGGCATTTGTTTATAATCCTGAATAAATGAAAAAACCTAAATGACTCTCAACAGAATTCAGATTTCAGAAACTGAAATTGTGTGAAGCAGTAAAAGGGAAAACATTGAAACTGTGTATCAACACAGATAAATCTCAGTAACAAGCTGTAGAACGTTTTCAGTATGACCGCATTTTTTAAAGTTTTAAAAACATACAAACCAACGTTATCTGTATCTAAGTAAAAGTATAACACTGAGAAGACAGCAATAACAAGAGCTGCCATGTATATAGACCAGCTGGAAATCTCATCAGTGGCTAGAGGTTCACAAATAAGTACAACCACTTTTGGAAACTATTTGGCAGTTTCCCAGTAAACTGAACATATCTAACCCAACAGCTTGACTTCTAGGTGTAAACAGAACAGAACTATATAGATAGATGGGCCCTAACTTACATATAAGAATGTTCACAACAGTATTGTACACAATGCCCTCAAACTGGAAAACACCCAAATTATTGACTGGATGACTGATGGAAAAAGTTATGCTGCATTTACATCATTGAATGATATACAAACAGTAACATGACTAAAAAAACAAGTGGATTAGTCTCAGATATGATGTAGAACAAAGGAGCCTAGATACAAAAAAAAACCATACAGCAGGATTTAATTTATATAAAACTGAAAACCAGGCAAAGCGAGTTGATGCAGCAGACCCCTGGGTGATGCTAGCCCTTGAGGCAAAGGTGGTGACTGGCAAGAGATGCCAAGGGGCATCCTGGATGCCAGTGCTGTTCCATTTCTTATGTTGATAGCAGTTTCATGGCCATATTCATTTTGCAAAAACTCACTGAACTATAAACTTACGAGTAAAATGTTTAAAAACCAAATACAGTTTGCGGGCATGGTCAGTTTCTAAAGTTGTTATGCAACTTTATATTCACATCCCAAGAAATAAGCCAGGAACTTTGACCTTCGTGTGTTTTCAATGTAGGTTAACTGGAAAATAATGCAATAGTTGATCTTGGGACTCCAGGGCTCATACCAGCACTCCCACCAGTTTTTAAGCAGTTGGCCTCAGGCAGAATTGTATCCCCAGCTTCCCTAGTCCTGAGGCCGTTAGCCCTGGACTGCGTCACACTGAAGTACCAGGGTCATAGGGTGGCAATCACTTGATGTGGGACTTCTCAGTGTCCAAGACAAAGGCTGTTTCCCCTAATAATATGCATTAATTCTCTCTCTCTCCTTCCCATTTTCCCTCCCCCCTCCCTCTTTCTCCTTATCTATCCATCCATCCATCCATTCATCATCTTATCTATCCATCCACCCTGTTGGTTCTAGCTCTCTGGAGAACTCTAACTAATACAAAAACCAACTACTTCCTCTTTATTATTCACATACAGGTTAGTTGAGACAAGGAAAACAGGGTGAGAAGAGTTCTTTTTGTTTCTTTGGTTTTTTTTTAATGGCTATTAGGGAAAAGGTGATCTAGTGCCCATTAAAAAGAGTTAGTCCTTTCAGCTTGGGAAGCTGTTTTCTCTGATTTATATATGGAAGCTTAACTTTCCCTCTTATAATTAACTTTTTGTTATTTAGATGAAAATATAGGAACTATAGCTGTTTTTGAAAAAGCTGGTATTTTCATTCTGGTATATGGGTGTTTATATTTTAAATGTAACTTAGATCATGGTGTATATACAAATTTATACTGTATTTGCATTTTCAAGTTTTATTTATGTTTTGGTACGTGGGATTGAACTCAGTATCTTATGCTTGCCAGGCAGGTGCTTATGCCGCTGAGCTATATCACCAGCTCAATGTATTTGTAGTTTTATATTTACATCATGTAGATGGTATTTTTATATTTTGGCAAACTGTCATAGAACTTACTGATATTAATTGATATTAATGTATTTACACCTTCCCCTCTTGTATATAATTGATGCTTGCTGATGTTGTTACTATTATCTTATATATATATAATGTAATTTAGTGGCAAAGCCCAAAATTTGTTGGGCAAAGCCCAAAATTTGACTGGGGAGTGACCTTCAGAAATGCCACTTCTTAACTGTACAATTTAGGGCCAACTGCCCAACCATGCAGTGTAGAATGTGGGTATAGGCTATAGTGACTAAGTGAGATAATGGAGAGAAAGTTTCCAGTAGAGTAATTGGCACATGATAGCTATTCAGTAAATCATAGACATGAGATTTCTGTTCACCTTTAAAGTCCTCAAGGTGGGGCCGGGAGTTTAGCTCAGCGGCATAAGCACCTGCCTTGCAAGCAAGCAGTCATGAGTTCAATCCCCAGTACCAATAAAAAGTTAAAAAAATAAAAATAAAAATCATTTAACGTCCTCAAGGGTAGGCAACAACTTCATTATTTCTAGCATATAACGTGGTTTATAATGCAAAGAACTCCACACAGTACATGTTTGCTGAACTGTTGAGTGCTTTCGTTAGCTTTACAGAAGTTTAGGATTATTTTCTTAGATGGAATTACTGGGTCAAAGGGTAGTGACAGGTAAGCTCTTAAATCATGTAGATGGCTCTAAATCTAGTGTGTGGGGAGTGAAACTGGGTCAGCTACCGAGGCTGAGCTGGCGAGGGCAGCTGAAAGGGAGACTGACTGTTTCAGGAGCATATTTGCAAAGTATGGACTTGGGTTTTGGTGACTGCTACTGACTTGACTATTCTTGAGTCCTGACTTAATTGTATCTAAAATAACATTTAAGCTGCAATGTAGTTTCCGAGTATATACAAAGCAATTACAAATATGTTTATATTCTATTTTTTTGTGTGGATCACCAAGAAAGAGGAAAGCTTCAGATGACTACATCTTTGGTTGCCTTATTAAAAAGCACTTTGGATATAGCTCTGTCTGCCTGACCCTGTTTCTTCCTTGCAAATAGCACATGACCAGTGAGAAATAACTTCTGTAGTCACAATCTTAATATGTGCCAATTATTGCATACGTATGCTTAGTGATTTATTTTTTGGTACCAGGGATTGAACTCACAACCTTGCACTTGCGAGGCAGGTGTTTATACCACTGAGCTAAATCTCTGTTCCATGCTTAGTGATGCATGACAAAGACTGAAATTAAATTTAGTGCTTCTAACAAATAAAGTACTTATCTATTAGGAAGACTAAGATGACAAATATTTAAAGACAGACAGAGGGAAAAGACAGAACTTAAGTGTTTAGAGGTCCTTTTTTCCCCTCACACTAGAAAAATAACAATGTTAAAGGCAGGAGCACTTTATTTTTTTCTATCTTTACGATGAAATTGGGGCTGAGGATTTAGCTCAGTGGCATAAGCACCCGCCTTGCAAGCAGGCGGTCCTGAGTTCGATCCCTGGTACCAATAGAAAAAAAAATTTTGAAATGAATACACTCTCTGGGTTCACAATAAGGACAATAAAACTATTCATGTGTATATAATGGTATACTAAAATTTGTCGTTTAGACAAAGAGGTGAATTTTTAGTTCACTTTCTGGTGTATAGGAGCCACTTAAAAAAAATGAAGACAGTATCATGAGAAATTTGGATGTAGATCAAAAGTATAATGTTATTCTCTTTCAAAATAGTTTTTTTTTCATTTTTTGGTTTCTTTTTAAGGAAACTTTCTGAAAAATTAAAGATGGTATATTCTTTATATAGTATGGGATAAATTCTTTAAAATCAATTTAATGAAGCCTGACTGAGCAGATTTGTCCCAGGGTGTGGAGGCACATGCCTGGAATCCCAGCCCTTAGGGGGCAGAAGCAGGAGGGTCTCTGTGAGTTCTAGGGTAGCCTGAACTGCATAGCAAGATGCTGTCTCAAAAATACCCCTCACCAAAAAAGATTTTGTCAATCACACAGGTTTTGCATACAAAAAATTGCATATTTATAAGACAGAGGAAGGTTTATATGCCTAGTCAGTAAGGAAAGAAATTTTAAAAAGAAAGAAAAATTCTTAGTTAAAAAAATGTTTGTATCTACTCAATTTTTTCCTACATTTTCCTTTTAATAGGTCTTGAAAATCACAAGACCTACTCAATTTCAGTAGCACTAAGAAATTTGATACTAAGATATTAAAGGAAGGAAAATTGCAAGTTTAATAGGGAGAATTATTATAGTGAAGTTGAACTACGACAGCATAATCATGATAACTGGTAAACAATTTCTCTGACATTCTGATACAATGAGTGTCATATTTCTTTATATTTTATATCAAATTAAATTGAGCCAGCCCTTCTGCCTACCCAAGATGATTGGAAATCCAATGTTAGTCATTTTGCAGTTTTTTCCCGTGAGGTACAACAAATGTTATGATGTCTAGAGTTTATATGAAACTTACTCCGCACCAGACATTGTCTGGTGTGCTAATTCATTGTATCACCATTAGAGCTCTCCAAGGGAGATAGGTCCTAGGTTACTGCACTCATTTTTAATTGCAGAAACTATAGTACAGAGAGAAGCCTACACCAGACTGTCCAACTAGTAAGGGGCCAGGATTTGGCAGTCTGATTGGGGATCTGTGCCTGTTAACCACTATAGCACACTATACTAATCCTAGAGTTCTTGTGTTTTGGAAGCTGGGCCTTCCAGTCCTTAGACACCATCCTTCTGGGGGAGAATCCAGAGCTGTTGCTCTATGTTCTGACACCAGAAGTCAGAAAGTTGGTGGCCTGTGGTCAGATCTGACAGCAGGTGCATTTTATTTCAGGAGTACCTATTTTTCAACAGCCTGGAATGATAGCATTCAAATATAGAGTCATTGAAAAGCCAAGCTTTTTTCCTTCTTTTCCTTCTGGATCAGCACGGTGGCAGCACTGCCCATCCCCACGGCCCCTAGCTGAAAGCCATTCCCTCCTGTGCCTTATCCATTGCCCTCCCTTTTTCCATCCTCAGGCCCTTTATTCAGCGGACTCAGTAGATCAGGCTTGAGAAGATGAAACTTTCCTTGGCTGGTAATACATCATCTTTCAACAAATCCACCGGCTCCTGTGCATCTTCACTCTTTTTCTTTTCCCGTCTCTCATATTTATTTTCAATGCTCCGATGAACCAAGTCTTTTTCCCCTAGTACCTGCCTGCCCCGAGTTCTCCTGCTGCTGCCACCATCCCAGTCCCTCCATTTAGTGCCTTTCCTCCACCTCTGCACGTGTACAACAAGCTCTGCTCCTCTCAGCAGCCTGAGAGTTCACTTCTCCGCGTTTCCATGAGCTCAGTTAGATGCAATTTCCCTCTTCTTTTAAAGCACTGACCACTTTCACTCTGTGTTTACAGCTACTGTCGTCACTTGACAGGAAGGCCGGTGAGAGCTGAGTTGAGTTTTGAGTCATTTTGTATGCACACAACTCCCAGAATAGCATCTTGCAAGTATTTCTCCTGGGCTTTCAATACATTTAAAGAAAAATGAAAGAAACACAGGCTGAAGTTTCTCCAAAGCGGGGGGGGGGGGGGGGGGGGGGGCTAAAAAAACCGCACTTAATAATAGAAAGTCCTTTATTTTTTGTTCCTGTTTCCTCTCTTGTACAATGTAGAAGAAGAATTAGAATATGATTTCTGACTCTTCAGTACTTGGCTTAAGAGTATGATTTCCACATTGGTGTCTCCTTGTTTTGTGACGTTTGTGAGCTAGCTTTAGAGTTACTACCAACTTCCACAGCACCTTGCACAGCTGGTATATTACTGAAACAGGATACCTTCAAGGATGTGATGTCTGAGAGAAGACGAAATTTACACCAAGGGTGGATTGTGCGTACTGAGTTCCTTCCTTCCTGCATTGATTAGATTGGATAAGTGAGCTGCTTTGGGCACATACTGTGGTGGTGGTTTAAGCCCAGAGTAACGTGGTTCTGTGGTGTGACTCGTGATGTGGGTGGAGCACCAGAGGTCCTAGCTAGACTCAGATGCTGAAGCTGCCACATACCAGTGAGGGATATGGAAAAGCTTACTAATCTCTTGGCCTTTAAGCTAAGGAAAGTTCTAAAGGTTTCTCAGTTCTTGACAGGTGAATCAAGCTGTTAATGATTTTCAGTGTGGAAAATCAGCAAATATCCCCAGAAAGTCACAGATATGAACATAAATGGGGAAAAAATAGGAATTCTAGACATTTCATTTTAAAATGGCATGTAACAGCCAATTTCCCTGGAAATTGATACAGTGCTACAGCTTCATATGGATGTGCTATGTGAGCATTTCGGTTATAATTCTCCAAAAGATACTGAAGCTGGCCGCCAGTCATTCCTCTACATATCAACTTGCTGATTTCCATTTCCCCTACTCTAGTTCCACAAATAATACATACAAATGGAAGGGCTACTGCTGTTTCTTCTAGTGTCACAACTAGTTGCTAGACTCTGCATATTTATGTTTCCTACAAAGCTATTGGTAGACACCATTGTAAATAGTAAGATAGGATGGCATGCACATTGGGTGATGAAATTAATTCCCCTTGTTTGATACTTAAATAATGAGGTTGAATTAAATGTTATTCTCTGAAAGAAAGAGAAAGGTCATGAGTTTATGCATAGTAATTAATTTTATTTAAAAATAATTTCTGTGAGAAATGTGGTAAACTAGAAATTGTCTTTTGTTATATGGTATGTACAGTAAAACTTTTCTCTATAATTTAGTTAAAAGTATGTGAAACTCATCCTGATCACTTAATAGAATCGGCTATATGTCACGTTACTGAGGGGAAAGCAGAAGAGGCACTTGAGTAATATCAAGAAATGATAAATCAAGGCAAACAAAGAAACTTGTTTCCAGAGGGTAGAGTTGTAGAAAGAACACTTCAACAAATCCTCTGTTGATAAATATACACAGTATAAAAGCACAAATGATAATCCTGAAAAAGAGGACAAGGAGCAGTTATGCTGTGATCTATATCAAGATTTTCCAAATTTAAAGATCATATAAACAAGCATTCCTTTGGGAAATTTCAAAATTAGAATATATATCAAGTACTAGGCATGTGCTGAAGCGCTAAGTTAGTACAATTATACTTAAAACAGCAAGATTGTACTAAGATTACTAAAGAAGGGAAATTCCTTAGAATACTATAAAAATAAAGACTTAAAAATATATATAATCTTTGGTCCAGAAATGTCACAATTAAGGAAATATCCAAAAGAAATATAAACACACATACCAATTTTCTTTGACAGTATTTACTTCAGTTTTATGTATAATTTTTCTAAATAGAAAAAAACCTAGAAATAATTCACATTACATCAGTGAGATTGTTTACTGTCTATGTAAGTTGTGGAACACTCACACAATGGGATAATACTTTAACGATTTCACTTATGGATGGGATTCATAAATATACAGGAAATGGGGGGAGAAGGTGAATATTTTGACTTTGTTGTGTTCTAGAATATTTTCAAACAGTCGAAGTTAGTCTTAACACACTTTCAACTTTCTTCTCCTCTCTCATTTCTTGGCTCCTCTTTCAGTCCTAAAATATTCAAGCTAACCTAATTATTATAGTATCTCTATGTCACAAAGGAATTTGGCCACTGTTTCCTATCTATGATCATTAAAACTTTTCCCTATCCTTCATTAATAATAATCCACAAACCTCTAAAATGTTTTTACGGTTTGGTTTGCTTTTTATTACATTCATAGTCATGTGATTGGAAATAGGCTTTCTATGGAAAAATGCCCAAAGTCAACGACTATGTGTAGCACTTTTCATAAAATCAGATCGCATTCATTTTCCGCATAGCAGTAGCAAATGGCTGGTATTTTTAGTTGCAAATAGTCCCACTTCTACACTGACAAGACAAATCATCTGTAGGTAAAAATAGAAAAGAGCATTAAACACTTAAAGGTTGTTTATTAATATTTTCACTTTTTGTTTCTTTTTTTTCAAAAGCAGTAGTGATTGCCTGGTGTCTGGTTATATTTTTTCTTAACTACTCAAAGCATCATCTCTCTTCCTTATATCCTACCTGTATAGAATCAGGTAAGATACCATTGTTTCCATTTGAGAAATGATGACACTGAGACCCAAAGAGTTAATTGGAGAAATACTAATCGGACCTAGGATGGTGACTCTGAGCTAGACACTTTGTCTCATAGATTATAAGCAGAAGCCCCCCGGTAGTCAATAATTATGACTGCAGCAGCCTGCAGCAGCTAGGCAGACTTCCAGGAGCTGGGCTTGAAGTTTTGAAGTTTCATTTAAAAAAATCAGAGCAACTGTTTGTCCTTGAAAGGAGTGGGGAGCTTTGTATACAGAGATAATACTGTACGCCTAGACCAATGTTCTTAACCAGAGGCAGTTTTGCTTCCCAACTGCACTTTATACCGTACCGCTTACATTTGACAATATCAACAAATATTTTTGTTTGTTGCAAATAGTAGGAAATATTCGTGGCATCTGGTGGGTATCAGCTGGAGGCCCTGCTAAATACCCTGCAACAGAGAAGACAGCCCCCATCGCAAAGAATGATCTAACCTACAAAGTTAATGCTGCTGAGGCAGAGGATCCCAGCTCAGACTGCCTCTCTGCCTTGGCATGCTCTAAATTTTTCACGTGCATCGTCCCTGCCATCAGAATTGCATAAACCATGGATGGGCAAAATTTTAAAAAAGAGAGATCAACAATAGCAAGACTCCTTTATATGCCATATTTGATGCTTTCTCTTATTCCTTCTCCTCTTCTCTCAATCCTTGCTCCTGAGTGTCATTGTCCCTCCCTCGCTGGTCAACACCTGTTTTAATTCATATTCTTGTGTTTCCTTTTGACATGAAATTTTCAAGACTCAGCTCCAGCCTGCTCCCTTTCTCCTGCTCTCTGAGAAGTGGGGCAGATTTTGGCGCACATACTGGATGATGGGTGGAGCTGTGGGCTCTGGAGGCAGCATAAGGAATGTTGGCTGGGCCTCTCCTGGATACTATCTCTTAGCTTCTGGGATTATTTTTGGAAGGATGGATGCTGGAAGAAAACTGCAGATACCTGCTCTGAGTGCCTTAGAGAGAACTGTATGGCTAATTTTCCTAAAAGCGAACTTCTAGAAGAGCGTGTCTTACTTTTATCCTTGCCAAGACAAAATACTCGACAGCTAAAGTTAAAGGAAGGTTTATTTGGCTCACAGTTTGTAGAGGTTTCAGTTCATGGTCAGTTGGCTCTAAGGTAGGTTGGCATGACAAAGGGCATCACAGAGGAGAAACAGTTCATGGCAGGAAGAAGGCAGCAAGCTACAAGTGACAAACAATGGTACCAGCCCTCTTTTTGTCCCTTATATTTTATCCAGGACGGCTACCCCTAGGGCAGTAGCACTCACACCAAGGTCAGGGAACCCTTAATCCTACCCAGCATGCTGCCAAACCAATCAGTGGAGTAATTTAGTAATTATACACTCTAGATCCCAGTGTCACACACTCTAGATCCAGTCACCTCTGAAAAAGACCCATTTATGACTTCATGAGGCTTTGGGAGAAAGTCCAGACACAAATCATAACAGAATGTAAAAATTAGACTTCACACTCACCTACACATTGCAACTCTTATTTGTTTCAGAGCAATGAACTCTGTGATAGTTTCTTTGTTCACAAAGATATTTTCAGTTTATCCCTATACAAAGTAGAATTGAATTTATTAATTGAGAGGAATACTTAGCATAGAGGGGACTTGTGATGGGAAGACAGAGGACTGAGCAATTTGGGTATTTTATTTTAAAAAATATTGACATGAATGGAAGCATTATTCCTACATCACTGATAAAGATTGGGATTGCATACCTTAAATGACTGATTTCTTCAACATTATTGGACTGACCATGACTAATCAGTTTAGTAAGAGTCTGTGCTTATCTAGATTAAAAAATACCAATCATCCTTGGCTGAGCTATCTTCTAGATTATCAGTTCTCATTGTGATCTAATGCGCCTTGAGTTATTCTAATGCTCTTTCAGAGACTACAAAGTCCAAACATTTTTTCATAATAATATTAAGATGTTGGGGATATAACCAAATGATAGCATGCACACTGTCCTGGGTTTGATCCTCAGCACTGAAAATAAAAGGTATTATTTGCCCTTCTTTCCTCTGTGTTGCTCTTCTCTGTGATTTCATATTGGTGATGCAAAGGCAATAGAAGTGATAACTGCAGGCACCTTGCCAAAAATCAAGGCAGTGATGCTCAAATGTGCTAGTAATTGTTTTCTTCACCTCTACACATCTACACTTTTTAAAAAGCCCACTGCATTTAAGAAGTCCCCTGTCAAAATAGTAGAAATTATTAATTTTATCAAATCTTGAGTTTTGAGCCACTTCCATTTATAATTCTCTGTAACAAAACAAAATGGCAAAAATACTTAACACACTCACTGCATACTGAAGTGCAGAAGTGCAATGACTGTTTTAAGAAAATGCACTTAAAAAGATGGCAGATAGATAACAGCTGGCTACAGAGGCTCCCTGAGATAGTCAATTTAGAATTCAACATAAAACAGAGTGGGGAGCCCCAAACAGAGGGAGATGAATTCTCTCGTTCCAAAAGAAACTAAGGTGAGAAGAACCAATGAAACATACAGTGCTAGTGCTATTATTGGAACAGCTAAAGGTTCAGTGACTTGCCAAGCTGTCTGAGGTCCCACCACTTCGACTCAGTGGAGGCACAGTCACACTGAGGTCAGGGGTTGGCCAGCCGAATGGAGAGCTGAGCTGGCGGGGAGCCGGCATCAACCTGTGGTTAGTGATGGGAGTGGAGCCATTCCACAGAAAGGGGGCTCCAGCGGATGACATTCTGGGACTGGGCAGGACTGGCAAGTACAAGGGGCAGCAGTGACTTCAATCAGTTGTTCCCTTCCCAAATGGGAATGGTGGAGTGAGCTAGGCCTGGGTCACAAGACCTGGCTGAGACCCAATAGGTTATCTGAAATCAAGTCCCTACGGTGGTGGCACACACTAACCACACTAACACAGTGAAGCCTCAGACGTTTGACTGACCCGGAGGGGAGGCGGCACATAGTAACACAGTGCAGGCCACAGCAGCTTGACTGATCTGAAAGGGAGGGGCCAACGTATGCTACCCCTGTCTGAAACTTACTAGCACACTGCAGTGGGAAGGGTCACCTAGCCAGCACGTTTCAGAAGATTTGTAATCAACAGAGAAAGAAACTGGGGCCTCCTGGAAGAAACAAAAAGATGGGAAGAGGAAGCAACAAGAAAAAGTCCCCAGATCCCAACCCTGAGAACACTGACCCAGGATAGGTAAATACAAAGGAGAATGAGAATACAAACATGCAATATCAGACATGCACCAGTGGACATAAAGCGATATCTTTGGGACCTCATAGACAAGTTCAAAAGTGAAATATTTAGCCAAGTAAAGCAAGATATAAGAAGATTAATAAAAGAGATGCAAAGCACCCCTCAAGAAGACACAGATGGAAAAAGGGAGGAACTCACACAGAGGAGAGAACCTTTTGATGAAGAATATAAAGAAAATATAGAATACATGAAGCAGATTCAAAGAGATTACCAAGAAATTAAAAATTCTATGGAAAGATGACAAATCAGCTTGAAAGAAATTAAGGATAGATTATCCAAACTGGAGAACAGTTTTGCAATGTGGGATTATGAAAGGAAAAACTTTTTAAAAATAGCAAGGAAACAAGCAATAACAATACAAAGGATACAAGACAACAAGAGGATCTACAACTTGAGAATAAAGAATGTGAATGAAGAAGCAGGGGTACAAACAAAGGAACTACAAAGGCTATTCATTAAAAATAATTAAATAAAACTTCCCAAACACAGGAAAAGGTAATGATAGTCAGATGTATGAGGTATATGGAACTCCAGCCACCTACAACCAAAACAGAGCTACACCCAGGCATATAATAATCAAGATCCCAGAAATTCAATATAAGAACAGAATATTAAAAGCTGTCAGAGACAAGAAACAGATCACCTATAGAGGAAGGCCCGTCAGAATAATGGCAGACTTCTCGACACAAACCGTCAAGTCAAGAAGAGCCTGTAGCGAAATATTCCAAGTCCTAGAAGAAAATAACTTCCATCCCAGATTGATATTCCCTGCTAAGCTGACTCTAGAAATTAATGGAGAAACAAGATGATTCCAAGACAAAGAGGAACTTGGGAAAATCGCAACAACCAATCCAACTCTACAGAGAATACTGCAGGGCATTCTAGAGAGAGAGAAAAGTACTAGGATTCCAGGAACAGTGGCAGAGAGGCCTCAATGCATGGAACAGAAAACAGAATGAAGAAGATAAGCAGACAACTGATGGCAAAAAAGAGCATAACGGCAATGAGGCAGAGAAGGTTGGTTATAATCGCTAATATAGATGGCCTTGATATAGTAAATTAAAAAAAAATAACCACACGTGGAGTAGATCAGAAGGCAGGGTCCACTGAGATTCTATTTATAGGAAATATAATTAACATGAAAAAGAGTACATGGACTGAAAATCAAGTATGAGAAAACAATGCTCTATGTGACAGAGAACCAGAGAGTAATAGGGGCAACTAGACCAGTATTTGTGGATAGGTTGGAAAGATAGGCTTTAATACATAACTATTAGAGATTAGAGATTGGAGATCAAGTCCAGGAGAGAGAAGGTTCAGAACCACTTAGGTAAATAGCAGGGTGCCTCCCACCAATTTAAAACCAAGGGTCTTGGTAAGACCCAAAAATTGCACAGTGTACCCTGGGGCAGTGAAAGGGGAGGGAGAATCTTAAAAATGATGGCAGAAGGTATTGTTAATAGTGTATCAGGAGTTAAAACCCGCATCACTCACACCACTCTGCTTAGATAGATTTTATTCTGTCCCAGTTTGTCTACTTGCATTAGATTTGAGGGCACAGACAGCTATCCCAAAAACATCAGGATATAGCACAGTAATCATCTTTAATTTTCTATTAACTTAATCTGGAACCCTGTATAACTTAAACTGTTTTATCATGAGTGATCTCAGTTAAATCTGGTTTGTTTGACTGCTCTTTAGTATTGACAGATTTTGTTCAAAACTGATATGATTGATAGTATCAAGTCTTGAGAATATAGGCAACTACACTGAACGTGACAAGACTCTACGATACACATTCTGGTTTGATAACTGCCTGCTTTTGAAGTTTTATGCTATATACAAAGTTCTGTTTTTATTAATACTGTTATGTACTGATATATTCAATTATACTGTATCTGATGATATAGCCAATTGTATTGAAGATAACAAGAGACAATGCAGGAACTATGGTAGAACTCCTTGTACAAGATCTTATATGTCTTTTCGTTTCATGTGTTTATAGGAATATGTTTTGTTTTGTCTTGCTTTGTTTTGTTTCTCCATCTAATATAGAAAGGATAGAAATACATGTTAAGCCTCATGCATGTGTAGAATCTATAAACAGTTTATGAGAACTGATCTGATGACACATGATGAAATGAACAGATACTTTGAATAAAAAGAGACACTAAAGCACCTGATCCTGGAGTGTTATAATGTGAAACCCAGAAATAGTATTATTCTTTGTCCAGAGTGATATTAGCCTGCTTGGGTTTGTTCAACCTCAACATAATTGAAAATATGGATAAATGCATGTATGTTTAAGTGTATAGGATTGATAACCATATTTCTAAGTTTTTGTTGGATAGTTGAACAGAACTAGTTGCAGTCTCACTGTTTGAATCTCCACTTTATATGCTTCACTTTAGTATCTTGAATAACTATTTGTAAGAGGACAATCTGTAATCATCAACTAGTGATTTATTTTTTTCTTTGAAATATGTATTATTTCTACCCATTTTCTGTTTTGTTTAGTCTTTCTTTAAATAAAATTTTTTTTAAAAAGAAAGAAAATGCCCTTAAGCAGTTGCTATAAGCTGACCTAGCCACATATTTTCATGAAATATCTTCACTTCAAAAAACAATAAAAGACTATGAGTATTCAAACTATGGATACTCAGCAGAAATATTTTTTTATTTTAAAGTTAGTAAAATACAGCAAAAAAAAAAATACAGAACAAAGCCAATCAAGACAATGCAGTGAAATTGGTAAAGACTTCAGAGCAAGATATCAGGATAACAGTAATAGGTACCATAGTATGTCTTATCTTCATAGTAGTTGTCCATTCCATCAGGTAAAGCACAATCAAACCAAAAACAGAACACAATAAAAGCAATCAAAACAGAATATTGAATAGAGCAAAACAATTAATCAGAACAAAGCAAAACAATGAAAACAATATTGGCCTTCAAAGAGAAGATGGAAGGAAACCCTCCATATTTGCTATATTGCATGTTGTCATCCTCCCAAGAGATGCTCAGACCTCTGGCCCCAGGTCAGCATAATCAACTCAACAATACAAACATTTAGCTGCTTTATGAACCTTAGTTGTTATCAACTCCAGCTGACCTCCAAACCATCCAGTTGCTAGTGGGAGGGGAAGAGGTGGGGTTGGGGGACGACAGGAGATGTTTGATTCTCAGCCTGCTTGCTGGTGGGCCCAAGGGAGACGCATTCTCTCCCTGGCACACTCACAGCTTGTGCTACTTATCAGAAAGGCTGGCCAGCGTGGCCGAATCTCAGGAGACGCTGACTTGTTCTCTCCCTGGCATGCTGTGGCTCTGTCACGACGCTTACTCAGAAGGATGGCCCTTTGCTTTCTTGGTCAGTCCCCCAAGTTCCAGCATGGCTGATTCTCAGGAGACCCTGACTTGTTCTCAGCAGAAATTTTATAAAAAGAAAAAATGAAATGAATTTGTAACTTTAAATAAAAGAATTGACTGTAGTTTGCTAAGCTAAAACTAGGATTTCAAGCAAAAATTAGAGTTTGGAAAATGTATATCTACCACTATGAATTTCATACTTTCCAGTAGTAAGATAGTTTTCTGATGAGATTAGTGGTGACATTATGAATTAGATTTTGTGGTAGTATGTAAGGAAATGTGTCAACCTTGGGAACCACTGAATAAGTGTATAAACGGATTTTTGAGAAGTACAGTGAGTAATGTTTCCAAATCGTGCATGGGTGAAAGGTCCATTCAAAATCAAAAATAAACTAATGGATTTTAATGAAGCACGGTAGGAAAGTTCAGTTTGATTCCACATTGCAAATTACCTTTAAGAAATTACTGCTTTTTTATTTTGGTACGTTCTCAAGTAACAACAATAATTATCATTTAAAGGCTAATAAAATATTCTTTTCTTTTCCAACTGCATGTCTATTTAAGGCCAAAATTTCTTTGTAGTTTTCAACCAAAACAACAGATTGCAACAGATTTTAAGAAGTAGATGTTAAAATCTAACTGCCTTTTAGTTAGGTGTGATATAAAAAAATTGCAAAACTGTTAAATAATGCCTCTCTTCTCATGAATTATTTTTTGATTTAGGAAAAATGGCTACTTCTCATAAAATTTTACCTATTTCAATATGTAATAGGTCTTTAAATGTCATTTTAAAATAAACACAACATTTATTTCTCTTAATTTATAATGCAGCAAATAGTAACAACTAAAATTCACATCACAGAGTATAAAAGGATCCTGAGACCAAGGGTTTGAGCACTAAGAAGGATGTGAATTACAGTTATTGCAAACATGGTCCCTTCAAAGTGAATAAGGATACTACTTTCTTTTTAAAAAATTTTAAATATTTTTATTTTAAAGAGAGTAAAACAAACCATAACAAAACAGAACAAAGCACATCAGAAGAAAACAATATAAGTGACACAGATTTCAGAGCAAGACAACAAGAGATCTCTAGGGCTACCATAATGTCTCTTGTTTTCTTCTAAGCAGCTGTCTATATCTTCACACACAATGAATTCATACAGAACAAAATAGTATAAAATCAATCAAAGATAATACTTTCTTCCTTTAAAAATATTAAAAATGACAGATGATTCTTTGTCCTTTCCAAAGTACTTTTACATGCATCAGCAAATTAATCCTTTGAGCAATCCTACAGGTCGATATTATTTTCTTCATGTTACAGTAAAGACAATCGAGGTTCTGAGCATCACTGAGCAGCTTATGGCCAGAGAGCCAGAGACAGAGGAAGATTCTGACCCCTGATCTCTCAACTTCCAATTTCGTCATATTTTTGGAATGACTTTTGAAATAGATTCAGAAACCATTAGAAATATATTAGTCCATAAGAAGTACAAACATAAACATATTTAAAAAGAGTTTACCACATTATTTTTGCATAATAAACATTAAACTCAAATGTATCAAATCATCTTGGCTTTGAGTTATGCTCAGTAAGTTGGACAAGCAAATCATTTCAAATTCTGAGTCAATAGTGTCTAAATCGAAGTTATTCATAATCTTTATCTGTTTATTACATGAGACTGTATAAAATATCAACATTCTATTATTTTCAGCCTACAAAAATGACAATTTCATATATTCAGCCTAATAACAATTTTAAAAACATAAAATACAAATGAAACATCTCACATTAGGTAAAAAATACAAAAATATGTATTTTATATTAATATCTCAATTTTCAGTTTTTAAAGTATCAACTGAGAAATGAGACCATACACAAACTCCAATTACTAGTCCTAAATCCCAGTATTTAGAAGTAACTACTATTAAAATTTCCAGCAAGCACATACAATAATATAATCATATTTATTAGACACATACACCACCAAAAATGTATGCACATTTCAGTAAAAGATAAACTTGTACAAATACTCTAATACTAAATTTATTGTGACATCGTGAGATTAACACAAATTACCTATGGCCTTTAGAAAAGGTGCTCAAAGTGGTGGCATTAGCTTCCAGACATTTATTAGTATGGCAACTGCCATTTATTAGTATGGTAACCTTGGTCATTGAGATTGCTACACATGCATTTCCAATTTTTTTTTAAAGGCCAGCAGTATAGTGGGTCTTCTGCAATATACAAGATCCTCTAGGGTACCTCGTACAAGATAACACCTTCTGTTTAAAAAACATACTACTTTCTCTTTCTGAAGTATATATACATTTTGTGTCTGTCTCTCTCTCTCTCTCTCTCTCTCTCTCTCTCTCACTCTCTCCCCTCTCTCAATATATATAGACCAATAATCAAATCAAATCACACTAATCAAATAGCTCTATAAATTGCTTTTTCATTCCACTCAATTCATATAGTTTTATTCCTTTTTTAGGTTTCATTAATTTTGGGGGGAATGTATATAATTTAATACTGAATTTTAAGAAGTTATTTTAACTTTTTATAGTTATTTTAAAGTTAAGTACAATATTTATATAGGACTATATATTTATATTAATGTTTATTTTCAACATTATGTACATGTGTAGGCACATTAATTTCTCCATGTGTATGTATGTCTGTGACCACTCTCAGACTGATGAGAGTTTGGAATATTTTGAGTATCCTAGCAGACTCCGTCAACCCCTTTCTTGGTTAACAATGACTCTGCAACTTAGCAACCACTGTTCCAATTTTATCTCTATATGTTAGTTTGACTTGTATGTGTATCTGGTTTCTTTGAGTTAGTACCAGTTCTTTGGGGTTGATCTTTACTTTTGTATGTGGTTGTTTGCTCATTTTGATTGATATATAGAATCCTATTATATGAATTTATGCAGTCTAGTGTTGATAGAAATTAGTTTTTTGTTTTTTAAGTTTTATATATTATGAACAAAATATCCATGAACATTCTTTAAGTATCTTTTGGTGCATATACTCATTAGTTTTCTTTCATTCTGTGTTAGTCAGCTTTTAGTCACCGTAACAAAACACCTAAAATAAACCGTTTATAAGGAGAAAAGGTGTATTCTGATTTATAGTCTCAGAGGTTCTGTTCCATGGTTTGTTGGCTCTGTTGACTGGAGGCCTCTAGTAAGTCATAATATCATGGTGGGAGTGTGCTGTAGGAATTTGCTCAGTTTGACAGTCAGGCAAAAAGAGAGAAAGAGCCAGCATCTCAGTATTCATCCATCCCATCACATACCCTCCTTCTTCTAAACTCCACCTGCTAAATGTTCTGCTACCTCGGGGCATGGCCTTTTGGGGAACATTCAAGATACAAACTGCTGGGTGTGGTGGCACATTCCCGTAATCTCAGCACTGGGGAAGGGTGAGGAATGAGGATTCCAAGTTCGAGCCCAACCTAAGCAATTTAGTGACTTGGACCCTGCGTTGAAAGAAAAAATAAAGTGCAAGAGATGTAGCTTAGTCAGAAGGTTGTAGGTTCAGTCTCCTGTACTGAAAAAAGCTATCACAGCACATTCTAACTTTCTAATCTAATTGCATTTCAGTTTCAATGTGTCGTGTGAATATTCCTATAAAGGCAGCCCAGTACAGAAGCATAACACATCTATTGCACTGCCAAATAGTGGTAGAAAGCAGATGGCACCAAATACAGAAATTACGAGTGAGATTTAAAAAGCACTTTTAGTTACAGAAATAGAAGGAAAATGTGGTATAAGTAAAAACAAATGTTTTAGTAAATTCCTGCTTAAGTGAGCTGGGATGTTAGTGTGGTTGCAAATTATGATATAAAGAAACTCTTTCTGTAGAATTCTGGATAAAAAGAGCATTCTGTATAGAGCTGATAGCTTTTCATAGGTAGGGATATCAACCAGTAATATTCTTGGTAAACTTATCCTTGTCGTTTTATTTATATTCTTTCTAGCAATTGCCTACTAGTTCATTTTTAATATACTATTTAAAAATTCACTTAAGTAACAAATTCATTCCATATGGAAATCTAAAGTTATTAATCTGCAATATTAACAATTTGACATTAAACCTCTTTCATATCAATGATTCTTTCTAAAGAAGATGATTATATAAGAAACACAGTTACATATTTAAACATATAATTTTTAAAAGTCTCAATTAATTGGAAGTTTACATTTTTATTAGTTTGCTTTCTAGTTAACTAAAGATTAACCAGAAAACTATTTCTCACTAGTGAATACTTTAAAGCAAATTATTATACTTCCTACTGTTAGTAGTTTCATATGTAAATATAATTTATTGATTAAATAATTATGTTATTTTAAATATTAATTATTGTCCAAAGTGCTACATGTAGTCGAAACCTGCAAAGACTGGAATTTGTTTTTTATTTTAAAAATTTTTTTCTGGGCATGGTGCACACACCTGTAACCCTAGCTACTTGGGAGGATGAAGCAGAATCATAAACTTAAGGCCAACCTGGGAAACATACCAAGAGATACCTTAAAAATAAGAGAACATGAAAAATTGATCCATAACTCTTAGATGAAGCAAAGAAGACTAAGATAAATTGTAATAGTGAAAAATCAGAACAGAGCACAAATAGCATTAATTCTGGGAATTTAACACAAGAACACAAATGTTAAAAATGAATCCGTATAAAGAGAAACCCGTTAGAATTACAGCTGAATTATCAACACAAACTAAAAAAGCCAAGAGATCTTGGAGTTAAGTGTTTCAATTCCTAAAAGAAAACAATTTCCAACCACGTTGATATAACTAGCAAAACTATTTTCAAAATTGATGGAGAAATAAAATGAGACCATCAAACCAGCTCTCCAAAAAATTTTGAAGGATATCGTAGAAAGATATAATGAAGCTAACTGTTGACCACAAATTCACAGTGACTGGTTTTGCGTATTTCCCTATGGGATAAAAGGAAGGATTGGGATTATTGGTACCACCCGTCTGGGATTTCCCATTGACTCTTCCAAGCATAAAATCATCTACAGCCTTCTTAAATCATTTCAGGATTATACTCAAGGACAAGACACTTCTAAGCATAAGATCATCTATGCCTTCTTAAATCATCAAAGATACTTCAAAATAAGATTATCTACGCCCTCTGGAGTAGGAGTCTTTGGATGAATTGTAATCTGTTGCTAGCTCCACCTATCACTGTATAGACTAAATAAATAGTGGCTGTTTTGGGAGTGGAGGAAGTCTGATCCAGAGACATGGACTTCCCAGACATTGTTGAAGTACGATACTTGTCACTGTTTTTTGTTTTTCTCATGACGTTCTTGAGACTGACAACCAGGACTCTTGGCTGGGTTCTCAATATTGACAGTCCGAACTCTTGGCTGGGTCCCAATAGCTAACAATTACAAAAAGATCTAATATAATGGATACACTAGGTAAAGTGAGCAGTTAAAATAGAGGAGAAAGACAGGGAATCAGCAACAGGGAATAAGGCAAGGACAGGAATAAATCAATAATAGTCAGTAATATTCTCCATGTGAACAGTCTCAATTTCTTAACCAAAAGATACAAACTGGCAGAACAGATAAAGAAAAAAATTGAACTGAATGCTGTATAGAAGAACACATTTAACCCACAAACTCGTGGACTGAACATCTAAGGACAGAAAATATTATTTATTCCATGCAACAGGAATCCGAAAAAAAGTTGATGTAGCTATCCTCTATTCAAACAAGAATGAACTTCAAGCCAGCAGTGATCAAAAGAGACAGAAAAGTCAGTTCATATTTGTTACAAGAACAGCCAAAAAGGAAGAAGTAACAATTTTTAACATCTATGCGGTGAATAATAGTGCACCCAATTTCATAAAACAAGTTCTGCTGGAGTAAAATAGCTGATGGACGTAAACACAAGTATAATGGGGAACCTCAATACCACACTTTCACAGATAGATCAAATAGATAAAGAAATCAATTAAAAATTTTGGAGTCAAATAAAACTTTTGAACAAATGAGCTTAGTAGATAGTTACAGAATGTTCCATTCACCAGCAACAGAATACATATTCTTAATAGCAAATGGAACTTTCTCTCAAACAGACTATATACTAGACCAAAAACAAGCTTAAGTAAAGGTGAAAAGAATTAAAGTTGCACCATATACATCATCAAGTCAAAGTGCAATGTAGCTAGAAATCAGTGACAAAAGAAAACACAGAAATTATGTTAATCTATGGAAACTAAACAATATACTCTTAGACAAACAATGGGTTACAGAAGAAATAAGACAGTTTCTATGAGAATTATGAGACACAGTGAAAGCAGTCCTAAGAGAAAAGTGTATAGCTATGAATGCCCCCACCACAAAAGTAGAGTGAGCCCACGGAAATAACCTAATGATGCACCTCAAGGCCCTAAAAAACAAGCACAATCCACACTCAAAGCTAGTACAAGGAAAGAAATGTTAAAGATCAGAACAGAAATCAGTTTGAAATTGAGGAACATAATTGAAGTAATTAAAAAAACTACCAACTAAGAAAATCCTAAATCCAGATGGATTCATAGCTGATTTCTGAAAACCTTCAGGGAAGATCTCACACCAATACTCCTCAAACTTGTTAATGAAACTGAAAGGAAAGTGTACTACTGAAGCCATTCCTGGAGGCTAAAACTAGGTAAGGATTGAATCAAAAAGAAAACTATAGATCAGTCTCTTTCATGAACACAGATGAAAAATTTTCAACAAGATACTACCAGACAGACTGCAAAAAATTTTCAGAAAGATCATATATCATGACTAAGGACACACTGCAGGATTGCAAGGATGGTTCAACATCTGCAAATAGACAAATGTAATACAGCACATGAAAAACAAGGACAAAATCACATGATCATTTCAATAGACACAGAAAAGTTTTTGCCAAAGTCTAAATTCTTTCATGATGACATCCCTCAAGAAAATAGGCATAAAGTACATTATCTCAATCTGATAAAACCCATTTATGAAAACCCTACCATCACGTTAAATGGGGGGAAAGTGAAAACTTCTATAATATGAGGAAGGAGACAAGGATTCCACTATCATCACTCCTGTTTAATATTGTACTCCAAACATTAGCCAGAACAAGAAGGCAAGAGAAAAAAATAAAGGGACATGTATAAGAAAGGAAGAAGTCAAATTATCATCACTTGCAGACAATATGATCCGCTACATTCCACCAAGACCCAAAACATTCCACCAAGTGATTCCTAGAATTTCAATGAGAAGCTCTTCAAATATAATCTGCTATCAAAGAATTATCATTGTCAGCTGAGATTATGTTATGATGGCTCTGTAGAAAAACATTTTTTGCTTTTACAGATACAAAATAAAATTTAGGGGGAGAATACTGATGACATTATTTCCTTAAAATTCTTTAGTGTATCAAATTAGGGGTCTATTTCTAAATAAGATAATGGATCCTAGGGTCAACAAAAAGTCTTCAGCATACAGTATCATCAGACTATCAGCTGTGTGAAGGCAAGACTGTGACTATCTGGCTTGCCTAATCCAAATGTCTAGTATGGAAGAAGCACTCCGCATATGTCTGTTATGAATGAATAGGAAAGGATGGGAAAGGAACACAAATATCATATACGATTTATGCTGACATTGAGAACCCAAGGAACATCACTCCTCGTATCACTGCACTTAAAAATAAGTACAACTGAAACTGCAAAGAATCAAATAGAAGAGAGAAAATGGTAGAATAATTAGCAAAATACGCATTAATTTTACTGACTGGTCCCCTTGCCTTTTATATTGCAGGGTATGGAAAGGTTTTTTGGTAGTAAGGGAAAAAAGGCCAAATATAACAAACAAAATTCTGCATGTTTTCAAGACATTGTTAGGTAAGTAACTTTTGTCCTGGCTCCTACTCCCCCCTCTGTTCCTCCACGGCTGTGATAAGATAACAAGAAACTTGTTTGCTGACCACAGTGCCAACTTGTTAGCCAAGTACATCCCAGAAGAGTTTTCTCACGTATGTTTAACTTAAAATTCACTGAATTTCTGCTACATGTGTCAAAGTATTGAAAAAAGAAAGTTGATAGAGATTAATTCATATACTTTGTCTTTCAGCAAGGTTAATAAAGGTAAAAGAAAAATTTTAAACTTAAATAAATGTTCTCTATTTTTCTGTGATTTCCATTTATAAAGAGCTTAGACAATAAAGTTTCATCTATTTCTGAAATGAGATGCCGCTACAGACAGAGTTAAAACTCATGTTTTTTGATTCTTTATCCCATTTTCTTTACATATCACACTGCTTTCCAAAAACCAAAACTTAAAACAGTCTCATGTATTTATTTTACTGTTCGTTCTGCTGAGGATGTCCCAATGGAGCTCAGCATAATTCACTGACATCACTCCGGCCACAGACACGTCTTCTAACACTGTCACTTCTGTGACCGTTTCCTCACTTTCCTTAGCAACCGAGAAGCACCATTTCAGTTTTCTGTGTTGGCTCTGCTGAGCCCCAGCAGCTGTAGAAGTAATGTGATCACCAAGAAAGAAAACCTCCGCCTCCTACCAGCCATGTCTGACACAGTAAGAGGGTTTTGGCTTCTCTGTGAAAGCCTCCCTGAAATTTCATCAGTAGTTTGGAAGCTGTGAAGCAGACACGGCTGAAAGTGGCTGGTGGCTGGCGTGTAGACCACGGAGACTCCACATGCAGAGAAAAAGTGAATGTGCGACTTTGTGGGGTGTATTTAACTGTATCACCACCTACACCTTGAGTTAAAAGCTGCTCGTGGCTGAAGAGAAGTCCCCAGTTCCCTCCCACCTGCCTCTCAGCTTAGCTTTGATGTGAACCTGGGCTTCCAGGGACACAATGCCTGTGAATCTATAAAGCAGATTAACTTAGTGATATTGAACATGTAAATAATAAGAGTACATTTTAAAACGTTTTCTCTGACTTTCCCTTGCCTTATTCCTGTGTTGTCACTAGCAGTTCCTGCGGTCTGGGTCTTCCTTCGCTGCAGTTCTTCCCTTACTAGTTCAAGCCTTCTTTACCCCCAAACTTAGTCCTATAAACGCAGGGAACTCCCCTTCCTCCTGCCCTCTTGCCACTTTCCTCACTCCAGTATTTACGTGTAATAACTATTTCTACTGCATCAAGTTCTTCTCAAAACACAACTTGCCACGTCTTAGTTGCTTTGCTTGACAGCCAGCGTCCTTTAGAACATGGCTTCACTGTACCCGCGTGAGCTTCTCCTGCTCTCCTGTTAATAGCAATATTGATGATTAGTATTGAGTAACCCAAGTGCAAGATGCTGTGATAGGTGTTTTCTACATACAATTTGCTCACTTAAACTGTTGTTCCAATTAGAGTGATGCCGTGTTTTCCCACAATTTTGCTTTTGTTTTTAGTACTGGGAATTGAACTCAGGACCTTGTGCTTACCAGGTAGGTGCTTATGCTGCTGAGCTATATCCCAGTGCATTTTGCTTTTTCCTATACTTTGATTATACAGAGCACTATATATATGCACCGTTTTTTCTTTTTAGTTCATTAGTGCATGTGTGTAGTACATAATGTTTACATTCCTTGTGGAAAGATGGTGCATGTATGTAACTATGTGCTCTATTTCCTGCTCTCTTCATACCCTCAAATCCTAGTACTGTTTTGAGCCCGAAATCATCTTTGCTCCTCTAAAACTCCCTTTAATCATATCAGACTCACTGAGTTCATCTCTATCTGACTTAACATTCTTACTGTGCTAAATGCTTATTTAATATGATTAGATATTAAATATGGTTATTTAGTTTTTTGTTTCAGACAAGTACATTTATACCCCATTAAAATAATAATGAATTTAAATTTAAGTGATTTAGCATTTAAATGTATAGGAGTTTAATGATGGGCTTCAAAGTGTGTGCAATCCGTTTAAAAGTCGTGTTTTGTGTTGTACATTTTTTTCTGCCGTCAGGAGCTTCCATAAGTTGCCAAAGAGAAATATCAATTAAAAACATTTTTATAGCATGGATATTATAATAATGTTGGAGTTTTATTAGTTAAATCTCTTTTGGTTGCAAATAACAGAAATTTATTAGAATTTAATTACAGTATCTCACGAAAGTATAAAGTTGAGGTTTCTTAAAGGATTAGAATCTGATTTAGGAAAGAACCCACAGAGAACATAACCAGATACTTTTGTCTGACTTAATTAATTCATGTGCTTCACTTTAGTTTCTCTGATTCTCTCACATAAGCTTGCTCAGGTAACCAGTTCAACTTCTTCCCTCTTAATTCTTGAAGAGAAAGACAAGAGATAGAAACGAAATGCTGGCCTGTCTACAGAAAGTAGTTACTTTCTCATTGCTGGGACAAAAACCCGACATCCACAAGTTAAAGGAAGAAAGGTTTACTTGGGCTCACAGTTTGTAGAGGTTCAGTCCATAGTCCTCTGGCCCCAGGGCAGCATGGCAGAGGGCGTGGTAGACAACAGGCAGCACGACTTCCTGCTCCTTTCCCTTTTTATTCTACCCAGGCTGTGCGCCTAGTGGGTGCCACCCACACCCGGGAAGCTCTTGTCTCTTCACGAAGTCCATCTTCCACACTCAGAACTGTGCTGCATCAGTCAGTGGACGGATCGACCGTCAACACCCATGATTCAGTCTCTCCCAAAGCCCCACTTATGGGTACATGAGGCTTTGGGAGGAGGTCTAGATGCAACCAGAACTGTATGCTTTCTTGGTTAATCAGCTTGGGGAAACAGTACAAACATGGGTGCCAGGGATTCAGTCCTATGTGTTAAATTCTTAGGCAAAAAGGTTGTGAACCAGACTTGTGACTCCTAAGGTGTCTCCTAAAAGAGTTGTAGTAACCATGGTCAGCTGGCTTTTAATTTTCATGAGCATGAGGTTTCCTTAAGTCCAGATGGTATCTATTGCTGATTATCTTTTTCTGTTGGCAAGGAATGACCTAGGAGAGGAACAGTTTTTTTTTTTTTTGTTTGTTTTTTGAGTAGTATACTCTCCTGGAGTTTAGAAAATGATTGTTCACCTATTTTTACTTAAAATTTCCTAAAATTCATTTAAAGTATCTTAAATTTTCCAGTTGATATACTGGATGCTTAGATTATCTCCCCTGCTTTCTCTCTCTCTGGGATAGTGCATACTCAGGAACAAGGACCACTCTCTGATCACCAACACTGGCAACAAGCAAAGTGATTTATGACTCACGTCAGTCCTCTCCCTCCAACTCCATTTCAGAGAGGGTAGGCATGAATGATGCCAAGAAACAATTACTGCATAAATAACGTTGAAACCCAATTTAATAAATAAATCATATGGCGCTAATGAATTTTTGTCATGGTACTTCTAAATGAGTTTCATGGATTTATATCTTATGAATACTTTTCTTGTTTGCATTTAAGATGGTATTAAGTAGAAGATACTTAAGAAAAACAGAAGGGACACTGCCTTTTTGGTGAAGTTTTTTGAGCCCGTAAGTCTTCCCTTCTCCCTCCTTCCCTTCCGTCCATCCAGTGGTACATTCTTAGAATTTCCCAGGACCTTTACCTTCTGAAACTTTTATCTTGCTGCATAAAATATCCTTAGTAATATTCCTAAGTAAAACTGTCCCATATAACGTACTTCTGAGTGCCTGACACTTGTAAGTATTTTATGATGACTCAGGTAATCCTCAGAACCACCTTGTAGGGTGACCATTGCCTTGTTCCCATTTTATAGATGAACAATGAGGTGAAAGAAGATAATGGCTCAAAAATCACAATGCTGGTTGGTAGTAGTATCAGGATTCAAACCAAGAAGTTGGAATCTATGCTGTTAATCCCTGCCCTTATTGTCTCATAGTGAAGGCTATTCTTCACAATTCCTATAGTGATTATCAACTTGTTTAACCTGTTTTAGAATATGCACTGCTGGAAAATCTGCTGAAGAAAGTCATTTATGGGACACAAAACTAAGTGTATATGAACTGGTCTAGTTGGGCTGGTTGGCATTCGTCTCTCTCATTTCTTTCGGTCATGTTTTTGGAAAATATCACCTTTCCCACAAGTTTTTACACTTGGAAGCTATTTAATATCTATTCCTAAATTTCAAAAAATCATTAAGAAGATTTTAGTTCCCAATCAACATAATATTTTTGTCTTCCTAGCTTTATTAGTAGTACTAATGCGCTTTTGAATGAGTCCATCTCCGGTGGTCATTGTGCTGGATATAACATCAGATCTCTGTTGAAAATATGGGGTGTGATAAAAAAACAGGGAATGTTTAAAGTTTTAAAATTTATTACAATAAGAGACACATTGCCATTGATCCCCCTCAAAATATCCTCTCTCTCTCTGTCTCTCTCTGTGTCTGTCTCTGTCTCTCTCTCTGTCTCTCTCTCTCTGTCACTCTCTCTGTGTCTGTCTCTGTCTCTCTCTCTCTGTCTCTCTCTCTCTGTGTCTCTCTCTCTGTCTGTCTCTGTCTCTCTCTCTCTCTGTCTCTCTCTCTGTGTCTGTCTCTCTCTCTCTGTCTCTCTCTCTCTCTCTGTGTCTCTCTCTGTGTGTCTGTGTCTGTCTGTCTCTCTCTCTCTGTCTCTCTCTCTGTGTCTCTCTCTCTGTGTCTGTCTCTGTCTCTCTCTCTCTGTCTCTCTCTCTCTGTCTCTCTCTCTGTGTCTGTCTCTGTCTCTCTCTCTCTGTCTCTCTGTCTCTCTCTCTCTCTGTGTCTCTCTCTCTCTGTGTCTGTGTCTGTCTCTCTCTCTCTGTCTCTCTGTCTCTCTCTCTCTCTCTGTGTCTCTGTCTCTCTGTGTCTCTGTCTCTCTGTGTCTGTCTCTGTCTCTCTCTCTCTCTCTCTCTCTCTCTCTCTCTCTCTCTCTGTGTGTGTGTGTGTGTGTCTGTGTCTGTCTCTGTCTCTCTCTCTCCAAACACACTTATCCTTGTCACTTGTGACAGCAGGTCTGGAAGTCCTCTTTCATGTCTTCAGTTGTGCTGTGGCTGCCTCAGTCTCTGGAATAGATTCAAAACCTTTACCTTTCATGGACATTTTTTGACTTTGAGGAAAAGCCAGAAGTCTCCTGGAGCCACATGAAGTGAATTAGATGGATGAGAACCCAAAATAATATTCCATTGGATAGTACTTGGCAGCAATATTCACTGCATTATTGATCACACCTTGTAAAGACGTTTGTGAATATTTTTGATATTGAGTCTTCTTATCCCTAAATGTGTATCTTTTCATTTATATAAATTTCTAAATTTTTTTTATAAAAATGAAATCACAGGTATGAAGTGTAATATAGGCAAACAAAAAAAAGTTTTCTATCATATCCTTGTCTTGTTTTTTCATATTTAAAGCTGTCTTTGGGAAATTTTCCATTTAGGTTTTATCATAAAATTTCAAAATAAATTTTATTGCTATTAAATTCTTGTTTTTGACATTCAAGTATCTTCATTATGGTAAATGCTGTATAACTTGGCTATTTAGAAATATTTCCCTGGTAGCTGTCTTCCTTCGAGTTCCTATCCTTTGAACAGGTGTGTTGCTGTTCTCATAAATACTAGGTTATTTCACCATTGAAAAATCCACCTTTCCTTTTCTTACTTAGTATCCTAACCACAAGAAATTATAAATTCGGTGTCTTAAAAACAAATTGAATAAATATTATAAAGCATCATGCATTATCATAATTAACTCCTCAAGTGCATACCTCCAATTTTGGTGATTTTATTAGTGTAGCAAAAATTCAATAATTAGGTTAAAATGAAGGTTCTCCTTCCATGGATTTCAAGAGGTAACAGTGTGTGTGTACAAGATTTGATTATATAATTGTATTAATTTTCTATGGTTGTCATAACACAATACAGCAAATTGACTATTTTAAAACAGCACATGTATTCATGTATACTTCTGGAGGCAGATGTCAGAAATCAAATTGTTAACAGGCTGTGGTCCTTTAGAGCCTCTAGGGAGAGATGTCCTTGCCTCTTCAAGCTTCCGGTCACCCAGGTATTTCTTGGCTGTGGCAGTACCGCCCCAGGCTTCTCCTTCATGTGGTCATCTTCCCAGGGTGGCTCTGTCTTCTCAGATGACACCAGGTTGAGTTAAAGGCCCCCGACTTCAATATGATTTCTTCCTAAATACTTACATCTGCAATGACTCTACTTCTACATAAAATCATTAAAGGTACTTGGAGTTAGAACATCCACATCTCCTTTTTTTTAGAATCAACCTATAACAATAGCTAATTACTAAGAGATCACTTGCGAAGTTTTTTGCAAGCATGGGCATATTCACTTAAAATGTATTATAATAGATTCAACTTTGTTGTTTGAAATACGAAAAACAAATGAAGGAATATTCCATTAAAATATCTGTGGTGGTAGAATTTTGCAGCTAGGCCTTTGAAATTATGTCTAGGCTTTTTCAACTGGGCCTTTATGAGAATTCATTTTTTTATTTCAATAACAACTCTGCAGGCAACATTATTTATATCTTTTATTAAGATGTTTAACTGAGTAACTGACTTTAATATGGTTTTCTGGAGTATATTTGCAAGTCTATCCAGATTTCCATACAGAATTTTCATATTTGTTTCTAGAAGTCAGAAATATAAAGGTAAAGAAAAGAAGCTCACCTAAGTTAAACATACTGTGTGACTCTTTATTACTTTGAAATATGCAAAAGGAAACTGTACTAAAGGCTCAAAAGAATTGTTTAACATTTATAAAGACTTCTGAGTGTCGCACTAAATCTGCCAGCACCATCTTCAATTCAAAGGACGGTTGCAACTCTTCTACTGAAAGAAAAGTACATCTTTCTGAGCTACGTATTCCAATATTTGATGTTAGTGCTAAGGAGAAATCAGAGGTTAACTATAAACTGACTAACCAGCTAAGTAAGATGGCCTTGAAGTAGGTCAGAGCTCAGGATGAATAGTCACCGTTTAACCCCTTGGGTAAAGTGAGCATGCTAAAGCCCAAAGCTTATGGGGGTCGCCTAGGGAGGTGTGACAAAACTGCATCTAGAATCCCACTCCACAGACACACATTGTCTTCACTTGGATACCTTATTTAAAAGGTGTACAAGAGAAATAGCAAATTACATACCTTACAGGCATGAGTTTCATGCTATGTATGAAGATTATATTCAATAAAATTATTGATGTGTGGCAAGGTTTCTGCACTATGTAGTACAAATACAATGTGCTTAAATATCCATTTTAAAATAATAGTTTGGGTTTTTTTAATTGCACAGTAGCACCCAGGCCCCTGAAAGCATAACTTATCTCTATTCTAAGGTCTAAGTAACAGTTTAGGATAGGCTTAGACTTTATTTATAGCACTATCAATTTCATGAAGGAAGAGTATAATTTAGAGAAAGAAACTTAAGAATCAGCCCTAAGACATTTACAAAGCCTGCGGTCATTTCTAGTACTAAGCTAAAATGTAAACTTGTAAGTAACGCACTGGCGTGGAGCACAGGGACTGCCCTGCGAGTTCACCTTTCTAGAGGACAAATTAGATGAATAGAAAACTTAGTATTTTTTATGCTCTCTTATTCAGGGTCCCCTACATACTTACTTTAGATCTCCTACAATAATCAAGCCACCCAAATTAATTTAATCTTCTAGCTTTTACTATATCTCTTAAGTCTTTTTTAAAAAGTCTGTTATATTGAGGTATAATTTGTATCAACTAATGCTCATTCATTTTAAGTGTACTGCTTAATGAATTTTGATCATGTAGTCATGTAACTATCACTGCAATCACGTTAAAGATCATGTCTATCGTTCCAGAAATTCCTAACCCTTTTGCAATCTCTCCTCCCCACCCCACAACCTGATACTTTTGTCTGTTTTATTTATTTATTTGGCACTGGGGATTGAACTCACGACCTTGTACTTGCCAGCGCTTATGTTGCTGAGCTAAATCCCCAGCCCCTTTTGCATTTTAGAATGTCACATAAAAAGAGCCATATAGTATGTTCTTTTTATGTCTTGTATCTGTCACATAATATAATCTTTGTTGCATTTCTTTCATGTTAGTATATATCGCTGGTTTGTTGCTTTTGATTGCTGATTAGGATTCTGATATGTTTGTTCGTTCATCAGTTGATAGAAACTTGGATTATTTCCAGTTTTCATTTCTCTTGGATAAATATGTGTGAAATTGTTAGGTTATATGATTAGGGATGCTTTACTTTTAAAGAAACTGCCAAATGTTGTTCAACTACATTATATCTCCTTGCCAAAATTTTATTCTGTTTTCTTCAAAAATTTTAGAATTTTGCCTGTTCTATTTAGCTTCATGATCCACTCTGAATTAAATTTTGAATGTAATGTAAGGATTAAAGTTCTTTTTTAGCATATGGTATACAATTGTTCAGTCACTGTTAGCTTTTGGTCACTGGAACAAGTACTTGAATAATGGACTTACGGAGACAAGATTTAGTTTGGTTCATGGTTTTAGCAGTTCTAGTCCATACCAACCTATTACTTTAGATTTCTAGCATGAATGCTGATTACAATGGCAGTGAGAACACGGTCGAGTAGAAATGCTCAGCTCATAGTCAGGAAACAAAAGAAGAAGAGGGAGGAGCTAGTGCCCCACTGTCCCTTTTGAGGGTGTACCCCACTGGCCTGAATTCTTCCCGCTAATTTTATGGGTTTACCACCTTCCAGTAACATTTCCCTGGGGGCCCAGGTTTCTCATAGGCCTTCGGAGGGCATTCTTGCTCCAAACTACAGCAAGCGTATTTGTTGAAAGACCACCTTTTCCTCACCCAAATCTCTTAAAACCTTTTGTCTCAAACAAACTATATATGTGGGAATCCAGGAGTTTTTGTATTCTGATCTCTTAGTCTAACTTTATGCCAGTACTCAACTATCCTTGTTATATAGCTATAAATCTTTACTTCAATTCAAATCCCTCTGGCTTCTTTATCTTGAGCAATGTTTGTAGTTTGCAGTATAATGGCATTGGGGATATTTTGTTAAATCCATCCTTCCGTATTTCATGTCCCTTATATCATTGTCAACAGTTTTATTTATTTAAATTGACATAAAATTATATGTAATTATCATGTACAATGTTATCTTTTGAAATATGTATATATTGTAAAATGGCTAAATTGAACAAGTGTATTATTACATCATATGTCTTTTTATAATTGTTGAAAGCACCTAAAATCTCAGCACTTTCAAGAACACAATACATTGTTTAACTGGAGTCACTAGTTTTGCAGTAGCTCTGCTTTCTAACTGAAATATTCATTGTTTGACCAACATTGGTTTTGCTTTTTTTTTTTTAAGCTACAGTTTCTCACTTGTTTGTTGCTAATGTCTTTTTGTTTTATTTTCTCTGTTTTGGGACATTCCTCAACTTTATTTTTCAATGTGTCTATTAATTTAAAAACACTGCAATGATAAACAAATTACTGTGGTAAAATATATTACATAAAATTTACCATTTTAACTATTTTTAAGTGTATAATTCTGTGCCATTCAGTGTACTCACATTGCTGTGTACTTATCACCCTCATTCATCTCCAGAAACCCTTCATCAGATGATACTGAAACTTGATCCAAATTAAACACCGACCCCCAGTGCTTCCCTTCCCTGGTTCCACTACTCACTTTCTGCTCTAGTTATTTGACTGTTTAACTCATATAACTGGAATCACACCACACTTGTCCCTTAATGCCGGTTTATTTCACTTGCCATTGTGTCTTGAAGGTTCATTGTGTTGCAGCATGCATCAGCTCTCACCTCGCGTTTGTTTGTTCATTTGCTTATTTTTCGAGACAGGGTTTTACTCTGCAGTTCAAGCTGCTCTTGAACTCACCATGTAGGCTAGGCTGGCCTCGAACTCATGGCCACCCCTTTGCCTGAGTTCACCCCTCCTCAGTCCTGGGTTCACAGCATGGGCCTACACACCTGAGTCTAGAATTTCATTCCTTCGCAAGGCTGAATAATCATTGTATGTATATATTGTATTTTGTAAACATTTGGTTGTTCCTACTTTTTGGCTTTATTAGAATAATGCTGCTATGAAGATATACAGTAATTAGTTCTAGTTTAGAAATTTTTTATATCCTCTGATTTTTAAACTTTGCTTTTTATTTCTGTTTCATGGAAGTGGTACCCTCCTGAAATATTAATTATAGTTTTTTTTTATTCTGTTGTCTGTGTGTATCTGTCTCGTTTCTTTTTCTGTTGGTTTTCACTCAAGGTTTTGTCAAATGTCTGGTGGTTCTTTTTGTTGCTGTTTCCTGTGTAAGACTGCAGCATTTTAACAAAGGCCTAGAATCCCTGTGAGAAGAAACGGCAGCCTGGTGCAGACTGCACTGCAGGTCTGACAAGGTGTTTTTACTGGAATCCTCTCAGTATCAGTCTCTGGAGGCACTAGAAGCCTCCACTTTCCTGTCTCCAGGGAAAAAGGCTTGGGAAACAGAAGAGGTGCAGGAGCAGTGATCACGAGGTGGCAGGATTATGTGTAAACCTTTTTCCCCCTTTTTAGCGGTAGGGACCAAAACCAGGGACACTCTATCACTGAATTATATATCTCCAGTCCTTTTTATATTTTGAGGTAGGTTTTCACTAAGTCTCCCCGGAAGGACTTGAATTTACAAATCTTCTGCCTCTGTTTCCCTCACTTACAAGCCTGTACCGCTGTACCTGCCTCTGCTGCAGGCTTTTGGAGAGTACATGCCGGAACATGGGGCCAGGTGTTCCTTTACTTAACTCACTTGTTTTCAATTCTGATACCTTTAAGATTGAGGTCTAAGGAGTTCTGTGCCTCAAACTGCCTTGCTTTCAATTGCTATGGTCTCTCGAGAAATATTTAAATTGTAACTTCATCCACTCTGCTAAATCAGTAACTTCCCCTCCATTTTTTTTTGTCTTCCAAAAATACGTTGAAATGTTTTGTTCATTGCTGTTTCCCCTCTTGTTCTCTTTGTCCTTGTTGGTTAGCATGATTTTTACTGCTTTCCTGACATTTTGACAGGGTTTTGGATAGAGAGGCAGTGAACACATGATGTTCCATATTTAACTTGAGTAACTAGCATTTATCATTCATAAATGATTTGCAACATTTTTTAACCACTTGAAAAATTTCTACTCGAGATAATAAATAAAACTAAGATAAATGCAAATTCTAAATCACAATAACTTTCTAGTAATAAAAGGAAAATGAGTTTGAAAAACCCTGTAGCATTTCTATCAACAATTATTTCTAGGTTTTCCGAGAAAAGGTAGAAAACAAGGTACATAAGAGGATTATGTTTGTTGATTTAAAAATCATATCGTGCTTAAACAAGAAGTAAAATAAATAGTAATATATTATGTAGTTAAATTTATAATTTAATGAAGCTCACTTATTCTTGTGTTGCTTTTTTTCCAGCCGTTTCCTCCACTTCAACTTCTTCATTAATCAGGAGTTACAGGAAGAGGCAAAAGTCTCCCAGGCAATTCTGCTTGCTAAGAGGCTAAGCTACCAGCTTACTGAGGGTTTCAGGATTATCCACAGGCTTACAGCACGGGTCCTGTGCCTACCGCAATACCTTTTTTAGTGCTAAATATAATTACGCTGAGTATTTACTGGAATATTATTTTTGAGTTGAGTGTCATATTTAAAGTTGATAGAGAAGTATTTTTCAAGCACTCATTTAAAAACTAAAGAACTGGACATAGAAAAGCTTTAAAAAGTTGCTTGAATTTTAATATTTATTTGTTCAAGAAAAAGTAATGATTAGTCTGAGGCAACATGATACGAATGCAACCTGTGCTGGGGATGTAGCTCAGTGGTGGAATGCTTGCCTAACATGTGCAGAGGTCCTACATGAGATTTTCTAGCACGGTGAGGAAGGAAATTACGTCCTGAAATGTTACATGTTGGTGTCTTCTAAGGTTCTTTTCTTGGCTGTTTTTTTTCCTAAGGTAGCAGGAAGTACCCACCAAGCTGCTGGCCATCCTCTTCCCCTCAGCTCCCCAAACCTGGACTCATGAAATATAACACATTTTGGTACTAGCTCTCCAGACTAGACCTCGCTCCCAAATCCAGCCTTGATTTTTCTGTTGCTTTCAGGTTATTTCTAACCCAATTTTCTGCAGTCAAACCATTTAATATATCTAAAAATTTAGGTCATTCAACATTATTCATCCAAACTGTATTCCCTTTCTTGATTTTTTTGGTAATGGCAGCACCAATTTATCTTGTTACTTAAGATTAAACCTTAGCATCAGCTTTTCTTTCTTGTTTTCCATCAGCTCTCCATATTATTAATCACCAAATTCTTCTTAAATGTTTTTCAAGTTTATCTCCTATTTTTTATGTCATTGGTTTAGGATCTCATCATCTTTCCTCCCACCAAACTGAAAATGTTACTGTACCACAGTACAGAAGCTAAATAAAGTTATCGGGCAATATTTACCCAAAATATTATGTCTTTAATATTTGTTCCTTACTCTAGCATCCATAATATATCTTTTTTTAAAAAAGAGGGTAAAACAAAACAGAACAAAACAGTACAAAGCAGATCAGAATACAAGTGACACAGAATTTCAAAGCAATGGCTACCATAACACATCTTATTTTCTTTGAAATGGCCATCTATATTTTTACATACAAAGAATTCAAACAAGACAAAATAGTATAAAACAGATCAAAACAGAAGACTGAAAGCATTCAGGCCTTCAAAAGCAGACAATAGGAAAATCAACAATGGCTATCACAATTTCTCTTGTTCTCTTCAAAATAACTGCCCAGAGCTTCACATATATTGAAATTAAATAATACAAATCAAATAATACAAAATAGACTAAACAGATATCTTTTTTTTTTTTTTGTACTGGAGATTGAACTCATGACCTCATGCTTGCCAGACAGGCACTTATGCTGCTTAGCTAAATCCCTGGCCCAGGTATCTTTTATCAATGTTATCTTTGTAATCAGGTCTTTCTACCATTGTGCTTAGGACCTATAGTAACTCTTGGAAAATCTTGGGGGCCCACACCTAGGACTGCCAATCTTCTGCTCAGAGGTATGACAGAATAAAACATAGACAAAATACATATTTTAATTATGAGTGTTACTGGGATGGTCATAGTCCAGTAACAGGTTAGGACCGTGAAGCATGGTGTCTTTGGTCTTTATGGGGTACCTAGCTTGATGTGGGGTGTGTGTGTGTGTGTGTGTGTGTGTGTGTCTGTGCTGGTAGGCTGCAGGAAGCAGTAAATGCTGATGCAGTCAAGGTTCAGGAATCGAGGAACAATGCGTTTTAGAAAAGCACATAGGACTAGATCACGGTTAACTAGTAACCTGATAGTCTACTAACTGCAACTACTGAGCTAGATGGAATTTGCACTACTCAAGCCCTCAGCTGCCATGTTTATATTGCTTTGAGGCCAGAACTTCACAGAATGTTTTGCCATTCTTGGCTCTAGCTTTTGGCTTAAAGATTAATCTGTCCTTAAGCCAGTGAGGGGTCTCTCCACAAGCCATGCAGGCCTGGGACAGACTCTCAATTTTTTTGTGCCAATTTATTAATATTAATCATTGCCTGCTTGTACCGTGTCAAACAGGTCCTCAGCAGAAAATGATGATTCCCCTCTTTAGCATGACATTTGAGTCTCTTTAGTGTCTGTAGCTACCTTATTTTTTTGGTTTTACTTTCCATTATTCTTCCCTCTTTACCTATACCAGATATCTTTCTGTATCTTGAATTTTTTCAGATGCTTCGTTCTTCCTTGCCTCTGTAGACATTATTTCTTTTTCTTTAAATGTCTTTCTCTACATTAAAATCTCAAGTATTAACTACTTTTATGAAGTCTTCCCCAAATCCTGCTGGAATTTGCCTCCCTTTCTCATGAATACACCAAATATACATTCTTCTGTAAACTAAACTCCATGTTCTTGGATATCAGAAAATGTGTATTTGCTTATTTCCAAATCCTAGATGCCCAATAAATTTCAGTTGAAGCAATTGGTGTTGTTTATTCTAAACAGTGACCATCTAGTTTCTATCTCTATTGAAGATAAAGCAACATAATTCATACTTTAATTTTTTGATATCAGGAAGATTGAGTTATATATTGGAATGCGTATTTGGGAGACCCTGCTTTTATTTTTCTTCTCTTCTTCCTCTGTGTCTCTGTCTCTGACTCTGTCTCTGTCTCTCTCTTTTCCTTTTTCTCTCATCCTCTTTCTTTTGACAATACTAGAGATTGAACCCAGGGCCTTTCCACATCGCTACATGTCCAGCCCTTTTATTTTTTTATTTTCTGACTGGGTCTCTATAAATTAAATTACTCAGCCTTGGCTTGATGTGAGTTTCCTATTTTGGCCTCCCACAGTTCTGGGATTACAGGCATGTGTCACCATTGCCTGCCAAAGAACAAATTTTGGGGTTGGGGGAAGAGTCCTAGGGATCGAACTCACGACCTTGCACTTGCAAAGCAAGTGCTTACGCTGCTGAGCTAAATCCCCAGTCCAATTTTCTCTTTTTTTTTTTTCTTTTTTTATCGGTACTGGGGATCCAACTCATGACCGCCTGCTTGCAAGACAGGTGCTTATGCCGCTGAGCTAAATCCCCAGCCCCCTTTTTTATTCTTTTTTTCCCCCCAAATTTTTAATCATCTAAATTAGCACAGAAATTATTTTGGTTTGATTGTGCTACTACACCAAAATTAACTTTTTGGTAGCTCAAATATAATTTTCTTACTATGTTACATAAATTTAACCAGAGAAATAATACACATTGAAATAGGCTAAGAAAATACAATAATAAGAGGTCCCAAGAAAGATAAAAGACAAAGATTAGGTTTATTTTTAATTATGACCTTTACCGATCTACTGTATAATCTCTTTTTAAGGTTTAAAGTTATTTTAGATCTAACAGTAGTTGTCAATGCTGTAATAGCATGGCTGAAGAATATAATATTTCTATTCTTATTCTTATTACAGAATGAATTTAGTATGTCAAGATGTTAACTGCTTAACTATGAACTGCATTTCACAAAAAGGCTTATTTCAGAAAACCTAAAATCCCAGTGAAGTGATATGGAAAACAGTGTAGCAAGCTATTAATTTTTTCACTTAAGATGGCCAAAATGATGTTTCAGTCTTTTTTGAACAGAAAGACGGAAGGCAATTCAGTAGTGCTTTGAATTGGCAAGTCATTTTTAGTAGGTGAAAGAGCTGTGGTTGAAAGGTCTTGAAACAGGTTTGTCTAGAATCCATCTTTTATCTTTCTTTATGACTCCTGAACCCACTCTGGAATTTACATACTGCAATATGTGGACTAAAAGCATAGCCATCTGTAAGCCCTTTAACTATTTTAATAGGTGTTGCCTCATGATGCAAGGCCACTGAACCTGATCTACAAATGCTAGTGATAGTATCAAGCAATTTCAATAAGGTATGACATTATAGAAATGGAATGGGCCATTTTCCTAAGAGGAGAATCTCCCTTTTCTGAAAATGTATGAGCATATTTTTCTATTATTGCTGTGTTTCTCTTATTTTGAACAGGGCTTGGTGCACAGCATATACCAGGAAGTACTTCTTGTATGAATCAAAAAATATATAGAAGCAAAAATTAGATGATTTTTACGATTTAATGAACTATTTGAAAGGTAGTAGCTTTAAACAGCCGTTAGTCATTATTTTTCATGAGTATATGGATTGGCTGGACAGTCTTGGATGGTCTTACATTTCAAGGATCCAGTGAATGGCTGAGACAGCTCGGTGTGTGTCTCAGCCTCCATGGTGAAGAAATGGAGCTTTTTCAGTGTCAGCATTCCAGAAGAGTGAGTGAGAGCTGCGGTACTCCCACCCTGAGGCTTGGAACTCCTCCAGGGCATTTATTGACTAAAGAAATTTACAAGGCCAGCTCTGAAGAGGGTCAGCAATTGCCTACCCTCTTGACAGCAGTTCTTTGCTACTTTTCAAAATTTGTCACAGATGACCAACTTCAGAAAATCCTGTTTGAGAACTAATGTTGCAGGTCAGCTTGCTGGCCTCTCGTAGGTCTTCCAACTCTAGAGATTCTATGATTCTACCACTTTAAAGTTTGTGTTCTCACGGAGAACAGTTATTAACGGTATTGTCTAGAAACCCTAATCTTTCTCTGGTAGGGCAATTTTAATGATAATTCATTGAACAATTATTTTTAAATTGAACTGATGTAGAATTTATAGTATTTATCTAACCCTTTCAAGTGCCCACAAGTATCTTACTAATGACAGTAATGTTTACTTCTAGTTAGTGTGTAACTAGATTTTTTAATTTTAGTACAGCAGTAACATTCCCTCTTTGTGCTTTGTTGTGCAGTCTATGAACAGGTAAACTCTTTCGGAAGTCACTGAAATAAATAAAATGTTATTTTTATTTGCATCATAGCACCTATATTATTGCCTTGATATTTACTACTGCTTACTATTAAACTTGCAAATCTACTATGAAACTTTTATTAAAGATCTATTACTACAATAGGAAGGGAGATACATGAAAGCAGATATATCAAATAAGAAATTTATAAACAGTAGGTTGAAACCCTGTCAAACTCCCCACAGGGAATTTCAGAACAATTATGACAGTGTAGGGTAGCCCAAACTGTAACTAATAGGACAAGTTCATATCAAAGAATTTTGTCAGACTATTTTCCTAGGTGTATGAAATTAACTGCAAGCCAGACACATTCTTTGGCAATTTTTGATAACACTTCAAATAGGACTCTGTTAGTCATCATTTTATAAATGTTTAAAATTTTAAATTTGGATATTAACCTCCTGCCTCTGAATTCTATACCAGGATGCATCTCTTCCTAATCCCTCCAGAAAAATAAAACCAAACAAACTCAAAGCCAGTTGTAGAAAGCGAGTTCATCTTTGCGCTAACAGTCGAATACACTGTTCATAATTAACATGGCCAGGAAATCTTGCTCTACTTTTTAGAAAATTAATAACTTCTTAGCTTGTTATACATTATTGTAACCAGACGTGAACACACTCACTACAGCCTTCTTTTTTTTTTTTTTTTTTTTTTTGTCTTTTTCCTTTTTATCGGTACCAGGGGTCAAACTCACGACTGCCTGCTTGCAAGGCAGGTGCTCATACCACTGAGCTAAATCTCCAGCCTCTGCTACAGCTTTCTTAACTTTAGGTTTATGGAAAACAGGAGGAGACTGAGGTCCAGGGTTGCTGTACTTTCACTTCCTCTCCCAACCAGTACACCTTTTGTTAACATCTTACACTGATGTGGTCTGTTTGTTACAATCGATATACCAATTAATAATAATAATTCTTGTTGGGAGCCGCGTCTGTGATAGCTCGCCTTGCGCGGCGGACGTGCGGCCTGTGGTAAAGAGCAAAGCCTGAGGTAGATTACCCCTCCCATCGAATATGTTAGTTTCCTGCTTACCGCGTAAACAACCCGCTCAACAATATAGTCTGCCTGGCAACTGATGATGTTAGCCAATCAGCTTGCCTTGCTTACTTTAACATGATTGGACACTGTACCCGTATATATACCGGTGCCACCCCTGGGCGGAAGTAGAAGCCAGGTAGAAGCCCAGAAGTAAAAGCCCAAAAGGAGCCGCGGAGAGCGGACCGGTAGAGGCTTTGGGGCAGACTGAAGCACAAAAGGAGCCGCGGGGAGCGGACCAGAGGAGGCTTCAGCTGGGAGAACCCAGGGCAGGCTGTACGGAGAAGGAAAATAAAAAGAAAAGGTTGTCCACTACCAGACTTTGTCGTGTGTCCTTCCTGCCGGCCGGGAGCGGACATCGACATTTGGTGGCCCGTACGGGGACTGATCACCCCCGAGACGTGGAAGTGGACAACGCTCCAGTACAGAGCTGCGAGACAGGTGAGTTGGGGATAAGCCTGGGCTCTGGGTGGCGCGCACCTACAGGGCTTTTAGACTCCCCTCAGGCTCACGCGTAAGTGGCGGATTCCTTGGGCCTCACGCGGTGAGTAACATATTAAAAGATGGGAAACATGTTAGGTAGCAACACTAAGAGCGAGGGTGGTTGTGGAGAAAGCTCTCAAGAGCTTACAAAAGTACGCAGGGTATCTGAGCAGGCCCAGTCAGGGAGCTCCCGAGAGGGGTCCGTCAAGGGGAACAAAGATGCTAAGGAGAAGGACGGGGCTCTAGCCTCGGAGTCGTCTGACTCCGAGGACGAGGGAAAGTTGAATGGCAAGGAGGCCAAAGAGACTAGCTGTCAGGAGCCTAAGTCGCTCAATAAGGAGTCGCAGGGTTCTTTTCCAGCGTTGCCCCGCGAATTGCGCTCTGCTCAACCTGGTCTGCGGAGGAGTAGAGAGCTCCTGAGCGCTCCCCGGCGCGAGAGGGAGGCGAAGCCTTCCGCCCCACCTTGGGGGCCGTTTCCGGAGGCGATTCCTCGCCACGAGGCGGCCGCCTGGGAGCTCTCTCCCCTTTCGCCAGAACAGGAAGTGATGCACGGGCCCCCATTTTCCGCCCAATCACGGCCGCTGTCTTATGCTCCGCCGCCGGCGGGTCGGTATTTTTACAGGCGGCTTTGGCAGGGGGGACGCTTGTCTCATGAGGTACATCCACCTGGGATAGATAGTGGCCCCTACGAGATATTTCCTGTACAAGTAGCTATGGGCCAGGGACGCAATGTATGGGAGCCTTTTGAGATAAAGCAGATTACAGAACTTAAAAATGCAGTTACAACCTTTGGGCCGACTGCGCCTTACACCATTGCCATACTGGAGAATCTGTCTTCTGGGCCCCTCACCCCCGCGGACTGGATTCAGCTGGCAAAGGCGTGTCTGCCCTCGGGCAGTTACCTGGATTGGCGAGCCTGGTACACAGAGTTTTCTGCAGAGCAGGCTGAGAGAAACGCCAATCGGGGAAACCGGGGGTGGAACAAAAAAATGCTTATGGGAGAAGGTCGGCACGCTGATGACCAGACCCAGTTCCCCGGCGCTGTCTATGAACAAATCAATGCCATAGGGCTCCGCGCCTGGAAACAGGTAAGCGGTGCCGGAACAGCCTCCTTGTGTCTTTCAAAAATAATTCAGGGTACCACAGAGCCATTTGTTGACTTTGTGGCCCGAATGCAAGATGCTGCCGATAAGATATTTTCTGATCCGGGAGTGGCTCAACCGCTGGTAAGACAGCTGATTTTTGAGCAATGTACAAAGGAGTGCAAGGCAGCGATAGCTCCTCATAAGAACAAGGACCTCAACGCCTGGATTAGGATATACAGAGAGATAGGGGGGCCGCTCTCCAACTCGGGAGTGGCTGCTCTCCTGGCCGCGGCTGTACAGCAGAGGGGACCTCGCGGGTTAGAAGGGGAATGTAAGGCTAAAGGGTGTTTTGCCTGCGGGGAGCCAGGACACATTAAACGTCACTGCCCAAACAATGCAGATGCTAGGCCTCGTCCTAGGAATGAAGAACCATATGTTTGTGGGCGATACAAAAAGGGATCACACAAAGCTGAGGAGTGTAGGTCGGTCTTTGATGCTCAGGGCAACCGTATTTGTGGACAAGATGCTAGAGAGCCAAAAAACGGCCAGAGGGGGCCCCCTTCACAGGCGGGCCCCCGCCCCAGAGACAGGACAGCTCAGGGTGGCAGCCTTCAACAAGGGCCACCCCTGGGTCAGCAGGTGTGGACCTCAGTGTCGCCTCAGGACTTATATTAGTGCCTGATATGGGTGTTCAAGTGGTTGAAACCACCTTTAAGGGACCGTTACCCGAAAATTCCGTGGGTCTGGTGATCGGGAGATCCTCCACGGCCCTTCGGGGTCTCACAGTAGTCCCAGGGGTCATAGACTCAGACTACACAGGACATATTAAAATTATGGTTCAATCTCTTGTGGGTACTATGGTAATCAATAAAAGAGACAAGATAGCGCAGCTCTTGCTGCTCCCCAGTCTCCACAAGAGATTTCCCTCAAAGCAAAAAATTAGAGAAAGTCAAGGTTTCGGTTCCTCAGGGGAAGTCTTTGAGGGACTCCATATGACACTTGGTAAAAGGCCCATGCTCTCACTTAAGGTCAATGGCAAGAATATAACAGGGCTCCTAGACACAGGAGCTGACCGTTCCATTATCTCCAGAAAGGATTGGCCTTCCAACTGGCCCACCAACACTGCAGATAACACGCTGCAGGGCCTGGGGATGGTGTCAGCTCCTCAGGTTAGTGCTTCAACCCTGCTCTGGTGCGATGAGGAGGGTCATCAGGGCCATTTCCAACCGTTTGTGTTGCAGTTGCCAGTGTCTCTATGGGGAAGGGACATCCTCACTCAGATGGATGTCACGCTTACGTCAAACTGCTCCCCCCAGGCTAAGGATATACTCAGGAACCAGGGATATACCCCCGGCAAAGGCTTGGGCAATGCCCTGCAGGGTCGGACATCCCCAATACCAGTAAAAAACAAAAAAGGTAGGCAAGGATTGGGTTTTTCTTAGGGGCCGCTGAAGAAGCTCTCCTACCCACTTCGATCAAAATCACCTGGAAATCAAATGATCCGGTTTGGGTACCTCAGTGGCCCCTGCCTAAGGAGAAGCTATTAGCCTTGTCAGAAATAGTCAGTACACAACTTAGATTAGGACATTTTAAGCCGTCAACCTCCCCATGGAACACCCCCATTTTTATAATTAAAAAAAAGTCTGGCAAGTGGAGGCTGCTCCATGATCTAAGGGCGGTCAACGCGCAGATGCAGCCCCTGGGGGTGGTCCAGAGGGGGCTGCCAGCTCTCTCAGCCATCCCTCAGTCCTGGCCAGTTTATGTTATAGACCTTAGAGACTGTTTCTTCTCAATTCCCCTGCACCCAGAGGACACTCATAGGTTCGCCTTTACTTTGCCCACCATTAACCAAGAAAGCCCTGATCTCAGATACGAGTGGGTAACGTTGCCCCAAGGTATGGCCAACAGTCCCACTATGTGTCAGATTTACCTTGATTCCCTACTGGCCCCCCTACGAAAATCCTTTCCCAAGATAAGATGTATGCATTACATGGACGACCTTTTGCTCAGCGGCAGGGACCCAGACATGCTAAATAATATGCTCAGCCAGTTGGTCGAGGCCCTGAGACAAGCTAATCTGCATGTTGCCCCCGACAAGATTCAGGGAGGAGAAATGGTAACCTACTTAGGCGCGAAAATCTCCCCTATGCTAGTCTCTCCGCAGAAGGTCACCATTAGGACGGATGGCGTTAGGACCCTAAATGACATGCAAAAGCTATTGGGAGACATTAATTGGATTAGGCCATATTTACATATACCAAATTCAGATCTCAAACCCCTGTTCGACCTTCTGAAGGGAGACCCAGATATAGCCTCCCACAGGAGGCTCACTCCTGAGGCAAGAGCTGCCTTACAGAGAGTGGAGAAAGCCTTAGGTGGGGCTACCTTACACAGAATTAAACCAGGGCGACCCTTTGATGTCTGTTTGCTACAGACTAGTCTACAGCCTACAGCGGTGATTTGGCAAAAAGGACCACTACTGTGGATACACCCTAAGGTCTCACCTGCAAAAGTCATAGAACATTACCCGGAGACAGTCGCTTCATTGGCCCTTGAAGCGCATGATAGAGCTGTCCAACATTTTGGCTCAGGACCACAAGCCATCCGAGTACCCTATACCGCCAGCCAGATCAAGACCCTGGCTGCCTGCATAGATACCTGGGCCATTCTGAGATGTGTTTTCCATGGGGATATAAACAATCAATACCCTAAAGACCCTATCTTGTCATTTGTCACTCAGCACCCTATAATTTTTCCAAAGGTTACTGCCTCTGAGCCATTAGTCCCAGCAACTACAATATATACAGATGGCTCCAAGACGGAGATAGGCGCCTATGTGATCCTAGGCAAGCCCCCGGTTACCATACAATTTAAACCAGATCAGCCTCAGGTGGTGGAACTACAGATCGTTAAAATGATTCTTGAACGGTTCTCAGAAGCCATTAACATTGTCTCCGATTCTAGGTATGTGGTCAATGCTATGCAAGTGCTTGAGACTGCCAGTTTAATTAGATCCACTTCCACAGTGGCTGGACTGTTCCTGTCTATCCAGACATTGCTTCAGAACAGACACCATAAGGTCTTCACCACCCACATAAGAGCACATACATCCCTGCCAGGGCCCATGGCACAGGGGAATGCGGCTGCTGATACTGCCACTCGCCCGTTGTGGATTTTTACCTTACTAACACCAATCGAGCGAGCCCGTGCCTTCCATGATAAGTTTCATGTTAATGCCAGGACACTAGCAAACCATTTCCATGTTTCTAGAGCAGATGCACGAGATATCGTGCGACTATGTGACTCCTGTGCCACATACAAACCTGCCATACCGATGGGAGTAAACCCTCGAGGTTTGATCCCTGGTGATGTTTGGCAGATGGACATCACACATATACAGGAGTTTGGGACTCTTAAATATGTTCATGTTTCCACAGACACCTGTTCTCACGTCATATTCACAACAGCAGAAACAGGTGAAAAAGTGTCTAATGTGATCAATCATTGCCTGGCGGCTTGGGCCGCATGGGGCAAACCAAAAATATTAAAAACTGATAATGGACCAGCCTATATAGGCAAAGCCTTCAATGAGTTCTGCAAAATGATGGAGGTTCAATTAAAACATGGTATCCCATACAATCCCCAAGGTCAAGGAATCATTGAGAGGGCTCATAGAAGCCTCAAAGAAATTTTACAAAAACAAAAAGGGGGAGTAGGCCAAGGCCTGGCCCCAAAGGCACGATTATCCATGGCACTATTCACACACAATTTTTTAAATTTAAATAATGATAATCGCTCCCCAGCTGTGGAGCACTGCAACCCTTCCCCCAACCATAAAGGGTGGGTGAAGTGGAAAGATGTCCTGACAGGACAATGGATGGGCCCGGATCCAGTGGTCAGCTGGAACCGAGGCGCGGTTTGTGTTTTCCCACAGGAACCGGGACGAGAACCACTGTGGATACCGGAGAGACTGACACGGGCAACAAAGCCCTCGACTGAAGATCAGACCTGCCCTACTGGAGATCCATCACAGACCAACCAATAAGATGAATAGAAATAGCGGTAGCCCGAAATGGACAAGAAGATCCTCAGGCATATGCATGGCTTGCTCAATTGGCCCACGACCGAGTCTAGATATGGCGGGTATCCCTCATTCTCCTCCATAAGGTGACAATACATAGCAAGGTAGGTGAGTCAATGACGGGTAAGAGCGTGCCTCCCCAGCACGACTCGACCTAAGCCAGGCCCTACCCCATCCTGCACGTAAGCCGCTGGACTGTTAGATGCTGCCCAGGTCTAAATTTCTCTCCGAGGGGATTTCTTTACGGAGAGGAAATGAGTGCAAGCTTGTGTGCATCCAGGTTCCGTCCAGTTTGTGCCTGGCCCTAGAAAAAGGACGAGGGCCTCAGGGCCTTGGCAGACCATGGCATGGCCAACCAGGGTCTAAGCCAAGGACCTACGGTGGGCCTACACATAGGGCATAAGCCTCTGCACCCAGTCCAGGAAGGGCTACGATGCGCACATTCATAAAAAATAAAATAGGGGGAGATGTTGGGAGCCGTGTCTGTGATAGCTCGCCTTGCGCGGCGGACGTGCGGCCTGTGGTAAAGAGCAAAGCCTGAGGTAGATTACCCCTCCCATCGAATATGTTAGTTTCCTGCTTACCGCGTAAACAACCCGCTCAACAATATAGTCTGCCTGGCAACTGATGATGTTAGCCAATCAGCTTGCCTTGCTTACTTTAACATGATTGGACACTGTACCCGTATATATACCGGTGCCACCCCTGGGCGGAAGTAGAAGCCAGGTAGAAGCCCAGAAGTAAAAGCCCAAAAGGAGCCGCGGAGAGCGGACCGGTAGAGGCTTTGGGGCAGACTGAAGCACAAAAGGAGCCGCGGGGAGCGGACCAGAGGAGGCTTCAGCTGGGAAAACCCAGGGCAGGCTGTACGGAGAAGGAAAATAAAAAGAAAAGGTTGTCCACTACCAGACTTTGTCGTGTGTCCTTCCTGCCGGCCGGGAGCGGACATCGACAAATTCTATACATTTTTTGTTGTGCTGGCTCAAACCTAGGGCCTTATACATATTAGGCAAGCATCCTGCCACTGAGCTATACCCCAAACCCCAGTATTGATGATTATTAACTGAAGACCATAGTTTACACTATAATTCAGTTTTTTCCTATGAAATACATGGGGTTTCCATATGCATAATGTAATATATTCAACATTACAATATAATACAGAATAGTTTCACTGTTCTAAAAATCTGTGCTGTTTATCCCTGCCTGAAACTACTGTTCTTTAATTCCCAAAGTAAGCCTCTATCAATTGATTAGACTTAAATAATAATTAAATAATTAGACTTAAATAATAATTCCCTATGGCAATCAAAATTTTGTAATCATTAATGTAGGCCAGCACTGTCTAATAGAAATATAATGTTTGCTTTATAATAGTACTTATCTATTTGCTTTATATCTATCTGCTTTAATAATCGTACTTATTTATCCCAGTATGTTCAGAATACTGTAATATTTTCAATGTGTAACCAATGTGAAAATTGAGTTTTAAAAACAGTTTTTGGTACTAATTCTAGAAATGCAGTGTGCATTTTCAGACATTTTGTGTGCTTGTTAGCCACAGATAGGCAGTGACTGGGTACTGGACAGTTTAGGTATACACTGCTAGCAATAGAATGCAGCTTATCTTCTCCCCGGGGCTCCATAGTAGGACTGCAGTCAGTGTTTTGAAAGTTGTGTTAGAAAGGTAAGACGCCTCTGTATTCTGATCCTTATATGTTCTGCAACCACTTTAAATTCTCTAGCTTTGGACAAAGCAGACTGGAGAACATACTGATTTTCACATAGCAGACCAGTGAGCCTTGCGCTTCCTGAATCCCAGAAAGCCTGAATCATCTGAAATGTTGACTCATGAGCCTAAGGTGACTGTGAAACATAACGGGAACCAAATCTGCCTCTCAAGGCATCTTTTAGTTTCTACTCTTTTCTCTTCCCTTCCTCCTCTTTTTCTGGATGACTCATTCTCCTATATGTAATGTCCAGTACAAGGCAAAGCCCGCTGTCTCTTTGGAAGAGAGCTGATTTTCAGATAGTCAGTCCCACAATTCCATATTATCTAGCACGTCTAGTTTTGTCTACCTCATTCCAGAATCTGTAGTTTGGACTGGTGTGAGCCTAAAACTGTCAAAAATAGTCCACCCCTCCCCCCTTTCTTTTATGGTGGTAATCGTGATGTAGTTTGGAAATCTAAGTTGGAAAACATATAGTGTTTCACTTCAAGATCTTTTAGAATCCTTAAATCTGACTCCATAGTCCTGTTAATATCTTTCTCTAGCTTGGTTTTTTTCCTTTCCGGGGAGGAAAGTTTCCATCCCCAGTTCCCCAGGCTAACGCCCTTCCGGTGGCTCATTAGGAGCCTGTCCAAATCCTCCTGACTGGCAGCCCGCTCCTCTCGCAGGATTCTAGCAAACTGACCTCCAACTGCAAGCCAGGATAAGACCCCACCCGACCCTCCTCTACCCAAAGTGAGGGTGGAGCTCTTAGCTCCAAACTCCGCCCACAAAATCAACAACAGCCGGTCAGAGGGAGGAAGTGCAATAAGCCCCTCCCACCTCCATCTCTTTGCCTTGCCGTTGGGCTGGCTAGCTGCCCATTTTCTCTATCCCCCCACCGATTGGTTTTCGCCCTCCTGCCCTCCCCCGCCGGGGAGGTGAGTCAAGCCAAACTGGGCGGAGAGTATCTTGGCCTCCCTTCCCCGCTTGTCTGGGCGGCGGCGGCTGCAGCTGGGGACGGGGCGGGTGGCGCATCACAGGCGAGGAGGCAGGAGGCGCAGTCTCATTGTTCCGGGAGCCGTCGCCACCGCAGGTCCTGCAGCTCGCTCGGCCGGGCCCTGTCTGTCCTCCCCAGCCCCCACTGCCCGCGGCTCTGAGGAGAAGCGGCCTCGGCGGCGGCGGCAGCTGCAGCATCATCCCGACCCGCCATGGAGGACCTGGACCAGTCGCCTCTGGTGTCCTCGTCCGCGGACAGCGCGCCTCGGCCGCAGCCCGCCTTCAAGTATCAGTTCGTGAGGGATCCAGACGACGAGGAGGAAGAGGAGGAAGAGGAGGACGAGGACGAAGACGAGGACCTGGAGGAGCTGGAGGTGCTGGAGAGGAAGCCTGCGGCGGGAATGTCTGCGGCCCCGGTGCCGCCCGCCCCCGCGGCCGCCGCGCCTCTGCTGGACTTGGGAAGTGACTTCGTGCCCCCTGCGCCTCGGGGACCCCTGCCGGCCGCTCCCCTTTCCGCCCCGGAAAGGCCGCCGGCGTGGGACCCGAGCCCCGCGTTGTCGGCCGCGCCCGCGCCATCCCTGCCGGCGGCTGCCGCAGTGTCGCCCTCCCGGCTCTCCGAGGACGAAGACGACGACGACGACGACGAGCCCCCTGCGCGGCCGCCCCCGCCGCCCCCCGCCAGCGTGAGCCCCCAGACCGAGCCCGCGTGGACGCCGCCCGCCGCGCCGCCCGCCGCGCCCCCCTCCACCCCGGCCGCGCCCAAGCGCCGAGGCTCCTCGGGCTCCGTGGGTGAGTGCCGCGCCCCCCTTTTGTGTGCAGGGCCTCCTGTCCGCCCCGGGGACTTTGTCTGCGGGCGTCTGGCGACGGCGCCCCCCGTGGCGGGCGGCGCGCGGAGAGAAGGGTGGGGCGGCCGCCGAAGCCCGGGCTTGTTTTTTTGTCTGTCTTGGTTTCGGGGAGCACGTGTACCCCATACCGCTCCATTTCTTTGCTCTGGTCCCTGCTCTATTGCGTCGCTGAAGTTAGGCACCATCCCTAGTGGGAGCTGGCCGTGTAGTGAGGAACTAAGGTTGCAGATTCTTAGGGCTGGCTTGGCCTCGAGGAGCGGATGGAAAGGCAGTGGCACCCTAATCTAAAATATTTAGCAGAGGCTTTTGTTAGCTAGTCTGTATGCTGGTAAGGAAAGGGTGCTGTTTCGCTTAGGCACTGGGTGCGCACACACAGTCCCAGAGCTGCTCTCCACACTACCCGGCTTGGGGGCCCTTGCATTTCATCCCTCCCCCTCTTGCGCTGGTGGGGAGCTGGCCGGTTGGAGAGCGTCCACACTGACCCAACTGCGGTGAAGGCAGAGCGCCTCCAGTGGCGTGGTACAGGAGGAGAACGGGAAGGAGAGACTTCTGGCGAAGTCCTGCCACCGCCCAGCTCAGCCGGTTGTAATGTGGCAGCTCTCCACCATCTAAACCCAGCCAGGAAACAGGATCTGGGCATTGTGTTCCGCAGGGGCACAGTTCTGCCAGGGTCTCAGCTGCAGGGTGAGAAGAATTTGCCAAATGTCATTGTGGACCTCTTACTGCGTCGTAATTGTATGTCAGAGAAAAGGCAAAATGGTTGACATTCTTAAAAAAGAGAAAGTCTGTGGATTCCTTCGGAAAAATTAGCTAATTGAATTTGTGGTAAATTTGCCACAATGAAATATTTTGAGACAGATGTTTTCAAATTTTGATTAGAAATACTACTTTTCCCATTGAGTGATTACATTTTTTAATGATCTGAAAAATAGCTTCCAGATCTTTTCACTTATATAAATACTTGATTGTATATTATCACAGCATTTTTACTTTTAGGAATGTAGTTTTATTGACCTTTTCATTTTGGGAAATTATTGTGGAAAGGAAAAAAATCAAGTTTGTTACAGATTGAGGATGCATCATTTTAGATGCTCGTTGCTCCCGAAGCTCAATGCTTTGGGACTTCGTGTGCCTCTAAAAGACAATTCTTTATAATGATGTAGAATCAAGTCATTTAACTGCTGAGAAATCTTTATGGGCTTGTGGTATTTTGGAGGTGGCTCATTTCTTTAGAAAAGGGTGTCAGTCTGAGATCACCTGATTTTTTTTTTTTTTTTTTCCAATTCACACGTCTACAATGGGGGCCAGGTGTGATGCTTCTGAATAATATTATATTGATGTGCTCCAGGACGTTACTGAGAACAATAATTTCTAAAGACATTAGAATATGAGTAGTATAAGGCTTCCTTTTTGTGTGAAAAGGCAAAAAGTTATGAATAAATATTTAAATAGGTGTTTTTGTAAAGATTGGCAAAAGCATACCAGCTTGCCATGTTATATTCCTTCATGCGAACAAAGAGAAGAGTTCTGTTTGCACGTTCGGGATTCAGTAAGACAACATTATTTTGTAATACTGACCTGGAATATTAGATTTAGGAGACAAAGGAGAGAGAATATTGCCTATTCAAATTTGTGTAATTTTGTATTTATGCTTATTTGGAAACTTCAATTCTTTTTATAAATGCAGGAACAGTGATTATGCTCATGGATAGTTAAACCATTCCAGTACATCTAGATTTCTTAATTCACAGAAATTTGCTTGTTAATTGAAGTCTTTATTAATTTGCTGCTAAGATTCAGGCATTGTTCCAGGCTTTTAGTGTAACAGTAGTGACACATATGCTCTTTGCATTGGGAGATAATTATCACCTAAATAAAAAATTACAGTAACAGTGTTACATGATAAGTAAACATAATGGCATAGAGAATAACTTGAGTGTGTGGGCTCCTTTTTAAGTGGGTGACACAAAGAAAGTCTTCAGGCTACAACTAGGGCAAAAGCCCCAATGCTGGAATGTGCTTGTTAAGTGAGTATTGGACCTAGTAAGACTACTGAGAAAAACTTTTGAGAGTTGCTGGATGATAGTGGAGAGCTGGGCTACAGGCAGACCATATGGGGTCATAAGCCATGGTAAAATAATGTTTGGCTTTAAAAATATATTTACTGTAGAAATATACTCCTTAATATTGTAATTTTGGAGTTGAACGACAAGTTCTGAAAATTGAGATGGACTGAGAAGACTGCTGTGAGTACAGACAAAGGAGGTGACAAATGTGTAGCGCAGCTGGAAACAGATCAACCAGAAGAGGGCTTACGGCTCCCGACACCTGCCGCTGAACACTGCCGCTTACACTGGTTTCTAGTTGGCTTAGCTTTCCATGCTTGCTGAGTTCCACCTCCACAGTTTGCTTTTGTGTGTGGAACATCTCCACTGCAGTGCAGTCAGGCTGACGTGAGCCTGGTGCCTCTCACTTGATGGTCATTTTTCATGGAAAAAAATGTCCTTTCAGTTCAAACAGTTCTTAATTAACTGTCTAGTCTTTGAGAATATGCAAAGGAATCTCTAAATAGAAATGACTTGAGATAAGTGTAAACATTGTCAGTAGATTGACTTTGCGCTGCGTGAACGTGTTCTGAACAGATGTGAAGGCTGAAAACATGTGGCAGGTCTGGATGCTGAAGGGTATTGGGTGCCAAACTTGGATTTTATCATCCTGCTTTAATCCATTCTCTGTCATCAGAGTTCTCTGCTTTTGGCAAATTTATGTTCTAAACAAAACAAAACAAAATACTTTATGGTAATTATTTCTAAAGTATTGTTACTTCATCGTTTTTCATTTTTTCCCTAATTGACTGACCCAGCCATTGAGAATCCACTGAAGATTATTGAGCTGAGGTAGTGCGTCCTGAAAACAGTGATAGAAAATCGTTGACATGGTTGAGGTGAGCAGGGTCTGAACTAATGTATTATTGGTTTATTTAGTGAAAGAGTAAAGGAGGGAAAATAAGAGACTGTAAGAAGCAGAATTGCTTTAATTGCTTGGGAAGCTCTGTTTTCATAGTTAAGTTACAAAGAAGCCTTGTGAAGAAAGAGTTGTTAGGACTTGGAGGCCATGGTTGTAAATACTGTACAAGGGGAAGGGGTTTATTAAATGAAAATTGGAGAATCTCGCAAGTTGTTAATTACCACAGAAATTTGAGTCAGTGAATATTACTTTTAAGTATATAGGATATGGCTTTATGCTTAAAGATCAGTCTTTTATGAGAGTATTATATGATCATTTAATTTGACATAGCACTTGCTAGAAATTTTACAAGCTTTTGAGTTACGCAGCGTAAACCTTAAGCGCTAGTTCTTTTGTTTGTTTGTTTTTTTGAGACCAGGTCTTGTGATGCAGTTTAGGTGGCCTTTTAGCTTGCTATGTAGCCCAGGCTGGCCTTGAACTCAAAGTGATCCTCTCAGAGCTGGGATTATAGGTGTGAGCCAGCACACTTGGCTTTAAGCACGAATTCTTAATGTAAAGTCCAAGTAAACAATGATTTATCAGGCTCTTGACAATGATGTGTCAGTCTCTGGAGTGGATTTCTTCAGAGAAAAGCGTCTCGTCTCCTGCCTTGTCCATCTTCCTGCCTTTCACTTTTATCTGGAAAAGAATGGCACGGAATAGCTACGAATGTATACATTCTGAATAATTTTTTTGTTAAATCATTTGTAATTTTCTGATTAGTAAAAAATTAAAAGTAAGTGGTATGTTCCTTTACGAACAAGATGAATTATGTTTCAGATTGGTTCCTAGTACACTCTGTAAACTATAGTAATTTGTAAATGCCTTCTGTCTTAAAATGAGGTAATGAATACAGGTGGAACCTTTAGTAAATAAATGGAATGACACTTAGAAAACATGGCATTTTAGTGCTATACCTACTGCAAGTTTATTGTAGTAAATGTTACATACTGTAGTATAATGTAGTATCATCTTTGTATAAAACATTTCCTTGTCCCTTCAGATAACAGTCTCATATTTATATAAAATATTTCTAAAGATGGGCATATTATATTATTAACCTTTTCAGCATATAATTTTATAATATACCTAAAAACAATTTATTTGAAACTATTCAAAGCCTTCGATTTAGTTTTTTTTGTTTTGGTACTGGGAATTGAACTCACAGCCTTGCACTTGGCAGGCAGGCACTGATGCCACTGAGCTAGATCCCCAGCCCTAAAGCCTTCAATTTAAATGGTACATTTTAAAGGTACTTTGCTAGCCCATGACAAATGATAGCCTTCCCTCCTCCCCTTCCTCCTTTTTCTTCCCTTCTGTTTCCCTCCTCCTCCTCCTCCTCCTCTTCCTCTTCCTCTTCTCCCCCCTTCTCTCTCTCATGCTGGGGATTGAACCCAGAGCCCCAGCTCCTCACACATGCTAAGCATGCTCCTTACCACTGAAGACATCTCCAAGTCCTGGATGTTATTTCTTGATTCTTCTCTGAAATTTCTGATTAGACTCTTTAACCTCCAAAGGAATTGAGAATTTCACATTTAAGCTGCTGGCATTTGTGCCTGTACTGGCGTATCTTGCTTCCTTTTTTCCCCATTCCTTTCCCCTCTCTTCAACCCTTTTTCCCTTCCTTATTAACAAAAGCTTTGTTTTCATTTTTTCTTTCTATTCTGTTTTATTCCTTGTCCCTTCGGATGATTATTTTTAAATTTTAAAAATTTTGATTACCAACAGTGCTCCCCCCATAGAACATGTTTGTAGTACATGTTTGCGGTACGTAATTCATTGTGGGATAAATAATACATCTTAATTCTTTTTTTCATCTCTTTCCCCCATCTCTTGGTCTCTTTCCCTTTTGCAAAAGGTCTGTCTCCCTATTTCCTATTTATCTTTTTATTTTACTCTGGTTTATTTATATTTTGGGTTTTACATATGAGACAAAGATGATTATTAGTTTTTTTTTTTGTTTTTTTTTTTTTTTGAGACAAACCTAATGTTTAGTCTAGGCTGCCTTAAACTTTCTGTGCAGCCCAGGCTGGCCTTGAATTCACGGTGATCCTCCTGCCTTAGCCTCCCAGGTGGTAGGATCACAGGTGTATGCCACCATGTCAGCACGATTATTAATTTTTCAGCTGCTTTCCTTATTCCCATAACAGTCTAGTCTAACCTATTCTATTCTACTCTACTCTATTTTATTCTATTCTAGTCTGTTCTATTCTATATGGTAATAGAATGTTTACTCATTTCTGTCCTCCACCATACCATGCATTCACTGTCTGAGGAGAAGGATTATGTGACATATCTCTGTTACTGAATATAGTACCTTTAGATGTGGTAGGCAGCAGTTGTTTGTTTGATGAATAGGATGTTCCAGGTGAATGCTAATTGTTTCCAGTTATTATAACAAAATAAATACTGAGGCTAGATAATTTGTAAAGAAAGCTTTATTTAGGTCATAGTTCCAGAGGTTCAAAGTAATAGCACTAACATGGTTGGCTCTTACGAGGGTTCCATGTTGGGTGGTGTTACAATGGCAGGAGCACATAAAAGCAGGAAAAATCATGGTGAGATAGGAAGCTAGGAATGGGGGGAGGCCAGTTTTGCTCTTCTACAGCAATCCTTAAATGAAAACTAACTTGCAGTCCTGTGAGAGCTGCCTTAATCCCTCCTGAAGGTGGTGCCTTCAACTGACTTAGTCATTTTCTACTGTTCTCTTAAAGGCCCCACAATTTCCCATTGTCACAGTGCCAAGCTTTTATACTTAAACCCTTGAAAGACACACACCTAAGCCACAGTTCTGATCTTCATATTTTGTGCTAATCTGAATTTACTGTATTATTTTCTGTCCATAGAGAGCCCTAGTTTTATAAGTTAAATCATTTATTTACATATATGAGGTAAAAATTTGCAAAAGGCAATAGAATTGTGATAGAAATGTCTTTTCTACTTGTTGAGAGAATCCCCACGTTGTATTCTGTAAATCTAATCTTTGTTAGTAGTTTGTTAGGTTTCTGACTAGAAATAGTGTATGGATAAGTCTTCATTTTTCCACTGCTTTTACACATCAGCAGTAGAATTGCATATAATTCATGAACGTACTACGCAGTCATCCCCCATTATTCATGGGTTCATGTTCTGTGGTTTTAGTTGCTTGTGATCAGAAATATTAAATGAAAAATGAAAAATTCCAGAAATAAGCAGTTCATTAACAGTTAGTAGGACTCAGGGCCGAGGGTTTAACTCAGTGGCATAAATGCCTGCTTGGCAAATGTGAAGTCGTGAGTTCGAGCCCTGGCACCAAAAAAAAAAAAAGCGTTAGTAGGATTTGCCAGACATGGGGAGAGCATGCCTGGATCTGAGAACTCAGGAGGCTGAGGCAGGAGGATCACCAATCTGGGATACAAGGTGAGTTCAAGGCCAGCCTGAACTGCATTGTGAAATCTTATCTCAAAAACACGAAAAAAGAAGAAAAAAAGTTAGGACTTACACACTGGTAATATTGCACAGCTTATCTGATAACCAAGAAGGCCACTGAGTAACTAATGGGCAGATAGCATGTATTACATGGACACACTAGACCAAGGCATGGTTCGTATCCCTGGTTGGTAGAAGCATTGATGGTGTTGGTATTACACATAGATTCATAGATAGGTGAACATACAGGGAGATTTTTTATATATATGTGAAACTATATACAGATGATTATTTTTGGTGGTACAGAAGATTGAACCTAGGGCTTACGCATGCTAGATAAGCATTTACCCTTCTGAGTTATGCCTTTGGCCATTTTTATTTTTAAATTTGAGACGAGGTCTTACTAAGTTGGTCAAGCTGGCTTCCAGCTTGTGTTCCTCTTGCCTCAGCTGCCTTTGAATAGCTAGAATTGTAAGTGTGCCACCACACTTCAATGTATTACATGCTTTTCTACAAACATATGACATTAACAAATGTAATATTCAGAAATTTGGTTTCTACTCTTGTGAAATCTAGGCCTTTAAATGTAAACATTAGCCTAGCCTGCTTAGTATGAAGTATTTGAAGTAGTGGGTTATTTAGCTCTTTGGCCCTCCCTTTTCAATTGATTATTCACTAGAAAAGAAAGGTAAGTCTTTTTTTTATTTAAAAATTTTTTGTGTGTTGAAAAAGGAAAAAAATTCTCTATTCCTGTAGTAAGAGCTATGGCTGCCAAATACTGGATTTTTAAAGAACTAATCTCTGAAATTTTTACTTGACATATTAAGTTTTAAAAATAGGGGTTTTTTTTTTTTAATGGTTTGTACTCTTCATGGGCTTATTACTATAGATGAGGTTTATAAAGTTTTACAAAGACTTGGAAATTTGTTATATTGGTGGTCCATGACATATGTTCAGTATTGGTTAAGAAAGTTAATACACACCTTTTTTTTCTCTTTTTATAGTCATTGGGCTGATTGCAGGGACAAAAAAAGATAAGTAGAGGGTTTTACTTACAAGAGGGACAATAGCAGATTAAGGGAACACACACAAGTGACACATCGTACTTTTTTTATTCTTAAAACCAGAGAAAGCTTGTGGTTTTAAAAACAATTACATAGGGAAAAAAAAGAGCAATCACATAATTACATATTTGTAAACTGCCCGCAGAATTGCAGCCCTACAACTCTATGGTCTGATTTGTAAGTTGGGAGGGCTGGGAACTATTACTCACTTCATTTATTTCATTGTTCAGATGGCCCTAGATGGAGCTGAACTAAAGCATTTTTTAAAGCTACCGGTGTTTTTGATGTCAGAAAATAAGAGGAATTAACTTTGTTAATTCTGGCATTTTTTTTCCCCTAACAGTTATAAAAGATGCTTAAGCCTATCATGAATACATTTCATAGTCTTTAGAACTTTTCGGTCCAAACTCATCAGTATCATTTTATTTACTATTGAACTCCTATAGGACACCAATTTTACACATCAGAAATGTCAAAAGTACACAGATAACAATATGAAATGGGCAAAAAACAAAGCAATTTCTTTTAAATTTATTAATAATAGCTTAAGTTTTGTTAACTTACAAACAACTTGTAAACTTGTAAACAGCTACATTTGTAGGAGGGCCTTTTTGTTGAAGATTGAAGGTCAGTGTTATATCCCATGCAGGGAAGGAAAAAAATCATTCTGTCAGAGTTTGATACTTGAATCTTTACACAGAACTTGACAAAAACTTTGTTGGATACTTTTGTTTTGCATGAAGTATGAAAAGCAGAATAAAAATAAAGTATTCTATTACGTGATTTTATGGAATGTACGACACACAGATCTGCTTAAAGGCTAAGGAGTGTAACTCATTACTTTGGAAGAAGGTCCCAGGTCAGTGGTGGCGACTGTGTGGCACGTGTGCCGCAGTGGGCAGGCAGACCCTCTCCTGTCAGTATGGGGGCCAGGTGGCTGCAGCAGCCAAACGTTGGATAGCAGTTGTTTTTTCTAAACGGAAATCTTAGTATTGAGGTTTAATTGCAGTGTTGGCAATCTATGATAAATAAATGGGTTTTGGGTTTCAGTTTGGACACTCAGTCTCTAGAAGGTTTGCCAGCAGTGACCTAGGTACATTAACCTGCCAATTTTTTGTTAATGAAATGTTTCAAGGACCATTGTTAAAGTTAACATTGAAAGAACATTTATTTTAATAGTCTGCTGTAAAAGTTGTAGGTAAAACTCTAATGGCTTCAGTACAATAGAATTTTAGTTTGTAAGATGGTTAATTTTTTCTTTACTTTTTATTATGCAAAATGTCAACAAAGGAAGACAATAGATGAAACCTGCATGAGTTCAATTGTGACACTATCTGGAGATAGCATCAGACCCCACAGGTCTCTACCACCAGCTTAGTCCCACCAGTCTGGTTCTCTAGAACTTCTGCCTCACCAGCCTATAAATTAGGTTTCTTAGGACTCCCTTCTTGACTTCAGTTAATCTGCTAGAGCAACTCATAAAATTCAGGGGAACATGTTTACCCATTTATTATAAACAGTATTATTAAGGCTACCTATAAACAGCCAAAGAAAGAGAGTGTGTAAACCGAAGCCTTGGAAAGGGGCAAGAGCTTCCTGCTGTCTTCAGGAGCTGCCATGCCTTCAGCTGTGCAGAAGCTCCCCAGGCCCAGTCCTTTTGTTATGGGGGCTTCATTATGTTGACATACTTGGTTGTGTGTTTAGGCTTTGGTAATCAATTTAAGCATCAGCCCCTCCTCGAAAGTTAGGGCACAGTAGGACTAGAAGTTCCAACCCACTCATCATTGTGTCTTTGTCCTTCCAAAACCAGCTTCCATCCTGAACCTTACCTTGGGACTCTCAGCCATCTCATTAACATGCCAAAGACACTTACTATTTGTTGGGAGAATCCAAGATTTTAGGAAACTGAGGTGAAAATCAAGTATAAATTTTGTAATATTACCAAACTTTACTTAGCCATCACAGCCCTAACAACTGTCAGTCAACACCCAGTCCTACCAATCCCACACCCCATAAATACTTCATCATGTGTCTTGTATACTGCTTTTTAAAATATAACCACAATGCCCTTAGTTATCTTTCCAAGATTTTTCAATAATTAATATCAGCTATCCAGCCAATGCTTACATTTTCTTCTTAGTGAATACAATACATAGTTTTGTGTTTCTGCAGTGGTGGAGATTGAGCCACCACTGTGTGTGTATGTGTATGCATACATAGGTGAGTGTGTGTGTGATAAGAATAATCAGAATTCAAGAGCCCTGACGTTAGCAGTACATTCGTTTTATGTCCTTTATCTGAGAGCTCTTCCTCATTAGCACTTTCTCTCCTATTTGTGAAGAATGCTCATATACCTTTTTTTCATTTTAATGCTTTAAAGATACAGTTTAAGGGTTGGGGATACAGCTGCCTGGTAAGTGCTGGGTTGTGAGTTCTATCTTGGTACCCCCCAAAATCCCAATAATAGTTTCATGTTACAACAAATGCATTTGGTTATTTAACTGTCAACACATAGTATTTTTTTCATTATGCCAGAAAGTTCTCTTGAGTCCTTAATGGTCAGTTCTTGAATTTATTTTGTGTGCTGTGCATCCCACCCCAGCTCACCCCAGTATCATCCTGAACAATCTCTGCTTCTGTTTGCCATAGATTAGTTTTGTGTTTTGTAAAGTATTATGTGAAACAGTAATACTCTTGTATCTGGCTTCTTGGTTCAAATGGAATACTTTTAAGGTTTATCAGTGACACTGCAGTTATAAATGATTTGTTTCTTTTACTCCTGAGTGGTATTCCATGATATGAATGTACTACAGACAGTTTAATGATCCACTCACTTCTTGCTAGATATTGTGTTTCTTTTAGTTTTTGGCTATTATGAGCAAAAGAACACAATGAACATTCTTTTTTTTTTTTTAATTTAAGGAGAAAAAAATAGAAAAAGTGTACAAGTTATACAGAATTTCAGAAAACATAAACAGTAAGAAATCACTAGTTAATAGATTACATATTGCTATCTTAACAAGTTACAAAATTAAAGCATATAAAGTGGACTTTCAAACAGTGAGACTGCAAACAGTTTTGTTCAGTGATCCAACAAAACTCAGTAACATGGTTATCTATCTTATACACTTAAAAATGTATGCAGTTATATTCTTTAGAGCACTTTCTTACAATGAACATTCTTATATATATCTCTTTTTACATAAGTTTTTATTTCTCTTGAGTAAATACCTAAGAATTGAATTGCTGAATCATCAAATAAGTACAAATTTAACTTTTTAAGAAATTGTCAAACTATTTTCCGAAATGATTTCACTTCCATGAACAGTGTTTGAAAATTCTTTTTTTTGTCTTTTTTTCATTTTTATTGGTACCGGGGATCGAACTCATGACTGCCTGCTTACAAGGCAGGTACTTATGCCACTGAGCTAAATCCCCAGCCCCTTGTTTGAAAATTCTTACGACTCTGCATTTTCAATGTTTGATATTACTACTCTTCTTAATTTTAGCCATTTTAATAGGGATGTAGTACATATGGTTTTAATTCAGATCTAATGAATTAGAGGACTTTTACATGTCTTGATTATATGTATATTTTATTAAGTATTCAAGCAATTTGCTCATTCTCAAATTGAGTTGTACATTTCATACTGATGTGCACATTTTTTATTCAAACCTTTCTTAGATTTGTTATGAATGTATTGCTAGTCTAGCTTGCCTGTTAATTTTTCATGTTTTCTTCAAATTATGCTAGCAGAATTTTCTTGGAAGTATTTTTTTCTCCTGTTATATTGTTTAGGTATCTTTATCAAAAACCAGTTGATCATATAAAAAGTGTCTATTTATACCTGTTTTGTTTTTGTTGATCTACTTGTTTATCTCTATGCCAGGAACAGACTGTTTCAATTACTGTTAAGCCCAAAAATCTACTTGTGTGACTAAAGTTTGATCTTTCTCAGTTTGTCTGTCTCTCGTAAGTTCATGATCTTTTTGTTTTCTTTCATTTATTTATTTATTTATTTTTTGTATCAGGATCGAATTCAGGATGTTCCGCTTGCCTGGCAGGTGCTGTGCCGCTAAGCTATATCACTGGACCTTTTTGTATAAATTTTAAATCTGCTTGTTCACTCCTAGTATTTAATTTGGATTTAAATGAATTTGTAAGTTGCTGTGGGAGAATACATATCTTCGAGGTTTTACCGTCTTTGAAAGCTGTGAAGTTAGGCTGCCATAGTATAGTAGATACTGGCTTTGGGTTGGAGATGAAAAGCTGAATTGTAGCGATTACAGTAGCTGGAAAATCACATCTTTTCTGATTTCCTGAGATTCTTTTCCCATTGAGCAACACAGAGAACACCAAAGTAACGTCTGCTCTTGCTCTCCCTCCCCTCCCCTCTCTTTATAGTACTTGTGATTGAACTCTGGGCCCCCTAGCCTTTTGTTTTGTTTCATTTTTAACTTAGAGACCGTGTTTTGCTAAATTGCTCAGATTGGGCTTGAATTCGTGATTCTCTAGCCTTAGTCTCCGAGCGAGCTGAAATCACAGGTGTGTGCCACCTTGCCTGTCTCCTGCAGTGGGTTTTATTACCGGAGAGGGTTTTTGAGATAAGTAGAACTGAATCTTTTGTTACTATATAGCAAGCATGCCTGCTATTTGCTCACAAGGAAGACACCACTTCTGCTTTCCCAGGCCTGTTTACTGTACTGACATCTTTGAGAAGAATAGTGCCACTGAGTCACTCTCTAGTCCTACTATGCAGACAGAGACATGAAGTTGAAGTTCAGAGAACCACTTCTTGAAATTCTACATTGAATCCTTCAGTCCATGAACATGGATAAGGCTCTCTCTACTTAGATGTTTAATTTGCCTCTGCAGTGCTTTGTACAGGCTCGAAGTTTTATACATCTTTTGTTAAAATTTGTGGTTAATTTTTTTGTTACTGTTATCAGTGATCTTTTAACATTTTCATTCTCTCTCTGTTAGTCATTTGCATGGAAACACAGTTTGAGTTTTGTGTGTTGCTTTTGTACTTGTCCTGCATACTGGCTGTGTTCATTGTTGGCTTTATTAAGCTGTATAAATAGAGTTGTTTAACTACACAGTGCTGTTGTCTGCAGGTTAAGGTAGTTTTCATTTCCTTTCAGTCTTTGTGCTATGATATGGTAAGAAGGCTACTAGAGGCCTTGTTTTATTTGACTCTCCAATAAATGCACTTAGTCTTTCATCAAGTATAATTAGCTGCGTATTGTGCTGTGTTTTTACTAGATTAGTAGTCTTGCTTTTAAAATGTGCCCTTTCTAGCATTTGTAGAGAAATGGATGTACCTTGAGACCATAGTATTAAGGGCAATAAATCAGACACACAAACTTTAATACCACACGGAACAAAATAAAAGATAGATAATAGGAAGTAGGAAGATATTTCCAAGTGGGAAGAGGAACAAGAGGTTGCAGGAGGTGGTGAAGGGAGAGAAAGAAAGGAGACGGGGAAGATAATGGAAGGGAAAAGAATGGAAACAGAGTTTGCAGTTGGGAAGGGGACAGAGTTGGAAGGAGGAGGGAGGGAAGAGGATGAAAAAATGGAGTTGTGTAATGATAGATGTAACTGTTATGTACTGCAGACATTTCCTAATAAAGAAAAAAGCATGCTCATTCTGGGTCTCAGTTGTGTATTTGGGATATTTGATGAAATTTCTCTATTTTTTTAGTTCAAGTCTTCCAGCATTGTCTTTTAAAATATTCATTTAGTTCAAAAATCTGCTGCAGGTTTCTCAGCTACACTTTGCTGAATCTTCTACATTTATACGCTGTGCATGTGCAGCAAAATGTTGAGTGTACTTTAGGGAACCCCTGTTTAAATCTGGAGCTCCATCTCTGTGAGGCTTTCCACTGTGTATTATCCTGCCTTGCAGATTCCAGATAATCTTGCAGGTGTCCTTAGTTCAGTCAAGAGTAAGACTCTTGGGCTCCTCTGCTTTGGGCTATAAACTAGAAAGTACCTTCAGGCTTTCCCTTTTTGGGGACTCTCCTGTGCTGTTTATCCAGTGTCCAAACATATTTTGCCCATATTTATAGTTATCTACATTGTAAGAAATAGCTTGATACAGTCACTCATAGTCAGAAGCCATTCTTTGTGTAGTTGCCACTGTGTTTTGCATTTTTTGTTTTGTTTTGGTGGTGATACTGTGGATTGAACATAGGGCCTTAAGCATGGTAGAGTAAACGTTTTTGAAGTGACTATGTCAAAGAACATACTTAGTATTTGAGTGTATGGACATTGGTGAGATTGTGATATCACACTGATTTTTGAGTTATCAGTAATTATTTTGAATTATCAGTAAATTGCATAAACTGGTATTCCACTCATACTTTTTTAAAAAGTATACTAAAAGTCAAATTTCTGTAGTTAACTTTAATTTTGAAGCAATACTTATGTAATAGAAATAATTAGCATTTAACATATGTTGAGCTGAAGCAGTCTAAACTTAATAGTTTTGAATTTAGTTTAGCAAGTGTCTCAACAGTAAGGACAGGTCATTTGGAAACAGTTGTTTTTTTAATGATGTCACAAGTAGTTGGGTGATTGTGTTCATTTTACTGTAGGTAATAAGGAAATAAGGTATCTGACTCTAGTGACAGTTAAAATTGTTTTGCTTTGTCATTACCTAGCTATGTGACTTGGAATAAGTTACTCACTTGTGATTTAATGGATGTCAGTGTTCAAATACGGAGGAAGGAGAAGTGTGGGTATGGTTAGGAAGACTCGTTTGGCTAGCACAAATACAAAGTTATTGAAATAAACTTAGACAGTTAATTTGGGGGCAATATTATATAGGATCTTGTTTATCTGAGGAAAGGTTTTAAATACAAAATGGGTAACTGAGAGATCGTAAATGTTTTTGACAAGAGAATGTGTAATTTTCTTTCTTAAGACAGGGTGTTTCTATGCAGTTCAGGCTAGCCTTGAGTTCACTTTGTAGCCTAGGCTCGTCTCGAATTTGCAATGATCCTTCTGCCTCAGCCTCCAAGTACTGGGATTACAGACAAGAGCCACTATGCCCGGCCAAAGTAGTCATTTGTTTTTCTTTCTTTCTTTTTTTTGGTACTGGAGATCAAACTCACAACCTTGCGCTTGCCAGGCGCTTAGGCCACTGAGCTAAATCTCTGATCCTGTAATTTTCTTTTGAAGAATAACAATGGAATTCAGTAGCAATGAAATAGAAAGACAGAAAAGTTCTGGCTTCCTCTTTATCTGTTATTTAGTGAAAGTTTATTTTAAAAATTTATGCCCTTATGTTTTTATGTAACCTTAATTTTTTATTGTTATATGTATATATTTGGCTGTCTTAAAAATAGGAAAAATTAGGTTGATGATTACAGTGTTTGTTTCATTCAGTTAGAATTCAGCATTATGAATAGTTCACATAAAAGGGGAACTGTTTGCTCATTCTTATACTCCTAGTAGTGTACATCTGTATACATATATGTAACGTCTTGGGAGTTCATTATTGTGCTTTTTACTTAATATATTATCCCTGGTTATAACATCATTCATTCACTTGTGAAAGGATATTTGTAGAAAAACAAAGACGAATCTAAAATCAGTATTTTCAAAACAAAAAATAAATTTTATGAAGTAAATTGTAGATATTTTAGCCTTTAAATTTGACAGTGTTGTTGATCAGATTTTTTTTTTAACGTTCTGAATTTTAGTCATTTAACTTCTAAACTTATATAAAGTCCAGGAAAGGAAATACTACAGAGTGCTAAAGAAAAAAAATATGGATTTGTAAACTCTGAATTCAGATCTTAGATCCATTATTTTCAGTTTGTAATTTGAGCAGGTGCTTAGACATAGTACCTATGGGGTTTAGATAAGTTGGATGAGTGTAGTACCTGGCCTCCTTTAATGTTTCAGATAGGCATATCTGTTTGACAGAAATCATGAAGTCTTGGGAGTTAGGTTGCTTTGAACCTTGGTTCTCTTGCTTTCCACTCTGATGTAGGCAAGTTAGTTTCCTTTCCTCCCCTATCTCTTACAGCTTTTGAGGTAGGTACTAATGTTACCCTTACTTTACAAAGGAGGAAATGAGGCCCAGAAAGGTTACTTAGTAACTTTTTCAGGGTTACCTGTTGTTACATGTGGTAGATCCGGATTTGAGCCCAACTAGTTTGTTGATGATTCATGATTGCTGTATTAGGAGAGTGCTAGTCTTGTTCTTGAAGACTCAAATGGTAGTGATGTCTTCTGGACTTCTTTCCAAGAAGTACATGTAGTACTTTTGATTAAATTTGGATTGAATGCCACTTTACACAATGAATATTTTCTTTTTTGTTAGAAATTCAATGTATATTTGAAATATCAACTTGAAAACATTTTACTTTGTCAAGTGCCAGGAATATAGTTTTTCTGTAGGGGGATTCTGGTATTTGATAAGTGAGGATGTATTTTAAGAAAGAAACACTTTACATTTTTGGCATAGTTCCAGGTATAGGATGTTTCCCTCTGTTTTTAACAGTAATACATGTTCTAGCCCAAGTTCCAGGTGGACTGGCCTCTGAATTAGTATCTAACTGTATTGTCTAGATGAGAGCAGCACTCTTTTGTTAACAAGCTTTTATTTACGGTTTTGTCTAAATTACTTGGTTTTACTTTTTGACTCCTAAATTCAGTATGTGCAAGCTTCTGATTGTTTTCACTGAATGGAATTGATCCTTATTTTACAAATGAAGTTGTTTAATTTAACTAAGACCATGTAGTAGATCATCTTTAAAAACTATGTGAAATCTTCTAAGGCATTACTGTCTCATCCTACCTGTTATGTTAGGGTAGGAGACACTTTTAAATACCTTCAGTTTTTCCCTCACTACATTGTTCCATATAGATTTATACGTACTTTATTACTCATTGGGAAGTTAGGGCTCCTGTTCATGAGGGATGGGTGCATTTATTATACACTTGAAAGACAGGTTCATACTCATGATACTCTGTATCTGTTTTGGTGAGCCTTTCTAGCATGTCTTCATTGGGTCCTTAGCTATAGAAATACCTTCCTATCATTCCTCAAACTGTTCAAATTGTCTTAGTCTAAAGACTTTTTTTTTCTGGTTAAAGCACAGACTTTTAGCTCAGAATCTTTTAGCTACACATACAAAATGATACTGTACAAAGTTAGTATATCAATATGTAGCATATTGTCTGCTCAGCTGCCATGACTGTATCAGACCAGGTGCCTTTAGTAATAGAAGTTTCTCAAATCAAGGTGTTGGCTTGGTAGGTTTTATTCTTGGATCTCTTATGATTTATTGGTGATATCAATTTTCCTATGTGCTCTCATGCTGTCATATGGTTGAGAGAGAAGAAAGAGCAAACCTTGTGGTGTCTCTCTCTGTAAGACCATTAATTCCATTGGACTCGTTTTATTGATTCATATGACCCTGGTCACCTCCCTAAAAACTCCATCTTCAAATACTGTCGCATAGGGATAGGATTGCAACATACGAGTGGGGGCAGGGCACACATACATTCCGTTTTAATATGTTTCTACTAACAATGCTGCTGCATGCCTGGGAGGCTGAGGCAGGAGGATCAAAAGTTAAAGTCCCACTCGGGCAATGTAAGAAGACTTTTTCTCAAAAATAGACGGGATGGGTATGTAGCTCAGTGTTAAGAGTAGTTGCTTCAAGGCCCTGGATGTATCCCCAGTATCAAAAAAATAAAAATGAAAGAATAGACAACCTGGAAATGTAAGGGAAAACTCATAGTTCTCTGAAATTGTTCCTCTAAATTGAATATATACCAATAAATGATTGAACAAAAGTAATTTTATTCTAATTTATCTTTTAAATTTTTAGCTGACTATGGTAAGATAATTAGTGAAAACTGACTAAAAGTCCTGGATACAAACTATTAAATGTGAGCACTGCTTCGACTCATAAAATTTGTTTAACATTAACTGCTATATTGTCTCTTGAAAAATGACAGGTTCTATAAATAGCCTTTTATAATATAAGATGATGATTTGTCTGGATTAATGGTGCTGTTTCTCACTTCCTTTCTGTCTTGGCCTTTTCTCTGTTGATGAGGTTTTTGTTAACTCCTTAGAAGCTGAACCCTTGCTTGTTCCTCTTATCCTTAGTCTCCTGCCAGCCTGTCTTTATTCCTGCTGAGCTTATCTTCTATTTGTTTTTCAGATGAGACCCTTTTTGCTCTTCCTGCTGCATCTGAGCCTGTGATACACTCCTCTGCAGGCAAGTTCTTTCTGCCAGCCTTTTATCCTCTGTATTCTAACTTTAACTCTTTAATTGTGTTAATGTCTTACAGTAGTAGTTTGGGTTTACTGTAAAGTAGCATTGTTCCAAGAACGTTTATCTAGTGAAAAAGTTGAAATTTGCATTTTGTATGTTGTGTACAAGGGAAAAGTGGGCAGAAGCTCTTTAGTAATTGAGACTGTAGACCCTTCTTGGCTTATAGTTGCATATTGACCGTTGCTTTCCTTCAAATAGTTTACTTGCATACAGCCAAAGGCTTTATTCGTTCTATACTGTCAATCAAACTCTTCTCAAATCTTCTTTCTCTCAAACTAGTTAAAAACCTTTTTTCATCTGAAATTTTTCCAAATTTGAGTTTGTCTTTGCATAGCATATTATTGCCTCTGAAGCTATACTCATGCTTTTTAATTTATTTTTTAACTGGCAAATAATTGTATAGTCTGTAGTGTGCAGTGTGATGTTTCAGTACGCATATACAATTAAATGCACAAATCAGACTGTTAAGTATATCTGTCACTGCACACATTATTATTTCTCTGTTGTGAAAATATTTAAAATTCTCTGCTATTTTGAAATATAAAATACATTAGTATTAATTGCAATCAAAATGCTATGCATCAGCCATGCATATCTTTTATTGACAGTTTATTATTTTCAGAAAAATATTCAAATCTACTTGTATTTATTAAATGCTATTAACATTTCATTTTAGTGAAGAATTAAGGCTTTACTAACACTATTTTATGAGTCTTTCATAAAACTGCATTAACTCTAAGAACACTGGCATTCTCTAACTTTCCTTTCTGTCCATGGCCACAGAAAAAATTATGGACTTGAAGGAGCAGCCAGGTAACACTGTTTCGGCTGGTCAAGAGGATTTCCCATCTGTCCTGCTTGAAACTGCTGCTTCTCTTCCCTCTCTGTCTCCTCTCTCAACTGCTTCTTTTAAAGAACATGAATACCTTGGTAATTTATCAGCGATATCTCCCGTGGAAGGAGCACTTCAAGAAACTTCAAATGACCCTTCTAAAGAGTTCTCAGAGAAGGCAAAAAATCCATTTGTAGACAGAGGTTTAACAGCGTATTCTGAACTAGAATACTCGGAAATGGGATCATCCTTCAGTGGCTCTTCAAAAGCAGAATCTGCCATGTTAGCAGAAAATCCTGGGGAAGTAAGAGTTACGAAGAGTGAAAAGGACGAGTTAGTTAGCGATGCCATTCCTCGTAATCAAGAGGAATCAGCTGTGGCCTTTACTAGACTGGTTCAAGAGGATGACAAAGGAATATCACCAGAAAAAACAAAGGACAATTATAATGAAATGGGACTTGCAATAGCAGCACCCATGAGGGAGGAATATGCAGACTTCAAACCATTTGAGCAAGTATGGAAAGTGAAAGATACTTGTAAGGGAGACAGGGATGTGTTGGCTGCTGGAGGTGATCTAGAAAGCAAGCTGGAAAGTAAAGTGGGTAAGAAAGATTTTGCAGATAGCGCTGAGCAAACAAATCATGAAAAAGGCAGTGAAAGCAGTAACGATGATGCTTCTTTTCCCAGTACACCAGAAGCTGCGAAGGACAGTTCAAGAGCGTATATCACATGTGCTCCCTTTAACCCACCAGCAACTGAGGGCACTGCAGCAAACATCTTTCCTGTGTTGGAAGATCATACTTCAGAAAATAAGACGGATGAGAAAAAAATAGAAGAAAAAAAGGCTCAAATTATAACAGAGAAGACTAGTACCAAAACATCAAACCCTTTCCTTGTGGCAGCACAAGATTCCGAGACAGATTATGTTACAACAGACAGTGTATCAAAGGTGACTGAGGAAGTGGCGGCAACCATGCCGGAAGGCTTAACTCCGGATTTAGTCCAAGAAGCATGTGAAAGTGAATTTAATGAAGCCACAGGTACAAAAATTGCTTATGAAACAAAAATGGATCTAGTGCAAACATCGGAAGCTATGCAGGAGTCCCTCTACTCTGTATCACAGCTTTGCCCATCGTTTGAAAAGTCTGAAGCGACTCCTTCACCAGTCTTACCTGACATTGTCATGGAAGCACCGTCAAGTTCTCTAGTTCCTAACGCTGGTGTTTCTGTGGCACAGCCTGGTTCACCACCCTTAGAAGCTCCTCCAATTAACTATGAGAACATAAAACATGAACCTGAAAATCCCCCACCCTATGAAGAGGCTATGAATGTATCACTAAAAAAAGCATCAGGAATAAAGGAAGAAATTAAAGAGCCTGAAAGTATTAGTGCAACTGTTCAGGAAACAGAAGCTCCTTATATATCTATTGCATGTGATTTAATTAAAGAAACAAAGCTCTCTACTGACCTGAGTCCAGATTTCTCCAACAATTCAGAAATAGCAAAAGTTGAAAAGCCAGTCTCTGATCATTCTGAGCTAGTTGAGGATTCCTCACCTGATTCTGAACCTGTTGACTTATTTAGTGATGATTCAATACCTGAAGTTCCACAAAAACAAGAAGAAGCTGTGATGCTCATGAAAGAAAATCTTGCAGAAACTTCATCTCAGTCAGTAATAGAACTAGAAAATGTGGGAAAACTCAGTGCATTACCACCTGAAGGGGGAAAACCATATTTGGAATCTTTTCAACCTAATTTAGATACTACAAAAAATACTCTGTCGCCTGATGAAGTTTCATCTTTGACCAGAAAGGAGAAAATACCTTTGCAGATGGAGGAGCTTGACACTGCAGTGTACTCAAATGATGACTTATTTATTTCTAAGGAAGCAAGTGTAAGAGAAAATGAAACATTTTCAGATTCATCTCCAATTGAGATTATAGATGAATTTCCCACACTGGTCACTTCCAAAACTGATTCTTCTAAATTAGCTAGTGAATACAGTGATCTAGAAATACCCCACAAAAGTGAAAATGCTAGTGCCCAGGACAGAGCTGAGTCATTGCCATGCTCAGAAATGCCCCATGACCATTCTTTCAAGAACATACACCCTACAGATGAAGATAAAATCCTTGTCTCAGATGAGTTCTCCAGAGATAGGCCTGACACATCAGAGGTGCCCTTACTGCCTCCAGATATTCCTGCTTTGGCAACTCATACAGAGATAGGTAGCATAGTCAAACCTAAAGTTCTTGTGAAAGACACTGAGAAAAAACTTCCTTCTGATACAGAAAAAGAGGACAGATCACCATCTGCTCTATTTTCAGCAGAGCTGAGTAAAACATCAGGTAATCTATCCACTATTTCATGCTTTCGTACCCCCTTTTAACGTAACCATGGAATTACCATCACATTTTGTGTCAATGTTTGTAGCATCTAATATATTACATTGATTAGAATTCTGTCCACTATATAAGTTACATGTTTTAGTACTTTTTCTGCTTTTCTTGGACTTATCACTCACATTTGCCCTTAACTTTTCCACATAGTTGTTAGTAATTTTAATATTGTACCATGGAACTGCAAAAAACTTTTGAGTATCTCTTCTCTTCAGTGTATTGTCATAGCAGGAAGATAAGAGATATTAAAATGTTTTCAGATTTGTTTTTATCTTAGAACAGTTCTGAAGTATGCTTTTGATATTTTAATATAGAACGTTATTTTTTTCAGTGAGAAGTATAAAGTTAGGCATACTCTTGTCCTTATTCAGAAAAATTGTAATATGCCATTCTTCTGAAAAGTTTTAATACTCATTTTTTCTTTTGACATTACATAGGCCACATACTTGATTTTCAAAAAGTGATTTGCACACATTACTTAGCATTCTAATTTGACTTTTTTCTATTACAATGTAGTTTTATATACTGAATCCTTATTTATTGGAAATAGCACTAGCTATCATCAGACCATTTTAGAAATAGTTGCCATATTACAGGAAAGAGGAGACACTGATCGTTTGGGTAATAAAAGTGAGCATGGAAACTTGGTATTTGAAGGATATGAACATGAAGGGTAAAAGGAAAAATCAAAGATGCTTCCAGGATAATTTGTGGCATGTATATGCATGGATGGCAGTATGAGAAACTGAGAAAGGAAACATGAGAAAATAAAATGTGTTTAAAAGGAGAAAGTAAATTCAGTTTTGAATATGTTACTATTGGGCTTTGAGAAATTATGGAGTATACACACATATACACATTATCAAGCTCTTGAGAGAGATCTTGACTGTATATGTATATTTGCTATTGACTTATAACTAGAAATTAAAGACATAGGAACTGAGGAGAAGCAAGAGAAAGGAAAGCTTAAGAGTAAAATATGTGTTAAACATTAAATACTAGAGAGACAAGTTAAGATTTGAAGTTTGTCAGAAAAAAAAGAAGTATTAGTACCAAAATAGCAAGTGGTATACATGGGCAGAGTTAAGATCAAAGACTAAATGGGACTGGAGCAAAATGGACACTAAATGTTGACAACTCTTAAAGTTTGAGAACACAGATCGAGTTAGCAAGCAGGAAAGAGAGTAAGTATACAATTAATGAAGGGTTTTTATTTGTTTTGAGAGGCGCTGTAGAGAGTTCCAAGGGGATGAGACGTGCTCCAGATTTCGGGTGGAGGGGCCTTAGGTAAGGAGGAAGCTGGTTTATAGTAAATGGAAAGTGTAGATACTGATAATACTAGGGTTTTGTGGCTATAAGTTGAGTATTACTGGATAGTTAATGTTTGCCCTTTAAAGGAGTTTGTTAGGTTCCTTGCTAAAAATGAACTGGAACATACTTAGGTAGAATAGATACGTAAAATGTTTTCTGACTGGGGAAGCAGAGGCATTGTATTAAGAGCTCGTCAAGAATGTGAGGCGGTCTTGTTTGCTAGGTTGACTTTGCGCTAGAAAGCCTGGATATGGGTTCATACACAGTCAGTTGCTATATTAAGTTTGTCCTGGTTAGGTGGCCTAGTGGAAGGACGGTCTAGAGAGTTGAGAATAACAGCTGAAGAATAGTTGAAGTGATAGACTGTGGCATTTAAGTTAAAGGACAGTAGAAAATTCATGAATTTAAGGTCCAAATGAGGTCTGTGAAGTCATTTTGTTAGGGTGTTAGGAATAAAATGTGACCGCCAGAATGTTGTGGTCAGAATGGGATCATGGGTATGAGGAGGTGGATGGATGGATGGATATCCAGCTGAGGATTTTAGAGCAGTACAGTTCAGGTTGCTGAACTCACAAATGGCCAGGGTTTGGCCCTAAGAGAAAGCCTGCTGTGGGCTTGAGTGAAGGTTGCTAAAGGTGAGGTCACGTACACTGTGAGGCCAGGAGACTGAATAGCATTTCACAGGACACTGCTGTGTCCCAGGACGAGGACAGGATTTCAGATGGGAAGATGATTCGGAAATAGAAACAGGAGCTTGGTAAGTGCCCTTATAGCAACTGACAGAACAGTAGACAAGACCAAAAAGGAAGAATAGAGTGATGCAGCTGAACAGTGAAGGGCTCTGGGTAACAGTCTAGAGTGGCAGGAGCACGCGCCCAGCGCCTCCTGTTAGACAGCCTGTAGGAAAAGCCGTCTGCAAGAAAGCCAGGTTTTAGTGAAGATGGCAGGAATGGCCAGTAAACACCACCAAAGCGGGTTCACAACAGAGTGAGGGTTTCAGACGCACAGTCCAGTGCTTTGAGAGGGAGAAGTGAAAGAATGTGTCTTAGAAGCTCGTGCAGCAAGCAGAGCTGTGCGCAGTTTTAAAATGCCTGAAATCTCTTCCTGCCCCAACATTGCCTCTCAGAACTGAAAACCAGCAGCTCTCTAGGAGATAGGAACTCTTAGGAATTTGGGGAGTCAGCTGTTCTTCAGTTACCTACTAAAGGTCGGGACCTAGAGCCAACAGGTCAGCGTTGTGGGAAGACCAGGTGCCTTGAAGGGTTAAGCGTAGGATGGCTGAAGAAAATGGAAGCAGTGCTGGGACGGTCGGATTTTAGGAAATGCTTGTGAGTTTTAGATCAGCCTTTTCTCTTTTCAACCTTTCATTTTTTCTTTGATTTTAAAAAACACTTTTAAGTGACATGTAGTCATACATACTTAAGATACAGTGAGAATTCAGTAAATATACAATATTTCAATCTCAGAACCAGGATAGTTAGCATTTCAGTCTTCTTAAACATTATCTTTTCATAGTTCAATCTTTGGGTATTAGCTGTTACAGACCCTCAGAAAGGAGTAGAAGATAATTTGGATGCACAAAAAATGTGTGTTCTACAAGTCATGGAACAAAAATTCAGTGTTGGCATAATAAAGACAGTGGGGGACATGAGCTCTACTCTTGGCTGCACCACTGACAATCACGTGGTCGTGCTAGACGTCAGTTTCTTTTCTATAAAAGAAGTGGGGTTAGATTAGGCTTTGCAACTTTAATTTGTTAATGGGCATGTGTTAAAAGCAGGTGAGTAGTTACATTAACATACTTATGTCAAGCACTGTAGATTTTTTTTTTTTTTTTTTTTTTTGGCAGAGAAAACAAAAAAGACAAAATCTTGTCCACATGTAACTTTTTACTTACTGATGGAAGCAGATTTGTAAGGACAAAGCTAAACATCGCGATTTATGTAATAACGGGTACAAGGCATTTTCTTAGCTTTCTAAAAGTGTACTGAAGTAAGATATACTGAAATAAGAGCAAGAGGAGACCCTAATGTGCCTAGGGTGTTTTTGCTTAGTATGTGCATACCTTTAAACGTTAAAAACCCATAGGTATTAGGTTGTAAAATATTAATCTCCTTGGGTTATTTATTATCTTAAACTGTTTCAATTGTTTTTTAAAATGACATTGTATAGGCAGAATTCAGTTTTAATTTGGGGAAGGCTGATTTCTTTTTTTTTTTTTTTTTTGGTAGCAGGGGATCACACTCGAGACCGCGTGCTTGCCAGGCAGACGCTTATGCCGCTGAGCTAAATCCCTGGCCCCAGGGAAAGCTCATTTTTGAAAGGGAGATGATCAGGGTATTAGGATACATACTTTGTTGTTTTATTAATTTTTTGAAGTAAAACTGGACAAGAAAAAGTGAAAATTGGTCTTCCTCATACCCTCCTGATAAAGGAATTTAAAACAAGCTGTGTTCTTAAAATATACTGATTTTTCTCTAGTCTGTAATTATCACTATCCGTTTTTTGCTCTGCCATTATACCTCATCATTTAGAGAAGTTTTTAATTATCCAGGGCCAGCATTTTATGTTCTTTTTAATGCTTTAAAAGTCTTGACTAAAGAGTCACGGTTTTGTTTTTCCATTTTTGTTTATATTATTGGCACTTTAGGTTTCCCACTCACTTTAAGATAACAGGTATAAGGTAAACTAGTCCTAATTCTTACATAAATGTGTTCTGTTATACGGTGTATAGGCCAAAGTGGTGGAACTTGTGAAAAGAGGCATTAACTGACGGGCGGCACTGTTACATGACAATTGAAATATTTTTGTTGGATGATGCATGGAATCTGTTTGTCATAGGGATGACAGTTTTAGGGATGTGAGTGTATAATAGCCGTGAGTACAAGACCACTGACAGTAATTGTTACAGATAACTTCATGGAGGTTGATTTGTGTAACGTATAGATAGTGACCATCAGTAAACAAACGTTAATAATTTATACGTAGATGACAAAAGTTTTCCAGATTCTATTTTAATGAATATTATGATCAGTATCTGCACAGACTCACTTGTAGTTAGGCACATAGATGCATTTGCAGACTGGGCATGTGTGAATAATTGCAAAGGAATATTTAGGTTTATTTAGAACTAAACCGAAAAACCAATCTATGCTAGAGAAGACTTTCTTTTATGTTAGTTGCTAATTATCCTTGACTGACATTAATCAGGATAAAAACTGATGGTATCATTTGAGATCGTTTTTCTTTTTTTTAAAGCTAATTGCTTTTTTAAGTTCAATTTTTGTTTGCAAATAACTTCCATTTTTAGAAAAAGTTGGGAAACTAAAAATACAAAAATCACCTTTTGCCCTTCATCTGAATTCGCCCATAACATTTTACGCTCTGTGCTTTACCATGTATTATTTTTCTGAACCATTTGAAGTGAGTTATGCCTTTGGCATTTTATCCCTAAATAGTTCAAATTTCGTAACAGTACAGCTATTCACTTAGTACATTCACATTGATAGTTTTCTGATCACTATCCCTATGTATGTCACCTTTCCTATCACTGGGCGAAAGACCTAATACCCAAAACTTTAAGGAGGGAAGGTTAGTTTGGTTCACATTTTGAGGAGGTTGACTGGCTTCAAGGCAGAAACTGCGTGGCAGAAGGGCCTGGAGGAGGAAAGCTGCTCAAACCTGGGGAAGCCAGGAAGCGGAGCAGGGCGGCACTGCCAGGGAGAAAGGCGCCAGCAGCCAGCTGAAAAGTAAAGTGAATGCTCAAGTTTAAAAACGTTAATTATACTAAAAACACATTGCCATGAATCCTCCTCAAAACATTCCCGTGTGATTGGGACATGCACATTCTCGCCACTTTCGGAAGCAGCTCTGGAAGTTCTCTTTTGTGTTTTTAGTTGTGGTGGCTGCTTTGATATCTTGAACTAATTAAAAAACATTTTACCTTTTATGGTTATTTGACTTTGGGGAAGAACTAGAAATTGTACAATCCAGATCCTTGAATAAGGTGGATGAGGACACACTGTAATGTTTTTAGTTTATAAAATTGCCATGAATATTTCACCACATGTGATCAAAAAAATGTTCAATTTAGAAAAAGGTATTGCAATAAAAGATGCATTGCCATTAATGCCCCTCAAAATATTCCCCCTTTAGTTATTCCAACATTCTTGATAATGTCAATTACTGTCATAAGTTTTTTATTTTAAATATTCACTGTGTTTCAGTCAGCTCTCTAGTGCCCAAGGTCACTTCTCTATGGCCTGTTCAGATACACCCAGAGGTGTGCTTTACTAACCCCATAGCTACTCTCCAGCCAGGCACGCTGACCAGCCAGCTTAACTGTCTTACCACGTTCCAATTTTGTTTGTTCACTTAATAATGTCATTTATATCATATTTCCCCTTTCTAGATAAGTCTAGGACCAAGTATTGTGTTTAGTTGTCATGTTTCTTTTGGGTTTTTTAATTTGAAATGTTTCCATTTTTTATCTCTTATGACATTAAAAATTTTTAAAGAGCATCTCTCTCACTTTAACAGAACATTTTGCATTTTGGATTTGTCCAGTGTTTTTTAGTAGTTAGATTGAGGCTATGGGTTCATGATCAAAAAATACCATGTACATCAGATAGTTTCCTTCTCATTTGTAGTACATCTGGAGGTATTGCTCTGATTTAGTCCCTTATTGGTGAAGTTAATTTTTACCATCTGGTTGAGGTAATCCTTGGTTTCTACTTTCTCCTTTAAAATTAATAAACCAATAATACAGTATTTCTAGAAAAAAATATATATAGTACGAAATAAAATTAAAAAATAAATAAAATTAATAAACATTCTGTAGGTTATACTTCAAGACCATGTAAGTATCTTGCTCCCCATCAAAATCTGCCTTCCTAGATTTAGTGTTCATTGATGATTCTTGTTCTAATTTTTACCACAGTGGTTTCAAAATGATGGATTTTTCAACTCCATGTTATTAGTTGACTCTTGGCATTCTGCTGTGAGCAAAAGTGAAATTGTGAATTTCTAGTTTATCCCATCATAGTTCACAGTTGATAACTGTACTTATTTTGGTGGTAAATTGTATGCTATTGAGGGGATCTTTGATTTGACTGAAGGACGTGGCACCTCTTTGTGGAGAAGAGGGGTTAGAATGGGATCATTTCTTTCTGCCATAACAAAATATAGGCATGCGTGTGGAAGTTTTTCTGATTTAGCTCTTCAAGTGGACAGACCTAGGAAATGTATGAATATGTGTGTATATATATCTGTAGTTCTAATCCATTCCCATAAAGTTTTTTCTTTGTACATTTTTTGTCTATTTGAATAGTGAGAGCCCTGATTCCTAACACCACCATACTTTACTCATTTTCAATCCTGTGGTATGTCTAAAATAGTTCTACAGTGGTTTCCTTATGTAACTATAATAGACTACACGTTTCATAAAAGAATTCCAAGATTTGTTTGAAAATCCCCCTCCCATAACCCTTCTCGTGATTGAACATAACAGTTTGTGTGTTCATTCCTCTTCACCACAGAAGCCTTTAACTGACGTTATTAGTAAAATGTACAATGTGGCTGAACTAGCTACCTGACTGTTGTTAATAAAAGGGATCACTTTTTGAAAGAAACGACTTTGTTAAATTAGTGGCGATATATTTTATAGCTTACGGTAGACCTAGTACAGATTGAGAATATATATGTACTATTAAAGGTAGATACCATTAGATAAGTGTGGTTAAAATAATTCCAATGTGAGTATTTTACAGACGTAAACTCTAATCTGGCTTTTTACCCTCCTTGGGAAAATGTTTCGGTGGTTTGAGTAGTAGGAATTTCCCTCAAGGACCTATCATCAGTGAGGTCAGAGCAACTGCTCATGAAATAATCTGGAGTTACACTCACTGTACAAATTGGAAAAATACAGAATGAGATGGAAAACTTACGATGTTTTTATAAAAATTTTAGAATATATTCTAATTTGTTTCCAGTACATGTGTACTTCATTAGTATAATTACTTATTATGCTGGGATCATGTTCTGAATATTGTTTATATACTCAAAATTTTTTAGCAATTTTTTATGCAAACATTTTTGTATCTTTAAACATTCTGCTGCATAATTTATAAGGTCCCCTAGTACGGATATAGTTTAAGCAGTCAGCTTGCTGTTGTCAGATCCTTAAATTTTTTTTAAATTTATAAATAATGCTGTTGCTCCTAATTTCTTTATATTTATAGATATTTTACTTACCTGAATTCTTTTTCACAACTACTGGTCATAAAGTTTTAGGTTAATGGGTATGAACATGTTTAAGAGTTTTGACAAAAGTTGTCCACCGGAAAAATTGTACCAATTTCACCCTGTAACAATATGACGACTTCTTTCTTACCATCACCGATTGATACTGTTGTGTTGAGATGACATTTTCACATTATATAAAATTCAGAAACTAACTTTTTCCCTGCTTCATACTGAGCTTGTCCTTAGCCCTTTTATATTTTTCACATAAAGATAATGTTTCTATAAGTCACTGAATTGTCCAGATTGGACTTGAAGTTATAGAGCACCTACTTCGGCCTCCCAGAGTGTGGGGTTTGCAGGCACGTGCCACCATGCCCAGGTTTTTTTTTCCCCCGTAGGTGTATTTCCAAAAATTTATGGTTGGGTTTTTAAAAAATTCTTACCAGTTTGATAGGTGAAAGTGGTATCTTGTTGTTTTGATCCTTGATTATTGGTGAATGTGAACATATACTGTATATTTATTGGCTATTTTTGGTAAATTGCTCATTTGAACTTTTTGACCATTTTTACATTTAGTAGTTCATTTTTTTCTGATTTTATGTTCATATATATACAGTGCAAACTTGTCATTTTACATTTTGTTTCAATTTTCTAAAAGATTTTATTTTTCATTATATGGGGGACATTTTAATTTTTTTTTACAAATCTGTGTCTTTATACTTTTTCCTTTTTACATTTAATTCTGATCTGTTTAAAACTGATTTTGAATTCTGGCTAGAGATCATTTGGTCTTACATGCCAATTTGTTGATGGTGGTGTTTTCCTGTTAGCCATCATGCTCTGATTTGCTTCTCTGGTGCCAGGCCACCTTCCTGTGGAAGGACCAGAACACTGAGAATACCTGTTATCCACTGGGTGTTGGTGCCATCTAGTGTTAATAGGAAACCAGTTCTGTGGAATACTGCATAACTGACCATATGTAATTTAGTTTTTTCAGTTGAACAGAAGCATTTAGTGAGCTACATATATGTGCTTTACTCTTGTAAAAGACTTTAAAGATAATTTTTGTAAATGATTTTGAATTTTGACCTTGTACTGAATAAAATGCTTGAGTCATGCTATTACAAACATTTTGAAATGACCTCAATTTTCTCGAATCTTTGTATTTTAATCAAAACTTAAGTTTTAGAAGTTCTGCATCAGAGCTTTATGACTTAATTTTTGAATTCTGAATTCAGAAATGCTTTGAGACTTTAGGACTATACTACAAGAACTAAATAAATGCTGATGCTCACAATCAGTTCTTGTAGTATTTTTTAGTTTTTCTGGGAATTTTAGTACTCATTTTAGCTGCTGTGAAATTGTTTATAGACTTCAAAAGTACTCATTTTTCTGTCACGTAAGTTGTACTGCACTCATTTTGTGGGTTATAATCTTTCTCCATTTCCTGAGATTCATTTCAGCAGTGTTGAAGTACTGGAATTCAGTCCGTAGGGGGCGTTGTATTACAGCATATGGTGGACTTTTAAATTGCTTACTGATGCTCAGTAATGAGGAATGTTAAATTTCCCACCTTTCTGTAGTTCTGAATAAAGTTTGAAATAAGTTTAAAACTGTGAAGCTGTAATTGATTCATATTAACAAAGAAGGTTTGTTTCTGTGGCTAGAAGTTTCACTATCAAGAATGACAGTACATGAGTAATTTCTAACTTAGCACTTTCAATACAAATGACTACTTCTTTCTTACCTCATTTCCCATTTATTTAAACATAGTAACGAAAATAAGGCATAACAAAAATTTGAATTTTTCTGGAGTTTTCTGGCAGACAGAAGAAAGAAATAGAAAAGGAAGAATATCTTAGGAAAGAGCTGAACAGGGCAGGTACATGGCTTATTTATTGTTGCCTGTGCTACTCTCTGAATACATTACACACAAAACACACACACATGCACTTTCTGAGAACTTAGAATTTAGAAATTTTGTATTCTTTAGTAGGAAATGACTTAAAAAGCACAGTGCCCTTTGTAAAGAAGTTAGGGATGTATGTGGGGGTATCTTGATCTTTAGTTTTCATAGTGCTCAGGAAAGGCCACATGCGGGGATAATCTTGAACAGTGGGAGGCTGTTAAATATGAACTTTTTGAACTTCTGTTGCAAACATTGTTTTTAAGACTGATTTTCTGATCAGAAAAGAGTAATACTTTCACCTTCTTATTACTATCCCCTTGCAATATGCAGCAGGACTTAGACACTTTTTGTTTACCTGCATAAAAAAGGAGTCTTGTGCAGCTTCTCCTTTGGGAGCCTTTACTTCTAAGGGAAAATAAGGTGCTGTCTCAAATAGGGGATCATTTTGCAAGATTTCATTTTTTAAAATAATAGGTATTTGAAGAAAACGATAAATTTTAAATTGATTTATGCCCTTTAACTTGTTACAATGGTCGTTCAGTGAAAATACGATCCATAAAGTATGCAGATAAAAATTTTGTTGTTTCAGCTTTTCAAATTGAAGCATTTCCGTGCTTAGGTAACCAAATTGAAAACTCTAGTTTTAAAACTTGGTGAGAACTAAATGGGCAAAATGCCAGTTGATTTCCATGGGCTAATTTTCCCTGCATACTTAGTAGCCTACATCGCAAAGACTATAAAAATTAAAAGAACTCTGCAGGGTTGAAATGTTTACTGAGTTTAAAGTGTAGTTCTTTGGAATTTTAATCTGTCCAGGACACTATTAAGCATTTCTAATGTTTAGGTGAGTGACTGTTACTGCACACTTTTGACATTCTCAGTATGTGTGTATCGGGGATTGAACCCAGGGCTTGCACGATGAACTACATCCCTGTCACTTCAAAATTTTGAGACAAGATCTTGTTAAATTGCCCAGATTGGGCTTGACTTTATGATTCTTCTTTCAGCCTCTTGGAGTGTTGGAATTGTAGGCATGTGCCACCATGATTGGCAAAAATAAATTAATACAAAAGATAATCGTATTAATGTTAAATTCCTTTCCTGCAGAAATGTCTTTTTTTCGCCTAATAGTGCAGTTATCTCTAACTAGAAAATCATGTTTGCTTGCTGTTTTAGTACTTCATTCACACGGTATTTTTTGGCCTTCTTGGTTTTTTGTTGCCGCTGTTGTTTTGTTTTATGGTTTTACAGTGCTGGGATCACACTCAGGGCCTTGAGCATGCGAGGCAAGCTTTCCACACTAAGCTATACTCCCTGCCCTTGATCTTCGGGGGCTCATTATAAAGAGCTCTGGAAGTGTTTCATACTTACTGAATAGTTGGGGGTTGTAAATTGTTAGGTGAAGATGGCCACATAGTTTCAGCCAGGATGAGACTTGTGACAAGTCCCTCAAATATTCATGGATTCTGTGAATAAAGTTTAAAATTAAATATTAACTTTTGTTCTGAGAATACCACTACTTCTAAAAACAATTTTCCTTTGTTTAAAACTGGAGTTGGAGAACAGATAGCAAAAGAAATGAGTAATGAGTCATTGGTATTTAGGCCAGTTATTAAGGAATGTGCAAGATTGGTAGTCCAGTTTTATAGAAATTCAGAAAAATCTCCTTTTTCAGTGTAGCTACAGTCTCAAGATGTATCTTGATGTATCAAGATGTACTTTTGTACTTAGGCTATATATCTTAAAATATTTTGTTATGCCGTTCATTTTAAATGTTCTTTACAATTTGTCATTTACTACAGATACTAGCATCAGATTAAACTAATGAAACTAACGACATAATCTGCACTGAATTGAGTGCCAGTTTTTATAAATTTGTGTAAAATTTTACAAATGCTGTAAGTAGATTTATTTTGAGGTTTATCAGAATTTTGATTTTCCCAAGGCAATTTTATAGTCTGTTAATATTTCCTCCTAAGCTAAAGTTGCATTGAATATCTGCACAGTAGTAAGTTTATTATTAAAAGGATTGAATTGGAGTAGATGAAGTATATGTTTCTACATGTTTGGATTTCCATTAATTGTAAAAAAAGAAAAAAGATTAGATTCTGAAATTAAAATGTATCTTTTAAAGTAATAAAAATTTAATAAACAGTTTTACTTTGATTCTCTGCTCTTGCCTTTTTTAAAAGGTGCAAAATTCTGAATGTTTGAAGTCTTAATAAACTTAGAGTAAGAAAAGACATAGCACTTCTCAAGCTTGAAATTTAAGCTTTTGTACTTATTTGGATCAATCCATTTTTATCCTAGCAGGTTATTGTTGTTTTTTAGAGTTTCAGTGAAACAAAGCACATGGTCCAACCATCTGTTTAAAAAAAGGAAAAAAAAAACATGCTTATGGCTTTATGTCTATTTCAAATATATTCAGTTGTTAGCTCTGTTGAAAGAATACCCCTGTCATGTAATAGCCTGCCCCTTCCCCACAAATGCAGCTCCATTTGTTATGAGCAACAAGCAAAAGACTAGAACAATACACAGATAGAAGGAAGGCCTTAATTCTGAGTATTAGTAGCCTAGTTACAGATTGCACTGCGTCAGCCAGCTCCACACCCAGAAGACGTCAGGTGACTTCAGCCCTGCTGCAGTTGTGCAGCAGAGGAGACTGCAGACTTTGGTTGAGGAAACGGGTATTTCATGTCTCAGGGACTAGATTTTTGCGGTTACAGCTTTTCTGTTGGTATGCATAATTGATAATTACAGCTGGAGGGCAGATTGTGACAAGAGATGGACGGTCAGAAGAAAAATTGGAAGGACAAGGGTATATCTGCTTTTTAATCTTTTCAGTTTTTATGTATAACCAGTAATATATTTCAATGAGTCAGCTTTACATTTAGATATATTTAGGACTGAAAGTGAAACCTGTGAAAGATGGAAGGCTAAGGAATTAAAACAGTTCTCTGATCTGTTTTTGCCGTTGATTGTGTACTAGAAAATGTCATGCTGTCCTGTTTCCCTGGTCTTCGATTTAGTCTCTTCAGTCTTGTTGTGCAGGTTTTATTCTGTTAATTTTGCGTATTGTGAACAGTGTAGGTCTAATGTATTTCATTTGTTGGTCACCTTGGTGTGATAAATATCTGTAACTATCTTTGTAGTCTATGATGACATATTTTCTGTGACTATTTTAAAAAAGCTTACTTGGTGTAGTAGAAATTCTATCCAGAGGTTTGTAGGTGGCAAGATAATTGCTTTTGCAGTAAGCTTTTTTCCTTTGGAAATCTGACTTGAACCTTTAAACATTATCAGCTGCTTTTTAATTATATTTTTATGTATCTTGAATTTGTTCAAACGTAGTATTAAATGCATGTCGGTATTTAAATTCACTAACCTTTGTCCTTGTAATAACAAGTCGCCTTGATCCCTTCCTCCCCTGTGAAAGCCCAGATCCTTTCAAATCTCAGTGGATCATTGTGTAAGAATTTTAATCCTGTGAGTGGTAAGATACTGAGTGTAATGAATAATTTAACAGTATTTTATTATGTAGATGACTATGTGCCATTCTGAAATTAAGAGGTGATACATTATATATCTGAGCACATAGATTGTCTTATAAATTATTAGTGTTATTTTTTAAGTAGCCTAAATAGATATTCCACATAGAGAAGGTTTTCTGGTTACATTCAAGTTTTTAAATTGTTGAAAATGTTACTTTTTAAAAAAACAATTATTAGCAGGATTGGGATAATTTGCTAAAAGCACTATTTTGAGCTAATTATAGTAACTTTCACAATGTCCTTTTAAAAACTGTTGACTAAAAAAGTGGGGAAAAGGTGAATTCATACTGAGTTCATATTGAGACATTAGGTTTTCCATTTATAAAGTGTGGAAAAATAATATGCCTTTGGAGTTTTATCTATGGTTTTCTCACATATGAACTTAATTAAGAGGATTTTATGTCTTTATCCTTCTAACTATCAGTGTTAAAAGTGAAGGGATAAGTAGGTAACACTAGGTTTTGATAAGTAAAAATACTAATGATGATAAATACAACTTTTAAAATAGATGAAAAGTTACTTTTTGCCTCTATTAATTTATAATGCCATTTAATAATTCTTAATTACTTTGCTAATTTAGTGATGTTTAAGGCAGAAGAAAGTTAGATTGATTGTAGTCTATATTTAATCAGTGAGTTATTGAATATTTTGGGAGCCCTACTTTGTAATAAGTGGAATAGCCCAGTATTTTTCAGGTACTTGTCTTTGGCTCTTTTGGTCAGTAAACCAACTTCATTTGTTTTTGTCTGATTGAGTGGTTAAATTATATTTTAGTGTTTTTATTAGCAGCTCATTTTAGGATTGTAGATTTATAGAGTAAAATGTAAGTTGAAAATCACTGACAAGGTGAAGCTGCCATGGATGAATTTTCCCTCATTTTTTGAAGTGTATGACAGCAGGAGAAACCTAGTATAGGGTTTATGTGAACTTAAAAATGTACTTAAGGCCACATTTTTAAAGACATTTGATCTCATTAGGTTAAGGCTGCTATTTAGCAATGCTTATTCTATTATATATTCATATTTTCTATTTTGCTTAGTAGAATACTTGTGAAATATCATGGTGTTTGATTTCTGGGGTTATGTGGAAAACTTGGATCAACATAGTCAAAGGGTACAGAGAATTGATTGTTTGGGTGGATGGTAGTAGGTGATATAAACCCTAAAAAGATAAGGTTTTCTGTATTGAAGAATATATAGTACAATAGTTGAAAGACAGGATTGATGTCGTTAAAGAATATACGAGATTTAGAAAGATTTAGTTCAAGTTTCTTCAAACTTCTCTGAGTAGGAGACACCTCATGTTTCTAAAAAATACAGATTGCTGTAATCCTAACCTACCATGTTAGATTTTACAGGACCTGGCAACCTGGTGTAATTTATCTTACAATTTGACAAAATTGGGAGATGGTATTTTGGGATTTTAACTTCTGGTATATTTTTTATTTGAGTCATGATTACAAACTTACCCTTTTAATTTTTTAGTTGTTAGGTTTTTTTTTTTGTCTTTTTCCTTTTTATCGGTACCAGGGATCGAACTCACGACTGCCTGCTTGCAAGGCAGGCACTTATGCCGCTGAGTTAAATCCCCAGCCCCAGTTGTTAGTTTCTTGTTTGCATGATTTGTAGGGTTCCAGTTTTGAGGTTCTCTGGTTCTTACATTCTGTGGGCCAAATTGCAGAAGACATTGAGTTTGAATTTTATTATAAATGAAATACAGAGCCTTTAGAACCTGGAATGATAAATGATAGCAAGTCTTGAAAAGTTGGTTTGGAGAAGAACCCAAAAACTGTTAAGTTGGGTAAAGATGACCTGACAGAAGTTGGAGAAGAACATACAGGCAGAAATACCACTAGATAATTCTGCTAGATTTACTGGTTACGTAGGGCGATACTGTGTATGTGTGCTGTAGAAAATTCAGAAGGCGTGTGAAAGAACAGACATCACACAGAATGATTTGGGTGTGTATTTTAATAGAGTGTATGTGTCTGGTAGTTATTGGCACATTCAGTTCTGTAATCTTTCCTTAGAGTCTTCCTGCAGAAATATTCTACATTATTTTAATGACAGCAGTAATCCTCAGTATATATTATTAATCCCAAATAGTTAAAAACAAGGTACCCCTAAAGTACTGCAACTGTGAACAATGCTAAAATTAATAAATTGAATATATTTATTTGTGATTATTTCCAAATTACTGAGTTACAATCTTTTTAGGTATTTGATGTGGTTGCAAAAATACTCTTCAGAAAAAACTGAACAGAATATTATTTTAAAGAATAAGAGTGTCATAGAATCATGATACATTAAATAGTGTGTGTTTCAGATGATTTTTTAACTCTTCCTAGGATAACTTTTATCATTTTCAAACCATATTTGTATTTAAAGAAGAGTAAATGTACACGTCTTTCTATAAGTGTAGGGAACATCACGTAGAGCACACCAGTAGAAACAGCGTCTCCGTCGTCTTGTTCACCCCTGTCTAGGGACTCCTAGCTTGTCACCAGAACTCCTTTCACTAGGTCCTCATGTGTCACAGCAGATTAAAATTAATCTTAATGTGCAGTTTGGATTATGGCACTGAAGGGATTTTCCTTTGCTTTTCAAATTAAATTCATATTGTCTGTCTCAGGCTTTTAGAAAGGTATTCTGTGGCCCAAGTTCCAACCTTTACAAAAAGCCTCGTCTCCCATTACTCCCCGTCTCAGGCCACAGTAAAGGGACTGTTCCATAAATATGCCTAATTTTGTACTGGTGTTTCTTCTCTGCCTAGAATGCCATTTCTTCCCGTTTTGTCCAGGTAGTGGTGTCAAAGATCCAGTCTTCCCAACTAGAGGAGACCCAGTGTTGCTTAGAACACCTCTCTTTTGGTTTTCGCTTTATGTGTTATATTGGTGTGTGTGTGTGTGTGTGTGTGTGTGTGTGCATGTGTGTGTGTATACGTGTGTGTGTACATGGCATGTATTTTCTAGCCTATAAATTCCTTGAAGGCAGAAATGGAGGGCTCTGAGTTTGGGCTTACTGTTGGACTTGGACCCTGCCACATACAGTGTTGCAAAAAAAATTTAAATGGTTTTTCAAATTAGAGAGATTAGAGAAATTAGAGAAGAGATTTGCTACCTCTTCCTGGAAAGAACAGCTAAGTAAGTTAAACAACTTTTATAAATCCAGAACTTCTAGATTGTAGATACTACATCTTAATAGTTATTTCAACTTTCTTATTTTTCATATAAGAAAACCAACAAAACCAATTTGCTCAGGAACACATGGTTTGTGTTATGAGACCTTTTTATTTTACAGTTTGATTTGTACTTGACCCAAGATCAAAAAATATAAAAGCTAAAATTACCCATGTTTTGGTATTTTGTTCATTCAGAGTCTGTGGCGTCTATTGGACAAGGTATACCTTTATTTTTGTATGATCCTTACTGTGCTGCAAAAGAGGCAGTACTCTGTTGGAAGAAGGTAGGTGAGTTAGCACTAAGGCCAAGTGGGAACTCCCTGGGTCAGGGCGATAGTTTCTTAGGGGCAGGTGGTGAGTATGTGTGTTTCATCTGCCTTAGCTTTCAAATTTACCGCCTAGGTCCATGTGTGAGGTATGATAAACACTGAAGTATTACTGTGCTGTACTTCAGGTACTATATTGCTGCCATTGTATCCTAGGTAGCCCTTATTTTAGTAGTTCAAACCAACTTAAAGTCTAAAAACTATCAGATTAATGATATCTATTCCTGGATAGATTTAGAAATTGCCACTGTTAAGGCTACAGACTTCCTAAAAAGAATGTGAAGAATTACATCTGTTCATTGATGTGTACATTTTTACTTTTTCTACCTAAATCTTTGCAACTAAAGATTGCTATGGTTTGTGCAGGTGTGGGAAGTGGTTGAGTTGGAGTTTGTTGTAGATACCACATACTTAGAAGATATTTAGCTTTGGCTTAAAGAACATGGAATTAATCGTATGGATTTTCCTGTGAAGGAAAAATTGTCATGGTATGTAAAGTTTGAAAGTAGGAGTTAGAATTCTTTTCTACTTTGCTTTTATAAATTTTTGGTTTTCTAAGTGAGGCATATGGAGCAGTTTATCAGATCTCTTCTCATCTTCCAGAGATGTAAATTATTTCTGCGGGGCAACAAATAACCATTGTTGTTTTTTACTTCCTGCATTTTTACTTGAAGGTGATTGTGGAAAAAGACCACTTTTCAGGAACCCAAATTCTGTGCCAAATAATGGAGGGGAAATTATAATTTTATTTTGAAACAAACCAACAATTGGGAAATTAAAGTTTAATCTGTTCCTAACAAAATTTATTTACCATCACAGCTATACCTATAAGTTCTTAGAGGATAAATGTGGTTTTGGGGAGTATCATTTTTGCCATAAAACTATATAGTGGTATTAGGTTGCATCTTTTATGGGTGAATTTCACAGGGATCATTTATCATGGTCCTTTGGCCAAAAAAAAAAAAAAAAAAAGGTTTTTACTTACTTTTCTATGTTCTGCTCTTTATTTCTTGAGGAGATCATAGTCTGTTTTGAAGGGCCGGTTGGTCATCAGTCTTTTAGGAGCAGTTCTCCAGCATCATTCAATAATAACCTCGTGAAATTTTACATTATTAGTGGGAAGGCTGGCAGTACTGCACCTTGGTTACTTTGTGTTGTTTTAGATGGCAAGATATTTAGGTGAAGAGTGAGTGTTGATAGTGAGGTCAGACAATAAGGGTTGGGTTAATTTTGGCTGGTCGTTCAGTGTGTGTGTTCTCATTTATAAAGACTTGCTGTCCTAGGGAACTTCATAATTGTGGAGACTCATTTCACAATGTTAAGGGTATCTCTTTGTCCTGCTCAGATACTGTTGACTACTGGAGAACTAGAATACATTTTTAAAGCATCACAAGTTACCTTTTATTTTGTATGTAGGAAAGAACCTTGTGTATGAAAACATAGTGTTAGAAACAGTTTTGATTGTAAATGCCGTGTGTTCTCAGGAATAATACTCAAAACTCAGCCTTGCTCCAGGGTTCGTTTATCATAAAGGAAAAGTTGTGTATATAGAACTTTACATCCTTTTTATTGGAGCTTATTTTCTAGAAATGCCCTTTTTTTGGGACAGTTACTTGCTTTTTTCTTGTAGTTGAGTTCTTTTATGATTGTTAAACATTTTTGTATCCTTTTCAATTTGTCTGTTTCCTTTTATAGCTTCCATTTATTATAGTTTATGCAATTATAAGTTATTACTTTCAAAGTGGAGGACAAATTAAATTGCTCCTAGAAAACAAATTTACAATTTAAATAATTTACAATTTAAATTTGCTTATTGAATTGATACTACTGAAGTATTTTGGTCTCAACTGCTTATGTTTTAGTAAATTTGTTTTAATTATTTAAATTCAGGTCAACGCATTATCAGACTTTTCTCAAATTAGTTAAAAAGCAAACTTAATTATTAATACATGATGGAAACAGTGAGATCTTCATAGCCAAACCTGAATTTAGTTTGTACCTTGCACTGTTTGATAATGCTTATGTAAGCCCCAGTTGCCTCTTGTATAAAATAGAGGTAATGCTTTGTAGAATTGTGATCACAGAAAATGTATACAAAGTAGCCGGCAATGCCTTGTGCATAGTAGAGGATTACTAAATGTTTACAGAAAAGGCAAGTATGGAAATTATGCCATTTGTTCATTATGCTATTTGTTATATAAAACGTTTTATCCTCAGGTATATGTAATTAATCAAGGCACTATCATGTTGTCAGGAGTAATACTGGAAAGATTCAATGATGAAAGAAGCAAAGACCTGAATTCTACATGTTATCTTTAAAAAACTCTAGAGGGAGAGGAGATAACGAATAGAAATATGATTTAGTCAAGTATTGGATTAAGATACTTAGTGTGTTCAGTTCAGCAGGGATTTCCAAGAGTGAAATTTCCTCCTGTTTCAAATAACTTCTTAGGTGTAGATCTCTTTCTTAATTTTACACATGGGCAAAAAGAAGTTGTAACTAACATTACATTGATCGTAAGTGAAGAAAAGGACTCAGGCTTTTCTTACAGTCTTTGTAGAAAAACTAAACATTCCTACTCCAGATCCTTTTCCTGGACCTTTTCCTGTCATTTGCCAGATAAATGCTTATTACATACAGCTAAACGTTTATGTGTGCTAAATGATCAGTTCTGAATTATAGTCACTTTTTATGTCATTTGGCAAGAATTTGATTAGAAGTTCCTAATAACGTAGTTATTTGTGAAGATTGTGTTGGTGAAAAATAATTGAATCTTAATATAATCCTAATTTATGTATATATTAACTTCTTTTGTAATTGCCTTTCTCATTCTTCATTTGATTTTATTGAAGAAAACTTACACTTTATTATGCTTCAAAATAAGGGCTGTTTTTCTGCCAAACTTCTAGCATTTTTAGGACTAACTAGTTCGTTTTTCTCCCCCAGCCATGACTTCAAACTAAAACTTAATTTGAGCAAGCTATTCCAGGAAGAGCTTCAGTAAGAGTATGCTTTGAGGCAAGATGTAATAGGATGACTTCTGCACGTAAGGCATGTGGGCTGACACTATTCTTAGCTATGGCATATGACAGTTTATGATTACCAAGTACGTGGGCAACTGTTCTTCCCTTGCCTTAGGCCAGAACATTTTATTTTAAAGAAAAAAATTGCAGCTTACTGCATCATTTCAGATTAAAATTTTAGTTGACAGAAGTGCTATTGCTTTATGCAAAGTACAATGAAAATGTTTTTCACAGTTTTTATTTTGAAAACAGGCAAGGATTATGGGGAGCAGATCCTGTAGTCTTTAATTTTTTATAAGTTAATTTATTAAAGCTGATAGCATTATTTTAGTAATCCATAAACATTCCCTGCAGTTATAAGAAGAAAATATTGCTAAATTAATCTCAAACTTTTAAAAGATTGTTTTGTGAGTATTTTATAGGAGTAAAGTTGAGGCCAGAATCATGCTACAGTACTTTACTTGACTGACATTGTTCAGTTTTGAAGGAGATCTGATTATCCATGATAGATAAATTATGCTTTCCTCATACAAAGTTATCTTAATTTTGGCTAATGAAAATTAAAGAACCTACTAGATTGCTTCATGTATAAACAAAACTCAATAAAGTTACAGAGAAATCCAAAATTAGCATTTTGGTAACTCTGGTTCTTTTATTTGTATTTGTATTATTTAGTCTTTTACAGTGCTTATACATGCCAGTCAAATGCTCTACCACCTAGTCTCACACACAGCCTCTAAGAGACCTTTAATTTAAAAATACTGTGCTTTCTAGATAATACATATTTCTGTCCCTGGAATAATCTGGCTACTACTTCAGCAGTGTAGGAAACAATAGTAAAGCAAATAGTAAGAGTATAAAAACAGAAAGCAGTCATCAGTCCTTCATATTTAGTAAGGGGAAACAATCATACAGAACATTGTTTGCAGTTTTATAATTTATCTGGAAACACCGACTTTTGTTACAGCATAAATGTAGGTGTCAGCAAATAGTTTAAATGCCCAAAGTATAGAAACCTTTTTGAGTAAGTTAGTTATAATTGAGCTGGTATAAAGTATATATTCTAGCCAGTCAGACAGTATTTATTGAAATTTTAGTTTGTGGTTTTGTGCTTAGCTCTGGGGATGTAGTCGGTCATAAGATAATCATATGTTTTTTAAAAGTTTGTTAGAAAAACTGACATTAAACTCAGGTTTTTTTGTTTACTTGTGTGTTTCAGTGTACGTGTCATTGATTTTTTTGTTTAGTATATTGGCACAGTTGTTTAGAACAATTTCATCTCTGCAAAAACAAAACAAAAAACCCATGCACATTATTCTTTCTTTCCCCAATCCTGACGTTAATCATTTTGTCTGTATACAACTGCATATTCTAGACAGGTCATCCATACAGAATCAAACTATTGCCTTTGGTGACTCACTTTGTTCACTTAACATAATGTTTTCAAGGTTTGTCCATGCTACATATCGTTCCTTTTTGTGGCCCACTAATACTGTATTCCATTACATAACTATACCTTTTTTTGTTTATCAGTGCTTCAGTTAATAGATATTTGAGCTGTCTCTCTTTGGACAGCTTTGGAGTTTCGAATAATACTGTAATATTTATGTACAAATCTTCATGTGGACATAGGTTTTCTGGTCTCTGGGGTAGAAATTCTTAGAAGTGAAATTGCTAGGACATGATGAGGAACTGTCAAGTGGTTCTGCACAGCAGCCTTGTTCAGTGTTCCTACCAGCACAGTGGTGAGTTCATTCTTTGCCAACACTTTGTATTGTCCATCTTTTTTATTACAGCCATCCTAATGACTATCACGTTGTGGTATTGGCTTGCATTTCTCTAATGACAAAATGAAGTTTAGCATCTTTTCATGTGTTTAGTGGCTGTTTGTGTAGTTTTGGGAAAATGTGTATTTAAATCCTTTGTCCATCTTTGTCTTACTGTTGAGTTGTAAAAGTTCTATATACTAAGTACAAACTCCTTATCAGACACATGATTTATAAATGTACTATTCTACTAATTTTACCATTTTACGTGTTTCCTTTTGCACACTCCTTCCTTCCTTCCTTCCTTCCTTCCTTCCTTCCTTCTTCTGTCCTAGGGATTGAACCCAGAGCCTCATGCATGCCAGCTTGTGCTCTACCATGGAGCTACATTCTCAACCCTTTTTAAATTTTATTTTTACATTTTGAGACAAGGTCCTGTAAGTTGCTCATCTGGCTTTGAACTGGAGCTCCCCCTACCTGAATCTCCTAGTCGGTAGAGTCCTCGTGTGCCCCTGGACTTGGTTTGCTTCCCTTCTTTCCTTTCCCGTTCCCATAGCCCAGACCCTTCTTACCAGACAAGGTCTCACGAAGTTGCTTAGATTGGGCTTGAAATCGTGAGCTGTCTGCCTCGGCCTCCCAGAGTACAGGGATCGCAGATGTGCCACCACGCTCAGCTTTTTCATTTCTCGATGGTGTCCTTTAAGTGCAGAAGTTCTTAATATTAAGAGATCTGTTTTTTATATCATCTAAAAAATACTGCCTAAACCAAAACCTTGAAGGTTTACACTTGTTTTTCTTGTAAAAATTTTAGTTGACACTTTTGGGGCGGGGGGGTACCGAGGATTGAACTCATGACCTCACACTTGCCAGGCAGGCACTTATGCTGCTGAGCTAAATCCCTGGCATTGTAAAAAAATTTATAGTTCAAGTTCTTAACTTTATATCTTTGATCTGGTCTCAGTTAATTTTCGCATGTAAAGACAAGCCCAGTGTCTTTTGCAGTTGTATAATTCTTTGTCCTAGCACCATTTGATCACAGCACCAATTGTCACAGCACGTTTTTGAAATCACTTGGTCATAGATATGAGCAGTTTGTTTCTGTACTCCTTTGTTCTGTCCTGCCTTCCTTTTGTCTATTATCTTGATTATTATAGCATTGTAGGACATTTTGAAATAGAAATCCAAATCTTCAACTGTTCTTTTTCAAGATTGTGTAGATTATTCTGTATTCGTCTCGTTTTCATCAGAATCAGCTAAAAGACAGCTAGGACTTGATAGGGCTTATATTGTAAATCACTATAAAGAATATTTCCAACTTAAGTCTTCCAATCCATAAATATGAAATATCTTTCCATTTGTCATCTTTAATTTCATCCAACAGTGAGTTGTCAATTTATAAATCCTGTATGTTTTAACAATTTATTGTTCTGGGTACTAAACCCAGGGCCTTGTGCATGCAAGACAAGCCATCTACCACTTGTCTATACCTGCAGCTCCAATACTTTATTAATTTTTTATGCAAATATAAGTGGCATTAGTTAAATTCATGTTCATTGTTCGTGTATAGAAATACAATTGATTTTTGTGCGTTGATCTTGCAGATTCTTTAGGGATTTCTCTGTATGTAAGATTAGACTATATCTGCAAATAGAGATGGTTTAAATTCTTCCTTTCCAGTCTAGATGCCATTTCTTTATTTTTCTTGCCTAACTGTCCTATGTATACCTCCAGGACGATATTGTGGTAAAAGTTGCAGGAAAGGATACTTGTCTTCCTATTTGTGGGTGAAAGATTTCACTCTTCTACACCATATAGATGCTGTTTATCAGGTTAGGAATGTTCTCTTCTCTTCCTCTTTTGTTGAGATGTTGGATAAATTTAATCTTCCAAAATCTTTTTTATTAAAACCTTAAGGACTCTATGAGAACAGGAATATTATTGGCAAGTAACAACTTAGATAACAACACTGTTTATTAGAAATTCAGAATTTTTTAATCCTTGTAGCTTCATTAACAATCCATTAAACCCCTTTACAAAATAAAAAAACTGAAATACTTTCCACAGTGCCTTTGGTTAGCAGTATAGATTGCATCTCAGACCTTCGTACTGTAGAACATACTCATTTTGTCTTACCTGGCTATTTAATCTCTTTTGCCAGTTTGTTTTGTTTGTCTTTCAGAACTTGATTCTGCCGCAAATTCCAAGGGGTGTTTCAACATGTCTATAATGATGTCTGTTTTGAGAGATTTTCATGCAGTGCATGTATGATTGGCTTGCCTGTATGATTTCCAGAGTTCTTCCATTTATTGAAAAGATTGTATTCCTAAGGAACTAGTTAGATTTTATTGTTCTTTTATGTAGTTAAATTTATTTTAGGTTGTGATAATTGAATCCTGCTGAATCTTACATATAACTTCTATTTTTCTCAGATTTAGGGAAATTGACTTAATTCAACTCAAAACATTTGGAATTTTCAACTTAGTAAAATTTTAACTGTCAGCTGGGTCCAAGTATTTAGTAAGCTAGCAGACAGTACATTCTTTTCCAGTAGGAAAGCCTCCTGGGAAAACCACACTCACAGGGTCCCCGCGCCGCCCCCCTCCCCGTAACATTGAATATAACAGAAAGGAGTAAAGATCTTTCAGTTGTAATTGTAATCCGTGCTTGTCATTAGAGAGGGATGATTTCACATAGCACAGAAGAGAATAAAGAAGCAAATAAAACTCACAGAAAACCTACTACCCAGAAGTAGGAACTCTGCTCAATAGATGCCCTTTCAGACTTTACAGTCAGCCCACACTGTGCTCACTCTTTTTGTAGTACTCCGTATCACTTCAGGTGTCTTTTTATGTAATTAAATTTACATAGCTTTTAGCAACTTGATCAGTTACAATTTTCTACTCTGGAAAGTATCTGTTACATATCGGAACAGAGCTCTAACTGTAGTTAAATGTTCACATTAAAGTGTGTGTCCCTTATTAACCCATCTTACAATTTTACTGAGTGTTTATTCTTGGCCTTTGTTATTTACCTCACATGTAATAATTATCTGCTTACACTCTGCCTATTTTTTATACATGCAGATGTGTAATATTTTGAACTTCAATCTGATAGCATACATAGCAGGTTTGAGTTTTATTAATAGGAAGAATTCATATCCACATTCTTTCACTTTCTAATTATAATGAAGTTTTGAGTCCAGTCATAAAGAGCTGGGCTTCACTTGTCGAAAGCCTGCCTTTCATTTGGCTTTAATAATTGAAATAAAATAGGCTATAAACAGTGTGAATTTCCAGTAAATGTTGGCACAGAAAATGAAGGTGTGGAGATCGGAGAATGTAAATCAGTGACCTGGAAAACATTGCTAAAGCATCTGTCAGACTTAGAAAGCTTTTTAGACTTTTTAAAACCCTCCTTCTCCCCCCAAAATCTAAAGCTAAAAAGGAAAAGGGATATTTTAAAAGTATACTTGGTACAGATTAATACCGGTAGTAAATTCCCAGAGATTCCAATGTGTTGATGTGAATTTGAATGTAGCACTTGTGTATGACGTTGTACTATGAGTCTTACTAGTTTTGAAAGGTATAAAGAGGTTAGATGATTAATATCTTTTACTAATGATAAAGTTAGAGTTCATAGAGGTTGCAGTCACATCCAAAGCCACATAGTTGCAGAGCCAGTATTGGGAATTGGGTCTCTCGAACCCTAGTTCCAGTTTTGTTCCTGCTCATACATGTAAAACACATTGATTGGCTGCTTTGAATAGCTTCTGGTAGCAATTTCTTTTAATAATACTAACTTATTTTATACAGTATATACCTCTGAAGTCTAAAGTTACTACTTTGATAGCCAGTAGTTTTTAATAATGGTAGGAGATAGTGAATATTCTTGCCTTTACTTTAGTTCCTCATCGATAGTGATTTTGAAGATTAACAAATGTTTTTCATGCACTTTAAGGACCAGACATTTTTATAAAGAATTTATATAAAAATATATTTGAAGTGTGTCTTACCTAATAACAAAACAAATAACAGTCCTGATAGTAAGAATGTATTATGCTCTACACTGTATTAAGAGCTTATTAATGAAAAATCTTAATTCATTATTTTATATAATCACATCTCAATGGGATTCTTTTTTTTAAAATACATCTTATAGGTGAAGAAGCTCAAGTATAGATGGGTTTAAAGATTTGCTTAAGGTGACACAAAGCTAAGTTATGGAGCCACTGCAAGGAAAAAATGATAATTATTAGAGCTAGTGCTAGCAAAAAGAAATATAGTAAGGCCTACACCTTCAGCTTTCCTAGATCTTGCTCATTCTTAAAGATTCAGCTCAGTTTTTATTTGTAGTTCAGTCTTTTAAAAGTTGTCCCAGATTTTTTTTTTTAATTCACTTCTGAGTTCTTATCATAGGAAACCTTACTGGGTTATTTCTGTATCTTTTTTAGGGTTGTAGTGTTTTTAAGTTGGAGAGGGCCTTAAAGCAAATTTCATTTCTTTATTTTCATATTTTCTAACTCATTCTGCAAAGTTGAGTTTCATGAACAGTATCCCTTCAGTGTCTGCTGAATTAACATTGCTTACTGTCTACTGAATATAACTATTGATAATGTTATGACAAGACTAAAGTTCTGGTCTGCCCTTAGGTTTGCTAGTATATTGTTTGTATACAAACCATCAGTTGCATAAATCAAAATTGATTTAGATATTTTATGAGGTTTGTAACAAGTTGGAGAAGACTTGAAATTAAGAGTCTAGAAATTCTTTAAAAATCTAAAATATATAGGGAATGTTAAATTATCAAACAATTACTTTTGGAGAATAATATGAGACAATATTTAATCAGTACTTATACACTGGCAGGAATTAATGACTTTGTAATAATATCTAACACTTCTCAGTTTACATATAGTTTTTCCTATAGAAGTACCTCTGATGGTAAAGAAAGGTCATACATGTCTGAGATGTTGGGCTCAAAACCAAATATCACCTCCTTTATCTTCAAATTAACAATTTCTATTTTAAATTAAAATTAAATTAAATTTCTATTTGAATATATATTTATTTTACTATAAAAATTTTTCCTTCCAATTATTCACAATCCAGGGAGAGATGAATTATATCCAGCCTGTGAATTGAAGAGCCCTTTGGCACACTGCAGAGTTCTCTTAGGGCTGAGCATAAACTGTTCCTGCGATCACAGGCCTTTGGGTTATTTGATTCTCAGAGTGGCCCTGTGACCAAGAACCATGAGCTGACTTGCAGTTACGCTTTATCTGACTCTGACTGTTAATAAACGTTACGTAATAGGGTAATACCTTTAGTTTTTCTTTGTCATTTTGCCTCTAGATATTTAACTTTTGTATTCCTAGAGGAAGGAAGCATTTCAGTTATCTGAAGACTTATCTGTTTTATCTTTTTCTGTTAGTAATAGTCAAGCTAAGTTACAATTTTAAAGTTCTCCCTGTTCTTAAAAGCAGAACTGTAAATCTCAGATGTATATTTTTTAAAAATAAAGTTTCAGGCTCTTAATGTTTTCTTGAATTGGTTTTCTGCAGTTTTTGTTACTCAAGCGTATCTTATTTTAGCAATTGTTAACATTTCCTGTTATTTGAATGTATATCATGTATGAATAAGAAAATGCTTGATGGCTTGCAGTAATCCGTTGTGGGCTAGCAGTCTGCTGAGCTTGAGACATAATTTTACATCCAGAATGATGCAGGAAATAGAGAGTCGAATGAAAAACATTTTGTAGTAAAAAATAAAGACGGATGTAACATTATTTTAATACACAATTGAGAATGGGCTTAAAATATAGCTCACAAAATTAGCCTTTAACAGTTTAGGTTTTTACTTTATCTAAATAGGCTTTTATTTCCGTAGGTGTAACCAATGTGAACTGTTAAATTCAAATGGTAGGATAATGTGCTAAGTTCGATTTCTCCCTTCTTCCTGTAGTTGTTGACCTCCTCTACTGGAGAGACATCAAGAAGACTGGAGTGGTGTTCGGAGCCAGCTTGTTCTTGCTGCTGTCGTTGACAGTATTTAGCATTGTGAGTGTAACAGCCTACATTGCTTTGGCTCTGCTCTCTGTCACTATCAGCTTTAGGATATATAAAGGTGTGATCCAAGCTATCCAGAAATCAGAGGAAGGCCACCCATTCAGGTAAGACGTTTTAAGGGTCTTTAAAATGAGTGTGCTTGCAGTGTGCACTGGTCACACTTACTGTGGGAGTCGGTGTGTGTGCGTGACGCGTCCTGACTCTTGAGTTCCTCTCGGCTGCCTTCCCATTTACAGGACAGAGCAGTTCTCTCCCTGAGTCCTGTTCTCTTTTATTTTGCTCTTTATTTCTACTTTGGGTTTATATATCATTTGTTAGCTTACTCTGTACTACTGTTAGGAATGCTGATTTATTAGGAGTAGATAATGGATACGTCATTCTGCTGTAGTGATGAATTACGTTTTCATGCTTACTTTTTATGTTTCCTGATAGTGTTATCTGATGTTACATCTTTTTTCCTACCCCTTCTTACCATTTCTTTTCCAATTTTTTCTTTTCATTTCCCAAGGCATTATTTTTCTTTTTAGAGAGCTTTATTTCAGTGTCTCCTTGTCTGCAAGTATTAATTTTTGCCTTTGCTGCCACAAGAATACACTAGCAGTTTATGTGAATTTGCTATTGAGACACTGCTCAACAGCATTTTTGCCCAGTTTTGTTGAGATTAACTCAAATACTGTAAAACTTAGTGGTTTTTTAAGTGTATTACATTTTCATTTCATCAAAGAAAAATTCCCACTTAGCAGGCATTTCCCTACCCAGCCCCTGACAACTAATAATTCAGATTGTCTTTAAATTATTTTTCCCTGAAACGTAATGTCTTTGTTTTTCAAGTTTTTTTTTTTTTTTAATTGGTACCGGGGATCGAGCTCACGACTGCCTGCTTGCAAGGCAGGTGCTCATGCCGCTGAGCTAAACCCCCAGCCCCTCTCAAACTTAATTTCTGTCGGTGACACCACTACTGTCATGCTAGCTTCTAGTGTTCTCCTTGTTTTCATTTCATGTGAAAGGATCACTACATTTTGTTTCCTGTTTATTCCTTAGTTTAGAGCAGGAGGCTGTGAACTGCGTTGTCCACAGTTTTGCTGGACCACAGTGCTTGCTCATTTAGCGGATTTCAGGTTACAGCAGCAGAGTGCAGACTGCAGCAGTTGTGAAGAAGGCCTAAAGACTGTCCAGGGGTGTCCGGGCCTAAAGACTGTCTGGCCCTTTGTCTGCCTACCCTGGCTCAGCTCCAGGTGACAGATTGACTTCTGGTTTCCTCATATTACCTCCACTGTTAGAGATGGCCTCAGATTAATTTTTCTAAAATACCATTTTTATATTTTTAGGTCCAGAGGACTTCTGTTCGTCATAGGATGAAGTCCAAATAACTTTATCTCTTATTTATCCCTCTGAGGTTTCGTGCCCATTGTCATGCTGTTATCATTAATTGCTAAGATGTTCTAATATATCATAATTCTTATTAGGCTCAAAACTCAGCTTTTTCAAGAAGGCTTCTCTAATGCTGACCCAGAATGATTTTAGAATTCCTTTCCTATTGTACTATCCCTTTGAAATGTTCTCTTGATTGTTTTCTATATGAATGTTTCTCTAATTAATGAGCCTGAACCCTGAATCAGAAGTTACATGCCTTTTGCAAGATTACATAGCTGGGCCAGGGACTTAGTTCAGTGGCCTAAGCACCTGCCTGGCAAGTGCAAGGTTGTGAGTTCGATCCCTGGTACCCAAAGGAAAAAAAAATTACATAGCTAGGCAAGTCCCCTAAGTCCCACCTGAGTTCATTATAGACAGCAGTCTCTGGATCACTCAACTAAAGCTAATCTGGCATTGGTTTATAAAGTAGATTAGGCTGGAGATACATCTGAGGCTAGTTTGCATACTCAGAAAGTAGTTTATAAGTAATAAATTTAGAGTAATGGCATTGTAAGTAAAAACGAGACATATTTGAGTACGGAAGAGAGAAAACTAGACAAGGAGCTGTCTGTATAGAAGGCTGTTCCAGTGTCTGAGCCTGGTGTCCGCAGCTGGAGGAAGTGATCAGGAAGGAGGGCCCGGGTGTGGAGCCCTCTCAACAGGCAGGACAGAGCGTTCAGCACTTGCGATTTGGCTCCACCTTCCAAGATGAAGTGGCTTCTTTGAAATAACAACTAATGAAACAGTTTCTGTCATTCCTATAGACTTGGACAACACCCCCTCATCTGTCCCTGGTAGTTATCTTCAATTTTAAAATTTCAGCCATGTCAGTATAAATTAGGGAATCTAGATGTGGTATAAGTAAATACTATGTTTTGGTGGATGCAGTTGCTTTTAGCAGCCATTTTATAGTCCAGTGTTTAGTATCTTGGAGCTAAAATGCAGATTAGATGGAGTGTGGGTGATGTATACATAAAGAGGAGCTCAGTAGGAAAGCTTGGGCACCGTGACAGGCAGCTTTCAAAACACCAAACCTATAATCGAGTGTCACTGATTGAGTGATTCTTCGTGCACTATTATATTAAGCACTTTATTCATTGAATCCTCACGTAATCTCTTTTATAAATGAGAAAATAAAGGGGGAATGAAGACTAACATTGCAAAGTTACGTAGCCAAGTAAGGAGCAGGCTGCGGACTGGCCTGGCGTCAAAGCACACAGTTTTCCTGTGGCAGTCAGCTGACAGTGCTGCCCCTTGCTTGGAGAGTTTTTATATTATGCTTCATGGAGAAACAATAGGCTTTTACAGTAGGATTTTTTATTACCTCTTTCTTTTATAGATATATTGTTGCTGGTTGACATTATGGGAGCAAATCACTCCAATCAGTGATGGTTATGATTTGTTTCTAGGGCATACTTGGAATCTAAAGTTGCTATATCTGAGGAATTGGTTCAGAAATACAGTAATTCTGCTCTTGGGCATGTGAACTGCACCATAAAAGAACTTAGGCGCCTCTTCTTGGTTGATGATTTAGTTGATTCTCTGAAGGTAAGTTTATTTTGCTTTTCATTTATGACATTTCAAAACTTAATATCAAGAGTTAAGAGTATAAAATTCTGTTTTTCTGTACTTAGATAAGTGGTAAAGATGTAGTAAAAGCACATTACTATAAACTTCATGCTTTAAAATTTAGCATTCAGTCACATTTAGAGTGGGGGAAGGGACTGTTCTTTTTTAATAGGAAAATAAATTACAAAATTCACTTTTGGAAATCATAAAGATTAAAAGTGAAAAAATTAAAGGAAATTCTAAGTGTTAAAAAAAGATTGCTGGTGATACAGCTCAGCAGCCCAGTGTCTGCCTGGCAAGCACAAGATTGTGAGTTCGATTCCCAGTATCAGTAACAACAACAACAACAAAAAAGAATAAAGATTATCTAATGCATTTTGTACCTGATGGTTTTCTACTTCGTGTTAAGGGTGTAATATGTAGTTTAGTTTTTATGTGATTTATACAGAAAAAAATGTCATATCTTGGACTCTTTCTTGGAGTATTCTGAAACTCCTTAGTGTTTGGTTGGTAACTTGTGAAATTTTTCTTCCGCTTTTGAGTCTTGCCTTATAATCACCCGCAGTTCTGATTAACTTGAAACAAGCTGTGAAACACGGTCATGCCTCTTGAGCCCTAAGCACTGAAATTATATAGTGCTTTTCCTTCACCTAGGACTTGCCGTTTGTATTTAAGGAGATACACTCTAGACGATGAGTATCATACCAGTAGGATGATTAGGACTGTAGACTCAGAGAAAAAGTCTTTAATCTGGTTGTAATAGGTTTAAGTGCTTAAAATGCTTTCTGTAAACAAATAGTTTGGCCTTTAAGCCAGTAGATATGTTCAGCTATGTGTCCCCCTTAAACTTGGAACCTGAGTTACTAATGATCAAGGTTAAATAATTTTCTCATGTCCTGTCTTTTGAATAGAATAATTGCATTTAGTGATTTATTCTGCAGTAATGTTTTGAAGTGATCTAATGTCAGTGTGTAAAGATTGTGGTTATGTTGTTTAGCATGTTGATTAATTAGCTTCAAGAGAAAACAAGGACATTTCTGAGTTAACTGCAGCAGAATTTTCTTCACATGGCCTAAATGAAACCTCTTCATTAAAGTGGTACTTGACTGCTAGGGGAAAGCACGGGTGAAAAGTCATTGAGCAAAAGGCACGAGAGCATTTACCAGGTTTGTGGGGAGGAGCTGGCTGAGGAAAGAGCTGTCCGAAGACTTGGGTTTGGGGGAGATGCCTTCAAACCAGGCCTAACGAAGCTTGATGGAGGAGAGCTTATCACTGTCTGATAGCCATGTTTGCCCTATCTTTCTGTCTTCCTGTAATGTTTTCCTTGAGAGAAGAGTCATTCTATTTAAAAACAAACTAAAACAAATTATAAGGTTTCTTAAGCTTGCATTCTTTCCTTTCCTTTTCTCCTTTCCTCTCAGTCTGTGGGAATTGAACCCAAAGCTCATGCATGCTAGGCAAGAGTTCTACTGCTGAGTTACATTCCCCAGCCTTTTGGGTTTGGGTTGTTTCGGGGGTTTTTTGGTTTTGGTTTTGTTTTCTGGAGACAGGTCTTGCTAATGGCTAGGGTGGTCTCTGCTTCCTGAGTAGTTGGGATTACAGATGTGTAGCACAATACCCAGTATTTGTTACACAATAATGGAGGATAAAAGACTTGCCTGACAGTTGTGGTTTTCTAGACTTTCTCTTGAAGAATTAATAAACTTTTGAAAGAATTGGGAAATCATACTCAGTTGAGTATTTTGGGGAGCTCAGAACTCCATAAAAGCTGCTTGGTGACTTCTCCAAATAAATGACAGTTGTTCATCGTTAGCATGGGCATTAGGTCTCAAAATCCATGGAGGCAAAATAAACAAACAAACGAACAGACGAACAGAAATGGCAGGGTGTCTGGCGCTTCACCTTATGCAAAGGTGATGAGTATGAAGCTCTTGCTAGTTCAGGTGCACATTCTGATAACGTACCAGAAAGCTGCCTTGATGAACTCTGGTGCTACTACGTGAGAATTTACTTAAGACTTTTCTTAGCGTCAGTGTTATGTTGGGGTACATACCATTTGTTTCTGCTGAGGAAGGGTACTGTATAAACAGGATTCTTTCCTGACACTTATTGAAAAAAAAAAAAATCACTCTTTGCTCTTTGCTAAAATGATAGTAGTGTATTACTACCTTTGCAGAAAAAGAGCACCTTTACAGAACGAGTTCCTATGCGTTTGCTTTTTATTTTTGATCATTCTTATGTTTTACAGTTTTCTATGGAGAGCTTTTAAAAAAGGAAATGACAAGGAGGTAGACTTTGTAGAGATGGGAAAGGGATCTGGGATGAGGGAAAAGGATATTGATGGGAATGATAAGGGAAAATAAAAGTGTTATAAAATGCTATACAAATACATATCCGTTCCTAAGGCGCTTATAACTTTCAAATGTACTCAAAGAAGTGACCAAACTCCAAGGCTCATCAGTTTTCTTTTAAAGACCTGATGTGGTAGGCATCATTCTGTCTTGCCAGGGTCTCCTGATAGTTGAGTTAGGAAGATAAAATCGGTGTAATATTTGTTTGAAGGGATGCTCAGAATGTCACTGTTCATAGAACTGAAAGTTTATGGAGGAATCCAAAGGGTTTTGTTAATCTGCAGTAAGTGTGCTTACTAGAATTTAAACACTTTAAGGCTTTAATAGCCAGCTCATAATAGTCAGTTCAGCCACATTTTATTATACAAATAAATATACGAAGAAAGATATGCTTTTAAATCAAGGCTTAAGAAGCTACTGCCTGTTTAGCCCATGGCCAGATTTTGGGTAACCTGGGAGCTAAGAATAGTGGCTTGTATTTTCTTAAAAGTTTGTAAAAAATGGAAACAAGTCAGGAAGAATGAGATAGAGGCCCGTAAAGCCTAAAGTGCTCACTGTCCAGCAGTTTAACAAGAGAGTTTGCTGATTCCTCTTTAGATAACAGAGCTCTTACTCTGCTCTCATTTGTGCTGTATCACTGTCCACGTAAATAATTACTGTGGTTGGTTGCATCACAGTGATGTTTGCTACCTACCAAATAGATCAGAGTAATTGCCAGACATAGAAAGACTTCAAATTAGGAAAGAAACAACTGTGAGGGATAAGGCATATTGGATAAACGCAGGTTTATCTACGCTAAGAAGTCTTCACGAACTGCTCAACATGGCATTGAGCCTTCGTATTGTATGATGTCATGAAGTTTTATAACTGGAAAAAAATTTTGAAATCTAACCATTCATGAATAAAGCATGGAGAGGAAAAGAAAAAAGACTTCAAAGTGAAATCACTTTTTAGATGCAAAGATTTTCCCAAACTGCTTCATTTAATAATTTTTTTAAAAACTCAAATTTAAGCCAGGCATAAAATAGGGGTGTTTAGGGCATGCGTTACCATCTGGAGCCCCTGGAGGGGATATCGAAACGTAGGTTGCTATAATCTGATGTTGGGCAAGTTATTAAAAGCCTCTCTGTGCTTCAGTGTCTGTGTTTGTCATGGTGATGGTCACAGAACGTTGGACAGGTAGCAACTGATAGATCCAGTAAAATGGGGAGGAAGTACCTGCCATGCCAGAGATACTGATTTAGACCTCAGGATGTCTGCAAGCACTTTTGTTAGTACTTTAAGATTAATAATTCTCATAATCCCTTTTCCGTCTTCCCATTTAAAAGCTAGAGCTTGGAGTAAGGTGCACCTTTGACATGTTCTCCAGCCTCAAAAGAAACAGGTCATCTATGTATTTTGTGGTGGTTTTAAGAAAATGAGCAGGTCCCTTGACTGGCTTAGTCCAGATTCTGAAATTTTGAATTAAGACTGGTAACTAAGTAACTGAATTATTTTACTCAGTTCTTAAGGTATATGTCTCTAGTAGATTTGCATTTGATTGATTACTCTTTGGCGGATGTTTGACTTTACCTAAATACTCTTTATGATTTCTTATAGTTTGCAGTGTTGATGTGGGTATTTACTTATGTTGGTGCCTTGTTCAATGGTCTGACACTACTGATTTTGGGTAAGTCTATAAAACAGTGGAAATGAAAAATTATAGAACATGATTTATGTGGGGGACTTAGAAACATTTTAGTGTAGTATGTTTCTTATATTGTAAAAAAAATTATGTAAATTTGAAGTTGTGATCTCTTAAATAGCTGATAGTGAATCTCAGTTTATTGAAATGCTACTTTAGTTCCTGAAGACTGCTCCAGCTAACAGTGATAAACCAGAAAATGAAAGACCCTGCTTCATTGTAAAGTGGTAGATCTGACCTAAGATGGTTGTATTTTAAAACAACAACAAAGCACCAGTGTGATGATCTGAAGCGAGGCATAGTTCCTTAACCCATTCCTCTAGAGTGGATCCTCAGCAGACACTCAGGAGATCCTGGTATTCATTCACTAGGGATATACTACTGCCTGGCTGTTAGCTTGAGTGTCATCAGTAGGTTAATATTCATTATCTAAGTCACAACTTTTTAAAAAAAGATTTGTATTTCCTTTTTCAGCTCTGATTTCACTCTTCAGCGTCCCTGTTATTTATGAACGACATCAGGTAATTTAATTGCTGACTTTAGAAGACAGTGCTTGCTTCAAAGCCATGTAAATGAGAAATACAGTCCTAATATTGTAATTTCTTGGCATACAATGTTCTGTAAGATTCTTTAGCAATGTTAATTTTCTAATAAATTCATTTCCTTTCTTTCAGCCACAAATAGACCATTATTTGGGACTCGCAAATAAGAATGTTAAAGATGCCATGGCTAAGTAAGTTAATCTGCAACTTTTTCCAACGAAGAATGAAGTATGCTAGTGCAGTATTTTCATATTTCAGGCATAATGAATAATCTCCATCAGAGCATCAGATGTTGGCAAAAGATTATTAACATTTGGATCACCGTTTAGTTTTATGGTGTTTAAATCTAATTTCTGAGATAAAGATGAAATTATAGTGCATAATTTGGCACATTTAGGACTTCATTTCTTGTATATGCTAAATAGTAACATAGTTCTTGAACGATGGCGTTTTTTTACGAATCAAAAAACAAAAATAACAGTATTTTCATTGATATTTTTTACTTTCTTTTCATTTGTAGAATCCAAGCAAAAATCCCAGGATTGAAGCGCAAAGCTGAATGAAAAGGCCCTAAACAGTGAACACTGTTCACCCAGAAAGGGGGTACTCGTTTGATTACATGGGGGAGGGCCAGGGAAGAATGACACTTGGACGTCGCAGTGCCGGTTCACCAATCTTTATTTTTAGCAATGCACTGTTTGAGGAAAAATTACCTGTCTTGACTGCCATGTGTTTATCATTTTAAGTATTGTAAGCTGCTATGTATGGATTTAAATTGTAATCATGTTTTCCTGTATGAGGCACTGGTGAATAAAACATGATCTGAGAAAGCTGTATATTACACTTGTCGCAGGTAGTCTTGCTGTATTCCGGGAAGTCGCAGAGAAGGTGGAGCTGACAAACAGCCCTTTCCACAGTTTGTGCACTGTCTGGTCTGTGTAGATGCAGGTTTTCTGAAATGATGTTTAGACACGATCATAGCACTAAGGCAGGCATAAAAGCGCCTGCCTTTCTGGTATGTTCTAGGTGTTTTGTGAATTTTACTGTTATATTAATTGCCAATATAAGTAAATATAGATGATCTATATCTCTGTATAGTTTCACAAAGCTTAGACGTTTACCTCCCAACTGCCCTATCATGCTTGATACTTCAGTCATTGGTTATTCATGTGTAGTTACAAAACACATAAGCTAGAAAGAGGAAGTATTTTCTAGGAACATTACCATCTGTTTTCACCATGAAACAATGCCACATCGAACTCCAGTACAAACTTCATTGCACAAACTTATTGTAGTTAATTTTATCACGGACTTGATCTATGGACTGAATCTAATGCTTCCAAAAATATTGTTTGCAAATATCAAACATTGTTATGCAAGAAATATAAACTGAAGACTTATACCATTGTGGTTTAAGCTGTATTGAACTAAATCTGTGGAATGCATTGTGAACTGTAAAAGCAAAGTATCAATAAAGCTTATAGAGTTAAGGATGTGTTTGGTGTTTTGCTTTCATGAAGGTGTAGCAGATTAAAGAGGACAGAGGACAGACGGTCAGGCAGTGAGGTTTCAGGAAGGGTTTCAGAAAACAAAAATCAAAGAACACGTTCTCATGTTTATGTAAACAAATTTATTTGACACATACCAAAATGTTTTTAAATTTTATAATTTGATGACTGAAAATAAATTCATGCACCAATATTTAACAGAGTACAGTGCAGGGTTTATGAATATACATAAAATTATACCATATAAATGTTTACAAATAAGATTAAGAAGTATTCTTAACACACAGACACTATTGCTCTTTTAAATATATGTAGTTATATACATCATTGATCAGTTAGTTCGTTGTTCAGCCAGATGGTTATTTCAGTGTAAGGTCCAGTCAAAAAGAAAGGTGGCTAGTACAGTATAGGCAGACATGGTTATCACTCAGCATCACCAGTCACATAGCTACAGAAAACAGAATTAGGACTCCATGGGGACTCTACTGCAGGCCCAACAATCTGTTAGTGGATCAATGTAAGGCATTAATAAATTGGCATATAAAAAGAGCTTAATGAGTAATTTATTTAGAATGCTGAAGCACTTCTGTGGTGTTTATTCTTTAATTGAAAATGCTTCGTTTCACCTTTTCTCAAAGCTGGTAACTTTGAACTCAAGTTTCAGAATTTCAGTGCACTGACGAGGAGGACTAGTGGGCATCTGTCCTCAGAGCCACAGTTCGCTCACTAGTCTTCCCATTCCACGGTCAGTGGTCACTACATGTATGACTTGAGGGGCTTTGGGGCTGGCATGGTGTAATAGTGTTCAAGTTGTCGTCTATTACACAACTTTACTCAGGTACTGAAAGCTAAATCATTTAGTTTTATACTTTTGGTTTATTAAATATTCCTTGCGTTTAGGAATTGGTTCCCCCGGGGATTTTTTGTTTGTTTTAAATGTAGACTTACATAGTTGACCTGATACAAATTAAAGAAGTCAAATCAACCCCACTTTGGGGGTGGTATGCCAAGGTGTAGTCTCGGATCACCTTAATTTTAAGATTTAGCAAGATAAATCAACACATCCATCTTGGATGTAGTTGTCCGTTTCTTCTGTTTTGTAGTAGTGGTTTGCTTCTGTTTGAATTCTGTTTTGGGTTTTTGCAGGTTTGGCACTAACACAATGAAAATCCATTCTACTCCCTGCCAAACTTAAGTTCCTTTGCCGCTCAACTTCCTTACCATCATGTTTACCCAAGCAGGTAACTGATTTCTCTTATTCAGAAAGGCTTGACATGAACCCAGGACACAGGTGACAAGACTGTGAATTAGCTAAGGGTCCTGTAGCCCCCTCAGTTTGGAAGTTTTAGCACCATATGCAGAAAGGAGATAATTTGTGGAGGTGAAATAGCAGCCTACACAACTGGAAACTCTGAAAGGCACTTAATGGATATAAAACTGCAAATGAAACATTTAAAAATTAAGTTTCTCAACTTGTTTATACATGGCTCATTTGGTTTTGAAAGCTAAATTAAAGAACAGCTGTATTTCTTGTACTTCTGGTGCATGTAATGCAAGTTATTGTTCAACTTATTTGTAAAAATGAACATTCTTGAAATACATAGAAACAATAGCAAAACATCTTTTGGAAAAGTTTTGATGCAAATTAAAAGCTACATACTGGTTAGAGTAACTGAGGCTTTAAATTTTGTCAGTGGGCTACATCATCAGATAGGACTTCTTCCTCAATGTAGAACGCATGTATAGTTTTTAGTGTCAGAAACAGGCAAGTATTGTTAACATTTTAGAACTTTACCTTCTTCCAAGAGTCCAGATCACGGGAGCAGTCATACACAAAAACGTCACCAGCGCTTGGAGTATGTGCGTCCCTGCAGCACGGTAGGTATTTCCCCGCAGCTGGGGCAAGGTGGCCTCAGCGCTTGCTGGGGTGACAGTAGCAGCAGCAGCATCAGAAGAGCGTCCTGGTGCTTACAGACATCGCCACACAAACACACTGAAAAACAGAACAAAGCAGTCATTTTTGCATGGCTGCATATTATACCTTTGTCAAATGGCCAAAAATCTTGGTAAGTGCCTGTAAATCAAGGTCAGGTGATACATTTTTATTTCCAAATGTAAACTAGGGATCTTGCCACACCACTTTAAGGTCTACTCTCTTTAAAAGTCTTTAATTTTTGTGTAGTTTGGCTCTTCCAGGAGCTTGTATGTGCTGAATGGTCAGGAGGGCTTTGGGCAGTTTGACTTCACACTCTACTATCAGAAAGCTTTTAACAGCACCACTTGAGTCCGACAGCCTGCGAGTTTAGCACAGAGCCAGGGATTGTGAAACACTTCCATGTCTCCAAAAGCCTCTGTGCCCTGCATCTTCAAGATTATAGTCCTCTGTAGTAAACCAGTCACCTTGTGTCTCCCCCTTAGGGCTCCATTTCTACCTTATTCACGGTTTGGCCAAAGCACCTCGAACAGCTGTTCACATTTCACGATGAACTGCTGTCAGTACTATCTCAAGGGTTTTAAGTGCCAGCAGCAGTTGGCACAGCAGGCTGACACAGGGCACTCCCCACCAGGGCATCAGAAAGCGTCCTTAGTGCTGAGTTCTCCAACGATGCTTTTAGCTCATTTTCTATAGCTGCCTTTCCCACAACCTAACCAAAAGTATCAGAAGGCAGCTATTTCTGTATTCCTCACCTTGGGCTGAACTGAAACCAACATTTATGCTGCAATAAAGCATTTCAGTGACATCAAATGTAGAGACACTGAGAATGACCTAGAACTGTCCCTCCAGACTAAGAGATGCCCTTGGTTCAAAGTTCTAACTGTGGCTTCTTGGTCTTGCCTTACACAGAATAATTGCTGATTTCACATTAAAGTCAAAAGCTGCCTGTTTGTGGTCTAAATAAGCTGGTTGAGAGTCTCCTACCAACCAGTGCTGGAACTCATTGCATTGTTTCTTACGTGATCTTATGTATGTCAAACTGGGCTAGCACTTGCCCTGCTTGTTTTATTTATTTTTTTAGGGTAATCTAAGGCTCAGTACTAGTAATATTTAAAAATTTTCTTAGCTGTAGGATTAATTACGCATCTTAAGGACACTAGCAATCACCTAGGAGCTAGAACGAATTTCCATTCTAACTTCATTATTCTTAATGATGCTCATGGTTGTCGAGAGCACCTAAAACCAACCATCTTGAGTCTCCTACCCCCTTTCCTTCCCCCAACAATGCTCAGAATAGCTGCTACTAATTCCTCGCCAATCTCAGGACAGCTCTATTGGAAACATTCGCCAAAATGTAGGTTGAGAATCACCAGAAACTTAATACCTTCTGCTTGGAAAGTCCTTGCGTGCATTAAGAGTCCCAGGACTTCCCCCTGACTGTTCGCATCAGCCCTACCCCTGTCCATGACAGCCTGACCTGGAGGGTCCCTGAAATGGGGCAGGAGAGCAGGCCAGGCCTGAGAAGTCAGAATCAGAATCATCAGGTTACTACCTGCAGTCGTCTCCACCAGTGCTAACCACGTACTTGTCATCATAAGAGAAACGAATATTCGTCACATGAGCAGAGTGACCAAAGTATCGCTTATGTTTGGCCTGTAAGTGGAAACAAATGGAGATAGCTGAGAGACTGCTTTTCCCAGTAACCACAGAACTTGAGTACTTCAGGACTCATCCCCTCCCGGAGGCTGTTTTGCACTAGGGACTCTCATTCAGGGTGGACACAGTGAGCTAGCTTTCCACCTCCCGTCCTTGCCCAGCTCGTGGCTATTTTGTCGACACTCTGTCCTCCCTTGTCTGACCTTCCAGAAAGAGATGAAAACATTAGTCACTGTCAGATCTCCACGGGGCTAGGAAAAGATTCTTGTGTCTTCCAGAGGGCCATCTAGCTGTGGCCACTATTCCTTCCATACTGCAGAAAAGGAGAAAGCCTGGAGGCAGTGTAGGGATCTTACTCGGGCAAACTTACAAATTTTTCTGTGCATGGAAAATCAAAGAGCTTCACCAGCCCAAAATCGTCTCCTGTGACAATATTCAGGCCAGCATGGGTCACACATGCGCAGTTGACATCAGCCTTGTCTGCATTTCGTGGCCAGATTCCAATGACCTCGTCTCCCAGGGTGCTGTTCCAAAGAAAGCCGTGTTAGGAAGTGTGAGGAACTTTCCTATGGTCAGCCATCTTCTCCCATGGGCGAACGGGAGACAGGGATTTCCGCTAATTCAGTGTGGTCAGGTGGCCATTTGGTCATGGACACATCCATCCCCTCCTCCTCCATACATTTGTACCAGATCATACTGACCTCCTCTGCCTCGATCCTCTAATTCTCCAGAAAGAAAGGTTACCCTATCTTTGATTCCCTCTTCCTCATAGTCCTCTTGGACACATGTACGGGAAGAAGGAAAAAGGTTCTTCAGATTCAAGGCTTGGTGAGTCTCATCTCTTGATCTGGCCAGGCATCACTGCTTAATCTGATGGTCAGCAGTCCTAGGCTTCCCACTCCCTTCCCCTGGAGACTGGGGGCTTCACGGCACACTTAGCATGCTCAGAAGCTGGGAGATGGTTTCTTCTGAACTTGACAGATGGCGTTAGGGACTTGTACAAGTGATTATATTAAAAGACGGGACTTTACATTTCAGAAGCCCAGATCAGATCAAGCCATCGGGCTAAACCTTTGCCAACAGCTTCCCCACTTCACTCCCACGAGGCAAACACCACCACCACCACCACAATTTGTGTGCTTCAAGCCCTGGCCATCTCAGAGCCACCACAGAGCCTGGGACAGCAGACTCCCTGTTCCTTCTTCAAGATACATTTGCTTCAGTCACCTTGTCCAGGAAGCCCAGGTGATCTTCTCAATGACCACGGCTTCGGTTACCTGCTTCCCCAGGGGCACCTCATGAACCTGGCGTTTGTAGGTTCCTGTTGACACCTGCAAGTAGAAGGGAGTCCATGTAGCAACTCAGTCCTTTTGGGTGCTGTTTGCCAGACCCTAGGCCTTGCCTCCGGATCCCTATGACTTTGCTCCAGACTTCAGCTCAGCTCTGAGCTGCAAGATGGCAGCTGCCCGTACGCTGACTCGCCCTCGCCCCACAGTGCCTCTGCCCAAGCACCCTGGCTGTCCCGTTCCTGGAGTAACTCCAGTTCTTTTCCCCCTCAGGCGTTTCATGCAGATGGCTAAAACTGTCCTTCCCGCCCCGCTTTGTTAGCTAACGCCTACACAGCCCACAGCCCGCAGCTTAAATACCAGTTGCTCAGACAGGAACCAAATCTCTACTCAGCGCTTTGTAAATACTCCCCAGCACCTTGTATTTTGCCTTCTCCATGCAATCACAATTTGTAATCATAATTGTATTTTGTGATTGTTGAATGCTTGCCTTCTCCATCATAGAGCAAGCTGCAGGAGGAACCAAGCCGGTTTTGTTCATCCAAAACCTTAGCACAGTGCTGGTTCAGGAATTATTTCATGAATGGAGGAATGCATTCTTTCTCCCTCACAGTGAATACTCAGCTCTAAGCTCACAGATGAGCAATTCTGTTGAGGGCTGGAGAAGTCTCTTTATTGTTGGCTTCCGGCCCAAGGTTGAGATAGAGTCATCTCCACACCCCCGCATAGACTGGCTCCCTAGAGACCCAAAGATGGACTCAATCCAAGCCCACTGTCTGGCGTGCAGGTTCCAAATCTGAAGGGGCCACACTGGCTGGCAAAATTCGGAAGTGAACTGAGTAAGAGAGGCATAGTCCGCTGGGCACGGTGGCACACGCCTGTAATCCCAGCACTCAAGGGGCAGGAAGATTGTCACAAACTCGAAGTTAGCTACATCGTGAGGTCAAGGCCATTCTGAACTGCATAGTGAGACCATCTCAAGGGTGGCGGGGAATAGCCTCGTGCGGCCCCAGAAAACTAGAAATTATGAAGCTTTGAAGGGAGACTAAAGTACTCAAGTAATACAAGATAATATTATTGATTGCCTTTGATAGAAATGAAACCTATGCATACCTGAATATATTTACTATCCGCAGAAAAATCCATCTGAATGACAAAGCTTGGGATGTCTTTGCAGTAGCCAATGCGGTTCAGACTTGTTCCCTGAGTGAGGTCGTAGAAGTCAACTGTGTGCTCAGAAGAACCAACAGCTAAGAATCGGTTGTCTGGGCTGATTCTAGAAAAAGCAATCCAAGAGCAGGTTCCATGAGGAGGCAGTCTGGGGCTGGCCAGGCACCAAGGCCGCTCCTGAAGGCCTTGCAGGCCCAAAGACACTGAGACCTCGTGTGACTCACACACAATTAGCTTCTCCCCTCACCCGTGGAATTCAACAGTCTGTGTCAAATCCCACAGAAGGAAATGGCTGGGTGCAGCCTTGTATAAGATGACATTTTACAAGTACTTTTATTACGCTGTTGGGGAAATTAGCAAAAAATCGAACATGTGAGGGGTAGCCTTTCACAGCTGACTTAAGAAACTGACCCAAGTTCCTTATCCTAGTCATGGCCCCTTGGAACGGGACCCACTTGTCTCCTCCCTGCCCAGATTCCCTATTTATGTACCTGATATCTTGGATGGCAGATTTTCGGTCTCGTTTTTTCCCCCAAATTTTCAAGCTGTTCACCAACAAGATGACAAACTCGCCATTCTTCATACCAATGGCCACCATCTCCCCATCAGGGCTGTAGGCTGCACACCTGGCTGCATGGCCTAGGTTTACCTTGTTGAGCAGCTTCTACATTGACACAAAGAAAGTCACCTAAGCCCAGGTCTCCTCAGCTGCTCCCGGGAAGACCGGCTCCCAGAGGGCAGTCAGCTGCCCTTGCTGCTGTGGTAGACCAGCACACCTCAGGCTGCCCAGAGCGAAGGTGGGCAGAACCTTGTGATTACAGAAGCTTGGGGACATCATGTTTCAGGGCTGGCTTTGACAACTATGAAAACTTGGTTAGGAAGGTCACATGGATTCTGTCATAACTCTCGTAGTACAAAAGCAACGCACACACAAATCAGCATGGCTAAAGCGACTTGGCCCTTGAGCTGTACACGGCCAACCTCCTGCTTAAGGGCAAGAATTAAGGATCAGCGTCTGCTAGCTCAAATTCTGAGTCTTAGCTCCGTCACTGACTGGCGGGGGTCAGGTCAGTTCCGTCCCAGTTTTCTCATCTCAACATTAACAACAACGTCATGAAGTAGCAGTAGGTGTTTGGTTAAATGATAGCTGTTGATAAAAAAATTTAGCTAATTTAGGAGCACAGCAACCATGTGTGGGTTTGCATGTCTATTCTTTGACCCTTACCCTAAAAATATGACTAAAACATTTACTACCCATTTTGAAATAAAATTGAGTATTTTAATTATTAAAACTTTTTGGTTTTAGACTAGATGAAACTTTAGGCTTCGTTAACATTTTTCCTCCCTATACTATTTTGCTATTTTACATTTTTATCTCAAGTGAACTTTAAAATTTTTACCATACCCTAAGGGAAACCTTGGGATTTTGATGGAAACACATTGACCTGTGTGGGAACACTTGACACTTCATAATTAATTATTTAGGCTTTATGGGTTCAATGAGATTATTTCTGTACTACGAAACTTGGTAGTTGAGTACACAGATGAGTGAAAGACAGACTGGACAGCGGGGGCTTCTTGCCCTATTAGGCCTCCTCACTCAACTGTTGACATGTGGCTGGCTCTCTCCCGGCCGTATCTCTAACTTGACAGCGACCCACTCCTTCCTTGGCTCCTGCCGCTGCAAGGCCACGTGTGAGCTCTGAGGTGGGCAGGGGCCCCTCACCTTGTCGGCCAGGTCCCAGATCCGGGCGGTGCCATCGTTGCTGGCAGAGATGAAGATGTCCTTGGAGGGGTGTGTGGCAAGGCCCCAGATCTCCCCCTCCATGTGTCCATCAATCAGAATGTTGGAAGCAGCATTTTTTTCACCAACTTCAATTATTTCTCCATCTTTGGTTCCTACTAAAATTTTCCCCTGTTGTAACCAAAATACTATTAGAAAAAAGGACAACTGTCTGAGGTACTTATAGTTGTCCAATTCATAGAGACAGAAAGTAGGACGATGGCTACCAAGGGCTGAGGGAAGAGAAGAGGGATCAGCGTCGAAAGCAGGCAGGGTTCAGCGGATGAAATGAAGTTCTGTGCATGGACAGTGCAGATGGCTGTACAACAACGTGAATATACTGAATGTCACCGACTTGTTAACATGTAAGTTTCCTATTATGTGTATTTTGTTACAATTTTGAAAACATAAAAACCACTACTAGAGAAACTTGGGAAAATGGCATGAGAATAGGAAGAGCTGAGAGGTGACTAACTCGAGCATCCTTCTCTGTGTGATCTCCACCCTCTCGCTCGGCCTCTTTGCCATTAACTACTGGGGGTGGGAACGAGAACAGCGCTCCCTCCAGTCGGCCTCTGCCAGAGGATTCCAGGTCTGCAAGCTCAAAACACACTGGAGCAATCAATTTCTGTTCCGGAGCAGCAGAAGCACTAAACTCTTGCTCCCACAAACAAAGATCTATTTCTTGAAAACGTCCTGGTTCTGGCCTACGTGTGTCCATCTCCCATAATCACCCTTTCGGATGATTGTCACTTAACTTATTATTTAAAAATAATATCTATTGAAACTTTCCATTTTAATTAGTATTTGAAAATAATATTCCTAATTTCAATAGACATGGCCTCCAAAGGCAAGTTTGCCATTCTTTATGAGAACATCTAGGGAGCAAATTCTTAGATCGATACCACGAGATTTGTTTTCAAGTACGGTAAATCTCCTGGGGGTAATTTAAAAAGGGGAAGAGAAAAAAAATACACAGGTTCAGGCCACATCCCTGAGCTTCTGATCTCACAGCTCAGTTGTTTTTGGCACTTAGCCCAAGTAAAGAGTAGAAAACCAACGACCTTGAGTCAGTCTGTTGGCCCTTCCTTGCTCTTTCTGACTGATTATTTAATAATTTCTCAGTTTATAAGAGTATTATCTGTAATGATCACTAACATCTCCTGACTGAGTACATGGTGTCAGGTATAATAAAGGACATGTCACATAGGATGCACACAGGTCCTCACAGCAGCCATCCATCAGCTCCAGCTGATGGACACAGACAGGTAGAGAAACGCCTCATGGAAACGTGGCCAGCTCTCCCGGGAGGCGTAGCTTACCTGAGTCTGTCTGTCTGCTAACCCACCTCTACACTACACGCCATTCACACCTCAGGGACTGTGTTAAGGCTCGCGCAGTCAGCACAGGGGAGGTGCTGGCTGGACAGGCTCCCTGGGACTCCCGCGCCCTCCCCTGGCCCGGCTGCAGGCAGCTCGGGGAGCTGGCCGTCCTCACTTTGCCTCGGCACACGGAGCGCACACACTCCACCAGCTGCCCTGTCTCCAGCTGAAAGGCCCGGCAGCGCTTCATCTCCTGGTCCCACAGTTTGACAGCACCTCCTTCTTTGGTCCTAAAAAAAGATAAATCACACAGTTAATATTCTTGTCCTAAGACTCCCTCACAGACCCCTGCTCCCCATCATGAAGGTTATGACCACTCAGGCCCAGCAAGATGGACTTTTCAGGTCCTCCTGGTGAGCAATTACAACCCCCTGACCATTCAGATTTCCTCAAATGCCTTCAAATGCTACTATCTTTGGGGGGAAAAAAAAGTGTAACCTGGAAAGTCAGACTGTATTTTTGTTAGACCTCTGAGAATAATTCTCTGCTCATCACGCTTCATGACTATCTTTCCTGCATCCCACAGAACCTCTGTCTCCCCCATCCCAGCCCCACAGAGGAAGGCTCAACCCAAGGCCTTGCAAACGCTAGCTAGACAAGTGCTGTACCACTTCATTTTTTGAGACAGAGTCTTGCTAAGTTACCTTGGCTGGTAAAGAGAATTGAGTCTGCAATTTTTTGCCTCGGCCTCTGGAGTAGCTGGGATGCACTCATGTGCCCCTGCACTCGAACCCCTCTCAGATTTTTGAGACCACCAATAACCCCTTTGCTACTTCTCTCTTTGAAAGCTTTGGACCTGTGGCCCTTTTGGAGACATGACAGACTCATCTCCCTAAAGTACAAAAGGCAGGGAAATGACAATCTGCATTTTCTTCACTTTACAGATGTTTTGTTCAGTTTCTCCCAAGACAGTAAGGAAGAACAAGTTATCCTCAAGGTGCTCGGACTTACGGCCGCTCTTTGCCTCCAGTCACAATGAGTCCATCCCGAAGAGTGGTATACATTGTAAACACAGGGCCTGTGTGAGCCTTGGCCACCAACCGTATGAGAAAGTGGTCCTTCCAGACATAGACATCTCCATTGATGGCACCCGTGAAAGTGAGATTATTCTGCAAAGAGCCATGTTCCACATGAGGAAGTCACTCAAGAGGGTCCCTCCTCAGCTGCCCCTCCTCTACTAAGAGGACAAGATGTAGATAGTCAATTTGATCTTCTGCATTGACTAAAGTAGTAAAATTTGCAGAAAAGCCACAGAAATCATGAGACTATCACCCTGCTTTGAACTTTACTCTCTTTAGTCAGCTTGGGCATTCTACTTCCTTGCACAGTATAGCTCTGCACTAACAGGAGCAACTCTGGGTGACATCAGGGGCGGGGCAAGCTCCAGTGTGAAAGGCAACTTCCTGTGGCTCAGCCACAGGTGGACAAGGTGGATGAAGCCACACTAGAGGACAAGAGCTGAATGTGTCGCAGACTGCACTCAAGGGAGCTTGCACTGGCTGAGGGACCGCTGGGTGGTCAACTGGGTGATTTGTGGAGCAGGAAGGCTGGGAAGCAATTGCTCCCAGTATCTTTGGTGGCTACCTAAGCCCAGGTCTGCTGGGCTTGCTTATCAGGGTCTGCTAAGGAATCCCTGCACTGGTGGGGGCAGGGCACAGTTCTTCTTTCTTATCTTTTTGACAGGAAAAAAAATGGGGAAACACACTCCACTCATGTATCTGGGCTAAGGAACTACTGGTTGCTAAAAAGCCAATACAAGCAGTAATGTGGAAATGGCCAGACTCCCACCCCAAGCCCAAGCCCAAGGTTCAGGGCACCCTGTGGGGAAGCGTCTGCGGAACTCACAGCACCGAAGGCCACGGACAGCATCGTCTGCATCTTGGCGGCCTCCATGGACCCGATGACCCCTTTCTTGTAAAGCAGTGCACTGCCTGCCAGAGTCCAGAACTTCATGTGTTTGACCCCAACAGACACAAACTGTGTGTCAGAGTCAGGGCGAAATTCTACCACAAATATGCGCTCCAGGTGGCCCCCTCGACTGGCAACCTTGGCACCTGTGTGGGGACATGGTCCAGTGAGGCTGGGCCTCCCTTGCTGCGTGAGCCAGCCGGGTTCTGGGCCGGGCAGGGCCTCCTAGTGGGCTCCTGCACAGCTCAGAGCGCCTTCTTCTGTAACGGCACTCTCGCCCCTTGGAGTGCGGTCCCCAAAGACGGGGAGACAGTGTCTGGGAAATACGGGGAGCAGCAGAAGCTGCTCCCAGAACCCCACCCGCCCACACAGCTGTCTGTGTCGCCCACGAGAAGGGGACTCTCACGTAAGGAAAACAGCAGAATGACCCAAGGGCACCGCATCTGCTCCCAGGGTTTGGGACTCCATCCTTTCAGGAGCTTTTGTTGTCTTATCCTGTCCAATATTCTCTGGGCTTGTTTTCTTAACAACAAAATTTTCTGTAGCCCTTTTCATTTTAGGTTTAAAATGTCTACCTTTCCCCTCCTTGATCCATGTTTCTTTTTATTATCTCCCAAGTTTCATTTAAACTTGGTCTTAATTAAATCCTGATTCCATATTTACTTGTCTACTATCTTTGGACAAATTATTTCACTTCTCTGTGCCTCGGTTTCCTCACCCGTCTCCTGGGGATAACTGTTCCTGTTCATAGGGCATTATCATTACTAAGAGATGTGACACAGTGACGCTGCAGGCTTGAACAGTGAGTCCTGGGCGTGGGCAGTCACTGTACCTTCAGCTCGTCTTGGTCTCTATCTGCATTTGAAAGCTGTCCTTTTTCTGTCATTATTTTTAAGACTGTAAATTCTTATTTTAAACTTTACTTTTCTTTCAAGTTTCTTTTAACTTAGTCTCAATATTTTAGCTCCAATTTCTTTCTCTTGCCTCCTCTGTTTTTATTATACATGCAAATCTTTTTCATTTTACATTTTTAAAAATGTTTACAATGGGTCCTTCCTAGTAGAGCAGTGGCAGTGAGTTTTTAATAAAGTTCGGCCTGTAGCTTGTCTTCTGATGATCCCCAAAGGAACTGTTCCCAGAGGGAGCTGGGGAGTCCTACTTGGTCACCTCTCTGAGCTGCTGAAATCTGCATTTACTGTAATGATGTGGTGATGGTGAACCTTTCAGAGCTTTCAGTGAAAACAGCCCATGGCAGCACGTGTGGCACAGGTTCACCGCCACTGATGTAGAGTTCAGGTTTTAAAACTCATGGTCTCCAAGGAAACTGTGAACAAGGTTAAAAGTCAAACAAGTCTAGGAGAAAGCATTTGCCACTCTTCTCAGAGTTAAAGAATTAATATCAATAATTTATAAAGAACAAATCAGCAAAACAACCTCCTATGCCCCATCGAAGATGGATTTTAGGTGAATTACTGAGAAGGAATTCAAGTAGCTAATGAAGAAATAGAAAGGTGATCAATAATCACCGTTACAGAGGAAATGCAAAATAACAATTGGATGCATATTTTTGTTAAAAATTACTTGCTTTAGCCTCGTGGATATGTACAGCTGTGGAGACACTTGTCTCTCTTTTTGCATTTGTTTCCAGTCTTCTCAGAAAATGATGTAGACATCAGTAAAACAGGACAACACGTATTTTATGTAACAAGTTCATTTTACGTTCTATTTTATTACCTACACACACACACTCATGCAAGTGATCTTTCACAAGTAAGAAGTGTTTTAACATGCTCCATGAGGTAACAAAAAGTATATAAATCTCCCCAAATAAATGTTTTCTATAAGCAGAACTTCAAGTAAAGGAAAGAGGAGGGAGGTCATGTTCACAGGAGGAGACGGCCACTGGAGGCAGGCTGTTAAATGTTATCAGGGCTCAGGAGCCTTCTGTACAGCCTGGCTCCAGCAATAACGACAGGAGAACATTCCCAAAGAGCAGGGCTCTCTTCTCCCGGGAGCCTGTTTAAAGACCTGGCTCCTCCTCCGCCCTCCCCTGGAAGGCTGGGAGAGGCCTGGGTGAGCGAGGGTCTGTGGCAAGGCGCGGCAAGGCCCGAGCAGGGGCCGCCTGGAGGCAGCAAGGGGAGAAACTTGAACTGAGGACCAGGCTGTGTGTGGGGCTGTGTGCAACTTTCATCCCAGGATCGGACGAGGGTCAGCGCTGTAGAAGGAAAGCGTTGCAAAGCCAGCTGCAACTCTACTAAGAAAGCGCTTTGTAATGACGTTTCCCAGTGAGTGGGCTCCTTTGGGAGACGCCAGGGCCACGTCACTGCAAGTATCTAGCAGAGGAAAGAACAAAGCCCTTGGTGAAGAATTTCTCTGCTGGATCAGTCCTGACTGGCATCAAGGTCTCTCTAATCCTTCCAACTCTAGGATGTAATAGTCTATAATTTACTTGTTAAGTGTTTCATCTAGCGGAGTCTAGCAGATCAGAGGGGTCACATAACAGTACGAGGAACGAGCACTAGATTATGGGGCCACTTGGGAAAACATACTGATAAAAAAAATAAGTACAGTTCTCTAGAAATACTATGGAGCCAACTCTCTCCAGATGGAATATAGTCAGTCTCACCCACAATGTCAATAACCCATCCACCTCTTTCTCTAATGGGGGCTCAGGAAGTTTTGGCATTTTCCTCCTACTGTCCCTTTCCTGGCAGTCCTCTGCGACCCGTCCTGGGAAGATGAGATAATAATGGGACTTCAGAGCCTTGCATCGGATAATGCCACCTCTCCATCTGCCTCTCAGTGTGTCCCAGATACTACTGCAGACAGACCTCATTAGCAGCTTCATTAATTGGATCTGCTTTTGCCAAAGCAGTACAACCTACACTCAGAAAGTTGCACATCTTTAATTGTAAGGCTACCACAAATTTAGTAGCAGCTGGTGTGTGTGTGTGTGTGTGTGTGTGTGTGTGTGTGTGTGTGTGTAGGTGGGTGGGCGGGTGTTAGAGGAGGATAAGAAAGAAATCCATTTATATATAATTCAATTATAAGATGACTCTCCATTTCAAAAAAGTAAAAATATACAAATATTTTAGAGATTAAAATTTGCTTCTGAGAGCACAGTGATAGTCATCCCAGGTCCTATAATGCAGCAACCAAGGTGAGAAGGCTGCAGCAGCCCCTGGGCCAACACAAAGAACATTTTGGCTAGGAAAGTCACGAACACATAAACGGGAGGAGGAGGAAAGCTGCCGATGCCAACACTTCCCCACCCGCTCGGAGACCTTCTACTAAGCAGCCCAGGCTCCCTGGCCGCTGTGACTGGGGGTAGTGGGCATTCTGCAGCAAATCTAAGCTGCTCCTCCTTATGGGAGGCTTTGGAGTGAGGCGGTCTGGCTTTCAGCCTAATGCAAGCCTAACTAGCAGGCCCCTTGGAGGAAAGAGAAACGCCCAGCACGGTTTACCTTCCTGCCATCGCCAGACAGTGATGGTGTGCTCAGGGTCCACGCCCACGGCCACCAGGAGCTTTCCGGTGGCACTGAAGTTGATGTAGTTCACCCCTTTGGAGTGAAAGCTCCGCAGCATGGAGAGGGTGTGTTTGGTCATGGCGTCCCATATGTGGATCGAAGGTGTTGTTCCTAGGTGTGGGGAGGTACGACAGTGAATGGCGGGGCAGCGCAACGCCTGTGTTTACGCTAAAGTCTTCCTTCGACAGCTTTTTGGGGCATGACAGTTACTGGGCATAAGAGACTCATAGTCTGCACCAATCTGAGAAGGACAATGGGAAACTTGTTTTGAAGGCCAGTTTGTTGAAGGCAGAGCCCTGTGGACATTTATGTCCAACATACGCGCACACACACACACACACACACACACACACACACTTATGGAGGATTTTACACAAAGCAAACTGGTGGGTCAATGGTTTGTATCTGCAGTTCAGCCAAATACAATCGGCAAACACAACACACTGACATGATTTTGCTGTGCGGATTTAAACTACTCACAGATGGAACAGCCTTACCTGGGGTTTCCGTGGTATCACCTGCATTGGTGGCAATGGCAATGAGGAAGCGTCAGGGGAAAATGACAGCCAAAATAAGTCACATTTCTATAGAGAAGCACTCAACACCAGCATCAGAAAGCTCCAAATGAAATTTAAAAAATGGACATGGGTTCAATGAGAACAAGCACGAAGATACTTCTGTAAAAACCACCCTTGAAATGACAAAATAAAAACAAAACAAACAAACAAACAAACCAACTTTTCACAAATGTGAATCGGTTCACATTTGTCACTAGCAGTTTCCTACACAACAGCCAGACACACACCATGACCAGCCTCGGGCCTCTTTGGGGTCTGAAAGATCAGCCTCACAATTCCACAGGGATACAGACCACCCGTTTTTGAGCTATCAGGTTCTGCTCTGCCTTCATGGTTCTCAGAATCACCAATCACTAGATGTGTCAATTTACATCACAGATTCCTTTAAAGCTCAAAGAATCAGTAACAATAAGAAAAGATGAAGGTCAGCAACCACCCTGTCCCCAAACTGTGAACAAGTCACTATCCCTGCTCAATGGCTGCAGGTCGCCCTACCTATCTGGCTGGTGGCCACCACATTTCTGTATTTGGGGTGCTGGTTCACTGTGAGGCAAAGGATGTCATCCGTGTGCTCCAGGTAGAAGCTCTGGCTGCCTAGGAGAGAGATCACAGGAAAGACTGAACCCCAAAGCTGCCAAAGCTGCCAAAGCTGCCGTGGCCTCTTCAGAAAGTCCTTGTAAAAGTGACAGCTTAACGCTTGCAGAGTCTCACCTTCACAGTCAACACTGGGGAGACTGGAGAGCTTTTTCCTTTGTTTAATTCACATATTCTTTAATAGGTCCAGGGCTAGGGATTTACCTTGGTGGCATAAGTGCCTGCCTTGCAAGTTATACCGTCATGAGTTTCATCCCCGGTACCGATTAAAAAAAAAAGATCTATCTATCTTAAAAAAAAAAAAAAAGAGCTATGTAAAAGCTATTGTCTGTCACCAAATACACTCAAACTCCACTACTGCCATACATGGGTATAGAGAAGAATACAAATACAAAAGTTTCCAGAGTCCAAAATGATGAAGTTCAAGGTTTCCTTCTCCCTAGTGCGCAGGACCCATGGCTTCTCAGCGTCTGCATCTGCTCAGGGCAGGAGTGGGGTCTGGAAGTAATATTCTCCTGAGAGCATGGGAACCTCCTCATCACAAAGGGAAGTCTGTGTGTTATGGGTTAGAGCTAACCTGTCCCCAAGAGTCTTCATTCTCAGGCAGGACTCTGGAAGCTTACTGGGTGACCGGGGTGCCATACTCGTCAGTGGATTGACTCTACCGATGAGTCATAGCTCTATGTGCAGTTGGGAGGCGAGGTCTGGTCAGAAGGGCCCAGCACCGAGGGCTGTGACCTGGAAAGGTGTGTTCTTGTCCCCAGTTGCTGCTCACCTCTCTTCTTCCCCCCACTTTCTGACCACCGTGATGTAAGAAGTGTTCCTACACTAGGCCTTTCCACCATGCTGTTTTGGCCTCGGGGCCTGTCAGCCATGGACTGAACTCACTGAAGCTGAGGACTAAAATAAACCTCTTCTCAATTTTCAGGTGTTGGGTACTCCGTGCCAGTGATGGGAAAGTGACTAATACACTGTAGAGAGAGAAATACCTCAGGAATTCTTTTTAATCTCTTTTATTCACCATGTAACAATCCAGTTGGGTACAGGTCATGGCTTTATTCTCAGAACCCTAACTTGACACATGCCAAGCAAAGTGGAAAAAAGCATAAGAAATATTTTATAATCTAATTGTAGCAAATGAGTTTGTTGATTTCCAAAGTGACCACTATAACCTTCCTCAAATGCCAAGAACAAAGAGGTGAATGACGGCGCTGATGTGCAAGGAAGCTGCACACTGCTGCCTCTGTGCTGTGTAGCCAGAAAACCGAGAAATGACTGAAGATTTCAAAGCCTTCTTTTCCAGAAGACACGCAAGTCAGTTATGTACCGGATGATGTCCTAGTCTATAATCTACGTGTGACAACTGCACAGAACTGAAAATGAACGTGAAAATTTAAAAAAGATTTTGAGGTACAAATCAATAAGACAAAATGTTATCATACTTAAACCTGGTGGTAAAAATATAGACATCTGTTAGCTTTTGAATGTTTCTTTTTAACTAGTTTTTAACTGGAGCTGTCATGGTGTTAAAGGACACTCTGGGGATATTTCTGTTTATTGTTCATTATCATTTTTTGACTCAAGAGTCAAAACAAACAAAACTTGAAAGGTCTGAGCTGCTAAAAACGTAGTCACTGTGATAAACTAATGAGACATTTTGCCCTCTGTTCTGCTCCTGGTTTTTGTCTCTGAGAAGTTTTGTTCCCATGCTGGAGATCTGTTGTGAACACGGACACCTCTCCTCTTGGGCCTAACCAAAGTCAGGATGGGCTCGGGCCAGAAAGGAGGAGAGCTCTGACTCTGACCATGTCCAGGACTAAACAACACCAGCCTGGAAATGAGAGGAGCAGGCTCTGAAGTGAAGGGACGGTTAAGCTCCGGAGCACCTAAAGACCAGGAAAATATAGTGTCTCTTTCTTCAAAGTAGCTGTTCATACCATCACGCATAATAAGATCAATTCTTGTAAACTCTAGCAAAAGCTCTAGGCATGTACAAGCCTATGCATGTGCATCTATCCTTTCTGGATTAGAAAGAAAAACAAAACCAAAGCAAAACAAATTATGAGAAAAACAAGACACAAAAGGGACAAAACAAGACATCATGGTAGCCTTGCTGATTTCCTATGATCTTGTTGTAAAGTGCAGTAATGCTTTTACTCTTTGTTTTGATTGGTTTTAGTCTGTTTTGTATTATTTAACTTCAATATATGTGGAAGTATGGACAGCTGTTTTGTGGAGAACAGGAAACATAGCAAGCATTATTGATTTTCCTACTGTCTGGTTTTGAAGGCCTGTAATGCTTTCATTCTTTTGTTTTTGGTCGGTTTTGTTTTTGTCTTGTTTGAATTCACTGTGTGTGAAGAAGATATGGACAACTATTTTGAAGAAAATGAGACATCACAGTAGCCACTGTTGATTTCTTGTTGTCTTGTTTTGAAATCCTATGTTGATTGTATTGTTTTGTTCTGCTCTGCCTTGTTCTGTTTTGCTCTATTCTCTTCAAAATTAAAAAATAAATAAACAAACCAATAAATAAATAAATAAAGACCGAGAAGACATAGAGGTGCTCAGAAGGCAGCTCCGCCCTGCTAGCTACCTGTGGCGAGGTTCTGAACAACGCCAGCCGCTGCTGTGTGGAAGATGATGTCAGCACCGTCATTAAGGTAATGCAGGTTGTTGCGGCAGTCGAATCCTCTGTAGCCAAACACGTGGTCCAGAGCCAGCTCCTGTGCTCACACACACACAGATTAAAGCCACCCTCAGAGGAAATAACAGCAGAACGACAAACCCACACTGCATTAACAGCCACAGATGCCAAGAAAGGGTATGGCGGGGGAGATCACCGTTCACTGAAATGTTTTGCTTCCTGACTCACTGAGGACAAAACACAGCTCTTTCTTCAGTTCCCTGAAATGTTAAGGGTGTCAGGCTATCACACAGAAGTACCGTGACTTTTAAGCCACAGCTACTTCCTAGTTCCTTTACGTGAGCCAAGCTCTACAGGTTTGATGTCCTATAAAGGGTACCCAGAGGTTTCATGCCTGCGGTTGGCAGGCACTCCTGAGGTGACCTGAATGGCAGCTCAGACATTTGCTCTGATGAATTCCCATCCGTGAGGCAGAGACTGGCAGGACAGAATACGGGGCAAATGCCAGGCTCGTTCTGTTGGCTCCTACTTGTCCTACAAAGTGTCTGCACATTTGCATTTTCTTCCCAGCAACTGGATACTATTCTGGGTTTAGTCTTTCTCTTCTTCCTGTCTTGTTCTCTGTGACAGAGCAGCGGCTGATCCAGATCAGTTCTTAATTCTATTCGCCATACATGTGGGGCTCTTCTATGCCTGGCACTCTGCTGGTGGGACATAGGTCAGCAGGATGTGGATCCCTCCTCCTCTCTACTTTCCTTAATTCTGGCCTTTACTCTCTTCAAAGCTTGCCGATTGCAAACGTCAGATTAATTCTCTTAAAATACCATGACATCTCTACTCAAAATCATTCCCTGCCTTTCCCCACTCCTGGGATAAAGCCCAACTCTTCAGTCTGTGTGGGGAGCCCCTGCCCACATCCTCTGCTCTCTCACGCCCTGGGCAAGCTGGCTCACCTACTTCGTCCACATTTTATAAGGTTTCCTATCTTTATGATTTTGCTTTTTAAAAACATCTCTCAGCTGGCACCTGCCTATAATTCCAGTGATCTGAGAGACTGAGGCAGGAGGATCACAAACTAAAGCCCAGCCTGGGCAACTTAGCAATTTATCAAGATTGTCTCAAAAATTTTTTTTAAATGTTGGGAATGTAACCCAGTGTGAAGGACCTGAGCTTAATCCTGAGTGTGGCCAAGAAACCAAAATAAACACAAAATGTCCCTCATCTGGAAAGCCTTCTACTGTCAGCTCACTGAGTCTCCACCCACACCTCAAACTCTCCGTAAGGTGCTTCCCAGAAGCTGTGTTTAATGTGTGACTCTGCCCGGGACTGTTTCACTGAGGTTCTGAGAGGCATCTACAGTTAGCCATGTGGAGGCACAGAGGTTCAAGAGATCTTCAGAAAGAAGAGTGCGTTAGACACGCACAAGTCTCTGCTGGCAGGAGAGAGGTGAGGCCTCGGCTTTCGAGGGCTGAGCTCTTGGATCCTGTCTTCTCTGAAGTTTAGCTGCGTTTCCTTATTGGTGTGGTGTTCCCTGTTAAATCTAAAAAAGTCCGCTTTGCAATTAAAAAAAAAACTCTGAAAAAAGTTTTTTGAGTATCACTGAATTTATAGTGTAGAAGGGAATTTTCTGGTGGGGGGAGAGTATCAAGAATCAAACTCAGGACCTCACTCTTGCCAGGCAGGCGCTGTGCCACTGAGCCAAATCCCCAGCCCTCAGAGGAAGATAAATTTGAAAGAAGGCAGGCGCTAGAGTATGCAATGAGGGCTGGGGAAGGGGTAAGGACGGGAGGTGGGGTTGGGGTCAGGGTGAGGGACATCAGGAAGGACCACACGGTGCAGACATTGAGGGGGGCTTGGGTGTGGGGAGCAGAGAAAGGGGCCTTCCAAGCAGAAGGAAGCAAAATTTCCTTCTGGGAAGGAAGGGACTTGGCAGTCCAAGTTAGAGTCAGAGAACACTAAGTGGTGAGTTTGGGGTTTGAGATCTGCAGTGGAGAACCATAGCCAATGAGCTTGGAAAGTGGCCCTGAGTAAAGTTCTGAAACCAGGACCTGAATACCACTTGCAAAGGGGGAATCTCCTGGCTCTTAAGATGTTAAATAAAAAAGATTTATATTTTAAGAGTGAACTGTGGGCTGGCTGGTCTCCCTATGTAAATAGGTTTACTAGAGCTGATCTTCATGTCTCAAAGACTGAGTCCAATTCCTTCCCCAGGGCGGTGACTCTGATGCACTGGACATGACAAATCCCTTAACATTCCTTGGGCCACTGCATCGTCCTTTGCCAGTGGGAACATTAATAGTACCCACCTCATAGGTGAGAGCTTATACCAAAGACTCCACCATGGGCAGTGTGTCAAGTGGCCATGGAAAGGGCTTAGGTAACAGTACAGACAGCAAGTAAGTGCTCTCTTTCCTTATCTCTCCTTCTTATCCACGAAAGGGGTGCCGAGGGCCTGAGTAGTAGGGAGCCAGGCTTGCGGGACTAAGACATTTAGAGTGAGTATTGACAGGCTTGACGACAGGGCATCAGGGAGAAGGACTGGACCAGCGGATGATTCTGGGTGCAGGGGTGGGGGACACAGGGAGCCAACAGAGTCATGTGAGTTCATGATGGCATCCACCGGACAGGCAGATGGAGATGTCCACCAGGCAGCTTCAGAACATCAAGACTGGTTTACAGCTGCAGCAGTTTAATCTCCTTACCTCAACCAGCTTCTTTTTTTTGATGATGTTGTTCTTCTGGAGTTTCTCGGGCTGAGGAGCTGCACGGCTAACAGGCGGTCTGGAACAGAAAGAAGCCAGAAGTGCAGCACTGAACAAGAGGCTGCTGGCTGTGTGCCTACTGGCCGAGAGAGACCAGGGCCAGACCCACTACCCCGAGGACCCTCGACCTGAGGCTGCTCTGTCCTGCCCTCCTTTCTCTGCGGTGCTGGGGATGGCAGGCTCCGACAACAGCTGTCCCTCTCCTCCCTGTCTAGCAGTATCTAGGATGGGGGAACTTTTGACCTGGAAGGGGCTTGCTTTATAACTAAAGAGGAGCCCTATGCATGGGACTAAGAGGCCACACTCCCTGGACTGCTGGCCATTTTGCAGATAGCGATATGACAGTATTGTGGTGGTCACAAATTGGGATGTGGTGTGACTTACAAGCCAGGCGACGGAACCAGCCCTATGGGTTGGGAAGCATTCTGCTGCTATACCATACCTAAGGTTACTTGTCCCTTTTCAGTTTTGGGGACCAGGACCTCCCAATTCAACTAAGAACTTTTATAAGGAAGAAGTCCTAATGGATTCCTGATGAGTAGACCACCGTTGGTGGCACTGGATTCCCTTAAATTGCCCTCTAAGAACTGGGGGTGAATGAGGGACACTTGTCCCAGCTTTTACTGCATCTCCCAAATACATCAGTTCCTATCCTGGGGAGACACAAAGAGAAAGGGTTACCTTGATCCCCTTGGAAGCAGCAAACAAAGCCAAGTAAGAAACTTAGTACAGTTTAGAGCAGCATTAGCAACCACTTCATTCATGCACAAGCATTTTCCAAGTGAACAGACATTCCTGTGTGGCACAAATCATGCTTCCCCAGCATGCCAGCAAAGAACTAAAACAGAAATGAAAGAGTGCACCAGTCTACAAATTCAGAAAGCTCATACCCTGGCGTCTCTGGGCAAACTCTGCACTAAAGCGCCTACAGAATAGGGAGAGAAAAGGAAGCCTTGTCAATGCTTCCCGCGAGCTCGCTGTACCTTTGCACTGGGGACTCTGCTTATTTTAGAACGTGCTAGGGAGAAAGCGGTTGTCAGAAAAGCGATGACATCCTCTTGGCTATCATGGGGAGTTATACACAATGGATGCTTTGTTCCCAAATTAAGTTCAGCTCATAATTTAGTCTAATAATTCCTGGCCTTTCTCAGTAGATCGGCCTGCCTGCTAGAACAGCTTGTGGATTTTTGCATAGGGAGGAAACAAGGTACCTTTATTTTCTCAGGAACTCTTCGATAAAAACATATTATATAATCGTAAGTGGTAAGTGGACCAAATGGTATTATAATCACTAATGAAGGATGGAGAGAGAAAACACATCTCTACCAAATGACACCCCCGGCTGACATCATCTCCACTGAGCGAAATCTCAAGGATGGGGCACGCCAGTTCTCACACTTGGATGCATCCTACACATTAATCATCACTTCCCAGGGCATCTGCTCTTTCTTCTGTTTTAGTGGGCCTCTCAAATGAAACTCGTGGGTTTCTTCCTTCACCTAAGGATATTTCAGTGTGTGCCAGAAGCAAGCCGGGGCTGTGAGGAGAGCAAGAGGACGCTGCGGCCACAGCATGGGTCATGAGGTTTGTAATCTGAGACTCAACCCAGGGTTGGTGTCCGGGTGACACACAGTTGTATAATACACAACATATTATACAGTGCAGAGTATGCATTCCAGCACAGACACTGTGTACTGATATATACATTGCATTGTATATATACACACAGAAGGCAATTTGATGCTTTTCACCTTGATTTTCAGTAAAGAAACTGAAAAATAAAGCAATCTCAGAACGATTCTTTGTTTCACAAGCATATGGTTAGAGCTGCAGTGCTTCAAAACCGGAGATGCGAGGAGCAAGGGCAAGAAACCTGCACCGTGGCAAACTCAGCGTGTTGTGAGTATTAACACTTTGAATTGTGGATTCTGCGTGAACCCTTGGCACTGGATGTTTACCCAGCACTTGTGCTTTTCCAGAACGATGTGGATACTTACTTGACAATTCCCTGCCTCCAAAGGAAAGCAAGTTAAAACACAATACAAGTATTAAAGGCTTCTTTCCAAGCATCTATAAACAGTGTTCGTAACATCAGATGTGGGAGGGACTGCCAAAAATTTCGAACACTCTAGGTTTAGCATTTTTCAGCAGATCTAAATCCTTCCAGATTTAGATTCCTTTGGAAATGTGACTCTGAAAAGCTTTGGTGAGGGGGGAAAGCACAGAGGGTAAGGGGGAGACTCAGTTTTTAGTCCAATAAACTCTTTCTACATAGTTGTTCCCATTTGGCCCAGGATGAAACTGGGCATTGGCTGAACCCAGGGAGGGAAGTGCTGGGAGGGGTCGGAGGAGCAGAAATGCAAGAGAAAGCAGAGCTCTGAATGACTCAGGAGACCAGGGGAAAGAGTTTCCAGTGGGCAAGAAACTTACCAAGGCAGACTGGCAAGAGCCCAAATACATTGGATAATTATGAGAAAGGGTGACAGACAGAACTGAGTACAGACAGAGCAGGGAGAAGCTCCACCCAGGCTGAGAGGGTGAAGTCAGGAGAGACCTGTGAGCCAACTATGTGACTTTGTGCTTGCATGGTTCTTAGGCCGAGTGCCGGCGCAGGCTGTTGACGATCCACCTCATTTGTGGGTAGAATCAGCACATGGTGCCCCTGTGAAAGTAGGTGACACCTTCTGTGGCCTAACAGGACTCTTAGAGGTCAATCCCCGTGGTTATCTCCTGCCTAGAAGCTGGGCTGCTGAAGAGAAAGCTCGGCTCACTGAAGGCATGTGGAATGCTGATCTGACATACGTAGGCTTATACCCCACAAGGGTCCCTGAGGATATAAGATGTGTGGTAATCCCGGACCCCAGGATGCTGGACTGGCATAGGGAGGGGAGGAGCGGAGCACACAATGGGCCTAGACGTACAGGAGTTTAGACTTAAGGCTCTCTGAGAAGCTTTTGCAGTAATAGTCTCCACTATGAGAGCCAACAGGGTGTGAGGTTCCCAGAGCTTGTGGGAAACAAAGTGCTTCCAGTAGGTATTCTAAAGGAAGGGTGTGGGAGGAGAGAAGCTCAGTTCAAATTAGCCACAAACTACAATTTTGAAATTATTTTTACTATTTAGTCAGACAATTTGCAATGTTCAAAGTTCAAGTTCTAAAATGTACCATTGAATGCTCTAAGGGTTTCTAGAATGTCTTAGGAAATCTCCTTAACCCTGCATCCTGGTCTTAAATGGTAAGCAGAACATAATCTGGACTGCATTTTTAGAATCATCCTCTAGTAAGATTCACTACCCAATCCCATGGATGGGCTTCTGCGTCTTGAACCCTCCCAATGCATGCAAAATTGTGTTTGCATGTGTGGGAAAGGAAGCATATTACACTCAGAATTTCAAGAAGTGTGTGGGGCAGTAAAAGAGGGAAAAGAGTCCCCCACACCTGAGGGAAAGAGGGAAGGAGGAGAAGATGTTAAGACCTGGAGGGTAAATCCAGCTTTTGACAGTCTTCAAAGCCATAGAGGTTGTGTGTTATTAAAATAAAAGGAGCTGGCTTCTGTTAAACATATTATGGCCTTCCAGAACCATCTACAGTGCTTCTCAGTGCTGGAGTTAAAAGAAAAGAGTCAGACAGGAGAACCGTGGGATGTCCTGAAGAAAGCTGGCCATGCTGAACAGGCTCTAGACTGAAACATACGATACAGCTTTAGGCTCTGGTTGTTTGCTTTTTAAATTGTGGGTGCAGTCTCAGAGTTGGTCATTTTAGGTGAATATAAGATAATTTTGGTGAAAGAGGGGATGCTGGATGGAATGGAAGTAACTAAGAGTAAAGATGGCCAGGTCACTGGAGAGACCACTGCGATAAGCCAAGGGAGGAAAGACAAGGAACTGGACTGTAGAAGTGGAGGAGGAACACAAGTGAATGCAATGTTTGAAGACATCCTGGTAAAGTAGACTTCATGACCTTTTGCAATAGACTGGCTGGGGGGGGGGTGAAGTAGGAAAAATAATTTTCCGGCTTAGGTGTCACGTGGATTATGCTGCTCCTGATGGAGACAAGAGAAGAGGGTTTATGAGGGAAGACGATGACTTCATTTCTGGCATGTCCAGCCTGGGGGACCTCCTTGGACCTTTGGCTGCAGTGTGGGTATGGGAGATGTGACTCGGAAGCACCAGCTGCCGGATGAGACCCCTGAGATGAATCAGGGGAGGGTACAGGGTAAAAGGAGAAGCCAGCCAGAGGTGAAATCCTCAAGACCAGCTACATTGAAGAGCTGGAAGAGGAGCAGGCAAAGGAAGAGCACTGGGAAGACAGAGACGAGGTAGGACAGGAGAGGCTGTTTTAAAAAGGAGATGCGCATCTGTAACCACACTGTCCAACGCAATGGTCACTGCCGTGTCTGACCACTGAGCACTTTTCCATTATTTCTTTTGCACACTGCTACTCTAGGAGAGGCCAGTTCTTCCCTTTAGCAGACCAAAGTAGAGGAAAGTTGAGTGGATTGGGGAAAGAATGGAAGGCAAGAGAAGACGGAAGAGGACAGAGAGTAAAAGAAAAGAGCTGGTGAAGCTGTGACGAGATGGGTCGCAGGGTCGGTACGGAACGTGCAAGAGCGAAGGAAACCGGGTGGCAACGGGAGACGAGGCATCCAGCTATGGCAGAGGAGGGCCGCGGGGTCCAGAGCGGGGCCTCAGCATTCGCTCAGGGCGCAGTCCTGCTGAGTGGCTGACAGTGGAGCACGGGAAGAAGAAAGCGGAGGCAAGTGTCAAGGGGAGTTCACGTGCAGCGAAAGAGGGAGACGCTCTCGGCAGGACTAGACAGTCGGCCGAGGACAGGACAGACGTCCGCTGACTGCTAGCAGGGCGGCAGAAGTCAAGCAAAGAGAAGAATGAAAATGAGCCAGCAGTGCAGAGACCCCAAGTGCAGCTGGCAGTGTGGCCTCTCTGAAGGGGACACTCTGCGCTGATTCGTGACTTTCTAGTTAGAGAAGTGGACGGTAGGCTGGTGAAGGGCTGAGATGATAAGAGAGTGGTATAAGGTCAGGAGGGTCTTGTGAACTTGTGAAAATGGCAGAGTCTAGGAATTGATGCCTCTGGGAGAATAAAGATGAGGTGTACTGAGAAGTCTAGAGGTGAGTGCGTTACAGAGGGCGAGCACAGTAGCTCTGGGTGACGACACAACCATGGCATGGCAGGAACTGCGACTGGCCAGCTGAATAACCAAATGTTCCAGACAGAGAAAGCTGACAAATGACAGAGACAGGAGGGGCAAAAGATGACAGAGACGACAGGAACTTTAGAAGAGCTGGAGGAGGCAGGTCAAAGTTATATCCACTTACTATAAAGACAGTTATGAGAGCATTCTTACACTCCGCTACACAGCCCACTAGCAGACTTTGGGGGCACAAATTGTGCATCCTAACAATCACTTCTGCAAATGCATCATCATTTACCACATTTTGACCTCACACCAGTACCAGATTTCCCCAAAAATAAGTCCTAGCCAGAAAATAAGCCCTAACATAATTTTTCAGAATGCTCATAGTATAAGCCCTGCGCCCAAAATAAGCCCCAGTTAAGATTTTCGCCTAGCCAGTAGTATTTCACATGTCCATTGCAATACACAATGGCTGTGTTGAATTCTAAAATATAAACAAATAAATATCAATACTATTCAGATTACTATTTAAAATAAATGATATATAAATTAAGTATTTGTAAGTACTCAAATGGGCACCTTCTGATGAGAGGAAAATACGTAAAGAGAGGAACTCTTACCGCCGAACGATCAGTCAGAGCACACCCAATGCACAAACAACATGCACTCTTGATAATGAGTAGATGTGCTTATGCCTAATACAAATCTTCATAATTCAATATATCGTGTGTTGTGATAGTTACACTTACTATATTCATGTGAAATAAAGAAATACTTCCTGAATTTTGATGCCTGCAATTTTTTTGGTCACTTTTGAGTGGACAATAATCCTTAACAGTCATCATTTTTGTTACTATTGCAGTCTTATGTCTTTAACATTTGATTTAATGAGAGCTCTCTGAAGCCCAGCCTTCAGGAGTTTGTGACTTGGGTGAAGAATTCACAGGAGAAAATCACTGACAGCTGTGCTGCCAGTGCATTGTGAGCAGGCCACATGGACCAGCAGTGCTTGTTTAAGGTGGGCTCTACTGCTGAACGGGAGAGATTAGGACTAATTGTTCCACAGGACACAGAGTTGCAAGAAATCCAGGCTGGAACTGAGGGTTTGGAGAGCTATGACTGTGTTCCAGATGATGACATAGTTTCAACTAAACAAATGTAGGTTTTTGTACATGCATTACTGTGGGTTGTTGAATATGAATAAGTGTTAACTGTTTTACATTAAAAAATAAGACATCCCCTGAAAATAAGCCCTAGCGCATCTTTTGGAGCAAAAATAATGTAAGACCCTGTCTTATTTTCAGGAAAGCATGGTAGAAATGTTCCTGGTGGCATCCACTCACTCCAAAGATAGTACCTGAGAGATGTTTAGAGACTTGATTAAAATAACCATTCCCAACTCTACCATGCTGTTCTTTTTTTTTTTTTTTTAAACCAAGGCTCAAACTCACAACCTCACCCTTGCCAGGCAGGCACTGTGCCATTAAGCTATATCCCCAGCCTTGCCATACTGTTCTAATAGACACTCTTTTGACAGAAAAGTGCTTACCTATTTTTGGTGCATTTTAGAAATCTCACTTGTGAGTTAATTTGATTCAACTGATTACACTGTGGGACTGTGACTGCCTGGGCACATTTTTAATCTTTTGAAAAAAATTTTCTAGCACATTACCCCTGGATTTTTATGCCCTAGTACACTCTTTGTGATAAAAAGTGAACAATGACTCTATGATGAATGGCGGTCTGAATTCCTAAAATAATCTGTTATACAGAAATCACTGCTTTTCTAAGCAACACAGAAAACCAAGGGGTTTAAGAAAAATCATTTCTGAAAATAGCATTAAATTCATTTTAAATAGAAATCAGCTAACTATTCGGCTTTTGGTGGTTCCCAGCTAAACACAGGCCTTTGAAATGATTAATTTGAGCATTTCATAGTTAGTAGATACTGTTATTTCAGTTCCTTCCACTCACCTTCATCGGAACACAGAAAAAGAATTTGGTCAGAGCAAAGGAGCAGAGCTTTGGCAGAATTAAGGGGTGGAGGCGGAAGGGGAATTTGGTCTGGAAAGGCAGGGGTAGGGGTTTATCCTGTCTGCCCTGCACAGGTGAAGTCCCCTTACAGGGCTGAGGGCTGAGCTCAGCTTTATGCAACACATAAAAGCTCTGTGTGCTCACCCTTAAGCTCCTGAAGGTCATTCCGTCCTCACAAATGGGATGCAAAACTCAGAATTAACGATTCATCCCTGTTTACGGGACCAAGCTCCAAGTCAGGCTTTAGCCAGATTGATTAGGTCTCAGTACATTAAAATGTGGTAGTGCTGATTTAACGGGACTGGCAGCTCTTAGAAACCCTAACAGTGTAAGTTTACGAAGCAGCTACTGATCAGGGGTGACAAAGGGCTCCTGTCAGGGCCCAGGAAACCGGCCGGAGAGAACGGCCGTTGACTAGAGGTGGACAAAATCCTGGAGGGCAGCACTGTCTGCCTGCACCACGCCGCTCCGCAGCCTGAGATTCCCACAGCTACTGAGTAACTGAATCTTTTTTTTTTTTTTCAAATTGGGGGCAAGTTTTCCCAGAAGATTTCAGTCTCTAAACATAGCATAAAAGGTTAGAAGAAAAACTGGGATTGCCTATATATGGTGGTTTAACTTGAGGAAATCTGTCTAAATCTCCTACTTTTTAACACTGTCACTTATGAGCATGTCCTTTGATTCATTATAAATCCAATGACCAAGAAGCCTTACATGTAAAATAAGCGGGATAGGCAAAGTAACACAGAATTGTTTTATCAGTTTCTTTAGTTTGGGGTTAAATACAAATAACATTTCAATTCTTAACAGACAGGCACCTAAAACAAAACAAGCAACAACAAAAGTCTAACTAAGAGCAGTCCTGGGGGCAGGTGAGACATCCTCAGGTGGGCTACACCAGTTCTCACAAAGACAACAACACCCAGAGGTGCTTATAAAACGAAGGCAAAAGAGGTCCCGGCAAGGAATGAATTTGCAGAGCATTCTCAAAGCCAGATTCATTGGCTTAACTACTAAGAGAAGCAGGTTAAGGAAATTCTTCCTCTCATCTACTCATTCAAGAAGCATTTGCTTCATGTGTCCTATTTACAGGACACTGGGTTAGGCATGTAGTAGCAACACAACAGAGCAGACTCAGGGAGCGGAGAATCTTACAGACATAGTTTACAATCTGGTGGAATGTAAAATATCCTGATGTCATGAACCTGAGGTAGGAGTTGAGCGTGGAGGCAAATCCACTCAAGCGAGTCGGCGTAATCTATCAAAATCATGAGACCCAGAGCACACGCGCAGCGCAGTGAATCCGGATGACCCTGCAGCTCCACTGCACCAGGCACGGGATGGATTAGCGAAGTGCCACCTTCAGTCCTCAGTTACGTCTGGCGTGAAACCAAGAGAGCCTTGGGTGGGACAGTTAAAGCTGAGGCCAGGCCAGAGTGAGGTTCTGATACGAAACCGTCTCCAAGGCCTTATTTCCACGAGGGAGAAGCAATCTACGAATCCAGATACCAGAGCCCCTGGAAGGCTCTTCCCTGCCTGCTCTCACTCGGGAGAACACAGTCTTTGCTACTTCAGCAAATGGAAATCCTTGTTGCCTTCCTGTCCAACTCTGTTCAGGATACTGAGAAGCTGCGAGGAATGTCTTCAGGACCCCCAGTAGCTGGCTACAGACCCACAATGAAGGAGAGAAGAGGGTTCTGTGCTCAGCAGGAGGAGTTTGGAAAAGCTACTCATCTCTAAAAGAAAAAAATCTAATTTTTAAAGTTTCATTTAACAATGCTGGTTACAATAAGGTTTTGGTTGTCCTGTTTTGTTTATTTTGGTCCCAAATTAATAGCCTGCTTTAGTTCTTTAGTTCCTCAGCCCCAAAGAAATGGCAGAATATGCAGATGCCAGCCCCAGGAGGTGGAGCCTGGTTCCCTTTCCCATGGTGGGTGGCGGAGGGTGGCTGAAGACAGGTCTGTATTCTCTCTGTGTGTTCCTCACCCACCTGTGGATGTGTATGCAGGCAGGGCGACTTGCTTCGATGTCCTCAGAGCCAGCTTTGAGTAAATTCTTTCCCCTTTCCCCAAATATATAACCACCTTTCATTTGGTCAGCAGTGAGCAAAAAAAATCTGTGTGTATGAATCTACATGCCAGGTAACACTCCGACATTTCTTTATAAACTACAGCATACAGTTTTATTTACAGGATTTGGTTTTTGCTTATGGTTCTTAAACCTACTCAATTTAACTCAGAAGGAGTATGAGACAGAAAATAAATTTTAGGATTATACTTATTACGCATAAGCAGCGTTTAAGAAAATGTTTACAAAACCTTACTGATCCAGTGAAATTCTGAGGTCTACTGGAGCTAGCTTCTGCTGTCTAACAAATGAAGATACTACTACTTTAAAAGGCTCAAAATCTGCTTCTTGTTTTCATTTGGTAAAAAGTTTCTTAGTTTGCTAAGGAACATATGTTAAAGACAAGCGAATACGTACCAGAAAGACTAAAATATGAGTGTAAGAGAGTAGTCATGGACCCCTTCTCTATGACGCCCTGCTAAGGATACCTCTGTCTCCCCCTGCGGCAGCTGTGACAGATGTCAAGTATGATAAAAGAAAGTTAAGTAAAAATTACGAGATAAGGAAGATTATAATTTTAAAATTATACATCTAAGAAAAAAATGGCAGCTCCAGAACACAAGATTTATTCAAGCTTTGCTTTGTTTCGTTTTGTTTTTTCCTTCATCCATGAAAAATATACCTTGATCCTTTAAGGCTGAGCCCTGGTTCTGCACTTTTTACCTTGTTAACTGCGCCCCCTCCTTCCAATACCCATCCCCAGAAGTATGCTATTAAGAGGATAGCGCACCTCAGCTTTAGTTTGCACTCTAACCTGACCCACCAGACGAGTGGAGTGACAGATACTAAGAATACATGTGCTAGATAACCCATCTGAGGGAAATCCCCAAGTCCACATAAAACTCCCTATTTCTGACCATAGGTGCCTCTGTTTTTGTTGAGGACTGGCACTCTATTACCTTTAAGTGCATGCTTTTAAAATTCTTCCTAGTAAACCTCTGTATGCCGTTTTTTTTTTTTTTTTGTACCAAGAATCCACCTCACAACCTCATGCTTGTCAGGCAGGTGCTGTGTTGCTATGCTATGGCCCTGGCCCTGAATGCCTCTCATTGATGCAGCCTGGAAATCTTTTTCTGTGATAGAAGTTAGCAAAACTGTCACCTGCCTTACAGGTGGGGTGGGTGACTCAAGGTTTCTCATATCTGCTTTAGAACCTCCTTGGACCTTCCTTGTCCAGTGATGGATGGAGAAACAGCTGCCTTTGTGGCAGAAGGCAGTTTGTGAGTGAAACCGTTTCTCCCACAGAGGACCGGGACAGGGATGACACTTAAGATTCTCTCCAGAATGAGTCTGGGTAACTCACATTCCACTAAACCGAGGTGACTATTTCTCTTATTAAAGTTGCCCCGGTTGTTGCTGGGGAAGGAAGAGGGCCAGGAAACAAATGGCAGAGCTCAAAAAGGGGCACAGAAAGCGGGGAAAGAACACAGATTGCTCTTCAGAGCCCGCAGTTGTCCAGAGTGTGACAGTTTGAGGGTACTGAAAGATGAGATACTGATATCTGGGATTGTAGCATTTGGTCCAATAAGCCTTCGCGATGTAACAAACACAGAGACAGTGTAATGAACCCACGGAGAGACAGCCAAGGTACTCTGACCCTCACTCCCACTGTCCCTGCCTCTGCTCCTTTCCATGCTGTGTACTCTGGCTCTGTGCTTTGTTTTTCTATTAGGTCAATATTAGCTAAGGATAGCACTTGTAACCCTGCAGGATGGTTACAGTTTGACCCAAACTAAACTGTGATGCTAGGTAAAGAGCCTTGGTGGCAACCCACTTTTGGGACCCCCTCCTTCCTCTCACGTGATTTCTCTTAATAAAACTTTTCCTACTCTTAACCTCCTTTGATCCTGGTCCCATTCTTTGGAATCCTGAGACACAAACATGACACATCTAACACGTAGGAAGTTACTTCCTGTAACAATACTGCCTATCCAAGCAAAACACCTGGATATCTAGAATACACATGTCCAATAAACCAGTCACTGTTATGATATCTTAATTTCTTTTTTTTTTTTGTCTTTTTCATTTTTATCGGTACCAAGGATCGAACTCACGACCGCCTGCTTGCAAGGCCGGTGCTTATGCCACTGAGCTAAATCCCCAGCCCCAATATCTTAATTCCTATAGTTAGTTGTAATTTATTAGTGACATTGTTGTGTTGAGACAATTTGCCTTAAGTGCCAAAAATTACTTTTATACTTATTTTAAGGGAGAGAATACTTTCAAGCCTGTGATAAAGCAAGAGAGACTGGCAACAAAGCCCAAGGCTTTTTTAAGAAATAAAAGACTATGCCTCATGGTCAGAATGGGATTTTGACTTTACCTGTAAGTTATGTAACTTCTAAGTAAGAAGAAAAAGAGAAGACTGCACTTCTCCTTTTAGTCTTAGGTGAAAAAATGCTATCATAAGTAAAATAATGTTGTAAAAATGGTGTAGAAACAAAAAATGTAAGTTGTATATTATCTTATTTGTTCCTGAGTAGACAGCCAAAAACTGCAAGCCTCAGTGCTTGTTAATAAAGGATCTTGAAAAAAATGCCTGGTGCTGACTCGGATGCATAGAAAAAACAACCTGCACCCGGGGAATTAGCTAAGCCTCGAGCCAGAGTCCAAGGAGAGCAGGAAGACAGGAATCTTCCTGCAAGAACGATAACCATGGCATCATTTATTCCCAGTGGGAACCTGAGAGACTTGGCAAGCCGCCCCCAATGAGAACACTGAGTTGGCTCTTTAAGCCTTTGCTTCCATATATTCGTATCATTTGTTAACAAAACTTTTATCTCCTGATTGTTAATATCTTCCAACATTCATGACACTCTCAGTTCTACACAACACACACCTGACTAGAGAAGGGGGCCTGACTGCCCTGTCCAGCCCAGGGTATGGTGACAGCGAACCCCTGCATGTTGGGTCTCACTCTTCGTTTCTCAAAGTGCACCTAAAAAAGCCTCAATTCTTTTCAGTCTTCACAAGAGTCTATTTGGTATGTTAAGGTGGGCTGTGGCCTCAAGACCACGAGGAGCTTTATTGCTACCTGGATAAGAACATTTCACAGAACCTGTTGACTCTGGATGTAGGGCTAGAAGCAGTAACTGGCTGAGACTTTGGGATGTCTCTCTTGGGTGAGGTGGCTATTACATTTTCAATTATAAACTATACATGACAGCTCAAAATGCGGGCATTTAAAACATGTATACATGGAAAGCAGAGTAGACGTCTGCAGATTGGGGCGCATCTAGAAATTAATCACTCTAACTTTGCTACCAGCTCTGGATTTTGGTTGTGGTGTAACTGAGCGCAGTGCTGATGTAAGGTGCACGTGACTGTGTACTTACTAGGCTCAACCAAGGCTCTTTTATCCCAGGTCTCAGTGACTGGTTCAAGGGTAATCATGTGACCCATCTGAACCAATACAGCACCACAGGACATGTGTGAGGACTTGTGAATCAAAAGCAGTTTTTTCCTGCAGATTTTCACTCATGAAGACTGAAGGGTCTGGGAACTGCAGACTTTTTGCTATATGATGAATTTTTATAACCCAGAAGAAGCAGAATGGAGCTATGGAGAGAGAGCAGAATTGCAACAGCAAGATCAAGAGACACCTAAAGTTGCCCTATCCCTGGACTTCTAGGTATGTGAGTCCATAAAAGGCGACTTCGGGCAGAAATTTTCTATGTCATAAATCAAAAACAACATGCAATCTAGATGTGGTCTTGGTTATGTGCTAAAAGCTACTTCTTAAGATTTTAAAGCAACTCTATAGTAATCTGGTACTCAGCAAACACTAGGGATTTTGTCATCTGATGAGTTCAGAAGAATTGTTTTTCTTAAAGTCAGCACACAGAATACCATTCCTGGCATTGCGATGACATAAGTACTGCAAAACTATGCTTTCCCTGCCTTCCATTTTTCTTCTCAAAAGGAACTTTCTGAGATTTTCACTACTCATGAAATAATCTGAGCTGAGCTTAGAGAAGGACAAAGAAGCCATGACACCGTAAGAAAACACAACAAAGTAAGAAATGAGGTCAAAAGGAGGTCCTTGCCTTGAGGACAAGGGTGTACCAGGCTACAGTAGGGAACCTGAGAGGCAGGAGAAGTCTGGGAAGGTTCTTCTAGATCAGAATTAGGTTTGAGTCATCTGGTAAAGAAGGGAAGTGTGGGTCAGCCCTGAGTATCCAGGTAAGGTGGAAAGCTTGGGTTCCTGCAATTGCACAAGAATTCAGGACTCCCTTGGCCACACCCCACACATGGCAGCTGACGGCATGCTCAGCCAGGGCTGAGGACTGGCTAAGTGAGTCGAAGGAAAGGAAGAGAATCCCGGAGTCCTAAGGCAAAGAGAAGTGGGTAATTTCACAAGGGATTAGATACTTGGTAAGGATAGCCTCGTATTCTTTTGAGAGCCACTGCAAATTTTTTCCTCAATTTTCTTACTTCTCAGAAGATTGGAACTGAAATCGTATGACTTCAGAAGACTAAGAACTCATGATGTGTAAGACATTGCAAAAAAATCACCATTTAAAGTCTCATAGCTATTTTAAAATCAAATAACTCAATCTAATTAAAAACAACCCATGACTGTCTTATGATTTAGGAATTAGCAACTTGACTGCTTAAAAATGGTTGATGCATAATGTGCAGCTGTCTTCAAAGCATTTTTTCTCAATACAACAGATGCTACAGTCATCTCAGCAATTTCTAAGTGCTTTTAGAAACTGAAGAGGGATTTAATATGGAGATAGAACTCCCTGAAACACTGCTGAGACCAAATAAGCACAGAGCAGTATTTCCGAGCACACGTCTCCACTGGCCCTCAGGTGCTTTGCCTTCAGTAATCTTGGCCAGGTGTCTACAGGTATTGACATGAAGGGGACAATTAAGGGAAGGTCAGTCAGGCCTTGCAGAAGTCCGGACAGCAGCGCCAGGAGCTCCCATTTGACCACGCTGAGCTTTCTGAGGAAGGCACTGCTTGGGTTTCATGCGCCTGATGTTTTTCTATCTCTGCCCCTCTCTCACTTACAGTATGCGGGAGTCCACGTAGCGCATTTCTACACCAGCTGGAGACTAAGGTAGGCTTCCCAGCTTACTGTTGAGAGTCTCACCCACCTGGCCACTGCACCAAGGGCTAGTTGTCACCTCCTCACTCAATTCCATCACATACCCTGCTGTTTCACAAATCTCAAGTGCAACTATTTGTTCTGCACCTCAGAAACTAGCTACAGTGTCATCCCTAAGGCTCAGGTTCCCCTACAATTATTGATCAGGATGGGGAGAGACCACTGTCCTTGTTTCTGATTATGTTCTCCCCAGACAGAGGCTAAGTCAGGTGTCCTTTCCTGCTCAGTACCAGCTCCCTGGCTAGTGTGGGCCCGCCGTGCTCCAGGCACGCTGTGTCTCTGCTGTCAAGGATTTTTTAGTTATCTAGGAAGAAAAGATGCGATGTTTCTTTCAGACCTTATACTTACCTTAAAATTGTTTCTTTCACTACATTCAGGTATGATCTTTAAAAGTACCAGCGAAGTATTAAACTCCCCACTTCAATATGTCATAATACTAGAAAGTTTCTCTTTTGTTAAAAAATCTATCCAGTGGGTGCTAATATATGACAAGTTTTCAATGTGAAATCAAATAGCTCCAAAATGCTGACTTTTTCTTAAGAGCAGCTCTACCTTCTCATGACTCACTTTATGTTATACTGGACAGCAGGACCTTTTTATAGGCCTACCCAAAGAGACAGGAGGACACAGAGGAGGTTAAATGAGCTGAGCATTAAGTCTGCAATCAGCGGGAATTCTGGGGAGTTAGGATTTTGGTCAGATGACTGTATTTTAGTGACTGCTCCAAATCTCAGCACAATACACCACAACACTATAGAAATCAGTCAGAAGCAACTTTGTAAGGATAACCAAGTCCACACATTTCCTAATGGGATGTGAAATTGGGAAGGGTAAATTGTTTTAAAGAAAGTTTAATTTCGGCTGATTTTTTTTAGGGTAGCTTATGTAAGTGGGAGGCCTTCTTGTACATATGTGCTTATAGTTCTTGTCTTCTCAGTTCTTAGAAGTCTTTTAAAATAATTTTCTCTGTGTGGCTACTTTAAAACCATACTGCAAGCAAACTATACATTAGAGACCATTACAGAAAGCAATTTTCACCAAAATAGAACTCTAAACCTTCATAGTAACATCTAAAAAGATGGTAGGGGAAAATGAGGGCTTTTCTGTATCAGATTTAATCTGCTTGCCAATAACACACCCACCACTTAACCACACCTATTTTAACATCTGGCACTGAATTGAAGTGGTGGTTGGGAAATCATATTTTATTTCTTTGCATTTAAATCTCCATCCAACAGTGATAGGTAATATTTATTGAATTGAGGTGCTAAGTCATCTTTATTGAGGTGCTAGGTCATATTTATTGAACTGGTATTAGTAGTCAGAAAGCCCTACCAAGTACAAATAACTAGAATCTCATAAATGACACACCATGAGACCAGTATAATTGTGAGCCCTGCCAAGAGGTAAATAGCCCACACGGAATTCTCTCTCTCTCTCTCTCTTTTTTTTTTTTTTTTTAAAATTCTGTCTTTCTTTTATTTTAAAAACAAAAAAGAATAAAAATGATGATACAGAATTTTAAAATCACACAGAATTTTTAAAACATCTTTGAGGCCCATGAGATTCTCTTTATATTTTAGAATTTTTATTTCATTTTAGGCTTCCCATGGTGAATTATATAAGCATGAGCTTTTCTGTTTAGAAATTCTAAAATGTTCAACAATTTATCAGTGGTTAAAGTCAGACATCAAAAAGATATAAAATAATACTAAAAACCCTCTTCCTACATATACCATTGAAGCCAACATCATCAAATGAGGTAAGCCTCGGGTTACTAACCTCCCTGAACAAATATGGACAAATGAAGCACAGAAAGAAAAGGTAAAGGGATACCATACAGCATAATGAAAAGACTGGTTAGAATGGAAGACAACTGTGAGCAGCTCTACAACTTTCCTTGTGGCTCCAGAAATCTGACCTTCCTCCTGCCGTGCTAATCATCAACCTCTCCTGCCAGCCATTAAATTCAGGACAGCTTTTGGGCCTGGCCAAAAAGCCTGGCCTCTTTAGGCGAAGTAAACTCAGTCCCACCGAATGTCATGTCTAATCAAGTCATGCTCCATAACCAACCTTTAAGAGTAACCCACATCTGCCATGTATGGAGGGCATTGTGCGATTTCCCCCAGCTAAAGCCTATGTATCAGTTAAGACTCTGAAGATAACAATAGGCTTACTTAAGTAGCAACTTTGAGGATCATGAAAGCCACATTCTAGTTTAGATAAGTTTATCAGCTGTGACAAACACCAGCAACCCTCGACACACCATACCTTTCCTCCACCGACGCTTCCTTCAGCTGCTGGTGTGGTTTGGTGCCTTCCATTTCCCTGATGCTCACGGCATAGATCTTGGTGGTGTAGTCAATGGCCTTCTCTCTGGCAACATCGCTGTCATAGCCTCAAACAACAGAGTTTGGGGAGTGACTTGGTTTGCCGTGATGTGGTGGGGACGGGAGTGGAAGGAAGGGGAGCCTAGGTAAGAGGCAGAGGGCTCACCTCCGTCCTCCTCCGCATCGGTGTCGGACTCCTCGCTGTCTACCAGCTTGCTCTCCTGGGTCCCCACAAACTCCCTGGTCCAGATCATCAAGGCCGTGTCAGCGCCGCCCACTGTCAGTAGCACGGAGTCATTGTGCAGCCACCTCACGTTGGTGACGTGCGCACTGTGCCCCACATACTTCTTGAATCTTGCATGCTGTCCCTGTACAGAAAGGCAGAAATTAGCCATTCACCAGCCAGTGCCTCTAGGTCATGTCATTCATGTTGTTTTCTAGGATGGTTTCTCATGGGTGTAAACAAACAGTTCATTGAAAACATCAATGTCTCTACATGTTACAGCAACACATATTCCACCAGGACAGGAGTAGGAGACTAGGTGCCTTTTTTTTTTTTTTAACATTGCCAGTGGCTTATAATAGACCCTCAATAAGCACTTTCTGCGGTAATCTATGGAATGTTCCTGGGAGCCTAAGGAAGTGAAAAGGGCTCATTTTTGCTTCTCGCAATTACCAAATGTGCCACCTCACAGGTCTGTGGTGAAAACTGATTGGGAGCCTGGCTGACATTTGAGATGAACTGTGTCCTCCCTGCCATCTCCCACAGTGGCCTTTATACTGGTTCTAGCAACACCACAAGGGCAAGGGATCTCAAGAAAGATTTAAAACAAACATGATAGCAGTTTCTTCCATGGACACTGGAAAACATTTCTAATTGAACTCAGAGACAAAGCAAGTTCTTGTTCAATAAACATAACTCAGCAAACCAATTTACCAGTAATCAAGGAAGCCTTTGAAGTAGTGTGTCCAGGTCACACCACATGGACCTCCGGGAGGGAGGGGTGGAGGGCGGGCGCAGTCAGTGGCTCTCTCCAGGGACGAGTGGTGCGAAGTCAGAGCTGGCACTGAAAAGCTTCCATCTGGGGCTCCTGAGACACAGCCCAGCAAAAGCAGCTCCAGCAGGAGCCACTGAAAGAGGTAGAGTTTTTCCAACCTCTTGGTGGTTCCCAGGGAATACCTTATGCAATGTGGGAAGCCACATGAGCTTGCTAAGGTCATAAGAGGGTCACCAGTGTCCCGGATTCAAACTTAACTATACAAATGACCAGAGGCATCCAGAGAGTTTTGGACTGGGGTGGTGGAAAACCTGAAACCAGTGCAGACACATGGCAAGGAACAGGTGCAGGAGTTTGAAACTCTTGGTCAAGAGCTCTATGTATCTGGCTTCCCCCTCCCTGCAAGTTGGGTAGAAATACCAACTCTTAAGCAGAGTACTGAGTCTAGAAAGATTAGTAAAGCAAACAGGCTTTCCTCAAAAGCTGTCCAAAGCCCTTCAAATCACCCAAAGTCACTGGCTTGCTAGAAAATAGCAGAAAAAAATAAGAATTTCCAAGGGCAACCCCTGCATGACCACATAAATTCTTGGAATAGGACAGTCACAGAGACTGCAGCTATGCGCTTTGCTAGTCTTCCTGCTGGAAATAAAAACCTATGCAGGCATCTATGGCAAGTTGACTTTTTAAGAGGACTGAAGGTGAAAGGGCTGGGGAATGCCTCGTGTACTCTAGCTCACATGTAGACAGGATGGAAGAAAGAATTCAAAAAGCAAAACACAGGAGCAAACAGATGTTAAGGTGATCCAAATCAGAAAGAAATCACATTGCAAAGAGAAATGCCTAAGAGGGACAGGAACAAATTCTGGGCCACTGAAGCTATTTAACAGAATAGGAAACTAGATCAGTGCTCCATGGAACAATAAAGGAAATTGATAGTCACTAGTAGGTTCCAGAAAACCAGCTGCTATCTCAGGAAGCAGCAGCTGTCAGGGACACTTGGTGGCACCCGATAGGGCAAGCAGAAGCAGCATCCTGAAGACTGAGCCCTGCTGGCTGGATATGCAGCCTTTCTGGGTCATCAGGTCAAACTGCATTTCTAGATCCATGAATCCCCAATTCTCCTCACTCAGAGCTAAGGAAAAATGAATGACAGAGCCAGAAGAATTCAGAATGTGTCTGCACAGCATTGCTTGCTACTTTTAGTTAAGAAATTGAGGAAAATCTGAAGACAGCAATGCATCTTGTCCCCTCATTCACATTTTACAGTTTCTCTGTCAATAAAATTGTGACATTTTGTGAAGGAACCTGAAGGCTGGAGGGTGTGGAGGGTTTTCCAAGTGTAGCCAGCACAATAGGCTTGCAGCCTCTCTGTCTGGTGGAAGGGCAAGGAAGAAGGAAAGGAAGGTTAGGAGAGGCTGTCAGCCACAGAGATGGTGTCCAGGACAGCAGTCCGTTTTCTGGACGTGAATAAGGTTCTGGGTGCTGGTAAACGGTGGAGTCTGTCTCGAATCTGGAGACAAGGTGACTGTCAGGAGACTGATGATGTAATTGAGAAGCTATGAACTATAAAACTGAACAAGATAAATGCTTGCCATATAAAGAAAACTGTCTGTACAAGATGCCTAACAACTTAAAAGGAAGAAGAATGGGAAAAAGAGTCAAGAAAAGACAAGTTTTTAGCAACTGACAAATGGGGCTTGAATTTTGGACACACACTGTGTGATGGACAGCAGATCTCACCAGTATAAGATCTCACAGGTTGACCACATGGAACTCAATGCTAAACACAGCAGCGGCATGGTATAGGAATCCACTTGGGCTGCCATGACAGCATGAGTATTTGCACACATAGTATGCTTTGGTGACACTTGTTATAAGGACACCAATTCTAATAGATTAGGGATCCATCCTTATGAACTCATTTAACCTTCAGTGTTTCTATGAAGGTCCTGTTTCCAAATACAGTCAGATTGGAGTTAGGGCTTCAGTGTATGCATCTGGAGGGATGACACAGTCACTTCCTAACAGACAGTGAACTTGTTCAGCAGATCCAGAGCAACTCAAACTGTACAGCTAGAAATAGGCAGTGGCAGGGGTCCCTGTATTGGAGAAGGAAAGCTGGAAAGTCAAAAAGAAAAGAAGAGGCAAAACAGAAGTGACACTACCAAAGTGATTCACATTGGCCAGTGGTTTTCAAATGCTTTTATACTGTAAAACTTTTTCCTCCAATCAAATTTTATACAATAGAACTCTTAATAAACACTCAATTTAAAATGATGATCAGAAGGTACATAGGAACACTTCACAAATAGCGAAAGAACAGATGAAAAAGTGCCCAACATCTTCAGTCATCATATAAATGTACATTAAAAATAATTTAAGCTGGGTGTGGTATTGCATAGCTCCCAGCACTAGGAAGGCTGAAGCAGGAGGACTGCTGTGAGTTTGAGGCAGCTTGCACTACATAGTGAATTCAAGATCAGCCTGAACTATACCGTGAGACTCTGTCTCTGAAAAGCAACGTCAAAAGCAAAAAAAAAAAAAAAAAAAAGTGTGATCTAAAACTATGGTGAACATTTACATTTAAGAAATCATCACAGTAAAATACGAAAAATATGTACTGTCATTAACCCCTTGCTTCAAACACATAAGTCTCACTGTTCTTGCCACCACGTGATGCGGTCTGGGAGCTCTCTTTCAGGAGCATCTTTAGTTTTATTGTTGTGGCTGCCCCAGTGTCCTGAAGCAATTAAAAACGTTCGTCTTTCATGGTCATCTTGACTTTTGAGGAAGAGCCAGAAGTTGTACAGTATTAGATTTGGTGGATAAAGTAGATGAAAACACACCATAATATTTTGAGAAGTCTGCTTTTCCATAGGCTAGCGCTTAGCAACAGCATTGACTGGTTTTGACCACAGCTGATAAAGACACTCATGAAAGAGGACTTGTAGATCTGCTTCAGAAAATGGCAGGATGATGGGATAAATGTATTCAAGGGGAGAGGGAATAATGGCAATATGTTGTCTTTTAACATAATATCATTTGAAAAATTTTAAACTCATTGTATTTTTTGAGCAGCCTTTGTAGATATTGGAATCTACTGCCCAGAATATCTAAATTTTACAAGTCTAAAACCACCAAACATTGGCAACTAGAATGCTAGTTCAACATTTTTGGTAGGAACACAAAAGAAAATAACCACATTAGATAAAGGTCTGACAGTTTCTTACAAAGTTAAACACACATTTTATCATATGATACAGAAATTCCACTCCTAAGAACTTAGTTCAAGAAAGAAATCACATGTTAACAAAGACTTCCAAAAATGTGTACATCGGCTAATTTTCCTAATCTGGAAAAATTTGTGTCCACTCATAGGCTTATATATTTTGTTATATATGTATGATGGATTTTCACTCAGTTATAAAAACAAATGGTCTATTACATACAATATGGATAAATCTCAAAAAATATTATCTGGTGAAAGAAGCCAGACACAAACAATACTTGATGATTCTGTTGGTGGGAAGTTCTGGAACAGGTAAAACAGAAGGTTTACCTGGGAGTGAACAGGGGTAGGGACAGGCCGAGCAGGGGCAGGAGGATACTTCCCGGGTGGTAGTCATGATGTCTCTTGGTCAGAGAGTGGATCAGATCAGTGTAAAAGACTGTTGAGACTATCAGATAAAAGCTTTCAAACTTGTGCATTTTCAAAAGCTTTCAAAACTGTGCATTTTACTTTAAAATGCCATAAACAAATAAACTCTGGGTAATAATAATACACAGTGTTGAAAAATTTGGGAGTATTCTCATGTTTGTAATTTATTATCTTCTCAGTTTTATCACAATATAACTGACAAAGTTTATACATTCAAAGTATATAATGCACTGATTCGGCCTGTATACACATTATGAAATGATTAGCACACTTAAGCTAATTAACCGATCACCCCATAGAGATGTGTGTGTGGTACCGAAGATCTGCTGCTACCACACTGCAGGTAAACAGTACAGTACAACTACAGTCACTACAATGTTAATCTCCGGAGCTTACTCATCTTATAAGTCAACTTGGTGTCTCTGACTAACATTCCCTTCTCCACGCGTCACCCACTGTTCTCCGCTTCTGAGCTGAAGTTTCTGAGACTCCAGATATAAGTGGGGTCATATAATACTTGTTTTCCTGTGTCTGGCTTGCTTCACTTAGCACAATGTTCTCCAATTTCATTCATGCTGCCACCAAAGCCAGGATTTGTTTCTTTCTTTTCTCTGACTGAAAGGTACCCCACTTGTAAATGCATTGACCATGGTTTCCTTAGCATGTCTTCTCCAGAGGGCACTTAGCTATCTGGAACCATGCTGCAACGGACATGAACATAGCTTGCAGATACCTTTTGCAAGCACTGATTTCACTTCTGTTAGATATGTACTCAGAAGTGGGACTACTGGGTCACAGAGTAGTTTATCTGTACATTTTTAAGGAATTGCCACAATATTTTCCATAATGATTATACCAATTTACATTCAGACAGTGTACAATGGTCTCTGTTCACCAACACTTCTCTCTTGCTGTTTTGGTAATAGGTGTTCTAGTACAGGTAAGGTGACATTTCATCGTGGTTTTCATTTGCATTTCCCCAGAAGTAAAGCTGAGCACCTTTTCACGCGGTTTCTGATCTTGCTGTCTCCTTTGAAGCAATGTCTACACAGGTTCTGTGTTCAGCCCGCTTGGTGGCTCTGGGAATTGAGCTCAGAGCCTCACACATACCAGGTAAGCGGTATACCAGTGAGCTATATCTCCAGCCTCCTGTGCCTAATTTGGTGGGTTTTGTTTTCTTTTGGGTCACTGTTGCTTCTTAGCTTCTTAGCTATGTAACTTTTTCATATCTTAGGTATTAACAATCATCAAAATGCAAAGTCAACCTCCAAAATGGGAGAAAATATTTGTAAACCAGATATATGATGTCTGATAGATGAAATGAGATATATGATTTACAAATATTTTCCTCCCATTTTGGAGATTGCTTTTTCAATTCATTGATTGTTGCCTTTGCTACACAGAAAGCATTTTCCTTTGGTATAGTCCTGGGCCTGACCCTCCCAGGTCAACAAGGACCCGGGTGGGGAGACTGTTCCACTTGCTACTTTTGCTTTTTTTTGCTGGTGGTTTTGGTCTCATTTCCCAAGAAATCATTGCCAAGACCAATGTTAAGGGATTTTACTCCTTTGTTTTCTTCTTGAACTATGGTTTCAGGGCTTACATTTAAGTCTTAAATTCATTTGAGTTCACTTTCTCTATGGTATGGAGAAGGGTCCAACTTCAGCCTTTTGCAGATACCATTTATTGATACCATTTCTCAGATACCATTTATTGAACATACTGTCCTTCCCCATTGTATGCTGTTGGTGTGCGCAAAGATTAATTGACTTAATATTACTATTCTGTATTATAGACATGTACTAATAGATAAAAGTTTAGTTAACTACATACTCATGGATTTATTTTTGGATTCTCTATTCTATTCCATGGTCTGTGTGTGCTTTTAGGCCACTACCTTACTGCTGAGTACTTTAACTCAGTAATGGATTTTGATATCAGAAAATGTGATCCTTCCTGCTTTCTCTTTGTTAAGATTGTTTTGTCTATTCAAGTTCTTTGGTTGTTTCATATACACTATCTTAGCATAGTTTTTTGATTTCTTTTAAAAATAATTATAATTTTGATAAGGTTGGTATTAAATCTGTAGATTGCTTTGGATAGCATAGAATTGCTTACAATAACAATGATTCCAATCTGTGACCATGACCTGTCTTTTTATTTATTTGTGTCATCTTCAGTTTCTTTCATCAATGTCTTATTGTTTTTGGCATACATATTTTTTACCTTCTCAAATTTATTTTTAAGTATCTTATTCTGATGCTACTGTAAATGCAATTACTTTGACAGTTTGTCATTAGTATATAGAAATGTAACTGGTTTTTAAATTTGTACCCTGAAACTTTATTGGATTCATTAATTCACCATTTCTAACAGTTCGTGGGGGGAGCTTAGAGTTTCCTATACAGTCTATAAAATCACATTTTCTGGGCAGGAAAAATAACCTCGTGGTAAAGCACTTGCCCAGCATGGGTAAGGCCTAGGGTTGATCCCTAGCAACAAACCGACACACCACCACACCACAATGTTATCTGCAAACAGAGACAATTTCACTTCTTCTATTGTCACTGGAATGCTTTGTATTTCTTTTTCTTGCCTAACTGCTCTGGCTAGGACTTCAGTAATTGTATTAGAAAGAAGTGGTGAGAAAGAGCTACCCTTGTCTTGTTCCTGATCTTAGATTAAAAAAAATCTTTCAGCTTTTTGAGTATGTATATTAGCTGTGGGTTTGTTACTTAGTTTTGTTATGTTGAAGTACACTGCTTCTATACAGACTTTATCGAGTCTTTAATTATTACATAATGTAGAATGTTGTTAAATGCCTCGCATCCCTATTGACATGATCATATGCTTTTTATTCTTTATTCTGTCAGTGTGGCATATCATATTTTTACGTATGTTAAATAATTCTTGTAGCCCAGGGAGAAATCCTGCTTGCTTGTCATGTTATGATCTTTTCAATATGCTGCTGACTTCAGTTTGCTAATTTTTGTTGAGGATTTTTGCTTATGTTTCATTTTGGCCTGTAACTGTCTTTTCCTTTAGTGTCTTCATCTGGCCTTGATGAGTGTAATAAGTGGCTTCATAAAACAAGCTGGAAGTATTCTCTCTTTTGCAATGTTACAAAACAGTTTGAGAAGTTCTGACATTAAGTCTTTCTAAATGCCTGGTAGAATTCACACATAAAGTCCTCTGGTCCTGGACTTTTCTAGGAGGTTTTTGATCACTGATTCAACTTCCTGATCTGTTCACATCTTCTATTTATCCACTATTCAGTCTTGGTAGATTGTATGTTTCTAAGAATTTATCAGTTGCTTTAAGTTACCCCATGTGTTGTATTGTGCATAACAAACCCTTTATGACTCTTTGTATTGCTGCAGTACCATGTAAAAGTCTCTTCTTTCATTTAAAATTTTGAGTTCTCTCTCTCTCTTTTTTCTTGGTTAGTCTAGCTAACAATCTGCCAAGTTTATGTTTGAAAGAGCCAATTTGTACATTCATTGATCATCTCTATTACCCTTACAATCTCCATTTCATGTATTTCTGCTGTCATTTTGCTATTTCTTGCCTTCTTCTAACTTTGGGCTTAGTATGTTCTTTTTCTAGTTCTTTGAAATATGACATTGAGATTTATTTCTTATTTTTACAATTACTTTGAATTGTAGGATATGGGTTGTGGGTATCTAATTCACTGTATCATTCTTTCATTTTATCTGTATGCTTGAAATTTTTTATGACACATGTTGGGAAAATATCTTATCCAGAAGCTCAGTGGATAAAATGCAAAGCACAGAGTGAGTGTTACTGAAGCAGGAGAGAAACCCCACAGCCCCTCCACTCGGCCCCTCTTGACATGGCCCCTCAAGGCACTTGCCTGGGACTTTGGCATCTCAGGGACAAAACTTATGATAACTGCTATAGATGTCCCACCTGATCAGGAAGAGGGATTAAATGACAATTTTCAAGACTACTACTAGATCTAGCATAGATCCAAGATATTAATAGTATCACAGGACAACTATTTAAGTATCTTCCAAACTTTAGTCCAGTGAAACGTATTACTAAATTCTCAACTGTTCTACAAGCCATTTTAAGGTAGGACAGAAGAAATAAAGATAGGTAGAAAAGAGGAAAGAGACAAACAAATTAGGATTTAAAAATTGTGCTTTTAGAAAAATGACATTTTCAGGTACAGAAGTTACTCAAGTTAGGAAACTCAATTTAAAAAAGTCAAAGGTTTTAAGACACAATACACCTATAAATTGAGCTTCCTCCCACAGCAATATTAGTGGCAATATTAGTGGCCAGCATCAAACACATGTAAACGGTTTGATTCCAAACACAGCTTTGCGATGGGTACCTTCCCAGTAGGAATATACATCCCAGATCACACATGCTTGAAGATACCCTCAAGGGTCCATAAGTATACCCAGCTCTGTATCATAGTATGTCTCATTTATTTGAATGTTCACACTCTACTTTTGAGTGTGTACTTTAAAAATTTTTGTCTAATAAGTCCTTTACGGGTAGGGTGGGTTTAACTCTCTAACTCCATTTTGGGAATCTTCTCAGACTGTCCCGTATGAAAATTTCAGTTTTTTCAAAGTAGAAATATCAAGGAGAATGATTACTTAGAATTGAATTCTGACCAAGTAGGATTGGCTGGTAGTGAGTAAGTAGTGATGGATCACTGGGCAATGGTGGCTTTGGAATTTGAGATGGACAAAGATGGAACACTGGACATGATCAAGCATGTATCTTAGAAAAGACTACTCAAAATGGAAATTTGATCAAACGTTAACAAAAGAGGAAAAGCACTGAAAGACACCCATGTGGCTGCTGCACAGGGAATTTATGTAGTCAGATTTTAAATATTGAAATGATGGAAGAAAGAATGAACAACTATAGAGGAATACAAAAGCCTTGAAAAAAATCTTTTGATGTAGTTTCAGGAATGCTAAAGTAAAAAAATATATATATAAAACAGAAAAATTAGGATTACTTTTCAGATTAGACTGCTTAATATTAACAGCAGATTTACTAATCTCTTCCATCAAAAAAATGATCTGCAAACTTGAAAGAGCAAAATGGTTCACAGGTGGCATAAAAAGAGACCACAAAAATAAAAGTAAGAGGTGAAAAGTTTGAAAATCAAGAGAAGTGGCATCAAATATAAAAACGTTCCTGTATCTGAATGGGAGAACGAGTAGACTGTGGCAAATATCGATTCATGAACTGCTGCAATTCATGGAAAATTCTAAGATGAACTACTACACAGAAATTCAGTAAGCATTTGGGAAAAGAATCAGTGATTACCAGGAAGTCTCAGGGGTTCACAGTGAAATTGATCTATCTTTTTTAAAAATAGGGTCATTTATCAAAAAGACACAGTAGGGGTGACAGATACACAACCAGTGTGTCCTACAGCAAGGTATTTACCAGGTATTTCAATTTCTCGTTGGACTACGCTGCATGATTGTACAGTCAGATAGACTTATATATCTGCTATTGACTGAAGAACTACAACTAAATGTGTGGATTAACAAATGGAATGTCAGATCGATTGGGGCTTCTGGTGTCAGTGCTGCGTTGGTCTAGCGCATCCTTTTTCTTTCTATGACTTAGAATTCATGATTATGAAATCAGAGGATGACAGAGTATTTTGGAAAGAAATCTACAAGTTATTGATAGGATAGAGCAATTACGTAAATTAAAGAGAAATTTTTTGGATACAGATGGATAAAGTTCCACAGTAACATTTCAGTTACAGAACAGGGGATAACTTGAACACTTTCTAGAATAATATTATACTGGAATAAATTATAATAGAATCCATTATACTTTTAATTACACTGATGCCATTTTAGTTTGATTTAATGCTAATGTAAAATCCAAAGCAAGAAGGTAACTGTTGTGCTGTAAACTGGTAGGATTACATCTGAACTAAGTTCTAGATGAGCCAATTTAAGAAGAAATCAATAAAAGTAAGTGGCATGAAGGGAAGGACAGTTGGAAACGGCAGATGTGGGAGATGGCTGAAGGAAATGGAGATGGTAAGGCTGGAGAAAATGAGAGCCATGATGCCCAGTGATCTTCTCACAGACGAAGGTGGTGAGAGGACCAGGATGGAGGTCCAGTGATGCTTCAGAGACAGAACTGTGGCTGCGGAGAGAGAAACTGAGCTCGTGCTCGGGCAGCACATTTTAAATCTGTAGCTTCTATGATACGAATTTAGTTGCTTTGTGATGAACCGTAGTAAGATCCTCTCTCTTGATGTATACTAATACAGGTTAGAAAGGCAGTCGTCTGAAATGTTGCAAAACTTACAGTCTGTGAGAGGTCGGATTTGAGAACTACTAAACACCTATCAAGGAGAAATTCTATGCCATGAGAACTTCACTCAAATTAGTGACTCAAACACAACACCATGGAAGGGTTTATATGTCTAAGCTGTAAAGAGCATTATTAATGGCACAGGCCTTCAAGCTGTAAAAGTGCACGGAAAAACAACAGATAAATTTTAGGTTTTAATGAGAGTGAGCAAGTGAATGTAATAAACATCAGACACTACCTTGACAGGATATGAAAAAAGCTTGACAAAACCGAAGTCGTCTCCAGTGGCTAAGAGGGAGCGGTCTTTGGTCAGACTGGCAGCATTGACGTCAGTCACATCGCTGTGCGCGGGCCAGATTCCCTCACAGGTGGGCCCCAGGACACAGCTCCATGTGTCCCACTCTATCTTCTCCATCTACAAAAAGAGGAAAGAAAATTATGATTTTTTGCTAGTTTACCTGAAAGAAAGAATTGCAGTTAATTCTAAACAATGACTTTGTCAACAGCATGCACTTGTGCTGTGATGCAGTATACACATTCTAAGCTGTGTATTTATAAAGCAGTGTCTTTGCATTGTCTTAGCCAACGCTGTAGTCAAATAGTCAAATATTTTTCTCCAAATCAAAGGTACATTTTGGAATTGTGAAAAATCTGATGATAGAATGTTTTTAATTCTTCTGGCCCTGAATCAAGGCCAGCAGCTTCCTGATGCTGTTGGTTTCAAGTAGGAGCCTAAAGAGAGGTCTTTCTATGATCTGTTGGCCACTTCAGAACTTGGGCAAGTGCAATGGTCAAGTCATTAGAAAGAAACAACTGGAAGCAACCCCTCCTGCCTCCGGTGGGCAGCTGTGAGCGTGGGCGGCTGTGGCGGCACAGGACGGGAGCCACCATCATTTACTGGGACCCTTGCCATGCTGGGACCTGGAGCATCGGGAAACCAGGTGGTCCCTCCCCGCTGGTGAGTGGCTATGAGCATGGCAGGCTCCACATTTACTGGGACCTGTGCCATAATGGGACCTGGAGTGCTGGGAAACCAAGCAACCCACCCCACTGCCTGAGAATCACACATTACATCCCCCCCCCCAACACACACATCCCCATTAGCGAGTGGGAGCCAGGGATCTGGACATCCCTTGAGAGGCTGACCATAGGCAATGTAGCAAATAGGGGGATTTCCTTCCACCACCTCTTTGAAGGCAAATACTTTTATCCCTGTTTTGCTTTGTTCTAATTAATGGTGTTATTTTAGCCTGTTTTGTTTTGTTGGACTTCAATATATGTGAAAGTATGGATAGCTATTTTGAAGAGAATGAGAGACTCTAAGACTTCCCTATTGTCTGGTTTTGAACATCTAAAAACTTCCTCATTCTATTCGGATCAGTTTTATACTATGTTGTTTTGTATGAATTCTCTGTATGTGAAGACATGGACAACTATTTGGAAGAAAACAAGAGACAATATGATAGTGAAGATCTCAGGTCGTCTAGCTTTGAAATGTGTATCTCTTACATTGCTTTCTTATGTCCTATTTGGTTCTGTTTTGCTGTGTTTAATTTTACCACTTTAAAATGAAAAAAGAATGTTTTTAATTCTTAACTAGCAATTTATTATGGTATAAGCCATAGGCTAGATCATGGTTTCTTACCCCAGCACTGATACCTTAGGCCAGGTAATTCTTTGTTGTGGGCAAGAGTCCTATGCAGAAAGATGTTTAGCAGCCTCCTGGCCACATCCCTGGATGCTAGCACACACCCTTGTCCACAGACATGGCCAAATATCACTGGGGGAAAACTGCTTCTAGTTTAGAACTACTGAGCTACGTCGATCAATGGAAGATCATTTAGCAAAGTATGTTAAGGAGTCATGAAAGAAAGTATTTTTTTGAGGACTGCTTCCGTGGAGGAAAAATTAACAAGATTCTGTAGCTAGCTTAATACTGTTAATACTCTAGAAACTATCTTAAAAATGTGAAGAGGTATTCCCATTGCATTGCCATGAATACACATTTTATCCTTTAATACTGTTTTGCTTGAAATTCATAGCTCACTTTACAACTTGTATAGGTTAAATCCTGATAAAATTGAGGCTTTTCTTACAATAACAAGAAATAACAAAACTATATGTAGGCTTCCTGGGGGACACTGCCTCTTAATTCTCCTTTCCCATCTGCTAGTACATCGCAGCATTATGCTGTCTTTAGATTGGCTCTTAAAACACTGTCTAAAAAGGGACTAGAAGCCTTTAGAGAACAGTAACTAAAGCGGAAGCACCGACCTGCCCATCTTTGGATCTGGACACTGCCTGACACATTGCTAATGCACTCCTGCCTCCAGTTCTCTATTTTTCTGCTGACAATTACTGCTTAGAAGAGATGTTACAAGATAAAGATGCAGCCAGGCTTTTAGTCACCACGTGGTAAGGCGATATAGGCTTCTTAGTCGCTCAAATTTGTCCTCACTTAACATTCTGCCTTTTTCTTTCTGCAGAATTGGAACCAAAAATCAGTGCCTGGTCCAATGACTTGGGGCGCCTCAGGCTGGGCCACAGACTGAAGTGACTCAAGATGGCTCATCCAGCAAGCACCTCCTTTTCTGAAACAGAAGTTGAACCTTCTACCCCCTCGTGACATCCTGCAGTGACTTTCACAGGAAGAGAGAAACAGGCAACCTTCTCCTGCAGGGTCAGGATGCGGCTTCTCAGCCACAAACTGCCTTGCAGATTCCAGGTTCTGTTTCTGAGACCCTCCTGGCCATTCCCAGTCCCTCTAGTGGTCCTGACCTTGTTAGATGGGCAGCAGACTGAGCTTATTGCCCATTGTGCAGTGACCATGACAGAAACCCTTGGCAACATCTTGACACTGGTCTTGTTGGGTAAAGTAAACGCCTAAACTTTGGTAGCTACAGAAACTGCATTTAAATTGAATATCAAGAATGATCCTGTAATCCATAAAACTCAAAAGGGCTAAGCAAATTGTTTAAAATCCTGGAACTCAAATGGAAGGAGAGTACTCAAGGAGTCTCTTCCTTAGTGCTTTGAGTAAGGTAATTTTAGCTGCGTGTGGTGGCACATGCCTATAATCCCAGCACTCTTGAGGCTGAAGCAAGAGGATTACAGTTTAGAGCCCAGCCTGGCAATTCAGTGACTCAGTAGGAACCTGTTTCAAAATGAATAATAAAAAGGGCTGGGAAAGCAACTCAGTGCAAAGGCCCTGAGTTCAATCCCCAGTACATTCCCACCCCAAAAAGCATGAGATTTTTATTTACTTATTTTTTAGAGTTTTTGTTTGTTTGTTTTTGTTTTTGTTTTTTGAGACAGGGTCTCATTATATAGTGCAGACTGATTTTGAACTCCCTTATGTAGCCCAGGCCGGCCTCGAACTCATAGTGATCCTCCTGCCTCTGCCTCCTAAGTCCCAGGATTACAGTGTGTGACTACAATTTTAAAAATTATGTTACTCATTCAATTAACATTTTTTGTTTGTGCTAGGTACTTTGTATGTCTTTGTAAATCCTCAGAACAGCTTCATAGGAATGTTGACAATCTCATTTTACAACGATCATCATACTGCAGAGGAGGCAACTAAAACCCATATATTGGTTACTGCCTTAAGTTACAGTGAGTGTAGGAAGCAGAGGGTGAGTGGTATTCAAGAGATTGTCTCCCAGAATAGTGTACTTTAACTTCTGAGTTAGATAGATTTTAAATGTGTGACATTTTTATGTATTTCATACTTAATAATTTTCTGAGTAAGCAGTGCATTAATTTTACCATAGTTGTTCTTTTAAAAAAAACTCTTTTCTGAAAGGGAGATTTTTTCCAAAGTCCTTCGTTCTCAGCTGAAGGGCCTGACAACATTGGTGCTTCAAGTTCTGAGTCTCTTCTTGGGCATCTTAGGACTGCACTGCTATGAGGGTTGGCCAACCTATCAGCTGGGAGCCTCCTCAACCAATATTACCTGGAATTGGCCTCTGGAATAACAAATGTGCACCACAGACAGACACATTAACTCTTCAGAGCAAAACCCTGGTATTCTTGGAAACTTTACAACAAATTTTCCTCCTGTGCATATTCTTTTATGTAGTGACTTTATCACTCTCAAACCAAACCTCATTCCCTCGCTCATTTTGGATACTAGGACAGAACGCAAAAATAAAGCTAAAGTGAAAAATGATGCTTAACTACATGAGAAAAATCCAAGAAGTCATGCAAGGACTCTTCAGATGAGCCTGCAGCTCCGAGTTCCTCTTGTTCTTTTGGAGCCTTAATTTCCTTATTTGTAAAGTGAGACTGACAGTTATCACATAAAGTTGGTATAAGGGTTAAAATATAGGTATGTAAAGTGTCTAGCACATACAACAAATATTCAGAGAATGAATGACGTAGTTAAAAATCCCTCTTACTCAAGGCTATAAAAGGTTCTCCATATAAAAAATCTTATGTAAGGACTAATCAGAGATAAATAAATTGGGGTTGGAAAGTGAGATGGATTCAGCACTATTAACACACTGCCATACAAGTTACATGTCTTTGTACTGCACAATGAAAGCATTGTTAGTGTACCGAGGTCCAGGCATCTTTGGGAGTACTTGACAATCCTGGGATAGTTCGTAACACTGGCCAGCTCAAGGTGCAGAGGGCCATTACTTGTCATAAAGCAACATTATCCTCTTGTCTCCTTCTCCAAAGAAGCATTATCTCCTTTTTTTTCTTAAAGTTTATTTAGCAGGTAGGTGAGGCAGTTTATCTTCACGCACTATGAAGACTTCCTTAGTGCTTAGTCACCCAATAACCTTCAGTTCTGCAATTCATTATGTCCAGACCGGGCAGAGTTTTCTCCACAAAGCTCTCAGGTAGGTGTCCATGTGCAGATTCAAAATTTCATACAGGTTTTGATTTGAACATTTTAAAAGTCATGTACATAGTTAAGGGTAGGAGACAAGTGTGGAAGGAGAAAATAATTTGATATACTGGACTAGATTGTTTTGTTTCAAAAAATAATTTCTGTTATCATTGTAGATATTATTACAAATAAAATATTTCAATATTTTATGTTCATAGAAAGCATTATATGAAATGACATGTCAAATGGGAAAGCAACATGCAGCACTGAAACTTTTAGCCTATTCATTGTCTTCGGGTAAAAAAAAATTAAGCAGAGTGCCAACTGAACATTGCTACATCAGTGGTAGAGTAAATAAGTGGCCTCAGAAAGCAAGAAAACAGATTAAGCAATGATACAGATATAAGAAATGATCAAGTTTAAAGGTGAACTAAGTGTAACCCATATTAGCAGTTAAGATCTATGGAGTCTAATTAAACAGACATATTAAAACTTCACAAAATACTTTTAAAAAGCTTTGTGTATGATTATTACCTCCGAGGGCCTTATAATATGCCTTTTTCCTCTTGGAGCTTCAAAAAAAAGTTGTTCTTTGGCACCTGAATTAACTTGCAATAATTTTCCTGTTATAACAGAAAGAAGCAGACAATTTACTGAAGCATTTATGTTCACTATAAAACAATACACACAACTGCCACTATTTTGATTCATTTTAATGAAAACTTCATAAATTAAGTAAATATATGTTAAGTGATTCAGAGGAGGGTATAAAAGCAATTGCATGATATGGTACAAACCATATCATGGTATGGTGTAATTTTCAGAATACAGACCTCAGAAAATTGGACCTTCAAGATTCTCCAAATAATAAAAGAATCAAGCTTGATATATAGGTGTTGAAAAATAGCTATAATTTTCCAAACCCTGACAAAATCATTTTTTTTAAAGTTCTTTTCTTCTGTGGCCTCCTAGCATACAGAGAAACTAAAAGCCAACTGCTTTGGCAAGAATTACGACATAAGCAATAAAGATTCTTCCTGAGTGGGGTGCATTTAAATTTGCCTTTAAAATTAGGAACAGAAAGGACACACAAACTATGCATGTTCATTCCCTCCTCACTTGTCTTCCTTGAAAACTGGGGAAGAAAACACAAGTTTTTCTCAAACAAAATGTTAAAACAAATAGTCTTTCAGTCTGACATAAGGATATGATTTTAAATTCATTTTGACTGTTGTTGAAAAAGATTAAAATTCTTAATTTCCTTCCTACAATGACAACAGTGCTGTAAGAATTGAAATTTTCAATGCTTCAAGATACATACATAGTCTATTTTCCAGTATTTTTTAAATTATGGAACATTTCAAACAAACAGAAGTGAGTATGGAATAAAGATCCCCTGTGCCCCCACTGCCAGCTTCTGCAGTCAGAATCAGTGGTCAAGCCTGCCTCATGGCACTGCCTGCCTCAGCCTAGATTATTCTGAAGCACATCTCAGACACTGTAATAATTATCTAGAAACACTCTATATGTGTGTGTGCGCACATGTATGCATGTATACAATAACATTCTTCCCTCTTTTTTTTTTGGTGCTGGGGGTCAAACTTATGACCTCACACTTGCCAGGCAGGTACTTGCGCCACTGAGCTATATCTGTGCCCCCCTTATTTCTTTAAATTACTTATATTTAAATCTTAAAATGTCCTTCTTGGGGGAAAAATATCTAAAGAACATTGTGGTTTATCTTATGTTCTTTAATATTTAAGTAGGTGCCACCTTGGTCTAAAATCTAGTGTGGCTATTAAAGAAGTGTCAGTCTAAGTAATGAAAACCAAAGTTCTCTCACGTCTTTATTCATGTTCCTACTGTTTCTAATTTGGTGAATTTTTACACGTCATTGGAGGTGGGACAGACTGCTTTGATTTTGAGGAGCACAGTAACGTGGTCCCTAAACTGAGTATGACTCCTGACTTTGTGACTAAATGTATACAAATGAGAAGCATAAAAGGGACTTAAGTTATCTTTAATGCTATTTAGCATTAGCAGAAAATGAAGAGTCAGCACTTTTAAAATGAACTAAATGTATCAGTAATTATATTTTTAGGATTTTAAAAAGTGACTGCAAGTGGCAATGCACATGGGAAAAGGATTAAGGGATTTTGAATGGCTCACTTTAGATAAAACTTTGGCCATGCCATACCAAAAGAACACAGAGGATTGTGAGTCTCAGATAAGATTAATGATTCAGAGAAGCCCGTTCCTTTGTCTGAAGGACTGAATACTTCTGCAAGCAGGGAGGCATCGCAGCTTCCTGAGGCACCTCAGCCTGTGGTGAGTGCCCAGCACAGTCTGCCCAAATCTCAGACTGTTCCGGACCCCCCAGGCTTCTGGGTGCAGTGAAGTGGAGCAGTGGGTTAGAGGCCACTACAGCTGCCTCCCCATCCCCCCCGGCTACACTTGGAAGTCTGCTGAGCTCCTGACGGATGGGCGGGCCTACACTAACCCCCGAGCCCAGCCGCGCCTAGCCATCTGCCTGCAGAGGAGGAGCTGGGCGGATCTGGAGTGCCTGCAGAAGTCCCTTCCTTTGCCTAGAGGACTGTGGATATCTCTGCAAGCAGGGAGGGATCACAGGATCCTGAGGCACTGTGGCCTGTGGAGAGCACCCTAACCCGGCTGCAATTGAAGAGCTGTGGATCTTCCAAGGGGCAGGTGGGCGCACAGTGTCCCTGAGGCCCAGCTTGTCTGGAACTGCGGAGTTCTGAGCAGGCAGAGGAGGGACACTGGTTCTGCAGGCCCAATGGCTTGGGGTAGTGCGGTGTCAGAGGCTCAGTAGCTCCAAACATAGAAGGGAATTTTCAACAGATCCTGAGGAAGCTTTCAAATAACACTTGAAACACAGAAATATACAAAATGACAAAACGAAAGACCAAATTACAACCTCAAAACTCCAGCCCATCTCAGGAAACCCTAGGAGCAATGTATATAGAAGAAAATATATCCCATCCACCTCATATATCGGACATAATAGCTACTGAAGTTGACAAACAACTCCAGGAAGCTTTAAAGAAATTCAAACTCGAAATAATCTCCCAGATAAAAGAAGAAATGATAAAAGAAATGAAAGAGATTCTAAATATATCTAAAGAAAACACAGATAAAAAATTGGAGGAACTAAACAAAAAGATAGAATCCCTAGACGAGCAATATAAGAAACAAACAGAATACATAATGCAGATGCACAGAGATATACAGGAAATAAAAAACTCCACTGAAAGTTGTAAAAACCGCCTTAATGAAAGTGAAGATAGAATTTCAGACCTTGAAGACATGATTGCAGCTAGTGAACAGGAAAGGAAAGATCTTTTGAAAATAACAAGGAATCAGGAAACAACAATTCAACAACTGCAAGACGATGCAAAGAAGAATAACATAAGAATGATAGGGATTAATGAAAGAGAGGGAGACAACATAAAGGATGTCAAGCGGATATTTAGAGAAGTAATAGCTGAAAATTTCCCAAGCATGAGATCAGAAACTGACATCAAGATCAGTGAAGCATATAGAACTCCAAACACTCATAACCAAAATAAAACTACACCCAGACATATAATAATCACCATCCCAGAAATCCAACACAAGAATAGATTACTAAAAGCTGTCAGAGAGAAAAGACAGATCACTTATAAAGGAAAACCTATCAGAATCACAGCAGACTTCTCAGCACAAACGATAAAGTCAAGAAGAGCATGGAGTGAAATATTCCAGATCCTAAAGCAAAATGATTTCCAACCAAGACTGATATATCCTGCAAAACTATCATTCAAAATAGATGGTGCAATACGATACTTCCATGACAAAGAACAGCTGAAGAACTTCATGAACACCAAACCGACCCTGCAAAAAATATTGAAAGACAGTTTAGATACACAAAGGAAAAAACCACTAAGCAAAGCAAATAATTAAAAAGAACAGAAAGATAAAGATGCAACAGCAGAGAGATAACATTCCTACAATTAACCAGCATTTAACAGTAATAACCATTAATGTAAATGGTCTCAATGCACCAATCAAAAGAAACAGACTAGCAGAATGGATCAAGAAACAAAATCCAACCATATGCTGTTTACAGGAAACCCATCTAACCCAGAAGGATACTCACAGACTGAAAGTCAAAGGATGGAAAACAATTCTTCATGCAGCAGGAATCCAGAAAAAGGCAGGAGTAGCCATTCTGTTTGCAGACAACGTGAACTTTAAACCAACAATGACCATAAAGGACAAAGAAGGTCACTACATACTTGTAAGGGGAAAACTCCAAGAGGAAGAGATAACTATCTTAAATATATACGCACCAAACTCCAGAGCACCAAGTTATATAAAACAATTATTAACAGAAATGAAAACTCAAATTATCAGTAACACAATTGTAACAGGAGACCTTAATACGCCATTGACACCAAGGGACAGATCAACCAGACAGAAAATGAGCAAAGAAATAACAGAACTGAATCATACCTGTGAACAAATGGGTTTGATAGACATATACAGGATGTTCCACCCAACAACATCTGAATACACATTCTTCTCAGCAGTACATGGATCATTTTCTAAAATAGACCATATATTAGCTCACAGAACATATTTAAACAAGTGCAAAAGAGCTGAAATCATCCCTTGCATGTTATCGGATCATAGCGCTCTGAAATTAGAAATTAATGATAAAAGATACTGCAAAAATCCCACAAACACATGGAAACTGAATAACACACTCTTGAGTAATCAGTGGGTCACAGAGGAAATTAAAGAAGAAATCAAACAATACCTAAAAGAAAATGAAAATACAGATACAACTTACCGGAACCTGTGGGATGCAATGAAAGCCGTCCTGAGAGGAAAATTTATTGCACTGAGTTCCCACATCAGGAAAACAGAACGAATACAAATAAATAACTTGATGCTACACCTCAAACAGCTAGAAAAAGAAGAGCAAGTCAAGCCCAAAGCCAAAAGAAGAGAGGAAATTATAAAAATCAGAGCAGAAATCAATGCAATAGAGACTAAGAAAACAATCCAAAGAATCAACAAATCAAAGAGTTGGTTCTTTGAAAGAATAAATAAAATCGATAAGCCCCTAGCCAACCTTATTAAAAAAAGGGAAGAAAAAGCTCAAATTCATGCAATAAGAAATGAAAAAGGAGAAATCACTACAGACCCAATAGAAATACAGAAGATCATCAACACCTATTTCGAAAACCTCTACTCTCAAAAGTTTGATAACACAGAAGAAATAGACAGATGCTTAGAAGCATATGAAGTGCCAAAGCTAGATCAAGAGGATGTAAAACTGTTGAATAACCCAATCTCTGTTACTGAAATTGAAAATGTAATTAAGTCCTTACCCACCAAGAAGAGCCCAGGCCCAGATGGATTCACTGCAGAATTCTACAAGAAATACAAAGAAGACCTAATGCCGACACTCCTCAAACTGTTCAATGAAATTGAAAGGGAAGCAATCCTTCCTAAGTCGTTCCTGGAAGCAAATATTACTCTAGTACCAAAACCTGAGAAAGACCCAACTAAAAAAGAGAACTATAGACCAATCTCCCTAATGAACACAGATGCAAAAATCCTCAATAAAATATTGGCAAATAGGATCCAGCAAATCATCAAGAAGATTATACACCATGACCAAGTGGGATTCATCCCAGGAATGCAAGGATGGTTCAACATACGCAAATCAATAAATGTAATCCACCATATCAATAAAGCCAAAAATAAGAATCACATGATCATTTCTATAGATGCAGAAAAAGCCTTCGATAAGGTCCAACATTTATTCATGATACAAACTCTACAGAAAATTGGAATAGATGGTCTTTACCTCAATATAATAAAGGCCATTTATGACAAACCAACAGCCAGCATCATTCTAAATGGCCAAAAATTGAAAGCCTTTACTTTAAAATCAGGCACAAGACAAGGATGTCCTTTATCACCACTCCTATTTAATATAGTACTGGAAGTACTAGCCAGAGCAATTAGGCAAGAAAGAGAAATAAAAGGGGTAAAGATAGGAAAAGAAGAAGTTAAGTTATCATTGTTTGCAGATGACATGATACTCTACATAGAAGACCCCCTAAACTCCATTGAAATACTCTTAGATACAATAAATAAATTCAGTAATGTGGCTGGATACAAAATCAATACTCAGAAATCAATAGCATTCCTATACATGAACAACAAAATTACAGAGAGGGAAATAAGAGAAGCTGGACTATTCACATTAGCAAGCAAAAAAATGAAATATTTAGGAATTACTCTTACGAAAGAAGTGAAAGACTTATACAGTGAAAACTATAATACACTGAAAAAGGAAATTGAAGATGATCTCAGAAAATGGAAAGACATCCCTTGCTCATGGATAGGAAGAACAAACATTGTGAAGATGGCCATTCTCCCAAAACTCTTATACAGATTCAATGCAATCCCAATAGAAATACCATCAACATACCTTATAGATCTAGAGAAATCACTCCTAAATTTCATCTGGAACCAGAAGAGACCTAGAATCGCAAAGGCAATTCTAAGCAGCAAAGGCAAAGCAGGAGGCATCACAATCCCTGACTTGAAATTATACTACAAAGCAACAGTAGTAAAATCAACATGGTATTGGAATCAAAACAGAGGCGAAGATCAATGGAATAGATTAGAAGATACAACCACAACTACAAACACACTCAACCACCTTATCTTTGATAAAGGAGCCAAGCAGGTTCACTGGAAGAACGACAGTCTCTTTAATAAATGGTGCTGGAAAAACTGGCTCTCCATTTGCCGAAAACTAAAGCTAGACCCATGTCTATCACCATGTACTAAATTAAAATCTAAATGGGTCAAAGATCTGAATATTAAAACAGAAACACTAAATCTATTGGAAGACAAAGTGGGTAGAAACCTTGGAGACATAGGAGTAGGTAGAGAATTCATGAACAGGACTCAAACCGCACGGGAAACACTTCCCAGAATCAATAACTGGGACCACATCTTATTAAAAAGTTTCTGCATGTCAAAAGAAATCTCCAGCATAGTGAAAAGAAAACCCACAAACTGGGAAAAGATTTTAGTGAACTCTCTCTCAGACAAGGGACTCTTGTCTAAAACATATAAAGAATTAAAAAAACTCAGACCTCCAAAATTCAAAGATCCAATCCAAAAATGGGCATCTGAGATGAATACGCAATTCTCAGATGAAGAAATGCAAATGGCAAATAAATATATGAAAACATGCTCATCATCATTGGTCATCAGAGAAATGCAAATTAAAACCACACTGAGATTCCATCTCACTCCTGAAAGAATGGCCAGGATCAAGAAAACCAACAACAACAAATGCTGGAGAGGATGTGGGGAAAAAGGAACTCTCCTGCACTGTTGGTGGGAGTGTAGACTGGTACAGCCTTTGTGGAGGTCTGTCTGGAGGTTTCTCAAAAAGTTGGGATTGGAAATCCCATTTATTCCAGCTATTCCACTTCTAGGCATATTCCCAGAAGAACTGAAAGCATCATACCACAGTGATTTATGTGCACCTATGTTTATAGCAGCACAATTTGTAATCGCCAGATCTTGGAAACAACCCAAGTGTCCATCAACTGAGGAATGGATAAAAAAGTTGTGGTATTTCTATACAATGGAATATTATTCAGCTATAAAGAAGGATCACATTGAGATATTTATCAATAAATGGGCGCAGCTTGAGACCATACTCATAAGTGAAATAAATCAATCTCGCATGTGTGAATACCGAATAGTTTCCCTAATGTAAGAGATGATTCAAATATATGAAAATATGTGGCAATCATGATTCCCCATTATGTGGCCTTGAAGCCTTATAAAATTTTCACTTATTAATTGGAAAGGCTTTATTCCGGGCTTCTTGATATGGAAATATTTGAAGCTATAGTATATGAAGTTTTATCCAAATATCTCAAGGAAAAAGACAGACACTATGGTAACTATTATTCTTTAAAAAAATTATTTAGTTATTTCTTATGTTTATTTTAATTAAGGGAAAAATTTAAAAAATTAGGATATATAATAGTAACTCTTTTCGATTTCCTATTAACTTGTTTTGAAGTCCTGTAATGCTCCCACAATCTTGTTTTGACTGATTAGACTCTGTTCCATTCTGTGGGATAGTATCAGGTCCGAGGGTATAGGCAACTACTTTGAAGGCAGTAAGATTCACTAAGATGCCCATTCTGGTTTGACTATTGTCTCCTTTGGAAGTCCTGTAATGTTTACAATGTCTAAGTTTTATTGGTCTTGTTCTCTACTGTTTTGTCCAACTTTATAATATCTAATGAGATAGACAAATCTTTTTAAGGAAACAAGAGACAACGTTGATAACTATTGTTAATAACCGTATACTCTGTTCTACATCATGTGCTAAGTCTATCCTTGGTTTTCACTGACAGCTTTGTTCTGCCATATTTGACTTTATTCTCCCCCCCCCAAAAAGTAATAAGAACTAAGGAGTAATAAAATCTAAAATGTGTAAATTTTGTTGTAAAAAGAGAGGAAGGGGAAAAAAGAGCTCTAACGGATATAACAGCAAGTGTGTATAGGGATGTTGAATAGCTGACTATATTAATGTTTTTGGATCATTGAACACAGCTGTTTGTAGTCTCTCTGTTTGAATGTCTACTTTGTATTCTTTGATACTGTGATTTGAGCAACTATTTCCAAGATGATAATATGTAATCTATTAACAGGTGATTTCTTACTGTTATGCTTTTTTTGTAGTTCTGTATTATATGTAACCTTACACTGCTTTGTTTTGTTTTGTGTTTTTCTCTTTTTCCTCTTAAATAAATTAAAAAAAAAAAAAAAAAAAAAAAAAAAAAGATTAATGATTCACTTTATAGTATAGCTTTAAAATCCACTTTGCTGGCACCTAGCCATCGGTGTGCAGAGGAGAGGCTGGGTGGATCTGGGGCGCCTACATCAGCCTCCCCGTGTGTCTGGAGGACTGTGGATGTCTCAGCGGGCAGTGGAGCATCGCAGGTTCCAGAGGCCCTGCAGTCTGTGGTGAGTGCTCAGCGCACTCTGCCCAAATCCCAGACTGTTCGGGACCCTCCAGACTTCCAGGTGCAGTGAAGTGGAGAAGTGGGTTTGAGGCCTCTACATCCGCATCCCCATCCCGGCTGCACTTGGAGAACTGCGGAGCTTCCAATGGGTGGGTGGGCCCACGCTATCCCCGGAGCCCAGCCTGTTTGGGACTCCCGCACCTAGCCATTGGTGTGCAGAGGAGGGGCTGGGTGAATCTGGAGCGCCTGCATCAGCCTCCCCATGTGTCTGGAGGACTGTGGATGTCTCAGCGGGCATGGAGCATCGCAGGTTCCAGAGGCCCTGCAGTCTGTGGTGAGTGCTCAGCGCACTCTGCCCAAAGCCCAGACTGTTCGGGTCCCTCCAGGCTTCTAGGTGCAGTGAAGTGGAGAGGTGGGTTTGAGGCATCTACATCTGCCTCCACATCCCGGCTGTGATTGGAGAGCTGTGGAGCTTCCAACGGACAGGTGGGTGCACAGTGTCCCTGAGGCCCAGCTTATCTGGAATTGCAGAGTTCTGAATAGGCAGAGGAGGGCCATTGGTTCTGCAGGCCCAGTGGCTTGGGGTAACGTGGTGCCAGAGTCTCAGTAGCTGCAAACATAGAAGGGGATTTCCAACAGATCCTGAGGAAGCTTTCAAATAACACTTGAAACACAGAAATATAGGAAAATGACAAAACGAAAGACCAAATTACAACCTCAAACCTCCAGCCCATCTCAAGAAACCCTAGGAGCAATGTACATAGAAGAAAATACATGCCATTCACCCCAAATATCAGACACAATAGCTACTGAAATTAAAGCTACAACTCCAGGTAGCTTTAAAGAAATTCAAACTCAAAATTATCTCCCAGGTAAAAGATGAAATGATAAAAGAAATGAAAGAGATTCTGAATATATCTAAAGAAAACACAGATAAAAAATTGGAGGAACTAAACAAAAAGATAGAATCCCTAGATGAGCAATATAAGAAACAAACAGAATACATAATGCAGATGCACAGAGATATACAGGAAATAAAAAACTCAACTGAAAAGTTGTAAAAACCACCTTAATGAAAGTGAAGATAGAATTTCAGACCTTGAAGACAGGATTGCAGCTAGTGAACAGGAAAGGAAAGATCTTTTAAAAATAACAAGGAATCAGGAAACAACAATTCAACAACTGCAAGACGATGCAAAGAAAAATAACGTAAGAATGATAGGGATTAGTGAAAAAGGAGACAACATAAAGGATGTCAAGAGGATATTTAGAGAAGTAATAGCTGAAAATTTCCCAAGCATGAGATCAGAAACCGACATCAGGATCAGTGAAGCATATAGAAATCCAAATAGTCATAACCAAAATAAAACTACACCCAGACATATAATAATTACCATCCCAGAAATCCAACACAAGAATAGATTATTAAAAGCTGTCAGAGAGAAAAGACAGATCACTTATAAAGGAAAACCTATCAGAATCACAGCAGACTTCTCAGCACAAACGACAATAAAGTCAAGAAGAGCATGGAGTGAAGTATTCCAGATCCTAAAGCAAAATGATTTCCAACCTGGACTGATATATCCTGCAAAACTATCATTCAAAATAGATGGTGAAATACGATACTTCTATGACAAAGAACAGCTGAAGTACTACATGAACACCAAACCAACCCTGCAAAAAATATTGAAAGACAGTTTAGATACACAAAGGAAAAAACCACTAAGCAAAGCAAATAATTAAACAGAACAGAAAGATAAAGATGCAACAGCAGAGAGATAGCGTGTCAACAATAAACCAGCATTTAACAGTAATAACCATTAATGTAAATGGTCTCAATGCACCAATCAAAAGAAACAGACTAGCAGAATGGATCAAGAAACAAAATCCTGGCAGAAGCCCCTTCCTTTGTCTGGAGGACTGAATATCTCTGCAAGCAGGGAGGGATCGCAGGTTCCTGAGGCACCTCGGCCTGTGGTGAGTGCTCAGCACACTCTGCCCAAATCTCAGACTGTTCGGGACCCTTCCAGGTGCAGTGAAGTGGAGCAGTGGGTTAGAGGCCACTACATCCGCCTCCCCATCCTGGCTACACTTGGAGGTCTGCTGAGCTCCCGAAGGGTGGGCGGGCCTACACTATCCCCGAGCCCAGCCTGTTTTGCTGCCACGCCTTCCTTTGTCTGGAGGACTGTGGATATCTCTGCAAGCAGGGAGGGATCACAGGCTCCTGTGGTACCGCAGCCTGTGGTGAGTACCCTAACCCAGCTGCGATTGAAGAACTGTGGAGCTTCCAAGGGGCAGGTGGGCGCACAGTGTCCCTGAGGCCCAGCTTGTCTGGAACTGCGGAGTTCTGAGCAGGCAGAGGAGGGCCATTGTTTCTGCAGGCCCAATGGCTTGGGGTAGCGTGGTGCCAGAGTCTCAGTAGCTGCAAACATAGAAGGGGATTTTCAACAGATCCTGAGGAAGCTTTCAAATAACACTTGAAACACAGAAATATACAAAATGACAAAACGAAAGACCAAATTACAACCTCAAACCTCCAGTCCATCTCAAGAAACCCTAGGAGCAATGTATATAGAAGAAAATATACCCCATCCACCTCAAATATCGGACACAATAGCTACTGAAATTGACAAGCAACTCCAGGAAGCTTTAAAGAAATTCAAACTCGAAATAATCTCCCAGATAAAAGAAGAAATGATAAAAGAAATGAAAGAGATTCTGAATATATCTAAAGAAAACACAGATAAAAAATTGGAGGAACTAAACAAAAAGATAGAATCCCTAGACGAGCAATATAAGAAACAAACAGAATACATAATGCAGATGCACAGAGATATACAGGAAATAAAAAACTCCACTGAAAGTTGTAAAAACCGCCTTAATGAAAGTGAAGATAGAATTTCAGACCTTGAAGACAGGATTGCAGCTAGTGAACAGGAAAGGAAAGATCTTTTAAAAATAACAAGGAATCAGGAAACAACAATTCAACAACTGCAAGACGATGCAAAGAAGAATAACATAAGAATGATAGGGATTAATGAAAAAGAAGGAGACAACATAAAGGATGTCAAGAGGATATTTAGAGAAGTAATAGCTGGAAATTTCCCAAGCATGAGATCAGAAACTGACATCAGGATCAGTGAGGCATATAGAACTCCAAATAGTCATAACCAAAATAAAACTACACCCAGACATATAATAATCACCATCCCAGAAATCCAACACAAGAATAGATTATTAAAAGCTGTCAGAGAGAAAAGACAGATCACTTATAAAGGAAAACCTATCAGAATCACAGCAGACTTCTCAGCACAAACAATAAAGTCAAGAAGAGCATGGAGTGAAGTATTCCAGATCCTAAAGCAAAATGATTTCCAACCTGGACTGATATATCCTGCAAAACTATCATTCAAAATAGATGGTGAAATACGATACTTCTATGACAAAGAACAGCTGAAGAACTTCATGAACACCAAACCAACCCTGCAAAAAATATTGAAAGACAGTTTAGATACACAAAGGAAAAAACCACTAAGCAAAGCAGATAATTAAACAGAACAGAAAGATAAAGATGCAACAGCAGAGAGATAACATGTCAACAATAAACCAGCATTTAACAGTAATAACCATTAATGTAAATGGTCTCAATGCACCAATCAAAAGAAACAGACTAGCAGAACGGATCAAGAAACAAAATCCAACCATATGCTGTTTACAGGAAACCCATCTAACCCAGAAGGATACTCACAGACTGAAAGTCAAAGGATGGAAAACAATACTTCATGCAGCAGGAATCCAAAATAAGGCAGGAGTAGCCATTCTGTTTGCAGACAACGTGAACTTTAAACCAACAATGATCATAAAGGACAAAGAAGGTCACTACATACTCGTAAAGGGAAAACTCCAAGTGGAAGAGATAAGTATCTTAAATATATATGCACCAAACTCCAGAGCACCCATTTATATAAAACAACTATTAACAGAAATGAAAACTCAAATTATCAGTAACACAATTGTAACAGGAGACCTTAATACGCCATTGACACCAAGGGACAGATCAACCAGACAGAAAATGAGCAAAGAAATAACAGAACTGAATCACACCTGCGAACAAATGGATTTGATAGACATATACAGAATGTTCCACCCAACAACATCAGAATACACATTCTTCTCAGCAGTACATGGATCCTTCTCTAAAATAGACCATATATTAGCTCACAGAACATATTTAAACAAATGCAAAAGAGTTGAAATCATCCCTTGCATGTTATCGGATCATAGCACTCTAAATTAATGATAAAAGATACTGCAAAAATCCCACAAACACATGCAAACTGAATAACACACTCTTGAGTAATCAGTGGGTCACAGAAGAAATTAAAGAAGAAATTAAACAATACCTACAAGAAAATGAAAATGCAGATACAACTTACCGGAATTTGTGGGATGCAATAAAAGCCATCCTGAGAGGAAAATTTATTGCACTGAGTTCCCACATCAGGAAAACAGAACGAATACAAATAAATAACTTGATGCTACACCTCAAACAGCTAGAAAAAGAAGAGCAAGTCAAGCCCAAAGCCAAAAGAAGAGAGGAAATTATAAAAATCAGAGCAGAAATCAATGCAATAGAGACTAAGAAAACAATCCAAAGAATCAACGAATCAAAGAGTTGGTTCTTTGAAAGAATAAATAAAATCGATAAGCCCCTAGCCAACTTTATTAAAAAAGGGAAGAAAAAGCTCAAATTCATGCAATAAGAAATGAAAAAGGTGAAATCACTACAGACCCAATAGAAATACAGAAGATCATCAACACTTATTTCGAAAACCTCTACTCTCAAAAATTTGATAACACAGAAGAAATAGACAGATGCTTAGAAACATATGAAGTACTTTGCAAAGCTAGATCAAGAGGATGTAAAACTGTTGAATAACCCAATCTCTGTGAATGAAACTGAAAGTGTAATTAAGTCCTTACCTACAAAGAAGAGCCCAGGCCCAGATGGATTCACTGCAGAATTCTACAAGAAATACAAAGAAGACCTAATGCCAATACTCCTGAAACTATTCAATGAAATTGAAAGAGAAGCAATCCTTCCTAAGTCATTCCTGGAAGCAAATATTACTCTAGTACCAAAACCTGAGAAAGACCCAACTAAAAAGGAGAACTATAGACCGATCTCCCTAATGAACACAGATGCAAAAATCCTCAATAAATTATTGGCAAATAGGATGCAGCAAATCATCAAGAAGATTATACACCATGACCAAGTGGGATTCACCCCAGGAATGCAAGGATGGTTCAACTTACATAAATCAATAAATGTAATCCACCATATCAATAAAGCCAAAAATAAGAATCACATGGTCATTTCTATAGATGCAGAAAAAGCCTTCGATAAGGTCCAACATTTATTCATGATAAGAACTTTACAGAAAATTGGAATAGATGGTCTTTACCTCAATATAATAAAGGCCATTTATGACAAACCAACAGCCAGCATCATACTAAATGGCCAAAAATTAAAAGCCTTTACTTTAAAATCAGGCACAAGACAAGGATGTCCTTTATCACCACTCCTATTTAATATAGTACTGGAAGTACTAGCCAGAGCAATTAGGCAAGAGAGAGAAATAAAAGGGGTAAAGATAGGAAAAGAAGAAGTTAAATTATCATTGTTTGCAGATGACATGATATTCTACACAGAAGACCCCCTAAACTCCATTGAAAGACTCTTAGATACAATAAATAAATTCAGTAATGTGGCTGGATACAAAATCAATACTCAGAAATCAATAGCATTCCTATACACGAACAACAAAATCACAGAGAGGGAAATAAGAGAAACTACACTCTTCACATTAGCAAGCAAAAAAATGAAATATTTAGGAATTACTCTTATGAAAGAAGTAAAAGACTTATACAGTGAAAATTATAATACACTGAAAAAAGAAACTGAAGATGATCTCAGAAAATGGAAAGACATCCCTTGCTCATGGATAGGAAGAACAAACATTGTGAAAATGGCCTTTCTCCCAAAACTCTTATACAGATTCAATGCAATCCCAATAAAAATACCATCACCATACCTTATAAATCTAGAGAAATCACTCCTAAATTTCATCTGGAACCAGAAAAGACCTAGCATAGCAAAGGCAATTCTAAGCAGCAAAGACAAAGCAGGAGGCATCACAATCCCTGACTTGAAGTTATACTACAAAGCAACAGTAGTAAAATCAACATGATATTGGAATCAAAACAGAGCCGAAGATCAATGGAATAGATTAGAAGATACAACCACAACTACAAACACACTCAACCATCTTATCTTTGATAAAGGAGCCAAGCAAGTTCACTGGAAGAACAACAGTCTCTTTAATAAATGGTGCTGGAAAAACTGGCTCTCCATTTGCCGAAAACTAAAGCTAGTCTATCACCATGTACTAAATTAAAATCTAAATGGGTCAAAGATCTGAATATTAAAACAGAAACACTAAATCTATTGGAAGACAAATTGGGTAGAAACCTTGAAGACATAGGAGTAGGTAAAGAATTCATGAACAGGACTCAAACCGCACGGGAAATAATTCTCAGAATCAATAACTGGGACCACTTCTTATTAAAAAGTTTCTGCATGTCAAAAGAAATCTCCAGCATAGTGAAAAGAAAACCCACAAACTGGGAAAAGATTTTAGTGAACTCTTTCTCAGACAAGGGACTCTTGTCTAAAACATATAAAGAATTAAAAAAAAACTCAGACCCCCAAAATTCAAAGATCCAATCCAAAAATGGGCATCTGAGATGAATACACACTTCTCAGATGAAGAAATGCAAATGGCAAATAAATACATGAAAAAATGTTCATCATCATTGATCATTAGAGAAATGCAAATTAAAACCACACTGAGATACCATCTCACTCCTGAAAGAATGGCCAGGATCAAGAAAACCAACAACAACAAATGCTGGAGAGGCTGTGGGGAAAAAGGAACTCTCCTACACTGTTGGTGGGAGTGTAGACTGGTGCAGCCTTTGTGGAGGTCAGTCTGGAGATTTCTCAAAAAGCTGGGATTGGAAGTCCCATTTATTCCAGCTATTCCACTTCTAGGCATATTCCCAGAAGAACTGAAAGCATCATACTACAGTGATATATGTGCACCTATGTTTATAGCAGCACAATTTGTAATCACCAGATTTTGGAAACAACCTAAGTGTCCATCAACTGAGGAATGGATAAAAAAGTTGTGGTATTTCTATACAATGGAGTATTATTCAGCTATAAAAAAGGATCACATTGAGATATTTATCAATAAATGGGCGCAGCTTGAGACCATACTCAGAAGTGAAATAAATCAACCTCGCATGTGTGAATACCGAATAGTTTCCCTAATGTAAGTAATGATTCAAATATATAAAAATATGTGGTAATCATGATTCTCCATTATGCGGCCTTGAAGCCTTATAAAGTTTTCACTTATTAATTGGAAAGGCTTTATTCTGGGCTTCTTGATATGGAAATATTTGAAGCTATAGTATAAGAAGTTTTATTCAAATATTTCAAGGAAAAAGACAGACACTATGGTAACTACTATTAAGTCGGGTTATTTGGTGGTGAAGCACTAGGTGGCTGAAACAGTCATGCTTTGACCTGTATTGTTATATTGTTATGTCCTGTTTTATCTCAATCTCTCCCTTATTTGTTAAAAAAATTATTTAGTTATTTCTTATGTTTGTTTTAATTAAGGGGAAAAATTTTAAAAGTTAGCAAGATATATAATAGTAACTTTTTTTGATTTCCTATTAACTTGTTTTGAAGTCCTGTAATACTCCCACGATCTTGTTTTCACTGATTAGACTCTGTTCCATTCTGTATGATGATACCAAGTTTGAGGGTATAGGCAACTACTTTGAAGGCAATAAGATTCACTAAGATGCCCATTCTGGTTTGACTATTGTCTCCTTTGGAAGTCCTGTAATGTTTACAATGCTTAAGTTTTATTGGTCTTGTTCTCTACTGTTTTGTTCAACTTTATAATATCTAATGAGATAGACAATTCTTTTTAAGGAAACAAGAGACATTGTTGATAACCATCGTTGATAACCTTGTACTCTGTTTTACATCATGTGCTATGTCTATCCTTGGTTTTGACTGACAGCTTTGTTTTGCCATATTTGACTTTATTCTCTCCAAAAAAAAAGGTAATAAGAACTAAGGAGTAATAAAACCCAAAATGTGTAAATTTTGTTGTAAAAAAGAGAGGGAAAAAAAGAGCTCTAAAGGATACAACAGCAAGTGTGTTTAGGGGTGTTAAATAGCTGACCATATTAATGTTTTTGGTTGGATCATTGAATACAATTGTTTGAAGTCTCACTGTTTGAATGTCTACTTTGTATGCTTTGATACTGTGATTTGAGCAACTATCTCTAAGATGATAATATGTAATCTATTAACTGGTGATTTCTTACTGTTTTTTTTTTTGTAGTTCTGTGTTACTTGTACCCTCACACCGCTTTGTTTTGTTTTGTGTTTTTCTTTTTCCTTTTAAATAAAATTAAAAAAAATAAAACCCACTTTGCTTTTTAAACAACCAAAAATATTAAGATAGCTCAGTAAGATATTTTACAAGAATGAAGTGAAATCCAGCAATACTATTATTCTTTGTTCAAAATGATTTTAACCTGCTTTAGTTTGTTTAATCTAAACATAAATGAAGATATGGATAACTGCATGTATGTTTAAATGTATAGGATTGATAACCATGTTACTAAGTTTTTGTTGGACAGTTGATTAGAACTTTTTGCACTCTCTCTGTTTGAATTCCCACTTTACATGTTCCATTTTTGTACCTTGAACAACTATTTGCAAAATGACAACATTAACTAGTGATTTCTTACTCTTTATTTTCTCTGAATGTATGTACTATTTCTACCTATTTTCTGTTTTGTTTAATCTTTCTTTAAATAAAAAAAAGAAAAAAAAAGAGTATTAGTGATTCTAATAAACACAAAAACAAGCACCAGAAATAATACACTCTGTGGGGTCCCTAGCTGGCTGTGTCTCTTCCCTTCGAACTGTCCTCAAACAAGGCCTGTGCCCTGTGGTCAGGTTTGACTCTGGAAGTAGACAGTGACCAACGAGGAACCTGGACCCTGGAAGGCCCAGGTCCGGACTGGGCTGAGACGTCAAACTTTCTCTCCTGGAACATTGTAAGTGGGAGGCTGAATCAGTGGGTGTCTGGCGGGGATGAGAGGCAGACTTTGGGACTGAGGGTGGTATCTGAGGGCAGCTGGGATTGGACCATATGCAAATGAATCAGCCTGCGTGTGTAGAAAGAGGGACTGAAAATGGTCATGAGACCCAGAAGAGCAGTGGCATCTGAGATCAGCAGTTGCAAAGCAGAAGAAGGAGAGGAAATGCTTGCAAGGTTTTTGAGCATTTGTCAGTTCATCCCTAAAGCCAGTTCTTCGGGAGGTGTTGCTTCCTGGGACACCTTTGGGATTCTATGAGGTATCCTGAAATCTTCCCAATAAATGCATCCTTCTTTATTACTTAAATTTTAAGTTACTTTTAGTAGGTTTCTGTTCCTGCTTCTATTACATTTTATTTTTTAAGCATACAGGAAATATTTAGGTCACTCTTCTCTCTGTCTGCTCTGGGTATTCGTATATGTGTCACAGAAATCTGGGGACAAGAAGCAGAAGCACAGAATAAAAAGTCTGTATAATCCATATCTAATTGTCTCTGAGTAACAGAAACACTATTCCCCCAGAATTATCATACTTTGATTCATAGAAAAGTCTATTCATATAGAATAAGAAGTCTGAGAGAAACACTATTCCCATTCCTGAAAAGCTAAAGTAAATCACACATTTCTCGGATACACAGAGCTTTGTATTCACAAAACTGAGCTCTATACATCCTCCCAGTTGCCAGATAATTTGTGAGTTAGAATACTTACAAAATTAGTAATACATGTGTCAAATTTATCAATCCATTTAGAATGAAAATAGGATGAAATGTTCTCTGATGGCTCACACGAATTGGTAAAAGATTTTACAGTCCTGGTATTTCTAGAAATGGATCTTCAGAATCTTGAACATATCTTTCCATAATTTGTCTCTCTCCGTGAATTTTTCTTTCCATGCAGTACTTTCAGAGTAGCTGATATTCCTGCAAAAGCTTAGTGTCGATGTGCTTTTCCCTCTTCCTGGGACCTGTGGTTGCCGTGGGCACAAAGGCTGCTGAGGCTGCAGCTGAGCCATTCCCATCCCTGATGACCAGCTGGCTCTGACAAACGCTTTCACTATTTCTGACAAGATCAAAGGAACAGAACAGATTCCTGCTTCTCGATTCTGCTGTCTACCTCTGCCAGACCCTTGAGGGCTCTCTCGCTGAGCAGGCGAGCTGCTGTGGAGGCAGCAAGCCATGTTTTTGTACCAGGCGTTTCATAACCTGGGATATCAGGAGCACAGGCTATCAGGATGGCACATGGCTCCGAGCTAATGGGACTAGAGCTAAACAGGGAATACTTGCAGGCACATTTGCTTTTTCTCCAGATAGCATAATTCTGCCCCAAAAATCAAAAGTATGAATGATGCAGAGTGGAGCCCCACCCAATTGAGACAGGTGACCCTGACAAGCCCTCGCATGACTAAGGAGCAACACCCACCTCCAACAGGCCACAGCATGGGGAAGCAGAGGCAAAGACTAAGCAAACCCCAATCATAAACACAGACTGGCAGAAGGGATTAAGAAACAAACCCAACATTATGCTGTGTGCAAGAAATGTATGTAACCCACAAAGAAATTCATAGACTAAACATCAAAGGATGGCACCAAAAGAGTGAAAAGACCAGCCACAGAGTGGGAAAATCTCAGTGAGCTGTCCCTCAGACAAAGCACTTCTGTCTAGATCATAATAAGAATTGAAAAAATCAGACCCCCTTAAATTCAAAGAGCCAATCCAAAAATGGGCATCTGAGATGAACATACACCTCAGATGAAGAAATACAAATGGCGAGTATGAAAAAACATTCATTTAAGAAGTGCAAATTAAACAACACTGAGAGTCTAGCTCACTCCAGAAACAGTAACTATCACCAACCAATAACAAATGCAGAAGGAGCTGTGGAGAAAGAACCCTTCTCCACTGTTGGTGGGAGAACAAACTGCAGTAACCACTGTGGAAATCATTTTGGAGATTCCTGGAAATGCTAGGACTAGAAGTCCCATTTACCCCAGCTATTCCCCTTCTGGGTATCTTTCCAGAAAAATTAAAAACATACTGCAGCAATATAGGTGTACTCATGTACATAGCAGCATGATCTGTAATAGCCAAATCCTAGAAATAACCCAAATGCCCATCAAACAAGGAATGGATTAAAAAGATGTGATATTTTTATACAATAGAGTACTACTCAGCTATAAAGAATGATAAACTGGAGACTTTTATAGGTAAATGGATACAACTTATATTTTGCATCCATCCAAGAAGCCAAGTTATCATTATTTGCACATGACATGATCCCCCACATTAGAAGACCCAAAAATCCACCAAAAAGAACCACATTCAGTAATATATCAGAATATAAAATCAACACGCCAAAATCAATTCCTGTACACTAATAATGAACTCACTGAGAAAGAAATTAGGGAAAAATAACCATTGACAATAGCACCAAGAAAAATTAAATCAATAGGAATCAACCTAAGAAAGTGAAAGACCTCTACAATGAAAAATGCAGTACTGTGAAAAGGAAGTTGGTCCTGGGTAACTCTGGAGGCATTTCAGCCCTGAATTTAAAGAGCTATTACAAAGCTACACTAATTAAGAATAGCATGGAACTGGCACAAAAACAGAACTAAGAATCGATAGAACAGAATAGAGGATGCAGAAATGACCCCTATATATATTCAACTATTTGGTCTTTCATAAAGGGACCAAAAATACACACTGGAGGAAAGAACGCCTCTTTAATAAATGGTGTTGGGAAAACTGGTTATCCTCACGCAAAAGACTGAATATAGACCCATCTTCTCATATGTTCTAACCTAAAATAGAAGTAAAAAGAACTAAATGTTAACAAAGAAACACATAACCTGCTAGGAAACAAGTAGATAAAACTCTTGGAAGTCACAGGCATAGGCAAGGACTTACAAGCAGAACAGCTGCACAGGAAAGAGTTCCAAGAATCAACAAATGGGATCATATTAAATGTAAAAGGTTCTGCACAGGATGAAAAATAATCCACAGAGTGAAAAGGCAACCTACAGACTGGGGAAATTTTTGGTAGTGGACTCATATCTAGAATACGTGAAAAACTCAAAAAAAGTAGACACTTGAAATAAAAGACTCAATCAAAAGTTGGGCAAGTGAAAAGAATAGACATTTGCAGAAGATGAACTACAAATGACCAATGAACACACGAAGAGCTGCTCAACATGCAGAGAAATACAAGTTAAAACAACACAGAGATTCCAACTTACCCCAGAAAGAATGACCATCATCAAAAAACACCTGAGAAGGAATGCTGCAGAGGCATGGAGAAAAAAGAAGCTGCGTACATTGTTGATGGAAATGTAAACTGGAAATCAGTGTGGAGATTCCTCAAAAAACTGAAACTAGAAATTCCATTTGACCCTCCTATTCCACTTCCAGTTATGTTCTCTAAAGAGGTAAAGACATCATACTGCAGCGATACATGCAAACTGATGTTATGGTAGCATAACTGATAAGAGCTGTATCTTGGAAGCAGCCTATATGTCCATAAACAGATGAATGGAATTTATGTACAATACATAAATTAAATACAATGGTATTTATGTACAACGGAGTACTACTTTGCTACAAAGAAAGATAAACTTGAGTCATTTTGTAGGAAAATGGATACACATTGGAAACATGATGCTAAGTGAACTAAATAAGACACATGAACTTGAATATCACATGTTTTTACTTATACAAAAAATCTAGAGTAAAAATAAACATCAAAATAAAATATGAATAATAGTAAGTAATGAGCCAGAAACCATTTCATCTGACACACCCACCTGACCGACAGGTCCTTAGTAAAAGAGGTGAGGTTGTTTTCAAAGACCTTAGCTTTCTCCTCCCTCTCGGCACCTTCCTGTGCCCCTGAGTTCGAGGATGCCAGCCTTGACTGAATACAGACACAGTGAGGCTTCCTCTTTTCTTGCCAGTGACAGCTCTGTACTGAGGTACTTTACACAGATCTCACCCAGGCCCCGTGGCAGCAACAAGCCACTGATCCTGGCCAAAATCTTAGGTTCTCCATCCTGGCTTACTCATCTTTAAGCCCCAGCATCTGATACAGGGCCTACACACTTTCAGAATTAAAGAGTCAAAAGCAAAACAAAACACAACTCTCCCAAGTCAAATCACTATCACAATGAGGTAGCTAATCATACCCATTAAGGTGGCTGCTATCAAAATAAAACAGAAAATAATGGCAAGAACAGGAGAGGGCTGGAACTCTTGGGTACTGCTGGAGAGAATGTAAAGTGGTGCAGCTGCTGTGGAAAACAATATGGCGATTTCTCAAAAACTTAAAAATGGAACTATCATAGGAGATCCACATCTAGGTATATACATATCCTAAAGAACTGAAAAGGGGCCTTTGCAGAAATTTGTGTGTGCACGTGTTCAGAGAAGTATTATGCATAATAGCTAAAATGTGGAAGCAAGGCAATTGTCTATCAAGAGATAAACAAATAAGAAAATGTGGAACTATTCCTACAGAAGAAAATTCAGTCTTATAAAAGAAGGTAATTCTGACACATGCTATAACATGGATGAACCTTGAAAGGTTTTGCTAAGTAAAATAGTTTACACATACTGCTATATAATTCCACTTACATGACACAGCTAGAGCTGTCAGTTCATAGACAGAAAGCATGATGGTCCTCAGGGCTGGAGGGGTGGGGAGTTACTGTGTCCCGGGTGGACAGCTGCAGCTGTATGAGATGGAAAGAGCTCTGGAAATGGGCGGTGGAGATGGTTGCACATGATGTGCATGTGCTTAATGTCATGAGTTTGTTTGGAATGATTAAAAATTTAAATTATACATATGTTTTACCATAATTAAATATAACTGTTAAAAAATTCTGAATAAAAACTTGCTCTTCCTATATCCCATTTTCTCTTGGTCCTTCACTTCCTAATAAATGTAACAAGAGGTTTTCACCTCTGAATAGTGATTTTGGTGGTAGAAATGCCACGTCTACTTTACAAGAGAAATAAGCAGAAAAAGGAGAAATAACAACCACCACAGAGCAGAGACTACTGAAGAAGAGGTCTGAGAAGCAGCTACTGATCTGTTTGGCCTCACAGTTCCTAGGTGACGCCCCGGTGCCAGTCCCTGCGGATCACAAGGCCAGCCAAATCCCTGGCACTGTGGCCAGCCCGCACGGCATTCACATCAAAGTGACAGGGACTTATCTGATCGCCCTTTGCCTTTGTTGGCACTTGTACCTTGACTTAGTTACTTCTCTTGTTGCTGAGCAAAATACCCAACACCCAAACTTAAAGGGAAAAAGGTTTATTTAGTTCAGTCTGTGCAAGTTTCGGTCCATAACTGGCTGGCCACAAGGCAGACAGTCACCACAGAGGAGAAACAGTTCATAACATGCAGAAGGTAGCAAAGCAACAAGAGACACCCACAGCTCTTTCTATCCCGTCTGTCTTCTCCAGGCTACCGAGAATAGGCAACACTCAATCCTAGTGCCCTTGATCCTAGCATTGCACGGTGAGTCAACCCCGGGATCACACACTCTAGATCCAGTCGCCTCTGTAAAAACCCCACCTATGACTGCATGAAGCTTTGGGGGAACATCTAGACACAACTGTAACATCCGTCTTACAGTAAACCACATGCTTTGTACCCATGTGTTGTACTCTATAAAGCTCCTTCAAGTTATAAAGCTGAAATAAAACCCAAATCCAGGGCGGCAAGTCCAGCTACAACTGTAAACCTGCCTGATGAAAGGACTGCCAAACTCAGTCTTCCACTGTTTCTTCAAGAATACTTGAAATACAGTTTTCTCAGTTATGTCTCCAACGTAACCTTGTTGAGGCTCTCATCACCTCTCTCCACAGGTGCTCTCACATTAGGTGCTCTTCAACTACAGGTCCACCTACCCTCCCTAGCAGTGGGTAATGCCCTACTTAGTAACACAGAATGAAGCTCACCATTAGCTTCCCAGCATGATGTAAGCTCCCTTGTTCACCCTGTTCTGGTCTGCCTGTCCACTTTCCCTTGCTTCCCTCATGTGGCCACTAGCCTGTGTCCTCCGGCCTTCACGGCTTTGCATGCCATGTGCCTTTTGCCTGGAATGCTCCTTGACTTTGCCAACTGGTGAATTTCTGGTCATCTCTAAAGATCTTTCTATAAAGGTTCCGTGGGTTCCCTGAGAGCATTTTTCTCGGAGCCCACATTGTATTTTGTGGTTTTCTACCACAATGGATTGATTATGCTTTCTTTGACAACAAGGACACTGTCCATTCCTAACTGCCTGATGCAGCCTTTTAACATCAGCCAAGTCTCTGAGACATGATCTAAAGTGACCCAACCTATAGATCATACGTCCCACTTTAATGCTGGTCTGGCCCGTCCTGAGCCTCGGCCCACTTCTTCCCCTATGACTCGCCACTTCTTATCCCCATAGCTTACCCAATCTGTGCTTTCATAGTAGTTCAATACAATGATATTACCCTCACCAAACTATAAATTCCACAGAGAATAGCAGCCATGTCTCATTCCTACCTCTTGACATAATACTTTGCAAATGTAGATGTTAGATGTATTAAATAACAGACAAGTCTTTGTGGTGCTTGTGGGGATGACTTGGAGGAGGAGGCTGGGGGTAGGTTGGAAGCCTTAGAGAGAAAAGATACTTTAGGCAAGCTCAAGGTACCTTTCTGTCTGAAATGGAAGATGAGATCATTAAAGCCTTTTGGGGCCATTTTCCACGAGGTGGCTTTTTGATCAGAAACAGGAAAGCAGGAAGGAGGACGAGACCAGGACAGTGACGGAACATGATCAGCTCAAAAGCAAGGTAGTAGTTTATATGGTGTCTTGCACTGTGTATCTTTAGTGGTTTCCAACCCCAACAGTTTTTATTGTATAGTATCAACAATATTTTTAAACGATGGAAATATATTCCATGTTAACAGGACCTGTTTTCTGACTGTAAAATTAAAGCCATTTATATTGCTATGGCTATTTCCACATTTTCATCTAAAACTCAATTGCCATTCTCTCTGGAAACAATATATGAATGACAATTGATTTTTTAAAAACTAGAAAAAATACATTAAAGGCCATAACATGCTTTACCTCGAGAATCCCAGTCAATATGTGTAATGTAGCTAGAAGCTCCTTTACAGATGCCAACCCTCTTGCTTGTAAGTACGTTGTAAATATCCACAAAGTTATCATGAGATGCTACAGCAAGATACTTTCCTGTATCTACAAAGACAAAGACAAACATTCAGTTAACACCAAAACCCTTTACACAGGACTTCAATTTCCTAAACTCAGTATTTTAAAGTAGAGCAAAGGTCAAAGAAACATTTTAAATGTCCATTCTTATAATTTTGGGAGTTCCAAGACTGTGACATTTTCAAAAGTATCTGCTGCCATTGTCACCTTTTGAAAATTTAATATCAGAAATCATTTCTTTTCTGTGATGAAAAGAGACCATGTCTTCAACAGTGTCAGCATTCACCACCAGGAAACTCCCATCGTTTAAGCCGACCGCTAGGGCTTTCCCATCTGGGGAGAACGCGCAGCATCTTCCCCCTAGAGAGAAAGCCACAAGAGACACTTGTCACCCCACATTCACTGTCACCCAAGCCCAATGGGGGAACGGAGAAGTCTGCACCTGACTGCTTTGCAAGGCCATGTGACCGGGTCTTCCTCACTATTACTGGGAATTAAAATTTCATAATTTAAAAGATCTTTCCGCATATCCAAGGACAATAATCATAATATCAAAAATAGGTTTTCAGTTTTTATAAGCTTTATCCATTCATTTCTTAGCATCTGAATTCTAGAAGTTTTCAAAAGATAAATGAGGTGAGCAGGAAAACAAATAGAAACTTAATATATCATCTACTTGGCTTCTAAGCAAAGAGGATGTATTTCAGAATGGAAGTTGTAGAATAAAATTTGCTGATACCATTTTTTTTTAATCTCGTGCCTTATATACAAACTTGTTTTATTTAAAAAAAAATCACTATTTCAGCCACTCCAATTCTCTACTCGATGGATTGTAATATGCAAATTCTAGAGCTAAAAATTTTGGGGTCTGCCTTCTCCATCATGATTATGGAATATGACAGCTCTCTCAGGGGTCTCTGTAAAATTAACCACTACTAGGAGGGTTATGTGGAACAAGCAATGTTTTCTGCTGCTTTGTAGGACCACAGAGTGACATTTTTGAGTGCAGAGTGTGGACTTCTGGGGGATACGTTTAATAGGAAGCTGAATTCATAATACAACCACCCTCACCACTGGTTTTTCAGCTTTACTGAGACAGGATTCATGTGTCATATAATTCACTTAATTATAATGTATAATCCAATAGTTCTGACAGGATCACGGAGTTGCATGACCATGCTCGCAGTCCAAATGAGAACACTTGTCACTGCAGCCACGTCTACTGCTGTCACGTGGCCTCAGGGATGGAGCAGCCACACGGCCTTGTGCAGAGGCACCTCAGCTTAAACTTCCACAGTGACTCCTGCCACACTGCACACTGTGCCAAAGGCAATGTTCACACTGCGAACTTAAAGTTGGCTCCTCTAAAGCAAATCTTTATTTCCTCACTTAGCACGCATTTACCTGCTGTAAGTCAGTTGTGGTGCTGGTAGCGGGAAGAGGAAAAATGAGTCTGCCTTGGGTAGACGCCATTACGATCAGATGAACTACAATTTACTGCAGAAACCAAGCCACTTTCAACAGTGCAAAGGAGAGCTGTTAATAATACACCAGGATACATAGAGTAAACAATTGAACCATCAACTATCTAGGATGGATCAATAGTTTTTGAATTAATTTTTAATGAAGTTCATTGACATTCAAATCAGGACCTAGTTTCACTGCCCCAATATATATCAGTGAGCAGAGTCAGTCCTACAGTGGATAAGTAGATGGTTTTGGACTCAGACCTGGGTGGGAAGTCTGGCTCCTCTATCTACTGAGGCCCAAGAATCTAAGGGTAAAAGAGAGGCGACATGCCAGAGGGAAACAGCACCAGTGTCCACACGGCTGCTCTCTGAGGCTACCCTTCCTGGGTTTGAGTTTAGTTTCACTTGTGCTGTATAATCTGAGGTAAGCTACTTCAGTACCTTGGGCCTGGCTTTCCTAATCTGATAGCAGTAGTGAGAATGGCCTTCCTCACTGGGTTCCTGGGCTAAGTGTGAAGTGCTAGCATGCTGGCTGGCTCCCCAGCATCAGCTGCTATCACCATTGCTACAACTGTCTCTGTGTGTTTTCATTTGACATATTCCTCCAGATTTACTCTCATGACTCTCTGCTCATAAAACCTCTGAGTACAAATAGTGTACGACCAAACCCCAAGCTTATCTTTTCTTGCCTTAAGAACTTTCATTGACTCAGAAATCCTCAGCTCTCATGTCTCCTCCAAGATGCAACAGTTCCAGGTAACAGGTTTCCTCTGAGCTTCGGTGGTACTGTTTGTGTAGGATACGTGCAATTTACCCTTCCAATTCATTCTTCATCTTCCATTCTTCACCTGCTCTGTGCCTAAAGCTGGCCTGAGTAGAATTATCTTGCCTCCAGTTTCTGGATGGTTTAGGCCGAGGAGGGAGCAGGGCAGCAGACAGAAAGAACAGAAGCTAGAGTGCTTGTCTGACCAGTTGCTGCCTGCTGGCTGGGTCTCCAGGCTGATGTCATAGCTCCTCTCTGGCTGCCAACTTACATAATATCTCAGGTTCAAGGTTCTAGCATTTCCCCCTCCTTTTTGTGTCTTCAGGCCGAGGGCTGGTAATGAAACCTGTACTATGGGCTGCACGTACTGCACTACCCTGGTCATTTCTTTATACTATACTCATCTCTTTACAAAGAGTCCCATTTTAGACTCTTCTCAAGTTACCCAATCTGAATGGCCCACCTGTTGCTCGGACTCCGTTTAAATCTTGTCCATCTCTGACACCAGAGAGGGGACAGTTCATGTCAGGATTCCCTAGCATATGACACACAGAATCTGATTAATAAATGTTGCTGAATTTCCACCTCCTGGTGTACCCTTTAGTTCTAAAGCACTCAAATGTTTGATACATATTTGTTTCTCTCATAATTGACTTATTTTTCAGTAATAAGTTCTGGAGACTGTTGGTCATAAAGATAAAAAGAATTCTTTGCAAGCTGACATGTTTCAGTTGACTCCCACAGTTCTCCATGAGAAGAGGAAGGACATATTGCCCCCAGGTGGCAAATGTCTGTGTAGTACAAGAAAATAAAGTGAACAACAGTCCTACAGCACCGTTGACTCAGGCAATCCTTTTGGAAAAACTCAGCCTGTGCTTAGTGAGTACAGTGAACTCTAAGTTCTCATTGCCTACTATATTTTGGAAGCACACCACAGGTGCTCTCAGTAAACATTAGCTGGGTACATGAGTGAAGCTACACATTCTGTTGCTTGTAAACACTTTTACAGATGGTTACGGAGATGTGTACCTTTCTTGAGTTTCCGCACTGCCAGCATACGGTGCTGGGAAGATAATTCCCAAATCCGAAGGGTTTTATCATCACTGACTGTCGCACAGATGGGTAGGAGAGGGTGAGCTGCCAGCCCCCAGACTTCTCCTTCCATGTGCCCCTGGGAAGAGGAAACGGAAACCAAGCTCAGCCCATGCCGAGAAAGGCCAGTCCTTCCTCTCCGTGCCACAGAGGCAGCTGAGTGCACCATTCAGGTTCAAGTACAAATTAAACCCAAAATCATTGCACTGAATAATTTTTGCACTTGGACTTAAAGCCGAACCTACATGATGCTAAATCATTCTTTTGGGAAGCAAAATACACACACATCATTTACAGGTTTTATTTGATAATAGGTATCTTCCCTTTTAGAAACAACATCTAGGTGAACTGTGAAATATCCTCTTTTTAACCTATTTTACACTGAATAAGCACAATACACACGTACTTCCTAGTAAAACATCTTGATCATATGACATAAACCACTTCCTTCAGTAAAATTATATTCTAAAACACTCTAATCTGTTTGACATGGAATTAGACAACAATGTTCTTGTTATTTATACAAGTTGTTCTTTGCCTGCACAACACTTGGCAGAGTAGAAATAAATCTAAATGTTAATTTCTGGTGTGCTGAGTGTAGTTCAGGTTCAGCATTTATTCATAAATTGGTCTGTGTGCCCACAGTGGATATCAGGAAAGTGCAAGGACCAAGCATGATGGTACATGTCTACAATCTGAGCTACTCAGGAAGCTGAAGTTTGACAACTGCAGATTTGGGTCCATCCTAGGCATCTCAGCAAAACAACTGCTTCAAAACAAACATAAAAAAGGCTGGAGATATAGCTCAGTGGTAAACTACCTGCCTAGCATGCACAAGGCCCTTGGTTCAATTCCTAGTAACTCCCAACACACACACACACACACACACACACACGACAGATACACAGACAGATATACATGCATGCACACGACAGAGACAGAGACAAAAAGAGAAAAATGAAAGCTTCTCAATATGCTCTGGACTAACTCCATGTACCTATACCTTATCATAAACACACCTGACTGCATCAGAACAATAACTGAGATAAACCATTATTTTTTTAAATGAACATTTAACAGGAAAAAAAATTTGATTCCTATAATTGATAGATTAAAGCAGTATAAAGAAGGATGTTGTAGAGCAATAAAATAAACCAGCTTGCTCCCTGCATTTCTGATTTTGAGGGTTAACTGCAAGAAGGCTTGGCTCAGAGAAGCAAAAAGGGAGACCATGCAGAGTCATCCAAAGGTGTTTGTAGCTGGAATGCTCTGGGGAACAGGTGGCTTTCTGATGAGCAATCAGAAGCTATTTGAGCAGAACAGTGATTTGGTAGAAGACACAAAGTTCTAAATACAATCAACATTCAATATCTGAGAAAATATGGGGTTGAAGAGTACACGTATTTTTGTCATTTGTCAGATTTTGGAGACTTCTAGGAAGATAGCAGAGCAGTAAGCAGCAGGGGAAACAGGCTCTCTGAGAGACATCATCTAGACACAGGAATGTACCGTCGTGAGGAGGACAAGGAGGAAGGGAGTGGGTGCCTTGGACCCAGGAAGAGTCTGACGTCTGAATTGAAGCCCACAGAGAGAGGAAAAAGAAAAATTTCAATGAAGAAGAAGGCAGTAGCTGGTGGCACCTGTGCCTGGAGCCCGACTCACTGCATGAGGGGAGCTGTTGGAACCTGGAGACGTGCAGTCCCGGGCACAGCGGCAGCTGGCACCTCTGCGGAGAGACTCGGAGGTGGCGGGGAGCAGCGAGGTGGAGGACTGTGTTGGCTGGTGATCTTGGCTGGCTGCAGACCTAGAAACTGCTTGGACCACGAGTCTGGGCCCCGGGCAGGCACGCTAAGGCTGGCTGCTACTCCGTCATGAAGCAGCTCCTGGCTTGTGGGGATACAGCGGTGGGATTTGGGGCACTGTCTGCACAGGCTGGCTACTAGTGAGTCCAGAGGCAATCCTGGAAATGGACTATTTTTGTTGTTGTTGTATTGTTTTGTTGTTTTTGTTTTTCTTTTCTTTTTTCCTTGTTTGTTTTATTAAGTTTATTTTTTACTTCTCTTATTTTTTTTTCCCCGAGTGTGAGCGTGGTTCCTAACCTCCTTGCGGGTGTGGTTTTGTTCTGTTCTTCCTTTAATCTCTTTCAGGTTTCTTTTCCTTCAGTCCTCTGCATCAGTTTCCCCAAGTTGGTGGGATTCATCTTTGTCCTCCAACCCACTTGTGATCTCTTTCTCTTTCCCCACTTTTCTGTTTTCTCTGTAATCCATTTTGAATCTTAACCCTTGAGAACAGAATTGATATATCATGGTCTTATATATTGTATATAACTGTTCTGCATTCTGTTGAAAAAATATGAGAAAACACTTAAACAAGACACAACCTCAGACACCCAGTTCACCAAAGGCAAACCCAGGGGGCAATGAGGCTGGAAAATTCAAAAGCTCCCTACTAGGGCTCTCCGAAGTGGTAACAAAGCAATTGAATGAAGCTCCGAAAAAAATGACATCAGAAATAGTCTCTCAAATAACTACAGAGATTACCAAAATACATACCACACTTACTGATGTTACAGCAGACACGGACAAGAATATGGATGAGCGTAAGCAAATTACAAAAGCACAACACAGGAAACAAATGGAACCCCTAAAGCAGATTCAAGCAGATAGCCATTTCAGATTTGGGGGCACCCTATGTCCCCTATTTTCTAGTCATCAGAAGCTTCCTCCCATGGTCACAGTCACAGGACAGGTCACATGTCCACCTCCACATCTACACTGTCCCATACTGGCTCTGCAGGGAGCTTTCCAGAGACTGAATTCCTCTGCACATTTTACTTGAAGACAGGGTTGCAGACTCTGAGATCCATTCAAACCACTGTCCATGCTGCTTTCAAAATAACACTTCCTTCAATTGAGTATTCCAATTCCTATATGCACAGGAGTGGACAGAGTGTGAGGCAGGACAGAAAGAGCTCAAGTGGCACAAGGAAATGGGCCTCGGATCTTACTTGGTCACTCATCACCCATAAAACTGATCATAAACAGCACAGTGCAGAGCTGAGTATATTGTGAACTGATTATTTTCATGGAAATTTTCCTAATCAACCTAATGCCATTTATCACTTCTCTTCCAAAGTAGCATTCCTTGTAAACAATACACACTCTACCCCAAGGGTACTGGAACACACAGTATTGCGGGACATGCGGTTCAGAAATCCTGCCAGAGCAGAGTAGGTGATGGTCTTACACTGCCACCCTAGTTCCGTAACTGTCTCCGCATCTGTCTTCTCTCAGAACGAGACTGTGAGCCCCAGGTGAGCAGGCAACCCGACCCTACCGTGCATTCCACAGAGTACATGGCAGAGCAACCTCAGCAGCAGCTCCAACACCAGTTCTGTTACGAATTCAACTTGGGAGGAAGCAGCAAGTGAGAGAACAGAAGCTGGGAGAGAAGTGCTGAGATGAAAGGGACAGAAGGGCCCACAAGCGAGGACGAGATGGAAAGGCCTGGGGCTGAGGTTCCAGCAACCCAGCTGACCCCACAGCTCTGAGGGCTCTGCTTGCCGCACTGCCTTCCGCTATGTTCCCAGCTACACAGCATGTGGGTGGCGGCCTGCAGCAGTGAGAGGGCCTGCATTTCACATTTTGGTTAGAGCCTAGCGTGAGGTGCACACCTGTCATCCCAGCACCCTGCCTGGAGGCTGAGGCAGGAGGACCTTCTCATGTTTGAGGCCAGCCTGGGATGCATAGTGAATTCAAGGCCCGCCCGAATTACATAGTGAGTCCCCGTCTCAAACAAAGACACAACAGAACCGAAGCAAACCAAACCAAACCAAACCAAAATCCCTGTGGTTTGAGTCCTGGCCAGCTGTTACATTCTTAGTAGGCAATTTACTGGCTTTTGACCCTTTACTTGTTAAACAATTTTAACTGAGGAATCTGTTTTGCAAATGAGAGAAAAATGTCGTACACCAGTCCTGCCTGCAGCACAGTGGGTGCTCAACAAATGACAGCAGAGGCTGTTTTTATTATGAGACTAACAGACACTGGAAAGAATGGAATCGTAAAGAAGCAAAAAGTGAAAAGACTTCATTATCAAGCTTAAGATATATTTAAACAAAATTAACTATAAAAACTTTTAAAATGTATCATTTAAATCATATTATAGCATAACTTTCTAAACTATTGTATAATATACCATGCATGGAAATCATTTAAACTCTTGAACATTAAGGGGATAAAAACAAATCAATACTTTTCAGTAACATTAAATAAGGAATTTTGGCCAGAAAAAAAAAAAAAAGTTTGGAAGAGCATAACAAAAGCAAGAACGGCAAAAACTAAAACTCGTATCAAGGAGGCATCTTCAGCAGAGTTCTCATCCTGGCTGTCTGTATATAAAGTTTGCAAGGTTTCAAGACTTTTTAAAAAAATAACTATTTCTCTCTGTACTGGTAGTCAAAATTTGGGGTTTCTAGTGCTCTTCTAGTCCTCTACCACTGAGCTACAGCCCCAGGCCCCTTCTAAATTTTTTTCAGTTGAGTTGCCCAGGTTGAATTTGATGTTGAGATCTTCCTGCCTCAGCCTCCTGGGTAGCTGGGATTACAGGCTTATGTAAGCATGTCCAGCTACCCGTATATTCTTACTCAGGCTATCCAGGGCTTGGGTGTGTATATTTTGGAACTCTTGCATCAGAGCCAAGGTGCCATGTGTGTTGTGACCTGTGCTCAGGATGTAGTATATGAGAGGCATCGTTGCCACGGAATTCATCTCTAATCTGGCCTGCAGGCATGGGTCAGATCAGGAAGCGGGTGAAGCTCCCACGCTGGACCTGCACAGGTCCTGCAGCTCAGAGGATCAGGCATTTTTTCACTTCCCTCTCCCCTCCCCTGCTCTTCACCTGTTGGTAAGGTCTCTGCACCACTTAAAGAAACCATCCAAACCACTGTCCCATACTGATGGCAAAGTGCCACTTCCTTAATTTGAGTATTCACATTCCTGCAGAGCACAGGAGCGGAGAGCGAGGGAGGCAGGACAGAAATAACTGGAACAGCACAAGGAAATGGGTCTGTGATCTGCCTGCTTACTCATCTACCCGCGTCCACAACCCGCCTATTCTGCCCCTGAGGTGAAAGTTTCCCATTGCTGTGTTCTTTCAGGATTCCACTGATCGTCTTACTAATCTGACTTTACCTAAACATGATTCTTGAGGGAGACAGAGAGTAAGAGAACGTGCTATGATATGGCAAGCAAGGCTGCCACAGCAGTGAGGTGCCTGACCTCAGGGAGCACTTTACACATTTGGTGCATCAGGAGGACCCACTCACCTTGTGAGTCCACCTCCAACAGACTGAGGAGCAGTCTACTCGGGCCTGATCTGGATGATCAGATTTTGAACTCTGAAGAGGTAACATCACAGCATAAGGCTGCAGGGGACGGGGTGGTGGTGGAGTATTTTGCTTGCCATAGGGACATGCATAATTGGTGACCAGAGGGTGGGCTGTGATGGACACACTCCTGGGAGTTTTCATACTCTGAAATAATCACCTCCCTCTCAGTGGCATGATCTGCAGGCATCCCACCAACACAATGTGGTGAAAGTGACCAAATGTTCATGATGAAATGTTATGTGCAGATAGAATTATATAAGATTGTAGTATCTATTTTTTCTTGCTTGCTGGTTTTGGAAAAGCAAGTGGCTACTGGAAACCCTCTATGCTACGAAGTCAGTACAGCCCGCAGCAGCTGAGGGTGGCCTTTGCCCAACAGCCGATGAGAAGGCGCAGTCCTATAGGCTCAAGGAACTAAGTTGCATCAACAAGCTGAGTGAGCCTGAAAGACCCTCCCCCGCCCCTCTAGGCCTCAGACGAGACTGAGACCGTGTGAAGCCTCAGCAGTGGACCAGGTCAGCTGTGCTTGGACTCCCCATCAGAGAAACAGCAGAAAATAAACGCGCACTGTTGCTTGTTTGTGCCCAAGTGTTACACAGCAGCAGGCAGCCTGCACAGCCCTGGGACTGCTGCACAAGTTCTGAACCCCAAGTGCTCCTTCACCTCATCCTAGAGCCAGTCCGGACATGAAATGACGGTACCTGAACAAGTAGTGTCATTGGGCCACTTTTACCAATTTCCAGAATCTCTCCATTTTTTGTTCCTACCAGGATATGTCCATGTCCCAGAGTAATGGCACGGATTGAAGGGTTATCTTCCAAAAGTAGGCCTGAGGGGGAAATGATGCATTTAAATATAAGAACAAGACGGATTATTAGCATAAAGTCAATTTTTACAGTTCCTAAGCAATCATTCTTAACTTTGTGCTAAGAGTCCTGACTGTGGATGATAGGACTAATCAGAGTATGAACTCCTACAAGTACGGTACGATCTCTTCCAGTCCTGTGAACAGAAAGATTCCTATCGCATATTCAGGGGTGGCACCTTTTGAGCTAGTTGACAATGCTGCTCTTTTAATGGCGTAAGTCTTCAAGCATCTTTCAAACATATCATCCCAGAGCTCGACGATTCCATCCTTCCCACCTGTTACAAAGCCCTGAGAAGACACACATGGGGAGTATTACATACACATCTGCTATTACACACTCACCTAAATGACCAGTCACTCACTCAGCCCCAACAGGATTGCTGCTTAAATAACACAGCTTTGTGGATTTTTTTCCCAAGTATATAACACTAAAAAAGTTAATAGAATTCAAATAATATATTATGGAAATCTCTCTCCTGCAAGACTGAGCACACTCATATTGTATGTCTCCTGCATTTCTTCAGCACTTGGCCCAGCTATGGCTGGTTCTGTCTTGAACAGTTCCTGTGGGACAGGAAGAACCTTAAAACCTAGCAGAGCTCCTGGGGTCTCATATCCACTCCCCAAATGCTTTGGACTCAAAATCACAATTAAAAACAAAGATCAAGGGCTAGGAGTACAGCTCAGTAGTACGGTGCTTGGCTAGCACATGTGATTGGACTCAGTCCCCAGCACCACACACACACACACACACACACACACACACACACACACACATTAGCCTTAATACTCTGACCAGAGCCCCATGATGACTCCTCCATCACTCAGGTAACACTATTTACAGAGCCAGGATTCCTTTTAGACACCTTCCAAAGACTGTAAACAATTCCTAAAAACATACCATACCTTATCTAATGCATACATAGCAAACACAGGCCCATCATGAGCTTTCACTGTCTTTAGTAGTAGAATGTCTTTCCAAATAAAAATATCTCCAGTAGCTGCTCCTGAGAACACCAGATCTTCCATTCTCCCGTAAGAGACACACATCATTGTCTCCAGTTTTCCAACACCTCCAAAGATTCCTCTTTTAGAGGTGAAACCACCACCTGCAGTAGACAGAGTATGTATTACTTTTTAAAAGTTGATACTTCCTATTAGCAGGTAGATTGACTAAATGAAATTAAAAAAAAAACTCAGAGTGTATACATACTGATACATAAAAATGATAGAGAACATCATAAACAAAAATATTATAAGAGGGCTCCTCACCCTCTCTTTAATTAATTCAGTGTATAATGAGTCTTTATTTTTTGTCAGACCTATAAACAAAAACATTGTAAGAGAGCTTCTCACTCACTTTTCATTAACTCAGTATTTATTTAATCCCTATGTTGTGCTCAATGCTGGAGGAATGAAAATGCAAAGAAAGAGTTCCTGCTGTTAAGGAATTTGAACCTGTCTAGAGAAGCCAGTCTAGCAGGGAAAGTTCAATGGTAGCCAGAGAAAGAACAAACTATGAAGTTCAAGAATGAGGACAGCTTTACTGAACAATGATCTAAAAGAAAACACCTATAATTTCCATGAATTGGAGGCTGAGGCAGGAGGATTCTAAATTTGAAGGCAGACTGGGTAATTTAGCAAGACCCTGTCTCAGCATAAAGAATACAAAGGCCTGGGGCATAGCCAGTAGAGTTCTCCTAAATTAAACTCCTAGTACCATAAACAAATAAACAAACAGGATTGTCTTTATAAAGTAGAAATCTATTTTATATCTTCTGCCTAAGTTTTTATTACAGAAATCTGGGGGTAAAGACAACAGCTATATATGACAAAGTAGTACACTGACAGAAACCATCAGAATTGTTCCCTAGGCAGCCCCACTTTGTGATATGTTAATCTGAGTAAGAACAGGCTAAGCTAGTAGATTAGTAAAGGCCAGGCTCAAATGTTTCATTTAGGAACAGGATTCCATTAGCTGTTAGACTAGAGGATGTGTATGTTATACTCTGGTCCATGTCCTGAGACTATGTGAGATACTGAGATTAAGGGTAGTAGAGTAACTGGTGGAGAAAATTTCAAGGCAGCCCAGTGTTTAGTTTGTGACATGGGTACTTCTGGCCACTTTTAACCAGATCTATAGTGAACTCATGAGCAAAAAAATAAATGTGAAAACTGCAGTTCTATCAGAAAAGGAGCAGCTATAGAATTAGGGCAAAGAAGACTGTGGTTGCTTAAAAAGAGGCCAAGTACTTTACATCAGGACAATAGAAAAAATGAATGCATCTCAGAAATCAGAAAGACCCTCACCTTTTGCTGGCTCAAGGGTGCTTAACAGGGGTTCTGCTGGAAAACAGCTCTCTAGGGAGCTGGTTCCTGTGATTTACTTCACAGTGCTTAGCCATTCATACATTCAGAGGCCTCTGCACCACGAGACAAGGAGGCCTGACTGCAGCTCAAGCTAACAGCAGATGCTGGCATCATCTATGTGGGGCTGATTTTAAAAGAATGCAGAATGTAAGAGTTACACGGTCATGGAGACTCCCATCCAGATTTCAGACGAAGGCCTTGAAGGCCAGGCAGTGTGGCCCTGAAAGGGCTGCATGGACCTAGGAAGTGGGAACATCAGTAAAGCAGGATGTGTGCTACAGCAAGTTGCAGCTGAGAGTACCCCAAGAGATAGCCCATGGGGAATGCAACCAGCAGTTCCACAGGGGTAGGATCACCTAATCCTTTTGAGTTCACATTTCCACACAACTTGCCCCAGGTGCTGGACACAGAGCTACAGGATTTAAAGTTTTCTCTGCTGGGTTTCCGTCTAAGCCAAAATAAACTATTCCTTTAAATTGTGGCTGTTGTGTATTGTGCTCCACTGACAAGAAAGTGACTAAGATGAGGTTCATCAGGACAGTTACACACAGACTCACTCTCAACACGCTGTGGACTACTGTCTTTCCTTTAGAAACAGGAAATTCTGAAACAGTAGCCTGTTTGGTTTTGTGCTTTATGAGGTCAGGCTTGGTACCAGAGCTGATGCTAAAAATTCAAAAACAATCACAACAATGACTTGTTACTGAGAAGAATAAGATATTCTTTTATGTTTGGTCATGCTTATCTACTCAGCACTATTATCAACACATAACGCGCAAATATTTTGACTATCTTCTGCGTGCAGAGCCAGAGTTTATGCTAAATTCAGTGATAGATTAATAAAAGAACTCTCAAAATATTCAAAACTTTACCCACTCAACCAAAATGATTATTTCCTGCTCAGTCATCCAATATAATTATTGCTTTCAGAACAGATGACTAAATATAAAAACCATTATTTTCACAGCAGAATATTTTCCAAGGCTTTCTAGACACTGTTGAATATGCATAGGCTAATATACTATTTTAAGTTTCACAGCTTGGACATTAGACAGCCCACAGTTAATTTGGGCGAGAATATCTGTTAGGTACATTTTGTCTTAATTTGCAGAGACACAAGCCACAAGGCAGCAATGGAGCCCCACCCTCAACCTCCCTATGGAAAAGCTCTTAGCTACATAAACGATAACCCCAAAATGAGAGTACCTGCTTGTTGCCAGAATTTGATGTGCTTAATCCCAACTGTAACCAGTTTGTCAACGTGATGGGGGTTACACTTTACCACAAATATTTTATCTTTATGTCCTCTGTAAGATACAAACAGGAAAAAAAATTCTAGTTTGAGCAGAAGCATTGGTACGGAGCTTTATGAAAAAAGCTGCATTTGATCTAACTTTTATTAAGCAAACAACTAAATTAGAAAATGATTTAAAATATACATAGAGGTCTAGAGCAACATAATGAGCTTTGGCTTTTCTATGCATTTTGAGACCCCTTCTGTTACTACCAAATCTACTACTTATGATTTAAGCAAATTAATACAATTTTTTAAATGTATCAGACTATCTCTGTGACAAAAAACTAATGCCACCACAATAGGACTGCAAATAATTCTGGGCGTATGGAGATCTTGTGTAGAAAGAGGGAGAAACACTACAATACTATTAGTGACAAGTATCAAAGGTACTATGCTTGTTGTGGGAGGCATCATTTCATCTTAAACACATTTTTTTGCTTAAAACAGTATACACTATAAACTGAAGCCCTGGCCCATGGCAAGTGAGAAAGAAAGGATGTCATCTAATAATTCAAAAACATTTGAGATGCTACACACTCAGAAATTTAAGTTTATAACCCCAGGAGCAGAATTTTATTTTCATAAAATAAGGCCAGATCATAAATGTGGATTACAAACCTGCAGTCCCAATGTCAAGGAAATTTCTATTTTAAGTGTTCAGAGCCATCATATTAGAATCTAAGGACTTCCTAGTCTTAACAGACTAATTAATAATCTTATGATTTTTTATGTAAAATATCTATTAACAGAATGATTGATTGTATACTTATTAGTAAAGATATAAAAATTTCAACATGTTGGTAAACAGAATCCAAAACCACAATATTAACAAACAGAATCCAAAAAGCACATTAAAAAATAGTACATTATACCCAAGTGCAATATGCATGTTAAGGAATTGAACAACAAAACCACTGTATTCATAAGATATAAGGAGAGAAATCATGTTTTCACAGTGTCACAATTGCTAAAGATATTTGAAAAAAAAGTTTTTACTCATGATTTTAAAAAATACTCAAAATAAGTAAAGAATGCTTCAGACTTCACTGCCTTTCCTGCACTCCTTGTCACTGAACTATTCAGCCTTACTTGAAACAACAACACACAGGCCTATTCTCCATGCCTGGCATGCCACTGTCCTTCCTTAAAGACAGAACAAGCTAGGGCATTAGATCCCTCATAGTGTGTGTGTGTGTGTGTGTGTGTGTGTGTGTGTGTGAGAGAGAGAGAGAGAGAGGGAGAGAGAGAGAGAGAGAGAGAGTAGACTCAAAACTCAGCTGTTTACTTAATGGCATTCCCAATAGTCAGGAACAAGACTATCACTACTATGATGTAACACCCCACTGAGGTATTAACAATGCAGTTAGCCACAGTTTTAAATGTTAAAGCAGAAGGTTTGAAATGGAAGAGGTAAAACTACTTCCATCTGCACATGATATGATTATGGACCTTGAAAATTAAAGCAAAAATAATGTAAAGATGGCTACAAGCAAGGTAACTTGGTTAAGTTTCCGAAAATTAAATATGAAATAAGAATCTTTGTACACACAATAATCAGTTCAAAAACATAATGAAAGAGAGGACTAAGCAGTAACAAAATATCAATGCATAAATGTGAGAATTATGCAATATAGATCGTTGAGGAGGAAATGAACAAAAACTCACATCTATAAGATAGAAAAGTAGACTTTAGAAAAATCCTCTGGTTTTGTATAGCAAAACTCAACTGTAAAGACATCAACTCTCTTAGTTTATAAATTCAACTTGATTCTAACACAAAGACCACTGGGTATTTGTATTATAAACTGATATTAGTACTTCATTTTTAAAGTTCTTATGGCAGAATAAACCACAATGATAGCCTAAAAACTGAAGAAGTATGAAGTAGAAAATATAGTTGTCCTAGATGTTAAAATAATTTATAAAGCTTCCAAAACGAAAACAGCACAGTATCTGAACACTATTTGAATTAACAAGCCAATAGCACAACAGAAGTTTAAGTATGTAACCCCAAAATAGAACTACTCCCCCAAAATATTAAAATACAGTGTAATACATATAGGGTCTTAAATCAGGGGGAAGCTGTACTTTTAAATAAATTGTGTTTGATATCAACTCACCAATGTAAAATGGTGCAGCTACTTTGAAAGAGTTTGGCAATTTCTTACAAAACTAAACACTTGCCATTCGTGCCACACAAGCTAACAACTGTGTTCCTTAGAATTCTAAATGAACTGAAAACCTATATCCTCACACAACCTGCACATAGATGTTTGTAGGAGCTTAATTCATAATTGCCAAAACTTGGAAGAAACACGATTGGCAAAAGGGTAAGTAAACTATGGCATGTCTACACAATGGAACATTAGTGAGCATTAAAAAATTATCAAATTTTTGATAGTCATAAAGGAAACTTAAATGTGAGTTAGTAAGTGATAGAAATCTGAGATGTCATGATTCCAACCATATGACATTACAGAAGAGGCAAGATTATGAAATCAGTAAAAAAAACTAGTGGTTGCCAAAGGTAAAAAGGGAGAGGGAATGAGTGGGAGGACACGAAGGACTTTCAGGGCAGTGAAACTATTCTGTGTCATGTTTTATCATGAAGGGTGATGTGACATACATTTGTCCAAGCCCACAGTTCAGCACCAAGAGTGAATTCTAATGTAAACCATAGACTTCGCTTTATGCTTTTATTTTTTGACACAGGGTTTCACTATGTAACTCAGGCTATCTTTTAACTCACTGTGTAGCGCAGGTTGGTCTCAAACCTGTGGTGATCCTCCTGCCTCAGCCTCCTGAGTGCTGGGATTATAGGTGTGATCCACCATGCCCAGCTGACCCAGGGACTATGAATGACAAGGATGTGTCAATGTAGATACATGCATAGAGATGGGATAATGGGAATTTTCTGTATTTTCTTATTAACTTTGCTGTGAATTTAAAGACATTAAAAAAAAGTCTAGTAAAACAGGAAAATAAACGGCATTGGAGTATTTTGATAGCTTTATGGAAAAAATGATTCAGTTGGATCTGTTTCTCATAATAAATACTAGGATAAATTCTAAATGCTTTAAAAAAAGATTAAGTCATAAAACATCAGAAGAAATTATGGGTAATTTTTTTAATCTGGGGAATGAGTAATACTTTTATAACTGTGACTTAACACCTCAAAGCAGTATAAGACTGATAAGTTTGACGATGTAAGAATTAAAACCTGCCTGCATAACGAAAACACCATAATAATCGTCAAAGACAAAGAACAAACCAAGAAAAGTACCTATGAAGTATTCTTTTCTAAAGGATTGAATAAACAAGGAAAATGTATGAAAATCACATATCTGAGAAGGGGCTTGTGGTCCAAATGAGTGTTAGCTTTCCATTAGCGTGCAAAATACCTGATAACAGCTTAAAGGAAGAAGGCTTTGTTCTGGCTTATGGTTTCAGCTCATGGTTACTTAGCTCTGTTGCTTCTCAGCCAGTGGCAAGGCAGACACATTGTGGTAGAAAGATGTTGTGGAGAAAGCTGCTCATCTTAATGGTAGCCAGGAAGGAAAGAGAGTCGGAGAGAGGGAGAGAGTGAGAGGGAGACAGGAACGAAGGATGAGAGGAGAAGGAGAAAGAGGGAGAGAAAAAGAGTGGGGGGAAGAAGAGAAAAGTACCCTTCAAAAGCAGACTCTAGTAATCTACTTCTTCCAACGAGGCCACACCTCCTAAAATCCCATTAGACTAATAAATTTATAAATGAATTAACTTTTCTCTCCTTGCTGGGACAAAATACCTGACACCCAAAACGAAGGAAGGAAAGGTTTATTTAGCTCACAGTGTGTGGAGGTTTCAGTCCATAATCAGCTGGCAGGGTGATTTCAGTCCAGAAGGCAGGGTGGCATGGCACTGGGACAGCACTTGAAAGCAGCAGCCAGCAAAAGCAGCCAGAACAAAAGCAGGGCTACAAGCCTCTTCTCCTCCCTTATATTGTGGGCAGGCCACCACTTGTCCCCGGGGAAGGTGTAGCACTCACAAAATCTTTGTGCCCTCCTCTGCACAGAATGAGGATATTTACAAAGTAAGGCTCCTAGCTCCCTGCTGAGTCTCTTAGTTAAACTTCTCAAGTTGACACAATGTATCAACCATAACATCTTCCTAATGAAGTTAGAACCTCACAATCCCATTACTTTCCAAAAAAGCCCACCAGCTAGCAACCAAGCCTTGAACCTAATGAGCCTTTTGGGGGATTTTCTGAATCCCACCCAAAATATTAGTAACTTACAATGCATAATAAGACAATTAAAATGGGAAGTATATCTGAGTAGCCATTTTTATCTTTCTAGCTTATACACAACAAGAATTTATTTCTCACTGTTCTAGAGGCCAGGAAGTTCAGAAACAAGCAGAAACAAGATTCAGAGTCTAGAGTTTGCCTTCCGGTTTATAAATGGTTCCTTCTCATGGCATCCTCACAAGGCAGAAAGGGGAAGACAGCTCACTGAGGTCTCCTTGATAAGGGCACTAAGCCCATTTTTGAGTGATACATTCTGACCTGATCATTACCAATGACCTCATCCCTTCATACTATCAATTTGGGGAATGAGTTTCAATATAATAGTTATGAAGGACACAAACACCCCATAGCATTGGATTTCGGTGTATCATACTTGTTACACTATTTTTCTTTTTTTCTGTTGAATTAAAATATTTCACATATATTAAAAATGTACATTACATCTTTTTAAGGAATGAAAGCATACTGAACTATATACCCTCTTCTGCTATAGTACTAACATGCTGACTCTTCAAAATTGTGAAGTCAAAGCACTCTGAATAGCCATTTCTACAAAGAAAATACAAAGTGGTCAGTAGGCACATGGGAAGACGTTCAATATCGTCAGCCATTAGGGAAAAGAAAATCGAAACCATAATGAGATACCACATTGTATCTATTTGGATGTTAATAATGAAGATGACAGACGGTAATAAGTGCTGATAAGGATACAGACAAGCTGGAGCAAGTAGACACTGCTAGTAAGAATATAAAACAGTGCAGCCACTTGGAAAACACTTCGTCAGTTCTTCAAAATGTGAAACACAAGTAACATATGACCCAGTGATTCCACTCCTAGATGGATTATACAAAATCCACACACACACTCTAGAGAAGCCTTGTACACAAATATTCAAAGCAACATTATTCATAGTAACCAAAACGCAGAAACAACCCAAATATTGTGAATGGATAAACTGGCAAATGGATAAATAAATTGTGATATATTAATAAAAAATTATTCAGCAATACTTGCCATGACATGACTGAATCTTTAAAAATCATGCAGAGTGAAAGAACCTACTCATAAAACGTCACACACTGCGTAATCCTGTTTATGTGAAATATGTGGAACAGGCAAATCCATAGAGTCAGCACACAGGTTACCACCAGATAACAGGTACAAGGATTGTGTTTGGAGTGATGAGAATGTTCTGGAGTCAATGGTAGTGATCACATAACTCTGTAAATAAGTTAAAAGCTATGAAACTATGCTTTAAATGGACAATTTTTAGAGTAACAAATTATTCATTGATAAAATTTTAAAAAAATACTGAATATAAAAAAATGAATATGAATCCAATCAAACCTATGGAGCTAATGACCACTTATGGGAAATGCAGAGGAGGGTATAATGCCTGAAATGATTTCCTGAAGAAACAATAGACTGCAGAATATGAAACATTCAGAAGGACAAACGGATCAGTTCTTCAGTATGTCCACAGCATGAGAAAACCAGATATAAAATAAAAGAGGCCAAGAGACAGGTCACCAAATGTAACACAAGAGCCTGGTTTAAATGCAGGTTAGAGCTGCCTGTGCTCCACTTGGCAAGCCAAAAGTGCGTGCAGCAATTTCCATTCCATGGGGAAGCCTTGGCATGTCTCTAGGAGACTGGTAGGCCCTGCACAGAATTCCCTGTCATTGGAGTACCACTGGAAAGTCTCTCTGGGGCTATTTGGGCCCCAGCCAGCAATCCTCGAGTGGCCCACGGCCGCCTGCACTCCACCTCATGAGCCAAAAGTGCACACAATGATTTCCCTCCCACAGGGAAGCCTTGGCCCAATGCTCAGAGCCTGGTAGGGTCCTTTCCAGGATCCCTCATCACTGGAAGACCCATGGGAAGGCCCCACTAGGCCTGCATGGGCGCTGCCCAGAAACAGCCAAGTGGCTAGGAACCACCTGGTAAGGTCTGACAACCTCCACTCAACTAGGGAAACTCCCTGCAGTAGGAAAAGATACTCTCAACCCAAGAAACAACTACCACTTTGCCTTCACTTCCCTGAGGGAATATAGGAAAATAACAAAACAAAAGCAAAATGCAATCTCAAATCTCCCATCCCAAGGAAGCCTAGGAGACACGGACATAGAACAAAATGTAAGCCATTCATTCAGCCATATTCCAGCCTCAAATTCCTGAAATGATAGTGACTGAAGTAAAGAAACAAACCTGGAAAACTATAAATGAACTCAGATCAGGAATAATCTCCCAGGTAAAAGAAGAAATGATAAATGCAATGAAAGAAATGCTACACACATCTAAAGAAGTTAAAAAATTAGAGGAAAAATGCAAAAAGATGGAAACCTTGAATGAACAATATAAGAAACAACCAAATTCATGAAACAGATTCAAAGAGATACACAGGAAATAAAAAATTTCATTGAAAGTTGGCAAAACTGCCTCAATGAAAGTGAAGATAGACTTTCAGACCTCGAAAACAAGATAGCAGCTAGTGAACAGGAAAGATCTTTCAAAAATAACAAAGAATCAGAAAATAACAATTCAACAGCTGTAAGACGATGCAAAGAAAACCAACATAAGACTGATAGGTATAAGTGAAAAAGAAGGTAACAATACAAATGATATCAAGAGGCTATTTACAGATGTAATAGCTGAAAATTTCCCAAACAAGAGAATGGAAACTAAGATACAGATAAGTGAAGTATATAGAACTCCAAATATGCATAACCAAGATAAAACTACAGTCAGACATATAATAATCAACATTCCAAAAATTCAACATAAGAACAGAATATTAAAAACTGTTAGAGAAAAGAGACAGCTCACCTAACAAGGAAAGTCTATCCAAATCACAGCAGACTTCTCAACACAAACAGTGAAGTCCAAAAGAATTCCTTAGTGAAGTATTTCAGCTCTTAAAGGAAGACAACTTGCAATGCAGATTGATGTACCTTGCAAAACTGTCCTTCAAAATTGATGGAGAAATAAGATACTTCCATGACAAAGAACAGCTGAAGAACTTCATGACTACCAAAGCAACCCTGCAAAGAATACTTAAAGACATTCTCCATAGACAAAGGAAAAAAATAAATAAGCAAGGCAAACAAACAGAGGGGAAAGGTAAAGAATCAACAGTAGAAAGGCAACATGTCAAAAATAAACCAATAGCTGGTGCTGCTGCCGCTGCAGCTGCCACCGTCGCTGCCTCTTCTTCCTGAGCTCGGCACTGCCTCCTTAGCCGCCACGGAACTCTCCACCAGGGACACAGACCCCATTCCTTAGCTCAGCAAGGCAAGCAACACTAGGTTGGACAACAAAGGATCTGCCTGCTTTCCTGCCTGCTGCAGTGATTTTTCTCAGGTGTGATAATCCATAATTCCAGCATTTGGGAGACTGAGGCAGGAGGATTGCCTCTAATTCAAGGCTAGCCTGGGCTACACAGTGAGACCCTGTCCTCCACCCCACAAAAAAACCCACAGATAACATCATGCAATGTATGGCTTCTCCGGTGAAATTGTTTTAAAGGAGAAGGTAGCTGTGCACTTGTTTCTTCCCATCCCAAGATGGAGTGAGTGACAGGGCATCTACAATTCAGCCCAGCATACTGGATCAAACTCATGACTGCACAGTTACCAGGCAAGCACTTGAGACGCTGAGCTAAATCTCCAGTTCTTTGATCAATTCTGATTTTACTTTAATCTATGATAAAAGATATGGAGTCTAGGAGATCTGTCGCCATGGCCCGGGAGTGACTGAGCGCCCACTAGCTGCCCCTGCTCCTGATCCCACAGCAGCCGACTTAGGAGGGGAAGCGGCAAAAAGTCCACCACCACTCCTGCTGCTGCTAAGCTCCAGGCGCCGCCAACCGGAGGGGAGGTGACACAAAGGAATACAGTGCAGGTCACAGTGCTTGACTGATCCAGAGGGGAGAGGCCAACATACACTGTCCCTGTCTGCAACTCACTAGCACACTGCAATGGGAAGGGTCATCTAGCCAGTGCACTTCAGAAGAATTGTAACCAACAAAGAAAGAAACTGGGGCCTCCTGGAGGAAGCAAAAAAGATGGGAAGAAGAAGCAACAAGAAAAAGTCCCTAGGTCCCAACCCAGAGAACACTGACCCAGGACAGGTAAATACAAAGGAGAATGAGAACAGCAAATATGCAATATCAGACACAGAGCTAGTGGACATAAAGAGATATATTCAGGACCTCATAGATAAGTTCAAAAGTGAAATATTTAGCCAAATAAAGCAAGATATAAGAAAATTAATTAAAGAGATACTAAGCAGCCCTCAAGCAGACACAGATGGAAGAAGGGAGGAACTTAAACAAAGGAGAGAACCATTTGATGAAGAATATAAAAAAATATAGAATGCATGAAGCAGATTCAAAGAGATCACCAAGAAATTTAAACTCTATGGAAAGATGGCAAATCAGCTTGACAGAAACTAAGGATAGATTATGCAAACTGGAGGACAATTTTGCAGTGTGGAAGTATGAAAGGGAAAAGTTTTTAAAAATAACAAGGAAACAAGCAGTAACAATACAAAGGCTAGAAGACGACAAGAGGATCTATAACGAGAACACAGAATGTGAATGAAGAAGTTAGGGTACAAACAAAAAAACTACAAAGGTTATTCGCAGAAATAATTAAGGAAAACTTCCTAAAACATAGGAAAAGAAAATTATATTCTGATATATGAGGCATACAGAACTCCAGCCAACTATAACCAAAACAGAGTTACAACCAGGCATATAATAATCAAAATCCCATACATTCAATATAAGAACAAAATATTAAAAGCTGTTAGAGAAAATAAACAGATAACCTATAGAGGAATGCACATCAGAGTAACAGCAGATTTCTCAACACAAACCATCAAGTCAAGAAGAGCCTGGGGCAAAATATTCCAAGCCTGGAAAGAAAATAACCTCCAGCCCAGATTGATATACCCTGCTAAGCTGTCTCTAGAAATTAATGGAGAAACAAGATGCTTCCAAGACAAAGAGGAACTTGGGAAATTCGCAAGCACCAATCCAACTCTACAGAGAATACTGTAGGGCATTCTAGAGAGAGAGAAAAGTCCTAGGATTTCAGCAACATTGGCAGAGAGGCCTCAATGAATGGAGCAGAAAACAGAATAAAGAAGATAAGCAGACAACTGATGGCAAACAAGAGCATAACAGAAATGAGGCAGAGAAGATTTTATTCAAAACAGATATGATTGATAGTATCAAGTCAGAGTATAGGCAACTACACTGAAGATGACAAGACTCTATGATACACATTCTGGTTTGATAACTGCCTGCTTTTGAAGTTCTATACTGTTGGGGGTTGCTCAAGCCACTCCCCTAAGATGGCGCCCATTTCCTGCTTCCGGGTCCCTGTTGCCGCGCAAACAACCCTGCCAAAATGAGTGTCTACCTAGCTACCGGTGACTGTGGCCTATCAGCATGCGACTTCTGCTTTGTATTGATTGGTTACTCAGATCCTATATAAGTGTGTGTTTCTGCCCCCAACGGGCAGAAGAGGAAGAAACTTGAGGGTGGCGGATCTTGTCAGATCTAGCTTCACTGTACACAATAAATATTGAGAGCTGATCCAAACACAGTTATGTCTTTCGTTGCCCGCGGTGCCGTATAACTGGTGGCCCGTACGGGGACTAATTTATTCGACCGCTGCGCTCTCTCCGGCCAAGGGACGTGGCGGGCGTGACCTCCATTGCGATCTGCGAGTAACGGAAGATCTGGTCTAATAACAGCAGAGGACCGGGAGCGCCTCTTCTCAACACCCTGGTCAGCTACGCACGATACAGCGGATAAATACCTAGGTCAGGTGAGTACTGGGTCACCTGGGTCGGGTGGACGCGCCCGATAAGCTCTGAGGCATCTCACACATAGACGCCGCTGTTATATTCTCTAGCTCGCTTGCCTTCCTTACTTTCGCTTTCGACGCCATGGGCAACGCTGCCCGTAAACCCCTCGCTGCTTCATTGAGAATTCTGTTAAAATCCCGAGGCATCCAGATTAGCTGGGATACCGTGTCTCGCTTCCTGGATCACCTCAATGACTTGGCACCTTGGTTCTGCCTACGGGTTCCCTGACTCTTTCTTCTTGGAAAAAATTGGGCAAGGATTTGTTACGTGCAAAGGAAGGGGGTAATTTGGACCCAATGGTCATGCCCCTATGGGAGCTAGTTAGGACCTGCTTGGCGGATGAGGACGCCCCCGGGCTACACTCAGCCAGACAGACTTTTGCCAGGGCCCGTTCCGAATGTTCTGAGGAGCTAGATCCACCGCTTAAACCTGCCCCAGAGCTCTCTGATAGCTCTGAGGACTCGGGGTCAGATTCGGATGACCCAGATGATGTCGCGGCCCTTGACACTAAGGACATTGTTAAAGATACTAAACATGGGCCGAGAAAATCGATGCCTTCCTGTCCCGGGTACACTGACTTACAACAGGAGTTGAGATTCCTTCAGCCCTATGAGGCCTTACAGCCTGCGATTGCCCCCTTGGGGGCACCGTGGCCCACTGCACCGCCGTGGCAGGGGGAGGAGTTACTTCCCGGACTGCCACCCCCACCTGTGACTGGTGGGGGGCACTCTTTTCATCAGAGAGTCTGGTCACGCCTACCCTTTGACTGTTCCGGTCTTCATGCCTTCCCTGTTCAAATAGGGGGCAGAGGAGGAGGGGGATATTACGAACCTTTAGAGATAAAGCAATTAAAGGCTATCAAGGATGCAACCTCAGCTTATGGACCTAATGCCCCCTTTACCATGGCCCTCCTGGAAGCCCTGGCTGGCTTGTTGCTGACACCCGGGGATTGGACACAACTTGCACGCGCTTGTCTCTCCCCTGGTCAGTACCTAGATTGGAAATCATGGAATGAGGAATTATGCACAGAACAGGCAGCAACTAATAGGGATAATGGACATAGGGAATGGAATAGAGATATGTTACTAGGACGGCGAGCCTTTGAGGAAGATCAGACACAGTTTCCTTGCCCTGTATATGAACAGATTAGCCGTTGTGGTGTTCAGGCCTGGAGACGATTGGCGGGAAAGGGTGAACACACGGGTCACCTTACTAAGATTGTCCAAGGTCAGGGAGAACCATTTTCAGACTTTGTGGCTCGCATGCTTGAGGCAGCAAATAGGATTTTTCCAGACACGGAGGCTGCTCACCCTCTTATAAAGCAGTTAATTTTTGAACAATGCACCAAGGAGTGCCGTGATGTTTTAAGATCCAATAAAAACAAGACCTTGGAGGATTGGACACGATTATGTTGGGAGCTCGGTGGACCAGTAACTAACCACGGGCTTGCCACCGCCATGATAGCCGCGCTCCAGAATGGTAATTATGGGGGTAAACAACTTGGAAAAGGGAATAAAGGTAAAAATCAGGGCGCATGCTTCAATTGCGGCCAATCAGGACACATAAAGAGGAACTGCCCTAATAAGCAGTTGAGGGGGGATAACAACCTTAGTTCAGGGTTGTGCCCAAGATGCCGCAAGGGCAATCACTCCGCAGCAGAATGTCGCTCGATTTTTGATAAAGATGGAAGGAGACTCTCTGGACATCCTGAAGGCCAGTCAAAAAACGGCCAGAGGGGACCTCACCGGCAGGCGGGGTCCCCACAAACTCAAACTTTTCTCCAGTTTCAGCCACAACAACAGCAGGCCCCCCCAAACCCTTTCAGGCGGGCAACTCCAGGCTCCGCAGGGTTGGACCTCAGTGCCACCTCCGAACTCCTATTGACCCCGGAGATGGGAGTTCAGTTGATTGAGACTTCCTTCCCAGGCCCCCTTCCACCAGACACAGTTGGGCTCTTGTTGGGAAGGTCCTCAGTTGCCCTTGGGGGTCTCACAGTTATTCCAGGGGTCATTGATTCGGACTATACGGGCACAATAAAAATTATGGTTCAAGCTCTGCAGGGCACTATTCTGATCAACAAAGGGGATAAGATAGCTCAGTTGCTAATTTTGCCAAGTCTTCACAAGCACTTCCCCGCGGAAAGACAGACTCGCGGAGATCGGGGTTTCGGCTCCTCTGGCGATGTCTTCGAAGGCCTACACATGACCTTACAGGAACGGCCTATGTTGACTCTAAATGTCAACGAGAAACCTATTAAGGGCCTATTAGATACTGGAGCTGATTGCTCCATTATTTCTCAAAAGGATTGGCCTGGCTCCTGACCCACAAATGTGGCGGAGCAAAGCCTGCAAGGGCTGGGGTTTGTTCACGCCCCGAAAGTCAGCGCCTCACTATTGAATTGGCAAGATGAGGAAGGTCATACTGGCCAATTCCAACCCTTTGTACTCCAATTGCCTGTGTCCCTCTGGGGAAGAGATGTCTTGACAGACATGGGCATTACATTAACCACTTTATATTCCCCAAAAGCCCAGTCCATGCTATTGAAGCAAGGCTACATCCCAGGAAAAGGCTTGGGCATCAATCTACAAGGCAGAGCAACACCGCTTCGAGGTGCTCCCAAACAAGATAGAAAGGGCCTGGGTTTTTCCTAGGGGCCACTGAAAGCCTTCTCACACCTTCTCACACCTTCTTAAACATGGCATACCTTATAATCCTCAGGGACAAGGTATAATCGAGAGATCTCATAGAACACTCAAAGACGTTCTACAAAAACAAAAGGAGGGAATAGGCCATGGCCTACCACCCAGAGGGAGGTTATCCCTTGCACTATTTACCATAAATTTTTTGAACCTCAATAATGATAATCATTCTCCTGCCATGGAGCATTGCAATCCATCTCCTTCTGATAAAGGCCTAGTGAGATGGAAGGATGTCCTCACAGGACAATGGATGGGCCCGGATCCAGTAGTCAGCTGGACCCGAGGTGCGGTATGTGTCTTCCCACAGGAACCAGGCCGCGAACCCCTGTGGATCCCCGAGCGGTTGGTACGAACGGTGAACCCTCAGCCAGCATACCGGGAAATCCAAGATGACTCATCAAAAGATGGAGGAAAAGCATCGCTGGGAGGACAAACACCCAGGGATCCGGATAAGTAATCTTGTCCTCTGTCTGTTGTATGTGCTCCATTCTGCCGTGGCACACCCAGAGCCGACCACATATCTGTGGGGACTCTGGAGGCATCCCCCTACTCTAGCCCCTTTTTCTGCGCTGTCTCCTAGTGCTCCCACGGTATTTGTGCCTAATGACTCTTCTATATCGCTCCCCTATAAGCGAACTTCCCCAAGCCTTTTCCCCTTTAATGCTTCCTTTCCGCTGAAAGAAGATACCATTGTTTTCTCCTATGCTAACTTCACCTGCAATGAGTCCTATGCATTATATAATGATTCTCGCCCATTCATTAACTTCCTCAATTGGACACGCAGAGAATGTCTTGATTCTGTAAGCCAGCAAGGTAATGTAGCACGCTGCCTCAAGATGGAGGTAAGATGGCCCTCTATAGATCTTAAAGATTGCAATCGGTCCCCTCATCCGTTGGAACATCCATGGATGGACCCTTGTGTTCCCTCTCATCATCCTGCCTTATTGAGAGGTGATACTATGCAAAATCTTTTCTGGCGCCATTGCTTGCCCACAGCTACAACATAATTCCTTCATGAATTATACTGGACATTGTGATATAGAGCATTTCAAGGGCCACAGGTATTTACAGGACATCAGATATGCAACCCGTTAAAGGCTTGTCTCGACCTGAGGCCATTTCTCACCCTTAATGGAACACTCCATAGTACATCCACGAGCAATAGTGAAAGCAATAGCACTACCCCCCTTCATAATTATGTTTGTGTGGACCCACCCTTCTTATTTCTCCTTGCCACCACACATAACTTCCAACTTTGCAATGAAACCGACTCTCTCTGCAGTTTATCTAACTGCTGGAATGGACACCCGTCCTTTGCTGTCTTGGTATATCACCCAAGCTTTCTTTGGGTACCAGTAGAGACAAATTCTTGGGTGGGTCCGGTAGTCCAACAGATTTCAACTTCTCAGTTACCCTCCAGACAGACTAGAAGTGTTAAAGATTGGCTTATTAATGCTCTCGGAGTTGCTGCTTCTGTTTTTGTCCCAGCCATAGGCCAAACGGTGTTGAAAGCGTGGACCATGAATCAGATAGCCTTGACCATGGAAGCAGTCAACAATCTTGCCAATGAGACCGCCTACGCCTTGAGGAAACAAGAGCTCCTCATTGAACTTAACAGCCAGACCATCTTAGAGATCCAAAAGGAGATTGACGAAATCGGACAAGAGATTGACAACCTTTGGAATGTAGCCACGCAGCTATGCGATCAAAGATGGCTGTTTGCCCGCCTCTGCGTGACCCCCGCTCGCACTAATTTAACTGGCACTACCAAAAAGGTGACTCACTGGCTCCAAAACACCTACCTTCCTACTTTTAAAAACATCTCCGCAGAGGTGTTCGGTGCCATTGATCGCATGGACAATATCCGCCTAAAGCCAGTAACCTATGACCTTGGTAGTCTGGGGACAGTCCTGAAATCCTTGTGGGATCGTGTAACATCATGGTTCTCTTGGCCTAACCTCACCACTTGGGTCCTCATAGCTGTAGCCATACTAGTAGGCTTAGTGGTCATTAAGTGTTTGCTTGATCGATTAATGCAGACTCAACAACAAGTTAGGCTTACGGCGCTGGCCGCTATGCACTTACAGAACAGGGCCCAACAGAGGGACCGGCTGCGGCCCATTTGTTGCGCCTGGCAGAACATCAGATTTAAATTGGCTGTTTGCACCCATGGGTCCTCCTCCTCCTCTTCCTCCTCGGATGTGTTGGGGAGTACGAATAACAGGGGCAATGAGATGCGAGACCAAGGGTACTGCAGTGTCATCCACCCTGGTTGAGCTGAACAGGGGGTGATAGGAATGCATGTCTATATGCATCCAGGTTCCGCTCAATAATGCCTGGCCCTGCAAAAAATGAGCACCCCATCTCAAGCATGGTCTTAGCGCAAAGATATGCATAGAATGAGATGGTGCACAGCGGAGTATAGACCTCTGCACTCTCTCTTGTCCCGGCCTGTCTTGGGCCTTCCCCTTTTCTTTTGGCACTGGCCACAGTATACGGGCGGAGGGGAAAAGACCCATGTGATTTGTGTATCAAATTTAAATAAAAAAGGGGGAGATGTTGGGGGTTGCTCAAGCCACTCCCCTAAGATGGCACCCGTTTCCTGCTTCCGGGTCCCTGTTGCCGCACAAACAACCCTGCCAAAATGAGTGTCTACCTAGCTACCGGTGACTGTGGCCTATCAGCATGCGACTTCTGCTTTGTATGGACTGGTTACTCAGATCCTATATAAGTGTGTGTTTCTGCCCCCAACGGGCAGAAGAGGAAGAAACTTGAGGGTGGCGGATCTTGTCAGATCCAGCTTCACTGTACACAATAAATATTGAGAGCTGATCCAAACACAGTTACGTCTTTCGTTGCCCGTGGCGCCGTATACTATACTATATACAAAGTTGTGTTTTTATTAATACTGTTATGTACTGATATATTCAATTATACTATGTCTGATGATATAGCCAGTTCTATTGGAGATAACGAGATAACACAGGCACCATGGTAGAACTCTTTGTACAAGGGTCTTATATATTTATTTCATTTCATGTGTTTATAGGAGTATGTTTTGCTTTGTCTTGCTTTGTTTTGTTTCTTCCTCTAATACAGAAAGGATAGAAATATATGTAGAGACTCATGCATGCATAGAACCTATAAACAGTTTATGAGAACAGATCTTATGACACGTGATGAAATGAACAGATACTTTGAAGAAAAAGAGACACTAAAATATCCAGAGCTGATCCTGGAGTGTCATAATGTGAAACCCAGCAATAGTATTATTCTTTGTTCAGAGTGATATTAGCCTGCTTGGGTTTATTCAAAGTCAAAATAATGGATAAGTCAAAAGAAATGGATAACTGCATGTATATGTAAGTGTATAGGATTGATAACCATATTTCTAAGTTTTTGTTGGATAGTTGAACAGAACTGGTTGCAATTTCACTGTTTGAATCCCCACTTTATATACTCCACTTCAGTATCTTGAATAACTATTTGTAAGGAGACAGTGATTTCCTACTCTTTTTTTTCTTTGAAATTATGTATTATTTCTACCTGTTTTTGTTTTGTTTAGTCTTTCTTTAAATTACATTTTTAAAAAGACACTATAGTACCCAGTGCTGATCCCAGAGTGTCATGATGTGAAATCCAGCAATACCATTATTCTTTGTTCAGAATGATTTTAACCTGCTTTAGTTTGTTTAATCTCAACATAAATGAAGATATGGATAACTGCGTGTATGTTTAAGTGTATAGGACTGACAAACATGTTACTAAGGGTATGTATTATTTCTACCTATTTCCTGTTTTGCTTAGTCTTTCTTTAAATAAAATTTAAAAAAAATAAACCAATATATATCAGTTAGAACCATTAATGTAAATGGCCTCAATCACAAATTCAAAGAAACAGACTGGCAGAATGAATCAAGAAACAATATCTAACCATATGCTGTATACAGGAAACCCATCTAACCCAAAAGCATTCTCACAGACTGAAAGTCAAAGGATGGAAAACAATAGTCCACGCAATAGGAACCAAAAAAAAAAAAAAAAAAAAAGCAGGGTTAAGTATTCTGTTTGCAGACAAAGTGAACTTCAAACCAAGAATGATCCAAAGAGATAAACAAGGTCACTACATACTAGTAAGGGGAAAACTTAAAGAGGAAGAGATAACAATCTTAAATATATATGCACCAAATTTGGGAGCAACTAGCTATACAAAACAAATATTAACAGAAATGAAAAATCAAATAAGCAATAACACAATTATAAAGGGAGACCCTAACACCCCATTGACACTAACAGACAGATCAACTAGACAGAAAATCAGCAAGAAATAACAGAACTGAATCACACCTATGAACAAATGGACTTAGGGCACATGTACACAGTATTCCATCCAACGACATCAGAATATACATTTTTCTCATCAGCACATGGGACATTCCCTAAAATAGAACATATACCAGCTCACAGAGCATCCTTAAGTAAATGCAAAAGAACTGAAATTATCCCATACATGTTATGAGATCATAGTGAAACTAGAAATTAATGACAAACGAAACTGCAAAAAGCTCCACAAATACATAGAAATAACACACTCCTGAGCAATCAGTGGGTCACAGAGGAAATTAAAGAAGAAATTAAACAATATCTACAAGCAAATGAAAATACAAATACAACTTACCAGAACCTGTGGGATTCAATGAAAGCAGTCCTCAGAGGAAAATTTATTGCGGTGAATTTCCACATCAGGAAAACAGAATGAACACAAATAAACAACCTGATGCTACACCTCAAACATCTAGAAAAAGAAGCGCAAGTCAGGCCAAAGCCAAAAGAGAGGAGGAAATTATAAAGATCAGAGCAGAAATCAATGCATTAGAGACTAAGAAAACAATCCAAAGAATCAATGAATCAAAAAGTTGGTTCTTTGAAAGAATAAATAAAATTGATAAGCCCCTAGCCTACCTTGTTTCAAAAAGGAAAGAAAAAAAAACTCAAATTCATGCAATAAGAATGAAAAGGGTGAAATCACTACAGATCCTGTGGACATACAGAAGATCATCAACACCTACTGTTGTAGTCAGGGGTTGGGAGGAGAACAATTAGAATCAGAACATGGAGTTTATAATATTATTTTTTGATGGTCACTCGGAGTTAACACAAAGAAATGCAGGAAATCTATCCGCAACGCTAAAGACAAGAACATTCAGCCAAGGGCCTTAATCCCACAACAATGTCCTACATGAGTCCAGATGAAAACCTAGAGCCATGACAATGCCTTCCACAAGTTCAACTGGAACTCACACCAGTCTTTTACAGATCCATGCTGGGAGGGCCCAAAGATCAGTGGTGGAAGCTAGGAAGTCTATGCCACCAGGGTAAAGGAGCTGTGCTGATAGGTTGAGGGTTCTATGCTGGAGCCGAGAAGTCATGTTCAAAACAAAGACCAGGGCTGTCTTGAAAAGCCATCCTCAGTGACATGAAGCTCCGAGGATAAGCACAGTTCAGTACATGCCAAGAAGGCAGTGTGATGAGTTCATCCTTGAGAGTAAGTGGCACACGTCTTCCCCTCTGGAGCCAGGAAGCAATACTCGATGTAAGGACCAGAGCTTCTCCAGGAGAACCAACAGCTCAAATAGGAACATGTAGGAGAACTCACAATCTCTAAAATGCCACAATGCCTCAATGCCTCAATGTCTCACTTCTCCTTCTGCACATCTATTTATGCTGGCAACATTCCTCAGGTGGAACATCTATGGTCAGCACCATGATGATATAATTCAGCTGGAGCTGTTGACCAGTTTTTAATCCATAACACCTACTTCAAAAACTTCTACTCTCATAGGTTTGCAAACACACAAGAAATGGACAGATTCCTAGAAACATATGAATTATCAAAGTTGGATCAAAAAGCTGTAAAACTGCTGAATAACACAATTTCAATCAACAAAATTGAAAATATAATTAAATCCTTACCAACAAAGAAAAGTCAAGGCCCAGATGGATTCACTGTGGAATTCTGCAAGAAATTCAAAGAAGACTTAATGCTGACACTCCTCAAACCCTTTAATGAAATTCAAAGGGAAGCAAATCTCCCTAACTCATTCTTGGAAGCAAATGTTACTCTAATACCAAAACCAGAAAAAGACCCAACCAAAAAAGAGAATTACAGGCCATCTCTCTAATAAACATAGATGCAAAAATTCTCAACAAATACTGGCAAACAGAATGCAGCAAATCATCAAAAAGATTATACACCATGACCAAGGGGGATTCATCCCAGGAAATCAGAGATGATTCAACATACAAAAATCAATAAAGGTAATCCACCATATCAATAGGTCCAAAAATAAGAATCACATGATCATTTCTATAGATGCAGAAAAAGTTTTTGATAATGTCCAACACTCATTAATAATAAGAACCTTAAAGAAAATTGGAATAGATGGTCTTTACCTCAATATGATAAAGGCCATCTATGACAAACCAACAGCCAACATCATATTAAACAGCCCCAAACTGAAAGTTTTTAATCTAAAATCAGGAACAAGACAAGGATATCCATTATCACCACTCTTGTTCAATACAGTACTTGAAATACTAGCCAGAGCAATTAGACAAGAGAGAGAAATAAAAGGAGTAAGGATAGGAAAAGAAGAAGTTAAATTATCATTATTTGCGGATGACATGATACTCTACATAGAAGACCCACAAAACTCCATTGAAAGAGTCCTAGGTATAATAACTAGATTCAGTAATGTAGCTGGATACAAAGTCAACACTCACAAATCAATAGCATTCCTATATACTAACAACAAAATCACAGAGAAATAAGAGAAGCCACACCCCTGACACGAGCATCCAAAGTAATGAAATATTTAGGAATCAATCTAACAAAAGAAATAAAAGATCTATTGAGTGAGAATTATAATACCCTGGAAAAGAAATTGAAGATGATCTCAGAAAATGGAAAGACATCCCTTGTTTATGGATAGAAAGAACAAACACTGTGAAAATGGCAATTCTCCCAAAATGGCTATACAGATTTAATGCAATCCCAATCAAAATACCACTCGTATACCTCACAGATCTAGAGAAATCACTCTTCAAATTCATCTGGAACCAGAAGAGACCAAAATAGCAAAGGCAATTCTAAGCAACACAGGAAAGGCAGGAGGCACTTGTATAACTTGAAGTTATACTACAAAGTTACTACAATAAAATCAGCATGGTACTGGAATAAAAACAGACCTGAAGATCAATGGAATAGATTAGAAGATACAACTACAACTACAAACACTCAGCCACCTTATCTTTTATAAAGGGGCCAAACACATTCACTGGAAAAAAGATAGTCCCTTTAATAAGTGGTGTTGGAAAAACTGGCTCTCCATATGCCGAAAACTAAAACTAGACTCATGGCTATCACCATGTACTAAGCTAAAGTCAAAATGAGTCAAAGATCTAAATATTAAAACAGAAACACTAAATCTTCTAGAAGACAAAGTAGACAGAAATCTTGAAGACACCGGGGTAGGTAGAGAATTCATAAACAAAAATTAAACCGCACGAGAAATACTTCCCAGAATCAGTAAGTGGGGTCTCATCTATTAAAGAGTTTTTGCTTGTCAAAAGAAATCTCCAGCATAGTGAAAAGAAAACCCACAAATTGAGGAAAAAATCTTAGTCAACTCTTCCTTAGACAAAGGGCTTCTGTATAGAACATGTAAAGAATTTTAAAAAATCAGGCCCCTGAAATTCAAAGACTCAATCCAAAAATGGGCATTTGAGATGAATACATAGTTCTCAGATAAAGAAATACACATGGCAAAAAAATACATGAAAAAATGTTCATCATTGGTCATTAGAGAAATGCACATTAAAACCATACTGAAATTCCATCTCACTCCTAAAAGAATGGCCAGGATCAAGAAAACTACCAACAGCAAATGACTGAGAGACTGCAGGGAAAAACGAACTCTTCCGCACTGTTGGTGGGAGTGTAGACTGGTGCAGCTACTGTAAAGGTCAGTCTGGAGATTCCTCAAAAAGTTGGGATTGGAAGTCCCATTCGACCCAGCTATTCCACTGCTAGACATATTCCCAGAACAACTAAAAACATCATATCACGTCATACATACATGTGCACCCATGTTTATAGAGCACAATTTGTAATAACAAGATCTTGGAAATAACCTAAATGCCCATGAACTGAGGAATGGATAAAAAAGATGTGGTACTTTTATACAGCGGAGTACTACTCAGCTATAAGAATGAGCACATTGATAATTTTTATAGGTCAATGAATGCAACTTGAGATCATTCTCATAAGTGAAATAAATCGAACTCACATGTGTAAATTCTGTACTGGCTCCTTAGTGTAAGAAATGGTCAGAGTACATAAGATACAAAAAACTCAATAAATACAGTGAAAGGATAAGAATCTGCTCAAAGGAGAAAAAATATTATCAGGGAAAAGGAGGAAAAACACAAAGTAAAGGAAAAGAAAAAATAGCTAAATTTGTATAAACACACAGGAGAATTAAGATGATTGTGCTACAAATTCTGTAAGTTCTTGGAACAAAGCAGTTAACACTCATAGGACTGGAATAATTTTGCATGTTTGTGTCTGGTGATCTGAGGAATTCTTGAAATTCACTATGTAAAATAGCAACCTTGGTCTGTTCCTACCACCTTATTTTGTATCTTCATTGTTTTGGGCTCTTTGCTTTTGTTATTTATTGGTCTCTTTTGTTTCTTGTTTTTCTAGTAATCTATTTGTTTTGTTTTCCCTCTAATGCAGAAAGGATAGGCGTACATGTAGATGCTTATACATGCGTAGAACTTCTCTTAAAAGAGTCTACGAGAACTGATTGTATTATGCATGATGAAATGAACAACAGTTTTGAAAAGAGACATTATGGTATCCATTGCTGATTTTCTATTGTCATGCTGTGAAATCTAGCAATGCTTTTATTCTTTGTTCAGAGTGGTTTTAGTCTATTTTTTATTCTTTAATTTCAACATATATGAAGGTATGGACAGCTATCTTGAAAAGAACAAGAGACATTACAGTAGCCATCATTGATTTTCCTATTGTCTGGTTTTACAGGCCTGTAATGCTTTCATTACTCTGTTTTGAGCAGTTTTATACTATTTTTATATGAATTTATTGTGTGTGAAGATATAGACAACTGTTCAGAAGAAAACAAGGGACATTAAGGTAGCCACTGTTGGTCTCCTGTAGTCTTGCTTTGAAATCTGTGTCACATTGTTTTCTTCTGATCTACTTTGATCTGTTTTATTATGTTTTGTTTTACCCTCTTTAAAAAAATGCTGAATAGAACAAATCAGCTCTTACCTTCAAAAAATCAGAAATGTTCAGTTACAGATTGAGTAATACATGGAAGAAATTATTGTTGCTCCATCAAAACAACACTAAGATTCCACCTCACTCCAAAAAGAATGGCTGTCATCAAGAAATCAAGCAATAACAAACAGCAGCGGCTGTGGGAAAAGAGGAGCCTTCTCTACTGTTGGTGGGAGTATAGACGGTGCAACCACTGTGGGAATCAGCGCGGAGACTCTTCAACAAACTAGGACTAGAGATCCATTCAACCCAGCTACTGCCCTTCTGGGTATCTTCCCAGAACTAAAAACATCAAGTCACAGCAAATATGTGCACCTATGTTTGTAGCCACACATTTGGTAATAGCTTAGTCTTGAAAACAACCTAAAAGCCCATCAACTGAGAAATGGGTAAAAAAGATGTGGTATTTTTATACAATGGAGTACTACTCAGCTATAAAACAGATAAAACAGAGGCTTTTATAGGTACAAGCAAGCAACTAGAAAACATATTCATAAGTGAATTAAATCAGACTCACATGTGTAAATACTGTATCGTCCCCTAGTGTAATACACTGAAAGAGTAAATACGATCCTAAATCTACAATGCTGTGAAAGGGAAAGAACAACTGAGATGGGGAAAAAGAGAAATGAAGGGAGGAAAAAAGTATTTATACACACACACACGCAAGATAGCTAAATAATTGCATGCTATTCCTATTAGTTCACAGAAGGAAAATGTGAGTGCTTATATTGTTTGATCTGTTACATACCTGTATCTTGTAATCTGAGCAAATATTTCAAAGATAACAAATGCAATATAGTAACAATTGTTAATTCCTATCATCTTGTTTTGAAACCCTATATCATTTTTATTGCTGTTTTGTTTTTATTGTTTTTTCTTTTAATTCCTTTAAAATAAAAAAAAAGTTAAAAAAGAAAAAGAAAAAAACTATTGTTGCTTGAGTTGTGAAAATACCATGGCAGTTTCTAAAAATATGCCTTTTCAGTTAGAAATACCTAGGGAGATATTAAGGGGAAAATGATATAATGCCTTGAGTTTTCTTTAACGTGTTTTTGCCAAATTCCTCACATGATGGCCCACGCCTATCCAGCACAAGAGAGACTGAGGCAGGAGGACTGCAGTGAGTTGAAGGCCAGCCAGAAACCACACAGCCACACCAGGCCAATACCGTTTTGTTGTGGCTAAAGTCCTAAGCTGGAAATGACAGCACATAAATGTTCAGCAAGCCCTACTGCACCCGATTACAGCACACTTGTGGCCACATAAACCCTCGTGGCAAACACAGCAAGCGCGACAAAAGGAGTCTCCCTATCAGTCAAGGGCACAGTAAAGGACTTGGCTTCACATCTTCCATCCGCAGCTTCTTCACCAGCTCAGGTTTGATCCTGGGTGTGACTGTTTTCTCTCTCTTCATGAAGGTAGTGCATAATAAGAATACTAGATGTTCGATTTGTACCCCAATAAAAAGACTTAAAATGACTTACAGCATAATCATAGAATATAAAATAGGCGTGAGAAGACATACTGGTGAGTGAAAAACGGCCAGTGTAGGGAAGTATGCACAATGTCCTCTCCTGAGTAAAAACACAGAAGCACAACATACTGAAAATACACGAGAAAGTAAACCATGGCTCTGTCTGGATTAGGAAAATAGAAATGATTTTCATTTTTTCCTTGGTGTCTTTCTGCATTCCCTCATATTTCCATAATGCTTATGAGTTATTTTTGAAAAAGATAGGCGTTATTTCTAAAGAGGTACAAATTTTTAAAAACTAAAATGAAACTGGAAATGTATCAGTACAGTATTCAAGAAGATCCATCATCTTCATTAAGTGTACGGAAGGGAAAGAACCTAAAGCAGATCCAGCAAGGACACTAATACAGAAACCCAAAAGTTGTGTTGACAGGAGAAAAAAATTCTGAAATGTCCTAAATTTAGTCATAAGAGTGAGCAGGACAAGGAGGAGGAGATGTGAATACATGTTTAAACTTCGCCTTGAGTCCCATCAAAAGCCCCTCGGCGCCTCTGCCTCCGCCTTATCGCTGCCACCAACCCACAAGCAACAGTCACTCCTACAGAACCCCCTCCTGGGTGTTATCTGCACCCCTTATCTGTAGCTAAATTGAGTTCAATGTAACAGCTTATACTTTACCTCCCCAAATTCTTCCTACCTACGTACCCTTAGCTCTGGGTCTAGTGCACATTTTTCCATCTGCTATTCACTGTTATTCTTGACCTGGTCCTTTTTTGTCCGGCACCTGGAATGGCTCCAAAACTCTTTTATTTCAGAGAATCTTCAGTCTTAAGAGTTTTGGTTCTACACTGCAATATATGGGCCTTCATTCTGCCCATGAATCTTCTTACAGTAAAACCATGTAAGATTAACATTAGAAATTGTGTGTGTGCCTGTGTGCGTGTGTGTATGTGTTTTGCTAGGGACCAGCCATTTAAAAAAATTTTATTTTGGACAGGTCTTGCTAAGTTGTCAAGGGGGAGACTTGAATTTATGATCCACATGTCTCAGCCTCCCAAAATGCTAGGATTACAGACATGTGTCATAGCACCCATCTACATTGGAAGTATTCTCGTTAAGTATTTTCGTAATTGTATATTTTTGCCTAAGATCCCTCCTTGCCCAAACTGCTTAGAGGAAGCATGTCAAAAGTAGTCAGTCAACAACCCTCAAAAAATGAGACCCTGTTTCAAAATTTAAAAATTTTAAGGGGGTGGTGTGAATGTAATTCAGTGTGAAGGCCCTGTGTTCAATACCCAGCACTTCTAAACAAAGCAAAACAAGAAAACAAATAGGAGCCCCAAACTCACATTACTAAATACAAATAAAGGAACATGGAAATATCAGATTAGATTTCTCATTACTCTTTCCTAATGGACACTGATGTTAGGTCATTTACTACGCAGAAAAGAAACAGTCTCTGCTTCTGAATGGATAACTTGCATATTTTAATGTAAACAATTTTTAAGATGAAAAAAGATTAAAAAGTCTACTTGAAATGGAGGTGACTAAAAACACAAAAGTTAGCAAAATACAGACAAATAGATTGGATCAAGTCTCACAGAAATCTTGTAACACCTCTCTGTGCCAATTCTGAATTTCCCTCATTTCTCAGAGCTTTATAGCACAGGTTCATTTAAACATTTTCACAAGTCAAGGGTGACTTCCCAGAGTGCAGGGTGGTGCAGCTGCACAAATCAGCACTGGGCACCAGCAGTGTGGCGTCAATGCCATCTCGGCTACTAACCTCCAACTTCCCCAGTGGAGAAATCTTTTGCCTTGCATGACAGTACTTTTATCAAACAATCACACAGCCAGAACTCTATAGTCTGCCAGAAGCAGGTTTGCTGTTAAGACTTGCCGAAGACAATCTTGGCAATGAAGAAAGGCACTGAGGGGTGGCACTGAGCTAGCCATTCTCCTGAATTAGGAATCTAGAGGCCAGGCCTGCAGATGCAAAGTGGATAACTAAGACCAGGATGAAGCTTGGATTGCATTGAAACTTTTGAGTTAGGTTCCAGCTCTACAGAAAGGTATGTTAATCACATAACAAATGTGTCTGTAGTACAAGGTTTATTAGCCTTACATTTCCCTGCTTTATCTCATCCCCTTTCAAGACTGGAGACACCAAGACAAGGGTAACTAATTTTCAGGATTTGCAGAAATATCCAATTGACAGTTTTACGATGCCCAATTTCAGATTCCCTGGTGCATTGCCCAGGACTTTCCAGTTATTGTCCTAAGCTAGCAGCCACCTTGGGTTCCAGGCAAAGGACAGCCTTGCAGATCACCTCATGATGAGGACATTCTCTCAAGTGGGAGCAAAGATCTCAAGTTCAAGAAGTCCCCTCCCCAACCCAGCAGGAGCTGTCATAATGGGAGTCCAACTGCCTCCTCAAGCAATTATAGCTCTCCCAGAACCTTGATGAAGCAGCCAGTTCCGAGAAACTGATCAATTGGTCCACAGCTTGACCAACTCTCCAGCTATGCAAACCCCCAACCTCTGCCTTTTTCCCTTTTTCTATAGAACCCTAAAACTTCTGTTAGACCTTGAAGACAGATCTTGGACTCCCTTGATCTCTGCATCCTACCATGGCCATGTTGATTAAAGCTTCTTCTGCCCTGCACTGTGTCTGGCATTCCAGGTGGGCAGCAAAGCCTGGACAGGTGGGATCTCCAGAGCCAGGGCTTTAGTGTTTCCGGCATGTAACTGGTGAGCCCCCCACAGCTAAGGTGGGGTTTTCTAACAGAAAAGGTGTGTTTCTGTTTTTTTTTTAAATACAGACACATCTTTTTTGAGGTTATATGGAAATGAATAAAGTATGCTACCAAAAATATTAAACTAAGATTCAGTGGTTAGTCTAGGAGGAAGACAGAGCTCTGATTAGGCTCTGAATCTGATATTAGAGGAGAGTGGTACAATAGTAAGGTATAGTAGAAAGAAAGACCAAAAGAGAAACCAGAGGGCAGGCAGATGCATGCACTGCCACTGATGCCAACAAGTCCGTCTCAACAGCAGTCACCAGAAAAGCCTCGTCTTTTCCCTAAGAAGTGAACTGGAGTCCTTACAGCTCCACTGCTTCTCTCCTCATTCTCCAACATTTGTAGATATTCATTCATTAAAAGTAATTGACAAAACTCTTTTTCTTATGTAATATTGTAGAACATAGTGTTAATTTTAAAAATAATGTTGAGTTCAAGACAATCAACTTAAAATGCTTTTGTATTCCAAGACAGACAGGACGCTGGTAATGCAGGGAGAGCCAGTCAGGTCTGACACCGAGCCCAGCAGCACGCTGTACGCTGTACGGCTAGGCCTGGTTGCCAACCACGCTGACCCCTGGCCCAGGCCAGGCACTAGGCTAAGCTCAGTGTAAGGAGGAGTGGAAAGTCATGTTCAGACTTAGCACTGAATCAGCAGGGAGGAAGGCTGGGGTAGAGGAGGACAGGTGGCCTATAAACAGCAGTCAGTCCTAAGGATCTATTTATAAGAGGGGAGAGATTAGGGAAACATTTGCCTACTCTGACAGCGAGTGGCAGATGCACACGGCGGGGCCTCCTTTCCACCACGCTGTAGCCTCATGACAAATGGTGCTTCTGACGCCAGTGACATTGACAATCCTTCACAGATGCTAAGACAGGAAAAAACAAGGAGCAAGGCACAAGGCTGAGAGAGAGCTCTGATACAGATAAAGCATATATTACTAAACCAAAGTGATGAGCAGCTCTCTGGGAAGCAGTTCAGAGTTTTCCAATTCCCTGCAACAAACATTAGTTTTGGGACCATGAAACAGTGCAATACTTTCACTGAGAGGGTAAGCTTTCGATGTGACTATCGTCGGAGTTCGAAGATGAAATCTTACCAGAAAATGAAAGCTATTGACCTACTGAAGCCTGGCAGCAGCAGGCGGCTGTAAGAGGCGGACAGCGTCTTACCTGGTGGTGGCTATCTTTTCTCCCTTTTTCCAGTCCCAAAATACAATACTGTGAAAATCGTCTAAACCAACCGACACCAGACATTTTCCATCGGCTGTATGAAAAGAACACAGATGTCAAACAACTCATTTCTTCCAGAAAAAAATCAAAACATTTAACTTACTGTAAAGAAGAATAAGAAACTGGCCCACAGGTTAGACTCAAATACATTAGGAACAACATATCGTAAAGGAACCACAAGAGTGAAGGGGCGACTAGCACTAAACTTCCTGTTACGTAACACCCGTAGTTCGTTGTTGAACTCAGGTGCTGACCCAGCATTCCAACAGGAGACACAGCTACGGGGGGGCCTCACAGTAGGTAACTACAACCTTGTCTGTTCTGTGGCAGATAAGCCACGTGACATTTACCAGACGAGCTTCTTGGCTTTGTGCCTGCGTCTATTTTCCAACTCTTAAAATACTCGATTCAATTTAACCACTCAGGATAAGAGCGTTACAAAACTAAATTTTACTTCCTAAGTGCCTTCAAAAGATGATTTTACAATTTAAAAAGTTTTAAATTCATCTTTTCTTTACTGCAAACATAATGTACTGGTTGTTGCGTAGGACATTTAGAAACTATAGGAAAAGAAAATGTTTAAATCTTCTCAATTCCTGGACCTCCATTTAATGCAATCCTATCCATCCTTTTCTCTACATCAATGTAGACAACAAATAAAACCAGGATCATACTGAATAATCAACCATCTTCTCTCATCTATTATATCATGAACACTTTCCCTTATCAAACATTTACAACATTACAAATGTTACTAGAATTTGGACATTTAGGCTATTTACAAAATTTTAAATATAGTGAATATATAATTAGATTTGAAATAAAAGTTGAATTGCTTTTCCTCAAGACCTTTCCTTTTCTGCCTCCTCACAAGGCCAAGTTCACGGGACATGCATCTCACGGTCAGCAGTCCCACCCTCGCTCCAGCCCTCAGCTGTGACACTGCTAGGACATGGCGATTCAGCATTGTCACATTCACCGTGTCTCTTTTGCTACAAAGGACCAGCTATTAAGGTACAAAAATACATGTATGTGAGAAACTGCTTCTCTTGAGTCTCCTGATCCACCTACTTTTAAAGACAGGATTGGAGTAGACCCCAAATTATGATAAAATAAAGAAAACTTTGTCAAATTAGAATTTCAGATAAGCAAGTTTCTTAGTATGAGCTCCATACAATATTTATATCTGTACTGAGTCTTTGTTTATATTGCACTGAATATGTTTATGTTTAAAACTACTTGTTGTTTATCTGAAATTAAAATTTAATTGAAGGATCTATATCTGGGAACCCAACCTCAAGTGCTAAACACTTTCCTAAAGTACTCCATAACCAGCAGGTGATTACTACAAACAACTAATGATGTCATTAGACTTAAATGTGATCAGATTTTTAATTGAATAATGTCTGTTTTTATGCATTTGGGAGAAGGAACCAGTAATGATTTCCTATTCATTATCAACATTATTACTTTTTGCATATGTCTTGGAATGTCCTAGTTATGTCAGCAAGCCTTGTATTTGATGATTTTATTTGGGTGCCTTCTCTCCATTTTCAGGTTGTACATTCTTTTAAGGCTCAAGGTAATCATGTTGTGTCATCCTGACAGTGAGCTGGTTTTTACTGAATGCTGATGGACTCTGAAGATGAGGAATATAAACCTAGAATGTGGCTATGGGCAGTATGAAGGGAAAGAAAAGATACTATAGGATATAGCTATAAAAATGTAATTGTTTCAATTATCATTTCTTTCAAAAACACTGCACAAATATTCAATGTCTTTTTTGTATCTATTAATTCTACATTTTAGGTTATGTTTTGAAAGCTGTACACTCATATTAATATATGGTTCTTGGGATGCAAACATTAATAACATTTAAAATGATGGTCATTTAAGTCTTATGTCTCCTGAAAGGGGACTAATAGCAAGCTGATTTTGTGGGGTAGGCAGGGTCTTCTTTTTAGAATTTCTACAGTGTCCCATTAACTTATCATCATAGTTATGTGGCTTTTTTACATCAACAAGAGTATCCTGATGGGGCAACAACTGAACAATCAGGACAGAATCAGCAGCACCTCTACAACTGTACCTCTCCCTTGGAATTCTGACTTATCCTTGAACCCTGCAGGTGTAAGCTATTTATTTCTACTTACCACACCATTTGGAAACATAATCGACCACCTTTTTATTTTTTTGTTTTCATTTGCCCAGCAGAGACCTGACCTTCGCTTTGACATTCTATTGTTCCCTGACTAGTGAGGTTTGTTTGTTTTTGCTATATTTTTAGAGTCTAGATAATGCCTTTTCAAATCTTTCCAGTCCCAGAATATATTCACTATGGATGGTTGTGACAGTCCAGAAATAATTCAAAGGCACTTAATGTCAATAGCAAAGGGCAAATTAGAAAGAGGGAAAATTTTTATTCAGATAAATATGAGTTGGTTTTCCTATTCAGGGTTCATAAAAAAATACATACATTTTCTCAATTGAACACAATGAAATTAAGTTAAGTCTTAGATGTGCCCATTTTATGGAAATCAGCATTATTTTATGAAGGTTTTTAAAAAATGTATAGATGATATTTAGGCTACAAAATATTTATATGTCTGAATGTCTTCCTTTTCAATCTGGTTTTCTATTTATATAGAAGTATTTTTTCATTACCACTAGTATAAAAACCAAGATAGTTCCACTTTCCCTTAAAGGAGTTAATAAATTCAAGAATTAGAAGTATCACTTAACTGAGGTAATACAAACTCATTCCTTGTCCACGTAATTCAGAATTATGGATCATGTCATAAAAATTGATTTAAAATGTCTTCTTTGATTTGCTTTAGATAAGTGGCAACAATAAAGACTTGATATAAGTCCCTTTTGGCACCGCCCACTGGAAAACTCTCACCCATATGCAACAAAGGCCCTGGGATTGATTCCTACTACTGCCCTTCCCCTAAAAAGGGGAGAAGAAAAATCCTTATATCCCTTCGTGTAACTGCCTGTTTACAGTCTTGTTTTACGTCATTGCCAGGACAGTGTATTTTTGTAATAATACAGGTGAAGTATGATTAGCAGGCCTCCATGAGACGTCATAGGTGCTGACTCCTAAGAGACAGGTGGCTGTGGGACAATAAGGCACAGAGATGGGGCCATGAGCTATATAACCAAGGAGCACTACATGGCTAAACAGGGAAATCTAAACAGTCTCCTCCGCGATTTGCCTGGAGTTATTAACTTTCCTGTCAGTTTTCATGTGTGTGGTTAAAGGCTGCTGCAGAACAGGGGTCTCTTGACTGAGGGCCTAGTCCATGTGCATGACCCTGCTCCTGCACAGTGAACCTGGCGGCTGGGCGGGCAGCTGGTCAGCACAGGGGAAGCAGACGAGCACACAGAAGGCTCCTGTACAACTGTTCTGCCAAAGCCACACCAGCTCCGGGGAATGGAAGGGGCGGAGAAGGCCTTAGGAGTCAGAATCCGTCACAGCCCCATCCCCCTTCACCACCAGCCGCCAATTCTGAGTCCAGAGCTATCACACTGAACCAAGAGCCAGGAGGCCTGGGGTCCAGTTGTAGATGTGCTGCTGCTGACACACGCCACATCGCTAACTCTTCATCTCTATCCTTCATCTGTAAACTGTTGCAGGAATTTTGGTCTAAAGTTGTATCATTAGAACACAAAATACTATCAAGAGAAATTTAAACAAATAGGCCTCAACTCCTGCCAGTATTGCCATAGAGAGCACAAAGATCAACCAACTACCACAAACCATCTGTATGTAACCATGAATCACACACAGTGGACCCTGGTGAACATTTTCCTGGGTAGTCCTTAATATTAGTGCTTTCTAAAACAATCAGCTCTCTCCCTTTCTACCACTGATACATGGACACTATACTTAACATCTAAGACAAAAACATAATTTTCCATAATCAAAAGTAGTTTCTTTTCTGAATAACTGAGATTTTCCCCAATGACTGTCATCTGGGGAGCAGAGACCGCCCTGCTAAAATCAAAATGCTCTTCTTATGCAGAAATACTTCGTATCTGATAAGTTCTTCATTTGCTCATTACAGGAATTAGCAGCAGTGACAGAACTTCTCCACTCTTCCTGGGATATCTGGTTTGCTTATCCTGGCAATGATCTAAGGAAATGCCTTCTGAGGGAAAGATGTCTAAGCTCAGTTAATCTCTTGTTCTTTTTTTTCCTCTAAAACTAATAATCCCAGGAGAGGTGTGAGCTCCCTGAAACGCAGAGACCAAGGTGCTGGGTGTCCGCTCACACAGACAGCTCATCTCCACACTGATGTCTTTGATCAAGACTGCGCATCCTTTTGTCTGAAGATATTTAAATTGCAAGTTCTTTAGATTCTTCTAAATATATAAATGAGAAAACCAATTCTATAGAAGAACTAATGTAATGATTATTACATTCTATTTATATCACTCTAAAGTTCCTGTCGTTCTGTTTAGATATTAATACATACACACATTTTGATATAAAATCAGTGGTAAACACTAGGGTTACATTTTCTTTGACTGGATTTGGTAAACAGAAATGTGTAACATAGTTCACATACTTGATATTTTAAATTATAGCTTTTATAAATACTACCATATTGCTAGTAGAATGGAGTTACTTTTCAAGGTCGCCTAAAAAATAGGTATATTTGATCCTCATAAACATGTAAACATTTTTTATTATTTATGTGACTTTAATATCTCTTACCACTCTTTTAAAGCATGCTTATTTACATTAAGTATACATATATTTCTCATAACAAAATCAATTTTGGGAAAAGGATACTTGAGCCATTGAGGAGTAGGACCACAAATAAACAAGCAGGGGAAACTCATTCAGGTCTGGGATAGAAGGGTAACTAAACTAAAATTACAGTTTTATATTTTACTGCTTCATCAAGGACATATGGCACTGCTATTTAAAAGGGCATACTTGTCAGATTCTAGAAGTTTAGGGCTTTGTACCCACTGTTAAGCATGTTTTCTTGAGCATTTAGTTTGCAGGCGGTAGGCGGAGCAGTTCTCTCCCCATATTTATGACTTACCCCGCCTCCCTTGTCCACCAGTGTCGATATGAACTCTTTAGCTTTGACTTTACTAATTCAGTTACCACTGGAGGTATGAATAATTTTAATAATGATGCCGCAACTGAGATTTCCATAGTAGTTTATGGGATGTGAGAATACACACAGCCCAAAAACAAAATATGACTCTATGTTGCCTTGGTCAGGGAATAAAGATCATTTTTACCTGAACATGGTTTACAATGTGATGTTCTAACAATAATGATGAGAGGCAAGACAAAGCTTCTTGAGCGAAACCTCATTGGTCATTCATCCACAACATTTTATGAGTAGCATCTATGCACACAGCACCACACGTGGAGGGGGAAAGGCGGGGCTCTCCAGTATGTGCAGGGTGCAGTAGATGTTGACACAAAGACCTTCAGTGCCACATGGATTTGACACATGCCATGAAAGCAATGACAATGAACTAATGCGTGCAGAAGGAAAGACAAGTCATGTGCCTGACAGATGGGGGGAGAAAACATTCATCCAAGTCTTAACAATAATAGGCCTTAGAGTCATAGGAACAGCCTGAGCAAAGACCAGAGGCAGGAGGTGGGCAAAGGGGATGCGGGCTCTGCAGTTAGGTCAAGAGAAAGGACCATGAATGGTTATTGGGTGGAAATGCTGCAAAGGAAGGCTGAGGCTGGACCAGGAAAGGCGATGAATTTCTACCAAAGCTTCCGTCCTGACTCAGCCAACCGGTGGAGCCCATGACAAGAATGGTAACTGTGCTTTCAGAAGACTCGAGGCGTGGGAAGGACGGACTGGAAGAAGCAGGGAGGAACAGCACCACTACTGTGATACAGGTGAGAGGAAACAATGGCCGAACAACCACAGCAAAGAAGAAACTGGGGTTGTGCAGTCACGGAATTTAGTGACTAATATTGCACATTTAATATTAAACATCTGAATGGTATTTAGAAAAAGGAAATTATAAAGAAATGTAGAAAGTTTAGGACTTTTACTACTGGTCTAATTTTATAACTGATACTGAAAATTTCTAGGTAATACCATCTTTCATGATGGACCCTCATTCTCCAATTCCAGTTTAAAGAAAACTCACTCTAAAGAAAAATTACATTCATGATGGTATTTTTATCGCACTGTGCTCAAATTTTAAATGGAGAACAAAGTTTCAGTTTTATTTTTCAAAGTGTAATTTATTTATAAAACACAATGTTATAAAGTGGCCCTTTGCAGATGATTTGTGGTTTTCTGTCTAGTTCTTTATATCTTAATTTTATATTTCTAATGCAGCGATGGGCTTGCACTCATCTGGAATGGAAATTGATCCTCTGAGTCACACTGCCAGACATCTGCAACTAAGCCTTTCACTACCAATAGGTGCTCTGGATTAAATCGCTCAAGAAAATACAGATCTTGATGTGAGCTCTGGGTAATGACTTAGGAAACGAGGAAGACAAGGAGAAAAATGAAAACATAACCTAAAGACTACGTTTTTTTACTGAGGTATTCACATATGATTCCCTGCCTCAGGCTGGGTAGCTCACATCCAGAATTCAACTATGTAGGAGGATGTTTAAAAAAAATTAAACTCAATTGCTTCTTGGCCTTTTTGCTAAGATCAAGTGTAAACAAAGACTCGGGTGTCAATAACTCTAGCAGAAGTTGGTGCTTACCTGAAAAATCCAGCGCACACACTCCTCTCTGATGTTGTCCTTTTAGCAGTGACAAGCATTTCAGAGTCTGTGTGTCCCACACATGAATGGCAGCATCTCTTCCAACCTTAAAGGACGAGCATTATTAACTATGTATGAATTATAATAATGACTTGGTTCATAGAGTATTATTATTCCATATGATTTGGGAATGGGAGGAACATTGGAAATAATCTGGTTCAAGCTTGTTATTTTCCAGATGAGAAAAAGGAAGTATTAAGCCTATAAGAGCTTGTCATAGTAACTGAGTAGAGTTACAGTAGAGCCTTGCCTGGCTCACGGCTCTCGGCTGAGGGAACTTCAAGCCTGCATTTCAACTGTCTTCTTTCTTGTCAGTTACTTGAACCTTTCTCTTATCTTCTCAGTGTTGCACAAGACTCCACTCCTCAGTCAAGAGGTCGCCTGTATGTTGTCAAGGCACTGCCTACACAGTTCTTTTACTCACTTAAATTATCTTACCCATACCTACAAGGGTTGGCCCTTCCTTATACCCTGAGAAAAATTGTTCAGCTTGACAATCTGTCATTAAGATAAAGCATACAACAAAGAAAATTTTAATAGTAAAGTGGTTTTCCTTCTGAGTATAGCAAAACTCGAGAGAGGCCATCCACATAACTGAGCAGAATCCATGCAATTCCCAAGCACCATCTGTTTATAACACAGACCAAGAAAATAAGTGCAAGTGAAAAGGCAGAGGGAGGATTAATTACTTATAAAACTCACTAATGCCAGCTAACAGAGTAGTGGTCTCTAACTTGCAGTTGGAAAGACAGCAAGTCAGTATATAACTGAATGGCTCTTACCTTTGAGGAGATTATGATCCTTTTATAAGCAATATACAAGCTACAAACCTTTCCCTCACAGAAATGCACATTTCTGGGGGCAGATTTCACTCATGCTCTCTCACCCAGGGATCTTATGAACTCCATTTGAAAGCTACAACCTGGGTGTCAGCTGTCTTATTCAACAATATCAAAACAATATCAAAACCCTTTCAAACAATATCAAAACCTTTCAAACAATATCAAAACCCTTGTTTGGAATTTGACATGTAAATATGAACAATGATTGAAGTATCTTCAATTAAAATAAAACTAAATAAAAATGTAATCTACATACTGAGGAAAAGAGTAAATTGAGACTACTTTGGACAATTCACTATTTTACCAATAAGGTAATATATCTGAGTTTAATAAATTGACTGATTGCTCTCTTTACACACTAAGATGACTGAAAAGTAGAGGGTCTGGGGTTTGAGTAGCTTTTCTTCAATAGCAGACTCAATTGAAGATATAGGCATTCTAAACAGTTTTGATAGTTTGGAGTTTTTTGCAAGGTTGTAAAATATAAGATAAAAAATGAGTCCAAATTCTTATAGCTTCAAATCTTACAAAAATAACTATAACCTAGATACTGTAATAGTTTAAAATGCTTATTAATAGTAATACTCACTGAGTATCAAGGATGTGCTAAGTATAGGGTACACAGTGATGAAGAAATATGTAATATCAGTCCTTCATGAATTGTTCACTATCATACCTCATTCCATTCATAGTTCATTGCTTCAGAGAGAATCCCTCAGAGGCTTCCCAGCAGTTCTAGAATGCATTGATTGATTCTCCTTTCATTTAAAATGACCAATGTTGACTAAATCTTCAGTTGCCTGTCTCATGTTCATTTCCACCAAGGATTTCTCAAATTTCTAACATGAACACTCTGGCTAGACCAGAGATTCTCTCTTTGACTAGATCGCCCATCTTAGGAGAGAGACACACACCTGTCCAGTGGCCACATAGTCCTTCACTGGGTGAATGGTGAGGCTAAGGATGTCATCATCGTGGCCCAGGTACAGCCTCTGGGAGTGCTGTTGCCTGTTGTACACAACAGCAACTGCAGCGATGTGGTAGACCACCTCTCCGGTTTGCGTGTAGAACAGATTGTTTCTGCAATCGTAGCCTCTGTAACTGAAGCACAAGTCCAAGCAACACAGGTGGCTGAATGAACAGTGAATTAATGGAACAGTCGTCAGAGACAAAGCAAAGCTGTAGATGTGAACACACAGGAATGGAATCCCCAGTGTTGCATGGTTGCACAAGAGAGAAATGTCAAATATGGTAGGAGGCCCTCTGGGGCACAGGTTGGCTTTTTAAGACACTGATCCTTTTAAAAGGAACTTGTTTCCAGATCTTCAGCAACTGCATGTGCTCTTCCTTAAAATGGATGTGTTGAGAACACTCCTGTGGACACACAGGCTCAATGTTCCCATCATGCCTTTCATAGTGCCCGCCTCCCTATTTGAAGGACAGAGCGGGAGTCTACAGTCACAAGAAATGAAATTTAAATTGAATTTAAAACAATTTTTTTCCTTGCAGAAGGCATAATACAATGACAAAAAAATGCAAGCACAAAAATATATGTAAACATAAAGCTTTTTGGAAGAATTAAAATGGATTTGAGACTCTTTCAAGCAGAAATATGGATGATATAAAATATTCTGCTGGATAGAAGCATTTGTTTGTATACTTTTAAAACTGATAATAGTTAGGATAAAATATTTATGGTATTTCGGTTCCAATGGATTCATTTAAATGACTGATGTACTTATTACACATCAGGTATGTTTTTCTCAAACATCTAAACTTACACTGAAAAATTTAGGTGACAGCTTTAAATGTACACAGGAATACATATAATTTTATAAAATTCTAAATGCACTGAGGAATATGTGAGGAAGGGCTTGAAGAAGACGCTGTGCGGGGGCCAGGAGAAGGCAGTGGAGATGGTGAGAAGCAGCGTGCAGCAGGGGCAGCCACCGACACAGACCCCGTGAGAACTCAGGGCCCAGAGGTGACCGTGCTGCAGAGTCCCCGTGACAGCACAGCCACAGGGGCGAGAGCGACTGCAGAGAGGAGGGGACCTCTGGGAGCCTAGCACCAGGCTGGGCACAAGCTCAGCAGACACAAGAGGGCTCGCGGGGCCCCAGCACAGGCCACCCACCCGTGTATGAACTGCAGCTTCAGGCTGTCCTCAGGGGCCTTCTCCCGTTTGAGGAAGGGCACTGCATGGTTTTTCTCCTTACTCTGTTGCTTTAGCTGAGGTAGATCTTCTTTGTAAACCTTAAAGTACAAACAGAAACAGCTAAGATCCTTTTCAGGTTTCAAAACATTAGCATCTTGACATTGTTGGGAAACTGCTTCAACGGAACATTTTGAAAACTAAGACACGAGATCAAATATTACTGTCTCTCAATGAACAAAACTAGCATGAAGTATTTTTAAGTATATTAGGTTTATATAGTAACAAATAAAATTTTTAAAAATAAAATTTATTGCATTTCACTTCTTCTAAGGTAAAAAGAAGTCTTTTGATGATTCTGACAACTGCAAGATAAGTCTTTTTTTTTTCTTTTCCTAAGGTTGCTCTTTGAGAGTCTTTTCCTTTCCTGGCCCCATGCATCTTGACAGCTCAGGCTGCAATAGTAAAACTCACTTTCTTGGCCTGGCCTATGGCCAACAATCTGCTACCAAGAGAACATTTCCTACAATTTAGCTTAAATTTATACAAAAATCAAAGTATTTACCATATTTTATGATGTAAAATCAAGGAATGTCCACTTAACACATTGTAAATGAAATATAATTACTCATCTTTATGAAGGAAAATTTTCATTTGATCAAGCTATATTTGAAATATTAACACATCAGGAAATGCTATTATAATAAAAATCCCTGTTTAGGATTTGATCAAAAAATCATTTTTTAAAAGCCAGAAGAGTGGGGGCTGGGGATTTAGCTCAGCGGCACAAGCGCCTGCCTTGCAAGCAGGCAGTCGTGAGTTTGATTCCTGGTACCGATAAAAAGGAAGAAGACCAAAAAAATCCAGAAGAGTTTACTGTTGACTATTTTGCTTCTCCAGTGCAGACATAATCAAGTAAGCTTTCAAATATAATTACTCATGTAAATTGATGGTGCTTTCTTTAGGGCATCAATTATTTACCTTAGAATATTGAATTCTAAGGTATGTCTACTGCTGTTTGCTCAGTCTTACAATCTCTGTGGGCCTCAATTTCCCACTTGTAGAATGTAATAAAACTAATCCTCTAGCTCAGGAATAATTTAGGAGTGCTGTGAGCATAAAACAAACATGGAAAAAACACAGGTGAAAACATAAAAAAAATAAGATGCTAGGGGGATTGCATATGTTTAAGAAGCGTTCCAATACAGTGATGCTTTTCATTTTAAACATAATTTTATTATATAAAAACATTTCAATTGGAAAAAATGAGTTTGCTTTCTAAATTTTATGTCCATGCTGCTTACATCTCATTTGTCCTTGATATAAGGGTATACTGTTTAGTGTTTTCATATTACCACATAAATAATTTTCTTTTTAATTCTTTTCTTTAGTAGTTATACTGCATGCTACATTTACCAATATTTAGTGTCCAGCTGATTTAATCAGGAGCTTGACCCAAACCATAAATTTGTACTAGTCCAATTTTTCAAACACTGAATCAATAAGTGATGATTTTAGAAAGGCAAAACTGTAGCCATCTGAAGAACAGTAAATTCAGTGTTTCTACAGAAGCAAATCAAGTGGTATACAGCAGGTGTGCTTTGGAGAGAAGTCCACACCAGCATTCTTACTCTCATACCTCGGCAATACAGAAGTGGACAAGAGACCGTCAGAGTTACTCAATGCACAGCAGCTACCACAGGCCCGCGGGGTGCATTTCCCTGAACAGCTCCGTCAGCAGACAGATCTCAACTCTGACATCTTATTTACTCTGTGTTTATACACAGAACCTACTTCACTAACCTTACAAATGACAGAGAACAGAAGCCCTGTGGTCATCACCACCACAAGGTGTCCTGTGTCCAGTTTGCTCTGAGGATTGCTTTAGCACTCACTGCTTAGTGGTAAGGTGAAATATCAATTTCTAGACAAACTGGGTGCAACTGACCACCTTTTGACTAGAGACAACCCCTTACGAGAGAGAGAATGCACACTGTAATTGGGCTTTTACTTTAAGTACATGGATGATGGTTGCCTATGTTCCAAGGAAAATGAGGATAGCAGGTCACACGAAAACTACCATGTCCTGAGGATCCCCATCCTGAAATCATAAACTGTAATGATGAAGAGAGAGAGAAGAGAGGAGAGGGAAGACGAAGAAAGGGGGGAGGGAGAGGAGGACGGAGCAGGCAGAGAGAGAAGAGGGGAGGATGGGGAGAGGACAGAGAGAGGGGAAACTGGCAGCTTATATGTACATTTTTCTATAAATTAGGTAGGGAAATGACAGTAGGAAGCAAAAAGTTAAAGGTTCCATTTTAGAACTTTGCAACTATCTTCCACTTATTTTTTTAATGATATAAGTAAGCGGATGCTTTAACTTTTACCCTGTTTTCAGAGGATAAGAAGTGCACATTTTTTTCTTATTTTTGCCTTAATTTTCTGCTGCTGAAACACCATCCATCTTCAGAGCAATGTCCAAAGCCAGCAAGCTCTAGGTTCTGGCTATGCATTTCATTGCTCTCTGGCTACTAACCTGCCGGTCATAATTGATTTGGGTTTCTTGCTCAATATCAGAGTCCAACTCAGGCACATCAGATAAATCTGAATCAGATTCTTCACTGTAGGAATCAGTGCCACCTTCTGCAGAAATATAACTCATAAGAAAGAAGCAAAAATTCAAACACTCTAAACAGCTAAAATATTATTTAAAGTATATTCTTCTACCTTAGCCAAGTGAATCAAATTATAATTATACCACTGTTTTCCTTTAATATAGATTCTTAAAAACATATTTCTGCCCTTCATCTTTTGGCTAACATCCCAACCTTGACCCTGGGAACACTAACAAATGGGGACACTACTTCCCCGGGGCAGACAGAACATAATCTACTCTTCTGTTAGCCCGTAGGATCCTTGGGTTTCAGGCCCTCCTTTTTTTTTTTACCGGGGATCGAACTCACGACTGCCTGCTTGCAAGGCAGGCGCTTATGCCGCTGAGCTAAATCCCAAACCCTCCTTTGAGAAGTACGAAAAGGTCCAGTTTCACCAAAGACAAAGTGGTGGCAAAAGGAAATCCAATCACTTACTTCAGCAAAGATCTTCTTTTAGCCCACCAAGTGCTGCTAGGCCCCATGGTCAAAATCTCTGCAGTACCTTTTTTAAGAACATAGTTGATGTTTTTGTTTGTTTGTTTGTTTTGGAACTGAGAGTCGAACTCAGGACTTTGCCCTTGCCAGGCAGGCACTTGTGCCACTAAGCTATCTTCCCAGACCCTTCTAAAAACATAGTTACTGAAGTCGCTCACTTGACTTCCTCCTTTGTTTGCTGACATCAAGCAGATATTAATAAAAAGACTACACAGCCACGGAATGGAAACACATGGGCCCCGACTGCAGCTATGTTTTGATAGCATTACGGAGGCAACTTCCATTCCCAAGGTTACCTCGGACTCCCAGCCTGGCTGGGCAGGCTCACTGTTCATTAAATTGTCTTATGCAGGCTGATACATTTGCTTCCATGCTCTCTTTAAAAGTTTATTTTCTCATGTAATCCTTAAGCTTTCAACTTGCATTTGGCACAAGCAAAATCCTTTGAAGGAAATTATCTAACTGATGATATTAATCTCAAAAGTTTATTTTTATTTTTAAATTAAAATTTATTATAGTAATGAATTTTTCAAAGTGGCTTTCTTTACCTCTAACATAGATATTAGAATAATTTTTGAAATATTCCTTGAAATATAAATAGACATTGGAAAGTCACAACTCATTTTACCCTGGGGTGCCGTTTCAAGCATATCATTGCTGACACCTTCTGGAATAAACCTCCACTGGAAAACCGAGTGGTCGGCCCCTCCTGTGCTTAACACCCACTGAAAGTCATGAGACCAGCGGACATTTGTGACGTGTGCAGAATGGCCCACATATTTTCTGAATTTGGCTCCTGTGAAGATTGTGTTTTAAAAAATTAGTTATGCAAAACAAAAAACTTACTAGTTAAGAAAGCACATTCCTACTTAAATAAGTAAATTCTTTAAATATGTTAGAAAATTCTTAGTCTTACAATATTATACCAAATAAGAAATGCTCCAAAAGATAACTGAAATATTTCATTATGCATTAATCTGAGGACAGGCCTTAAAATTCAAGCCCAATAGCCAACAAACTCATCTGAACCTATTCCAAAGAACATTTCACTGCTTCACTGATTCTGAAAACAAATGATCAACAATGAACATCTTACACATTTTTATCTATGTGCACAATAAAACAGGTAGTTCTTTACAATAGGGAAACAGAAAATAATTCTGTGCAAATCGAAGTCAAACCACTATTTGGGGGTCATGCAGACCTAGAGCTGTGAGAGTGCTTTAATTGGTTGCTTCAGTCAGTCAACTCCAGCCCTGGGTGGTGAATGCAATAGGAAAAACTATTCAAAGTTATTATATTTATGGTTAAACTATTGCAGTAAAGACTCCAGCGTATGCTCAGAATCAGCAGGATAAAAACAATACACGTCATAACAAGCAGGACCCCTCTTCTGTGCAGACCTAGAACTCCACAGGTTATGGGAGATCTCACAATGTCGGCAAGCAGCCACCCCACTTTGAAAACCCTTCTACCTATAGCAGTTTTTCTAAAAGAAACCCCATCACAAAGAAGAAAAAAGTAAGAAGTGTGTGAGAGAGGAGGTTACTGAAGGCACCGCGGTTTCCTCCTTACTTGTACGTGTCATTAGGACACCAAGCAGTGTGGAGAAGCTCCTCATGCAGCGAGGAACTGAAGCCTCCTGCCAAGAGCCATGCAAGAGGGGAAATTCCGTGTCTGGTCTCAGTCCAGCCTACAGATGACAGTGACCTCACGAGTGGCCTTGGACTAGAACTGCCAACTAAGATGCACATCAATTCCTGAACTCCTTCCCCCCAAACTGTAAAATCATACATATTTTCATTTAGCAGTTAAGGTGACAAATTTGGGGCGAGGGTGATTTAATTATACCGAAATAAATAATACAGCCTTAGTAGGTTGGAACAACCTGCCAAAGCATATCATATTCATATCGAGGCCTTAACTTTCTGACCCTATTTTCTACCCTCTCTTTCTCCATCACTTACTCTGCTCTGGGCACACTGCTATTCCTCAGCATGCTTGACAATCTGCCCCAAAGTCTTGTCTGTGCTGTCCTCACTCTCTGGAATGCTCCTTCCCTGGATGTCTGAAGGGCTGCTTCTCTCATCTCCTTCATATTTCTAGTCAAATGCCCTAACAATGAGGCGCTCTTTGATTGCCTTGTTTAAAACAGTGGCACTCTATTGCCCCACTGCAGCATTCTATATTCCGGTCAATTGCTTTATTTTCTTCGTATCACTTTTCACCGTGAGACAGGTTTATTGACTTGTTCCTTCAGTAGAACAAAAGCTTCATGAGGGCAGAGATTTGTCTTTGCTTTATTTACTGATACATCTCCGTCCTCTAGAAAAAGTTATAACAAGTATTTATCAAATAAAGACCACATCCGCCTCTTCCGAGGCTTCCCTTAGACAAGATCTCTCTTTGTTCTTTCACCACTAGGAGGACTTTCCCTTGCCACTCATCTCATCAAGTTTTTTTCCACGGCTTCAAAAAGTTTCAGTGTGCTCGTGACTGCCAAACTTCATCTCTAGCCCTGAACTCTCTCGAGCGAAGGCCACTGACCTTGTCTACTTGGGTGTCTAATAGGCGCCTCAAACTTTTCATGGCCAAAACACACTGAGGAGCTCCTTTCCTCTTTCACTGTCTTTTCTCTTTGAAATAGGCAACCTTTTCTTTTCTTGCTTTCCCTTTCGTGTAACTGATGCCTCCTTCCACCTGACTGCCAAAGAATCATCCTCAATGGTTCTTTTCCTCCCTCTACTCCTACTCCCAATTCAGCAGTGAGGCTTTATCCCTGCCTTGACATTTATTCCTAAGTAAATCACCTCTCTTCGCAACTAGTCATACCGTCTCTCAGTAAGAGTCCTGCAATTGCCCTCTTCTTGAAGACTCCCTTTCTCTAAGCTATTTTATGCAATGCAAAGTGCTCTTTTAAAGCCTCGAATTAGTCCTGTCAGTCCTCCATTTAGGTCCCCTGTAGTTTTTCCTTGCGTATTTCTAATAGGGGCTATAAGACCCTTCGTGGCTACCCCTGTCACCTCTCCAAGCTACAGTGAAGAATGATGTCTCCCCTCCAAGGTTCAAGGTTTCACAACTATAATATCCACAATTCTTGTCACGGGTATTATGTTGAAAACTACATATGTGAGCGGGGTTGTGTGTAAAAGATGGAAGAGAACACACAGGTAAAGTATGAGCCTCAGAGGCAGTGTCAGCGTGCTAAGACTGGGGTGCAACATCGGCAAAACTTTAGATTTAACCTCCTGCCAGTGTCTGGGCACTGATCAAAGAGGACATAGTCTAATGGCAGCAGGAAACTGTCAGTATTAATTCTAATTATTTAAAGATTTGAAAACTGTCCAAATGAGGAAACAAATTGTTTGCTAGGTAAAAGTAATAAAAATTCAGTAATTTCATTAACTACAGAATACTTTGTATCTAATTACTGTGCAACAGAATACAAATGTACACATAATCTCAAATGCATCAAATGAGCTTGACTGCACATTTTATTTAATCACAATAGAAAACTATAAAGCTTGCTCAGTCTTCCACATTTGCTCATGATCATGAGCCACTACATGTCTCTCACTGGTTCAAACCTTGGGAGACACTGTAAAATACTTCTGACTGGTGCCTTAGCTAGAAAGAAACTAGTTCCACCAACTACTATTACTACTAATAATTCCTAAACTTTTACTGACTTCCCAACCAGCAATTTTGGCTCAAAAAGAACATGAAAGCCTGAAAGTCTGTAAGGCAAATTGCAAGATTTATGAACCATGCATCATGAAAGTAAAGTCCATGTGCTATGAGGACATGGATGCACCTTGGCGGACTGCTGGGCCAGGTATTGCTACTTGCCCCACACTATCACTCTGTAGTCCCCTCCCCACTCAGCCCCAGGCCCTGTCCACAGGTCTCTGCCTACATGGGCATCTCACCTTGACAGACAGTATTACCTACCCCCTTCTTAGTTCTAATAACAAATCCACATTTCCATTGCTATCTTCCAGATCCAAATCTACCTTACAGGGTTTGGGAACCGTGCAGGAGATACCAACTGTCATGGAGTAACATCACTCCCCCTTCTGACACTGGAATGGAATTGCTTCTGACCTTCGTCCTGTTTCCCCCTGAATCCTAAGTACTCAGTTACCTTCTAACTTGCCTGAGTTACTCTCTACAAGTATGTCACTCAATCTAACAATATGCCTTATTAATTACGAAGTTCATTAGGAAGACAGAGGAGTTTGAATTTGGCACACTGGGATAATTTTGTGGTGCAAGCATTTTTAACTGATGGCCATTTTGTCAAGTGTAAGTGATGGTGATTTTTCTATGCATTTTATGTTTCATTTTGTTCTGTAATTGTCACTGCTTCTAAACTGCCAGTTGGCTGAAAGTGACTCTGATTACATTTCCCAATCCTTTTCCTTGCATAATTTAAAAATCGTTCAAGTGAAAGTTTTTAGGCAGCAGCATGTCCCTGCTTTCGCAAGATCATATATTCAGGGCATAGTAAAGGTGCTCAGAAGGGCCTGTAGATTCGTCTAAACTTGCAGAGAGAGATGAGGGTGTGGTTATTACATAGTTAGTTTAGTCACATTCTACAAAGCCTAAAGGTACCACCTAATTGAAGTGATACAATTTCAAGAATAAAACAAATGCAACAAAAAAAGTGAGGGCAGGAAAGGTTTTGAATCGAACTTCTTTCTCAAAAATTCACCATTAAAAAAATTATCCAGTTATAGTTGTGCAAATCTGGCTTGCAAAATTAATGCTGCAGCAAGGAAGCCATAAGCTGTTATTTTCCCAGAACAATCACCTTCAGATTTTATTTTAATTATGCCTAAAAAGATCTGCTTTGCTTCTCTAAATTTAAGGAGCTCAGAAGCATAAAATAATTTAATTATATTTAATAGAATATATAAAATTTAAATTATGAATATTAAGTGACACAAAGGCAAATAAAGCATGACTTGCTTAAAATGTAAAACACAAGAACTACAAATCACAAAATGGTATTAACTGTATTAACAAATTCTCACCCAAATTTGCAAAACCATGCATTTTAGGATAGCAAAAGTAGATCTCAGTAACACATTTTATGCAAAATTATTGAAAGAGAAAATAATTTGTTGGATAGAAATCAGAGAAATAGTCTTACACTTCCCATTTAGAAAGAAAAAAATACAGCTTGGTGTCAGAGTCCATTTACTTTTCAATGATCAAGAATGACTGTATTTTGTACACGGAAATACCACTAGTAAAAACAGCAATAAATAAAATGGTGTCTTTCATTGCCAAGGACTAGCAATACACAAGTGTGATTTGAAAACAATAAAAATGTGAGATATTCAGAGACAAAGTTTGGGAGTCAAGTTAGAACTGTAACTGACAAGTTAGCACAGGCGAAACTCAACTGCCACCATCTAATGCAAGGAAGAGTGAGGCAAAGGGAAATGGGTCCCTGTGTTTTATGGAGAGTCCAAAAATAAATCTTCATCCCATGAAACCATCTTTTGGCTTACCTTTCTTGAGACAAGGAAATTTAAACAACTTGACCAGCCCAAAATCATCTCCAGACACCAACACCGAGCTGTTGTAATTTGCATCTACTGAATTGATGTCAGTAACTTCAGTATATTTGGGCCAAATCCCACTCACTTCAGGGCCTTTAACACATGTCCAGGAAGCCCAGGGAATCCCTTTAATTTCTTCTTTACTTGTTAAAGGCTTCCCAGCTGAAAACAATAAATAATGTGATGCTACATGAAAACATTGTAATTTATTCATTTTTATTTTCTTAGATCTATCTGTTATTTTTAAAAACTACTATAAGTCAAGGAAATGACAGGTTCTAATTACCTTAGACAGTTTGTGATATTTTGTGATGTTCTATAAACCCTGTTTATAGAAACACATGCTCAAACTTCAGATATAAAAGGAAATGAAAATGATTTTTATTCTAAATATAATATCCTGAACTATTTCCTGAATCTTACATATAGCTGATAGTTTGTTTTACACTACTGATGTCATAACTTCATTAAATTATATCTTGCCCCATTAAGTTACCAACATGTCATGAGGTTCAAAAAAAAAAGGTAATCCTAAACTTCTATTTTTTATACTTCAAGAATGTTTACAAGTGATATAAAAAAAGTCATGCTATAAATTATTTTTAAAAAATAATGCTCTTTATTATTTAAGTTTAAAAGTTCTAAGTACAAGATATGGGCATTAAAATCTTGTACTTGAATAACTATTTTAAGGATAACAATATGCAATGTATTAACTGTTGTTATTCTATTGTTTTGTTATGAAATTTTGTTTTACCTTTTTTCCATAAAATAAAAAAATAAAAGTACACCAGATTCATAAACAAACTAAGTTTAAGCCAGCTTTCATATAATTTAAATTTTGAATTTTACTTAAATTGCTACTGTAACAATAAGACTTTAATAAAAATGTACATCTTTATTAAAGGGGGCTAGGGATTTAGGTCAGTGGCATGAGTGCCTGCCTGGCAAATGAAAGGTCAAGATTCAATCTTTAGTACCAAAAAAAAAAAAAAGTACATCGCGAATAAATTCGTATTTATATAGGTGTATACATTTATCAAATTCAAAGTATGTACTTAAAAATCCTTGCATTTTATTATCTGTAAATTCTAAATAAATATGTGAAGTGTATAAATTCATTAGTGTGAAGTGAAATTGAACCTAAGAAATTTCAGGCAACTTAGACTGTTTTGGCTTTTGGAAGCCATACTGGAAGTGTCTGAGATTTATATTTGCATGGCCTGGGCCTTGGGATAAACAAAGGGCAATTCAAGTTCATTTTTGCAAATAAATAAATAAATAAATAAATAAATAAATAAATAAATAAAACCTATAGGCCTGGAACTCATACAGTTATGATAGAATTAAGTATACCTGGTTGAGAGAAATAGTCCTGACAGTTATGCTGGGCATGTGCCCAAAGGTATGGCACAATATCCCGTTTCCACCAGCAACTTGTCAGTAATACCCACTAAGAACACACAACAGGGAAACACAAACTATAATGTTTAGGACACACTTAGCTACACACTATTTAAAGACACAAAGTCAACACAACTATGCACATTTATTAATACTTGCCCTTTCAAAATAAGTATTATTTTCAAATGAAGACTCTGTGAGCATAGGTGTCCAGATACATTACTTGGGCACTGTCAACCTGGCACCCTGAACCTCCGGACTACAGCAATATCACATAAGAACTCATTGCAAAGACCATGGAACTGGAGAGTTCATGGTTGGAACACAATCTCTGGCCTAGTATTCCTGCTTTGGAGAATACAATTTAAGGAAGTAACTCAGTAAAGACTCTCCACTTCTGCAAAGGTATTTGGAGCAATAGTAGCCAAAAAACTGGAAATAATAATAGAATGATAACATACATTGTGGTTTCATAGACCAGGATGATTACAAGTGACAAACCACCTGGTACATATCTACCGAATGGGGAAATACATGAAATAATGTCAAGCACAAAGAGTAGACATAAAAACATACACATCTAATCATGGTTCCCTGATGAATTTGATGGGACGGAAGCTCTTAAAAGTGAAGTTGCACATTACATATGACTTTATGGTAAATAATTTTTAAATACAAATTTTATGGCAAACATAACTATTTGAGCTCAAGTTTCACATTAAAATTTTCCTTTTATATTATAAATCATTAAATCGTACACCACATATAGAAATTTATCTTTGGGATATTTAGTTTAGTATTACAAACTAAACACTAAACACAACTAAATTTACTACATGAGTGTGTACATCAGATGAATTTCTAATAAGAGTTACAATGTATTCACAAAAATTGTGGCTTTTTATAATTTTGACAAGCACAATTCGCCAAATAGTCACATAACAGGGATTCTGATTGTGAAAAAAAGATGAGACTAAAGCAGTCACTGTAACTGCGGACAAGCATCTTTAAGTCTTTCTTTGAGGACTCAAATTGAAGTGTCCTCTAGGAGTCCAAAATAGATTTCAGAGACAGTCCCTACCTCCCCACGGGCCACCCTTCCTAGAGCTGCAGGGAGCCTGCTCTGCTGCCTTTGGGTTCCCTAGCACGCCCGCCTGCTCTCAGGCTGGGTTCCCACTGCAGGGTGGCTGCTTGGCCACAGCTCCAATTCCTTTCACTCACCGCTAATCCCACCGCAGAACCGGCTGGCAAAGCACTAACCACGTATGACACCTATTTCACATTATCATCATTTATGAGAGAGATGCAGTCTTTCAGAGCTCAACCATGAGACCTGCAGCACAGGCACGAAGGAGGAGAGGAACGGCAGACGCCGAAAACTTGGATGATGAATAAAATGAGTCACAAACTGCTAACCACTTGAAAGTTGACTGTGTATCTCAGACTGTCTCTACTTTAAAAAATTATTAAATATTTCAAGTATATAGAAAAGGTAGAGACGACAGTGAACTATGCATAACAACAAAACAATATTTTGTTTTTATCACAGAATTTTAAGAAATGTTACATGCTTAAAATCCACTAGGTCTTCCTCCCTAATCTCATTTCTCTTCTCTTCCATAGAAGTAATCAGGACCCTGAATTAGGTGTTAAATGTATAGGAGTTCCTACACATTTAAAAAAACATGTTACTCTAGGTATGTGTTTATAAATAATACAATGAATTTTCCGTATTTAAAATTTTATGTAAATGATCACACATTGGACACACCATTTAGCAACCTTCATTTGCTCAGAGGGTATTTTTGAGATCTGTACTATTGACACAAGTACTTCTAGTTTACATTCTTTCTAGGATTCTATTATATGACTACATATATCACATTTACTTAAAGTTTCCTCTTGCTGCTAATCATTCAGGAATAGTCATTTTTGGCCACTACAAACACTACAAAAAGCACACTGTTCATGTGTATGCTGTGTATGCCCAAGCAGTGTATCTAGTTTAAATTTCCTCTCTGCTTCATGTAACACTGACAGACTTCTGCCAGTCTAAATGGTACCCCCTGGTGTTTTAATTATCATTCTCATGATCCCTTAGCTCATAAGTGGATTGGTCATTTGAGATTTGTGCATTTTTAAATAGTTTTTTCTTTTGCTTATCTTCAGGCATTCTTTACATATTACAGATGTGTATTCTTTTTCCATTATAACAATCACAGAGATTTATGTTCTATGTCTTGTTTTTGAATTTCATTTGTGGTCTCTTTTGTTATGCACTTATTTTTTACTTAATGTGTTTCACTTCATTAACCTTTTGAGGGTTTACGATTTGGGGATCTCATTTCAGAAAATATTCCCTGCCCTGAGGTCGTAAAAAGATATTTTCTTCATGTGGTTCTAAGTTTGTGTTTCACAAACTTCCCTTGACTATGCAAGACTTACATGGCATTTTGTAGAACAATCGTTCTCCAGCACCATCATTGGTTTGCAAGTATTTACTGTCCAATGACCAGTCAATGTGCGTAATGAAACTGATGGACTTGTTACATTCTCCGATTTTCTTATACCTCTGGGCAACAGCATAGACATCTACTGGGCCATCATTGGATCCTACTGCAAGGTAGGAACCATCTGGAGAAAATTTCATTTCATGAATGACTTCTTTCCGATCTTTGATATGAACTACTTCTGTCATATCTCTGCAAGAATAAAACCCAAAGTGATAAACAGTGAACACAGAAATAGAAAATCCAAGTCATGTTTTAAACACTTTTCAGAGGAAAAAATTTTTTGAAACAGAGAGAAAATCTACAAAAATTGCAAGACTAATTTTAGAGGAAAAATGAAATACTCAAAATATATGGTCAGTTTATTAAAATTAATAAACATTTGAAATATTTCAAAATTTCAAAAATAAAAATTTATTGCACTGCATATTTTTTTTCATATTCAACTATGTATTATTTTTTCCTAAAGTTTTTGTTTAAAATATTGGGAGTTTTTTTTTTTAATATTGGAGTTTTTAAAAAAAAAATTTTTGGGGGGGGCACCAGGGATCGAACTCATGACCGCGCACTTGCCAGGCAGGCTCTCATGCCACTGAGCTAAATCCCTGGCCTAAAATTATTATTATTATTATTATTATTTTTTGGTCTTTTTCCTTTTAATCGGTACCGGGGATCGAACTCACAACTGCCTGCTTGCTCAAGGAAGGCGCTTATGCCGCTGAGCTAAATCCCCACCCCCCTAAAATTATTTTTAAGATATGCAAAATATATAAGGTTAGCATTAAAATATACCATCTTTTTTAAACTTTTAGAATGAGAAACCAGTGATTGTTACGTTTGATGCTTATTGTTATAAAAAAGCTAGTCAAAGGCAGAAGAAAAATTTTAAATTATGTAATCTTTTAATTTTCACCATGAAAGGTCAAAAATGAATACTCTGTGCCACTGAAATATTCTGCATATTTTCTGATCATACTCTTAAGAATTTCTGCTTATATTTGAAATCTCAGTATGGTTTTTTCTTCCCAGCTGAGATAGGATTATGATTGACAGGTGCCTGAGTAGTAAAGATAACTTGATTGACTCCAAAACAAACTGAATACATAGATGAATCTTTGCTTCTACACAATAATCCCTTTTACCTGCTATCATTTATTACTAGCAAGATAATGTATTAGAGTGTCATAAAATAGGTGTGCATGGGTTTTTTGTCTTGATAAACACATCAAAAGGAAATCCAGCAATTATCCATCTTACCATAAATCACCTGGCAGAGGAGCGGAGTCACTAATCAAAGGAAATATTGCCCATCAGCTTGGTAATGAGTTATGCGTGGCTGGTAATGAGAATTTAGTGTAATGAACTGTGCCAGGAACATTCTTCAGTGCTATCTAGATTTTTCTCTGTGCAAAACATGCAGTGTTTAATTTACAGCTGCAATTCTTTTCTGTAATAACAAAATGTGTGAGCCAAGAAAAAAGCACTAATGCCTTCAGAGGAATTACAAGAGTGGGTCATAATTTTTGTCTAGTGGGAATAAAATATGATGTTAGTAAATGGGAAATATTACATTTTAGTGCCAATTATGGGTAGAAGAAATCTTTCATTCAAGTTCACCTCTAAACTCTAATGCTGATGGGCATTGCTTTATTCTGTCTTCCTCTTTTCTTGGCCAACCACGGAGCTCTTATCTAAAGCCCCTGGGATCAGATACGCCTGAGACTTGTTATTCACTGAATTTTTTAAAAGAGTCATTACAGTATGTTATGTAACATCTCCTTACGGGCACTAGGGCAGCTCCAAATAGTAAACACAATAGTTTCGTAGCTAATCACATGACATGTTATTATTCCTGGTAAGGAACAGCTCCATCGTCATTCACCAAATTAGGTTCTGATACCAAAGAAATTACCAAAGAAATGTGGATGTAAGAACGTTTTATATTACAGAATTACAAACAGGGAACGAGGGTCTCTAGTATTTGTACTTGTCAGAGTAAATATGTGTTTTTTTTAGATCCAGGCACAGAATAGGACCAGACAAATCTTAATTTTTCACATGACAGCATTTCTCAATACAAATCCATTATCTGTACTTACCTAACTCGGAGAACAATGAAAGACCCATCCTTCATACCCAGGGCCAACTGAGACCCGTCGGGGCTGAAGGCAACACTTCGAACCGCCTCTTCCATGTTACAGCGAGCAATCAAGGCATGGTCAGCCAGGCTCCACAGTCTGAGGACAAAAGCAGGGGACAAAACCACAGCAACTGTGCACAGTCTCAGTCACCCCAAGGCAAGAAGGCCTTCTCACAACACTGATGCTCACAAGAAAGTAGGAATAACTTCACCCCAGGGCCCTTCATCATAGCCTGTCAGGGAACCTGGGAAGCTTTGCTATTTATCTTTGGGTGACTTTCATCATTTGAAAAACCCAGCAGAAAATACAAAATAACATTTCCAAAGATTGAGAGTCACAGATAAGGAAAATATAAATGCCACTTTATACAAGATCTTCTCCTCTTTAAAAGTTGTCCTTTACGGGTTGCTAAACACATTCATAGGATCAAAGAAGTCCCAGTGCCACTGTTGATTTGGCACAGACATGAGAATCTTTGTAGTAAGTGGTGCTTAAGCACATGACTGAAACACACATTTGCTGGCCTCCCTGGAGATAAGGAAAAATGGATGATTCCTTGTCAGGTATATACAGTCATAGCCACCACTCAGACAGGAAGTTACAACCAAAGGCAACTTCATCCAACACAAGGTTTTTAGCAGAGCCAGCTACACAAATTCCCAATTCTAGAGCCAATCCAAGTAGGTACCTTATGCTAAATGAACCCCTTCAAAATATTTGCAAGGTACAAATAAGGGTCCCATATTAGTTGTAATTACAGTATCCGGACTCTGTTAGGATTTAAGAGTCTTTCCTGACATTTAACAGGGCCTGCCAGGGACACTAAGAATAAGCCACATATGATAATTTCCCTGGGTACATTTTGCCATTAGGAAGCACGGGACGCACTCTTTACCCTGGGGAGTGGTGTGGTGAGCAGTGTGCTCCCCCAGGTAGCCTCTGCTGTTCAGCCCACAGCACTGATGTTCTCTCAGTACTCTATCCATTATTCATCACCCCATGCTATTTTTAGCCTTGCACTATTTTAAGCAATGTAAGATTTACTTTACAAGGATGAACAAACCATCAGTCCTTGTAAATAAGACCACCCTCTAAAGCCATTGAACAAATCTGTCTCAAGAAATGATGGCTGTTAAACCAGGCATGGCAGCAAGCCTGGTAATCTCAGCACAGGAGAGGCTGAGGCAGGAGGAGAATCACCAACAGTTCAAAGCCAGCCAGAAGCCACACGGGGAGTTCAAGGCAAGCCTTTGTCTCAAATAAATAAATAATTTAAAAAAAAACTTCATGGTAAAACTGAATTTAAAATTTTAGCCATGGCTGGGGATTTAGCTCAGCAGTGCAATCATCCGCTTGGCAAGTGCAAGGTCATGAGTTTGATCCCCAGTACAAAAGTAAAATAAAATACAATTTTAGCCACTTTAAACTGAAAGTATCAATAAAAACAAAATGTACAACAGATATTATGAAATTGGAAGAATTGTTCAAAAGAAAAGGGGAATGGGGGAAGAAGGAAGGGAAAAGAAAAAACTGAGAAAAGATGGATAAAATGGAAACAACGCTTTACAGGTAAGGAAAGGAAGAGAGGCTGAAGGGAGGGGAGGGGAGTGGGAACCAAAAGAGGATTCAAGATACATCACAAGTTCATCACATCTGATGCTATGGACTCCTACTTACAGGATAATGAGAGGCACTATGGTAGCCTTTGTGGTGTTCCTATTATCTTGTTTTGAAGTCCTGTATCACTTACACTAATTCACTTTGATTGGCTTTATTCTCTTTCATTTTGGTTTTATTCTCTTTAAAATAAAAAAAATGTACATATACATTTAAAAAATACACATATAAACCTAATAAACATTCACGCTGCGCGAGGAGACAACTGTCACTGTTCCCACTGACTGTGAGATTATCAGCTTTCATGCTTGGTGGAAACTAGAAGGAGAACTGAGTGGCCTGGACTTGCTTAGATTCATACACATGCAGGAAACGTGGGGAAAGCAGTGACCTTGGCTTCAGTCTCTAAGGGTCTATTTTAGCTGTTGAAGCCCAGAGGCAGAATATCAGTCAATCAACTGATCAAACATTCTTGTCCTTTCTTCCTCAGGACTGTTTTCTATTTGCTGTTGAGCACATTTAAAGCTCATCATAAATACAAAAATGCTGCAGCAAATGTAAGTCTTCATCTCAGACTTTTAAATAATACATTCATTCCTTCAACAGTCCTAAGAACACTGGATTCACACTCTTCTGCTCATTTTACCAAATACTGTGCTTTCAGAGAAGAGAAGGTGACTCACAGCAAGAACTGCAGAGGCCCTAACACAACTGAAGCCAGCCTTTTCCTTGGATGTGAAGATAAGTGTTCAAATTCCATCTGAGAATTTGCCAGGAAAAAAAAGGTAATTTACCGATGGACTAAAAGTAATTTTAAAATCCCTCAGATGAGGGACGAGAGCAAGAGACTGAAAAGAGTGAACAGTGCGACGGCAGCACGGCACGGCGGTGCACACCCGTAACCCGGCGCCGAGCAGGCGGAGGTGCAGGAGGGCAATTCAAGCCTCCGTGTACATCTTAGCTACTTACTGAGATCCTGTTTCAAAATTTTAACAAGGTGGGAAGGGGGCTGAGGACGCGGCTTGGTGAGAAGACTTTGGGTCCAATCCGCAGTGTCACGGGCACACACAGTAAAATGACTGTGCGCGCCCCCACACAGCAGAACATAGAGGAGGAAATAGGGTCTCATCACAGACGAGTGGGCTTGGCTCCTATGAGCCAGGAGAACAGGAGACCAGCTAAAAAGTACTCACTTATTCATTTCTGTTCTAAGAATGTATGACTTAAATGGTGACAAAGAAAGACAACAACAAGCTAAAAGCCAACTACTGTTGAGCTAAACTTCACATCCCATCTGGAAAGCATGTGGTGCTTTGCTGCAGTTTATCCTTCTGGTAAGTAACAAACTTGGGCAAAAGAAATCTGCTACCCCAGGAGGTCAGGGAGGCAGCGATGCTGCTGCTGGGGTCTCACCTGACAGAGCGGTCGTCACTGCCCGTCACGGCCAGGGGCTTCTTGGGGTGCAGGGCCAGAGCCCAGAGCTCCCCCTCACAGTGGCCCTGCAGGATCAGCATTGGCTTGTCTCGCTCTCGCACCATCACTTCAAATATCTCACTGTCCTGGGTCCCTGCAAGGAGGCGGTCTGCTTTCCAGCACACGCTCCGGATAGAAAGGCCTGAGGAAGTAAGAGAAAGGGTTTCGTCATAACATTCACCTGTAAAGAAAAACACCTGAAACAAATACCTCCGTCAAGCCAGCATCTACAGCACCAGTGGTGAACCTATGGCACACACATTATTATGTTTTTCTTCTAAAACAAAAGATGCTAATGTATGAGTGGTTTTTTCTAAACCAAATCCTCAGTACTCAGGTTTAACTCTGCAACACATAAGTGGGTCCTGCTCTGCAGTGTGGGCACTTGCCTCTTAAACAGTTCGCCACCACTGACTTAAACTGACACATTTTAGAAGCTCCCACAAGTGAAGAAACAATTCCATGTCATTTTACACAGGTTGACATTTCTCCCACCCCTGTGACCTCATCTGTACAGCGACCATTTTTCTTGTATGACTTAGTAAATCTGTGTGTTTGGGGAGTTGCTTGTTTGTTTATTAATCTATTTTTTTTTAACAGCAGGACATGTTTTAAGTACATTTTAAAATAAATATGAGAACAAAATAGTATTTTTGGAAACAGTCTCCGTTTGATTTGCTATTAAAAAGTAGGTATAAAAAAGTCAACCCTTCAATCTTTAGGCTAATACTCTGTATAAATTTTATGTGGGTGATACTACAGAATACTGAATTCTTATATTAGACAAATTTAATATGTAATTCACAAGAATGAGACTCACTGAACTTGATAGATGTATTATGTCCCAGGAATATGAAAACAAAACTAATTTCGATCTCAAAGTACCATCAAACACTGGTGAGTGAAGATATCATTGTTCCTGTCTGGACTTATGGAATCCCGTCTGGATTTATGGAAAGCACACACTCTTCCAGTCTAACCCTCTGCTTCCATACTACCTCATCCTCTTTAAGCAGATCCTTGTGTGCTCGCTGGAGTTTTGATCTCTGATTGCTTGACGTCCACTTTCTTTCTTTCTGAGCTTGCCATTTACCAACTTATGCAGTAAATAGTCCCAGTGGAGATGAAAATACGCAAACATTTCCCAACTCTTTTTCAAACAAGGCAAGCCTGCAATAAACCCTGCAGTCTGAGGTCCCTGCTAGGCAGGCTTTGTCTTTGGTATACAGAGAAGTTAGAGACCCCAGTTCACTCCTGCTCTATCCCTGGTACCCACAGAGAGTCCTTTCTTCCCCTCAGTTTTTTCCCCTTTAAGGTAGTCTGTGATTTTGAAGAACATGTAATTTACCATCCAAATCTGAACTCCTCTGAAAGTAAAAGAATGCTCTAAAAATAATTAGGGTTAATGTAATTTTTGAAACATTTATTCTTTGACCAAAAAAGATCTACTGTGTTGAAAGATCTATTAAATAGTTCTTTCAAATAGTTCAAATATAAAAAAAATTCTAGTAATACTATTATAAAACTGAAAAACTCAGCATACAGGAGGAAAGAAAATACAGCAGATTTTCAGGGCATTGAAACTACTCTGTAGGACAGGACAACGGCAGATGTACATCCTTAAATGCTAGCCAGAGCTCACAGGACGGCCACCAGCAAGAGTGAACTCTAACGTGAACTATGGGCTATATTGGGTGAAAGCCGTTCAACCACTTTACCACTACAAATACTGACAGCAGAAGGGCCCGGGCATGTGTGGGGAGGGGGACACACAGATTCTCTGTACTTTCCACTCAACTTTACTGTGAACTTTTAATTGCTAAAGCCAATGAAGTCTATTTTTAAAAATTCACAAATGCTAATCCAGATGGGATACCGGAGCAACAGAAGTAGTAATTTAGGGTCTACAGACACAGTAACTATAATCCTCATCTGTGATCTGTAAAAGATCAAGTAACTTTTTTTTAGTCTCTTAAGGCACAAGGCTATTGTACCCCGTGCTCTGAATTCATCAGCATGTGTCCTGAAACGGAAGGAGAAAGCATGTGGGCAGATGTGTTCTTTCTGCTGCACAGAGCGAGCCGGGAGAGCTCAGGAACTGCTGCAGCAAGTCAGCCCTCCTGCGCCAGCTCCAGACGGGGCTGGCAAGGAAGACACGCAGCAAGGCACAGCAAGGCACACAGCTCCCGGTGACCGGCTCCTCTGCCATGCCCATCGCCAGCCTGCCCATCGCCCTCTGATCCGTGTCTTCTTCTAGCCTTCCCAAGAGCTTAGTTTCCACTCAGGAGTCCGCACATTTCCACTTACTCCCTTGTGTTGTCCTAGTGCTGACAGGGGAGGGCTGACCTCACTGCCTCCCCACTGGGCTTTGCATCCCCCACATTTTTATTACACAAAAGGTGCAGCACTTGCTCCTCAGAGATACTGGGAAATACAGCTAAAGACATTCCAGTATCAGCAAGAAACGTCACACCCTTCATTTTTTATTCACTGTCTGCTTCCTCTCTAGCAAGGGAGGCGATGAAAGTGTTACTCACTGCCGTATCCTCAGGACCCAGCACAGTGGTCAACAGATAGTAGACGCTCAGTGAGAATCACGGAATAAATGAAGTAAAACATCAAAATCACAAGTATTTATGAGTCCTTGGATACACCAAGGGATAAAATATACATCCCTCTTCTCAATGAGAACACTCAAAGAAGAATATATCACATTAATTCATTAATTTTAAAAAATTACTGAGTACCTACTATGTGCTTGACATTGAAGTTCAGAGAAAATCACCAGGCTCTTGACTTTAATGGAATTTATATATGCTCTATAAATGTTTAAGGGAATAAAACCAAGCAAAATAAAACAATAAAGCCAATCAAAAAAAAGTATAAGTGATACAGGGATTCAAAATAGTAAATCAACAATAGCTACCATAATGCCTCGTCTTCAAAATAGCTGCTCATACCATCAGACATAGTAAAATCAAACAAAACAGAAAAGAACAGAACCAATAAAAACAAAATAATGAACACAATACAGGAGGTCAAAACAAGATAATTAATAGGGGCTAGGGATTTAGCTCAGTGGCATAAGTGCCTGCCTTGCAAGCATGAAGTCATGAGTCGATCCCTGATACAAAAAAAACAAGGCAATAGTAAATCCTCAATGGCTACCATAATACATCTTGTTATCTTTGAAATAGCTGCCCATGCCATCGGATGTAACAAAATCAAACAAGACATAACAGAATAAAACCAAACCAAAAAAAACCCAATGAAAATGGTACAAGGCTTTAAAACAAGATAATAGGGAATTAATCGTGGTTACCGCCTTCAGAAGGAGCTGCTCCATAGATGCTATTATTGTGTATAGTTATCCTCTGAACAGATGATCAGACTACTGGCTTAGGTGTGCTAAGTCAGTGAAACACCTCTCATTAGAAGCATTAAATTGTATTTTATTTGAATAACTATCAACGCAACCTGTGTTTCACTGGACCAGGCAGTCACTCATGGTGGTGGGGTGTGTGTGTGTCTACCAGCCTGTGACAAGGAAGCACTGGCATCTGGTCGGCCTCCCAGCAGCCCACACATGGTACTAACTCACAGGAAGGGGCTGGCTTCTTATTCTCCTCCAGCAGCCCACACATGGTACTAACTCACAGGAAGGGGCTGGCATCTGGTTGTCCTCCCTGTGACCCCTGGAATTTATATTTATAGTTTAAGGAGGGACTAGACATTTGTTAGCAGCCATCAACATACACATACACAGAAAAAAAAAACCAAATGTATGTGTGTACATATAAAGCATATTCATTGTATATTTTGGTGATAGTGATATGACATATATTTTACCTGTTATTGAATATTGAAACCAAAATGCTTTTATAACTTGATTGATGGTCTTAGAAACATCATCTTTTTCCAAGCAGACCTGGAATCTACAGCTTCACTGTAAGCATGAATACAGCAATTCTCCCCAGGGCCCTAAAAGCACATGTAATTATACCAGACTAGCTGACTTTGAAACAGACAGTTCTCTCAAGGACCTAGTATTGTATTTGGTCCAGTGTACAAATATTTATTATGTCTACCACCCATATTTTTAAAATCTTGTTTGGAGGAACAAATTCAGAAAAGTACAAAAACATCGACAACCCATAACCTGGGAACTGGCAACCACATATTAACATTTTTTAAAATATCTGCTTTGCATTTTATTTATTTAAGAAGCTCAGAAACAAGATGAACCCTCCACCCCACACAGACCGACAGGCATTTGAAGCTCCAGCATTCTCAGACTAGTCCAGGGAGCTCCAGATTCCTCAGGGGAACCCTAGGGGTCTAGCAAGGAGATGGCATGGGAAACGGGAGGTTAAGAATGGGAATTAGCTTGTCAGGGACCTGCCACTGTGCAGCGTCTCTCCAGAATGTGCGCAGAAGAGATCATGGTTCTCTCTACCACTCCTGCCTGCAGAGCAGTGGTGCATGCTCCACCCTGCCTTTCCATCAGTGCCTGAGGATCCGTGTTTACAGGAGACTCCATTTGGAAGAGAAAAAAAGTTCCAGTGAGGGAACCAATGTGTGTCTGGCAAAGGCAAAGAAACTATGTGAACAGGGGTTGCTTCTGGCTGAATGGTGGCACAGGGCGGGAGAGGCAGAGGGGAGGAGCGAAGGAGAGAGAAACAGAAGGAGGAAGAAAAGGAAAAAAGACATAAACTTAGTAAGCCATGAACATTTTCTCCAGGAGAACAATTCAGTCTCTTCACCCACATTTCTATTCTTCAAACATATAACTTACCTTCTGTCACATCAACCCCAGGGGTCTGTCTATCAGGGAATAAATGTGACACTGGATCACTCTCACTTCAAGGTAACAATTTTCAATGCAAGTAACTCCCTGAAGACACAATCAGTGGGTAGAGAACTGTATGCAGGCTTCCTGGGGACAATCTCATCGCATCTTTCAAAACCTAATTACTCGGGGCCGGGGATTTAGCTCAGCAGCATAAGCACCTGCCTTGTAAGCAGGCAGTCGTGAGTTCAATCCCTGGTACCGATAAAAAGGAAAAAGACAAAAAACAAACAAACAAACAAAACCTAATTACTCCTCCGCAAGCAGAAGTAGTGGAGAGACCTGCAGTCTCTTTGGGGTACATTCTGGGAAGAACCCGCAGAGTAACAGGTCTCCAACAATGTTCTTACCGTCCATTCTTTCACTGCTCTATCCACGCCTGGATTACACAGAGAACTTTAGTCTTAATCCCAGTGGGTACGGCCAAGGTGGCCACTCCACCGGGACATAATGAAGCTGTCTATGTGCATCTTCTGCACTGGGAATAGGAAAACAAAGCATCATTTGAAATACAGTTAGAAATCTAATGGTTAAAAGGGAGGAATGACCATTTAATCACTTTAAGCCACAGAAATGCTACTTTCTTTTTAAAAATACATATTGCCAATATTCCTCATAGTATGATGAGATGGTATATTTTGGACAACGTGGACCTTCTAGGCAACTCGGAGAACTGTGGAGGTCCAGTCTGAGTTTGGTACATGAGGCCAGCAGATGGCAGTAGAGAGCAAACTACGCATTTAAACCAGAAAAGGTTCAATGGCTAAAACCAAATTCTTACCAGGCCTTTGTCCTGGTTTTATATTCAAGCCAGAGTGGAAAAACGCATCCTGTAAACCTGCTACAACCCTACAGCCTGGGCTGGGGAAGTTCTGGTCTATGAATACCAAGCACAGACCTCATTCATAAAGGACGCTGTTAATTTTCCACCAACTGAATCAAATGAATTTATAGCCCAACCACAGCCACTCCTAGTTGAGGGTCCCAGCAAATGAGAAATACTAGCACTGCCACTTCACAGGACTGTGAGGCTCTGACACCGTGAACACTTGACCCAGAGTCTGGCAGGTAGCAAATTAATCAATCTGTTATTAATATGTTAACCAACCAGTTCTTGTACCTTGTCAGGGTCTCCACACTGAGTTTACGTCTCAGTGCACAGCAATTTGCTAAATGCGTGTTCAGAGCTAGGCTGGTAGAGAGTGAGCCAGGAGTTATGGTGTCGCGCTATGTGCTGCCCACTATCACTTACTGCTCGGAGTTATGATGTATTTGTGGATTTTTTAAAAAACTAATTTGCTTTGCTTATGCTACAAACTCACAGAAAGCAAGGCTATGGTCCAACACACAAGGTCAAAACATTCAGAGAATAAAATGAACAGCCCTTCCCCCCTCATTTATCTGGCCCCAGAGGGGAAAACAGACAAAAGAATAGGTCATGATAATTAATAATGTTCCTAAAACTCCTACACCAATGGTTGAAAATACAGTGAATACTGAGACCAGATAGTCCCAACATTTTCCTTGCATCAGAATCTATATGGACTATTACATTACTTTAAAAATTTTTTAAAATTTTAAACAGGGTAAAACTAAACATAACAAAATAGAGCAAAGCAGATCAGAAGAAAAAAATGTAAGTGACACAATTTCAAAGAAGGACAGATCAACATTGGGTACAATAATGTCGCTTTTCTTCTAAACAGTTGTCTATATTTCACAATGAATTCATACAAAACAAAATAGTATAAAACTGATCAGAACAGAGTAATGAAGGCATTATAGGCCTTCAAACCAGACAATAGGGAAATCAATGGCTGACATTATGTCTCCTATTCTCTTCAAAATAGCTATCCCTATCTTCATGTGTGTTGAAATTAAATAATACAAAACAGATGAAAACCACTCTGAACAAAGAATAGTAGTACTGCTGGATTTCACAGCATGAACCTACAGAATCAGCACTGGGTACCTAAGGGTGACTTTTTCTTCAAGGAAGCTGTTTATTTCATTATACATTGTTTAATTGGTTCTCATAAACTGTTTAGGAGAAGTTCTAGGCATGAATAAGTCTCTACATGTACACCTATCCTTTCTGCATCACAGGGAAAAACAAAACAAAACAGATTACTAGAAAAACAAGAAACAAAAAAGACAAATAAATAACAATAGCAAAGAGCCCAAAACAGTGATGATACAGGCCTTGAAAACAAGGAGGTATGAGCATAACTAAGGTTGATACTTTATATAGTGATCTTTAAGAGTTCCTCAGATCATCAAACACAAACATGCAAAATTATTCCAATCCTATGAGCATTAACTGTTTTGTTCCAAGAACTTACCGAATTTGTAGCACAATCAGCTTAGCCATCCTAAGTGTGTTTATACAAATTTAGATATTTTTTCTATTCCCATCCTTTCTTTTTCCTCCTTTTCCCTGAGGTATCATTTTTCCCCCTTTTGAACAGATTCTTACCCTTTCACTATGTTTATTGAGTTTTTTGGATCTTATGTACACTTATCATTTCTGACACTACGAAGACAATATGGTATTTACACATGTGAGTTTGATTTATTTCACTTATGAGTATGGTCTCAAATTGCATCCATTTACTTATAAATATCCCAATGTGATCATTCTTTATAGCTGAGTAGTACTCCACTGTATAAAAATGCCACAACTTTTTTATTCATTCCTCAGGTTGATGGGCATTTAGGTTGTCCAAGATCTGGCTATTACACACTGTGCTGCTATAGACACGGGTGCACATACATCACTGTGGTGTGATGCTTTCAGTTCTTCTGAGAATATGTCTAGAAGTGGAATAACTGGGTCAAATGGGACTTCCAATCCCAACTTTTTGAGGACTATCCAGACTGACCTCCACAATGATTGCACCAGTCTACACTCCCACCAACAGTGCAGGAGAGTTCCTTTTTCCTTGCAACCTCTCCAGCATTTGTTGTTGATGGTTTTCTTTATCCTGGCCATTCTTTCTGGAATGAGATGGAATTTCAGTATGGTTTTAATTTCTATTTCCCTAATAACTAATGATGCTGAGCATTTATTCATGTATTTATTTGCCATTTCTATTTCTTCATCTGAGAACTGTGCATTCATCTCGGATGCCAATTTTTTGACTGGATATTTGAATTTCAGGGTCTGACTTTTTTTTAATTCTTTATATGTTCTAGACAGAAGTCCTTCATCTAAGGGACAGTTGACTAAGATTTTTTCCCAATTTGTGGGTTTTCTTTTAACTGTACTGGAGATTTCTTTCGACATGCAAATACTCTTTAATAGACAAGATTCCAGTTATTAATTCTGGGAAGTATTTCCCATGCGGTTTGATTTTTATTAATGAATTTTCTACCTACCTACCGCTATGTCTTCAAGGTTTCTACCTACTTTGTCTTCCAGAAGATTTAGTGTTTCTATTTTAATATTTAGATCTTTGATCTATTTTAACTTTAGTACATAGTGATAGGCATGGGTCTAGTTTTAGTTTTCAGCATATGGAGATCCAATTTTTTGCAGTACTATTTATTAAAGAGACTATCTTCCAGTGAATGTGTTTGGCCCCTTTATCAAAGATAACGTGGCTGGTGTGTTTGTAGTTGTATGTAGGGAGCCGCGCAACAACCCCATTGCTGCCTCCCTGCCCCTCTCTCTCCTAAGGGCACTGCGTCTGCCTACATTAACCATAATCCTCTCCTGCTTACGTCACATACCCGGACGTGACGATGACCCTGTTGTATTCATCCCCGTAGCCTCTTCCTGTCCCACCAGCCTGCCCTTTCCCTATAAAAGATGTAATCACTTCCGCAATAAAACGGGGCTTGATCAGATTCTCTCTTGACTTGCTTCCATCTTTGTCTCCCCTATGTCTTTATTTAATTCCCGTTCCTCCTCAAGGTACACCCCACAGATTGATCTGCAGGCCGGATCAGTTGTAGTTGTATTTGTATCTTCTAATCTATTCCATTGATCTTCAGGCCTGTTTTTATTCCAGTACCATGCTGATTTTATTATAGTAGCTTTGTAGTATAACTTGAACTCAGGGATTATGATGCCTCCTGCTTTGCCTGTGTTGCTTAGAATTGCCTTTGCTATTTTGGTCTCTTCTGGTTCCAGATGAATTTGAAGAGTGATTTCTCTAGATCTGTGAGGTATACGAGTGGTATTTTTGATTGGGATTGCATTAAATCTGTATAGCCATTTTGGGAGAATGGCCATTTTCACAGTTTGTTCTTTCTATCCATGAACAAGGGATGTCTTTCCATTTTCTGAGGTCCTCTTTGATTTCTTTTTTCAGGGTATTATAGTTCTCGCTCAATAGATCTTTTATTTCTTTTGTTAGATTGATTCCTAAGTATTTCATTTTTTTGGATGCTATTGTGCAGGTGTGGCTTCCCTTACTCCTCTCTCAGGGATTTTGTTGTTAGTGTATAGGAATGCTATTGATTCGTGAGTGTTGACTTTGTATCCAGCTACATTACTGAATCTAGTTATACTGAGGACTCTTTCAATGGGGTTTTGTGGGTCTTCTATGTAGAGTATCATGTCATCTGCAAATAATGATAGTTTAACTTCTTCTTTTCCTATCCTTACTCCTTTTATTTCTCTCTTGTCTAACTGCTCTGGCTAGTATTTCCAGTATTATACTGAATAGGAGTGGCGATAGTGGACATCCTTGTCTTGTTCCTGATTTTAGGGTAAAGGCTTTCAGTTTGGGGCTGTTTAATATGGTGTTGGCTGTTGGTTTGTCATAGATGGCCTTTATGATATCAAGGTAAAGACAATCTATTCCAATTTTCTTTAAGGTTCTTATCATGAATGAGTGTTGGACATTATCAAAAGCTTTTTCTGCATCTACGGAAATGATCATGTGGTTCTTATTTTTGGCTCTATTGATATGGTGGATTACGTATATTGATTTGCATACGTTGAAACATCCCTACATTGCTGGGATGAATCCCACTTGTAGTAACTGTGAATTGTATTACTTGTATTATTTCTAACAAAATTTATTATTGATGAATATAAAAGCTACTGATTTTTTATATGTTAATTTTTATATCCCATTACATTATTTACCAATTCTAATAGCATTTCAATGGATTTTTTTACACGTGTATCATCTGCACACAGGAATACTTTAACTCCTCCCCTTCCTATTTATATCTTTTAGTTTTTAATCCAGCCTAACTGCTGCTCTAAAACTATGGTCTATACTGAATAAAAGTGAACATGTCTTGTTCCTGATTTTAATGAAAATGCTTTCAATTTTTCCCTATGCAGTGTAACAGTGGTTGTGGATTTGTCATATGAAGTCCTTCTCATGTTGAGATTTGCTCCTTCTGTACCTAATTTGTTTAGGGCTTTTATCATGAAAGGATATTGAATTTTATCAGATGCTTTCTTGCATCTATTGAGATGATCTTGTGATTTTTATCCTTCAGTGTGTTGATGTATTATGTTTGATTAGTATAACTTAAACCATCCTAGCATTCCTGGGATGATCAGGGTAAATGATCTTTTAATGCATTAGTTGCTAGTATTTTGAGAACTTTTACATTTATGTTCATCAGAGATATTAGTCTATAGTTTCCTTTTTTAGTTGTGTCCTGTCTGGTTTTGGCAACAGGCTAATGCTGGTCTCATAGAATGAGTTTTGAACAGTTCTTTCCCTTTTCTTTGGAATAGTTTAAGAAGAATTAATATTTTTTTGCTATTGTTTCAAAGAATAGGTTTTCTTTGCCCTTTTTTCTCTTTTCCTTTGTATATTCAGAAATGTAGCTATTTGGTCACTTAGACAAATTCAAAGATCCTTAATACTCGCTTCTTCTCTTCACTTGTAAAAAGTATTTTTTACATATTTCAAAAGATCTATCTTCAGGTTCAAATATTATTTGTTCTATTTGATCTGGTCTGTTGTTAAGGGTTTCAACTGTGCTTTTTATTAGAGTTACTGAGCTATTCATTTCCAAGATTTCTGTTTGGTTCTTTTTTTTTTCCTTTAGAATATCTGTCTTTGATTAATTTCTTATTTTATCCTCCATTGTCTTCCTAATTACATGTAACTCTTCATCTGTATTGTCTTGGATCTTATCAAGATTTTCTATAATTGTTCTTCTAAAGTATTAATCAGACATTTTGCCCATATCTATTTTAATTTGAAAGGATTATTTAGTAATCTCTTTTAAAAGCATGTTTTTTTAGAGACATTGTATTACAGGTCTTTTTTCAGATTTTATTGGTCCTACATTGAAATTTGGATGATTAGTAGGTTGATTTTCTCTAACACTTTTGCAAGGCAGCCTTCTTGGCAAGCAGCTTTCTGTTGAAGATGTGTCTTGGAATGTAGATTTATTATGCAATGTTGGATGTGTTACCAGTCTGTCACTGAAGTGTAGTCTCACGGTAGCTTCTTTGGCTGTACTTAACGACTTTTGCCACAGTGTATACCATGGCAGAGTTGAAGAAACTCAACACTTTTGTCACTGTACCTGGTGATACACTCTGGCACTGTAAGTCCACAATTGCCACTCCTATTCAATATAGTACTGGAAATACTAGCCAGAGCAGTTAGACAAGAGAGAGAAATAAAACGAGTAAGGATAGGAAAAGAGGAACTTAAATTATCATTAGTTGCAGGTGACATGATAGTCTACATAGAAGACCCACAATACTCCATTGAAAGAGTCCTAGGTATAATAACTAGAATCGGTAATATAGCTGGATACAAAGTCAACACTCACAAATCAATAGCATTCCTATATACTAACCAAAAAAAATCAGTGAGAGAAGAAAAAGAGAAACCACACCTTCACAATAGCATCCAAAAAAATGAAATACTTAGGAATCAATCTAACAAAAGAAGTAAAAGATCTATTGAGTGGGAATTATAATACCCTGAAAAAAGAAATCCAAGAGGACCTCAGGATTGCAGGAGCAAAGATGGCGGATAGATAACAACTGGCTACAGAGGCTCCCTGAGATAGTCAACTTAGAATTCAACATAATACAGAGTGGGGAGCCCCAAACAGAAGAAAATGAATTCTCTCATCCCAAGGAGAAATTAAGGTGAGAAGAACCAACCAGACATACAGGCCCAGTACTATTATTGAAAAAAGCTAAAGGTTCAGTGTTCCTGCCGTAGTGGGTGACTTGCCAACCATCCAAGGTCTCGCTGCACCTTGCCAAGGTCCTGTCACGACTTCCTGAGCTGAGGTCCCACTGCTTTGACTCACTGGAGGCGCAGTTACACTGAGCTCGGGGGTCGGTGAGCCAAATGGAGAGCTGAGTTGGCAGGGTGCCTGCATCAACCTGTGGTGAGTGAAAGGAGTGGAGCCATTCCATAAATAGGGGGGCTCTGAAAGATGACATTCTGGGACCCAGCAGGACTGGCAAGTACAAGGGGCAGCAGTGACTTCAGTCAACTGTTGCCTTCCTGAATGGGACTGGTAGAGTGAACTAGGCCTGGGTCATGATATCTGGCTGAGATCCAACAGGTTATCAGAAATCAAGTCCCTACAGCGGTGGTGAACACTAACCACACTAATCCAGTGAAGCCTCAGAAGTGTGACTAATCCAGAGGGGAGGTGGTGCAAAGTAATACAGAGCAGGCCACAGCAGCTTGAATGAACTAGGGAGGAGGCTGCACAAAGTAATACAGTGCAGGCTATGGCAGATAGACTGATCCGGAGGGGAGGTGGCCAACATACACTGTCCCTGTCTGCAACTCACTAGCACACTGCAGTGGGAAGGGTCATCTAGCCAGCGTGCTTTAGAAGAATTGTAACCAACACACAAACTGGGGCTTCCTTGAAGAAGCAAAAAAGATAGGAAGAGGAAGCAACAACAAAAAGTCCCCAGGTCCCAACCCTAAGAACATTGACCCAGGACAGGTAACTACAAAGGAGAATGAGAACAGCAAACATGCAATATCAGACATGGCGCCAGTGGACATAAAGAAATATATTCAGGAACTACAGATGAGTTGAAATGTGAAATATTTAGCCACATAAAGCAAGTTAGAAGAAGATTAATAAAAGAGATACTAAGCACCCCTCAGGCAGAAACAGATGGAAAAAGGGAGGAATTCAAACAAAGGAGAGAACAATTTGATGAAGAATATAAAAAAATATAGAACACATGAAGCAGATTCAAAGAGATCACCGGGAAATTAAAAACTCTATGGAAAGGTGGCAAATCAGCTTGACAGAAACTAAGGACAGATTATCCAAACTGGAGGACAATTTTGCAATGTGGGAGTATGAATGGGAAAACTTTTTAAAAATAAAAGGAAACAAGCAGTAACAATACAAAGACTAGAAGAAGACAAGAGGATCTATAACTTGAGAATAAAGAATTTGAATGAAGAAACTGGAGTACAAACAAAGGAACTACAAAAGTTATTCACAGAAATAATTAAGAAAAACTTCCCAAACATAGGAAAAGGAAATGATATTCTGATGTATGAGGCATACAGAACTCCAGCCACTTACAACCAAAACAGAGCTTCACCCAGGCATATAATAATCAAGATCCCAGAAATTCAATATAAGAACATAATATTAAAAGCTATTAGAGACAGGAAAGAGATCACCTATAGAGGAAGGCCCATCAGAGTAACGGCAGACTTCTCAACACAAACCAGCAAGTCAAGAAGAGCCTGGAGCAAGATATTCCAAGCCCTGAAAGAAAATAACCTCCATTGTAGATTGATATACCCTGATAAACTGTCTCTAGAAATTAATGCAGAAACAAGATGCTTCCAAGACAAAGAGGAACTTGGGAAATTCGCAAGCACCAATCCAACTCTACAGAGAATACTGCAGGGCATTCTAGAGAGAGAGAAAAGTACTAGGATTCCAGGAACAGTGGCAGAGAGGCCTCAATGCATGGAGCAGAAAACAGAATGAAGAAGATAAGCAGACAACTGATGGCAAACAAGAGCATAACAGAAATGAGGCAGAGAAGATTTTATTCAAAACTGATATGATTGATAGTATCAAGTCTGAGAGTACAGACAACTACACTGAAGGTGACAAGACTCTACAATACACATTCTGGTTTGATAACTGCCGCTTTTTGAAGTTCTATACTATATACAAAGTTGTGTTTTTACTAATACTGTTATGTACTGGATATATTCAATTATACTATGTCTGATGATATAGCCAATTCTATTGGAGATAAGAAGAGACAACATAGGAACCATGGTAGAACTCTTTGTACAATGGTCTTAAATGTTTTTTTCATTTCATGTGTTTATAGGAATATGTTTTGCTTTGTCTTGCTTTGTTTTGTTTCTCCCTCTAACATAGAAAGGATAGAAATACATGTTAACACTCATGCGTGTGTAGAATCTATAAACAGTTTATGAGAACAGATCTTATGACACATGATGAAATGAACAGATACTTTGAAGAAAAAGAAACACTAAAATACCTGGAGTGTCATAATGTGAAACCCAGCAATAGTATTATTCTTTGTTCAGAGTGATATTAGCTTGCTTAGGTTTATTCATCCCCAACATAACTGAAGATATGGATAAATGCATGTATGTTTAAATGTATATGATTGATAACCTTATTTCTAAGGTTTTATTGGATAGTTGAACAGAACTGCAGTCTCACTGTTTGAATTCCCACATTGTATGTTCCACTTTAGTATCTTGAATAACTATTTGTAAGAAGACAATCTGGAATCATCAACTAGTGATTTCTTACTGTTTATTTTTTTCTTTGAAATTATGTATTATTTCTACATGTTTTCTGGTTTGTTTAGTCTTTCTTTAAATTAAAATTTTTAAAAAAGACACTACAGTAGCCAGTGCTGATCACAGAGTGGCATGAGGTGAAATCCAGCAACACTATTATTCTTGGTTCAGAATGATTTTAACCTGCTTTAGTTTGTTTAATCTCAACATAAGTGAAGATATGGATAACTGCAAGTATGTTTAAGTGTACAGAATTGACAACCATGTTACTAAATTTTTGTTGCACAGCTGAACAGAACTGTTTGCAGTCTTGCTGTTTGAAATCCCACTTTACATGTTCCACTTTTATATCTTGAACAACTATTTGTAAAACGACAATATGTAAACATCAACTAGTGATTTCTTACTGTTTATTTTTTTCTCTGAACGTATGCACTATTTCTACCTATTTTGTGTTTTGTTTAGTCTTTCTTTAAATAAATTAAAAAAAAAACAAAGAGGATCTCAGAAAATGAAAAAACATCCCTTTATCATGGATAGAAAGAACAAACTGTGAAAAATGGCCATTCTCCCAAAACGGCTATACAGATTTAATGCAACCCCAATCAAAATACCACTAGCATACCTCACAGATCTAGAGAAATCACTCCTCAAATTCATCTGGAACCAGAAGAGACCTAGAATAGCAAAGGCAATTCTAAGCAACACAGGAAAGGCAGGAGGCATCATAATCCCTGACTTGAAGTTATACTACAAAGCTACTATAATAAAATCAGCATGATACTGGAATAAAAACAGACCTGAAGATCAATGGAATAGATTAGAAGATAAAACTACAACTACAAACACACTCAGCCACCTTATCTTTGATAAAGGGGCCAAACACATTCACTGGAAGAAAGATAATCTCTTTAATAAATGGTGCTGCAAAAATTGGATCTCCATATGCTGAAAACTAAAACTAGACCCATGCCTATCACCATGTACTAAATTAAAGTCAAAATAGATCAAAGATCTAAATATTAAAATAGAAACACTAAATCTTCTGGAAGACAAAGTAGGTAGAAACCTTGAAGACATAGGGGTAGGTAGAGAATTCATGAATAAAAATCAAACCGCAAGGGAAATACTTCCCAGAATCGATAACTGGAATCTTGTCTATTAAAGAGTTTTTGCATGTCAAAAGAAATTTCCAGCGCAGTGAAAAGAAAACCCACAAATTGGGAAAAAAATCTTAGTCAACTGTCCCTCAGACAAAGGGCTTCTGTCTAGAACATATAAAAAATTTTTTAAAAAGTTCAGATCCTGAAATTCAAACATCCAGTCAAAAAATTGGCATCCGAGATGAATGTACAGTTCTCAGGTGACGAAATAGAAATGGCAAATAAATACATGAATAAATGCTCAGCATCATTAGTTATTAGGGAAATAAAAATTAAAACCATACTGAAATTCCATCTCATTCCAGAAAGAATGGCCAGGATAAAGAAAACCATCAACAACAAATGCTGGAGAGGTTGCAAGGAAAAAGGAACTCTCCTGCACTGTTGGTGGGGGTGTAGACTGGTGCAATCATTGTGGAGGTCAGTCTGGATAGTCCTCAAAAAGTTGGGATTGGAAGTCCCATTTGACCCAGTTATTCCACTTCTAGGCATATTCTCAGAAGAACTGAAAGTGTCATACCACAGTGATGTATGTGCACCCGTGTCTATAGCAGCACAGTGTGTAATAGCCAGATCTTGGACAACCTAAATGCTCATCAACTGAGGAATGAATAAAAAAGTTGTGGCATTTTTATACAGTGGAGTACTACTCAGCTATAAAGAATGATCACATTGGGATATTTATAAGTAAATGGATGCAATTTGAGACCATACTCATAAGTGAAATAAATCAAACTCACATGTGTAAATACCATATTGTCTTCCTAGTGTAATAAATGGTAAGCGTACATAAGTTCCAAAAATCTCAATAAATGCAGTGAAAGGGTAAGAATCTGCTCAAAAGTGGGTGGGGAATGATATCTCAGGGAAAAGGAGGAAAAAGAAAGGATGGGAATAGAAAAAATATCTAAATTTGTATAAACACACTTAGGATGGCTAAGCTGATTGTGCTACAAATTCGGTAAGTTCTTGGAACAAAACAGTTAACACTCATAGGATTGGAATAATTTTGCATGTTTGTGTCTGGTGATCTGAGGAACTGTTGAAATCACAAAGTATCAACCCTAGTTATGCTCATACCTCCTTGTTTTGAAGGCCTGTATCATCACTGTTTTGGGGTCTTTGCTATTGTTATTCATTTGTCTTTTTGTTTCTTTTTTTTTCTAGTAATCTATTTTGTTTTGTTTTTCCCTGTAATGCAGAAAGGATAGGTGTACATGTAGAGACCTATTCATGCCTAGAACTTCTCCTAAACAGTTTATGAGAATCAATTTTAAAATGCATGATGATATGAACAGCTACTTTGAAGAAAAAGACACATCAAGTGCTGATTCTGTAGTGTCATGCTGTGAAATCCAGCAATAATATTATTCTTTGTTCTGAGTGATTTTAGTCTGTTTTGTATTATTTAATTTCAACATACATGAAGGTATGGACAGCTATTTTGAAGAGAAAAAGAGACATAATGTCAGCCATTGTTGATTTCCCTATTGTCTGTTTTTGAAGGCCTATAATGCCTTCATCATCTTGTTCTGATCCATTTAATACTGTTTTGTTTTGTAAGAATTCATTGTGTGTGAAGATATGGACAACTATTTCGACGAAAACAAGAGACAATATGATAGCCAGTGATGACCTACTGTTGTTTTTCTTTGAAATCAGTGTCTCTTACATTATTTTCTTCTGATGTTTTGTTCTGTTTCATTTTATCTTGTTTAAAAATAAAATTTTAAAAAGTAAATAGTATTGGGAAAAGTGGATATTTGCATGCAGAAGACTAATACGTGACCTTACCTCTCTCATAGTATACAAACATCAAGTCAAAATGGATCCAAACTTAAACTTAAGATCCTAAGACTCTGAAATCACTTGAAGAAAACACAGGGAAATACTTCAAGACATTCATATAGCCAATAATTTTAGCTAGGACTTGATAAGCTCTGGAAAAAAAGCAAAATCTCACAAATAAGATTATAACAAACTGAAAAACTTCTATATCACACTGGAGACAATCAACAGAATGAAGAGACACCCTACAGACTGGGTGTCAGTATTTTTCAAGTATTCACCGGTCTGAGGATTAGTATTCAGAATATATAACTCAAAAAAACTTTTAAAACCAAATACTCCAATTTAAAATGACAAATGATCTAAACAGGCATGTCTCAGATGAAATGGCCAACAAATATGTGAGAAAATATTCAATATCGTTAGCCATCAAGGAAATTCAAATCAAAAGTACAATGAGAAACCATCTTATCCCAACTAGATTGGCTCTTATTAAATATAGAAATAGCACACTGTGAGGATATGAGGATAAAAAATCTCATTCACCATTGGTAGACTATAAATTAGTATAGCCATTACAGAGAATAGCAAGGAGTTTTCTAAAAAAAACTAGAAACAAATCTACCGTATAATCCAGTTCTCCCAATTCTGCATAGAGATAGAGATAAAGATAGAGACACAGACATCCAAAGAAAAAGAAATCAAAATACCAAAGATATATCTAAGGACTATAGCTAAGACATGAATAAGCCCAGATACCTATCCACAGATGAATAAAGAATACGTGGTACTATACATATGTACAGTAGAATATTATTCAACCATAAAGGTGATTAAAATTCTATCACTTGCAGTAAAATGAACAAACATGGAGTCTAGCGTGTTAAGTGAAATAAGCCAGGAAAAGAAAAGAAAGTAGTTCTTTTTCATAAATCGAAGCTAAAAAAGAGTTGACCTGAATGTAGAATAGTGATTGTAGAGGATGGGAGAGGGGTGTATGTAAGGTGTCTATAAAGGAAGACTGGATTCGAACACTGCATTCTACATGCAGGCATGGCAATACCACACTGAGCCCCACTAATGTGTGCAGTTAGTATATGTTAATCAAAATAAAAGCCAAAATAGAAGAAAACTACTTGGAATTCGTATTTGTAGAGTTTCAGGGGGAAAATGATCAATAATTCCAAAGCAGTTCAGTAACAGGAGAGGACTCAGCCACGCACAGGGACTTCCTGCACATGGGGCTCTGTGAAACTGCACAGCTCTCAGACCCACGAAGCCACCCTCACTGGGGATTGCCAAGGCTATTTGAGAACTAAACAGATCCCATGTGTAGAGTGCTCAGCACAAGGCTTCTGGAGCGAGGCCATTCACAGACACTGCCTGAGCTCATCATGGCCTGTTGCTCGCTTTCTGAGAATTGCCACTGAATTTATAGTGAAAGATACTTGACAAAATCCACCATGAAGGACTCGAGATCCCACTGCTTTAGGAACTCTGAAAGATCCATATAACGTAACAGGACATCAAGAGATAGAAACCCGCCCCGGCTGACTTTGAGGCTGGCTCAGGGAGAGTGTTTACAGGGAATTTATGAGAATGAACAGCCAGACTTTCACTTTTCTGACACCATGTTTCACACAGAGCCTGAAAAAACATCATCATGCCTCCTGGCTGCACACCCCACTGTCTCCAGCTCCTACACCATATGCTCTGCAGTATGCCTCCACCTGCCCAGCAGAACAAGAGGGAGATGAGGGGCCTGGCCCAAAGGAGCATGGTGGACATGCACAGAGACCACAGGGAGCAGAGAGGTAGTCATGAAAACAGCTAAGGGACAAGAACAACAGAAAGTGCTTGTCGTGCTCCCATTTTAAATAAGGGTCTTCTCAGACGTGAGAGCTGCTCTTTTGCAGGGCTGCTCATCTGCAGCCCTATTATGTTCAAGGCCAGACAGCTGCTCATGGTGGTGGCTGACCTGTGTGTTGTTATAGGTTTAACAGCATCTCAGCTTCCTATCACAAATGCCACACACTCCTGTCCTGTTGTGACAAAAACACCTCCAGACAACAGCAAACGTCCTCTAGGACACAACATCACCCTAGTGAGAACTGCTAGGCTACATGTCCCTTGTTCTCGAGCGAGAAAAGTGTAAAAAAAAAAAAAGCTGAGCAACAGGAAGCAGTACCGGGCCCCCACCTCCACCTGCCCAGCACTGCCCACTCCACATGGAGGAGGTGAGCCCTATGACAGGAGATCTGATCATGAAGCTCAGGTACCCGCACTTGCTCTCTGACCTCCTGTCCTGGCCTTTGGGGTCAAGCTTAGACCTTGCACATAGCAGGCTGACAAAAGGGAACCAAGCTGCCCTTTCCTCCTATGGCATGATTGTCACCTGAGTGCCCTGCAGGGCTCTGCACTCCAGCCACAGAATGTCCTCTTCATTCATCTGACAGCTATTTCCAGGGCTCCAGCATGTGCCAGGCATTGTAATAAGTGCTCAGGAGGCAGGAGAGAAGAGCCTACACCTTTGTGGAAACAGACAAGGCCAGGAGCACAGCACATGGGTTGGTAACACCAAATGTTACAAGGTGAAAAGCAGAACTGGGAGAAGCCATGTGTTGGGCCCACGGTGTTAAAGGCAGAGGAGCCTGCAATTGCAAGACCAGTTATCAGGCAGGCTTTACAGGTGCAAAGGCCAGAAGGAAAGGTGGGAAGGAGTCCTGCAGGTTCTTGGGGGAACAGAAGGAGCCTCCAAGGGCAAGGAAGGGTGGGAGCCTGGGAGTGCACGGAGCCAGCCCTGTTCAAGAGGCACCAAATACTTTGGGGAAAATCGGGAGTCCTCAGGGTTTTGAGAAAAGGAATAACGTGATCTGCTCATGCTGCCATGCAGAAAACAATGGGAAAGGGGGAGACACAAACTATAAAGCAACTGTTGTAATCTATGTGACAGATGATGTTGGCCTGGACCAGAGAGGGGGCAATGGTGACAAGAAAGGGCAAACTGTGTCCTTGGGACTCCAGTTTCTACCTCTTGCCCATAGATGGCCTAATGCACAATCTCTCTGGACTCAAAGAGTACATAGTTGATTAGACACGGTAACAATTCAGTAAGTATGTGTTTGTAACTAAAACCAACATGCAACACCCTAACAATATATACACAATGACAAAGACAATTCTTTTAAACTGCCAATTCAGTTACTTGGTATGATCTGGCCCCTAGTAAATGCTTAATAAATGTTTACTGAGTGGTTAATACATCTTATAGTATGTGAATAATTACTGTGTCCTTTCAATCATTTATAACCATTAACTCAAAAATACTCTATCACCATAGAAGTAATGCATTCTGGTTTGCTTGCTCAGAGAACTATTTTTAGCTTCCTTTGCCACTACTATAAGTCACTCAAAACTTCACATTTTACCTGATCATAAATTTGTTTTTAAAATGATCAGGTTCGAAATGCATCTTTATTAAGTGTTGTGTGAGATATGAATTATAGCTCTAAAGCTACAATTAATTTGATGCTAATGACCCTAAGCTTAGTTGTACTCATTCATAAGGCGAGAGTTCCTTTCACTGACATTCAATGTCTTTCCCGGTTTCAAATTTCCAGAATCTGATATTCATTAAAACATACGTTGGCAGTTCATCACTTCATCATATGTCTGAAACTGTTTGGTGCCAGGTGAAATTTGTAATTCAGAAAAGTTTGGGTTTTGGATTTTTAGCACGTCCAATGGGATCTGTTGTAATATCCTGACTTAGGCATTTCTGTAGTGACATGTAGGATATCTAGGAAGGAAACTGCTGTAATGTTTGATACAGTGTTTCAACTTGAGAAGTTTAAAGAAGGGACTCAGCAGGGGGTCAGGATTCTCACTTTGTAACTATTCTGAGCCTTAGCAAAAGCAGGGTACAGAGATGACGCCAATGTCGCACTTAGCCTAGGGGATGATACCTGCTCCCTCTTCCCGAATTTGCTCTTGTTGCATTTGCTGCCTTCTGTCTCCTTGAAGTGTTGTCCCTGTGCCATGTCACCATACTTTGGAGCCAGCTGATTATGGATTGAAACTTCCACAAACTGAGCTAAATAAATCTTGCCTTCCTTAACTGGGGATGGTGGGCATTTTTCCCAGCAATGAGAGAAAAGTAACCAAGACACATACACTAAATAGCCTCCTACTGGTTCAGGTTAGATTTTGCTATCAAATTAGTCACCAAAAAACATTTGACTCTAAACTTTTTGGTTTTAGAATCGCAGATCCTAGGTAAATTAGGCAGTTGATTTCCATTATTATATATACTTGTCACTAGAGAAAATTTGTTCAAAGAATCTGGTAGCTCACAAAAGATGTCCAAGTCCCCAACATAAAGTGCTGTAATTTCCTTGGTTGAGGAGTGGTCCTTCTGATTATGGGATTATAATTATGTTATGATTATAACTTCTTTGATGAAGTCTTGGGAAGGGAAGAGCCCCGAGAATCAGCCCTGGCTTTACTGCATCTTGATGATGAGAACATGACCCATCTCTAAGCTGATTCACTTGCAAACTGAAGTTTAACCATCCTCCTACTCCAGGAGGATGGTTTCTTCTTTCACTTCCCTACAATCTACCCTGGAAGGCAGGGCCCTCCAAGGACCAAAGTCCTGTTCCACACAGCATCCGCAGTGGCTCTGCCATCAGCACACACAGAGGGGCCTCATGACAAAGGAGGGACTTTTGAGGGCTATGGGCCTCCCATCGCAAGGTCCTTTACAGGAACTCTCAGAAAACGTCTGACATCACTCACACACACTGGGAAGTTTTGACCCAGTGGTAAGTTTTGCCCTGAGACACATGGTACACAGCATCTTTCCCTCAGTACTGGCATAGAGAGCGTGAAGCCATGTCTGGGGCCCACCTGAACTTAAGAGCACTGAAAACACTGTGACTGCCAAGGATATAGCTCAGCAGCCCCACACCTGCAAGTGCAAAGTCCTGTGGGTTCCTGGTACCAAAAATAAATAAAAACAAAACCATCAAAAAACCACTGTGACTTTATCACAACCTTCTTATTTACATTTTCTACTTTAATCCCTCTGAGCCTCAAATCCCTTATCTGTAAAAGTAGGCTTATCTGGGAGAAGCAGGAAGCTAAGCCCCTGCCTGTGAGCCAGCTGGAGCACAGAATGGGGAGAAACCAGGATGGAAGCTAAGCCCCTGCCTGTGAGCCCTTCAGAGCACAGATTGGGGAGAAACCAGGATGGAAGCAAGTCCCTGCCTTGGAGCTGAGCACATGCAGGCCCAGAAAGAACACCCCATCCTCACCCCACCCTGTGAGCAACCAGCTGATTTGGAGGAACTGTATTGTTTGTTTGACTTTCCAAACCTAAAGGCAAGCAACTATTCAAGGACAACAACATGTAATACAGTAACTATTGTAGATTTCCTATCTTATCACTGTTTCAATTTGCTTTATTTCCTTTAAAATTAAATTTAAAAAGGCTTATCCTGAGAATTTATGAAGACATACAGAAACTATTTTGTTTTCTACCCTCACACACTATAGAATGTAATCATAGCTGACAGTAACTTAGTGCTAACTATGTACCATGATTTATTCTGTAAGCAGACAGTCCTCATATAACTGAATGAATTCAGTCCTCATATAACTGAGTTTGATTACCTCATTATAAAGAGGAGGAATAGACTGTCAAAGATATTTAAAAATTTGACCAAGTTCTCAAATCATAAGTTAAAACTTGAAATTGAACCCCAACTCCCCAACTCTAAGCCCACGTTCTTAACTTCTGCTACTATGTTGGCTGTCACATTTTTAATGTTATTTTAACAAATAATTTATTTGTCCCATTTTTTTCTGTCATTTGTGTGTCTTCAGAGGCTGGGCACAGATGAGCTGAGAATGACCAACTTGCCTAGAATGGTTTAGTTTCATTCTTCAGAATCCCGTCTCCTGAGAGACAACCCAGCAGTCTTACCATAATGTTGTCTATCTTTGCTGCAAGACAATTGCTGGCACATGAGGTATCTTTGTGCCAATTAGGAAAAAGCTATTCATTTAATTGTAACATAATTTTGATCTTGTATTCAATATATTTAAGCACTGTTTCTTAAATCATTTATAGAGTGAGATAAAGTATGGAGAAACAAATACACAACTTCAGAAACACAGAAGTACACACGGTATTTACCCTTTTTAGAGTTATAGGGAAGTATTAGTATCTTTATTTTTATATCTCATTTTTATTTGTATATGTTTGTGATATACAATAATTACATTCATTTTTGGGAATATATATCTCTATATAAAGAGAGATAGATAAATATAAAATCACTTTTTAGTGTTTGGTACCTGGAATCGAACTCATAGCCTCATGTTTCCCTGGCAACTGTTAAGCCGCCAGGCTATATCCCTGGCCCTACAGTGGTTATCTGTTTTATCTCATTCTCCTCCTTCTCCAGAACCTCTCTCTTCATCTCCAAAAAGTCTTTTTCCCTATTTCCTATCATGTCTCCTTCATTTTTCTCTTTCAATTATTTATATTTTGGGGTTTTGGGGTGTCTCATATAAGAGAAACCTTGTGATCTTTAACCTTCTGTTTCTGATTTGCTTCACTTAACAATGTAGTCTTTTTTTTTTGTCTTTTTCCTTTTTATTGGTACCGGGGATCAAATTCATGACTGTCTGCTTACAAGGCAGGCGCTTATGCCGCTGAGCTAAATCCCCAGCCCCTTAACAGTGTAGTCTTACTACAAATGACTCAAACTTATTCTTCTTCCTGGTTAATACTTCCTTGTGTATATATACACACCATATTTTCTTTATCCATTTCTCTCTCTATTGATGGGCCTTTAAACTGTTTCCATTATTTAGCTATTGTGAACTGTTGTGTTCTAAATATGGGCATGTACCTATCATTGTATTATGATGACTTTAACTCTTTCAGAAACATACTCAGGAGAGGTAGAGCTCAGTCATATGGAATTTCTCATTATGGTTTTTGAGAGGTCTTCATATTGATTTCTACAGTGGTTGTATTAGTTTACATTCCCACCAATAATGTGAAGTGTTCCTTTCCTCTTATTTGTCCTTTGAGTCCTTGATAACAGCTATTACAGAATAAAATACAATCTCAGTGTATTTCCCTAATGGCCAAAGATGTTTTCATGTACTTACCGGTTATCTATACTTCTTTTGAAAAATGTCTGTGAATTCCAAATGCCCATTTTTTCACTGGTAGTGGGGTGCCTAATTCTAGAGTTCTTTATATATTCTAGATATCAGTCTCTGAAGAACAGCTAGCAAAAGTGTTTTTCCATTCTGTATAGTGTTTCTTTACTTTGTGTTACCTTTGGTGTGCACGAGTTTTTTAATTTAACATCATTTGTTGATTCTTAGAATTATTTCTTCACCCATTACCTTTATATCCTTGTTCTGTCTCCCTGAGATCAATTTTGGTTATTGGTTTAAAATCCATGTCCCACAATCGTATACAACCATCTCGCCCACCAGTGGCAAAGCCTTCTTCACAAGCATACATACTGAAGATTCCAGCCTGTTGATGAAAACAGATAATACACAATGCCTCAGTCACTGTAAAGAGTCACCATAGATGAATCTTGATTTTTAAAAAAGTAGAAAAAAATGGACACCTTGTTTTCTATTGAAATTCTGACAATAGATCAAGTAGTCATTTATGATACTCTTCATCCAAGCTACAGTAAAAAGTAACTGTAATAACCTCCAAAGCAAGTAAGTTCTAGTGCTCCTTAATAACAGATTGCAGAAAAAAAGAGAATACCGTCCTTAAAAGCAGATATGGAAATCACAAATTTCTGCACGTGACTACTGAAGAATGAGACATCTGTCTTGTGAGATATCTGTCTTGTGAACTAGAGGAAAAGCAAGAGTTGTCTACAATCTTCCTTCTCAACCTGCAGGCCACAGAGGAGCGGCAGGAGGAAACAGCATCCCAGACCTACCGAGGCAGGATGTGCATTTGAACAGGACCAAGGAGGTTCCCAGGCACATTATAGTCTGAGAAGTGCTGGCCTCTAAGATGAAACTCATGATGAAATAATTCTGATTTCCTGTCAAGCTGTCATTGTTTAATACTACCCCCAGTCAGTCAATTAATGAAGTAAAGGGTGATTAAGTTATGCTTTTGGAAATATGTTTCTTTCTAGAGGAACAAAAATACTTCAAAAAATCTTCACTACTGTTTCAGGAATATTCCATAGAGTAAGTGGGGAAAACACAGGAATTTGTGACCCTGAAAATTGAAGGTGTCTCTCGAGTTCCTATCCAACAGTACTTACACTGTGTGCTCCTTGAATGGTGCGGACTAAATTGAGCCCTTTCCAGACATAGATGTCACCGTTTAAAGCACCAGAATAGGTGATATCTTCTTTGGCACATGCAAGGCAAAGGATGGTCTGAAGATCTCCAGTTTTGCCAAATATTCCTCTTTTTGCAGTCAGGGCATTTCCACATAGTGTCCAAAACTAGAAAATAAGTGATTGATAAATATATACAAAAATAGAATATTCTGGTGCATTGCATTATTGGTTTATTATGTTCCAGGACAGTTTACATAATCTACTATATCTGAACCCAGCCCAAATGGGTTCTTTTGCAGTGACAGCAGAGAACCACAAAAGATTTTAGCCTACCTCTTAGGAGCATGAGAAATACCTAAATGGTATTGTAACTTTCCAAGTTCTAAAATTTCAAAACTGCTTATGTTTAATTTCAATTTAGTAAATGCCAATGTTTTCAGATATAAAGTAGATAAATCATGCCTTTATTTGTCAAATTATAAAAAACTAGTTTAGGCTTATTATAGAAAGGCTTAGAAACACAAATATCCAAAGAGAAACTGAAGTTATAACTTTCTGTTAGCATATTGAAATATCATTTGGGGAGGGTTGCTTTTGTAATACTGGAGATCCACCCAAGGGAACTCTCCCACAGAACTACATCATTCTCAGCTCTGTTTATTTAAGACAGGGATCTTGTTGTCTGTAGCAGAAAACCCTCTCCCCGCCACACCCCACCAGTACACTTCAGTTGCCGGGTGATAGCTCCTGTCCAGTTCTGCTTGCTTGTGTCTCTTAGAAATGGCTGGTCACTGTGATGCATAGCTGGTCACTAGGACGCACGCTGTAAGAAACAATCAAAGGCAGCCGAGTACTCTGCCTCTGTACCGCAACCCCTTTGAGCCTCCTTTCCTGGGCCTTTGAGGCCTGACATCTTGAGGAACAATAATTCCTAATCAGAGCCCATCTGACATTATTTAAATCTGCCTCCAAATCCTGGGTGTTGTTTCAGTGTTTCTGTTTGCTGCTGCATCTAGGTTGGCCTCAAATTGCAATCTGCCTGCCTCAGCCTCTCAAGCAGCTAAGATTATAGGTATGTGCCACCATACCCAGCAATAGATCATCTAGTTATTTTTAATGTGCATATACAAATATTTGCTTTCTAACTAAAAGTGTCATAAACTTCTAGTTGAAATATTACTCAGAAACACATTTCGAAACATGTGATATTTCTATATAGTCAAATAATGGACTAATCTTTTCTATTTTGGTTGCACAATTCATGTGAAAGACCAAAAGCATTAATCTTGAGCTACTTTAAAGCCTGAGCTATTGTATAGAAGAAAGCAAGGGTACTCCCATGATTATACAGAAATCCGATACTTTTCTCTCAGACAGCTTTTAATGTATGAACCGAGTAACTGTTGTCATTTATGTAGCACCTCACAGTTTATAGCGGTCCTTTGCAAATGTTATTTGACCTCCACCTTACCCTGGAGAACAGGCTGAGGCACATTCTTTCATTATTTCTATTTGGAAGTGAGAAAGCAGATATAAGAAGCTTGCTGAAGGCGTAAGTTCAATGGCGGTCAGATATGAAAAACTAATGAGATTTTGATCTTTGCCTTAAGAACTTTAAATCTACAAAGATACATACGAGACATGAGCAAGAATTTTAAGGCAACATATTCAGATTATACACAAGGGGTGAGGACATTTGAAGCTAAAGAAGCAAATTATATTAACTGCAATGAACAAAAAATAAGATCTGGACCAGTGGTGAGGAAGAAACTGCTTGTGGCTTAGGGGAGCAAGATCAGACGGCTCTGTGTGACAGGACTCTATGAAGGCAAAAAAAATCCACGGCAAGTCTAATGTTTTATGCCTGCAGAAGAAGGAAAATGGTGGTCCTCCCAGAGTAGCTGGGTCTTAGAAAAGGCAGTCCTGGGACGATCGCATGACAGTGGGGACCATACTCCTGGGCAGGCAATGGCAGAGAGCTGCTCTGCAGGACTGATTGTGAGGACCTGGTAAAGTGGACAGCCATTTGAAACATAGGACTCTCCTCTCAATGGAGGAAAGTAGCAACTTTGGTATACACAGTGGCAACAGGTTCACAAATACGCCAAAGAGCTTGCTGTTCATGATGACAAAAGGCAGACATTGTCCCCTCTCATCAACCCTCCTCATGTATGAGGACTAAATGAAATTTAATTTTTGTCCTGTGACTTTGGAATTGAATCTCTGGCATGAATTGAACATTACTAAATGAATGAACACAAAAAAATGGAAATCCTCAGGTATGCTCACACAAAGGTTTTTTTTTTTTTTTAATCATCTAACTGGTATAATGTGCACAAGAAACATTCCAAATAGTCACATTATCCTTTTAAATGGAATATATAGATGTGATGTCCAGATAAATATGAAATTTTCTGTTGAAAATGGCAAATACCTAAAATATCACCTCTTCTTGAGAACCATTTTCTGTTTGGAAGACAGTAACATATTAGGGTAGCAGTGCACCATTAAATCCACATCAAAGGAAGAAATGCTGCTTATCCTCTCCAACCTCTGTTCACAGATTATAAAGCACATCTTGTAGAACTGGCAGGTACCTTGGAGTTCATCTGGCCCTAGGTACTCCCAAAGGGTTTCCTCAGTCTGTGACTAGAGATGGAGAAATTTCCACAGTGTACACACACCTACAGGATCATTTTCTGTAAAACCAGCGGAGCATATGATGCACAACTGCTACTGTTTTGCAAGTATTCATTTCAGATAACTGTAATTTGCCTACTTGCAATCACTGGAATCTTAAAAAACCAGAAAGGATACCACCCTGCTACAAAAATTTCATTTAAAAATGTTTTACTTGAAATGTAAAGGTTTTGTATTCAACCTGTGACTGAAAACATTTTTCTTATATTAGCTCCAGTTTTAGATGAAACATAGAAGTGTGGAAATACTGGAATCAGATACAGAAGATATGGGTGAGGAAAATAACTTATTAAAGCCTGCTTAAATTTGTGGTGGATTTTCTCCAAAACAAAATAAATAAATGAGACCTGGGCACACCGTTGTAGACTTCCATTTGGGATAAAGATGCTTGTTTTTACTTAGAAAATAATGCTGAAATCTGCTAAAGCAAGGAACAAGTGCAACAACATATGTAGCTTTTGTGTTTAAGTGAAGTTCTAGGATTTTCTTTCTCTACTTTTAGAACTGATTAAAAGTTAGAATTAACCAAGGATGGAAAGAAAGAGGCACGTGGAGAATTCTTTCAATTAAGAAACTAATCTAGTTAGAGCCCAATAAATGTGTTATTATTCTTTTTGTGAGAAAAATAAAGATAAACCATTAAAGAGATAGTTTTTCAGTGCAAATAGCTCTACACAGGGAAACAGAGGCTGTGTTTAAATCTCATGTTGCCGCCAGTTTTGTGATGCTGCAAATAGGGAAAGAAGTTAATGTTATTGTGTCCCCAATGGTTCCACACCGTAGTTTATGTAACTCTTAATGAATTCCAGAGGAAGAATTTTTACATTTTAAGGGGAAGAGGAGCAGCCTCAATGAGATTAAAGAGCTTTCCTAGAGTCAAGCAGATGACAAAATCCTGATTCAAAGTTATAAAAAAAAAAAAAAAACTCAGTTTCTTCATCATGGAATATGCAGTTTGGATCCTGGCCCCAACACAAGGCCTCGGCCTTCCAGAAAGGCCCCACAGCCTAAACTTATTATAATCTCATCTGTTTCTTTAGGTGGCTAAAAGCATCTCAGTGCTTCATCATGTCTTCAGCTGACTGAAAACTCATGTTGCTGATATATGTCCTGATTCATTAAAAACAAATGCCAAGGGAATTATTACTTAAGGGCTATTGTATTTCATGCCTTGAAATCTGGGTGATCAAAGTCTGCCTACAATATTGGGGTGAAGGACAATCCCTTCCCGGGGCCCTGCTGCCTCCCAGCCCCTTCCTCCCCAACCTCTCTATCCATCAGGCAGCCCCTAAAGCAGCAGCCCCTTCCCAAATCAGCATGCCTCTCACCAACTGGGAACTCTTCTTTATCCTTTCAAGGTTGTGATTTTGCATATTTTGCAGAATGGTCCATTTTAATACTGTGCTCACTCAACGTCGAGAAAATTAAAAATAAAATTCTGTGTTTGTTCCTTCACACACGGCAAATTCAATAAGCGTTTATTAAATGTGATTAGGTTTTTGATCTTTCAGGTACAGTGTTTGAAACCTATGAGAAGGGGTTTCCAAGTGAAGCTAAAAGCAAAAGGTACCTGGATTTCAGCAAACACCTCGGATTAAAGATCAAGCCTTGCACAAGGATTACACAATGTTTACGAAGCCCTAAGGTGCTGGGAGGTCACTTTGGCCCTTTGAGTAGAACCTATACTTTAAAAGTAGTATTTCTGTCTAAAATAACTTAAAAATAAAGCATGTGAAGGAAAAGTCTTAAGTCAGTCATAAATGTTGAACATTTGGGGATACCTTTGTAATGTACTGCCTACACAAAAATCTATTTAAAAAAAATCAAAGAAAACTGGACTTGGCCATTTAGCATACAACTTGAATATCTCCCACTAGCATTCAGTAACCATCTAAAACATAATTTATAATGACTGTACTATATTTCATTATGTGAGTATGGCCACATTTTACTTAATCACATGGGACAGATGAGTGGCCTCTGGTCTCTTTTGTTTGGTTTTACCTGCTATTGCTAAATCACTAAGCAACAAATCAGCTCTTGGTTCACGTTGCTAACAATTTCCTTAGGATAAACTCTAAGATATGAAAACTACCAGGTCAAAGGAAATTGGCATTTCTAAGGCTACCAATACAGACTGCCAAATTTCTGCTTGGAAGACCGTGCTCATTTGCCCCTCTGCTGGCAAGGCTTGAGAATGATCCTTCAATGAGCCCTTGACAAAAGTGGGTATGTTTTAATTGTGATTTTGTACCCCATATTAGTAAGATTTAGCATTTTCATATGTCTATTGGTCAACAATGCTTCTACTTTGGCCAGTTGTTCATATTCTTCGTCTCTTCTACAGATTTGCTGGTGGTCTTCACATCTCCAGGACACACTAGTATCTGCTATGATTGTTATTTGCACTCACTGGTTGGTGGCTTTCTTGTTTTTTGGAGGGTGGGATTTATAGACTGTTTTTAATATTTATATAGTTAAATGTACCAATTTACTCCTTATGGTTTCTTTCTTTGCTTTTTATATTTAGAAAGATCTTTCCCCAACTTGAGAGCAGTTAAACATTTGCCTATATATTTTTGCATACAGTTTTTCTAAACATTTGACTTTTTGATTCATTTAGAATATATTTTATTGTATGACATGAAAACTTTTATCCTCAAATAAATGGTCTTAGTAATCACTGTTAGAGATGCTATTATTACATTATAAATTGTCATGCAAATTAAGGTCTAGTTATCAATCTTTTATAAAGTTGGTTTGTTTTACCATACACCAATTTTCAGAGCTTTTTAGAGGTGCTTGAAACTACAGTGTGTGACATTAGGATTAAGGGTGTGATGCCAGCATTAAGGATGCCCTATCCTGCATTCGAGTGTGAGCAGCCAGCCTCGATAGAATATAAGAGATAGAAAGCAGGTTCCCGCCATGGCTCGCTGCTTGCTGCTTCACTGCTGGCTGCTGTCTGCCCGCCCTCCTTTGTCACCGACTGTTTTTCCTCTGCAATGCCCCTGGTGTATTCTACACCACCCTGGTCTGGGAACCAGTCAACTACGGGCTGAAATTTATATTCTTATAAACTGTAAGCTGAAATAAACTCTTCTTCCTTTAACTTTGGGTGTTGACTATTTTGTCTTAGCAATGAGGAAAGTAACCAAGACAGTAACTTTAAAGAGAATTCTGTCAGGTAAACAAAAAGGATTTGCACCAAATATAATTTGGAGAGAAATGATATGTCTATGAATGTTAGACGTCCAGAATCAAGATTCTCTCCATTAGTTTTCTTTTCTGTTCCATTGTAAAATTTTGCAATATTTTTTAGATAAGCCTTGCATATTTCTTGTCAGTTATTTATGGCCTGTGCCTTATCTAGTCATTAAGTGTGAATAATGAACAAGACTATATAAAGTTAGACTAGAATGACAAAAGAATTGGGAAACAGGAAGTGTTGGTTAGAAGAATACTACAGTACCTACTCCCTTCATACGGAAATGCACCATTTTTTGTACCAGCGAAATCCACACATGTTCCATTTAACAGCATAATCATTGCACTTACTAATGGATTTTAGTGTGTATTATCTGAAACACTACAGACAGGAGACCCTAGGCCATTTCTCACAGTTCAGAAAATTTTTGCTACGTGAGAACAAGAGGTATTGAAGGCATTAATTTGCTATCTGCATAAAAACATAGAAGTATATGTAAACCTTGCGAGAGACAAACTCAAGACTCTATAGCCTAGAGAAAGACATAGACATTTAAAAACTACTGACATGACCATGGATGTAGCTCTGTGGTAGAATACTTCCACAGCATGCACAGGTCTGGGGTCAAACCTCAGCACTGCAAGAATATAAAAATTCAGCTAGGACTGTATCGCACACTTTATTTCTATGTGTTTGTATACCTCATTTCTATATCTTCTAAGCCAGCATACTAACATGTCAAAAAATTTTAAACATGGCAATATATGTAAATACTCATTATAATATAAAATTTTAATGTGCAATATAGAAAGCAGAACTGTTTTAAAACATGCAACTGTAGAAGTGTTATGAATTTTCAGTTTAGTATTTAACATCAACTTTCCTATTCAGATGCTTGCTGGCATTTAACTTGATTGTCATGACCTTGCATTTCTGAAAGAGCCCTACCCACAGACACTAGCTTGCTTTAGAGCTAGAGTAACAGGTAGCAGGGCTCTCAATGTAAGGAAAAAAGAAATAAAGCCAGTCTCTTGATACCAGATAATCTACATCAACACCTAAAATCCTTATCACACAAGATACCAAATTAAAAAAAGAAAGAAAAAATCTACTTTACCTTTATATGTTTTACTCCACAGCTAACCACTCTGTTTGGCTGATATGGATCCCAGGAAATATCAAAAATCTGTCCAAAAAATTACATGTTGATCATTTACATGTTTTCCTTCATCCAGGTACTTGTGCAGTTTCCAGCACTCTACACTGACAACACTGAGCACCTAGAGCTACCTGCATGGAATGAAAATAGGGGATTTGCCTACAGGAACACAGTGGTAGATACAGCATCGTCATCACCTTGTATCTACTTACCTCATGCCTGAAGATGGAGGGAATAAACCACAGCTAGTGGCTGAGAACAAACTGCTATACAGCTTTAATTGTGTCCATCTGGAGTAGGCCAATAAATTTTGATAATTTATGGAATTTTTAAAATAAATTTTCCAGCCTTCTTTGCAGTGCTGACAAAACACTTTGAAAGAACTTTTCAATAAAAGCTTAAAGAATTAGTTAGGAAAATTTGTAATAGTTAACTATGGTTAAATGTAGCCAATAGGATTTTGTAATCATGGAACACAGGACAAAGGCATATATGCGACATTAATTTAGCCCACCTAAAATACTCCTTGAAACCCTCATTTTAATCTGACTCAAAATACTCTTATATTTTTAAGTTTCAAAGGACCTAAAAACAATGTAAGATAATACTATTTGTCATTCTTTACAAAAACTTCCAAATGTTGTAGTTCTATTTGGGAGACAGGGTAAAGAAGGTTCTCTGTTAACTTGAAAGTCAAATTATCTATAATGATTGCTTATTTCCAGGACCCATCCAAGATACTCTCAGTAGGTCCGAAGTCTAATCCAGACACTTATGCTTTTAAAGACTCCAAAAGATTCTGGCTCCAGGAGATTCTGATGCAAAATGGAGCCCATTCTATAAAGCGCTGATAGGAAAGAAATAATGTGGACTACAGAAAGAACGTAGACCACTAGCTTCCCTAGGAAGGGGCAGTTATGCACTCCAGAATGAGCACTGAAGAAAAAGCACTGGACCAAGTATTCTTTTTAACTATTTGAGCTCAGCCAACATCTCAGCATCTCTAACTTTAACCTTATCTTCTCTAAAATGCCTCAACTTTGCTATGAGATCAATTAAGATCATAAAGATGAAGCTATTTTGTAGGCTATAAAGTGGTATTATACAAATGTAAATGAATATTTTAAACCACTAAAATAATCTTGATGCTAACCATAAGCAGCAAATAATTCATGTAGGCACCTAGGCATCAGTAATAAAGAACAAAATTGTGTCAGACAGATCAACAGTCCTGGGAGAACAATATAAAGTACTTCTCACTAGGCTAACACTGGACTCTTTATAGCCTAACCCTAACTAGAAAGTTGACAAAGTAATAGAGCACACTCACTGAAAACAAACAAGCAGGCCACATGACATCCAGTAGGGTTAAAAGAAAAAGTTTAAACAAATTACATTTATTGGTGCTGAGCTGAGCCGAGAACTGTTTACAAATTCAGTTGCCTTCAGAACCAGAAGACAAGCAGAGACATCTGCTTGGCAAAATGGGCCGGTAGGATATACAGACAAAAAACAAACTGAGACACATGAACAGCTCTAAACAGCTCAGTGTTGGAGCGCGACATTGGCCTTGACTGATCAACTGGCAGTCTATGATTGGTTGAGACTCCGCTAATTGTTATAAAAGTATACTCTTAAATTAGGTTCTTAGTTTATTTGCTTACTCAGGTACTGCTGTTCCTTGCAACATAAGGACCCAAGACTTAGAGGCATGCTCAGGACAATTTAACAGGAACTTAGCAGTACAAAACCACTTTATATACAAACAAAAGTGATTACACTAGGCTCTGGTTTCTAAGTAAGGAGATTTTTACTGGTTAAAGTTGTTTACAACTTCAGTTTTCTAATTTTTTCCAAGATAATAGGCTCAAAAGTGTGATGTGCTATATGTTAATAAAGGTAAGAATATGGAAAATGACACAAAAATAAAAATAGTAATTACAGAATAACTTAGGTAAAATGTCATGTAGGAGTTTGTTCTCAGTAGAGCTGGGTATATAATAACAATTATGTGTGCTGGGTCTCAACTCTACTTTCTGTCCTTTTGTACCAGAGATGAACTCCCAACCTGGCGCTTGCCGGGCTTTCTGAACATTTAACCCTGGGGGGTAACTTGCAAAAATTGTGAGGTTCCTTTGTAACAACAAATCTCTGTAGATGATAATGTAACATGCTTATAAAAATGTTTCACCTGAGTTCACACTATGCAAGAGACAATGAATTTAACGTTCGATTAAGGTCTTATTCTACAAACAACTATACTGTACAGAAATGTATTGTACAAAACACCTAGAAATTCAAGGTAAGATAGTCATGCAGATTCATTTCAACTAGAAAACAACACAATAAACTAATTAAATTATTCAGTTATGTATGACACTGGAAAAATAGATTTCTGACTAGTTATATGTATATGCCTGTTTAGTCCACTATCTTGGCAGCTCTGATTACATGCAATTATCTTTTCTGATCACACTGATTTCAGTATGAACAATAAGCAGGCTATAATTTACATTCAACATTCTCAGTACAACAAAGAAAGTTCTCACAACATTCATTTAAAACTAAAATACGTACTAGTATAATCATATTCTGAGAAATTTTCTAACAACTATTTTCATGTCTGAGTGAATATGTACACCAATTCTATTTTGATTTTTTGAACAAGTCAAATATCAAAGTCTAAAATATACTTTGTCTACGAAAAGCAGTAGCAACTCAGTATTTGATCATTAGAAACAATCACGCTAATATAGTTAGCAATTGTCTTTTTTTAAGGGTAGAACTAATACATAATTTCAAAGAAAAAATAAACAGTAAGAAATCAGTAGTTGATAATTACATATTGTCCTTTTACAAATAATTGTTCAAGTTACAAAAGTGAAGCATACAAAGAGGACATTCAAACAGCAAGACTGCAAACAGTTCTGTTCAACTATCAAACAAAAACTCAATAATATGGCTAACAATCCTATACACTTACACTTACATGCAGTTATCTATATTTTCATGTATGTTAAGATTAAACAAACCAAAGCAAGCTAAAATCACTATGAACAAAGAATAATAGTATTGCTGGATTTCACATCATGACACTACGGGATCAGCCCTGGGTACTGTAATATCTCTTTTTCTTCAAAGCATCTGTTCATTTCATCATGCATTATAAGATCAGTTCTCATAAACTGTTTATAGGTTCTATGCACGCATCAGTCTCTACATACATTTCTATCCTTTCTGTATTAGAAGAAACAAAACAAAGCAAGACAAAACAAAACATATTTCTATAAACACATGGAATGAAAAAGTCATAAAACCACAGTACAATGGTTACTGTGTTGTCTCTTGTTATCTTCAATAAGTTGTCTATATCATCAGGCATAGTATAATTGAATATAGCAGTACGTAACAATATTAATAAAAACAAAACATTGTAGATAGTGTAAAACTTCAAAATCAGGTAATAATCAAACAAGAATGGGTATTGTAGTATATCTTGTCATTTTTAGTGTAATTGCCTATACTCTGAGACTTGATACTATCAATCATAACAGATTTGAATAAGATCTGTCGATACCAAACAGCAATCTAACAAACCAGATTCAACTACGATCAGTCATGGTAAAACAGTATAAGTTATACAGGGCTTCAGGTTAAGTTAATAGGGAATTAAGGATGATTACTGTAATGTATCCTGCCATTTTGGGGATAGCTGTCTGTGCCCTGAGATCTAGTACAAGTAGACAAACTGGGACAGAATATAATCTATCTAAACAGAGCAATGTGAGTAATGAGGGTTTTAAATCTTGATACACTATTAACAATATCCTCTGCCTTCTTTTTTTAGATTATTTCTCCCCTTTCACTCCCACAGGGTGCACTGTGCATTTTTGAGTTCCACCAACTCCCTCAGTTTGTAGATTGAGGGAGCAACCTGCTATTTACCTAAGTGGTTCCGAACCTTCTCCTCCTGGACTTAATCTCAAGTTGTATTCCTTTACCTACAAAACCTGTCTTTCCAACCTATCTGCAGGTGGGGTCTAGTTGCCCCTATTACTCTCTAGTTCCCTGTCACATAGAGCATTTTCTCATATTTGATTTTCGGTCTGTAAACCCTTTTTCAGGTTAATTATATTTCCTATATAGAGTATCTCAGTGGACCCTGTCCTCCTGATCCACCCTGCCTGTGTTTCTTTTTTTCTTTTCTTATTTTTTTTTTAGGGTATCAAGGCCATCTATACTAGAGATTATAGCCAACCTTGTCTGCATCATTTCTGTTGTGCTATTTTTCTGCCATTAGTTGTCTGCTTTTCTCCTTCATTCCACTTTCTGCTCCATTCATTGAGGCCTCTCTGCCACTGTTCCTGAAATCCTGGTACTTCTCTCTCTAGAATGTCTTTCAGTATTCTCTGTAGAGTTGGATTGGTGGTTGCGAATTCCCCCAGTTCCTCTTTGTCTTGGAAGCATCTTGTTTCTCCATTAATTTCTGGAGACAGTTTTTCAGGATCTATCAATCTGGGCTGGAGGTTATTTTCTTTCAGGGCTTGGAATACTTCGCTTCAAGCTCTTCTTGATTTGATGGTCTGTGTCAAGAAGTCTGCCGTGATTTTGATGAGTTTTCCTTTATAGGCAACCTGTTTCTTTTCTCTGATGGCTTTTAATATTCTGTTCTTCTACTGAATTTCTGGGATCTTGATTATTATATGCCTGGGTGTAGCTCTGTTTTGGTTGTAGGTGTCTGGAGTTCTGTATACCTCATACATCTGAATATCATTTCCTTTTCCTATGCTTTGGAAGTTTAATTATTTCTGTGAATAGCCCTTGTATTTCCTTTGTTTTTATTCCTGCTTCTTCATTTACATTCTTTATTCTTAAGTTATAGATCTTCTTTGTCGTCTTCTAGCTTTTGTATTGTTACTGCCTGTTTCTTTGTTAATTTTAAGAGATTTTTCCTTTCACGATCACACATTGCAAACCTGTCTTCAAGTTTTGATAGTATATCTTTAGTTTCTTTCAAACAGTTTTGCCAGCTTTCAATGGAGTTTTTTATTTCCTGGTAAATCTCTTTGAACCTGCTTCATGTACTCTAGGTCTTCTTTATATTCTTCATCAGATGTTTCTCTCCTTTTTTTGTGTTCCTCCATTCTTCCATCTCTGTTTTCTTGAGAGGTGCTTAGCATTTCTTTTATTAATCTACTTATATCTTGCTTTACTTGATTAAATATTTCACTTTTGAGCTCATCTATGAGGTCCTGAAGATATCTCTTTATGTCCACTGGTGCTGTGTCTGATATTGCATGTTTGCTGCCCTCAGGAGCCTCTTTTGTGTTTACCTCTCATGTATCAACGTTCTCAGGGCTGGGGGCTGGGGACTTTTTCTTGTTTCTTTCTCTTGTCATGTTTTTGGTTTCTTCCAAATAGGTGTATAGAGGAGGTCCGAGCCCCTTTCCTTATTGGTTATGGTTCTTCTGAAGTGCACTGCTAGGATTTTCTGCCCTTTCCAGTTTGATATTGGTCACTGAGGTTCAAACAGGGGCAGCCTATGCTGGCTCCTCCGCTCTGGGTCAATCAACCTGTGGGAGCCTTCACTGCGTTAGTGTGGACCACATGTAAGGAATTGGTTTGGAGTGATTTATTAGATCCTGGCCGGAGGCGGGACCCAGGCCAAGGATATCCCACCAATTTGGTCTGGGATAACTGCTGTTCCTTGTTCCTGCCAGTCTTGCCCAATTCCAACATGTGGTCCAGTTGGTCACCCCTTTTCCATGGGAGGGTCTAATTCCTAGCACTCACTGCAGGTAACGCAGGTCCCTTGCCGGCTCTGTTCTCCCTTGGGCTCGCCGACTTGTGACTTCAGTGCATCCACGGTTCCAACGAGTTCCATGGGGGGGGGGAGTTCCATCAGCTCAGTTGAAGCAGCGAGAGTTTGGGCAGCTCAGGGAGTCGTGGCCACATGAGTTTGGGCACCACAGTGAGAGCACCCTGGCCGCTAATCTTAGCTGCTCCAATGGTAGCCCTGGAACTGCATGTTTGACCAGCTCTTTTCCCTTTAGTTTCTTCCTGGGTCGAGAGGATCCATCTCCCTCTGTCTGCACCTCTCCATGGTATTTTATCCTGGCATCTGAGTTGTCTGTCTCAGGGAGCCTCTGTATTCTGCTGTTTATCTATCTGTCATCTTTTTGAGATCCCCCAGCAATTTTCAATTTGTAAAAGAAATGGTTCACTCAAAGTTGAACATAAAGGAAAAAAATCCTTACATGGAAAATTTACTTTTAAAAGTACACAAGTCTGAAAAGTGGTATCACAATTACTTCACAGTCCTAAAACCTGTACAGTTTGACTTAAAAAAGGTCTTACCCGATCAGAATGGCCAGTGGCGGAAGCCAGAAGTTTTCCCTTTCTCCAGTCCCAGATGCAGACTGTGTTTTTGGCATCTAATCCCACAGAGGCTAAACGCTAAGAAAAAGAATAATAACACCTGAAAGTGTTGAGAAGATTTCCTATTATTCATGCTTACATTCAACAATAGTTACTGATTACCTACCATAGCTAAGTGTTGGGTTTCTTTTGGAAAAACTGATTCTCAAAATCTATCTGAAACCCACAACTAAAGATACCACAATTAATGACTTCTGTTAGACTATGACAAAATGTAGACATAAAAGCCAATGTTCATTTGTTCTTTTTAAACACAAAAACATACATCTAAACTTCCATGAAAGCACTGGTAAGTGAGTGGAAGCCACTCTTCACATTAAGATTTTAGTTAAAATTTTAGCCATGTAAGAAAATTAGAGTAGACGAATTTCATTCAGGTTGTTTTTTTTTTTTTTTTTTTTTGTCTTTTTCATTTTTATCGGTACCGGGGATTGAACTCATGACCACCTGCTTACAAGGCAGGTGCTTATGCCGCTGAGCTAAAGCCCCAGCCCCTTCAGGTTGTTTTTTAAATACAAAAAAGAATAACAAATATGGGTTAAAGTAAAATTCATTTCTTGAGTGACAAAAGGCCAAAAGAAATCTATTTTTCATTCGTAGTGACAGGCTTCATTGATACCTTTAGAAATCTTTCAAATGCCTTCTGTCAATTACAAGGTAATGGGCCATTTGTCATTTTCTAAATATCATTTGATTCCACTAAACTCTGTCTAGGAATTACTGCAAACCTGAAGCAAAAGATATCAACAAGCCATGAAATCCACCATGGCAATCGAATGGGTGGTTATTTCTCCTAACAGTTAAGTACCACACAGTCCACTTCCTGAACCTACCCTGCGAAATGGAACCTGGAGAACGGCTGAATTCTAACTCAATATAACATGGACAAAGGACTCGTATTTTGGTTTCATTTGGTCTTGATCTTTTTTGAGACAGGGTCTTTCTTTGTGGTGCAGTTTGGCCTCGAAGTCACTATGTAACACAGACTGGCCTCAAAATGTGGCTGTCCAAGGAAGGGCAGAGAACTTCATTGTGAGTTTACAATGCTTTCATGAAGATGTCTAAAGTACCTCGAGGGCAAAGCTTGTAAGCAGGGCTCTTCAGATGAGACCAGCATGACAATGGACATGGAGGTGCAAAGATGCAAGATCTGAGAGAGGGATCTCCCTCGTGCCTCCAGTTGCTCTCCATGGCAACTGTGGAGACACGGCTAGAAAAGCTGTTATCCTAGAATGGCCATGTATAAAGCGTAAACTTCTTTCAGTGATGCTTCAAGATTGTTGGTTTTAAAAATATTTTGATGCTTCTCTCAGTTGGTGAAATACATTAACAAGAAATGGACTATTAAAGAGACTAGTTAAGAAGTTATTTAAGGGGCTGGGGATTTAGCTCAGCGGCATAAGCACCTGCCTTGCAAGCAGGAAGTCGTGAGTTCTATCCCTGGTACAGATAAAAAAAAAAAAAAAGAAGTTATTTAAAATAAGCCAAGCATGGATCTATCTGGGAAATTAAAAAACAGTGGCTCAGAGAATGGGATGGACAGGATAAATTCCAACTTACAAATTCACAGGAATCATTATTTGAATTGGAAGGAGGGAGGTTTTAAAGCAACCTCAAGGTAAAGAATCAAAGAGAAACTTTCCAGTGGATTATTAGCAGGTGATGTTAGCTTCAGAAAGCAAGGAACAATAAATAATGCTTGAGGTCTGTGAAAATGGCTTGCAGCAGCCACAGTTACAAGTGAGAAACTAGCAGTGGGTAACAAAACGGATTTTTGAACCACGGTGGACCTAGTTTCATGAGTTTGTAACTTCAATAACGGAGGTTTTTTAATCTAGATAGCGGGACCAGGGGGACTGAAACTGGAGCCCAGCTTGGAAAAGGTGAGGGATTCACGGAAGCTGCCAAGCTGGCCATCAAAACTGGGTGGTTATTTACATTACAATTTTAGGTGGACCGTAAAACAAATCATTAAAGAAACAATCAAAGAAAGATACACACCTGTCCATCTGAGTCAAAAGCCAGGCAGGCAACTCCGTGCGTATGGACATCCTTAAGAATAGACACAGTCTGAACATTGTAAGAATCCCATATGCATATATACGGCTCCTTCCCAACCTGGCCAGTTGCAATCAAAGTTTTGTTGGGGTGTAAGGCAAGGCTGAAAAAGAAAAAGGTCTCTTCACATCTTCTAACTGAACAGAGACATTGATAATGTTTCACCCAAATTTGTTTCTCATTTTAAATCAGTCATCTAACCAGATGACCTCAAAAAAAAGTCTAATTGTCCCAAGGTATTTAATTACCTGGTGGGTCTAAATTGCAATGTCCAGCTTTGGCAAAGAGAAGCCTAGCCCAACTCAATAGTAATTTCATCTAATCTTACCTATTTGGTTACCTTGACTACCAGACACCATTATGATTATAATTCTCCAATCAGAAAATCTTCTACATGGTTTTATAATTGCCTTATGTTATACAGTATTTCCTGATTTTCAAAATATTACTCAGCTTTCAAGCAAGCTTTTGTCCTTAATTTGAAAAAACATGCCATTGCTAGGAGAAAGGTAACTTCTCAGTTAATGAAACTTGCATACAGAAGCACTTGGTACTATCCTCATTAGGATTTCAAAGCACAAGGGCCCTGAAGTCAGGTTGTTTCTGTGTGTGTTACCATAGAATATACATTTTAAATGAAAATTTCTACTTTACACAAAGCACTGTGACACCAAGAAAAGCACAAATGACTGTGGGTTTTGTAACAATTTTCCTCTGTAGTCTATGTTCTTTTTTTTTTTTTTTTTTTTTTTGTACTGGGGATCAAACTCCCAACCTTGCATTTATCATGTAAGCACTTGAACCACAAGCTAAATCCCTGGCTCTTCCTCTGTAGTCTAAACAAAATAAAACTTTGTCAAATACCAACCAATATTTCCAGGAGCTGCTAACAGTCAGAGGCAGGAGAAAGGCTGTCATCACTATTTCTAGATGAGAAAGCTCTACGTATTAAATTCATGATATAAAGAAGTTGCAGGGCTGGGGATTTAGCTCAGCGGCATAAGCGCCTGCCTTGCAAGCAGGCAGTCGTGAGTTCGATCCCTGGTACCAATAAAAAAACGAAAAAGACAAAAAAAAAGTTGCAGCCTTCTAAACGTAGGAGTTGGGAATTTAAAACAAAAACAAAAACAAAACAGAGCCCATAACCTACAGAGAAAACTAGCAGATAGCTGTGTTCATGCAATTAACAAGTAGAATGTTTTCCAGTTTCAATTTTCAGCATCTGTTCTCACAGCAAGCAAAAGCAGTTTTATTTTTTTCAGTATTCAGTATTCAGGTATTAGGATTATGTGCTCTGGAATCAGAGGATTTAATTATTAGGTATCCCTTACTATCTCTAATTTTTTGCAAAAATTACTCTTTTGTCTTTGGTTTCTGTAATGACCACAACAGAGATAATATATAAAATAGATAATATAATGAACATAAAAACACTCTGTACAGTGCCTTGCTCAGAGTGAACACTTAATACAAGTTTCAGCACCATCGCTGAGTAACTCACATTCTGTACAACCACCAACAGACTCATGTCTATGTGGATCTTGCACACCTCTCGGAAACAAACTGCCTTACATGAGAATTGGCTGTGTAATAAGTGCTTTCTAGAAAAGGTACCTTTAGGAATATTTATAAGGAAATAATACAAAAAGAAAGCACATATAAAAGGGTATCTTTTCACAACAAATGAATGCCAAGTAAGGCCTTTGAAACTTCTCAAGGTTGTAGGATACTTCAGCACTCGGGGCTGATGAGAGATGACGGAGTACAAAAGGACCTTCCGAAGGTGTTTCACTGAGATATGTCTAATAATAGAAGGTATGCAAATGTGTTGGCTTCTGGTTAAAACTATTATGAGACAATCAAGAGAAAAGGCTTATTTCAGTTCAACTTTAAAGATTTCAGTCCATGACTGGCTGCCCTGGTGCCTGAGGCCCGTGGCAGCACATCACAGCAAGAGTGCAAGGCAGAGCCAAACTGCTCCCATGCAAGGGGCCAAAGAGAGGAGGAGGAAGGAGTTGGGGTCTTACAGTCCCCTTCAGGAGCACCTCCCCAAGGACCTGAAGGCCTCCATTATGTCCCACCTCCTGGACACCCCAGGGAGTAAGCTTTACCACCGAGACCTTGGAGCCTGCAAACTACAGCTGGAGATGTCCTAAAAAACTGTGAGAAGGGGACGAAGCATTATGTCTGCTCCATTAAATAAGTGGATGGAGGCCATCTGGGAAAATCCTACCTACAGCAAACATGTATTTCGGCTCATTAATTCTTTCAACAAAACTTTGTTTAAGGATTTAGAATATTGGGCAGTGTGATAGATACATAAACAGAAAATACACTGCCTGTCTTTCAAGAAGCCCACCAGACAAAGGATAGACATGTAAACAAATTACTGACTATAGGGACTGGGGATTTAGCTCAGCAACATAAGTGTCTGCCTGGCAAGCATTAGGTCGTGAATTCGATCCCTTGTACCCCCCCAAAAAATTATTATCAGACACACACATACACACACAGTAACACAGAAAGGTGGAAGATGGAATGGTCAGCTGCCCAAGACATTAGGGAGGGCTTAAGTTAATATAAAAGACAAGGGAAGCCAGGTGTAGTGACACATGCTTGCTATTCTTGGATACTAGGGAGGCTGAGGCAGGAAGATCACTTGAGTGCATATATTTGAGGCTAGACTAGGCAACATGACTTGAACTCAACAAAAAATACAAGACTGCAAAAGGGCATTCAGATGAAAAGGTAGTGCTCATAGGTGAGAATCTTGCCAAGAAAGGACATAAGATGGATCCAGGAGACCAGGGAAGCCCCTTTAATCAGAAAGTAGGCTCCCACTGACAGTTAACTAGTAGGGCACAACATGACGCTTCACAGTGAGTTGCAATAGAAGGGACAGAACTGGGCGAGGTACTAAGGGAAGAGGCAAGGAAGCCGGTCAGGAGCTACGTGAGAGACAGCGAGGCAGACAAAAGATGACTCAGGAGCTCTTCCAGGGTGAGAGAGAAAAGAAGGTTTGGGACATCCGAGGCTAAGAAAAAGCTCAGGAACGTCAAACTTGACACACGATCTTGGGTTAGTCAACTGGGATTGTAACTCAGAGAGCTTAGCTATAGTTTGAAGCCTGTGAGCCTCATCCTGGGAAGAGGTGACCCTAACTGCACCTGAGTTATAGTAGGGAAACCAAGGGACTCCTCAGGTGAGCACCACTGCTGGGGGAGACCCAACATCGGTGAAAAACAGGACTAGAGTGCCGTGCGCCCGCCCTGCATCACTGCACCTGGGCGGCAGAGTAAACGTGAGCCAGTGCTCGGCGTGCTGCCAGGGCAGTGAATGATGCCGGCAGTCCTGCGGCCGAGCTGCCTCTTCTCTTTGCTGCAGGCAGCCAGTTCTACCCAAGGACTAAAGAACAGAGCGCAGCAGCAGCATTCCCCCTGGAAGGCCGGCGGTGCTTCTCAGGACAAGCTCATCTGCTGGGATCACAACTGTATTTGAAAATGTTTCAGATACTTGCTACATTTCTAGATTCTGAAGCAGTGAGAATCGTTTTTAAGTCATTGTTTGACACTACACTCTGCAATTTCACAATTCCTGACTTTTCTCAGATGGTTCTTGGAAAGAGAAGAAAGAAATCTAAGAACAGCTCTCAAGAAACCTTCACGGAGGCCTTCAGAATAACTTACCAGTCTAAGTCATTCAGCCAGCAGTACTACCCACACACACCCTATTTCAGAGTTGTAGTATTTTTTCTATGGTTACTAGTTTTCTTTTTGGTCATAGGAAGGACTGTTAATTTATGGCATTTCTTAAGAAGCTCATTTTCCTTCCTCCCCGAGTTTTTCTATGCCTATCTTGAAATTGTCTCTCCCAGCCCACAGTGCCCATTTCAGGTTCCTTCTTTGCAGTGGAGCATATTACCAAGTTAGCCATTTTTCTTTCCATAAGCCTGAAGTCTCTGATATCACTTCTCTGCCTCACAAGCAATAGGACTGCTGAGAGTGACCCGGAATGTTACTATTCATTCATGTCTACATCAGGAACAGGGACAGTCCAGAACCAGCTTTATTCACTTCACTGTTTTCCTTCCCCTCCACTTCCAGAAACTCTGAGCAATGACAGAACTGGTGCAGCTTTCAGAACACAGCTGAGACTTACTTTTATGTTAAAGTTGTCATATCATATTCAACAGCACTTCTTAAACTTCAAAAAAAAAAAGAAACTCATGAAATTTAATGACTGATTTGCAAGAGCATAATGTAAAGTTTCAGTAACGCTGAAGCTGCAGACACATTTGCTTAATTAAGCGTCTTAATTTCAAGCTATGTCAGGGTATTGACAGTATGCCCTGCTTCCACATCTCTACATTCATCGATGAACTCAAGAATTTCATGGAAGTCATTTTGAGAGCAATCTGCTTTTGTCCAATGCCAAAATACCTTTGGGATTTCAGTTGCAAGTGAACACTCCTCATTTCTCAAGTCTAACCCTTGTTACATACTTTTAAATTGCACTTTGCGTCTTCCCCAGAGTGCCTAACCAAGAGAAGCCACCCTACAATAAAGCCTTTAGACTGACTCACAAAGCTTATATGTTGGTATCTAATTACAAGACTGTGATAGAATTGTGTTCCCAGAGTTCCTGAGCATGTGATTATATTTCATGAGATGCAGCCAAACTATCAAGGAAATTATACAAGCAGAAAGCACCATCATTACACAAAGCCCCAGGCTTCTTTTGTCTTAGTTACCGTATCATAGTGTTGTGATTCGTTTCTCTTATGGGGAGCATTAATATTATTTATATTTGCAAGTTGTCTTCCAGTATAGAATTCATAAATCCAACTCTTTCTAAGAAAACTTGGGTGCATTTCAGAAACTTTTATAGTTACAACAGCAATGTTACAATATTGAAACTTTTTAAATTGATTCCCTTCCATGAAAGGTCTCAATAAAATGGAAGTCTCACTACACATCCACCCAGAAAGGTTTGGCGTCACTGTCTTTTCCCTTCGTTACTCAGTTTATTGCATTTATTGTATGATATATATGGCAACAAAAAAGGAATCAAGCTTTGAAAGAAATGATTTTCTCTGTGTATATATAAATCTAGTTCCATTGGGAAATCCCATCTTCTGTTACCATAGCAATAGAAAGCACAGAGGAGCAGGACTTTCATAACCTATCTAGGAGAAGAAATTGATTCATTTTGGTAGTATGCCAGGAAGGCAAAAAAAACACTATCTTCATGTCAGATGAGATCAGGAAGATTTCCAAATATATTGAGCAAGGGAGAAGATTAGTAAGGTCATGGAAAGAGGTAGTCTTCGTTAGGAGGCTGAACAAAAACCACTAACCAACACTAATCATTCTTGATTCCACAAGACAAAAGATTATGTCTACTTGTTCCAAGTTCACAATTTAATAAATGTTAACAAATTCTACCTTACAAAACTTCATTTCATTATTACCTAAGCTCATCAGTGAACCTCGCAGTATTAACTTTATTCGCACAGCACAAGACCTTCTCCCTCCCTTCCCTGAACATAATCTTAAGCAAAGTTCCGCAATGCTGGAGACACAGATGGAGCAGTGTTAGGGCTGGACTGTGAAGGCAGAGTGGAGGCTGCTGCTCTGTAGGGTGAAGAAGTGACCCAAGTTCAGTGGCTGCACCTGTGCAGGCACAGCGACCAGAGGAAGCCTTGATTTCAATGCAGTGGCCTGGCAGTAGTGAAGCCTTGCCAGGGGTGGTGGTGTTCCAGTCCTGGTCCCTACAGATGTGCCTCTCAATCCCAGTGATGTGCCTAGCAGTCCTGCCACTCGGGCTGTGACCTGCTCTGACACACCTTCACCTTCCAGGTGAGTCTAGGTAATATGAATAAAAACAACAGAAACTCAGGCCACAAGAATCCATTCCATTTTCTTGAACTACATAAGCCCCAACATACTGGTATGATCCAGTGTTGAGCAGGGCCACTCCTCAATTTGGACTTTTCAATAAGCATGATCAGTAGTGCATCCAATGAGAATTGATATGATCTTAAAAAATAAAGGAATGGGCTGCAGAGGCCTGCTTGGGCCTTGCCGGTGACCTTCTCTCGGTCCAAAATGCAACCACTACTGCCCAGAGGATGAAGCTGCATTGCAGAGGTTTGAGGCCTGCCTAGGACGCCCAGGTGACCTTCTTTCGGCCCAGGAGCTTCACCACCCGAGGAGGTGGATGCTTGCACAACATCCAATACCCAGGAGAGTTTGAGATCCTTGCTCTGGGTGGTTGGGGATTCACCCAGCTTGTGGCCACACTAGATTGGGCTTGGTGGGGTTCAGGGCTACCTGGACAGCGCCTGATGGCCTTCTTTTGGATCAGGGAGCTTTGCTGCCAGAGTGGGGAGCTGTGCAGCTTAAGGAAGTTTTAAGCCTGCCTGAGCCTCGCCTGGTAACTTTCTTTTAATCCGGGGGCCTTGCTGCCCCAGGAGGGAGCTGCTACCAGAGGAGTTCCAGGAGTGCAGGACATAGGAGACAATTTCCAGCACGCCCAGGGGAAGCCTTGGAACAACACTTCAAACACTGAAATAAAGGAAAACGACAAAACAAAAGATCAAAATGCAATCTCAAACATCCAGCCCATCCCAAGAAAGCCTAGGAGCCATGTACATAGAAGAAAATATATGCCATATGCATGAAATAATACTAACTGAAATAAAGAAGCGACTCTGCGAAGTTTTAAAGGAATTCAAAATAGAAATAATCTCCCAGGTAAAAGAAGAAATATTAAATGAAGGAGATGCTGAACACATCTAAAGAAGACACAGTTTAAAAATTAGAGGAACAACACAAAAAGAGTCCCTAGATGAACAATATGAGAAACAAACAGAATACATAAAACAGATTCAAAGAGATATACAGGAAATCAAAAGTTCCATTGAAAGTTGTCAAAACCACCTCAACAAAAGTGAAGACAGAATTTCAGATCTCTAAGATAAGATTGCAGCTAGTGAACAGGAAAGGAAAGATCTTTTAAAAATAACAAGGAATAAGGAAATAACAATCCAACAGCTGCAAGATGACTCAAATAAAAACAACATACGATGGATAGGGATAAATGAAAAAGAAGGGGACCACACAAATGATATCAAGAGACTATTTACAGAAGTAATAGCTGGAAATTTCCCAAACATGAGAATGCAAACTGACATAGGATTAGTGAAGCATATAGAACTCCAAATAGCCATAACCAAAATAAAACTACACCCAGACATATAATAATTACCATCCCAGAAATCCAACATAAAAATAGAATATTAAAAGCTGTTAGAAGAGACAGATCACCTATAAAGGAAAGCCTATCAGAATCACAGCAGACTTCTCAGCACAAACAATAAAGTCAAGAAGAGCATGGAGTGAAGTATTTCAGATCCTAAAGGAAAATGATTTCCACCTTAGACTGATATACCCTGCAAAACTGTCCTTCAAAATGGATGGAGAAATAAGATACTTCCATGATAAAGAACAGCTGAAGAACTTCAGGATCACCAAGCCAACCATGAAAGAACACTGAAAGACAGTTTAAATACACATAGGAAAAAAACCACTAAATAAGGCAGACAAACAGAATGGAATGATAAAGATGAAACAGCAGAAAGATGACATGTCCATAATAAACCAGTATATAACAGTTATAGCCATTAATGTAAATGGTCTCAATTCACCTATTAAAAGAAACAGATTTGCAGAATAGATCAAGAAACAACATCCAACCATATGCTGTCTATAAGAAACCCATCTAACACAAAAGAAAACTCACAGACTGAAAGTCAATGGATGGAAAACAATACTACATGCAACAGGAACCAAAAGAAAAAAAAGTAGAGACAGCTATTCTGTTTGCAGACAATGTGAACTTCAAACCAAGAATGATCCTAAGAGATAAAGAAGGTCACTACATACTGGTTAGGGGAAAACTTCAAGAGGAAGAGATAACAATTTAAATATATATCTACCAGAGCACCCAGTTATACAAAGCAAGTATTAACAGAAATGAAAAATCAAATTAGCAATAGCAGAATTATAACAGAAGACCTTAATACACCATTGACACCAAGGGACAGAATCACTATACAGAAAATCAGCAAAGAAATAAGAGAACTGAATAACACCTGTGAACGAATGCACTGGATAGACATATACAGAGAGTTCCATCCAACAATATCAGAATATACATTCTTCTCAGCAGTACATGGGACATTCTCTAAAATAGGACACATACTAGCCCACAGAACATATTTAAATAAACGCAAAAGAGTTGAAATTATCCCATGCATGCTATCAGATCATAGCGCCATGAAAGTAGAAATTAATAATAAAAGAAACTGCAAAAACCCCACAAACACATGGAAACTGAATAATACACTCTTGAGCAAAGAGTGGGTCACAGGGGAAATTAAAGAAGAAATTAAACAATACCTACAAGCAAATGAAAATACAAATACAACTTACCGGAATCTGTGGGATGCAATGAAAGCAGTCCTCAGAGCAAAGTTTATTGCACTGAGTTCTCACATCAGGAAAACAGAATGAATACAAATAAACAATGGGATGCTACACCTCAAACATATAGAAAAAGAAGAGCAAGTCAAGTCCAAAGCCAAAAGAAGAGAGGAAATTATAAAAATCAGAACAGAAATGAATGTAATATGTATGGACTAAGAAAACAATTCGAAGAATCAATGAATTAAAGGGCTGGTTCTTTGACAGAATAAATAAAGTTGATAAGCCCCTAGCAATCCTAATTTTAAAAAGGAAAGAAAAAGCTCAAATTCATGCAATGAGGAATGAAAAAAGTGAAATCACTACAGACTCTGTGGAAATACAGAAGACCATTAACACCTATTTCAAAAACCTCTACTCTCATAGGTTTGATAACACAGAAGAAATGGACAGATTCCTAGAAACATATGAAGTACCAAAGCTGGCTCAAGAAGATGTAAAACTTCTGAATAATCCAATTTCTATCAGTGAAATTGAAAATGTAATTAACTCCTCACCTACGAAGAAGAGCCCAGGCCCAATGGATTCACTGTGGAATTTTACAATAAATACAAAGAAAACTTAATGTCGACACTTCTCAAACTCTTCAATGAAATCAAAAGGGAAGCAATCCTTCCTAAGTCATTCCTGGAAGCAAATATTACTCTAGTACCAAAACCTCAAAAAGACCCAACAAAAAAAGAAAACTACAGGCCAATCTCCCTAATGAACACAGATGCAAAAATCCTCAATAAAATATTGGCAAACAGGATGCAGCAAATCATCAAGAAGATTATACACCATGACCAAGTGGGATTCAGCCCAGGAATGCAGGGGTGGTTCAACATATGTAAATCAATAAATGTAATCCACCATATCAATAAAGCCAAAAGTAAGAATCACATGATCATTTCTATAGATGCAGATAAAAAGCTTTTGATAAGGTCCAACACTCATTCATGATAAGAAACTTACAGAAAATTGGAATAGATGGTCTTTACCTTAACATGACAAAGGCCATCTATGACAAACCAACATACAGCATCATATTAAATAGCCAAAAACTGAAGGCCTTACCCTAAAATCAGGCACAAGACAAGGATGTCCCTTATCACCACTCCCCTTTAATATAGTACTGGAAGTACTAGCCAGAGCAATTAGACAAGAGAGAGAAATAAAAGGGGTAAAGATAGGAAAAGAGGAAGTTAAATTATCATCATTTGCAGATGACATGATATTCTACATAGAAGATCCCTAAAACTCCATTGAAAGACTCCTAGATACAATAAATAAATTCAGCAATGTAGCTGAATCAATGCTCAAAAATCAATAGAATTTCTATACACTAGCAACAAAATTATGAATAGAGACATAAGAGAAGCAATGCCCTTCACACTAGTATCCAAAAAAAAATGAAATAGGAATTAATCTCATGAAAGAAGTAAAAGATCTGTATAAGGAAAACTATAATACCCTGAAAAAGAAATCAAAGGTAATCTCAGAAAATGGAAAGACATCCCTACTTCATGGATAGGGGAAATAAATATTGTGAAAATGGCCATTCTCCCAAAATTGTTATATAGATTCAATGCAATCCCAACAAAAATACCATCAACATATCTCATAGATCTAAAGAATTCACTTAAAAATTCATCTGGAACCAAAAGAGACCTAGAATAGCAAAGGCAATTCTAAGCAGCAAAGGCAAGTCAAGAGGCATCATAATCCCTGACTTGAAGTTATAGTACAAAGCTACTGTAATAAAATCAACATAGTATTGGAATAAAAACAGATTTAAAGATCAATGGAATAGATTAGAAGATACAACCACAAATACTAACACACTCAACCACCTTATCTTTGATAAAGGGGCCAAACATGTTCACTGGAAGAAAGATAATCTCTTTAATAAATGGTGCTGGAAAAACTGGCTCTCCATATGCCAAAAACTAAAACTAGACCCATGCCTATCACCATATACTAAACTAAAATCTAAATGGATCAAAGATCTGAATATTAAAACAGAAACACTAAATCTGTTGGAAGACAAAGTAGGTAAATATCTTGAAGACATAGGGGTAGGTAGAGAATTCATGAACAGGAATCAAACCACATGGGAACTACTTTCCAGATTCAGTAACTGGGACCACATCCTATTAAAAAGTTTCTGCATGTCAAAAGAAATCTCCAGCATAGTGAAAAGAAAACCCACAAACTGGGAAAAAATCTTAGTGAACTGTCCTTCAGACAAAGGACTTCTGTCTAAAACATATAAAGAATTAAAAAAAAATCAGATCCCCGAAACTCAAGGACTCAATCCAAATACGGGCATCTGAGATGAATACACACTTCTCAGATGAAGAAATACAAATGGCAAATAAATACATGAAAAACTGTTCATCATCATTAGTCATTAGAGAAATGCAAATTAAAACCACACTGAGATTCCATCTCACTCCTGAAAGAATGGCCAGGATCAAGAAAAGTATCAGTAACAAATGCTGGAGAGGCTGTCGGGAAAAAGGGACTCTCCTGCACTTTGGTGGGAGTGTAGACTGGTGCAACCACTGTGCAGGTCAGTATGGAGATTTCTCAAAAAGTTGGGATTGGAGGTCCCATTCTACCCAGCTATTCCACTTCTGGGCATACTCCCAGAAGAACTGAAAACATCATACCACACTGATACATGTGCACCCATGTTTATAGCAGCACAATTTCTAATAGCCAGATCTTGGAAACAACCTAAGTGTCCATCAACTGAGGAATGGATAAAAAAGTTGTGGTATTTTTACACAATGTAGTACTACTCAGCTATAAAGAATGATCACATTGAGATATTTACTAATAAATGGGCACAACTTGAGACCATACTCATAAGCGACATAAATCAAACTCACATGTATAAATACCGTATAGTCTCTCTAGTGTAAGAAATGGTAAGAGTACATAAGAGTTTATGGTAATCATGATTCCCCATTACATTGCTTTGAAGCCTTATAATGATTGCATTCATCAGTTGGACTGGGTTGGTTCCTGGTTTGTTTGATTTTATTATCTGTGATGATATGAACAGCTAATTTGAGGGAAACAAGTCATTATAATAGCCAGTAATAATATAATATCATCTTACTCTGAAATCCTACCATGCTTTTGCTCTTCTGTTTCCATTGGCTCTATCATGCTGTACCTTATTAGATTTTATTACCTGTGAAAGTATAAATAAATTTTCTATGGAAAATGAGATAATATAGAAGCCATTGTTTGTTTTCTGTTATTTGGTTCTGAATGCCCTATAATACTCTCATTCTCTTGAATGTTTTTATACTATTTTGTTACGTTTGATACTATTGTATATGAAGTTATACTCAACTATTTCAAAGAAAGAAACATTGTGGTAGTTACTGTTAATTATGGGTTGTTTTCTGGTGAAATTCTGTGTTGCTTACAATGTTCTGTTCTGATCTGCTTTGTTATGTACTGTTTTGTCTTAATCTCTTTAAAAAATGAAAAATAAAAATAAAGGAATGCACTATCTTGCATACTGAGTAGTGCCATACTTGCATTGGTACAGCACTGTTTTTCTGGAATATCTTCATGGTGTATGAAAGAGGGGTTAAGACTGTCATGGCTTGCCAGGAAGCAGAGGAGATCTGCTTCACTGATGCACTGTTTCCTCTGCTCACTGCCATGGCATGCAGTGGCACAGTTCAGATTGGCCAGCAAAACCTGAAATTTCAACAACTTTTTGAACTAATGTTAAACAGTCATTTTTAAAAATCAAATTATATAAACTTGCAATAAATTGTATTTAAACAAAGGTAATATGCTCAAAACTCATCGTTTCAATTTTTTTATACCTTTTACTATCATTTGTTATCTGGAGATTATTTACTGCAATCTTTTCTGAATGGCAGTAATACTTGAGAATGATTTTTTAATGCATCTTTCTTTTCAGCTCTAACTTTCAGTGTCTGCCTAGTGGTTTAAAATCAGTCAAAGCAGATTATTTCAGAATTATCCACCTGTAGCTGTTACGTTGTGAACAAAAAATTACAAAGTATTTGTGTTGAAACATTACTACACAGTTCAACAAAAAAGCTGTTCATCTCACTAGCAAATGACTAAAGTCCAGTTTTATCTATTTAACACAAATGGAACTATCAACCAAATTTCAGGTTAAAACTACACTCATGTGTCCACAGCATGAGACATGCTGGGGCCTGAACCCAGACACTGTGCATGCCACTGAGCTGTACCTCCAACCACAGACTTCTTTTGTGCATGAGACAGTAATCTAGCATTTTATTCTTCAGTCATAGGTTAACCACAGACACAAGAGTTTTGAGAAAATCAATAAAGCATTCTATGAAAATCAATTGGCTATGTGGAATTGATAACAGAGTATTACATACTTTATTATTTGTAAATTTTATGATGTATCATTATATGTAAATCTGTAACATTTATAATAAACTTCTGAATATGTATGCAGAGATTTTTTTTCTCTTGGGGAGCTGGTAAAAGTTACCAGTACATTAATGAAGTATGACTCCTCTACCTAATGGCAAAACATACTTTCTTACAAATTGTGTTTATCAAATTATTCAACCACTCTGGACCTCAGTGTCTTGTCCATAAATGAGAATAATACTACCTACCTCAAAGAAGGTATCATATAGAGTTAAAAGTCCTAAAACAGTGATTAATATGGTAGGACTCAAATTACTTAGCACAACATAGATGGTGTTAATACTAACTAGCTGCTAAGTGGCACAGACATGTGACAGTTACCCCACATTCTAAACTGGGAATTGACATTCTAAGCCAGAAAGCGTCACATATATAGAGCATGATAGTGAGCTATCTTCCAAAATTTAAAAATGAGACCACTTTCTCAAAATCAAAGTGGTAAACAGCACATACAACAGACAAGATGTTACCCAAAGACATCACACCAAGGAGAAAGTATCTGAAGCAAGGACAGGATTTGGAAAGCCAGTCCAGGCACGAATAACATGAGACACTCTGAAATCAACAAATCTGAGAATAAGGTAGGAAGAGACAGTGAAGTTCCACAGAAAGTCCTTATGAAAATACATCAGAATTGGTCGCCATTTAGCTCAGTGGTGTCCCTGGCCAGCGTGAGGTCAGGAGTTCTATCACCAGTACCAAAAAAAAAAAAAAAAAAAAAAAAAAAAAAAAATCAGAATTAAGACAGACTGTTATTGGTATAAGGATAGCCCTAAAGGTTAATGGTACAGAATTGAATTTAAAAGTAGACCCACATTTACATGGTCAATTGCTTTCAACAGAAGTGTGAGGTAACTCAATGAGAAAAGGAAATTTTTCAATAAATGGAACGGGAACTAAACATTACATAACATGTACATGTGTTGAACATTACATGGTATCCCCATTAATATGTACAACTTTTATATTTTTGTATATCAGCTAAAAATTTTTAAATGCTGGAATAACTGGATATCCATATAGGGAAAAGCCTCAGCTCTTGGCCTTCAACACACACAAAAACTTTCTCATATGGACCAGGAGATAAAAGCTAAACTATGCAACTGAGGGATATAAAGGCAAAAATCAAAACAAGACAAAACAAAAACCTTATGACCTTTTAAAGGTAATGGTTTCTTAGAGAAGAAATAATATAAACAATAAAAAAATCGATAAGCTGGTATAAACTGGAATTTTAAAACTTGTGGTCCTTGGGGGCTGGGGATTTAGATCAGCGGCATAAGCACCTGCCTTGCAAGCAGGCAGTCGTGAGTTCGATCCCTGGTACCAATAAAAACGAAAAAGACAAAAAAAAAAAAAAACTTGTGGTCCTTTATAGGTAAAAGTGTAAAGACAAGCCAAATTAAGGAGAAAAATCACCAAGGAGTTGTATCCAGAATAAAGAATGATTACTGTTCAATAAAAAAGTATAAAACCCAATTTAAAATATGGCCAAATGACTCGAACATTGTCATGGATAGTAAGATTAAAAAAACTGGCAATGCCAAGTGTTGTTGAGGACATGGAATGACTGGAATACATCACTTATACATCACCAGGGGAAAGGCATAGTAATCATTTTGGAAAGTAGTTTGGCAGTTTCTTACAAAAGTTAAACATATGATCTTACACATGATCTAACAACTCCACTCTTAAGTATCTGGCCAAAAGAAATGAAAGAAAATGACTAAACAAAGACTTGTCTACAAATTTTATAGTAGGCTTATAGTAATCAGAAATTGGAAGTAACCTAAATGTCCATTAGGTTATATAATGAGTATTGGAATGGAATTGTTTTTGCAATAAAAAGAAATGAAGTACTCACAAACAGTATGGATGAATCTCAAAAATGTTTTATTGAGCTAATGAATCCTAATCAATCAGAATACTTAAGCTGCTAATATCTTCATATAATGTTATGAGATAAAAGACACTATCTCTAGTTGATGACCTCATAAAATTAAAGTATAAAAACTATTACTCAAAGCTACAGAGGTTAATGTTAAGGGAATAAAAATGATAAAATAATCCTTTAGTGAGGAAAAGGTAGGGTTATAAGAATGTTATATGTAAGTATCTTTTCGCATTGCAGAGACAAAATACCCAACACCAAAGTTAAAGGAGGAAAGGTTGTTTTTGGCTTTACAGTGTGTAGTCCCCCAGAGTTCAAGGGGGTCATGACAGAGACCCCCTTGGCGTCAAGGCAGGGTGACATGGCAGAGAGGTATCCCAAAGAAGAAACACTTTATGGCAAGCAGAAGGTAGAAAAAGCAAGCAAGTGACAACCGATGACCCTCTTTCTGTCCGTCAGTTCTTATCCAGGCTATATACATTTAGGGCAGGTAACACACTCTCATACTGTTATCACATCCTTGACCCTCGCATCACACACTGTATATCAGCCACCTCTAAAAAGCGCAACCTATGACTGAATGAGGCTTTGGAGGGACATCTGGACACAGGCCATACAGTAAGTTAAGTCAGCAATCATACTGTTTAGAGATGTGGAACCAACCATCAGAGAGAACAATCACAGAGAACTCAAGGCATTCTTTTTAAAAGTGGATTGGAAACCAGGTACTGCTGTGAATGCCAGAGGCTGAAGTTGGAGGATCACAAGTTTAGGCCCAGTCTGGGCAACTCAGTGACTCAATGGAATCCTGTCTCCAAAAATTAAAATTAAAATTAATAAATTAATAAAAGTAGGCCTGAAGATGTAGCTCAGGAAAAAGGAAAAAGGCCTTGGATTCAATCTGCAGTACCATTTTTAAAAGTGGATAGGAAATGAGAAACGGTGAGCCACGAACAGTTTTCATCGTAAGGCTTTCTGCAGTGTTTGAATTGTGCATCTATCTTGCCTTTACATAAATAAAAAATTAAATAAAATAACAAAAACTACCCTAGTGAAACAAAAATGAACACACACACACAGAAGGAAGGCATCTGGTGGGTTAGAAGTCTTCCATAAGCAGGAAGTGGGAAGGGATGTGTGATGACTAGATCAGATTTACCAACCCCCAGATGTTCTCATCAGTGTAATTGTTACTGATAAAATGAGTTTGATCAGCATGGAGAGTCTCACAGTGCGTTTTCTGCAAAAGGAGAAATACTGCCTAAAACTGTAACACAACAATTTGCTAATGAGAAGTTTCACTAATGAGAGGGGTCTGTGCTAACCTCAGCCTTCTGGAGCTATTCATCTGTCTTTAGCTTTCTTAAGCAAGAAGCATGACTCAAGCATTGAAGGTTATAGCTGGCAGAAGTCCTGTTAATTTAGGATAATTAAATATGCCAGTCATGTGCTTCCAGTAAGGTCTGATTAAATACTTTAGAGAAGTCATTAGTGAATCCATCTGGCCCAATGACTTTGCCAGATGACAAAATGTTACTAGTATTTCTATCTGCTCTGCTCATGAAATATTCTACCTTTATTGTAGAATAGCATGTAAATATTTTCAGGATAAGTCTTAATTTACTTGTTTACATTGTCAAAGGATTTGAAAAATATAAGGCGGAGCAACCACGTTATACCACACCTACTGAGCCACAGATGTGAAGGCTGTACCAAATGGCCTATCATTGTACTGTTGAATTCAGAGTGATTTTATCACTTCCACTTCCTCAGACTATTACTCTGAACATTTCAGACAGTGCTCTTTATGGGAACAGAGTCTCAAAAATCATAGGGAAAAGTGACCAACTGTACATCACACCCATGAGATTTTAAGACTCAGACAAGAACAACCCCAGAAGTATTTTCTCCCTGTGGGTGGTAACTCAGACAAAAATAGTTTCCAGGTCTGATTTTGTTAAAATATACAGTTGTGGCCACCACCAGCTTTGCCCCAAGAAGGGTCCATTTGAATTCTTGGCCACTTGTGCATGAAGTGCCTGCACCCTGCCTTCACGTGTCTGCAAATGGAGGTGTCACACCCATCTCCACAAGCTAAGCCCTCCAACCCCAATTACCCCCAAGTCTCTCTCACACAGACATCAGCAGGGAGTGAGGATTTATGTAGAAAAAGGAACTTTTTCTGCTTTTATGTCAGAGGCTGTTTTCACAAAACAGAGGCAGACATAGATACACTTAAAAGTTGGCCAACTTAACCATTCAAAGGTTGGTTGAACTGTTTCAGAATTTTTTGCAGATATTGTACCCAAAACTGCAGAAAATTTTTGTCTATTATGTACATGAGAAAAACACAGTGGACCCATAACTTGGAAACTGTTTCATTTCAAAAGATAGTCTTTTCACTGAATTATTAAGAAATTTATGATTCAGGGAAGAAATTTCTCAAATCAGAATGGGACAGATGAAGAAAGTATTTATGGTGAACAATCTGAAGTTAAAAATGTATACGCATGATTGTGAGAGTTCAGTGAATAAGGCAAATGCAGACCAATACAAACGATTCTCAGTTCTCTATCACAACAGTTCCAACTCCTCATTTGGATTAGAAACATGTAGTGTTTGGCCAAGTAATTAGAGGAATGGATGTGGCAAGGATACTGGAAAATGTAGAAGTAAACAGTGAAAACCTGCCAACTTGTGCATTATGGCAGAATGCAGAGAACTGAAAGAAGGTGACGCCTGGGGAACATTACCAAAAGAAGGCTCTGGCAACGTGTGTCCAGATTCCCCTGAAGACACAGCTACAGATCTAAAAGACGTGGGTAAATTTTATTAGTAACAGAAGACTTAAAAAAAAAACCACTGAAAATACTTTTTTCAAGTCTCAGAAGTGGAAAGTTTTCACTAAAAATACACAAAGGTTTTAAGGTATACGGACAGCTCAAAGGCTGTCATTGAGGAAGCAAACAGATCCAGGCTGAAGTCTACAGCTTTAAGCTGTGTACTAAATATTGTTGTAGACTGAAGATGTCAAATTGGCACAGAGGAATAGCAAGTTGTTTTGAAGCTCTTAAAATAGAACCATCAAATATCAAAGCACTGTATCTCAGAGCTCAAGGATGAAAAAGATGAAAAGAATATGATCAGGCATTGGCTAATTCTAAGCAAGCTCAAGAGATAGCACCAGAAGATAAAGCTTTTCAGGTAGAATTGCTGTGAGTCAAACAGAACATAAAAGCAGAGAGAGACAAACAGTATATGCAAAAATGTTTACCTAATAAGGATCCAATTTTGCATGAATATTATCAATGGATTATTCAAAACAATTGCAATGATTTATTATCTAGATGTCTCCCCAAAGTCTCACGTCCTTAGAGGTGGGTATTTTCAGAGGTGGCTGGACCATGGTGAGTAATATTGAGATTAAGGGTGTGTGGCTCTGGATTGTAGCTCTGGGTATGCATAATGGAAAGGCCCACCCTGGGTATAAGTGACACCAATCAATAGTCCTGCAGCTGGAATAAAAAGGGACAGAACGGAGGCAGGCGGCTGCGGCTGCGGCTGCTGCTCACTGCTGCCCGCCCTCTTTGCCATGGACTGTTTCTCCACTGCAGTATCTCCCTCGCATGCCCCACTGCTTTGAGCCAGATGACGACAGACTAAAACCTCTACAAACTGTGAGCTGAAATGAACTTTTCCTTCTTTAAGTGCCAATTACTTTGTCTTAGAAACAAACAAAAAAATAAGGCAGTAATATGACAATATAAGAGTTACTATTTATATATGATCCCTACTGTGTTTCCTTAGACACTTCAGTTCCTTGTTGTTTACAGTTTAGAACTAACGATATTTTTCTCAAAATAAAAGTTATAAAATTTAAAATTACACAGTTTCAAAACCTTATAAAAATGCAAAAAATTACGATCTTACAACTGTCACATTACTTTGATCATCTATCAGTTAATCTCTGACTTATCTATTCCCTAACCAGCTGGGCTAAAACACAAGACATTCTCCCCCACACTGACAACATTAATACAATCAGTTCATCAACAGCTGTTCAAAGTAAATGCTTAAACCCAAGTGCTAACTGTGAGCTAGAGAAGCCTCAGTGGCTTGGTAACAGTATGAAGGAAAGGAAAAGCCTAGAAAATTGTTCATTTCATTACCACCCTAACTCCCAACAATTCCACAACATTTACTCCTCTGGTTAAGCTTTGGGTGAAACTGAAGCTCAACGCTTCTCCTAAAACCGCATGTTAAAACAGCTAGCTGGTTTATGGACTTTGTTATGCTGATTTATGCCCAAGCTCGCTCCCTGACCATCTGGTAACTGCGGATGCCATGCTGTGGCAATTCGGCAACTTTCGCTTACCTACTGTGGTGGTTTTGCTCTTGGTTATCAGGACCTTCCCTCCCTTTCAATTGCTCCTCTCTTTTCCTCCCTGCTCCCCTCCCTTTGTGTCTGTCTTTTATAGGGGTGTGTCATATTCTACCCAGGAGTTCTATAAGTTTATAGAGTAAGAAGGTGGGAAGGTGAGCGTGTCTGCATCGTATTTCCCAGGTTTCCACCTGAAAGATCACGCTTTACCCTGAATTATCAACAGTTTGGAGTCTGTCATTGTGGATATCACTGTAACCTTGGAATAAGTGATTATTAAAACATTTGTATGGTTCTATATGTGCGAGTATGTGTTCATACTGAATAAAGAGAGGGTTGCAGTTTTCAAAAACAAACAGCATGAGGTCTGAGAAAATTGTTCCCAATAAATAGTAGTAATCAGTGACATGAACTTTCATCAAAACAACTAAATTAATTACCAAATAAAAAATTCAAAACCTTAGAAGTAGCAGAGGAGTTACTATGATTTTTAGACGTCAAAAATGAAAACTGAAATGACTATAATTTTCTCCTGCTTTCTCCTGCCTGTAGCTCTATCTCTAAACTCACTAATTACCAATGTTTTTAAAGAATGTTAAGTAAAGAAAGATTAGGATTTTGTGGATTTTTTAATTAGTGACACTAGGAACACATTGCCTGATATCAAATGAATGCTTGTTGAATGAGTAAATAAATGCAGTTCTCAACTCAATCAGAGTGAGATGGCTGAAAGACATTAAATGATGTGAGCATCCTTCATGCACTTAATTTCCTTCATGAATTCTACATACAAGAAGAAACAGGAGAAATACCATTTATGTCCAACAGTAACAGTTAACAAGAGAAATACCATTCACATCCAACAGTAACTGTCAATATTAATAATCCTATGAAATTATCCATCTCAAAATCCAACTTTTAAAAGTGCCATCCAGAGAAGCAGTGGAGTAACATTTTAATTCACAAGGCCTCACACTTTTCTAACCAAATTAGGTACCAAATAAGAAATAACTAAGTTTGTGATATTGGTTTTGAAAAACTGTGTATTTGATTCCTTGCAGTGGTTTATTCAGAGAAATGTTCCATGGAAGTGAAAAAAGGTCTTTGAAAGAGCACTGCAGACAATCATAATTCAAGGTCACTGATTTTGCTTTGTATTTTGGTTCAGCACAAGTGGTTTCATGGGGAAACAGAACTTCATTTATATTCTGTTATTCCGTTAAAAAAGACAAGCATGCCTGCGTTAGGGCTGGAACACGGCGCAAGGTCCTCTTCATACCTGACACCACACAGGGAGTCGGGCATGAGGGACCACTGCAGTCAGGCAAGCAGCCCAAGTGACAGTCATTCTTTTAAGCATCTCTCTAGCAGCCAGGACAGCCAGCCCACTTACCTTACTTCACACTCTTAGACATGTCACAGGAAATGATTTTCAGCTATACTGAGAAACTTTTAAAGAGCAGAAATTAATGTCCAGGGCTAAGTACATTCAAAGAAACACAACATACAATGGGTAACGTTATGCTGGCTTCCATTCCCTAGTGTCACAGCCAATCAAACTCAGGTACGTCTTTTTTGTCTCAGCCCTGCTCTAGATTAAAACAGCCTGGATTTCCAGTGAGCAACCTGTTTTCTAGAGAAAATAAGTAGCACATAAATAATTAGCTTGCAGACAAGAGATCCAAGCCAGTACATGTAATAACCATTATTACCATCAATCCTCAAAATCATCTCAGAAGACAGCTGTTATTCCTATTTCATAAATGAAGAAAACAAGGCTTTAAATACTGCCTGAACTCTATTTATAGACATATGTTATCCAACTTTGACTATTATAAACTTGCAAAGAATAAAGAGAAAATCTTGTTCAGATCTGTTGGTCTGATATAATTTTGACCTCAAAAGGAAAACAATTATTTCATTCAAGGGAATACTATATAGGAGTGAGTTTAATGAAATAACGGTAACAGATTTCTACCTAGAAATATAACTTGGATTTTTCTTCTTGTACTAGGGACTGAACTCATGACCTCATGCTTGCTAGGCAGGTGCTTATTATCACTGAACTAAATACCCAGCTAAATTGGATTTCTAATAAAGAAATTATTAGAGTTTAAAAAAGCAAATGCAAAGTATTTTAAGTAAAAACATGTTTCATGAGGAGTTACCACAAATATGCGACAGAAAGAGATATTATTTGATGAAAAATGAACACGAGAGGAGCCACAAGTTAACTCTCAATAATCAGGATGATTAAGGCACTTTAATCATATGTGCCACAGTATCCTTGATGAGATAAAGAAGAAGAAAATGCAGTGAGTCTGGGGGTGGGTGCGTGCGTCAAAGAGAAGCACAAGAATGTAAACAGAAAATGAATGCTGAGCATGTCCAGGGATCTATCAGGAAACCACTGAACCAAAGCACCATGAGAAGAGACGCACAGGACGGATGGGTAAGGAAGTGCACCAAGGTGAGACCACAAGATCAGCACCCACAGGCTGGCAGCGGCTGTGGATGGGGCAGGGCTCCCGGGTAGGTTGGGAAGGAATCACAGGGAAGACCAGGAGAGAAAAGACGGATGCCGGCTCACTGAGGACAAGGACCTGGCCCCTGTGTTCATTCACAGTGCCTGACTGACAGCTGTGCGGATGAGAAACTGCTCGTTCAATGACTACCGCCATGCTGGAGGGGTCGAGCCTCAGGCAGCTTCAGATGTCTAGAAGCGAGCTGGAAATTTTTGCCTAGGCTCTGTAAAGAGGCTGTCTTGGTTACTTTTTTCTAGCTGATGGGACAAAATACCCAACACCCAAAATGAAGGGAGGAAAGGTTTATTTAGCTCACTGTAGTGGAGGTTTCAGTCCATAATCAGCTGGCTCCAAGGTGGGGTGGCCTGGCACTGAGACAGCACTTCCAGGCAGCGGCCAGAGAAAAAGGAGGAAAACCAAGCCTCTTCCCCTCCCTTAGAGTGTAGGCAGGCCACCTCCGCACCTGAGGGCAGGTGCGCACTCACAAAATCTCCTTTCCCTCCTTTGCACAGGATGAGGACGTTTACAAAGAACCCAGGCTCCCTGCTGAGTCTCTCAGTTAAACTTCTAAATGGCTCAAGTTGAAGCAATGTATCAACCATAGCAGAGGTCAAGGTTGGAGACACAGATTTGGAAGTTACCAAACTCACACCCACTCCCCTTCCTCTTTAGCACTCTCAGCAATCTCTGCACCCCTGCATTGCCTTCTCTCCTTTGTGGCCACCTTTAAACTGGCATCATGGATTACACTTTTCCTGACTGTCAGATACCCTGGAGCACTGTTCCTGTAACTCACCTCTTCTCCTGAGGCATGCCAGCTCCCTCACTAACCCAAGAAGATAAGCAATGCCGTGAAAGGACAATGGGCCTTTCCTCCAATGATGAGTATAATGGGTTGGGCAATTCTTCTTCGCTCAGGATAATTACCTGAAATGTTATAACTCTGTGTATACTGAAACAATAGATTTGGTAAAATTAGTTAAATCTTAATACTTGGAGACAGCATATTTTAACAAAACTATGTAAAATAATTTGTTTTGAAGAAGGATTTACTATCTAAGACAATTCCAGAGGGACAGTTCTTTCTCACATAATAAAAAACTAAAACAAAATTTATTTAATGCCTCTTTTCAAAAAGTATCACATGTTTATATACTTGACTACATGCAGATTAAATTAAAACATGCATTAAAATATTTTATAGCCAGTATAATTTTAAATGTTTGACATTTTTTTTTTCCAAAAAGTATTATTCAATGGTAATTACAAAATCCTAATGTTGGGGCTGTGGATATAGCTCAGTGGCACAGCACCTGCCTGGCAAGTGCAAGGTCATGAGTTTCGTTTCCTGGTACAAAAAATAATCCTAACGTTGTACAGTTTGGATCACTCATTTCTCAAAGTATGGCAAAGCACTGGCATTTACCTGAAGTGAAGGAAGGCTGCAGGCACAAAGCTGTGGATCAAGCTGGAATTCCCCCTGCACTGAGCAGCTACAGCTGCAGAGCTCACAATGGGGAGCAGACAAGCAGCAGGGGAGAGGACACCCAGGTTCTCTAGGCACCACGATGTAGCAGTGGGATAGAGGGACGCAGGTCAGGCATGCTGCCCCAATTCAAGGCAGAGGCAAGGAGGACTGAAAAGAAGAGCCTGTCCTTCCCAAGGCCTCAGGCAACATGTGAGGCCCAGGAGCAAGCCCAGTGTTGAGGAAAGTGGCTAACAAGAGCACGACATAGTTCCAATTACTAGAGAGCCTGGGAGGCCTGGAGAGGAGCATCCTCTAGAAGCCCCCATTTATGCACTGGAAGTGGGGAGGAGTACGAGAGCCCTTAGGTGCAAAGCTGGGGCTGGGGAGGGCTACGGCTGTCTCACACAGGGCAGTCTGGGGAGCCGAGCCAGAGCACAGTCTGCACAGAGAGGATGCAGAGACTCAGCTACAGCCTGTCATGTGAGCGCTGCAGAGGCCAGGGAAAAACAGCTGTCACAAACTCATACAGTGACGGCTTCTGTATTCCTGCTATAGCATACAGAACACTCACCAAAATGTTTAAAGTTTTCCAAGTCCTCTTCAAATATACATAGACAAATGAGGTGAATTATTCATGGTAAGAATGTGCTTATTGTTGCCTTCGTTTTGCCATTTCTATATCTTTTCTGTATTAGCTAAAAATCAACATAAGTTTTGCTTTAAAATAACCAATTTTAAAGCACTGGTCTCAGTAAGTACGAATTAGTACTTGTAAAAGCAAGAAAAGCAAAATCCTTAGTTGCTTACACAATGGTCACTGTCCCGTCATCAGCATCTCACTATAGAGGAGCAGTCCCAATTTCATTTAAATGACTCTGCACCTCTGTTGTCCCAATTTTTAAAGTGGTGAGATGCCAATGATATTATTTCAAATGATTTTGACACACTGGGTCACTAGTGCAGCCTGAAAACGCTTCTTATGTAAGATAGGATTTGGCCTTGCCTTAAAAAAGAGATCTGACTTCTGCCCACTCCTTCTAAGGAATACTCTTGAATGCCTTGGCTGATAGGAATGCCTGCTCGCCTCAGGGTCTTGAGTTACACAACAGTTTAGCAATATGACTTAGGGTAGAGGCTGACCACGTCCATGCAGACTCTGGGGTAAAGGCTGGTCTGCCAGAGAAACCAACCATAAAACTTTGGATCACATAGTATCAGCAGATCTGGAAGACGATAACAAATATGTGGAGTCAATCACACGTACCAGGAGAAACTCTAAAAATTGAAATTTGGGTAAGCTCTGTGGTTATCAGCACTGAGAATGGGTCACGCATCAATACTACATGAATAATGCACTCTGACTGCATGAAAAACAGCAATCAAAATTCTGCATTTCAAACTCCTGATCTCTGTCCTGTACATCTTTTTCTTTGGCTAAAGCTAACCTACCCTTTTATTGTAATAAGCAATTAACTGCAAGCTTACTAGCTGTTGTTGAGTTTTCTCTTTCTAGCTGGTTATCAAAACTGAGGGTGGTTTGCGGAACTTCTAAACTTGTAGTTGGTGCTAGAGATCCAAGGGCAATCTTCATAGCTACTGTGCCCTCTTAACAATACAGGTGGGCCTAAAAACTCCCCAAAGAAAACCTATTCAATGATGCAAGCACATGTAAACATCACCAAAAAGTCATGAAACTTCAGTGTACTTACAGGCTCCCGAACAACTCCCAAGAACAAATTCTCTAAGCCTCTTGAGTGTGTGTTATGAGATGCACAAATGCATATTTAAAATAACAAGGAAATTTTTTCAAATATGATAAAATTGAATACTATTAGTTCTTTTATCTTTTTAAAGATAGTACAATCCAACAGAACAGAGCCAATCAGAACAATGCAGGAAAACTGGTATAGAACTTCAAAGCAAGATACCAGAAAAACAACAATAGCTACCATGGTATAGCTTGTTATCGTCACAATAGTTGTCGAATCCATCAGGTAGAGCAAAATCAAACCAAAACAAAATAGAACAAAACCAATCAAAACAGAATACCGAATAAAGCAAAATAATTAATTAGAGCAAAGCAAAACAGTGAGAACAATATTGGACTTCAAAGACAAGATAGAAGGAAATCCACCATATTTGCTATTTATATGGTCATCCTCCCAAGAGATGCTCAAACCGCTGGCCCCAGGCATGCAAAATCAACCAGACAACACAAACATTTAGTTGCTTTATGTACCTTAGTTGCTATCAACCCAGCCTGTGCTCCGAGCCAGCAGGCTGCTTGGAGAGGGTGGGGAGTTGAGCAGGCTCACGGGAGCTATCTGACTCTTCTCTCCCTGGACCCTGTGCAGCTTGCTTGGCTTACCAGCAAGGCCAGCTAGTTCAGATACCACTCACTAGTTCTGAAAAAATTAACTCAGAATCTGAAGTTCACTTTTGATTTATATCTGTTCCAAAACTAGAAAGAATTTTGTATTGTACACAGAATTTAGGAACTTTTACTTTAAAAAATGTTAAATTTTCCTTCAACATTTGGGTCCTAAAATCCATTTACAGTAGTCCCCATTATTCATGGTTTTACTTTCCACTGTTCCAGTTACCCATGGCCAATCTTGATTCAAAATATTAAGTGGAAAAGTTCCAAAAATAAACAACCTCATAAGTTTTACACTGCCTGCCACCCTTGAGCAGTAAGATGAAACCTCACACTGTCCTTCCTGGAACACAAATCAGTCATCTTTTTGTCCAGTGCCTCCATGTTGCACAACTATACACTTGTTAGACTTTTCAGTTATCAGATCAATCGCAATGCTGCAGTCCTGGTGTTCAAATGATCCTGAGGTAGCCATCTAATGCTTTGTCACAATGCTCATGGCATTCACTGTGCTTTATCTCAGCACACAGGAACTGTATCATTTCCCATCATCACAAAAAAGTTGGGTACGCTACAAAATTAGGGAGACAAAATTCATATATTAGAGTATGTGAGCTGTAATTGACCTACTTAAATTTTTAATCTCTTATTGTATTTAATTTATAAACTAGGTCTTAGCAGAAGTATACATGTAGAGTAATAAAAAATCGAACAGGCTGCAGAATGATCAAAAATAAAGAACAAAAATCCTTTTTTGAGCTTTAGAAATTTTTGTGACATGGGTAAATTGCCTTGAAAACATCGTAGCTAGAATTAAATCTGCTAAAGGAAATAATTTTCCAGAATCTAATAATACCTTGTTTCAGACCCAGCAAACTGGCTAGTCTGCCTCTTGACCTGGTGTTCTCAATGGACTTGTAACATTATGAAGCCACTTCAGCTTCTGTGATTTAACTTCAGTCCCCCTCATCTCTCCCAAAGACTATGAACTCCTTAGTCCTGCTTAACCTCAGTGGAGCACTTCCTGGGTTTCTAAACTGAGCCTCCTTATTTGCAAAACTATTCTGCACTTAAATAAAACTGTCTACGCTTCCATTTTAGCCTCACTGATGATGTCTTGGTTTATAACAGGAAAAAGAAAACAGAGTTCAGGGTTGGGTACGATCTGCAGTTTCAGGTACCCACTGAGTGTCACAGACCATATCCTCTGCTGATGAAGTATACTACTACAATGATCTACTCCTAAAACTCAGCAAATAGTAATATATATAAAGGTCATGATGCCTTAATTTGCTTAAGATATGTGTGTCCTAAATAGATAAATTAAGATGTTATTATACATATTACTCATTGTGCAAAGGTTAAACAGATCTTCATGACTGATTATCTTCTTTTTCGAGCTCCTATAGTTATTAACGTCTACATTCACCCCGTCCTATTCACATACACTTTTCAAACCAGTCATATCCTCAACACGTAAGGTTTATTATGAATACAGAACCTCAGGCCCAACTCAGCCCTAGAGCTCACCTTTTAAAAAGATTCCCACGTGACTACATGGCCACAAGAAGAGAAGCCTGACAGGGTGAGAAGTCCTGATTGTAATCACTCACTCCTGCACTTAATCCTGCTGCCTTTACTGTTCTACAAGGTTTATTCTATGTCTTTACTTCATGTCACCACGAGAGACTGAAATTTTCTAAGTAGGGGCTGACATGATCACTAAAACCTTCACTAGATGAGATCCACATCACTGAGATCTCATCCTTTGGCACTTAAACCTGTGTGCCCATGTTTATTACACTCAATTTGTATTATAAAAGAAATTTGTAAAAATCTCCTTAAAATAGTGAGTCCTCCAAGTGTATTTAACATAGGATTCAATTCAAAAAATGAAACCCTCACTTTACTCAATGCTTTTAAAAATACATAAATTATGTAAATGTGAATTCTTGAAGTGGGAGCATTTCATTTTTCTTTAAGAAATAGATTCTCCAAAGAAATAGGTCATTTAGCTTCTGTAAGCTCCTCTCGTGTTATTTTGAGTGCAATGAGTAAAGGCTGAACAGAACACGGAAATTCTGGAGAGATATTTTCCCTCTGATCAGTCATTTTTAGAAGCCATTAATCAGACTGATTCTCAAAGGGATTTCTTTTGGTTAAAATTAGAGACAGAGATGTCATATACGGATATGATATTCTAAGATTTTATTTAAATACTTGGTTTTGTATCATCCACACCTCTTCTTTCTCTCAGGATTCCTTTAAAATCTTTGTCTCACAGTTTCTCATATAGACAGATTATAATCTAATTATGTGTATAATTTTATTTGGTACTCAATGTTATTCATACATTTATTTATAAACATAAGTGACTAGATGATGAAAGCATCTCATCTAGATTCTGGTGCTGGCCCTGTAGTGCTCATAAGCACAGCTGCTAAAAAGTACACCCATGAGATACAGGCCAAGTAAATTCCACAGAAACAGCTTCTTCCTAAGTCAAATGAGTAACATGCATCCAAAAAGTCTCAAGACCTGACCAGCCTCTGCCTCTGCACACATCACTGTTTTCAGCAAGGACCAGAAATCAAACTCACCAGGTGCTAAAGGCTGAATATGGGGACTGGATGCTAAGAGTCACCTGTAGTCGATTCCGTATCGCAGCACCAAGCGCAGATGTGCTGAGAACAGCGAGGAGATGAGACTTCCCTGGGCCGCGCTCCTTGTAGAGTGGCGGGATGCTCAGCCATGCTTTTCAAATTGGCCCTCCCTCCCTCCCTCCCTTTAGTGCCTGAAACATGGGTGTGTTTGAGGTGACCTATATACAGTACTTCTCTTGTACCCTCAAGGATCTTACAATCTGCATCAGGAAGGAAAGCCAATTTAGAGAAAGACCTGACAAATGCTACTACCTAGTGAGAATGGCATGGTAAATTATAAGGGAAAGACTACAAATGAGAAAGAAGTCATTTTTAAAAATGGTTGGGGAGGGGTCTTGGCGTAGTCAAAGCATAAACAATTCCTCCTTAACAGAACATCCTAAAAATGCTTAGCTGTCATCACAGACAAGGGTAAGTCCTAAAGCCACCACCCGCTGAAGCCACACGTACACCTCCCACTCCTTCAGTAGTTATAGAACCCCACACCTGTTACCTAAGAATGCTTAGAGCTTCTTACTACCATATCAAAGTTACTCTAACTTACTTAACATTTACAGGTGGCCAAGACATTCCTCCACTTACAGGAAAAAGGGGCGTCGTCCAGGAGCTGTTGAACACAAGTGACTAACAGGAGAAACATGAGGCAAACAGGATCCTTTAGGAGGACATCAGAACCAGTCACTTTCGGGAACTCACAGGAGTGCGGGGGGAGGAGGCTGAATTAGGGAAACTGCGGACGCTTGCTTGTTCTCTCCACACCCCACACACGTAACAGCCTTCTTCTGGATCCACAAGTTCCACATTCATATATTCAAACAACTTGGGCAGAAAATACTTGAGGAAAAACCCACCTTTATATTGAGTAAATGCAGATTTTTTTTCTTAGTATTCCATAAACAAAACAGTATAAAACTCTATGTAATTGACATTGTAGCTGGAGATTTAGCTCAGTGGCATAAGCACCTGCCTGGCAAGTGCAAGGTGTCTTAAGTCTGATTCCCAGTACCCCAAAACAAATCAGTTAAATAAATAATTGACATTATTTTAGACATTACAAGTAATCTATAGATAATTTACAGTTTTTGGAAGGATGTACCCAGGGTATATGCAAATACTTGAGCATCCTCAGATCTTGAGATCCTTAGGAGACCCTACAGCTAACCCCTGTGGATAATGAGAGATGATTGCACCCTCCAGATGTTCCTGCCAGGTGAGGATTCAGAATGCACATTTTAATAATGAAATCACAAGTTCAGCAAGTGATCACATTAAGACACTTGCTGTGAATAGTAGTAACTAGGTTTGAATACAGGTGAATTGGCAGCATCATGTCTGGAAGCAGAAAGCCAGAAGGGCCTCAACTTCCTTGCACAACCTGATAGTTACCGGCTAAGTGACCCTAGCCATTGGGATCACGCTCTGTGAAATGCACATAATCACATGACTTACTTCATAGAGACCTAAGATTTATATAAGCTGAAGTGTAGAAAGTGCCTACTGTATTCCCGGCAAAGCATTCCGCAATGGCCAAATTTCAAGTTTACTGACTCAGACAAGCCAAGGGACCTGACCAAGGAGCCATTTCCAGCAAAGACTATTCTGCAGGTAGAAAGAGGGAACTGTTTGTGTCCTAACAAGAGCTACTGCGGGAGTAGGGGAAGGAAGAGAAAAAGACCCAGGCTGCATTCTAGGCGCAGGAGTGGGAGTGGAGAGAACCAAAGCGCCCACAGCTGCCACCCCCGCTGAGCCAGTTATCCTGAGCATTACTGGACGTGCATGCGACACTAGGTATCACCCCGCCACACCTGCCTCTGTGGAAAGCTGGTGTGCGCAGTCTGAGAGGCTGCTGCCATTGCTAAGGGAGGAAGAGGAGGTATTTGGCAGATGTCTGGCAGTTTCCTCTCGTGGTCCTCAAAATGACAGCTGCCCTTGTGAAGTGTGAAGCGGTTCAACAAGAGTTGGTGATTACAGGAGTCATCTGCTTTAAACTACACAGAAAAATTAAACAGCCATAGATATGTCTGTGTTTTTTGAAGTGGAGGACGTCAGAAATAGTTATGTACTGAGACCAAAAATCAGTTTGCAATAATTGGCCCTGTACCTTCTCAGGAAAAGATCCGTGTTTGATTTACTTAGTTCTCCTTCCCTCCTTTGCTCTTTCAGCAAAGAAAAGCCATAAACTTTGAACCAAAATTTTGTAAAAGCCAGATGCTATAACTTGAAAAATTACTGTTTGATTTCTCCTTTTATAAGTGTATTCATTTTGATTGTCTAATAAAATGGATGCTTCTAATAATCTTTATGTCCTACAAATTTGTCTTTTAAAAAGTCCTCAATTGGACAAGGATACAGTTCAGTGGCAGAAGCGCCTGCCTGGCAAGCGCAAGTTTCTGAGTTCAGTCCCTGGTACCAAAAAAGCAAATAAATGGATAAAAACAAAAATCTTCAATTTTAATGTTATAAACCAAACTGTAAGATCCTTATCAACAATGACATATTTGTATACCTCTTTCTATTTATCTCAACGTGTCCAGTAGAGAATTGGGTATGAAAATACTTTGCTTTCTACCACTATCACAAATATCTGCAAGAATCAGCTTATAAACAGGAAACAGTTACTCTGGCTTGTGGTTTTTGGAGGTCCCAGTGGGCCTCACTGCTTTTGGATCTCTCACATATGTCAGAGTGAAACCACTCACTGTCTGGCTAAAACATCCAAGAGACAGGGAGAAAGGGACACAAAAAAGCACATCCCACATCCCAATGGCCAGTGACCTCCCCCTACGTCCTGTCTCTTACAGTGTCCACCACCTCCCAACAGCACCACACTGGGGACCAAAGCTTTCCCACACAGATGTTTGGGAGACCCTTAAAATGCAAACCATAAATATATACTTATTTTTGATAGTATTCTTTTCATTGTTAGGCATAATTTACATTTGGAAAAATCACCTTCTGTTATGTACATCTGAATTTTGACACTACTGTAGCCCAGTTCTATCACCTTCAAAATTCCCCTATTTGGAAATTAAAGGTACACTATAAGCAGTGTGTTTGTGTGGACATAGATTTATACATCATTTCAGTAAATACCTAGGAGTGTGTCTGCTGTCACCAAATACTCAAAACCTAAAATCTAGAGTTAACTTAGCTATTGAGTTTTTATTAAGCACCTGATTAAGCATATGCATAATCACTAAAGGAAATTGATACCAATACGTAGGAGACAGCCCAAGAGGCATGAATAAAGTAGGTAGAATTGAAGAGAGGAAATACATCTAGATCCCTTTTCCATTCTGCCCAAAACAAAGAAAAGGAGGAAACACGGTGTGTTAAGAGGGGACAGGGAATATGTGGTTTTAAGATGAATGTTTGCCCATTTCCCACTGTTATTTGTACTCTCTTCTATTACTCCTCCTCTGAATCACATTTCTTAACTTTTAAAAGACTGTTGACAAGGTAGAGACGACTTTGACCTTTGTTCAAGTGCATTCTGAGGTCTGCTCATGAGGAATCTTCTACAGAGGAGCTGATGTCATAAATGCTACAATAAACCTTGAAATGATATTCTGGGGTTTTCTGAATCAAGTAAGATACATTTCTCTTTCACTGAAATCACAGCTAAAAGGGAATCCTAACATAATCTCACTCTCCTCTCTCAGTTCACAGATTTGAAGAAAAACAAATCTTTTTTGAGAGGAGAAATGACTCACCCAAAGGCACCAGCTCTTTTGTGGTATAATCTAAGGCCAGTTTTCTCAAAAGGGGAACAAACAGAAGGGAAGACGTCACTGAGCCTTCAATATAAACATACACCTTCATTTCCTAATGGCTCCTACTGCCTGTAGCTGACATCACAGGCATTACGCTTACCCAGGGACATGAAGAGAAAAGAACACAAGAAGCAGCTATGTGGCTTTGTATGTTTAATGTACATACGTTCTTATAGCACTTCAGCAATATTGCTAATTACAGCATGCAGAATGGAATTACAAGTGGAGAGAAATGGGTCAGCTGTAGCATTGCTGGGAAACTGCATCATAGACAAATGTGCGACAAGAAGAATAACAGTGCTAGATTTCTTTTAATTTTGAAGGTAACAAAGTTTAGCAAAACTGTTAGGACTCATTTTCATCTTGGCAAACCACTACTGAAATCACTACCTGGAAGAATGTGGGGACCTCCCCAATGCATTACCCTAAAGGAAAAGAAAAAAGACACACTAGCCTGAATATCTAGTGGGATCCCAACCATGCCGTTGCTCCTGGTTGAGCTCATCACTTGTGTTCCCAAGCACAACTCCGCAGGAGCAGGAAATAAAGTGAAAGCTTTATACCACGCTCTGAATATATCTCTATAGGTACTTTGCTTTTGTTATCACTATTCAGAAAAATGCAGGTGGTAATACAATCTTGTAGGCAAGTGGTACATATTTGTTTCAAACTTTAAAAATTAAATTACAAATGTCTGTATGTATTAGGTCCCAGAACTAAGGTGGACGTGACCAAGCAACTGTGGGAAATACTGGTGATAAGTTTTTAAAGTATAACTAGTTTTTTATATCTAAGTCTTAAGTCCTTGGATCTTTTTATATTAAGATGCTGAAAAATTAAAATAATTGATTACAAGGTAATTAGCAAAAATAGTTAAAAGGATAGTAATTAGCAGTATTGTCATTCTGTACTGAGTTCGTTACCCTAGTAACCAAGACCAACCACATAGTTATAGATTAACTGACTGCATCGTTATGCTGTTCTGTACGCATTACCCCCCAAGTAACCTGTGTGCTATGTCAACCTTTGTTCCCCTTGTAACAGACAAATGATGCTGTGTCAACCATTGTTCCCTTTATGAGACACAAATGTTCCTGGAATTGGCAGACCAAGGGCTATGAATTGGCTAACCACCACTGTGCAATGCCTCTGACCTCAAGCTAAAGGGAACAAAGGCCCACCTTGTTTCTGTTTCTCATCGCTATGTACTTAATGATCAATGAGCTAATCAGAAATGAACTATAAAAATCAGTCAAAATTCTAACTCAGTTTCACAGCTTTGCAAATTCCATCTGCACTAAAATAAAAGCACTTCTTTTAAAAAAGACGTCTTGCCCCGTTTATCATCTCAGGGATCTTGCCCCGTTTTTCATCATGGGGCCTTGTTTTTTGGGTGGGTTACAATAGATCTCATATGTTTATACTGAAATACAATAATGCAAGGTAAGAATATGCCTTCAGGGTTACAAAAACTTCAAGGTCTCAAACTAAAAAGAGACATTCACCTAAGGAGTAAACAGGGACCTACGTCTCTCTGAAATAGACACAAGCTATTTCTGGTTTAGTTGTTGCTGTTGTTTTTGTACTGGCATCAAACTCACTGAGCTAAATCCCTGGCCCCTCCTGTTTTATTTGTACAAAAAAAAAATCTCAGAGGAAAGGAAGGGTAACCCTTGGAAGATCCAGGTAATCATAAACGCAGCCGGAGACCTCATTTGGCGCAGCTGCCACTTTGGTGCTTGCGCACCTTCATGCTTAAAAGTGTGTGTTCTCTTGTTCACATCTTCCCCTTGAAAATGATCATTTTGCAAAAAATTCTACTTACACTCTACAAAAAGATACAGTATGCCTCAGGCCTTAATATGGGTGGTGACAAGAACCAATGGGCTCAGATGTACAAAGAATATGCAAACTTAAAGTATACATCACTATAAATGTTTCTGCTATTCCCCCCTTGTCAGAAGTTTTAGAGTACAATACCCAAAGAAGGTGCTTCGCAAGCCCTAACAATGAATCAGAAATTAAACATGCTCTCTTTATAATATTCTTAAAATATACATTTTAACCTAATTAACACATTGATGAAAACAATACATTCATGTGTAGAAAACCATAATAAAATTATGGAAGGACAAATTGCCATTGTATCCACAGAAAATTACCCTAATTGGTTTCCAATTAATTCAGAACTCACTGCCCATTATTCAATCTTTGTCTTTGGATTACTAGCAATTAATGAGTTAAAGTCTCTGACCTTTAAGACGTGAACCACACAGGTGACAAAGCTTGTTCTAACTTAGGTATCCAAGAGCCAGGGCAGTCAGTCAGGACTTACAGGTATCCTATGCTCTAAAGTCTTCCTTTCCTTACTAATTGCTGAAATTGAAGAAAGCTCTGGTAAGGAAAACAGCTTGTGAGTTGGAGTTAAACAGATAGGGGTTCAAATTCCACCTCTACTCCTTGTTAGTCAGAAGACGATGTCTCAGCTTTGGTTCATCAGTGAAATCATGTTGTCACAAGGACAGAACTAATTAAGCATAGTCTGCAAAGCACTCAACAGCCATAATAGGGTGAAAGAAGAAAAACCAATGCAACTACTGAAGGTATTTCATTTGAGACCTACTTTCATTTAGCCTAAATCATCTATGGGTAATCTCCTTCTCAAGGGTCAAAAGGCATCTCCATCCATACACAGCTCTCCACCAGCAAGATGCTATTTTATTATTAAAGTCTGCATTCGATTCCAAAGGGGTTTATTTCTTACTAAATGACTATTATCTGCTACTTGCAGTTGAGTTACTGCTACTTTGCAGATATCTCATCCAACCTCCAGAGCAATCCTTGAGCTAAGCACACTTATCCTTCTTTACAGACAAGCACACTTAGACTCAGAGAAGTTGAGCAGACTGCTGGTGTCATCACAGAGCTGGAGTTGTAATTTGTGTCTTGACCCCCCCACACACACACACACAAAGCCTCATGTGACTGTAAGGCCTTTTCAGAGGTAGTTGAACCTCACGTGTGTGACGCTGGGATTAAGGGTGTGTGACTGGTCTGGAATAGTTCTGGCGAGATTAAGGTGTGAGTGCTGCACCCCTCATAGGGCGTGTAGACTGCAAACAACATAAGAGACAGAAAAGTCTAGTCTCTCCCTTATTGCTTTTGCTGTTTTCTGCCCCTCTGCCTTGTGCCACCCTGCCAGGTGATTATGGACTCAAACCTCTACAGCCTAGGAGCTAAATAAACCTCTCCTCCATTAAATTTGGGTGTCAGGCACTTTGTCTCGGGAACAAGAGAAAAATAATACATCTAGAAGTTACAAAGCCAGGATTCAGATTCAGCTCTGTTTGATTTCCAAATCCCTTTACAATTTGACCTTGCTCTGATTGCCTTTTAAAAATACAAATACTGGTAAGAGCCTGACATTGAAGCATAAATAAAATGTCCTTGTTTGTCCTAGCCCCACTAAGACTCAGTGCACAGGAGAGGCAGTATCTATGTAAAAAATAGGATATTCATGGGCAAAGGAAGCCAGGCCCATTATCCCAGCGCTCTGCGAAGCAGAAGCAGGAGGATCACAGCACAGGCAACTCAGCAATTTAACAAGACCCAGTCTCAAAATTTTAAGAAAAAAGCCAAGGATATAGCTCAGTGCAAAGACCATGGATTCAATCTCCAGTACACCCCACCAAATAACAATATTTGATCAATGTGAACACTACTGGCACCTGAACCACCTCCCTACCCACCCTCCCATGTGCTTCCTGACGCTGGAAACCCAGCTGAGCCTTCCTAGGCAGGCTCTGCCTAGGCCTCCTCAGCGGGCTCACCGGAGGCGCTTACCGTTCCATGAGAACTGAAGTCTCATGTCTCACCTCTACCTGCCTCATTCTCTGCTGATCTACAAGCAGGGTCAGCTTACAGCTGCAGAGATCAAATAAAAAGTCAACACAGAGAGCAAAAGACTGTCAATGTTTCACAAACTTGTAACATATATAAGGTCAACCTTAACTAGTTTCCACTTGCAGAATCTGTGTGGGAATAGGTTCAAAGGGAAGGGAATAACAGGATTTTAACCTGGACTTTAGGGACCAGCTGTTTTAAGAGTTTTTGGATCCAACATGGAAGCCCCAACAACCAGGTCCAACTCTGTTTTTCCATTTCTTCACTGAAATCTGGGCTCTTAGTGTGTGTTATGGTTGGTAAAGCTGGCTACACATAATCAATACTTTGTGACAGTAAAATATTATGATACTTTTGAAGATATAGTACTATATAGCAAAAGCTTTACTAGTGTATTTTTTACCTCATAATTTTAATCATAAACATTTATTTTAACAAAACATGATCTGTAAAAACTTCATTGCTTGCTAGTCGATTTAAGTTTACAGCTACATAAAGATTTACCATTAAGAAAATAATTTAGGATTGGGGATGTAGCTCAGTAGCACGGTGCCTGTCCTGGCAAGCATGAGGCCCTGAGTTCGATTTCTGGTATCAAATAAGAAAATAGTAAAAAAAAAAAAAAAAAGACCACAATAAAACAATAATTTAAAATGTTACAGAATAGGAACATTAATACCCTAGAACATAGATATTTAAATATTTACATTACAATATGATTTACTCTTTTGCTGAATCAACAATTTAGTCTTTGTTTTTATTCATGCCACTGACATACCAAACAAACACAACTCCAACAGTAATCAGTTGCTTTCACATGAGGCTTGGAAGCGGTCACACTGAGTTTTACACTAGGGTTAACTTATAGGCCATACTCAGGAAATTTGATTGAGCAAAATTGCCCTTCTGCTTCTTCTGAAGGCTAAGACCCCAAAAAATCCTCGCTTATTAGAGGCCCTGATTTACTTGTAAGCGTGGATCTGACTGGTGTCAGCCTTCTAACCTGGGTAGAGTCATAGAAGGCTCCATATCCTTCCAGTGAACTTTGATTTCTGCAGTCATTAGCTGGAATTTCCATCAGCGTCAACTCTCAGTCACCTTTAAGAACTGAAAGAGAGCATCTAGCACTTCTGAGCATCCTGAGGCCAAGCCCTCTGGGTGCTGTGAGAGTTGACCTACAGCTCTGCCCCCTCCCACTACATGGGCCGCTGGAAGCCAGGGACCACCCACATCTGAGGCCCACATGCTGTCTGCTATGGGGAGGTGGCCCTGTGAAAGGCCACTGTCACCTCTGCTGGGGAGAGGCAGTTGGGCCTGGTTATGGTGGAAAAAAAACTCTGAACAAGCCCATCTGGGCCTGATCCTAATAAAATTTTTTTTAAATGTCGTAAATAAAGGGTGGGGCAGAGCACACATGGTTGCCAAGGCACCAGAGCCAGCAGCTACCAGAAAAGCTCAGCTCCATAGACTAACATGCTGTATTCCACTGGCCGGGTCATTTAGGTCACCTCCTCTCATGATCCTGCTATGGCTCTGGGCTCCCAGACTCCTTGCCTGGCAACAGTTGTGACTGCCAATACAGCTGGCCCACGTCCAGACTGTAAGAGTCTCCAGGTCCCACAGACGCCAAGCCCCTAGGGCCACTAGTGCTGGCTTTGCGATCTTCCACCAGAACTGCTCCGCACCCTACTCCCCAGCACTCACAGAGGGCACTAATGATCTGAAATCCTCTGCTCCCTTGCAGGGGTTGGTCTTCACCTCCAGAAGTCTGACAAATTGGATGTTCTCAATGCCAACTCGAGGCCCAATTCAGAATCCAGTCTCTCCACACCCCGTCTCCTTCATCTCAGCAGAAAGCTGTAGGTCAACTCACACAACACCCAGAGGAAGTGAAACACTCCTTAACCCAACAAGAGTGTCTAGCTAAGATTCCAGTTCTCTGAAAGTTAGAAACTTCAAACCAACAAGAGACCCCAGCTCAGACTCCAGCTCTCTTGTGGAGACTAAACCTTCTTTCCATGACAAAAAGCAGGCAGCTCACCCTTCTGAGGCTCCTGGGGGAAAAAAAAAACCTTCTGGAAGGCATCTGGGAGCCCCGGCTCAGCCATCAGAGTACGCTAAGAAGGCGGAATCTTCCCCAGTGCAGCCAGGACGACCAGCTTCATCTTCAGAGAATCGTGAAGTAACAGTTTCAACTCCAGACCACCTTCAAGCTGAGCATTCACACTGCCTAATGTGACTGTTACACTCCAGACCTGCAGCTTATTGTAACACCAGAACCCACAGGTATGTCCCCAGTCCACCACAAGACTCTAGCCCAACACTTAGTCCCAATAAATGACACGGAGCCTTCTGTGACTCAGCCTTGAGACCTCAACTCTGCCTCTGGAGCCCTCTAAAGTGGTGGAGCCCTTCAGACTTTGTTCAGGTTAAGCAACCCTTTTCTACCCAGAGGAGACCAAGGTTGAGAATTCAGACTTTTAAGAAAGGTGAATCATCTTCACTCAACAGGAGACCACAGTTTATCATCTGCAAACCACTGAGGTTGAACCTTCTTCCATCCAGCAGGAGCCTGATGCTGAACATCTGCAAACACAACAACTCCTCAGGAGCTTCCTAATGACATCACTGCCCACCTCTAGAGCATCAGGAGGTAACAGTTATTTCTCTCTGTGGTGGTCAAGTTCAGCATCCAGCATTAGACAATGTCACTATTAAGCCTCTAGAGGTGATAAAAGATGTGGAAAGTAAAACTTTAACCAACCAGGATACCGCAGTTTAGTCCTCAGTGTCCCCTGAGCAGTTTACACAGACAAGCAAGAGGTTCCAACTCAGCAGCTAACCTGTGCCTTGAAGAATGAACCTTTCCCATCCCATAGCAGGGTCCCGAGTCAGCCTGCAGAGCTTCCCGAGAAAAACTCTCAAGCCAGCATGAGAGCTTAGTGCTGTCCCCAAACTCCCCAACCAGTGTAGCACTTGCATCAGTCCTGTGAAAGCTCCCAGCTCAGCCTTCAGGGACCAGGCACTAGTGCTGCTGTTTCCACTCCACTGACAGAAAGCACAACATTTTCAGCTCAGCATTCAGGAGCTCCTGAGGACAGGGAATCATCTCCAGGCACACACCCCACCCCACCCCCCAGGAGACTAAGGCTCCCAGAGCCACCTAACAAGATGGAACCCTCTCCAGCTCTCTCAGCAGGTGACCCCACCTCAGCCTGCAGAACTCCCTGAGGTAGAGGAACCATCTCTCTGCAGAGCTCCCAGAGGGAGTAGAACTTTCCCTCACTCAGCGGTCCCATCTCAGCTTCCAAATGAGTCATGCAATGAGACTAGCTCATCCCCCAATCCCTTAAAGGGGCCCCAGTTCCAACAGCAGTTCAGCATCAAACTCAGCAGCCAAAGGTGCCCAGCATCGCGTGTCATCTTTTGGATCTGGAAGTCACTGTCACTCCAGTACCCAGGTACAGAGGCTGAACTTTCTAAAGCCCTGGAAGTCTAGAGGTCTTCTTCCAAGCACCCCCAGGTAACGATTCCACATCCAAACCTGTATCTGCTCACAGTTTGACCTTTGGACCCAGAGTTTACCAGAACTCCACAAACTTCTACAAAAGTTAGACCTTCTCCAACTCTGTAGGAGAGTCCTGCTCAGCCTCCAGAACCCCCTGGCGAGGCTGCTGCTCATGCTGCAGGGCTTCATGGGACTTCCAAGTTCAGATCAGGAGCCTTCTGAGCATCCAGCATCACCCAGAGTCACAGGCTGACATGGGAACCTAGAGTCCCAACAACTACAGTGCCTACCACAGAGGCTACACTTTCTGTAGCCCTGCAGAAGGCTGTACTCCACCTGCACGGCACCCTGAGGTGATACTTCCCACCCAGAGCAGGTTCCCACTCAGCATCCAAACTGACTGAAGTTACTTACTATTCAATCTTTGAGCGTGGAATTTACAGTAACTGAGCATTCTGTAAATTACACTCCAGAGAAGGCGTTAACTGTGCCAAAGGAACAAAATGCCATAACACCACCACCATGTGTGAGTTCTGCACCTGGTGAGAGGAGAGTCCATTGACCTTTGCCCATCGTAGAGGCTCCACCACGTGCCCAATCAAGAGCCCGGAACCTGCAACACCTTCAAGTCTCGAGATTTCCTCCTCGTTATCTGCATTCTGACTTGGCAGTCCTTTCTCAAGGTCTCTCCAGACTGTCCTCTCTCCCAGTCCATGCTGATCCTGCTTTCACCTTGTCCTTGCCAGCTTCCCTTGCCCCAGCCTCCTTTCTACTACAGCACCTGGAAGAAGGACGCCAGTGCCCAGTTGATTATTGAGCCTGAAAAGTCTTCTTCCAAGCAAAGTGGTGTCAGCTGGTAGGGCTTCTTGGCCATGGTTCTTGACCTCGATGATGGTCATATGGTCAGTGCTGTTAATTACATAATGCTGCACTTTTCAGAGGGCAACCCTTGAGATGCACAGTCAACATCAATATCATTCATTCAACTGATTTGTTTCAAATGTGCAAGATAGAGACAATTTCTGGAGTTATTCAAGAAACAATAAACCCCTCTTTTCAACCTTCATCCAGCAATGAAGTCTTACAAAAATGAAGTAGCTGCAAAATTTATTAAGTGCAGAAATTCAGGGAAGCAGATTATGGAAGTTAAGTAGAAAGAGAAAACCGTCATGCTTATGCAGACCAGCCTTAGGTCCCAAATTTAAATGTAAAATCTTTTCAAAGAAATTGGCAAGTGCTCAGGCACAGGAAAACAGCCTGCTAGAGGTTTGGCACTGAAGGACAAAGCTGCAGGCAGTGGACAGGGAGGCTAAGGAACAAAGATGACAAGGCCAAGCCCAGCGTGGAAACCTCAGCGACTTAGCAATACCTGGGATGGCCTTTGGGGAGCAGAGGGACATGGCTTGAGAGGATGTCCGCCTGGGGTACTCATCAATCAGCTGAACTCTACAGCTGAACTTCTTATTCAGGGGCTTGGTGCTTCTTCAACCAAAACTTGGTTTCTTTTGTCCAAAAAGACAGGTTTGCATTGTCTTCTTGATCTGATGCCAATACAGCATCCAACAAGAATCCCCAGAATTTGTACCAAGGTATTCACAGTAACTAAATGAAGGGAGCCAACCTACAAGCTTGTACCTGGCCAAGAGACGACGAAGATATAACAAAAAGTAGGTTAAAACGTGGGGGACTGAGGTCTTTTCTCCTTTCAACAAAGAGCCCCAAGTAACTGGCACACCTTGGCTTTATTCAGTCAGACATGGGCACAAGCAGTAAGACTGAAATAGGATCCATCTGTCTCCCACCATCCACAGTCCACAGCCAAGAAAACAGGCGCTCAGCGGTATTAATTTTCCCTGCAGCGTGTCTGCACACACTTACATCGCCTTTCTCTCTAGTGCTCACAGAAGAAGCCAGGTAGTCCTTAATCTCCCTCAACAGTCTCAAGAGTCCGATTTCATGGCAATTCTTTACCTCCAGTAGGACAAAGCCCATCCAGGAGCTCAGAAAATCCTCCTCCACCAAACCAAGTAAGCCATCCCAGAGGAGATCCATGCCATGAGAGGTTAGCCTCCCAGAGCACCCTCTGACACTGACTTTCCATGTGTCCATCAGAATGGGACTCTAGGACCGTCACCATTACCACCACCATCATCATCAGGCCAACACCAGGCTACCGCAGCCTGACTCAGCTCTTCCTCTCTTGACAGACTCCTCCCCCGTTCTTTGGTTCAATGGTATCTGATTGCCCAACAAGAAGTCAGAATGTATGGCAAGATATTTTCCAAGCCAGACTTATGAACGATTCTCAAGAACATCACCTTGAGGTTCTTCATCCTCTTCTCTTTTTCTCTTCTCCTCTTTGTTCTTTGTTTTCTTTAGCAGAAACAAGTGTGCAAGAAACAAAAATAGATTTCACGACAGTACCCCACAAGAGGGACCAGAGTGAAATGGTCTCTCAAAGCCCATACTTCAGCTGAAGCCTAGATTTGCTTATAGTAAAGGTAAAAGTAGAATACAAAATAGCATGTGCATCTCAGCTACAACTGTGTGTTGATATATGGCTCTACAGAATATACTATGCAAAAAGAAAAACAGTCATTTTAACCAGGTGTGTTGGTGCACACGCATAATCCCAGCAGTTGGGAGGCTGAGGCAGGAAAATTGCCATGAGTTCAAGGCCAGTTTACATTACATAGTGAGTTCAAAGCTAGTCTGAACTACATAGTGAGACCCTTTCTCAAAAAAAGTCATTTTTAGGGTTGTAAAATATAAATGATTTTAATCTCACTTTTAAAAAATCAAGCCTCAGAATTTTTCAGTGGATATAATTATTACAGTTGACAGTAGCTAACCTTCATTTACACAAACTGTAGCTACTTATATATGGTCATATTTCCTTCTGTGCAACACTAGCTATCCACACATGACTAAATTTTTTAAAATTAGATTGAGAAAACATGTATACCTATTTTACCTCCTTATCTAGTTAGATAAGTTCCTAAATAAAATATAATTTGCCATAGGTGAGGAAAGGGCATTAAAAGCTGTATACAAATTAAGCACATGGTAAGAGAAAACTGTGATATTTTGAGGATTATTTAAAACATTCAAGGGAAGACTGAAAAACAAAAATTAAAATCTAGGCTTAAGCTTAGTTTCTGCTTGCAATAAGATACAGTATTTCATTACATACTTACATGACATCTTTAACAATAAAAAAGAAATATGCATACACATCAATTGCCAAGAAATATGAATAATTTTCTTCATGAGATAAGATATGAGGTCACTGAATGACATTTCCCAAGAACCGTATGAAAACATTTTCCCTGCTGGATGTGTAATATAGTATCATGTGACTTTTATTCATTATTATTTACTGACTGCATAATATATGTGTGCAAACACCTACATTAACCTTCCTACCGTGTAGAATACAAAGCTAATGGTCACTGACAGCAATACAAATTTACTGGGCTCTTGCTATGCACTGGGTAGGATACTGAGTCCTTTATACAGACTATTTCATTACATCTAATCTTCTCAATAGTTTTTACCTCATCTTCCCTTTGCTAATGAGGAATTTGGGATTCATCATAGGTGACAAGGTGGACCAGGTTACCCCAGGTTATCCAGTGGTGGTGTAGGTCTGAAACCCAAGGTTCTCATTAGTAAGAAGGTTACAAGCTAGAGATAGGGTGGGGGTAAGCAGTGAAGGAAGGAAGGAATGCTAAAGCATCTTGGAAAAGATAAAACTTAGCAAAAATAAATAAAAACTCAAGTTGATACAGTAATTATTTACATCCCTTCAGGATTCCCTAACCTCAATAATTGAGCTATACTGTCTACATATATATATCTCAAAATTTTCAGTCAGGCAATGGGGAGGGACACTACCATAATTTGGGCAAATGTTTTCAACACTTAGATTAAGCTTGGTGGTAATATTTTAATACCAATATGAGGCAATTATCGGAAAATATTTCCTATTCCACAGAAATAAGCTACATTTTCTTACCCAAACCATATTATACAAAATCTCATGCTATTCCTGGGCCACAGAAGGGGTCCAGACAAGAAAGTTAATAGAGAGTCAGCTCAGCAATAGTGCACATCTGGCCTTCCCACTGGAAAACCTTTCCGCACCTGCACCAGCCCTGTTACTTGCTAGCTGTACTTTTGGGCAGAAAACTTACCCTTCTTGTGCTTCATGTGTAAGGCGGATAGAACAGTTTGGGTATAGTTAAGTGTATTCCCCAAGTATTGAAAATTAATCAACATTGTGAGATATTAAGAGAGTAGAAAATTAATCTGATTATGGTGCTTAGAGGCAAGGCTTCGAGCAGGTGATTTGGATTAGATAAAATCTGATCCTAATTAAAATCCCTGGTACTGAGTTACTGGTAGCTTTATAAGAAGAAGGAGAGAGAGAGAGATTAGAAGTTGGACACCTCATACATGGGCATTCCTGTCTCTTGCAGTGTGATGCCCTAAATCCCCCCAGGACTTTGTTAGCCAAGCCATCACCGGGCACAGCCGCTCAGCCACAGACCCCCAAAATCACAAGCCAAAATAAACCTCTTTTCTTATCAAGTAGCCTTCATCAGATTACATTACAGTAACACAAAATGGATAGAATGCGGATAATAAAAGCTATCTATAATTAGGTTATTGGGGCCATTCCCTCTTTAACAAATCAGAGCAGGGCAGGCACGTTAGCACTTGATATGATACACTGTTACATTTATTATTATAACAAAACATTGCCCCTCTCAGCTGGTGTACTTCAGTCTCTTAGTTGCTCAGGTAATAGTTCCTAGTCCAGCTCTGGCTGCTCCTGTCCCTTAGAAACAGCTGGTCACTGTGCTGCATAGCTCCTCACTGTAATGCACACTGTATAAACCAGTGCCAATTAGCAAGCCATTCTGCCTCTGTACTTCCTGCTTGCTTATCCAAGAGAAATCCTAGACCACCAGCGATCAGGGCTAGTATCCTGGGAGTGATCCTGATCGGTGCCCACTGACGTAAATAAATCTGCCTCTAAATCCTGGGTGTCGTTTCAGTACTTCTGCTTGCCGCTGCAGTATAATTCATGAACAGAAAACCTTATACTAGCACTACTTGTTTAAATTTTATATAAAACCCAAAAATCCAAAGCTAATAATTCTATTTCTACTGCCCAAAGAATTACAAGAAAGTATGGGATTTGGACCTTCATATGTCAGTTGCTTAGAGGTGAGAATGAACCGTCTATTCACCCAAAGTAGCAGCTTCCTAAAAGTCAAGGGACTATTCACACCACACAGGAGCAGTGAGACAGTTTACTCATTATCCTTTAACTGTGTTTCTGTGAAACTCCCTTCTTCAGGTTACCCTTCTCTATTTACAGCCAGCTGCAATTATTCCACCTGAAAACATTCTACACATTTCCCTAAGGGATTAAAATTGTTACACTTCATTTTAGAGGATGATGTAATCAATCTTTAACCATGAAACAGCCTTCAGATTGCCACCATTATAAACACGTTTGCTTATTTGCTGGGAAACTGAATAGAGACTATAGAGAGAAATAACTCTTTGGAAAGCTCTTTCTCTCAATGTATAATTACTACAAACTTCAGAGTCGCCTTTACGAATAAATTCTGATAATTTAATAAGATTTAGTGGAATACAATACAAATCTTCCACTGATTATATCATTTTCTTTTTAGGATTAACTCTGGATTTGTGCAGTCACATAATCCCAAGCACTCAAACATCAGAGACTCGTAGTTACATAAAAGTGAATAGAACTCCTACCGTGACACGTTTAAATGCCTCTGCTATGGTTACCACAGTCCTCAAAGTTCCCGTACTGGAAACTCACTGCCTAATGTGACAGTGCGGGGCCTAGTGAGAGGTGGTTAAGGCTCTGCCCCGTGAATGGATGGGTGCTGTTACTGCATGGGGTGAGCTAAGTATTTCAAGAGCAGTTTTGTTATAAAAGTGAGTTTGGGTCTGGGGATTTAGCTCAGTGGCACAAGCACCTGCCTGGCAAGCACAAGTTCCTGAATTCAATTCCTCACATCAACAAAAATAAACTTCCCTGTGCCTTCCACGCAGGATGATGCAGGAAGATCACAAATGCTGACTCCTGGTGTAAGACTCCCCAGCTCCAGAACCGTAAAGAATGAATCTATGTTCTCTTTAATGCTCAGTCTTGGGTATTTTGCTATAGCACAGAAAACAGACTAACACAGTCCCAAACAGCTGGAGAGAAAACACAAAGTCTAACCAAGTCCCTGTTTCCACTCTAAATGTTCAGGTGATAAACATCTAGGTTATTTTGAGTTAAACATTTATTCTTGTTTTCTCATGAGGTTAAGTTTTAAAGATGAATCTTACCACTCTTTGTTCACATGGACATATTTCCCAACTTTGTTGAGTTCATTTTTAAAAGTCTATTTTGAAAGCATAAAAATTTGCTATAAATAAATCACAGTATAAAATAATTCTCCGTAGTGATTCACAACTATAATCCCAGCTCTTGGGGAGCTGAGGCGGGAATTCCCCAGCCTGGGGAATCAGGTGACTCAGAAAAAAACCTATCTTGAAATAAAGTTTTAAAAAGGTTAGAGCCAGGCATGGTGGTGCATGCCTCTAATTCCAGCCCCAGGTGTCTGAGGCAGGAAGATCTCATAAGTTCAAGGCCAGTCTTGAGTTGAGTGAGTTTAAAGCTATCCTGAACTGTTCAGTGAGACCCTGCTTCAAAAAAAAAAAAAAAAAAAAAAAGTGGGGTTAGGGATGTAGCTTAGTGCTAAAGCCCTGGGTTCAATTCCCAGTACCATCCAATAAATAATGACAATGACATTCATTCATTGAGTTTTAGAATAGTTTCTTTACCAAATGAAAAATAGTTACTTTAATATATAACATTTTGCATGAATTTGAACTATCCAAGCCTGGGAAGAGCTCTTCCTGCCCCAGACTTGCTGAGCTAAGGCAGATGGTCACTTGAGTGAGGAAAGATTTCTAGTTTGGGCAGAACTCACCACTCCTATCTCTCCCAAATGGTCACTTACAACACACAGAAGTTAAATGAAGCCCATAAGGACACAACAAGAAAATAATTGCCTTTCTGGTTTCTAGAGGTTTTCCACACAGACAAAATCATGAAAGTCTTGCTTCACTACAAATTAAGTGCTAAGAAATGAAGCTAATGGCAGACCAAAATTTTTATGATATATTTAAAAATAGAAAACAAAGAATTTAAATTTGCATGGAATCCCAACCAAAAAATATGTGATAAAAAGGCCTATAGATAGGGGCTGGGGGTTTGGCTCAGTGGCATAAGCGCCTGCCTTGCAAGCAGGCAGTCGTGAGTTTGATCCCTGGTACCAATAAAAAAAAAAGCCTATAGATAAATCATTACAAAATAATGCACTTGCCATAGTGCTGCACGTCTGTAATCCCAGCACTCTGGGAAGCTGAGGCAGAAGGGTTACAAATTCAAGCCCAATCTGGGCAGGTTAGTGAGCTAAAAAAAAAAAAAAAAAAACTGTCTCAAAATAAAATCCAAGATTAGAATCAGACAAATATAAGAAGCAGGAGTGGGGGCTGAGGATTTAGCTCAGCAGCATAAGCGCCTCCCTTGTAAGCAGGCAGTTGTGAGTTCGATCCCTGGTACGGATAAAAACGAAAAGGACCAAAAAGAAAAAAAAAAAAGCAGGAGTGAAGTCTTCAGAATACTCAATAAGTGGCTTCCTGCAGAAACGCTGAGCCAATTATAGGCACCTCTCTGTCACCTCACTGTTCCTTTATCCCCATCACTAATAATTAGCTGGCAGTTGTTCATGTGTAAAAACCATAAAATTTGCACCAAATTTCTCCCATGTGGGTGCTGAGCCCCAAAACAAGCAAATTGGAGTGTATAGCACCCCAGGCCTTACAGGACAGAGGCAGCCAGAAAAACAGCATCCAAGAATAAAGCTGTCTTTAGCAACTGAGGTAGAAGAGACTCCAGTGCATAAGGAGCAAAACAATTAAAACTACAAAAGGTAGACTGGATGGATAAAGTCAAAGGTTTTTTAAAAACAATCATAAAGGAGATAAAACTTTGGAAAGCTTGATGGAGACCAATGAAAGCCAAGACAAATAAGCAAGATTAGGAAGTACAGATACAAAATTTTAGGAGCTTACTCTATATACTTGAAAATCTACATAAATTGAAATCATTTCCAGAAAATAGAATCAAAAATACTGACTCAAGAAAATCAAAAGAATTAAATAGAGCAATAACCACAAAAATTATAAAAATAATCAAACTTCTACTTACATGAAGGCACCAAGCCCAGGCAGTTGTATAGGCAAGTTCTACCAAAACTAGGGAATCCTATTATTTAAACTGCTCTAGAACACAGAAATAGCTTCCCAACTTCTCCGATGAGGCTGGCATAACCATGACAATGCCTATGGGTTATCTACTCGTAAATAACTAAATAAAATACATCATAGAGAACTGGATCTTAAGAACAATATATTAAAAGAATTGTATGTCATGACCAGGAAAGGTTGTCTAGGAATGCTAGGTTGTTCAATATTAGAAACTCTGGTACCAACATTTATTATTATAATATATTCAAAGAGAAAGATCTGTACTTTGCATATTCTGTTAGAATGGACCTTGGTTGCAGACAGTTTATTGTACAAAGGCCCAATTCATGGCTTGTCTTAGTTATCATCATATCCCAGAAATTAGTGCACTCACTCCTTGATTCACAAAATTTGCTGAGTGCCTGCTTGGTGCCAGGAACTCTTTTGAAGATATTCCATGCTACGATTTAGATCTACATTATCCCCTAAAGTCTTAACATGTCCAGGGTAGTGCTTTTGGAAAGTGAGTTCATCGTGGGGGACAACATTCATCAGTGATTGACCCATTGATGAATTCATAGATAAACTTGCTTTCAGGAGGCGGGGCATGGTTATAGGAGGTGGGTTACCAGGGGAAAACCCTGGAGACTCTATTCTTGTCCATGGCTGCCACTGCTGGCCCTCTTCCTCTGCTTCTTGTCTGTTGTCTGCCCCCTAACCTGGACACACACACACTTCCCGCTGCTATGAGTTGAGCAACTTTCTTCTGCTGTGCTCCTCCACCATGCTGTTTTTGTCTTGGAGCCAGTCAATCTTACATGGACGAAACTCCCTGAAATACTAAGTGAAAATAATCTCTTCTTCTTTTAACTTGCTGGTGACAAGTGTTTGTCTCAGAGAGTACAAGGGGTTGAACACACTTTAAGAAGCAAAGACAATAGTCCTGCTGTCTCAAATCCTGCAATCTGACTGGAGGGAGAGATAATGAGCAATAGACAATGAAATACTCAATTTCAGGTAGTAATAAGAGCTACAAATGAAAATAAAGTAGAATGCAAAATATAGAGAGAAACAAGTGCTTGCACGTCAGAGAGAAAGATCAGAGAAGGTCCCTGACTAGATGACAGGGCCGCACAAAGCTGTGTGAGCCACAGTCACCTCTAGGGAAGGGTGTTTCAGGCCCTGCTAAGAACAGGAGCCAAAGTCACACATTAGACACTTGCTAGAAGCAGCAGAGAGGCCAGAGAGGCCGGAGCAAACTGAAACGAGGTCAGAGCGATGACGTGGGGCCTGGCAAGGGATGGCAAAGACTCTGGCTTCCATGTAAATATGCTGAGGGGCACCTGAGGGGTGAGAGGAAAGGGAGTGGGGAAACGGGTGTAAGCATTTCAAGGGCTCACTCTGGCTCCTGTAATAAAGACTGCAGAGCGGGTGAAAGTGGGAACCAAGACTCTGGCCAGAGTTCAGGGAAAGTTTTGAGAGATTCCCTGAAGAGGTGGCCCTGGGACACTTAGTGGGACATGTGCGCCACTAAGTGTCTACCTAACAAATGAGCTTCTCATTTCTTGCTCTTATTTTGTGGAAATTTCCACATGACACATTGGTTAGCAGAAGAAATGATTACCAATAGAACAGAATTTTACATATAGAAAACACTTTCTATAGTTTTACTTTGTGGAAAACCAAAATCAGTGTCAATACTATCCTTTCTAATATAAATCGTCAGAAGAGAAATTGACTATACTTTGATTCACAGAGTAGAAATCAAAGATTTTGCAATACTATATTTCCAAAGGTTGACCATTAGACCGAGGTGGCCAACTCTTAGGTACCATAAAAACCTCTGGAAGAAAAATATCCTGCCATCTACCCTCCCCCAAAAACCTGGGGAATCTACCACCACAGCAAAGGCTGACTAGCTGCATACCATCAGCCAGGTCATTTTACAAAGGCCCTCCACATTTTATTTTTCTTGAGCCTTACCACCACCCTCTGGCATAGCGTGGCAGAAATGTTGGCCTCTTATTCTCCCTGTAAGCATGACGAGACACAGTGCCCAGAACCTTCTACCAACTACTTGTTAATACAGTTGCTGTGAGAAGGACTCTAGCTGTCACTCTCTACAGGAGTCAACTCATATACCAAGAACTACCTTACCCAAGGTCACATCCCTTCCCAGACCAGTCTGTACCCAGTGACTGGTCAAGATGCGAACAGAAAGGCCTGCTCATCTTAACTTAGCGCAACAGATGGGCGCCTGGTGGGACTGTCAATGGGCCTGCGTAGCGTGACTTCTCACTCATCACTGAGTCAGTTAAGTCCTACAAGCAGACCTTTCCTTTAGATACTGCTTCCTGAGGAACTCAGACCTATGACAGATACCCCTCTTCTTCCTTACAACTAGAACTTCCCAGTGGCCTCTAGTATACAAATAAATGGAAAGAATAACAGCTTCCCTTGGAGTCAGGTGGGCCTGGCCATGAGATGAAGTCATTTGTGACTCTCCTGGAAGTGCTCTGAGTAGGAAGGGAAGCTCCTTTCTCTGTGCCCCTTTCTCCTTCTTGCTAGCTAGCATACAGTACAATGGCCTCGGTGAGAGCATCTATCCTACAGGGGACGACAGGCAAGAGGGAAGACTCTGTGCCAGTCACTGGGGGAGGCTCTGCACACTTAACTTGAAAAGCAGGTCACACTGCCCCAGGTGAATGAGGAAACTGACTTGGAATTAAACAGTGTGCTCTTAAGTCAAACTGACGGCAAGTGACAGAACCAGACTTAAATCCAGATCCAACACCCAAGTTCATGTTCTTATACCACACTGAGTTGCCTCTAGGACAAAATTCAGTTGTAATTTCACTTAAGTGAAGGACATGATGATTAGCCATCTCTTCTGACCATTAAATAAAGGAACATGGATATTCAAATAAAGTATGCAAACTTTAAATTAGCTGCAAGAAAGATGTCCCCATTTATAAATATTGCAGAGGATTAAATAAGAGAGGATAGAGATATGCCTTCTTCCATGGAGATCTGAGAGATTAGACAATGTAAACTGAAAATAATTACCTCGTGATGTTTTGCCTAGAGATATATATGTCAGTGATTAATAAACTCATGAATTTTTCAGGTTTGCAATTCCTTTCTAAAAATGAGCAATACCTTTTCCTAACATAAAATGGAAGAAAGCTCAGCCCTTCAGACATGACCTGCTGAGACCAGGAGGACGAGGCAGTGGTCATCCCCAGCTACAGTGGCCAGGTTAGTAGCACAGCAGAGAAAGACAGGCTCAGTTTTGGGCTTGAGACACACAGTGTGGCAGCCTGGCTTAGAATTCTGATCAAAAAAAGGAGAAAGCAGTGCTGAAGCTTCTTTGAGTCGCTTATTCTCACAGCTTTAGGCTACATACTGAGCCTCTGTAACAGTCAGTGGTTTGCAAGGGAATAGACTTAATACAGGACACATAATTTATAATGTTCACCCAAAAAGTCAAATGAAGAAGAGTGCAAGAGATCTGTTTGCATGCTGGAGACCCAAAGAATCCAGCCAACGTCCTGGATCCCATGGCAATGTCCTCCATGGTCCAGTTAGAGGCCTAGAGTCCACAGCAATGTCACAAGCAAAGTCCTTATCAAGGATACACACAGCGAAGGCCAAAGGTCAGTGGTGGAAACTAGAAAGTCTGCACCAGTGAGATGAAGGGATCTGTGCCAGCAGGCTGAGGGATCTACAGTAGATCTAGGATGCGATGCTCAAAGCAAAGACCAGAGCTCCCCTGAAGAGAACCACAGCCACTCTTAGCAACAGCAAGGACCTGAACTCCTTTCTCTGAAGACAGCCAAGTTTACATCAGGAAAACCAGCCATGGCAAGCTTCTCCAGAAAAATCAACATCTCATTTTCCCCTCTCATTCTCCTTTTATGCTGTTAGTAACAATCCTCAAGTGGGCCTTCCATGCCCAAAACTACGATGACTCAGTTTGGCCAAGCATTCTCACTTAAAGTGACCACTAATTAACCTACCACAATCCATACCTGGTCAATTTGATAACCAAACCCATTTCTTTAAACCAGTCTCCAGGGCGGATCCCTGTAAAGTCAGCTGTTATGGAGGAGCTTGGGTTGTCAATTCCTGGCTGCAGTGCAAATCCCTCTGCCTTCTGACAAGGTCATTCACCCTGCCAGCACAGACTTTCTAGCTTCTACCACTGGCCTTTGACACAGACTTTCAAGAGACATTTTCATGGGCTCTAGGCCTCTTGCTGGACCCATGGAGGACACTGCCATGGGATCCAGGACCTTGGCTGAATTCTTTGGGTCTCTAGCATGCTGACAGATCTTATGCACTCTTCTGCATTTGACTTTTCGGGCGACTGTTATAAAATAATCCTATGTCCTGTGTTAAATCTATTCCCTTGCAAACCACTGACTACAATAAAACTGGTACTGAGAGTGGGGTCATTGCCTGGCCATGTTGTTTAAGAGCCTTTGGAATTAATTTGGAAAGTTTTGAGAGATTCCCTGAAGAGGTGGCCCTGGGACATTGTAAACTACATAGGAGACTCTGTTCAGAACCTGAAAAATCAGAGTACTGATGAGATGCCGCCACCATCCTAAGATCTGAAGACTTCTGTTGAGAAGGGCTGCACTGGATCCTGAAGGGCTGCTGGATCCCAGGTGCTGTATTCTGTGCTGTGGCAGAAAATTGGTCTGCATTTTGCTGTGTTTGAGATATTGCCTGGGTGACCGAAAAATTTCAGTGCAGTTTAATGTTGGGATGGTGGCACGCTACTATTGAGGGCTTCTGGCTGGATCTATGCTGGAAACGAGAGCAGAGGGTGGTATGTTTTTGAATCTGATGAGAGGAGAGGCTCCAGCGAAGCTGTGGATTACAAGGATGAACCAGAAAATCTGGTTGTTAAGGAACAAGACAATGGAAAAATGGCCTGAGGCCTTTTCTAGAGTAACTGTTGGGGTGGGGGGATGATCAGGTATTTCAGGGATTACTGGATTCTAGTTTTGAACTAACACTGATCCCAAGGGGATCCAAAACGTCACTGTGCCTCTCAAATAAGAGTAGGGGCCTATGGAGGTCAAGGGATTAATGTCGTGTTAGCAAAGGTCCAACTCACAGTGGGTCCAGTGGGTCCAGTGGGCCCCGAAACTGTGCTGCTGTCATTTTCCCTGTTCCAGGAGGTATAATCAGCACAGACACACTTCGTACTTGGCAGAACTTTCCCACTGGTTCCTTAACCTGAATGTGAGGCCCATGATGGTTAAAAGGCAAAATAGAAGCGTAAGAGTTTCCTTTTGCTAGTAAAATGGTAAACCAAAAACAGTAGCACATCCCTAGAGGGACTGCAGAGGTTAGTGGCACTTTGAACAATTTAAAGGTTGCAGGGTATGATTCCCACTACACCCCCATTTAATTCTCCCATTTGACTTATGCAAAAGACAGATGTCTGCATTCTAATAAACATTAAAGTAACACAGCCCCTCACTAAGCAGTGTCTTCTGATCCTCAAGGAATAACATCATTTACCTTGGTTCTGGTTCCTTCCAGGAAAGAATGTTTTTCTTTACAAAAGCCTTAGCATTAGTAATTCAGTGTAGAGCCACAAGCCTTGAGCCAGACAGTTTACCCTGGCAAACTTGATGCTGACCACTCCTAGAGCAACTCACAAGGAATCATCAAGAGACTCACCACTCTCCTGAGCACAGAAGTCTATCTTCCAAGATCCAGCTACTCTCTGACATGGAGCAGCAGAGCAGGCCAGCGGTGTCTCACCTTGGAGCTAACTAACACCAAAGCTTTCAGATTACTCAATCAACAAAATACTGAAAAGATCTGGCTCCAAAACTTGCCCAAATGTAACACCTGGCTAAATTAATCCAGAATCATTTATATGGACCCTGCCAGTGTTTCACCTTTATCAGTAAGCAGTCACAGTTCTAACAGATCTGTGAGAAAGAAGCAGTATTCTGTGGGAGAACACATGCACTTGAACAGGCTTGGGCGTAAAGCCTAGCTCTGCCATTTACCAGCTGGGTAAGTGCAAGTCTCTTGACTTCTGCCATCTGAATTATATGGGTTACACTAACCACTCTGCAGAGCTTCTGCAAGGAGTATATGAAGAATGTGGTAGGTACATATCCAATGAACATTTGTCATTCTTAGACAGTGAATCTCAGTTTAGAGGAAATTTTATCATGGAATAAAATTATCAATTCTCATTAAAAAGCAAACCACAGTTAAAACTGAATTAGTTCTACAGTTTTTAACTTTAACTGAAATGTTTTCTAGTTTCCAAGTCCCAAATGACTGTTATCTGCCTGGTGAAATCCATCAAGGTCTGCATCTCTTATCACCTACTTCCTTCCTGTCCAAACCAAACACATGAAATGGTCTCTTTTGCATTCATATAATCATAGCTTTTCTCTCACGTCAGTAACTTAGTCAACTTGAGCTTTGTTTCACATCTAGCTATTCCTCCTATCGAGTTGGAAACTGTTTGATAAAAGAGTCACAAGTTATTCACCCTTAATTGTAATTGCCTGGCACAATGCCTAGGAATTGTGAAGGAATTCTGTTAGGAGAAATTCCACATAGAGGAAAAATTCCACAAATACACGGTGAAACCACACCAATTTAATAAATGCTGTGACTTCTGTTGGTTTCATGAAAACTGCTCTCAGTTCCATAATCCTGATGACAGCTATGATCGTGGAGCACAAAGCACTTCATAGACTACTTAGTGCCAGGACATTTCACTGGACATTTCACTATCAATACAGTTTATATAGCCCACAGTTAACACTGAATAGGATAGGAACTTTTTATTACAAATATGAAATTAATTGAATTTTAAGCTTTGCTTGCCTTGCCAATTGTAAAATTATCTATATTTTGTCAAGTACTGAATGTTAAATTATAATACTATATGTTACTATTACTATTAAACCATAGTATATCAAAAATAATATGTAGAGACTGCGGCCCTTCCAGGGAGGGCCAGCAGCAGCTCCTGAGATCCAGGCCATGTTGGAACTTAGGACACTGGGAAGCCAAGCCAGCACCTCCCCTCCCTGGTAAGCGGTGGTGGTCTGGCAGACTGCGGCCTTTCCAGGGGGAGAACCAGCAGCAGCTCCTGAGATCCACACCATGTTGGAACTTAGGATGCTGTGAAACCAAACAACCAGCCTGCCTCCCGGCTAAGCAATAGTGAACCTACTGATGCATGGCCTAGAGTCAAACATCCCACTTCCCCTATCCCCCTTCTCTCCCCCGGCCCCCATTAGCAAATGGGAGCCAGAAATCTGAGAGTCTCCTGGGAGGTTGACATAGCAAATAAGGGGGACTTCCTTCTACCATCTCTTTGAAGGCAAATATTTTTATTACTGTTTTGCTCTTTTCTGATTAATGGTACTGCTCTATTCAATATTGTTTTGGTAAGTTCTATAGTGTTCTATATTTCATCTCATTTTGATATACATGATTGAAAGAACAACTATTATAAAGATAACAAAATAAACTGTGATACCTGTTACTGTTATCCCGGTAACCTGCTGTGAAGTTCTGTACCAATTTCACTGTACAATCTTAGTTGGCTTTATTCTGTCTTGTTCTGTTGTGTACTTTCAAAATAAAATTTAAAAAAAAAATCTAGAGAAAGGCCTGGAAAAATCTACACTGAATTATTTATAGAGGCTGTCTAGGATCTTGAGAAGGGGGAAACAAAGAGAAATTGATCAAAGAATACAAAGTTACAGTTATGTGAAGTGAATTTATTCTTGGTAACTATCATACAGTATAGTGCCTATGGTTAACAACACTGTACTTAGTACTTTACTATACTAGGAGGCTAGACTCAAGTTAGGTGCTCATCTTAGTTCACTGTCTGCTACTATAATACTGCAGAATGGGTAATTTACAAACAATAGTAAATTATCTGGCTCACCGTTCTGGAAGCTGGAAAGTCCAAGGGCACGTTGCCAACACCTGATGTGGGTTTCTTGTGACGTAACACACTAGGAGGACAGGTGAGCACACGTGAGACAGAGTTGAAAGGAGCTCAACTCCTCATTTTTATCAGGAATTCACTCACTCACTCAATAACTAAACCAAACTATGATATCAGTATTCAACCACTTATGAGAACAGAACCTTCATGACCTAATCTCTCAAAGGTCCCACCTCTTAATACAGTTACACTGGAAATTCAATTTCAACATGAGTTTTGGAGGGGCCAACCTATAATAGGGTTGTCCTAATAATAATAAAGAACACAAGAGGAAACTCTGGAGGTGATGGGTATGTTTACAACATTTATTGTGTGATGGTTTCACAAGCATAATATATACTCATCTCTAAATGCATCAGGTTGTCTACTTTCAATAAGCATAGCTTTCTGTATGCCAATCACACCTCAATAAAATGCTTTACAGATTTTCTATAGTGATTTCCCTTGGGGTTGGAAGTTTGAGACAGTGGAATTTTTAAATTCCATTTTTACTAATTTAACTCCATATTTACTAATTTTTAATTTTTTACAGTGAACAGGTATCACCTGTAATACAACTTTTAAGGGTTCTTAAAAATCTATCAACTTCTTAAAATTAAGAATTCATCATGGATGAGAAGCTTCTTTGGAGCTGGTTCCCACAGTACCCAATGTTGTTGACTCTGACAGATAAGTTGAAGTGAAACCAATGCCCTTTGTAGAGTTCTGGTACAAGCCTAGTGTTATGGTAAAGTCTCCTGACATCACCACTAATGCATCAAACCTCTTGACAAGCCACCAGGTGCACACTGTAATTTATTTTAAAAGTCCCATCTGATTCTGGTATTCAAACCAGTTCATCTATCCATTGTATTCTGATTAATCAGATTAAGTCATTTTCTAGATTATTGGATATCATGGTTTTTCATAGCCCTGTTTTCAATTTAAAGCAGAAACCCACACAATAAAAACCCAATGCAAAAAATCTTCATTATCCATATGGGTTAGCAAATGGGAATTATGTAGATATGAACGTGAGAGTTTAAACTGGAATCAATAAATCACAAATTAAGCCTTTTTGTATAATATATATTAAAGTCTATTATTTACTAGTAAAAAAATAATTTTGAGTTGAGCTAATTATATACAAGTATAAACTGAAGTAGAATGTTTCTCAAATTGTAAGAATTTTTAGTGACAGGCTGCAGCGGCCCAGGTGAGTCTGCTGGCCAGCGGGCTGAGAATCCATCATATTCCTCCATTACCACCACCACCCCGTTAGGAGTGGGAGCCAGGGATCCGGACATCCCTTGAGAGGCTGACCATAGGCAATGTAGTAAATAGGGGGATTTTCTTCCACCATCTCTTTGAAGGCAAATGCTTTTATCACTCTTTTGCTTTGTTCTGATTAATGGTGTTGTTTTAGCCTGTTTTGTTGAACTTCAATATACATGAAAGTATAGACAGCTATTTTGAAGAGAACGAGAGACGGTAAGACAGCCATTAGTGACTTCCCTACCGTCTGGTTTTGAACCTAAAATGCCTTCCTCATTCTTTTTTTTGGCTTTTTCGTTTTTTATCGGTACCGGGGATCGAACTCATGATTGCCTGCTTGCAAGGCAGGCGCTTGTGCCGCTGAGCTAAATCCCCAGCCCGCCTTCCTCATTCTGTTTGGATCAATTTTATACTATGTTGTTTTGTATGAATTCTCTGTATGCGGAAACATGGACAACTATTTAGAAGAAAACAAGAGACAATATGATAGTGAAGATCTCTAGTTGTCTAGCTTTGAAATTTGTATCTCTTACATTGCTTTCTTAGGTCCTATTTTGTTCTGTTTTGTTGTGTTTAACTTTACCCTCTTTAAAATTAAAAAAAAAAAGAACCTTCAGTGATAATCTAATCTATTGTTTTCACAAGTGAGAAAATAAGACTTGGAGGAGACAGTGGGTTGCTTGAACCAATGCAAAAATCTTATCTGGATGAAAAGTCCACAGTCTACAAGACCCAAGATCAGAATGCAATCTCATGCAGATGTTTGCAAGTGGAATTTAAAAACAAAAGTATATTGTTCAATATTTGTTCAAAAGTTAAAGATTTTAAATAATCATATTTAGACACACATACAGACTGATTGACTGATCTACTAACTGATGTCACAATAGCTAGTTACTTCAGCCTTGTATAGCAAATACATGTCATATAGAACTGAATTGAAACAGAAATAGTAGAAATAGTCACCCTGTAAAGCATCTTTTTAGATTGAAGAGTAAAAGTAGAGGGTTTTTTTTAGTATAAAATAAAATGTACCACTGCCCAGTCTTAATAAAAACATCTATATACAGGTTCCTTTTTTCCCAGTAGACTCTGCATTATGACTACACAATGAAACTGCAGAGCTATCTCTGTGATCTGTGAAAGTCCATGTTTCCTCTAGCTGTAGATTCATCTCCAGTGACATGCATCCTGAACAGATCAGGAATTGTCAAACTGCCAAGTTAATACTGAATTAAAATGCATTTATGCTGTATCAGTTAATACTTTATCAAGACAACAGTATCAAAAAGGTATTCAAACTCTTCTATAAAACAGTGACAGAAAATAGATGCCCTATAAAAACCTACATTGATTACCTCATTCAAAGGGAATAATTTTGACAAGAAAAGTACTATATTACTAGACAAGTTTTTTTCCCTGAAATGATATGAAAGGAAACAATGTCTTCTGCTAGTGATGTTTAATCTCTGGTGGTACATTTAGCTGCAACTGCAAATAAGTAGTAGCAAATGATCTATTGTCATAAAAAGTATTAGTTATAGAGCTATTTATATGTAAGAAATAAATAAATCTTATTTATTGAACAAATAAAATAAGGCATTTTCTGCCCAAGATCTTGGAGAGATCTCTGAAGCTAAACAAAGAGCATGCATACTCAATTGTTTTAAAAAACCTCAACATGACAACTACTGTAGTAATAGTTTTTTGTTTTTTGTTTTTGGGGGGTTTTTTTAGTACCTGGGATTGAATTCATGACCATGCGCTTGCCAGGCAGGCACTTATATCACTGAGCTGGATCCCCACCCCTGTAGTAATAGTTTATTAAGGTATGAATCATTAGTTGATGCCAAAACTCCAGGCTGAATTTTTGACAAGAAACACACAGTCTCAAAATATCTTTCCACAAGACACTTACTAAATGCAAAAGGAAAACAGTAACTTTATGGTTAAAATTGGCAGATTACACCTAAACCAAGTGACAAAATTTATATCACTGGTTATTGGACAAACTGACATCCTATGCCTCCCGATAACACGTATTAAGAGAAAAAGCATCACTTGTATGACATTTCTACCAAAACTGTAAAACCCAAATCATGAGGAAACATAGAAAAACACAAGCTGAGAGTCATTCTACAAAATAACTATCTTGTACTCCTCAAAAATAACAAGCCCAAAGACTGAAATAGTTAAAGAAGACTAAAGAGATTTGATAAATCTAACATGTGATCTGGGATTTTCTTTTGTTCTAAAGAACATTATTGGGACAACTGCCAAAATATTAGTCAGATGTGTAGATCAGATAATAGTATTCTATAAATGTTAGTTTATTAACTTTGATAATGGTACTGTGGTTATCTAAAGGAATACCCTTGCTTTGAGGAACTACACATTTAAGTATTGGGAGGGGGAGTTACTAGGTCTGTAACTTACTCTCAAATGGCTCATGAAAAAATATAAATCTGTATACATACACATGTATAGATAGGTGCGTGAAAGAATAGATGGATGGACGGATGGATGGATGGATGGATGGGTAGAAAGATGAAAGAAAGAAAGACAGCAAAATATAAAATAAAGAATATGTACACATAAAGAACGGTTCCTGTAGTTATTAAGAATTTAAAAATAGCCATCCCTGCCCCTGTGTGCACTCCAGCAGCCACCATGGAGTCTCCTGCAGGTAACCATCAGAACAGGAGGCGGCAGCAGCCCCACCCCATGTGCACTCCACCAGCCATTCAGGAGCCACCACAGGCTGGGAAAAACAGCAGCCAGCCCTGCGCCAGCGCAGCCAAAGGCATCAGATAACCAAAGCCAGAACTGGCCAGGAGACCCAGCTCACTTCAGAGAAATTGTAGCCAATGCAGGAAGCAGGACCCCACCACCTTCTTATTCAGAAGAACCCAGGAATAAGTCAAGACGAAGAAGCAAATGGCAGTCTCTGGCCTCTAACCCAAGCAGAGATAGTCCAGGAGATGTAAACATGGAAGATATCAGGAGTCACACACCTGAAATTTCTGAAGTGATGGCAACTGAAGTAAACAATTTCATGAGGCTATAAAAGAAATTAAAACAAAAATACTATTTCAGGTAAAAGAAGAAATGAAAAACATAATAAAGGAATTGTAAAGGAAAGAAAGTGCTCCAAAGGATATAACTGTATGTATAAGTGTGCAAGATGGATAACCATACTACTGAATTTTTGTTAGTTCATCAGAGTGGTTTGTGCTGTCATTGTTTTGACTGTCTGTTCACTTACTATCCTTTGATTTTGTAACTTGAACAACCACTTGAGATTTCTTACTGTTACTTTTTTTAATTCTGTATTATTCCTACCCTTTTTTCTGTTTTTTTTCTCTAAATAAAAAAAAAGAATTGCTAAGCACCTCTAAAGAAGACATAGATAGGAAAAAAAACATAGAAGAGTATAGCAAAATGAAGGAAACCTTGAATGAACAATGTAAAAAACATTTAGGATACATGAAACAGATTCAAGAAGCTATCCAGGAAATTAAAAACTCCATTGAAAGCTGGCAAAATCACTTGAAAGAAAATGAAGATAGACTTTCAAACCTTGAAGATAGGTTTGCAGCTTGCGGGGAAAGGAAAGATCTCTTTAAAATAACAAGGAAACAGGAAGTAACAATTCAACAGCTGCAAGACAATGCAAAGAAACATAACTTAAGAAAAATGGTGTCAGTGAAAAATCAGGGGTCAACAAAAATAACACTAAAAGTCTATTTACGGAAGTAATAGCAGAAAACTTCTCAAGCATGAGAAATGGATGTGACATTCAGATAAGTGAGGTATATAGAACTCCAGGTAGCCATAATCAAAATAGATCTACACCTATATGTATAATAATCAAGGTCCCAGAAATTCAACACAGAACAGAATATTAAAAGCTATTAAAGAAAAGAAACAGATCACCTATAAAGGAAAACCCATCAGCATCACGTCAGGCTTCTCAACACAAACCATCAAGTCAAGCAGAGGCTGGACTGAAGTACTACTGCAAGTCCTGAAAGAAAATAACTTCCAACCCAGATTGATGTACCCTGAAAAACTATCTTTCACATTTAATGGAGAAACAAGATACTTCCCAGACAAAGAACAACTGAAGGAATTCATGACCACCAAACCAACCCTACAAAGAATACTGAAGGACATTCTAGAGACAGAAAAATGACCACAATTCCGGGAACACCAGCAGAGGGGATCACCGTATGGGGCAGACAGTTGAATGGAGGGTTAGAGAGCCAATGGCAGGAAAATAGCATGGCAGAGACAAGGCAGTGCATGTTGGTCATAACCATTAATGTCAATGGCCTCAATTCACCAATGAAAAGAAACACAGGCAGAGTCAATCAGAAGATAGGATTCATCAATAAGCTTTAAACAAAAAACACATTTAACTCAAAAGAAAATTCACAGACTGAAAGTCAAAGGAGAGAGAACAATGCTCTATGTGATAGGGAACCTGAAAAAAGTAGGAGTAGCTTGCCCATTAACAGATAACAGATAACAGATAGAACAGATAGGAAAGACATGGCATGTTTATACAATGGAAAGCTACTCAGCTACAAAGAAAGTTAACCTCAAGGCTCTTGCAGGTAAATGGATACAACCTGAGATCATGCTCATGAATGAAATGGTTCAGAGTCACACAGGTGAATATTGTGTTTTCTCCCTAGTTTAAAGAACTAAAGGTGTTAGTGGGATCCAAAATGCACAATAGATATTGTGAAAATGAAAGGAAAGGAAATGTCTAAAAGGGGAAGGCAGGGGCCATAGTTAATCTATTATCACATTTTGAAACCTTGTATTGTTTTCATTGTTCTGTTTAGTTTGGTTTTATTCTGTTTTGTTTTGTTTTGTTTTATTATAATTGATGGCATGGACAGCTATTTCAAAGATAACAAAATATATTATGGTAGCCCTTATTGATTTCCTATTATCTGGTTTTGAAGCCCTGTATTGCTTTCATTGTTTTGTTTTCATTGATTTTATTCTTTTTAATTTTAAAGATTAGTAAAAGCCAACAGAACAAACAGAACAAAGCAAATCAAAACAAAGCAGCAAAATTGGCCTGCTTTCAAAGAAGGATACTAGGAAAATAATAATAGCTACCATAATATAGCTTGTTATCTTCACAATAGTTGTCCATTCCATCAGGTAAAGCAAGGTCAAACCAAAAACAAAGCAGAATAAAACCAACTGAAACAGAGTATTAAATAAAGCAAAACAATCAGAACAAAACAAAACAGTGAGAACAATATTGGACTTCCAAGAGAAGATAGAAGGAAATCCCCCATAATTGATATATTGCATATGGTCATCCTCCTAAGAGATGCTCAAACCACTGGCCCCAGAGCGGCATGATCAACCAAACAATATAAGCATTTAGTTGCTCTATGTACCTTAGTTGCTATCAACTCAGCCTGTCCTCTGAACTAGCTGGCTGCTTATGGAGGGGGACCGGGGGAGTTGAACTCAGTTCATGCTCCAGTAGGCTCACAAGAAGCGCTGATTTTTCTCTTCCTAGAAGCCACACAGCTTGCACAGCTTACCAGAAAGGCTGACTGGTTGGCTTCTTGTTCGATCCTCACAGTCCCAGCATGGCAGATTCTTGGGAGGCCCTGACTTTTCTCTTCTTGGGAGCTGCTTGGCTTGCACAGCTTACCAAAAAAGCTGACTGGTTGGCTTCTGGATGATTGATTTTATTCTGTTTTGGTTTTGTTTGATTGTATTATATCTGATGGTATAGGTAGCTACTCTGAAGATAACAAGAGGCATTATGGTAGCCACTGTGGTTTTACTACTATCTTGTTTTGAAGGCCTGTATTAATTTCATTGTTTTGTTTTGATTGATTTTATTCTGTTCTATTTTGCTTGATTTTATTATGCCTGATGGTATGGGCAATTATTTTGAAAATAAAAAGAGGCATTATGGTAACCATTACTGATTTCCTTCTATCTTGTTTTGAAGTCCTGTACTACATTCATTATTTTGTTTTTAATTGACTCTATTCTATTATCATCTTGCTTTGAAGTCCTACCATGCTTTTGTTCTTCTGTCTCTATTGGTTCTATCATGTTGTATCTTATTGGATTTTACTATGTGTGATAGTATAAACAAATTTTTTATGGACAATGAGATAATATAATAGCCATTGTTTATTTTCTGTTATTTGTTCTGAATGCCCTGTAATACTTTCATTCTCTTGAATGGTTTTATACTATTTTGTTATGTTTGATACTATTGCATATGAAGGCATACTCAACTATTTCAAAGAAAGAGACATTATGGTAGCTACTGTTAATATCAGGTTGTCTTGTGGTAAAATACTGTGTTGCTTACATTGTTCTGTTCTGATCTGCTTTGTTATGTCCTCTTTTGTCTTAATCTCTTTAAAAGAAAAAAGGACTATTCTATTTCATTTGGTATTATCTCTTCAAAATAAAAAATATTTTTAGGGGATTTAGCTCAGCGACATAAGCGCCTACCTTGTAAGCAGGCAGTTGTGAGTTCAATCCCTGGTACTGATTAAAAATATGTATTTTTTGATTTTTTTTTATTTAAGGAGAAAAGAAAAAAAAAGTGAAAGGGTACAAGTTATACAGATTCACAGAAGAAAAAAATGAACAGTAGGAAATCGCTAGTTAATGGATTACATATTGCCATCTTAGAAATAATTGTTCAAGTCACAAAATTAAAGCTTGTAGAGTGGACATTCCAACAATGATACTGCAAACAGTTCTGTTCAATGATCCAATAAAACTCATTTCTATCATATCATTTTCTATCTTATACACTTAAATATACATGCAGTTATATAGTTTAGAGCACTTTCTTTTCCTCTCTTTTGTACAATGACTATTACACATTTTGGGTTTCATTGCTCCCACGGTTCTTATTGCTTTTTTGGAAGAGAGTAAAACCAAATGAGACATAACAGAACAGAATCGGTCAAGTCAAAAGGGTGGACATAATAGATAATATAAAAACATAATACAAGGTGATCAACAGTGGTTACCATAATGCCTCCCGCTATCTCCAATAGAATTGCCTATATCATCAGCTACAATACAATTGAACAAAATAGTAAAGAACAAAACCGACAAAACCAAAACATTGGAGACATTGTAGGTCTTCAAAAGTAGATAAAAGTCAATGAGAATGGGCATTATAATGAATCTCATTATCTTCTCAGCTGATGCCTAAACTTTCGAGCCTGATAATATCCATCAAAACAGAATAGGGGAACATCAGTCAAAAACAAGATGGTGAGAGTAATACAGGGCTTCAAATCGAGATAATAGAAAGTCAAAGTGGGTTACTATATTATATCCTGCTATTTTTTTCCCTTTAATGAAACGGATAAAAATAAAAAAGTAAATAATGGAGTGGAGATTGAGAAAAAAGAGGGCATAACATCAAAACAGCGCAGATCAAAACATAACCATTTAAGCAGAATAGTGTTTCACCACCAGATAATTCCGACCTAAAAGTAGTTACCATATTGACTCTTTCCTTGAAGTCCTTGAGTACAACTTCGTATACTGTAGCATTAAGTATATCAAAACAATGTAAAACCATTTAAGAGAATGACAGCATTACAGAGTATTTAGAATCGACTAACAGAAAATGAACAATGGTTTCTGTATAATCTCCTTGTCTTTAAAAGGTTTTTGCTTATACTATCATACATAATAAAATCCAATAAGATACAACCTGTTTAGACCATTGGAGACAGAAGAACAAAAGCTAGATGAGACTTCAAAACAAGATGATACTAAATCAGTATTACCTATTAAGATGTCATTTTCTCTAAAATAGCTGTTCCTATCATCCAATCTTCTCTGTCTCATTTCTGTTGAGCTCTTTTTCTGTCAGTAGCTGTCAGTTTGTCTTCTTCATTTTGTTCTCTGCTCCATTCGTTGTGGCCTCCCCACCACTATTTCTGGGTTCTTTGTATTTTTCTTCTTTTAGAATATCCTGCAATACTTTCTGTAGGGTTGAATTGGTAGTTGCAAATTCCCCCAGTTCCTCTTTATCCTGAAAGCACCTTGTTTTTCCATCAATTTCCAGGGACAGTTGTGCAGGATATCTCAATCTTGGCTGGAGATTATTATCTTTCAAAGCTTGAATTATTTCCCCCCATGCTCTTTGTGATTTGATGGTTTGTGCAGAGAAATCTGCTGTAATTCTGATGGGTGCTCCCTTGTAAGTGGTCTGTTTCTTGTCTCTTACAGCTTTTAATATTCTGTTCTTGTATTGAATTTCTGGAATTTTTATTATTATATGCCTGGGTGTTTCTCTGTTAGGGTTGTAGGTAGCTGGGGTCCTGTATGCCTCATACATCTGAGTATCTTTACCTTTTGCTAAATTAGGAAAATTGTCCTGGATTATTTCTGTGAGTAGCTTTTGTAATTCACTTGTTTGTGTCCCTACTTCTTCTTTTATGTTCTTACTCCTTAAGTTATGGCTCCTCTTATCATCTTCTTGTCTTTGTATTATTGCTGTTTGTTTCTTTGTTATTTTTAAGAAGTTTTTCATTTCATATGCAATGTAGCACCTTCTGAAAGTGATAGCACTGTTAATCCTTCTTTACCTTGTCTTGAAGTCTTGTATTATTTTCATCGTTTTGTGGGCCTGGGTTTTATTCTGCTTTATGTTGTTTTATTTTATTATATCAGATAGCATGGGCAGCCATTTCAAAAATAACAAGATATATTACGGTAGCCGTTTGGGATTTGCTATTGTCTTGTTTTGAAGTCCTTTATTGTGTCAATTGTTTTGTTTTTATTGGTTCTATTCTGTTCTGTTTGGTTTGATTTTTACTATGTCTGAAGGTATCTGCAGCTATTTGGAAGATAAGAGGTATTATGGTAACCATTGTTGATTTCCTATTGTTTTGAAGTCTTGTGCCACTTACACTGGTTTATTTTGATTGACTTTATTCTGTTTTATTTTGCTTGGTTTTATTATCTTTAAAATAAAAAATAAAATAAAATAGCACCCTCCTGAACAACCAATGAGTCACAGTTGATATTAAGGAAGAAATTAGGCTTTATATCTGAATGATAATGACAATACAACATACCAGAACTTATGGGACACAATAAAAGCAGTCCTAAGAGAGAAACTCACAGCAATAAATGCCCACATCAGGAAAACAGAGCAAACACAAATAAACTATTTAATGATGAACCTCAAACTTCTAGAAAAACAAGAGTAGGCTAGGCCAAAAGCTTTTATGAGGGAGGAAATGATAAAGATCAAAGCATAAATTAACACAATGGAAACTAAAAAAAATACAAATAATCAATGAGTCAGAGTTGGTTCTTTAAAAGATTAAATAAAATCAACGAACCCTTCTCCAACCATATCAAAGAAAAGACTCAAATCCATGCAATTGGGAATGAAAAGGCTGAAATTACAAGGGACCCTGAAGAAATCCAGATCATCTACACCTGCTCTAAAAACTTGTATTCTAGAAAGATAAAAAATGCAGAAGAAATAGAAAGATTCCTAGACACACATGAATTACAAAAGCTGAACCAAGAAGATATCAACATCCTAAATAAACCACAATCAATCAATGAAACCAAAAATACAATTAAAAACATACAAAGAAAACCCCAAGCCCTGATGGATTCACTGCTGAATTTTACAAGAAATTTAGAGAAGACTGAATACCACTACTTCTCAAACTCTTTAATGAAATTGAAAGGGAAGCAATACTCCCACATTCATTCCTGGAAGCAAACATTGCCTTGAAACCAAAACCTGAGAAGAACCCAACTAAGAAAGAGAATTACAGGCCAATCACCCTAATGAACACAGATGCACCGGTGATACAGGAATGGTTCCACATATGCAAATCAATAAATGAAATACACCATATCAACAGGGCCAAGACAAAACTCACATGATCATCTCAGTAGATGCAGAAAAAGCTTCTCATGAAGTTCAATACTCATTCATGATTTAAAAAGAAAACCTACAGAAAATTGAAATGGATGATCTTTACCTCAATCTGATAAAAGCCATCTATCTCAAACTAACAACCAACATCATGCTAAATGGACGAAAACTCAAAGCTTTCACTTTAAAAATCATAAACATGACAAAGGTTCACTCTAGTAGTATAATATAGGCCCTCTAGAAAATTGAAATCACTCATTCATTTAACTATAGCTAAAACTAAAAAAATGAAGACAGTATTTCTAAACTGCAGTTTTGAGGGCAATTACAAGAAATATAAGTCAAAGACACCATAAACTACAGGCTTAATTATTAGATATGCATATTATTATTTTTTTGCATATTATTATTTACCCACTATATCTTGCCACTTCTTACTACCTGTAGGGCACAACAGACATGATAGATTACTCCATGGGTGTTTCATAATCACACATTTCACAAATTAAACATCGAATTAAAAAATGGAATTGAAACCTTTACTCGGGGGAACTTGCTTCATTGTTAGAGTGAACCACAGCAAGACTGTGCCACATATGGAATGCTGAACATTCCAACATGACTTTTTTGTTTTTAAGCATATGATCCATTTATAGGTAGTGTATGTAGCAGTAGTAAACACAGGAAGAACCTTAACAGCGCTGTAATACAAAGCCCACTGTTTTCAACTTGCTTACTGCATTAGGCTCCAGGATACCAGACCAGAACATGTTTAGTGTGATCAGACATTTTGAAATGGTCAGTTTTTTAAAAATCCTAGCTGGTACAGTGATATATACCTTTAACCCTATAACTTTGCAAAGCTAAGGCAGGCAGTTTATAAATTCAAGTCCCCACCCCTTTCCCCCCAGGCAATTTAGTGAGACCTTGTCTCAAAATAAAAAGAGTGGTGGGTGAGGATGTAGCTCAGTAATTCAACACCCTTGGGTTTGATCACCAGTACCAAAATCATCATCATCATCATGAAGGAAGGTCCTCTATGTGAGTTAGCAAAAAATAAAAAGGCATCCATTCTGTTTTAATTCTACAAGGAAAGAAACGCGGATCAAGTGGGTTTTTGGTCCCTGTTTCTGCTTTTTTCAGCCCTTTCATTTATAAAGCCCATTTCCTCTGCTCAGTTCATCAAAATACCCATTATTTCACAGAATGAGAAACTGCTCAATTCTAGAATCACAAATAAAAACCAATTAGATCTCAGCAAGGCATGGGGGATGGAGGCACCAGGAAGAGAGAAGTCAGCACCTCCTGTGAGCCTCCAGTGCACAGATGAGAATCAAGGCCTCACCCCACCATCACCCTCCCCTACCTCCCTAAGCAACAGGCCAGTTCCGAGGACAGGCTGAGTTGATAGCACCTGTGGTACAAAAAGCAACTGAATGCTTGTATTGTTTGGTTGACTTTTCAGGTCTGAGGCCAGCAGTCTGAGCTTCTTTTGGGATGATGATAGTATACAGCATAGCAAATATGGGGAATTTTCTTCTATCTTGTTTTTGAGGTCCAATATCGTTCTCACTGTTTTGTTTTGCTTTATTCAATGTTTTGTTTTGTCCTGATTAACTGTTTTGCTTTATTCAGTGTTTTGCTTTATTCAATGTTTTGTTTTGTCCTGATTAACTGTTTTGCTTTATTCAATGTTTTGTGTTGATTGATTTTATTGTTTTGTTTTTGATTTTGCTATATATGATGGAATGGACAACTATTATGAAGATAACAAGGTGCACTATGATAATCATTGCTGTTTTCCTATTATCCTGCTTTGAGTCCTGTACCAATTTCATTGCTGTGTTTTGATTGGTTTTATTCTGTTTTGTTCTGTTGGGTTTTATTATCTTCAAAATTAAAAAAATTTAAAAGCCAATTAGATCTTAAAAGGTAATTCTGTCTCCTGACAGCTCTAAAAGCAAGGTGTGAACCAATGTGTGTACATCCAAAGCCTGCAAAGCCCCCTAGTGTTATCCCATTCTGCACTATGAATAAGGTACTGAGAGGGTAGCAAAGCCAGGACAAAAATTACTTCCTCAGAATGATCCGTAATCCATCCGTGCAAAGTCTGTTAAAACAAGATACTGCACCATATTCATTTAGAAAACATTCACTGACATCTCAGTATGACCAGATACTTCGGTAGGCACTAGGTATTTCATGGTTAGTAAGACAACATTGGTCTTGGCCTCCCAAAATTTATTTTTCATACAAAAGAGGCAAATAAATGGATGATTATATTAAAAGAAAGAAAACCACTTCTAAACATAAACCTGAGTGATAAGGAAGAGGCAGCCAAGCAAAAATGAGAAAATAGAATATTCCAGAAACCATATATAGAGGAGCCTAAAAAGAGACTCTACGAACGAACACATTCTGGCTAAGCAGACACAAAGATGATGTCTTCTCTGTAGAGATGGTTCTATAACCAAGACCCCACCAAAAATCGGCATTGCATACAGCAAAGGGAAGCAACCGCCGTGAGCCGGGAGATACAACAAACCAGAGAATCGGCACCCCCTGGATTCCTAACCCCTGTAAGACTTGAAAATAAGAGAGCAATCTGAAGGGTTATAAATACAATTTTTAAAAATAGAAGGGAAATCAGTGCAAATAAAACTGAAATCAAATAGAATTTATAGAAATAAAAATATAGCCTATGACATTCAAAAGTCAATACAAGATTTTTAAATAATTTTTCCATGCTTCTTGCCAAAACTAAACTAAAAAGTGAGTTATTGTAAAACATACAAACCCATGAAGACAAAGTAAGAGAAGCGAAAGTATAAACAATAAACTTAAAAAAAAAAAAAAGGAACATTTAACTAGCTGGCGAATGAGTAAGCACTGAATCATTTTGGAGTCCTAAGGCAACCAGAGTGAGGTGGGAGGAGGAGGGGAGACCACAAGCAGTAGCCCGTTCCTCTCAAGACCCTTGGACAGGCTCAGCGCTTGAATATTCAGGACTTTTAACTCAGAAGTGAGGGTTGGAGGGTAAGCAGGACCAGCTGAAAGCTTGCAGAAAGACACTTACTGAATCAGAGATCCTCTGCAACCCCAGAAATCTGGAGGTTTCCTTTCTAGGAAGCCTGACTTGCTGGGGAGAGGGTTGGGGGCCCCAGTCAGGATGAAATTGGCTGTTGTTAGAATCTGTCCTGAGAGATACAAAGTCCCTTTGCACAGGCAGCCAAGACACCTTAGCCCCAGGGAAGAATGGGTGGGGTGGGGGGACTGACCAGCACAAGAGAAGGTACCTCTCAGTTCTGACATTTTAGCATTTTTCACTGAAGAAGCTGGCATAAGGAAAGCAAACTGCCATGAGCCCGCAGATACAACAAACCCTGTGGTGAAGCCAAGCGCGTCCAGGCAGCTCTTCAGAACTTACTTTTGAACACATTAAAAAAAAAAAAAAAAAAGCCAAAGGCTATCCAACGTTTAATAAAAGTTGTGAATCTAAAAGTTAAAGACCAATACAAACAAATGGGAGCAAAAGGAATGCCAAGGTAATAGAAAATGGAGATAGGAGGGTGGACAGTATCTTCAGAGGAGTAAGAAAACAAGAAAAGAAGTTATATAAAAAACAATCTATATTTAAGAGCTTTTCAAAATACAAAACGTGACAATACAAAATTTCAATAAAAGGTTTAGAAGTTAAAATTGAAAATTATGCCTGCTAAAATAGAAAATAACAATAATATACAGAACAGGATTACAAAAACAGAGCCAGAGGTCCAAAGGCCTCTGACAAGGAAAGAGCAGAGAGAACGGAAAGGAAGACACTGTGACAGCAGCAATGAAAGGAAATGCTCCTGAACTAAGACTCATGGGTTTGCCAGACTGAACAATGAGAGAAAAAGATTCAGAAGAAACCACATCACTATTTGACTGAGATTAGGCATGACACAAATAAAGAGAAAGCCAGAAATCCAGAAAAGGTTTTTTTTTTGTCGTCTTTTTCCTTTTTATCGGTATCGGGGATCGAACTCACGACCGCCTGCCTGCAAGGCAGGTGCTTATGCCACTGAGCTAAATCCCCAGTCCCCAGAAAAGTTATTTGTATGAAATGCTCATGAGAGTGTTACAGACAGCTAAGTCAGAGAGAAATTAATACGCAATCACAGAGGAACTGGGCCTCAAGAAGTCAGCACGAAAGGTGAAGACATTGAAATTGCGGCTGGAAACAAATCAGAAGCGAGTCAAGCCTCAAGATGGAGATGCAAAAGCCAGGCCTGCAAGTGACACTGGAGATAAACAGCAACCTGAGATATTCTGAAGTGAGTACCACCTGGTCTGGTGAACCCAGACAGGTGAGAGGCACACAGGTGGGTGAGCAGAGCATCTGGATCCACGCTCCCCTCCACTTTCCAGAAATGCCTTTGTTCTTTCCATGTATCCTTGCCATGTGAGCCACGTCCCAGTTAGATCAATATTAGCTAATCAGCTATTTGTACTTGTAATCCTACAGGTTGGTTGTAGTTTGACCCACACTGTACTCACACAGTGATTTTGCTCTTTAAATTACCTCTGACAAACAGTCGCAGCGGGCACTCATCCCAGACCTCGCCTGGAGCCCTGGAGTCACTGCACTCCTAATTTCCAGTAAAATGCTCCTAGCTTCCTCTTTGGCTCATGACCTTGTTCCTCAATACTGTAAGATCACAAACTCTGCATATCTTTGTTCTAGCAGGTTGGGAGTTATTTTTCCCATAACAGTATCATTTATGAAAAAGAAAAGTGAAGGAAACACTCTATTATCCAAATACACGGGAAATGATTAAGGAAGCTGTTAAATACCACAAGACCCAGTTCTATAAAACCATTATGCATGTACTCATAAAAATATATTAAAAGAAACAGAATGAGAATTCACTAGAACGTTATCAGAGACATCTATCTCATCTTTGACAAAATGAATTTCACGATACCAGCTTTTCCATTGAGAACTATTACAAAAGCAAGCTAAAATGAAAGAAAGCAAAGTCAATTGAAGGCACTGAATGAGAGGGGTTAAGATTCAACAGAAGGGCAGTGTGCTGAGCACTGAAGAAATCTCTGCACTGTATTTCTCTTTAGGACCATCTAGCAATTTCCAGTGCGGAGACTAAGTAAAAAGCAACCACCTGCCACTTGCAGCACTCTCACTGGACTGGGGAAACAGAGGATTCAGGGTTTCCATTTGGCCCGGGCAGCACACACCTACAATCCTGCATTCTGGAAGGCTGAGACAGAAGGATCACAAATTTGAGACCAGCTTGGGCAACTTAATGAAACCTCCTGTCTCAAAAGTTTAAATTTTAAAAAAGGTCTGGGGATGGTACTGCAGAGAGGAAAGTTCAACCTTTTACACGCAACTTCTCCTGCAGCCACTGGCTAATTCCTAACAGTGCATACATACATGCAGCAGTTTTCTTGGTCAAGCAGAAAGAAGCTGCTAGTAAGGCCCAGGAAGAGATTCGGGTAGTGTCACAGTACAAACATTGGAGTTCGGAGTGCAGCAAAGAAAGGCCCATGGTAGATCTGACTTTCAGTTGAGTTCTAATTCCACATCATCTCAACTGCTGATGAATCACGATGATCTGCCCCACCACAATGCCTAACAGGAAAAGAAAATCCCCTCTGGAGGAAAATAACATCATCTGCATTGCCAGTCACTTAGGCTTACACACTGAGGTTCATTTGTTTGCTGCAGAGCAAATCAAAGGAGACAATGTATTTTGACAAAAAGAAAAAAGATTTTGCTCCCAGGAACTGGAGGAGTTCATTGGCCTCACATCACCATCTTACCATGCACAGGTGAGTAAGAGTCCTTTACAGTGAAGAACAGCGAAGAGAGAGAGAAGTGCAATCCCTCACACTTGCTTTAGTGTCCAGGCCTCTTCAGCTCAGGGCAGGGGGAGCAGTAGAGATAACAGATCTCCACACCCGCTTATCACTCCCAGCCAGTGATCACATCCAGCCTCTGATTCATTCCTCTGTCTCCTAGAGAGGACCCTAGGCTTCAGTCTCTCAAGACTGGCATCTGCATATTCTGACACTTCTTTTAGGTTGAGGGGGGAGGTGTTGGTTATATGCTTAACAGGAGAAAGTCTAAAGAAACTGATTATCTCTACAAGAAAAAATATAACTTTTAAAGCTCCGTTTTGCTGTGCTAGTTGAATGTGTATCACTCTTTGTCAAAGACAAAATAGTCAACACCCGAAACTTAAAGGTGGACAGGCTTTTTTGGCTTATGTTTAAGATCTCAGTTAGCCAGCGGACACTTGAGAATGTCCAGGAAGTAGAGAGAATGAGGGGAGAAGCTGAGGAAGGACCTACCCCTTCCAGGCCACGCCCCCAGTGACCCACTTCTTCTGATCAGACCACACCTCCTAACAGCAAGGCCACATAACCTACAACCTATGAGTGCATAAGGCCCTTTGGGACATCTAAATATAAACCTTAAGAATCATCAAATATTTTTCATACATAAGGTCAAGGATTTCATCAAAAAATACCAAACACAAACCTCTGAAGAAGAAAAGGGAAGTCCTCTTCCTCCTTCCCTTTTCATCCCACTTAGGCTGCAAGCCTATTGGTTGGTGCCACCCAGTGTGAGGCAGGTCTGCCCACAGTTTGTAGCCTTATATGTCAATTTTCCACAAATATACTCAGAGCTTTACTAATCTGCTAGGTGATTCTTACCTAAGTCAAGCTGACATATCGTAATTCATTATGACAAACAGTAAACAGATTAAGTTATATGCATACAAGAGAATGTGATCCAGCAGTGTAAAAATAAAATGAACTACTGCTAAATGCAATAAAATGAATGACTTTCACACAGAATGTTGGTCAAAACCCGCATTTAAAAGCTCATATATATCATTCATTTATAAGAAGTTCAACAGCAGACAAAATTTATCTATGTAAGAGGGCTCAGAATAGTGATTATTGTGAAGAGACGGTAATGACTAGGAAGTAGTAGATGATTTGGGCTATAGTAATGTTCCATTTCTTGGTCCAACTGGTGGGTAAATGGAGATATTCACTGTACTAAATTTTATCAAATTGAACACTGACAATTTGTGTATTTTCCATATATTCATATTATACTTCAAAAGTTTACAGAAGTGTAAACAGATATTTGGTGTCCAACTACGGGCACATTGTTTTCCTTTCAGACCTTATATTCACCTGTGTTTAATGAGAAAATACAGGTATTACAAAGGGAGTAAAAAGGAAATTTTTTAAAAAGAAAACTGAGATTTGAGATTCCCAACAAATCTAAGTACAGTATGTAATTTAAACACAGTGTAATGAAAACCACTGAGTTGCCAGACGCTGAAACTGATGTCCTAAAGTAAACTCACCCTCCAGGTGGGGAAGAAAGAAGACAATTTTGGAAGTCAAGTTGCAAATAGAGGAGGTTAACGTTTACCTTCAAAATAGCTAAACATGTATGCATGTCTTTATATTCCTATGAAACCCAAAAGCCCACTGCCTTTATTTCTTGAAACTGGTTAATGAGTCTCATCCTCTTCTTGATGTTAACTGCCTTTGTTTACAGAAAGAAAATCGAATACACTCACTATCCAGGAAGTGATAATAAATGGCACCATAGTTTTGTACACAAATTTACCCAATCAAACGAGAAAAGTTGTAGGCTCCTGTGTGCCAACATGGATAACACATTTTGTCTGAACTAAAAACTATTTTAAATATGAATACACAACATAACCTCAGTGATTTTTAGATTGAATCTGTAAGTTTTACAAGGATGAGAGGTCCAAAGAGAGGGGGCTATTACTGTGTACTACAACATCTATCCTTTCTTTTGTCTTTCATTAAACATAATTAATCTTTGTTTTGTTCTGAAAGTAGAAGCTCTAACTTAATTGTCTCTGGTCCCTCAAATTTTGTGTAAAATAACTTGTTCTTTGTGACTCTTCCACTCAGCATTCAAAACAATCTACCATTCAGATGTTTCTATTTTATCTATACTCTCCTTAGGGTCTTCAAACATAATAAAGTGCCTAAATTCCCTTATATCTTTGTATGCTTCCAGAAATTAAATTGAAAGGTAATTCCTATCCTCCCACACCAGTAATTCAATAAAAGCTTCATATTTGCTATGTAACATGACCCATATCATTCTGCCTTCGCCCAAATAGTCTTTATCATTATAAAAACTGTTCTGATTCCCAACTTAAAAAGATACTGGGACCATCACAAAGAAATTATGTGTGTGAGTGTGTATGATACTGAAGATTGAACCCAGGGCTTCACACATGCTAGGCAAGTATTCTACAAATGAGCTATATCACCAGTCCTTTTTATTGAGAGACAAGGTCTTACCAAATTGCCCAGCCTCTCCTGAAACTTAGAATCCTCCTACCTCTGCCTCCCAGGTACCTGATATTGCAGGCATGCTATCCCTAACCTGGCTCCAGAAATTATATACTTCTGAGACAACAGATATGTTAAACCTGATATAAACATTATATAACATATACATATATGGAAACATCACATAACACCCATAAATATGTTTAGCTTTTATGTCTTTATGTATCAGCTAAAATAAATTTAACTTTATAGATCCATGACTTTCACCATACACTAAGCTAAATCAAAATGGATTAAAGGTCTAAATATTAAAGCAGAAACATTAAATCTGCTGAATGACAGGATAGAACTCTTGAAGACAGTAGTGTAGGCAAAGAAAACCCGGATCACACAGGACGTATCAAAAGAATCAACAAGTGTGACCTCGTTCTATTAAAAAAAAAAAACTTTCACACCAAAAGAAACTACCAACAGAGTGAAAAGACAACCCACAGTATGGGAAATATTTTTTGCCAACAGTTCCTCAGACAAAGGACTACTATCTAGAATATACAAATACTCAAAAAAATCAGACCTTTGCCAAAATCAGACCCAAACCAAAAACAGCATCTGAAATGAATTGACACTTCTTGGATAAAAAAATAGAAATGGAAAATAAATATATGAAAAAATGTTCAACATCATTGGTCATTCAAGAAATGCAAATTAAAAACAACAATGAGATTCCATCTCACTCCAGGAAGAACAGCTATTATCAAGAACTTAACCAATAACAAATCCGGTGAGGTTGTGGGAAAAAAGGAATCTTTTCCTCTGTTGGAGAGTGCAGACCAGTGCAACCACTGTGGAAATCAATGTGGAAAATCCTCAAAAAACTTAGACTAGAGGTTCTATTCAACCTAGCTATTCACCTTGCTGTTATCTTCCCAAAAGAATTAAAGGCATCATACCACAGTGATATATGTACACCTATGATTATAGAGATTATGGCTTTTTATGGTTTGTGACATCTAAATCTTGGAAACAGCCCAAACGCCCATCAACTGGTGAATGGATAAAGATGTGAGTTCTTTATACAGTGGAGTATTACTTTGTCATAAGGAAGGATGGGCTAGAGACATTCCTAGGAAAATGTATGCACCATCAGACTGTATTCTTAAGTGAAATAAATCAGACACATGTGTAAATACCACATTGTTTCTCTGGTGTGAGAAATAAAAAGTGTAAATGAGGACCAAAATGTATAACAGGTATAGTGAAATGGAAAGAAAATGTTCAAGTGGGGAGGGAAGAAGAGAGTTAAGAGCAGGAAAGGAAAGAAGGGAAATGTAAAAGAATGAAAAAAGGAAAAAGGAGACAAAGCTTTCATAGGTGGGGGGGATGAAGGGAGGGTAGAAGAATGGGGGAAAAAAACAAGTTAAATGATGTACAAATACAAAGTCCCTATGATGAATGCAATCATTATATATATCTAAAATGCGCCAATAAAATCTGACTGAAAAATAAATTTAATTTTAATGAAAGATATTGGAGAATATGATCAACCTCTTCAAAGGACAGCGTTCAATTGTGTCTTGGACACAACTATTCTCCAAACGACACCTCAAATTCTACACCTTACTGTATTTCAGGCTTTCTTGTGACTCCATTTTGAAATTTACTTGTTTTAGTAAACCCAAATTTTCTCCCCCCTCTGGTAATAACTCTTCTTACTCTTTTATGAATTAATCCTTTCTTATCCCACATGACACTGGGAAGACTGCCAATCACAGTCTAACAACCATGGTACTCATTCTTAACTAAAGCCACTGCACAAAGGAAGGTCACATGATCTGCACAGGGCCAATCAGATTGTCTTTCCTGGAACTTTATAAGCCTGTGCTGGAAAAGCTCCCAGCATCATCAAAGGCAGTGATGGTGAGCCTTTCAGAGACCCAGTGCCAAACTGCAAACCAAAACCCATTTGTATATTGCAAAGTGCCAATACTGCAATTAAACTTGAACACTTAAGTTTTAGTTTAGAAAAAAAACACCTCTGCATTAACATCTTTTGTCTTAAAAAGATACAAACATGCCACAGGTTTACCACCTCTCATCTAAGACTGTAGCTAAGAGGCTGGGAACCAAAAGCCATCCATGGCGTGGCACTACCATCATGCCCACTTCCATAATTCGAAAGAAATGTGCCAGAAGAAGGACAGAATGAAGCCAGAAGCAAGAGAGTAACACAGGAGATGGGGAAAGACAGTCTAATCAATGATCCTGTCACCTGAGTATTGATAGGCCCTGATGTGACCACCAATCTGGAATTAAATTCCTGTTTCTTCATGGTTCTGTTACTGTGAACTGAAGTCTCAAATCACACACACGTACACACACAATCTCTCAAACATCCACACGCATGCGCACACGAATCCAATAATGCCATCACTGGTAGCTACCCACCCTCACCAACTCTGGCTTCCCAGAGGAGCAGATATTGCTCAGTGAGGAAAGCTGGTGAATAAGGGGTCATGAAACCATCTGAGCATCAGATGTCCCTGCCAGCCATTCCCAGCCATAAAAATTGAGTCCGCTCCAGTAATCAAAGATTACCAATCCACATGTTCCTGGAGTTCTTTCTGGGTTATACCCAGATACCAGGCTCTCAGGCCATGGACAATCTTGGACAGCAGGACCGTGCTCTGTGATGAAACACATTGCCTTTCTGTCATAATTTGTATCTTCTTTTGTAAAGGAAATAATTTCCCTTTGGTTAAGAAATAGGTGTTAAAAGCCAGGCATGATGATGTATGTCTGTAATCCCAGCACTCGGGAGGCCAAGGCAGGAGGATTATTGGGGATTCAAGACCAGCCTGGGTTATAAAGTGAGCTCAAGGCCAGCCAGAACTGCATAGTCTCAAAAAAGAAAAGAAAAGAAATAGGTATAAGTGTGTTATTTTGCTCTCAGTGATCCACCAAGGGAAAAAGTTGACCTACACCTAGCACAAAGCATAAGTTTTTTGAGGAAGCCTAACTTTTTCAGTAAGGAGAGCTACAAATGGATGTAACCATGATGGGTATTCATGTTAGATTTTTTTTTTTTTTTAAAAACCCTAATTCTCATCATCAGATAATAATGAGTGACCAAAAGAGGCCAGGCAACTAGGCAAATTAGCAATTGGAGTCTGGTACAACAAAGGCCTGGGTTTAAACCACAGCATGGCAACTGTCTTTAGGCAAATTAAACTTTCTATGCCTCTGTTTCTTTAGTAGTATGCTTCTTTAGTAGAAAGGAAATAATAGGTCTACCATGATGTTTTTATGGGGACAAAATGAGATCATATATGCAAAGGCTCAGCAGAGTGCCTAGCACATAAATTAATAATAAAGTATGCATATAAAATGTTAATTTCATTTTTTCTGAACAAAAATATATAAGTAAATATATACATTCTACAGAAAATGCTATAAAATAAATCCTTGTTTATATTATATTAGCAACTAGCAGGGCATGGTGGCATATACTGTGATCCCAGCACTCTGGAGGCTGATGTAGGAGAATCACCATGAGATTGAGGCCAGTCTACACTAGTGAGTTTAAGGCCAGCCTAAACAACATAGCAAGACCCTATCTCAAAAACAACAACAACAAAAAAGCAATGTAATCAATAAAATATTAACTAATCAAAGAAAAGGCATTTGAATTTAACATTATTAAAATATTAAAAGATCTATTTTTGTTTCTGTCGCATGTAAATACAGGTAGATGCTGGCCTCTCAGTCAATTTAAATCAACAAAAATGTGTTGAGTGTCTTCCCTATATCCGCAAACAGTGAGAACAATACTAAACAAGACAGATTCTGCTCTTTAGCCAGAAAAAGAAAAAATACAAACCAGTTTCCCTGTTTTCCCAATCCAGATAGGTTCTTATATTTTTAAAAATAATATCCATAATTTGTAACTTATAATTTCAACCAGAATCATCTAAAAATTATGTTCACCAAACACATTGAGGCAAATTTGTATGAAAAGAAAATAGAGCTTTATTGAATCTTTCTCTTGACACTATATAATTATAGTTTTGACAATCCCCTGTCATTTCTCACAGTTTATTTCCCCTGAGTTTTCTGTAAAATAGCTATAATTTCTTTTTTTGGTGGCTTGCCAAAATCAATAGACAATTTTATCCTTTATAATTTTTGCAATAAAGTACACTTTAAAAAAGACCATTTTCTTCAAAATGACTGGACCACTTTGTACCTATTAAAATTAAAATTTCTAAACACAAGTTGCAAAAAATTTAACAGGCACAAAATTGAGAAATACTGGACTCATTTCTGTAGTCTATGTATTAAGGTAAAGTAGTACATAACTCTAGATAAATTTCTGTAACATATATAATAGAAATGAAGCATACTAATAAAAACAAGAGGTGTTTGACAATTTTCATATAAATCTCAAAGGTTTTTTTCATAATTTCACATATTTTAAAAGATAAATAACATGCCGTCAAATCAATCATACTAGTAAGTATCAGTAACTTTTTCTGAGTGCTCAAAAAACATAAGACCAAGAGCCAAATTAAATTTACCTCAGGCTCTAATTCTTTTAAATTACTTTATATTGCTATTTTACTCTTAATGTGAATGAATTTCATGCATTCCATGGACTTTAGATTCATACACTGTTTTCTCCTACCCTAGTGACAAGCAAAGTTACAGCAAAATGTATATAAAGTTAATTAGTTTTGTTTATTTATTTAGGGCTTAGTTCCAAAAGCCCTGTATCGGGGTTTTTGGAACACCCCCCCCAAAAGCTATCTAAATCCAAATAAACTGAGTTTAAAGATTTCGTAACTGCCACTATTTTGAATGTCTGAGATTGTTTTGTTATATTTTAGCTACTATCATTTTCTATCACTAGAGTATCAGTGTAATAGGCTTCTATCATTTATATCTAGATATCCTCCAAAAGCCTCATACTTTTAAGCAGCTCTTTAGTGAGGTAGCTGGATTATGGGTGTGTCATATTGGATTATTAGTGTGCAACAACTGGATGTGTCCACTGAATGGTTTAGCATGGGTGTGGGTGATGGGATTATGGAAAAAGGAAGCCTCACTCTGAATGTAGCTGGCACCAACCAATAGGCATATAGCCTGAATGGAATATAAAGAGAAAGAAGGAAAGCAGGCTCCTGCCTCCTACCTGCCACACCATGAACTGTTTCTGCCATTCTCTGCCATTTCTATCTAAATTGGAAACCAGCCAACTATAGACTGAGACTTCTACAAACTGTAAGCTGAAATAAATATCTGCTTTTTAAATTTGTGAGTATTGGGTATTTTGTCTCAATAACAAGAAAGATAACTATGACAGAGATCTTGCATGAAAACAAGGGCAGCCCTTGCTAGATTAATTCCCTTTGTGGTGGAAACAGTAAAGTGATTTGCATGAAGAACTCAGACTGTCAAGTGACCTAATTATGAAAATAAGTGATGCGTTTTACCCACAAGCACAGTGATGACATCGTCAAAATCCTTTATTTATATTTAAATATACTCACCAAAATGTTCTGTATCTCCTTAATAGTTGATTGAATCATTTTTAAAACTCTACAGTGACAATTCTTCTGACTTCCTGAGGAAAAAGGCTATAGGAACATCTGTGATCGTTTCAAATGAATACACGCTATAGAAACTCACAATGCTAGGTCTGTGTTCTCTTTGAAGCACATATGTGATGTAATCAAAAATATGGTGACAGTTTAAATTAAACATATACTACAAGGCACTAGGAGTCTGCTCCCAGCAGTAAAGTTATCTGAGAACCCTTCGTGAGACCTGTGGAGTCTGCACCCAGCAACCCACAGTCATCCAGGAACTGCTGGTGAAACCTGCGGGGATTGGGAGTCCAGCAACCCACAGCCATTTGGGAGCCTTCAGTGAGGCCCACAGGGAGTAGGAGTTCACCCCTAGGGACCTGCCCACACCCAGGAACCATCTCCGAGGGCTGTGGAACCAGGAGTCTGCACCCAGTGACATGCAGTCATCCACAAATCCTATAAGGCCTTGGGGACACAGAGAAGCTGCACCCAGTGACCCACAGTCATTCAGGAACCCTTGATAAGACCCACAGGGACTTGGAGACCACGCCCAGAAATATGCAGCATATCCTCAGTGAGGATAGCAGGAAGTGGGAGTTTGCCCCCAGCAACCTGCCCACAGCCTGGAACCATTTTTGAGGACTGCCAGAACTGTGAGACTGTGCCTAGCAACCCACAGTAATAAAGAAACACTCAGTGTGGTCCATGGGGTCAGGGAAGCTACATTCAGTGACTCACCCATACCCAAGAACCATCTCTGAGGGCCGCAGGGACCAGGAGTCTGTGGCCAGAAATCCTAGCCATAAACAACCCACTGGGCAGCGAAGCCCACTGCCAGACAGGCTGCCAGCACAGGAAGCAGCTAGGACTTGGCATCTGTCTGATTCAAAGGAACACAGGAAAAATGCCAAAACAAAAGAACAAAATGCAGTCTCAAACTTCCAGCTCATCTAGATAAAGTCCAGGAAATATAGATATAGGTGACATTGGACATCAAACACCTGAAATTTATGAAATGATAACAACAGAAGTAAAGAAACAACTCTAGAAAGCTGTAAAAGAAAAATGATGAGGAATATTTTCTCAGGTAAAAACAGAAATGATAAATATAATGAAATAATTGGAGAATATATATAAAGAAGACATAGATTAAAAACAGAGGAGCATGGGAAAGTGTTAGAAACCTTGAAAGAACAATACAGGATTCCCTATCCAGGAAGTCAAAAATTCCGTTGAAAGCTGGGAAAAAAAACACATAAATGAAATTGAAGACGGGTTCCCAGACCTTAAAAGACAGGATTGTGGCTAGGAATCATGAAAGGAAAGATCTCTTAAAAATAACTAGGAATCAGGAAATAACAATTCAACAGCCGCAAGATGATGCAAAGAGAAACAATAGAGGGCTGATAAGTATCAATGAAAAAGGAGACAACACAGATGACATAAAAAGACTATTTACAAAGTAATAGCAAAAAATTTCCCAAACATGAGAAAAGAAGCTAACCCACAGATAAGCAAGGCATATATAATCCATTAGTCATAAGCAAAATAAATCTACCCCTTGACATGTAATAAACATGACCCTAGAAATTCAGCATAAGAACACAATATTAAAAGCTGCTAGAGAAAAGAAACATATCATCGATAAAGGAAACTGCATTGGGATCATAGGAGACTTCTCAACACAAACCATCTAGTCAACAAGAGCATGAAGTGAAGTACTTCAAGTACTAAAACAAAGAAGTTCAACCCAGATTGATGTATCCTGAAAAACTATCTTTCTAAATCAATGGATAAATAAGATACTTCCATGACAAAGAAATGAAAACGTCATGACCACCCACCCAACCAAGCCTACAAAGAATACTTAAAGATATTCCAGACAGATAAAAATAACCACAATTTCAAGAACAACAAACGAATGAAGTCAACAAGAAGGATAAGCAATTAAACAGAGAGTAAAAGCATGGAACCAACAGCAGAAAGACAACATGACAAAGTCAAGCCAATATATGTCACTTGTACCCATCAGTGTAAATTGCCTCAATCCATTGATCAAAAGGAACAGATTGGCATAATGGATCAAGAAACAACATCCAACCATTTGCTGTATACAAGAAACACACTTAACTCAAAAAGAAACAGAGACTGAAAGTCAAAGGATAAAAAATAATCTTCTACACAATACGAATCCAGAAAATGTAGGGGTAGCTAGTCTCTTTCAGAGAATGTGAACTTCAAACCAAGAATAAGCAAAAGGGGACTTCTGGGAGAACATGGCAGGCAGATAACAGCAGCTATGGAGGCTCTCTGAAATAGCCAGCTTAGATTCCAGGAATGGTGTGAGGAATCCTAAACAGGGGGAGATATACACTGTCGACCCAGGAATGAACTAAGCTGATAGAAACCCACTGGAAATGCAATCCCAGTGCTATGATTGGAACAGCTAAAGTCTCAGTGCTGAAGCTGGAACCCGTGCCACTGGAAACTGTAGCCTGAATTTCCTGCCACCGCTGCTATATCTGAATTGGCACAGCAGAGATAGAGATATAAAAGCTCTGAGAGTGGGAATCAGCTAAGCAAATTGAGAGCAGAGCCAGCAGGGAGCCCCGCATTGACCTGCGGTGAGTGAGAGGAACAGGGACCCTTCCACAGACTAGGAGGCTCCAACAGAGGACATTCTGGGAACAGGCAGACTAGCCGGAACAGGATACTGCATATTCCCCTCTCAAGTGAGATTCATGGGGAGCACTTGACCTGGGTGATGCCGTGGACTAAGACCAAGTAGGCTAGCCCAAACCAGGTCCCTGCACCTGGCAGTGCACCCTAATGCAGTGAAGCCTTCAACAAGTTGACTGGCCTGGAGCAGCAGGCCCAGCATAGGCTGCCCAGGTCTGTATCTCCCTAGTACACTGCAGTGGGTGGGAACACCTAGCCAGCATGATTCAAACAACCTGTACCCAACAAAGAAAGAAACTGGGCCTCCTATATATGCTTGTATGGAAGGAACAAAAAGTATGGGAAGAAGGAGCAACAAGAAAAGGTCCTCAGCCCCCATCCTGAGAACACTGATCCAGGAAAGGTTAATGCAAAGGAGAATGAGGACAGAAAACATGCAATATCAGCCACGGCACCAACAGACATAAAGCAGTATCTCCGGGACCTCACAGACAAGTTCAAAAGTGAAGTATTTACCAAGTAAAGCAAGATATAAGTAGAATAGTTAAAGAAATGCTAAGCATCTCCCACAAAAAAAAACAGATGAAACAGATGGTGGAATGGAAGAACAGAAAAAAAGGGGAGAATTGTTTGATGGAGAAAATAGAGAAAACATAGAATACATGAAGCAGGTTCAAAGAGATTACTAGGAAACTAAAAACTCTATTGAAAGCTGGCATAACAGCTTGAAAGAAACTAATGATAGATTATCTGAACTGGAGGACAGATCTGTAATATGGGAACATGAAAGGAAAAACTAAAGTAACAAGGAAACAAGCAGTAACAATACAAAGGCTAGAAGATGATAAGAGGATCTATAACTTAAGAATTAAGAATGTAAAGGAAGAAGCAGGGATAAAAACAAATGAACTGCAAAGGCGATTCACAGAAATAATCAAGGAGAGCTTCCCTAACATAGTAAAAGGTAAAGAGAGATGTACGAAGCATACAGGACCGCAGCCACCTACAACCCAAACAGAACTACACCCACGCATATAATAATCAACATTCCAGAAATCCAATATAAGAACAGAATATTAAAAGCTGTCAGAGACAAGAAACAGATCACTTGCAAGGGAACACCCATCAGAATTACAGCAGACTTCTCAGCACAAGCCGTCAAATCACGAAGAGCGTGGGGCAAAATAATTCAAGCTTTGAAAGACAATAACCTCCAGCCAAGATTGATATATCCTGCACAACTGTCCCTAGAAATTCATGGAAAAACAAGGTGCTTCCAGGATAAAGAGAAACTAAGGGAATTTTCAACCACCAATTCAACTCTACAGAGAATATGAAAGGACATTCTAAAAAAGAAAAATACCAAGATTCCAGAAACAGTGGCAGAGAGGCCACAATGAATGGAGCAGAAAGTGAAATGAAGAAGACAAACTGGCAACTAAGGACAGAAAAAGAGCTCAACAGAAATGAAGCAGAGAAGGTTGGATGGTAGGAACAGCTATTTTGGAGAAAACAAGACATCATAATAGCTAGTGCTGATTTAATACCATCTTGTTTGGAAGTCCCACCAAGCTTTTGTTCTTCTGCCTCTGTTAGTCTTAACAGGTTGTATCTTATTGGATTTTATATGTGATAATAGAAACAAAAACTTTTATAGACAAGGAGATTATACAAAAACCATTGTTCATTTTCTATTAGTTGGTTCTAAACACCCTGTAATACTGTCATTCTCTTGAATGGTTTTACATTGTCTTGATGTTTGATGCTACAGTATACAAAGTTATACTCAAAGATTTCAAGGAAAGAGACACTATGGTAACTACTTTTATGTCAGCATATCCTGTGGTGAAACACTGTTTTGCTTAAATGGTTATGTTTGACCTGTGCTGTTTTGTTATGTTCTCTTTTATCTGAATCTCCTTTTTTATTATTTTTATCTTTTTAATTAAGGGAAAAAATAAATAAAAAACAGCAGAATATATTATAGTAACCCACTTTGATTTCCTATTAACTTGATTTGAAACTCTGTATTGCTCTCACCATCTTGTTTTGACTGATTTTACTCTATTCTGTTTTGCTTGATAGTACCAAGTTTGAGAGTATAGGCAACAACTGTGAAGACAATAAGATTCACTATGATGCCCATTCTGGTTTGACTATTATCTTCTTTTGAAGTCCTGTAATGTCTCCAATGTTTTGGTTTTGTTCTTTATTGTTTTGTTCAATTTTATTATAACTGATGGAAAGGATTTTGTCCCAGATGGGACACTGTAGCCGGTAAAGCTGTGAGGTGAAACCAAGGGGCTCCATCTTCCCTGACCCTAGAAATTCACCTGTGGTGCAAAATGAATACCAATGGGCTACTTGTGCATCACTAATGCCCCTTAGGCACCACCCCAAACCTAAGCTACATGTATGCTCCCACACCACGTGTCTGCCAGAGAGAATGCCAGCCCCCAAAGACAATGCCAGACCCATGAGGGTCAGGGGGTCTCTCCTCACATTCTTAAAATAAAGGTCTTTTATACTTCATGCTTCTTATCTTTTCAGCTGTGCCAGAATTCTATCATATGGTGCCGTGTGACTTGGATCAGCAGGCGAGTGACTTCTGGAATCCCCATTCTGAGTCCCCTGCTGATTCACGAACTGGACTGCATCCTGGATTAATTCCTCACTTCTCAACACTCGGGAGCTGCTAAACTTGTCGCTGCTGGTTTGCAAACACCAGTCTAATTCACTTACCACAGGTGACCAACCTCTGGAGATTACTCAGCTGCTGAGCCAGGCCCCACACGGGTTTTCTCCCAGTTCCCTGGACTCGAGTGACACTCTCACGTCCTTAGACAGCCCAAGGCAGAGCCTTTCTCCATGGGCCGGGCCCCACGCTGGAAAGCTCTCAAGTCCTTTAGAGCTTTTAAGTTCTCACGGGCAGAGCCATTACTGAAATCCACGGGAAATCCACTCATGTTATTGGTGACAGCCAACTACCACGAGCTTTGGAACTAAATTACCGATTACCATTCAGTCTATGAGGTAAAGGTGACGATCTAACCTGGTTAGGCCACAGTCCGTTGCCTCACCTAACAGTGACTCCGTAGGCCAGGCACCACACCAGATTTTATCTTCAGAACCACTTCCTGTCCCCCCAAAAAACCATACCTATTTATAGTTTATCACACTGATGACAAATTTACAAAACTCTCTGTCTTTGGGCCTTTGAGAATGTGCCCTCTACTTTCCTCCCTGCTTCCCCTCCCCACACTGCGTGCCGACCCGCTTTCCCACCGATGGGAGGTGTGCCCAAACAGTGTTGAGAGGTTCGTGCAAACTGCTCTGGGCCTCATGTGGTGCCCCGGCTCCGCACCGGATCCTGGCTCCACGCCGCACCCTGCGCCCCACACGCCCTGTGCCCTGTGCACTCCGCCCGCCCCACCACCCCGCGCATTCTGCTTATACCGCCCCCCACCTGGAACACTCCACCTGCGCTCTGCGCATCTCTGGAGCAGTTCCAGCTCCGCCCCACCTGCTGCACCCCAGCCCGCACCCCACCTGTCACTCTGTGTGCACTGCCCCCACCCTGGGTGCTCCACCTGCCCTGCACATTCCACCCTCACCCTGCGTGCTCCACCCACCCTCTGTGTTTAGTCCCCACCCTATGCGCTGCGCATCTCCCAAGCAGTGCCAGCCCCCACCCCCAAGTGCAAGCGCCACTCTGAGCACAAACACAGACGACCGGCAGCTCAGCAGCTCAGAGATGCTATTTCTTGGTCCACACCAGCCTTTTTTACATTCTCAAATCATTTAATCAAGGTTTATTTGAGTTAAATAAACCAAGATAAAAAGACAATAACAAAACTTTGGCTGATAAACAGGGAAGTAGCCACCTGGTAATTTTACCAGCCTTGTTTATCAATTAAAGCCTTCAATAATCTCCATAGCCTTATATGAGATATCTCAACTAAAGTTCATATGACTAAGACAATTCATTGTTGCTGATCTGATGATGTATTCATACTTTCAACTATAAAATTCTAATTGTTTCTTCTGCCTTTTTCTCGTGTTCCAGCCATGACAAATGTTTTCTTTCAGATCCAGACATACACTTAGAGATGTTTCACAAATTTCTTCGGCGTTCAAATGTTAAAATGCTGGTGGTTGATATTAAGCTTACTGCCTATATTGTGCTGTACTGCGATCAATCTTCTAAAATGCTCATAGTTGATAGCCATTTAATGTTCTATGTGAAGCTTACTGCCTATATTACACTGTACTGTTACCAATCTCGTAGATGTTTAACAACTAGAATTAAAAGGTAATTATAAATTCCTTTTGCTGGAAACCACTAGATCTTTCCCAAAAAAGAGGTTATATGAATGCAAAACAACAAGACCAACACTGGGACTGACGGCAAATTAAGCCTTTCCCAGCCTGTCCATCTGCCCTGGCTCAGCCCTCCACTGAGCCATAATTAAATGACACCGTAGCTGATCTCTCTCCTAATTAAAAAAGGCAAAAATTAATAAAACAGGCCATCCTCCAAAAATCAGATGGCATTATACATTTTAATAACACAAAGAGATACTTATATATGACATAAATGACATCAGTTCCTAAAATTCCCTGGACCTTGTCCTCTGTATGGGAAGCCATTACTAAAATTATAAATACCCTGTTGATTGTATTTGACTCCTGCATACTTAATTAAATTCTACAGATACCTTCTACTGTAGACCAGATCCGAAGACAAAAGGCAAAACTTGACCCTCAAACTCCACAGAGACCTCCTTAATATGGCTTTTGGTGTTTTCAACAACAGAGATAAAAAAAAAATATTTTTTAACAGTGACACTTGGAATTCTGAGACAGGTAAACCTACACAAGGTGGAGCTGCGTGCCCCCCCCCCATGGACCATGCCTCAAATGCAGCAGAAAGACATTGGGCAAGAGAGTGCTCCATTCTGGCGTTCCTTTGAGACCTTACCCCAGGGCTACTGGACTGTCCTAGCCACCAGAGAGTGGGTAAGCCATCCTAACTTCTAGCCCTCACAGGAAATGCCAACACTGCCAAATACATTGCTGACAGATCTGTTTAAACTTGTTACTGAAGACTGATAGGGCTCAGGGCCAACAACAGCCCCCATTAAGGTGTCCTCACAGTCCCAAGTCCCACGAAAAGTCTTACTAAAATAAGACATTTTCTATGTCTTACTCTATGTGGACATAGAGGCCATGTATAGGGCTCTTCCTGAACTTTCAGGCTGCTATATTAAGTTCTCAGTCTCTATAGGGGGTATTGATGGCTAACCTATGCCATTTACAAACAGGACCTATTCCATACAAGTTCCAGAAGGGTTCTTCCCAATCCACCCAGTGGTGCCAAACTCATATACCATGCTCTTTCACATCCTTCCCTCCACCACTCACTTTACAGTTCTAAATCTTAAAAATGCCTTTTTATTCTCTTGTGTTTATACAGACTGACCCAGACACTCTGAGGTCTCAACAGCCTATACCTGTTATCGCTAGTAAACCTCTCCTCAGGGATACATAGCATCTCCTTCCTTTCCTATTCACCAATTTCTCAGACACAACCCTGGTCAAGACTGACAGATGAATTTTGTCTTCTCACTTTGTTTATACTTTTTCAGGATAAATAAAAGCTTTTCCCACAACCAGGGAGACTGCTAATATACTTACTAAAGTCCTGTTACAGCAAATCATCACTAGGACTACAACCAAGTTAGAGCAACCCATACCTGGTCTTCTTGACGACCTCAACAGCAGTCAAAGTTGCTAGACTGCCATCCTGGCTCCACATCACTCAGGCTAAATGGTGCCCTTCCAGCCCTAGATTTAATCATAATTTTGTCCACTCATCTCCACCTCACCAAGGCCTCACAGCCACAACTCTCAGGCTGTCATGTTTTGTTATCCAGGTTGGTTCCTAATTTCTTATCCTTTTTACAGCAGGACTCTCAACAGTATTTCCTAAAGATTCTCACATCATGCATACCAGAGACAAGCCTTACCCACCTACCCTCTTAACTTTTACCCTTTCAGATGGAAAATAATCACCTCTCATAACTTCTAACCCCTCCTAACCCCATATTTTTCAGAATTCTACCTTACCATGGCAATGATTCTACCTCAACATGGTTCTGATAAAATCAAAGGCACTTTTCCTTTTACCTCACCTGGGTTCTTAAATATGATAGTGGCCTCCTCATAACATCTTGTCCCTTTGTTTTTCCAGTCTAACATATGGGCATTCACCAGTGATAAAGTTGTCCTGGTTAAAACACCTGGCACCAGCTTCTACATGGGCATCAACCTTCATCCCGTCCACACTCCTAAACCCCAGTACAGCGCCCCCTTCCAGCAGGAAGCAATAAAAGAAAGAAAATCTTCACCCTTTTTCCTAATAATCAAAAGATGGGAATGAAAGGATTTTGGCCCAGATGGGACACTGTAGCTGGTAAAGCTGAGAGGCGGAACCAAGGGACTATATCTTCCCTGCCCCTAGGAATTCACCTGTGGTGTGAAATGAATACCAATGGGCTACCTGTGCATCACTAATGTCCCTTAGGCACCACCCCAAACCTAAGCTACATGTATGCCCCCACACCATGTGTCTGCTGGAGAGAATGCCAGCCCTGGAGACAATGCCAGACCATAAAGGGTCAGGGGGTCTCTCCTCACATTCTTAAAATAAAAGCCATTTATATTTCATATTTCTTATCTTTTCAGCCACACCAGAATTCTATTACTGATGATATAGGCAATTCTTTTTAAGATATCAAGAGGCATTGTGGTAACCATTGTTGATCACCTTGTATTCTGTTTTTACATTATGTATTATGTCCATCCTTTTGATTTCACTGACTCTGTTTTGTTATGTCACATTTGGTTTTACTCTCTTCAAAAAAAGTAATAAGAACTGTGGGAGTAATAAAACCCAAAATGTGTAATTGTCATTGTAAAAAAGAGAGGAAAAGAAAGTTCTCTAAAGGATATAACTGCATGTATATTTAAGCATATAAGACAGATGATCATATTTCTGAGTTTTTGTTGATCATTGAACAGAACTGTTTGCAGTCTCACTGAGTGTACACTTTACATGCTTTAATTTTGTAACTTGAACAACTATTTCTGAGATGACAATATGTAATCTATTAACTAGTGATTTCCCACTGTTTATTTTTTTTGAAATTCTGTATAACTTGTACCCTTTTTCTGTTTTCTTTTTCTCCTTAAATAAAATTTAAAAAAAAAGAATGAGCAAAATAGCTAAAGAAGGTCACTACATACTTGTTAGAGAAAAACTTCAAGAGGAAGAGACAACAATCATAAATATATATACCAGATATGGGAGTACCCAACTATGTAAAACAAGTATTAACACAAATGAAAAATCAGATAAGCAATAATATAATTATAATAAGAGACTATAACATCTCATTGTCACAACACATCCACTAGACAAAAAAATCAGCAAAGAAGTAACAGAACTGCATCAAACTTCTGAACAAATGGACTTAGTAGATATGTACAAAGTATTCCACCCAACAACATTAGAATATACATTCTTCTTGCCTGCACATGGGACAGTTCCTAAAATCCACAACACATGCTCAAGTAAATGCAAAGGAATTGAAATTATCCTATGTATATTATCTGAGCATGGTGCAATGAAATTAGAACTTAATGACAAAAACTGAAAAGGTCCATAAACACATGGAAATTAAATAGCACCCTACTGAGCAACTAATGATCATATAAGAAATTACAGAAGAAATTGAACAATATATACAATCAAATGAAAATATAACATAACAGAACTTGTGGGACACAATGAAAGCAGCCTGAGAAGGAAATTTATAGTGGTGAATTCTCACATCAGAAAAGCAGAATGAGCACAAATAAACAACTTAATGCTGCACCACAAGCTTCTAGAAAAAGAACAAGTCAAGCCCAAAGCACATAAAAGGGAAGAAATTATAAACATCAAGCAGAAATAAATGCAATTGATACTAAGAAAACAATACAAAGAATTAATGAATCAAAAACTTGGTTCTTTGAAAGAATAAATAAAATCAATAAAACCCTAGCCAACCTTATCAAAAAAGAAAAGAAAAACTCAAATTTATGCAATAAGGAATGAAAAGAGAGAAATCACTACATATTCTGTTAAAATACAGGAGATCATCAATACCTACTTTGAAGCTTTTACTCTCATAGGGTCAAAAACACAGAAGAAATGGACAGATTCCTAGAAATATATGAATTACCAAATTTGGATCAAGAAGATATAAAGCTTCTGAATAACCCAATGTCAGTTAATGAAATTGAAAACATAAAAAATTAGGAACAAAAAAAGCCCAAGTTCTGATGGATTCATAGCTGAATCCTATAAGAAATTTAGAGATGATTAAATACCAATACTCCTCAAACTCTTTAATGAAATTGAAAGGGGAGCAATTCTCCCTAATTCATTCTGGGAGGTAAATATTACCCTGATACCAAAACAAGGAAAATACCCAACCAAAAAAAGAGAACTACAGGCCATATCTCCCTAAAGAACACAGATACAAAAATTCTCAATAAAATACTGGCAAACAGAATGCAGCAAGTCAACAAGAGGATTATACAGTACGATCAAGGAATGCAGGGATGGTTTAACATATGCAAATCAATAAACATAATAAACCTTATCAATACAGCCAAAGATAAGAATCACATGGTCATTTCATGTGCAGAAAAAGCTTTTAATAAAGTCCAACACTCATCCATGATAAGAACCCTATGGAAAATCAGAACAGATGGTCTCTTCCTCAAACTGATAAAAACTATCTATGACAAACCAACAGGCACATCATATTAAATGGTCAAAAATTGAAAGCTGTCACTCTAAAATCAGGATAAAAACAAGGATGTCAACTATCACCATGCCTATTCAATATAGTTCTGGAAACATTAGCCAGAGCAATTAGACAAGAGAAAGAAATAAAAGGAAAAAAGATAGGAAACATAGAAATTTAAATTATCATTATTTGCAGATGACATGACATTCTACATAAAAGAACCCCAAGACTCCACCAAGACTTCTAGATTTAATATGCAAATTCAGTAAGGTAACTGGATATAAAGTAAACACTCAAAAATCAATAGCATTCTTGCACACAAATGACAAACTCACTTAGAAATTAGGGAAACAACATCCATCACAATAGCATTGAAAAAAATGAAATACATAGGAATCAAACTAACAAAGGAAATAAAAGATGTATATGTTGAAAATTAAAGTACTGTTTAAAAAGAAATTAAAGAGGAATTCAGAAAATGGAAAGATATTCCTTGCTCATGGATAGGAAGAACCAACACTGTGAAAATGGCCATACTCCCCAACCACAGATGTAATGCAATCCTGATTAAAAAAAAAAAAAAATATATATATATATATATATATATATATATATATATATATATACCATTAGCATACCACACAGATCTAGAGAAAACATTTCTAAAATTCATATGGAACCATAAAAGACGTAGAATAAGAAAAGCAATTCTAGGCAACAAAGGCAAGGCAGGAGGCATTACAATCCCAGTATTGAAATTATACTATAGAGCTGCTATAATACAATCAGCATGGTATGGGCAAAAAGCAGACCTTGAGGATCAATGGAGCATAACAGAAGATACAGACACAACTACAAACACTCTCAGCAACCTTATCTTTGACAAAGAGGCCAAACGTTCACTGGAAGAAAGACAGACTCTTTAAAAAGTGGTGTTGGAGGCGGGTGCCCACTTTTGCTGGAGCCCAGCCTGTTTGGGACCCTGGCACCATTTGGGTGCAGTGGAACACCTAGGCGGGTCTGAGGCACCTGTATCCGCCTGCCCATGTGTTTGGAGGACTGTGGAGTTCTAAGTAAGCAGGCGAGCACCACCAGTTCCAGAGGCCCAGCATCCTGGGGTAAGTGCCCCACACACTTTCCCCCAAGCCCCGCTTGTTCAGGACCCTTGAGCCTTGCGGGTACAGTGGATCAGCTAGGCAGGTCTGAGGCACCTGCCTCAGACTGTTCTGGCTGTCTGCCTGTTCTGGCTGGGCTTGGAGAACTGTGGAGTTCTAAGCAAGCAGGTAGGTGCCCACTTTCTCCAGAACCCAGCCTGTTTGGGACCCTCGAACCTTCTGGGTGCAATGGAACGGCTAGGCTGGTCTGGGGCACCTGCATCCGCCTCCCCGTGTGTTTGGAAGACTGTGGAGTTCTAAGGAAGCAGGTGAGCACCACCGGTTCCAGAGGCCCAGCGTCCTGGCGTACGTGCCCCGCGCACTTTCCCCCAAGCCCAGCTTGTTCAGGACCCTCAAGCCTTCCAGGTGTACTGGAACAGCTAGGCAGGTCTGAAGTACCTGCATCCACCTCCCTGTTCCAACTGTGCTTGGAGTACTGTGGAGTTCTAAGCAAGCAGGCAAGCGCCACCAGTTCCGGAGACCCAGGGGTTTGGGGGAACTGGGTGCCAGAGTCCCAAGAGCTGCAGGCATAGAAGAGGATTTCCAACAGACCCTGAGGAAGCTTTCAAATAACACTTGAAACAAAGAAATTATAGGGAAATGACAAAATGAAACACCAAATTACAATCTCAAACCTCCAGCCCATCCCAAGAAACCTTAGGAGCGATGTATGTAGAAGAAAATATATGCCATACACCTCAAATATCGGACTTAATAGCAACTGAAATAAGCAAGCAACTCTGGGAAGCTTTAAAGGAATTCAAACTAGAAATAATCTCCCAGGTAAAAGAAGAAATGATAAAAGAAATGAAAGAGATGCTGAACATATCTAAAGAAAACACAGTTAAAAAACTGGAGGAACTAAAAAAAAGATAGAATCCCTAGATGAGCAATATAAGAAACAAACAGAATAGATAAAGCAGATGCACAGAGATATACAGGAAATCAAAAATTCCGCTGAAAGCTGTAAAAACCGCCCCAATGAAAGTGAAGATAGAATTTCAGACCTTGAAGACAGGATTTCAGCTAGTGAACAGAAAAGGAAAGATCTTTTAAAAATAACAAAGAATCAGGAAATAACAATTCAACAACTGCAAGACAACACAAAGAAAAACAACATAAGATTGATAGGGATTAATGAAAAAGAAGGGGATGAAATAAAGGACATCAAGAGGATATTTAGAGAAGTAATAGCTGAAAATTTCCCAAGCATGAGATCGAAAACCAACATCAGGTTCAGTGAAGCGTATAGAACTCCAACTAGTCATAACCAAAATAAAACTATACCCAGACATATAATAATCATCATCCCAGAAATCCAACACCAGAATAGATTATTAAAAACTGTCAGAGAGAAAAGACAAATCACTTATAAAGGAAAACCTATCAGAATCACAGCAAACTTCTCAGCACAAACAATAAAGTCAAGAAGAGGATGGAGTGAAGTATTTCAGATCCTAAAGGAGAATGATTTCCAACCTAGACTGATGTATCCTGCAAAACTATCATTCAAAAATCAATGGTAAAATAAGATACTTCCATGACAAAGAATAGCTGAAGAACTTCATGATCACCAAGCCAATCCTGCAAAAAAATATTGAAAGACAGTTTACATACACAAAGGAAAAAAACCACTAAGCAAAGCAAATAATTAAACAGAACAGAAAGTTAAAAATGCAACAGCAGAAAGATAACATGACAACAATAAACCAACATATAACAGTTATAACCATTAATGTAAATAGTCTCAGGGCACCAATTAAAAGAAACAGACTGGCAGAATGGATAAAGAAAAAAATTCAACCATATGCTGTTTACAGGAAACCAATCTAACCCAGAAGGATACTCACAGACTGAAAGTCAAAGGATAGAAAACAATACTTCATGCAACAGAAATCCAAAAAAAAAGCAGAAGTAGCCAGTCTGTTTGCAGACAATGTGAACTTTAAACCAATGATAATCAGAAGAGACAAGGTCACTACATACTCGTTAGGGGAAAACTCCAAGAGGAAGAGATAACTATCTTAAATATATATGTACCAAATTCCAGAGCACCCAGTTATATAAAACAAGTATTAACAGAAATGAAAAATCAAATTATCAGTAACACAATTGTAACAGGAGACCTTAACACACCATTGAAACCAAGGGACAGATCAACCAGACAGAAAATCAGCAAAGAAATAATAGAACTGAATCACAGCTGTGAACAAATGGACTTGATAAACATATACAGAGTGTTCCATCCAACAACATCAGAATACACATTCTTCTCAGCAGTACATGGGTCACTCTCTAAAATAGACCATATATTAGCTCACAGAACATATTTAAACAAATGCAAAAGAGTTGAAATTATCCCTTGCATGTTATGGGATCACAGCATTTGAAATTACAAATTAATGATAAAAGATACTGCAAAAATCCCACACATACATGGAAACTGAATAACACACTCTTGAGTAATCAGTGGGTCACAGAGGAAATTAAAGAAGAAATTAAACAATACCTACAAGAAAATGAAAATACAGATACAACTTACCTGAATCTGTGGGAAGCAATGAAAGCCATCCTCAGAGAAAAATTTATTGCACTGAGTTCCCACATCAGGAAAACAGAAATAATATAAATAACCTGATGCTACACATCAAACAGCTAGAAAAAGAACAAGCCCAAAGCCAAAAGAAGAGAGGAAATTATAAAAATCAGAGCAGAAATCAACGTAATACAGACTAAGAAAACAATTCAAAGAATCAATGAATCAAAGAGTTGGTTCTTTGAAAGAATAAAATTGATAAGCTCCTAGCCAACCTTATTTTAAAAAGGAAAGAAATAGCTCAAACTCATGCAATAAGAAATGAAAAAGGTGAAATCACTACAGACTCTATAGAAATACAAAAGATCATTAACACCTATTTCGAAAACCTCTACTCTCAAAGGTTTGATAACACAGAAGAAATAGACAGATTCCTAGAAACATATGAAGTAACAAAGCTAGGTCAAGAGGATGTAAAACAGCTGAATAACCCAATCTCTATTAATGAAATTGAAAATGTAAGTAAGTCCTTACCTACAAAGAAGAGCCCAGGTCCAGACGGATTCACTGCAGAATTCTATAAGAAATACAAAGAAGATCTAATGCCGACACTCTTCAAACTCTTCAATGAAACTGGAAGGGAAGCAATCCTTCCTAAGTCATTCCTGGAAGCAAATATTACTCTAGCACCAAAACCAGAGAAAGACCCAACTAAAAAAGAGAACTATAGACCAATCTCCCTAATGAACACAGATGCAAAAATCCTCAATAAAATATTGGCAAATAAGATGCAGCAAGTCATCAAAAAGATTATACACCATGACCAAGTGGGATCATCCCAGGCATGCAGGGATGGTTCAACATACGGAAATCAATAATTGTAATCCACCATATCAGTAAAGCCAAAGTAAGAATCACATGATCATTTCTATAGATGCAGAAAAAACTTCTGATGAGGTCCAACATTCATTCATGATAAGAACTTTACAGAAAATTGGAATAGATGGTCTTTACCTCAATATAATAAAGGCCATCTGTGACAAACCAACAGCCAGTATCATACTAAATGACCAAAAATTGAAGGCCTTTACTTTAAAATCAAGCACAAGACAAGGATGTCTTTTATCACTACTCCTATTTAATATAGTACTGGAAATACTAGCCAGAGCAATTAGACAAGAGAGAGAAATAAAAGGGGTAAAGATAGGAAAAGAAGAAGTTAAATTATCATTGTTTGCAGATGACATGATACTCGACATAGAAGACCCCCTAAACTCCACTGAAAGACTCTTAGATACAATAAATAAATTCAGTAATGTAGCTGGGTACAAAATCAATTCTCAAAAATCAATAGCATTCCTATACACTAACAACAATATCACAGAGAGAGAGAAATAAAAGAAACCACACCCTTCATACTAGCAACCAAAAAAATGAAATATTTAGGAATTACTCTTACAAAAGAAGTGAAAGATCTATACAGGGAAAATTATAATATACTGAAAAAAGAAATTGAAGATGATCTCAGAAAATGGAAAGACATCCCTTGCTTATGGATAGGAAGAATAAATATTGTGAAAATGGCCATTCTCCCAAAACTCTTATACAGATGCAATGCAATCCCAATAAAAATACCATCAACATACCTCATAGATCTAGAGAAATCACTCCTAAAATTCATCTGGAGTGAGAAAAGACCTAGAATACCAAAGACAGTTCTAAGCAACAAAGGCAAGACAGGAGGCATCACAATCCCTGACTTGAAGTTATACTACAAAGCAACCGTAGAAAAATCAACATGGTACTGGAATCAAAACAGAGCTGAAGATCAATGGAATAGATTAGAAGATACAACCACAACTACAAACACACTCAACCACCTTAACTTTGATAAAGGAGCCAAACAGGTTCACTGGAAGAATGACAGTCTCTTTAATAAATGGTGTTGGAAAAACTGGCTCTCCATTTGCTGAAAACTAAAACTAGACCCATGTTTATCACCATGTACTAAATTAAAATTTAAATGGATCAAAGATCTGAGTATTAAAACAGAAACACTAAATATATTGGAAGATAAATTGGGTAGAAACCTTGAAGACATAGGGGTAGGTACAGAATTCATGAACAGGAATCAAACCGCACAGGAATTACTTCCCAGAATCAATAACTGAGACTAGCTCTTATTAAAAAGTTTCTGCATGTCAAAAGAAATATCCAGCATAATGAAAAGAAAACCCACAAACTGGGAAAAAAATCTTAGTGAACTCTCCCTCAGACAAGGGACTTCTGTCTAAAACATATAAAGAATTTTAAAAAATCAGACCCCCAAAATTCAAAGATCCAATCCACAAATGGGCATCTGAGATGAATACACGCTTCTCAGATGAAGAAATACAAATGGTAAATAAATACATGAAAAAAAGTTCGTCATCATTAGTCATTAGAGAAATGCAAATTAAAACCACACTGAGATTCCTGAAAGAATGGCCAGGATCAAGAAAACCACCAACAACAAATCCTGGAGAAGCTGTGGGTAAAAGGAACTCTCCTGTTCTGTTGGTGGGAGTGTAGAATGGTACATCCATTGTGGAGGTCAGTCTGGAGATTTCTCAAAAAGCTGGGATTGGAAGTCCCATGTGTTCCAGTTATTCCACTTTTAGGCATATTCTCAGAAGAACTGAAAGCATCATACCACAGTGATATAAGTGCACCCATGCTTACAGCAGCACAATTTGTAATCGCCAGATCTTGGAAACAACACAAGTGTCCGTCAACTGAGGAATGGATAAAAAAGGTGTAGTATTTTTATACAATGAAGTACTACTCAACTATAAAGAAGGATCACATTGAGATATTTATAAATAAATGGACGCAGCTTGAGACCATACTCATAAGTGAAATAAATCAAACTCACATGTATGAATACCGAATAGTTTCCCTAGTGTTTAAAATGATTCAAATATATAAAAGTATGTGGTAATCATGATTCCCTATTATGTGGCTTTGAAGCCTTATAAAGTTTTCACGCATTAATTAGAATGGCTTTATTCTGGGATGCTTGATATTATTGCCTGTGATGAAATGAACAGCTATTTTGAAGAAAACAAGACATCACAATAGCTAGTGCTGATTTAATATCATCTTGTTTTGAAGTCCCACCAAACTGTTGCTCTTCTGTCTCCACTGGTTTTATCATGGATTTTATTATATGTGATAGTATAAACAAAAATTTTTATAGGCAAAGAGATAATATAGAAACCATTGTTTATTTTCCATTAGCTGGTTCTAAATACCCTGTAACACTTTCATCCACTTAAATGGTTTCACAGTCTTGATATGTTTGATACTATAGTATATGAAGTTATATTCAAATATTTCAAGGAAAGAGACACTATGGTAACTACTATTAAGTTGGGTTATCTTGTGGTGAAGCACTAGGTTGCTGAAATTGTCATGCTTTGACCTGTATTGTTATGTTGTTATGTCCTCTTTTATCTCAATCTCCCACTTATTCATTAAAAAAATTATTTATTTTTTATTTTTTTTAATTAAGGGAAAAAATCAAAAAAATTAGCAGGATATATTATAGTAATTCTTTTGATTTCCTATTAACTTGATTTGAAGCCTTGTATCACTCCCACTATTTTGTTTTGACTGATTAGACTCTGTTCCGTTCTGTTTGATAGTATCAAGTTTGAGGGTATAGGCAATTACTGTGAAGGCAATACTCTGGTTTGACTATTATCTTCTTTTTAATCCTATAGTGTTTCCAATGTTTAGATTTTATTGATCTTGTTCTATACTGTTTTGTTCAATTTTATTACCTAATGATGTAGCAATTCTTTTTTAAGGAAGCAAGAGGCATTATGGTAAGCATTGTTGATAACCTTGTATTCTGTTTTTACATCATGTGCTATGTCTATCCCTTGTTTTGACTGACTGCTTTGTTTTGTCATATTTGGCTTTATTCTCTTCCAAAGAAGTAAGAACTATGGAAGTAATAAAACCCAAAATGTGTAAATTTTGTTGTAAAAAAGAGAGGAAAAAAAGTGCTCTAAATGATACAACTGCAAGTGTGTTTAGGTGTGTTAAAATAGATGACCATATTACTGAGTTTTTGTTGGATCATTGAACACAACTGTTTGCAGTCTCACTGTTTGAATGTCCACTTTGTATGCTTTAATCCTGTAACTTGAACAACTATTTCTAACATGACAATATGTAATCTATTAACTAGTGATTTCTTACCAGTTTTTTTTGTAATTCTATATTACTTGTACTCTTACGCTGTTTTTTTTTCTTTATTTCCTTTAAATAAAAAAAATTTTTTTTAAAAGTTCAAACTGCAAAAAAAAAAAAAAAAAAACAGTGGTATTGGAAAAACTGACTCTACATGCCAAAGACTTAAACTAGACACCATGCACTAAACTAAAGTCCAAATGGCATGAAGATCTAAGTACCATTAAACCTATTGGAAGACAAAGCAGGTAGAAATCTCAAGGACATAGGGATTCATGAATAAAACCCTGATTGCATGGGAAATTGTTCAAAGAATCAACAATTGGGATGTCTTCGTATTAAAAAGCTTTTGCACATCAAAAGATATCAACAACAGAGTGAAGACAAAACCCACAGAGTAGAAAAAGATTCTTGCAAACTGTCCGTCAAAGTACTATTATCTAGAACATAAAAATATCAGGCATCCCAAATTTAAAGACTCAGTCCAAAAATGGGCATCTGAGATGAATACACAATTCTCAGATGACGGAATACAAATGGCAAATAGATAAATGAAAAAATGTTCAACATCATTAGTTATTCAAGAAATGCAAATTAAAACAACACAGATATCATTTTACTCCAAAATGAATGACTAACATCAAGAAATTATTCAATAGCAAATACTGGTGGGGATGTTGGGAAAAAGGAACACTTCTCCATTGTTAATGGGAGTGAAGACCGTTACAATCACTGTGGAAATCAGTGTGAAGGTTCCTCAAAAAAGTAGGATAAGAGGTTTCATTCAACCCAGCTATTCACCTTCTGAATATTTTCCCCAAGGAATTGAAAGCATCATGCCACAGTGATATACGTGCACCCACATTTATAGCTGCACAATGTGTAATAGTCACATCTTGGAAACAACCCTAATGCCCATCAACTGAATAATGCGTAAAAAAGATGTAGTATTTTTATACAATGTAATACTACTTAGTCATAATGAATGATATACTCAAGGCTTTTATAGAAGAAAGAAACCAGAAACCATACTTATAAGTGAAATAAATCAGACTGTAAATATTGTATCTCCATAGTGTAAGAAACTCCATAGTAAATAGTAAATACTGTAAATACTTATCTCCATAGTGTAAGAAACTCCATAGTAGGGGCTGGGGATTTAGCTCAGCGGCATAAGCACCTGCCTTGCAAGCAGGCAGTCGTGAGTTTGATCCCTGGTACCGATAAAAACGAAAAAGACAAAAAAAAAAAAAAAAAGAAACTCCATAGTAAATAGTAAATACTATAAGTAAATACTGTATCTCCATGGTGTAAAAAACTGAAAGAGTACATAAGATCCATAAGTTACAACAGATTTAGCAAAAGGGAAAGAAACTGCTCAAAGGGAAATTATATTGCTTGAACCGTCTTTCATGCCGGTATCTGGTAACCTTAGCAACTATTTTAAAGATAACAATATGCAATACAACAACCTTTCATATAATCTTGTTTTGAAATCCCATATCACTATTATTTTTTGTTGTCATTTTGGTTTTGTTAGTGTTTTTTGGTTGTTTCTTGATTTTTCTGTTTTCTCTTTAAAAAATGGTAAAAGACACACTACCATTAAGCCTACTCAAAATACTCCTCTCAAACACACTTATCCTATTGTGCCTGCCACTTTCTGAAGCAATTCTGGAGGTCCTCTTCCAAGCCTTTGGTCATGCTGTCATGGCTGCCGCAATGTCCTGAAGCAATTGAAAACATTTACCTTTCACAGTTAGATTGAATTTGAAGAAGAGTCAGAAGGTTCAGGGTGCCAATTCCTGTGAATATGGTGGATGTTTTTATTTGACAAAAATTTTTGTAAATGTTTGAATTAATTCAGGAAATAGAGGCATTCAAGAAAAGACACTCATGAAAGAAGTCTTCAAGAAATGCTTTAGAAAGTGACAAGAATGAGAGAATTAGTGCATCCAAAGGAAGGAGGGGTCTATTGAGGGGTATTAATGACAATGTATCTCTTACTATAATAAATTTTTAAATTTAAACAAAATGTGTTTTTTATTATACCTCCTACAATGTAACTGGCAAGATAGCTCAGATATTCCATAACTGACTTCTAGAATACCTTATTGAGTGACTGCTTCCTGATATGGCACTTCTGGGGAATAATTCATAACATGATATTGTTCTATTATTTCAATATTTATTTTTGAGTTTTGATTTGTTCTTTTTTGTTGTGGTAGCCACAAGGAAAAAAAGCTGCTGAATTAGCTTCTGAGATTTGACAAATTTAGATAAAAGTAGGACACATTTGGAATTAAATATTCCTACAGATAGCCATTTTCCATTATAAAACAATAAAAAGTTCACTAGTATAATCATTATGAAATTTCTTTAAAAAAACCCTAAAACTATAGGAGGCATTATTGTTGCCATTGTTGATTCCCTATTATCTTGCTTTGAAGTCCTGTCTCACTTTCACTGTTTTGTTTTGATTGGCTTTATTCTGTCTCATTTTGTTCTATACTCTTTAAAATAAATAAAAAATAAATTAAAGAAAAACTAAAACTAGAAATTTCATTTAACCCAGTTAGTCCTCTTTCAGGTATCTTCTGTAAAGAATTAAAGATATCACATTACAGTGCGCACTGGCTACTTTTCTCTCATTGCTGAGACAAAATACCTGACACCCAAAATGAAGGAAAGTAAGATATTCATTTAGCTTACAGTTTTTGGAGGTTTCAGTCCTCGCTCAGCTGTTTCCAAGGCAAGGTGACATGGCTGAGGTGGCTGCAGCAGATACCAGAAGTGACCAGATCAAAAAGTCAAAAAGGGAAGCATGGAGAGAAGACTTTCTGTCCCTGTACTGTATGTGGGCCACACCAGCTTGAGTGTGGCACTCACACCTTTAATCCCAGCATTAGACCTTGAGTCATTCACAAACTCTAGAAGCACACCTCCATGACTACATGAGGCTTTGGGAGAAACAATCGAACTCAAAGCATAACATTCTGCTTCTGGCCCCACAAAGATTCATGAACATTTTTTATGCAAAAGACACTTAGTCTATCTCCAAGAGCTGCCAAAGTTCTAACAGTTTCAGCACTGCTGAAAGGCCTAAGTCTACAGTCTCTGAGATTTAAGGCAAACTCTTAGCTGTGAGGCCTTGTACAAATGAAACGACAGTTAAACATCAAACATTCAATGGCATAAGATAAAAATTCCCATTCTAAAAGGTAAAAACAGGGATACAAACAACTGGGACCAAAGCAAGTCCAAAATCCATCAGGGAAAAATTAAGTTTGGTAGTACCATGTGGAATACCCAAAGCAGTCTACTCATTAGCTCCTAAAGACTTAGTGATCCCCGCTATGGAACTTCTGGTAGGTGTAGCTCTCACTGCTACTCTCTTGGAATGGCGCCCTCCTTGCAGGTTTCCTTAAGTGATACACACTCCTGGCTTTTCCCAAGTTCTGGGTTCACCACTGCACTTTTGGCATCACGCTCACAGCTTCACATACTGTCCTCTCTGGGGCACACTGCCAGGCCCCCCAGGCCATCTGAAATTAGGGTGGAAGCCTTTCTAATCTCAGAACTTGTGCATTGTGCACATGCTTAAAACCAGCACCATGTGAATGCTGTCAAGGAATGCTGGCAGCTGGAGCAGTAGCCAGGCTTCCCTCTCTCTTGGCTATAGGGATTGAATGCTTGGCTTGCTGGGCTCTCTGAACTTGATTCTGAGGAACAAATTCTCTAGGCTGCCACCATTCTGGAACCTGGTGTTGCCACCACCATTTTGGAACCTCATGTGGCCATCACCAGCATTTTGGAATTTGGAGCTCTGCAGCTTTCTCTTCAAAGCAGTCTTTCATTTTTGCAGTTTTGAGTCTGCAAAGGGTGAGGACCTGCTGCTTCCCAGGATGCTCCCTGGCTATCTTTTTTATGTCTCTGTTTCTTCTCAGCAATGGAGATCTCAGCTCTGTCTTTACATTCTACAGCTTTACTAGAGCTTTTTTTCTGGCCAAACTCACACTTTAAATCACCATGCTGGGCTCTTTGCTCTTGATCTGCAACATAAATCTGGCTAAAAGTCCCCAACAATAACCACACCATCACCTCAGCACTCAACTGCCTTGAAATTTCTTCTACCAGATCAATTAGTCCACTTCCCTTAATCTCAATCTCTGCACATAAGCAAAATGCAGACAAACCTCTGCAAGCGATAACATATATCATCTGGAATCGAAGTCTTTCTTCCCACGCCTTGTCTTTACAGCAGGATGTCTATCAGCCTTCCAGTCTCCTGAGCTCTGACCAGAATCACTCATACAGAACAGTCTAAGGCATTCCAGCTCCACTCTTTCAGGCAACATCTCTGAACTTTTCCAAACTCTTCCCACAAGCCATTCCCAAAGGCTCTTGAACCACATGGTCAGGTATAGTCACAGCAATGATCCCACTCCACTGGTACCAAATTCTGTCATGGTTACTTTTCTCTCATTGGTAGGTAAAAAATAGCTGACCCTCAAAATGAGGCAAGAAAAGGTCATTTAGCATGGAGGTTTCAGTCCATAATCAGCTGGCTCCAAGGCAAAGTGGCACACAGCAAAGGACAAAAGTTCATGGCAGTGGAAAACAGCATGAGCAACAATGGCAAAGGAGAGGAACAGGGAGAGAAGACTCGGTCCCTTATATTGTATGTAGGCCACACCCCCTTGGGTGTGGCACTCACACCTATATCCCAATATTGGACCATGAGTCATTCACAAACTCTAGAAGCCCACCTCCCTGACTGCATGAGGCTCTGAGGGGGCATCCAGACTCAAACCATAACACAGTAACATTTGCATACCCATGTTGATAGCTCCACAATTTATAATTTTTCAATCTTAAAAGCAGCCTGGGGGCTGGGAATTTAGTTCAGCGGCATAAGCACCTGCCTTGCAAGCAGGCAGTCATGAGTTTGATCCCCGGTACCGATAAAAACGAAAAAGACAAAAAAAAAAAAAAAGCCTATATGTCCATCAACAGATGAATAGAAAAGAAAATGTGGAAAGAGAAGAAGATGACAGCTTAACAGGTAGCTGGGTGGAAAGCCTCTCTGGGAAAAACAGCTGGGATGCTGGAATTTGACAACATGGAGAGGGGAGAGGGATTTTTGCGACCCAGGAGAAAACTGAAGGAAAAAGAAAAATAGGAAGAGGAAGGAAAAATGCGGGTGGAGGGATGGAGCTGGGTGTGCTCACTGGGACCTGTCCATGCTGTGCTGGGCACGCCATGGAGTTGCATGATTCAAGATCATGCTAAAGCCATGGCCGCTGATAATGGGAGTTGGTGGAGCCAAGGTGGAAAGCTGCATTAATTCTCAGTGAGTGCTGGAAATTGGGTCATGTGGCAGATGTGGCGGGCTAGAAGACATATTGGAGTTGGGCAGAATAGGCCTAAGACCGGTGCTGCAGTGGCATCAGTCAGCCACCCCTGGCCCAAAGCAGACTGGTGGGACCTGCTTGGGCTGAGTCATGCACCTGGTTGGGACCCAATAGCCAGGTACGAAACTGTCCTGACCCTGTCACGTCTGCCACAGCACAGCCTAAGTTGCTAAAGGCACTTGCCAGTTGACTGGCTCAGAGGAAAGGGGCCAGCCCACAGTTCCTGTGTGCACCGCAGGTAACAGCAAACTGGAAAGGGCAGCAAACCCCCAGCCAGAATGCTTCAGAAAAACTGTAAGCAATACAAAGAGGGCCTAAGACCTCCACCACACACCTGTCTGAAAGAAGCCAGAAACATGACAAGAGAAAAAAATAAGAAAAAGCCTCCAGCCTCTGATTCTGGGAAAATAAGCCCAGGAGAGGTAAATACAAAAGAGATCCAGTACAGCAATCATGCAATATTGGCTACAACATCAGTGGACATAAAGAAATACCTTCATGACCTCATAGATGAACTTAAAACTGAAATTCTAACCCAAGTGAGGCAAGATATAAAAAGACTAATAAAAAAAAAAGTTAAGCCCCTCTCCACAAGGCACAGACGGGAGAATGGAGGAACCCAGAAAAGGAAGAGAAACCTTTGGTGAAGGATATAAACAAAATCTAGAATACATGCAAGAGATCCAAAGAGATTACCAGGAAATTAAAAACTCCATTGAAAGCTGGCAAAATGCCTTGACAGAAACTAAAGTTAGCCTTTCAAAACTTGAAGATAAATTTGCAATGTGTGATCATGATAGAAAAGACCTCTTACAAATAACAAGGAACCAGGAAGTAATTCAAAGGCTAGATGACAAGAGGATCTATAACTTAAAAATAAAAAACGTGAGCAAAGAAGCAGGAGTAACCACAAATGAATTACAAAGACTATTCACAGAAATAATTAAGGAAAACTTCCAAAGCACAGGAAAAAGAAATGATATCCAGATAAATGAGGCACACAGAACTCCAACCAACTACAACCAAAACAGATCTACACCCAGACATATAATAATCAAGATCCCAGAAATCCACCACAAGAAGAGAATATTAAAAGTGGTCAGAGACAAGAAGCAGATCACCTATAAAGGAAAATTCATCAAAATAACTACAGACTTCTCAATACAAACTATCAAATCAAGAAGAGCCTGGGGGGAAATAGTCCAAGCCCTGAAATAAAATAACCTCCAACCCAGATTGATGTACCCTGAAAAACTTTCTCTCAAAATTAATGGAGAAACAAGATGGTCCCAATACAAAGAGGAACTGTGGGAGTTCATGGCCACCAATCCAACCCTACAAAAAATACTAAAGGATGAGAGACAGAGAGACAGAGACAGACACAGAGAGAGAGACAGAGAAAGAGAGAATACCAGGATTCCAGCAACAGTGACAGAGAGGCCCCAATGAACAGGGCAGACAGTGGAATGAAGGAGAAAACTGGACAAATAATAGTGGAAAAATAGAATAGCAGAGATGAAGCAGAGAAGGTGGGCTACAATCTCTAATATACATAGCCTGATACACTAACAAAAAGAAACACAGGCAGAATAGATTAGTAGGCAGGATCCATCAGGGTGCTCTGAGTAGGAAATATATTCAACCTGAAAGAGGGTTAATAAAATGAACGTCAAACATGAGAAAACGATGCTCCATGTGACAGGGAACCAGAGAGAAATAGGGACAACTTGTCCAGCAGCTGCAGATAGGTTGGAAAGTCATGACACTTTTGTGCAGTGGAGAACTACTCAGCTAGAAGGAAGGAAAACCCTGTGGCTTTAGTTAGTATAGGAATATAGCTCAAGATCAAGCTCAGGGGTAAAAGGTTCAGCACCACTCAGATAGATAACAGGCTGCCCCTCCAATCTAAAAACTAAAGGAGCTAGAAGAACCCAAAATATATAAAGCACCCTGAGAAAGGCAAAGATGAGGAATTGCCTTAAAAAGGCAGGCAGAGGACATGGTTAATAGTGTATCAGGATTTAAAAGCCACATTAGTCTTATCATTCTGTTTAGTTTGCTTTTATTTTGTTCCAGTCTGTCTACCATACTAGATTTGAGGGCACAGACACCTATCCCAAAAATAGCAGGCTATACTATGGTAACTATCCTTAATTTCCTATTAACTTAAACTGAAGACCTGTATTACTTACATTGTCTTACTATGACTGATCTTATTTGAAGTCAGTTTGTTAGACCGCTGTTTTATCTTGACTGATTTTATTCAAATTTGGTATGCTTGACAGCATCAAGTCTAAGAGTAAAGGCAACTACTCTGAAGATGACAAGATATAATAAGATACTTATTCTGGTTTGATTACTAACTGCTTTTGAAGTCCTACAATGTCTCCAATGTTGTTATTTTATTACAATTGCTATGTAATGCTATGTTCACTTATATTGTCTAATGATGACAATTATATTGAAAATAACAAGAGAGCATAGTAACTACTGTAGATCACCTAATATTGTGGTGGGTTTATTTTCATTTCATGTTTTTCTAGGAATTTGTTTTGTTGTCTTGTTTTGATCTGTTTTTCCCTATAATACAGAAAGGATATATATACATGTACAGATTCACACATGTGGAGAATTTCTAAACAGTTTACAGGAACAGATCTTATAATGTACAATGTAATGAACAGATACTCTAAAGAAGAAGAAACACTAGGATACCCAGTGCTGATTCTGTAGCATTATGATATAAAATCTAGAAATACTATTATTCACTGTTCAGAGTGATATTAGTCTAGTCTCTTATGTTTAATTTCAGTATATGTAAAGATATGGACAGCTACTTTGAAGGAAATGTGAGACATTATGTGCTAGGATTATTTCCAAAAGATGAGAAGTATAAAATAAAAAGCGGCCTTTATTCTGAGAACACGGAGAGAGATGACCGGCACCCCCACTGCTAGCGTCTGGCCATCTCTCTGGACACGTGGTGTGGGGGTATGTAAGTAGCCTCAGTTTGGGGTGGAACCTAAGGCAGGCATTAGGGATGCACAGGTAGTCCATTGGTCCTAGGTTTGGCGCCATATGTAAATTTCCAGGGGCAGGAAGATGGCGTCACAGGTAACTTCTAGGGGCAGGGGAGATACGGGCTTCCTGCTTCCGGTTGAGGCTTTCCTGGCTACAGTGTCCTGTCTGGGCCAAAACCCTTTCATTATGGCAGTCATTGTTGATTTCCCCAATGTGAAGTCTTGAAGACCTAAAAAACCTTCATCATCCACTTATGATTAGATTAGTTCTATAATGTTTTGTATGAATTCAATGTGTGTGAAGATAGGGACAACTATTTGGAAGAAAACTAGAGACAATATGATAGACAGTGAAGATCTCCAGTGGACTTGCTTTGAAATCAGTGTTTCTTAAAATTTTTCCTTTATGATCTGTTTCATTCCAATTTGTTATGTTTAATCTTAAACTCTTTTTTTTTTTTGTCTTTTTCCTTTTCATCGGTACCAGGAATCGAACTCACTACTGCCTGCTTGCAAGGCAGGCACTTATGCCACTGAGCTAAATCCCCAGCCCCCTAATCTTAAACTCTTTAAAAGAAAAAAAGAGAAGAAAATGAGGCATTTATACACAATGGAAGACTACTCTGCCATAAAGAAAGGTAAGTGTGAGTCCTTTGTGGGAAAACAGATGAACCCTGAGACCACAATGTTAAGTGAAATAAATTAGACATTCAAACTTAAATGTCATATGGTTTCTCTCATATGAGAAAGACAAAATATAAATAAACAGCAAAAAAGACAGATAATAGGAAATAGGGAAATATGTTTTTTGTAAAAGGAAAGGAGACCAAGACATAGAAAGGGGAAGGGAGAGGAAAAGAGAATTAAGATGTATGCTATACATGTACCAACGCCCCATGAGTCATGTACTCATTATATACTGCAAACATGTACTAATAAAAAACAAAAATTAAAAATTACCTCTAGTGCAAAAAAATCAAGCTCTGAATTATGTGACATCACCAATAACTTTTATAAGAACTAAAAATCTTTTGTCTCATTTTTCTTCATTTTTTTATTTTGCTAAAGCACATTAAAAGAATGCTGTGTAATACTGAGAGAAAATAATAAATCAGTAATAAACTATACAAAATCACAAGCTCATTCCCTAAAAAAAAAAATACATAGATTTTCAAATCTCTGATCTGTTGCTCCATTAAAGCAGATTTGCTATCTTGGTTAAAGATGTTTGGGAATAGGGCTGGGGATTTAGCTCAGCGGCATAAGCGCCTGCCTTGCAAGCAGCCAGTCGTGAGTTCGATCCCTGGTACCAATAAAAACGAAAAAGACCAAAAAAAAAAAGATGTTTGGGAAAAGAGACAGTTGATGGTCAATGTGCACATTCATTCAATGTTGCCTTCTGAAATAGATAGTTATTTTGGGATCATGGAGTTACCCAGAATAGGTACTTATGAGTAAGATAACTCTTCAATCTTCCCACTACCAGGAAGTGCCCTGCCCCGTATGTGGGAAGGAAGCCCTACACATCCCTGTAGCCTCCACATTTTTATTCTTACTCATTGTTCTAGCAATCTGGATTCTGCTAGCACCAGTGAACAGAACCACTCTTCACAGAACCTCCTTTGACTGCCTAACCTTGTCCATCTGTGTGCAGAGTTCCACAGTTGACCTCTCCACCAGCAGCGACAGCAAGACACACCAAGATGTTTGCTCTTTTCTTGGCTCCCAAGAACAAATCTTCCCCAATTTCTCCATCTCTGCTCTTTTTGTTTATTTTTCTTTTTTTTTAACTTCTCTCTCTCTCTTCACTGCACAATGAGGAGGGTACGTCCTACGGTTCTCATTCAAGTCCTTTTTTCATTTCATGTGCTTTCCTTTGTCATTTATGTTACCACATTTTTCTCCTTGTAAGCTGTTTTTAAAACATTAGCTTGTCTCAATATTAATTTACTTCAAATTGAATTTGTTTTTCCTGTGACACCTTTTTGCCCAAAAAATAGCAACACTGATCCACTCTCCAGTTGAAAGCAAGGGATTTCCCCCACCAAGCTTTTCTGTAACCGCAGCATCACTCTTACTGTGCATTAAGGTTCTCCTCTACCATCAGTCCTCCTGTAAGGCTGTGCCAACTCCATGTACTAGCAGGTATACCTTTGTCTCTGCAGCTGGCTAGACTCACTTTCTCACTCCAACGCAAATGTCCCCACCCCAGTGTGGGGGCAGGATAGAGGCATCAGATGCACAATTCCCATCTTTTATTATTTCCTAGAATTGCCCATCGCCTAGAACAGCTCTCACAAAATATTTGTTGACTAACAGAATAGGCATGGTTCCTTCTGGGTACTTCTATTTCCGAAGTCAAATTTTCAATAGGCATCCCATGCTCAGCATGCTCCAAACACCTTCCTTCTGCTCCACAATCACTCCTCCTCCTTATTCTCTCTGATCACTAACAGGAGGACTATTTTCACCCAATTTGGTTTGCAACCAGAATTGTGATGAGAACTTGAGTTTGCGAACTGAAGCGCCACTGTAAAAAAATACTTGCATGCATACATATATACATATTTAAAAATCTCACCCAGAGTCTAGTGGGGTTTCTTTCTCTTTTGTCACTCTCTCACTCAGTTCTAAAAGTTCCTTACAGGCTTTATTTCATTGAATTCTCACAATAACCTAATAGGAGGTCTAGAGCAAAAAGCTGAGGCCAAGTGGAATCAGATACAACCTAGGTCTGACCTGCCCTGAAGTCCCAGTGTTTCTCACCACAGGAAGGGCCTTTAGCACAGAGAGATCAGTGGCCTCATGGATGGAGAGGGACTACTGTTTTGTTCAACTTTATAATATCTAATGAGATAGACAATTCTTTTTAAGGAAACAAGAGACATTATGGTAACCATTGTTGATAACCTTGTACTCTGTTCTTACATCATGTACTATGTCTATCCTTGGTTTTGACTGACAGCTTTGTTTTTCCATATTTGACTTTATTCTCTCCCCCCCAAAAAAGTAATAAGAACTAAGAAGTAATAAAACCCAAAATGTGTAAATTTTGTTGTAAAAAAGAGAGGGAAAAAAGTGCTCTAAAGGATACCACAGCAAGTGTGTTTAGGGGTGTTAAATAGCTGACCATATTAATGTGTTTGGTTGGATCATTGAACACACTGTTTGCAGTCTCACTGTTTGAATGTCCACTTTGTATGCTTTGATACTGTGACTTGAACAACTATCTCTAAGATGATAATATGTAATCTATTAACTGGTGATTTCTTTCCGGGTTTGTTTTTGTTTTTGTTTTTGTTTTTGTTTTGTAGTTCTGTATTACTTGTACCCTTACATTGCTTTGTTTTGTTTTTTCTCTTTTTCCTTTTAAATAAAATTTAAAAAAAAGAAAAAGAAAAGTGTCCTAAGAGAGGTGTGGAGAAATTGCTATTGGGGTAGAGAAGAAACACACCGATTCTGCCTCAAGAAATCTGTGAGGACTTCAGAGGTGGTGACACTGTTATTTCTTGATGACTCCATGACTTTGTCCCACAGAGAAATCAGGAAGAACATTTTAAACAGCAGGGCCAGGTGCAGTAACATGGGGAGATGGGACATTTGAGTCCCTTCAAGGAGAACAGTATGATGGGAGCAAATGCAAAGGAGTATGGGAAAGAAAGTTGTGGCAGGTGACAAAAAGGTAGGAAGGGACCCATTCCATAAGCAATAGAGCCTGTGTGGGGACACAAGAGCAGCATCAGCATCAAGGCCCACTCAGCTCCACACTTATTCAAGAAAAAGCTAAAAGCCTGTTTGAAGACCTGAAGGAAAAATGGTGAGCAGGGTGCATCTTCCAAGGCCAGCCATGGATGATATAACAACTTCAAGGCTAGAGTCAATTTTCACAATGTAAAAGTGGTGAGTCTTCAAGAGCAAATACCATCACCGACCAAGAATTTCCAGCACCACTTTAAAAAATTACTGATGAAGATGCATATTTAGCCAAAAAGGTTCTGAAGTCAGTGAGCCAGGATTCACATTCAGGACACCAGAACAACAGGACACCAGAAAGAAGTTACATCAGTAAACACAAAAAGTTGATGCCAGGCTTCAAAGGAGCAAAGGACAGACTCACTCTGCTGTTTAGTGGTAATGCTTCTTACTAATACCCGCTGAATCAGAATCTTTAGGTGGGCTCATAAATTTTTTTTTTAATTTCAGCCAAGTTTTTGAGCAGAGACGACTAGAGGAGTGACAGTGGAGGACAGAAGTCACTTAGGAGGCCACTTAACCATCTAGACAAGAGCTGAGAGGATGTCAGCAATTGTGCTGGGGCAGACTGGGCAACAGACATAAAGCAGAGGGAGGGCACAGGCGCTCACTGTTTCCTGCCTGGATAACTAGACCGCTGCAGCTTACCTCCTTAGACACTTCTTTCATGCAATAAGCACTGAGCACATACCTATTCAATTAGTCTTAATTATTTTTCTATAGATTATATAAAAGTTCAGGTGATGTGGGAAAAAAGTAATTCTAAAGCATGCTAGAACCTCTACCTCGTCCAGGACAGTTTTATCATATGGGTTAGGAACTGAGCTTCATTCAAGGGAAGATGGCTCAGGAACTCATTGTCAGCAGGCAGGCTCTCAGACAGATCAACATGGCACGGCTAAAGTGACTGCAGCCCTGTCTACTTCGAAAGAAAACAGATCTGGAAAAATTTTTACTGAGAAGCAACATCTGTAACCATATCTTGTTCAGAAAAATATACAGAGCTACTCTGCTAGCAATAGAAGCCATTAGGCTGAGATGACTACCTGCTACCACTGCAGCTTAAAACTCACTGGAGCATGACCAAAATATATAAAGTGGCTGTAAGAAGAAAAGCTAAGATAAAAAGAAATGACCCTCACACTTTCTAACTGTTTAAAACCCAGATAAAAGTACAATTCAGAGACAAATAATCTTCCCAGTGTTTATACAGGAAAAGCAACTCAGCAATGACCTCCTCAGTGCTACATCCTCTGGGTCCCCTTCCAGATTTACCTCAATCTACCCCATTGATACTTGCAGGTCTCCTTGACATCTTCCTTTTGATTTCCTGAATATTCTACTTTCCTGGCTCATCTCCAACCCAATGACCATTCCCACCTTCCCCAAGCACTCCCTCCTCTGTTGGTATATTGAAAATTGATCTCTGGAGTCTTGACCTGGACCTCTTTGCCTTTTCCCTATACTCTTTGGGATTTCTCTTTCACTCCTTCACACACTGCAACTCTCACAGTTCTCTCCTGACCAAGAGAGCCACCCACCTAGATGCAGAAATACCTCTAACATGTCACAGACACCTCAAGCTACATACCTTAGCAAAGGAGATTCATTTTGAGAGCTGTATTAGGCATTGTTATCATTGCATAAACATACAGAACATACTCACACAAAGCTAAAACAGGATAGACCAAGCTTTTGATGTGGCTTTTTGATGCAGTAAAGCAATTCAGTAAACATAAAATGCATGAGGCTGCTGCCAGCATAACATATGCTGCTTCGTGGTAAGTATTTTTATGTAAGTAGAAACACACTGCAAAATACCAATGAAAAGTATAACATAGCACATGCATAAACCAGTGCAGTGGTAGCAGTCATTTATTAATCAGGTATTACAAACCATAACTATACTTTGATACAACTGGTAACACACCAGGTTTGCTTAGACCAGCATCATCATAAACACGTAAGTGATGAGTTGCACTATAATCCTGGATGATTCCCCTACACAATAGGAATTTTTTAGTTCCATATTACAGGATCACCAAGATTATGCATGGGGTCCATACAGCACATGACTGCTTGTTCAAAGCTGAGTCTCCCTTCCCTGATCCTCAATCTGCTCCTCAACCAGATGACGATGTCTGAGGCTTGACCATTATCACACACCTCTCTCGTTTCTGCCCTCTCCATCCTCTCTGGCTATAACCATTCCAGATTACTAGGAATCTAGAATTTCTGTAATACACCAGTTGTTTTCCTTGCATACAATTATAATCATCTTACACTGCATTATTATTTGAAGTGCCTCCAGACTTTCCTTCCATCCATGATCCACACTTGAGCCAGAGTATTGAATCCAGACCCTAATCTAATGCCTCTTCTTTCAGGAAGCCCATTCTGACCATCACCCTCTCCCCTTAACACATAGATACGTTTCGGAAGCTCTCACATATGTTGGCCTAACATAGTGTCAGTATCCAGCTGCTCATGTACACTGAGTATTGCCTTCCTGACTGTGTACCCCGTGAAAGAAGGGCATCATTCACGTTTGTGTCCTGATGCCTCATACTCTACATACGTCCTAGCACTCAAGAAATCTTTGCTGTAGGGCATTTTGTTCCTAGAAGCCAAGAGTTCTTAACATATAAACCTATTACAATTTCATCACTTGTCCCTATACTGTATATAGCAACCCTTCTCCGTCCAATCCAAGATTATGTATTTCATTTAATTAAAATATCATTTCGATTTTTTAGAATCTGGGCAATTAATCAATTTTTGTCTTTTATGAGAATGATTTTTCAGACTCACATGTGTAAAGACCACATTGTCTCTCTAGTATAAAAAATAACAAAAAACTGACAGAGTAATAAGATCCAAAATGTGTAACAGATATTGTGATAATGAAAGGGAAAGAACAGGCTCTAAGGGTTAGAACTGCATGCATAAGTGTGTAAGACAGATAACCGTACTACTAAGTTTTTGTTAATTCATCAGAGTGCTTTGCACTGTCATTGTTTGATTGTCCAATTTTTATGCTTTGATTTTGTGACTTGAGCAACTACTTCCAAGAGAACAATATGTAAGTTATCAACTAGTGATTTCTTACTGCTTTTTAAAATTCTGTACTATTTTTTTTTCTCTAAATAAAATAAAATAGTTCCTGAAATTAAAAAAACCAGAATGATTTTTTTTTTTTGCAAAGCACAGGTCAGATGTATTATAAAATAATCTTCAATATGTCTGATCTCCTTCTTAGCTTACGGTCAAGCATCTTTGGCAGAAAAACTTGGAAACTGATGTTGGAGAGCCCTTGCCTGGGAAAAAAGAGACCAAGATAATAAGGGCGTAAGAGAAATGCAAGAGGCCACAGCACTAAGGGACAAACAGAAGGACAATGACGAAAGGTGATCAGTTCTACCTAAAACCGTTAAGAGGCTACGCAAGCTATGGCCCTGTTTAGCACTGGGAATCACTGAGTAACTCCGAAGAACAAGTGCAGCAGCTGACAGAAGTAGAACAGTAAGTGAAAACAAGAAAACGAAGACAGCAGGAGACAACTCAGAAGCCTAGCGCTTTAAAAGGATCACGGAGTCAGCCTTATTTTTGAAGAGGAAGCTGAAGCCCATAAAGGTCACAGACCTGGATAAAGATGCTGGTGCAGAGTTCAGTCCCACAGGCCCTGTCTCCATGTACAAGGCTGTGTTTCCTCTTCAGGCATTTTTGTCAATAAGTGAAGAATGGGGAGGAATCTGAAGGAAAGGTTGATAAAAATAAAGCAGAAATCCTGTATCTTCTCTAAAATGTAAACCGGCCTTGTCCTGCCCTTGTCCATCTGCTCTCTGGTCCCGTCCTGTGGGAGGAGCTTTAACCCCCTTGCTGACCCAGCCCCAGCCCCTCTCCAGCTTATTCTCCCACCCCTGGCTCTCATTTTCACTCCAGCGATGCGGAGCAACGTTTCCTGCAGGGCTCCTGCTCTTGGAAGTCCTGAACCTCTGCACGAGCTGCTCCCTCCCTGGCCATCCCTCCTTCTCCACTTCCCTGATTTCCTGTCACACTATTCAGCCTTCCACTCTTCAGCTCTGTGCACATCTGTCCTTGAACCCCTACCTCTGTACCCAGAGTGTGAAACTTCTCTGGGCCAGAAAACTCAGATTTACTTGGTACTTAGAATCTCTGTGCAATCTGAACTTCATTTACTTCTTACATATACTCCACCGTATTTTCAAAAGTTATTCCAAAAGACTATCTGTTTCCTACCTGGCTATGGGGACACACACTTGCAATCCCAGCACTCTGGGGGGCTGAGACAGAAGCAGAAGTTTGAGCCTGACCTGGGCAAATCAGCTACTTAGAAACCATTTTTAAAAAAACAAAACATGGTTTCTTAATAGTGGCAAATTAAGATTTTCCTTATAATGAATGAAAAAAGCTTAAGGATAAGCCATTCAAAAGGAATGTTTCATGCACTGCAACCTTTACGCCCATATTTCAGTAGAAAATACTATGTCCAATGTCTGTGCTTCTCATTCTTCCCAGCAGAGCAATAGAAGACAGAAGTCGAATGGAGTTGGTGTCAAGATTTAAGAACACGGCAGGAATTGGCCATTACTGTCATTCAAGTTAAAAAAAGAAAAAGAATTTCAAATCCTGCTTCTCAATGCCAAGTCGGAATATTTTCAGTTATCTCTGAAATTATCTACCAAATGAGTTCCAAGGAAATGCCACCTCTACTTCACACTTCCATATTTCCAACTAATGTGAGATACGAAGAACAAAAAGCAAAATAAAACACACAGGCTTTCACAAGGGTCATGTGAAGACAAGAGGCACGCAGACAGGCACTGAGTCAGGTGGAGAAATGGGCAGTCAACAAACTCAGCCTGATACAGCAGTGCTTTACGGGAGGAGTCTGCACCATGGTCTGGACACAGAGAACATGGGGCCTAAAGTAGTCTGGAGGAGTCAGATAAGGCACTGGGAAGAGATGACACTTGCTTTGAGACTGAAAAAAGGGGAAACTCTACCCGTGGAGAAGTGAGGAGCTAAAATCAGCATGGGCAGGGATGAGCTAGCACTCCCCAGGCATCTGGGACAGCCTCCTCCTGGGAGAACAGAAGACTCCACAATGTGTCAGGTGCCCATAGTGCAAATTTAGCGCCCTATTCATTTCCCTTTTCTTGTCCTTAATTTAGTATTCCTCATCATTGTCCGTACATCAAAAAATATCTGCCTCCTCCTACCTTAACCCATCCCGGTAGTACAGTTGCCATTCATACTTCCTCAGTCCCGCCGTCCTTAGCACATGCTCTTCCTTTCCAATACGGTCTCACCCTCCAGGCTACAGCTGATTAGGCTGGATGAGTGTCTGCACCCATGCTAGATCGACTGCATTCTCTCTGATTCAGTTGGTTTTGTAAGGCCAAGCTCAAATAGCATGTTTATTGAGGGATTCAGATTTGGGAGTAGACAGGCACCTTGTACAAATGAACCATTGAATTAAATGAGTCTGAAGTCAGAAAAAAAGTGTCCATTTTCTAGAGAGTAGCAGAGATGCAAAATCCCTGTGATGCCTTAGGTTGTTGCAAGAGGAACAGGAAAAGACTAGCTGCCTGACATCTGTGCAGTGCTCCACAGGCAGCCACCTTCCATAACTTAGGCCCAAAAACTTTTCTTGTCACCTTATAATCCCCTCCTTAACTGTGCTTCTTCAAAAAAAGGTTTAGTTTCTTGCAACTAATGATCTCTTACTTAAAATACATCGCATTATTTCTGGATCTTTTTTTACGCTTATCTATACCATCAATTCAAAATGAACACAGAACATCAGTTAACCTAAAAAAAAAAGGTTCATGCCTTAAAAGCAATTCTTAAAGACTGGGCGTGTGGTTCAGTGGTAAAGCATACATGATAATGGATGAAGCAGTTCAATATCCAGCACCACATACAAAATCTGATATCCTCAGTAGCCTTAGAACAATTCACTGACCAGTCTGTTTATGCACTACTAGTCCAGAGAGAGCTTCTTACACCTGCTGGAAGTAGAGGCTACCTGCTGCTCCTTCCTCCAAGGTGATGGGAAAGACAGTGGCAGAAAACCAGTGGAAATTTCCAGAGTCCCTCAGCTCCTGGGTAGAGGCCATCAGCTACTGACTTCCCTTTGTTAGAAGAAAGGAATGAACTACTACGGGGCAAACCTTCTCTCACACTTTTCATGACAGCTCCTCCTTAGGTGGCTCGCAGACCCACCTCTAGCCACAATGCTAGAGCCTATAAAGCCATTTTTAAAAAGCAAGAACTGGGTCAGGGATTTAGCTCGGTGGCATAAGCACCTGCCTGACAAGTGTGAGGTCATGAGTTCAATCCCCAGTATTAAAAAAAATTCAACAGATTTTGCAACTTAACAAATGAAAAGTGTACACTGCAGCTGGCCCTAGGCCAGCAGGTACTAAGTATTGCAGTAGTTCCTCAAAGTTTAGATGGCACTAGTCCACAAATATACAAATCCTTCATAAGATCTGACATCATCTTTATAAACACAGAACAGCAACCAAGGCCTCTATTTGTATTACTTCTAGGTTAATCTTTTTAATGGTTGCTTCTGTTTCTGGATCCCCAAATATTCAGCACTTTCTATGTAGGAGGAATGGGCCCTCTGCTCACAGAATTCAATGACTGTGGGCAACCAATATAATTCCATGGCAAAAAAATAGCCTTTTCAATAAATGTTGGCACAATTAGGTAAATACATACAAAAGAAAGTAGTTAGACTCGTACCTCAGACCATATAGAAACATTAACTCAAAATGGATCATCTAACTAAATGTAAGAGCTAAAATCATAAAACTTCTGAAGAAAACACATCAATAAATATGGTTTTGGATTAGGTGATTTTTTTAAGGTATGACTTCAAAAAATTAAATCTAACATCAAAATTACAAACCTTCATGCTTCAAAGGGACAGAAGAACACAAAAAGACAACACACTGAATGGAGAAAAATATTCTCAAGTAATATAAAATACAAAAACCACCATCAGAATATATAAAGAATTCTTACAACAGTGAAAAGATAAATTATTTCAAAAATTGGAAAGAATTTGAATTGACATTCCTCCAAAGAAGATTTACAAATGGTAGTAAGTTTATAACAAGATGATCAGTACCACTGATCATTAGGAAAAGCAGATCAAACTCACATGATACCATTTCACATGCAATATGATGACTAATTTTTAAAAACAGATAGTAACATAATAACAAATATTGTCAGTGATGTGGAGGAATTGGAACTCCCATATACTGTTTGATGAGACTGTAAAATGGTGTGGTTTTGGGAAACAGTTTGGCAATTCACCCAAAAGCTCTACATAGAGTTACCATATTACTCAGCAATTCTACTCAAAGAGATTAAAAAACAAGCCCACATAGACTGGGGACACGCTCTTCCACTGCCCAGGGGCACAGGCTCGCCATCCCCTTAACTTGCTCTAGCTGGTGCTTGAAAGTTCTTTCTGGAAAAGAAGAAACACTGGGCTACGGGCCAACTTAATGAAAGAAACAGACTCCATTAATTTAAGAATTAGTAAAGTCAAGTATCATGGAAACATACATATATTATTAAGAGATTACTTCAGTACTTACAATCTTTCGGTTGAAAAACACTGGTCTATTGAGCTTTAAATATACAGATGCAGTTCTTAAAGTCTTTCTGCAGGAAATGCGGTCTGTGAATTAGTAGTACCAACTCCTGGCGCAGCAATACTTGAGAACTGTTTGCTCTCAAAGCTTTATTTGTATTTGACAGCAACCCACACATTACAAATTCAAGTTACCAAAGAGTCTGGCTGTTGAGGGCAAGCAGACCATCGGCTAAGGACTACTTTCCAGGTGGTTTCAGTCTGCTGAAATACAAGTCAGCCAGTCAGTCTGCACTGCCAGAAGTTTCCCTTTCTCTTGGTGGCAAAAATGTCACCCACATTAGGAAGGTTTTCAGTCCACATCCCTGAGGATTAAAAAAGTCCTAGGACAGCCCTGCTTGGAAATGCTGCCATGGGACAGTTTTTCACTGCACTCTCTCTCTAAGACTGACTATTCGTGTTGGTGGGGCTCATATCATTGCCTTTAAAAATAGTGTCATTCAGAGCAATGTTTGAAAGTAGCGACCCACTATATGGCAAACATATTTTGCAAATAAAAACATGGCCATGTTTCTAAGTTAAAAACTGAGATTCATGATACGATAAAAAAAAAAATGTACCCATGACAACAGATGAATAGAGTATTTGTGATTGTCCTGGGAAATCTAGCACATATGGTATCAAAACCCAAAAGGCATTAATGACCTGGATGAGAATTATGACGACCTTGACCTTCCTCTGTGTATCATGGTAGAATTCTGGGTGCACCAAGTTCTTTCTTACCCTGGCACCATTCCACCTCCTCTCTCCTCTGCCATCACGTCTGCACCCGCCTGTCCCTTCTTATCCTTCAGGTCCCAGCTACTCGGGAAATCCCATCTAAGGTCCTTCCCCCAGTCCAGCTCCTCCCAGAATCATTCTCTTCTGGGTGTCACCACATTTACCTCATTTCCGTTCTCATTCCCTAGGGGCCTCTCTGCTAGACTATAAGCTTCAAGGGAGCAGAAATTTGCATGGTCACAGCTGCACCTTCCCGCCTGGCACGTATATGTAACATGAGTATTTGATGACTAAACCAATGAGAAAGAATAAAATATACCCAACCTTAGATGATACATAAATTCTAATAAAAAAGTAACTTAATACATTAATAATAATTTAAAAATTTATTAACAGACCATAAACTTTCATCAAAAGCTTTTATTTCATGCTCTTGCCAAATACAGATAAGATTCAAAAAAGGTGGGATGATCCCATTCAACAACTTTGATTAAACATAGCTCCCTAAAGAATAGTTGATACTCATAAGATTAGATCAGTTTTTCATGTCTAAATCTGATAATCTAAGCAACTCTTTTGAAAATAACTATGCAATATAACAACCATTGTTAAACTCCTATCTTGTTTTGAAACCCTATATTGTTATTGTTTTGGGGTTTTTGTTGCTGTTTGTCTCTTTTGAGTTCCTTTTCTGTGTCTTTTTTTTTTCTCTTAAATAAAAAAAACCTGAAAATGAGATTGTCTGTCAGAGTGAGGAAAGAGAAATTCACTGAGAAAATATATACATAAGGTATATGTAGAGAGCAAGCACTCAATATGAGCTGAATTCCTATAGTTATCTCCATGTTTCCCTTATTCAACTTGATTAAGGAATTAAAAATGTAAAGTCATGTCTCTAGGTCTCCATATTACCTGTGTATCCAATGCCCCAAGATCAACCATGGGTTATAGATGGTTCTCTTCAAATCCAACAAATTCAATTGTATTTGCAGCACTAGATTACTTTAGCCATGTCAGAGTTCTGGGTTTTAAATTTTTTTAACTTAAGTATCTCCAGCTGATCATTGTTTCTGGTCATTATATCAAAGCTGGTGGTGCTCCTAAAGTGAACCTGAACACGATTCTACTTCTAAACTGATTTCTAGCAATGTTTCAAGTACTCTTAAATAAAGCACAGGATTTATAGACCAACAGATAATAGTTACAAAGAGAACTAGCTTACTCAGTTCTGATTAGAACTTGCTCAGTCGTAGGAAGAATCATGATTGAGAAAAATAAGTGGCAACAGCTTATGAAGCAATAGCTTTGTGCTTTGGAATCAGATGAATTGGGATTCCAGTTCCCAGTCTACAGCTTGCAAGATGTTGACGATGGCAAGACCCTTAACCTCTCTTTGGCTTCAACTGCTTCAACAGCAGGCCAGGTCAGCACCACTACCTCCCTCACGGGGTGGTCGAAAGGATGGATGACACAAAGCTCTATGCACATTTAGTTTTGGTTCTGGTACTCAAGAAATATGGGCTCTGCTTATAGTAAGATGTATTGCTAACATCAAGGAGCTACAAATGAAAATATTCAGAGTGAAAGAACAGCACTAGACCCATGGAAGTGAGCGGCATTGGTCACAAAAGCACCAAAACCTCTTGGTATTCCTTTCTTTGTCTGAGGATGGTAAAAAGTCTCAAAGACAAAAGTAAGACAAAAAGAAGCTGGGGATTTAGCTCAGCGGCATAAGCGCCTGCCTTGCAAGCAGGCAGTCGTGAGTTTGATCCCCGGTACCAATAAAAAGGAAAAAGACAAAAACAAAAACAAAAAAAGTGAGACAAAAGCAGGGAAGCCTCACATAGTACGAATGCAAAGAGATCCCTGTAATGGGATAAGCTATAAAGTGGCTACCTATAAATCCCATTTTATAAGCAAAACGTTATTTTACTGATGAGAAAGCTCCCAACTGGTAGCAGATCTAGGCTGAACAGAGAGACAAGACAGAAAAAAAAAGATACACGATGGATGAAGAGAAGAATAAAACTACTGTAGCATATGATATGTGGGGAAAGTTTATGATTTTTAAATGGAAAATAAAGACAGAATGTAAGTTAGGGCCTGAGAAAATGGAAAAGAGTCTGAATTTCTGCTTGTACAAAATGAGGAACTGTTGTTTTATTTTTTGGTGTGTAGGTATTTAATTAAATGTAAGTATTACTACTGCAACTAAGAACACTTATTAAGCACCAACTAAGAGCCAGGCCATTGGAACACATCTAATAGTTGCAAAATCTACATTGTCTCCCCGTTTCATATGCAAGACTGTGAGAGGTCACTCATGCCTCCAGTAAATGGAAAAACAGGGTTCATAGCCATGTGTGTGGGATGTCAAAGTCAGTATCCTTTCCCCTAAAGTAGCACAGCAGATAAACCTCTCTGGCAATAGAGAGCCAAAAGGTAGGGGGAAAAAAATAAGAGACAAAGAACTCTCCAAAACCAAGACAGAGAATCAGAGGAGGACATAAAGGTCTCAAATGGAATCACTGTAAACAATGGAAGGGAAGCGAAACAGAATGAATGCGTCCGTGACCTTTTCTGTCACTTACTCTCTTGCTATGCCATGTTCTGCTGCTTGAACTAGAAACCAAGTTAGTAGTTAATTTAGTTCCTATTACTGTCATTGTATTCAAGCCTTGATTTTAGTCCCATTGTTAGCTCACTAGCAAAAACTGCTTTAGGTATTTATTGTCCCATTATAGTGTTATTAGGGCTAAAATATGTCATCATTCTCTAAGCTGTTATGTGCACTGAGAGGCAATCATTCAAAAAAATAACACTAAGCTTCCACATCCAATAAATCACATTATGCTCCACATACCAATATTTTTTAAAATATGACTTAAATACACAGCCAGTCAAACAAGAGGACACATATGTTGAGCTCTAATGAGCTCTGCCAAATCCTACATCATTAAGGTTCATCATGATCTCAGGGAACACATGGTTTTATAAAATAGAGTGTGTTATCAGTGTTTGTGGGGCTGCTACCTAGCTAATACTCTAGGTAAACCTACACAAAAGGCAAACAGTAGGAAATGTATGCATATGAATGTATCTTTAAAATAATGCAAAGCTAATATGAAGTGGACAATTACTTGGACTATCTCATTTGACAGACTCAAAAGCTGAAAATGTTAATATTCTTGTAATGATTCAAAAAAACAGTATTTTTGCACTACGATGTTAGCTACAGTCTTCACCACCCAGTAATACACTTCAGTATTCAATAAACAGTATTATACCGGGATATAGAGAAATGAATTGAAATAGTTAAAGATAAAAGAGTGTGTCTTGTGGTTTGCGCACTCCCTTTACCATATTCAGTATAAGATAAATGATAATAACAGGATAAACATTCCAATTTCATAGGTTTTAATTGTATAATGACCTGTGATTTGTGTTATTTAATCCACTAAACTTAATTTTATTTCTATTTTGCAAAGATACACAAGGAGGGTAGAGGACTCTGCTCACCTGTACATTCTCAGACCCAAACAAATATTGTGGAGAATTTAGCAACGAATTATCTTTTTTCTGAAATCAGACTTCTTCCTCTTCATCAGTTAGAGCTCCCCGCAAAGCTAGTTGTGCACATGACCTCGCACACCTATTCTTCAAGCTGACTGTTTGGCACACAAGCCAGATGTCATCACAGCCCCACAGCCCGGCTGCCTGTCACACGTTTCCTGCAGCCCCACCCTTTTCCCATCTTCAGTTCCAACAGTTCATTTCATTTTTTCTCTGTTAGAGGAAGAATTACGATTGAGAGTTCAAACCCTCAAAGTAGTGCAGGGAGCTGTGCTGTTAATATTATTTAACCCCAGGGAAGTTTCGGGTTACTTGCCAGTCCCCCCCCCCCCCCGCCTCCTTCCCTCAAAGGACTACATCTTATTTTGCTGTTGTAATGGAAAGCACTGCATTAAGACAGACAGTGCAAAAACATAATGGGTTTAAATTTTTAAACAACTAACCTTTCATGTGTCACTGTTAATCATTTGCATCTGTGACTTCAAAAACTACCCCCAGCAATTAGAGAAGCAAAATGCACAGGACAGAACTAAGTAAAGCTGCCCCAATCACAACTATTACCATATCAGGGAACGAAGGAAACTGCTATTTCACCTAATGTGATGTGAAGAAAGTGTTACATGTCAGGTCCACCAAATCTTGAAAACATTTGAGCTCCCAGCATTTAAAATCATCTACAAGTCAAAAGTTTATATAATGTATATACACATATATATGTGCATATAGATATAGATATCCCCATTGAGAAATTAGAAGACTATTGACATTTTCACTACTTAATCATTTATTTCATTGTAAAAGGCAAAAGTGGCAATATTCTGATAATATAATGGAAGTTACTCTGCATCAATGAAACACACACGTTTGGAAGGTATAAATACGTTTTCTGTCAGTTGTACTCTATCCTGAGCAAGTCATCTTCCCTTTAAATGGAGGCTCTTAAACCATGGAAATCTTACTGCCTGGGGCAGGCAGAAAGGGATTTTCTGTGACCAGCATCTGGACCACACCTTGTTTGGTCCAACCAGAAGCTAAGAAGAAATGGAAGCAAATATACCTGGTCCAGACATCACAGAAATGGACCAAAAATCAAAATATGCTCCCCTTCAGTGTAAGAGGGAGGTCCCTAACATGGCTGTTGATCCTGTGGGGTTCCTCATCTCATGGACCAGCCTCCACCAGTTGCTGACCATTGCGTGGGCTGCCTGGTAGGATTTTGTGGTCCAGCAGCTGCTAGCCTTTTATAACCTTAATGATGCTTTACAAGCATCCATTTAGTGTGTGAATATGCTTTTAGCATCAAAACACTGCCAAATGAAATATTAAAGAAGAAACTCTCCACCCACTGCAGAAATTCCCTGAGTCCAAAGCATCTGGGATGAAGATTACAGATTACAAAATTTCTTTTCGATTTTTTAAAAAAATCTCTTGCCTGCTGAGGAACCTGCAGAGAAGCCTCCTGAAGATGATACCACAATTCACTCTACCATTTACCTAGTTAGGGGAGGCAGAAGTGTTTGATAGTTACCCAGGCTTCCACTTGTAGCAGAAATGAACACCAAAAAGCATCAGAACGTTCAACTCCGCAGACATGGGGAAGCCTTCCGGAGGGATAAACAGAAAAGACACTTCTCCCTCCCAACTGCACACACACACACACGCACACACACGCACGCCGGTTCTGCCCCAGCCCACCAGCAGCAGCCCTTCCCTAATCCCGAGCGCTCCGGAGAGGATTCCTGGCTCCTCGGGGCTCCCGCCGTGACCCCGGAAAGCCCGGCGTGGCCTCCTTCCACCCTCGCGTCCTCCACACCAGGCTGCCCGCCGCCCCACCTCACCCCCTCACCTGATGATGTCGTCGTTGTGTCCCAGGAAGAATTTCTGGCTGTGCTCGCGGGTGCTGTACACCACTCCGACGCCAGCCACAAAGTAGACCACCTCCTTGCCGGCCGTGTAGTACAGGTTGTTGCGGCACTGGTGCCCCCGGTACCCGTACACCCACTCCAGCCGGAGCTGGCAGCCCGGAGCCGTCCGATCCGCCATGATACGCCGACCCCGCTGCGCCCCGCCCCCTGCCCGCGCGCGGGTCGGGCGCCCCTGCGCGGGTCCGTGCTCGCCCCGCTCGGCTGCGGCGGACCTGCAGGGGCTCAGCGTGCGGCGCCCGGCGCCGAGCTCCGCGGCGACGCACAGGCACAGCGCGGCGCGCCGGCCGCCACCATCATCCGCTGCCGCCGCGGGAGACCAGGCTCCGCAGCCGGTGCGCGGCCTCCAGACCCCGCCGGGCGCCTCGCTCCCCCCCTGTGCGCGGCGGCTTCGGGGGCGCTGGCACCCGCGCGCGACCGCCTCACTGCACCTACGGGCTTCGGTCCCCGGGAGAGGCTCTCGGGGAGTTCACCCCTTCTGAACCAGCGATCTGCATATCCAGTCACCGATCACCCAGTTCGCTTAAGTTTGCAGTGCACCGGGGCTTCGCAGCAGGCAGCGGGATTTATTCTGTGACAGTTTTGATTTGACAGGCAGCCGGAGTAAGCTTGGCCATCACCGTACTTGGATCCGAAACTGAGAGCCTATATCCAGGACGTGAGAGTGAGGAAAAAAAGAAACAGATTTTTTTTTCGTAAGTCACTCAGTCCAAGAAAATGGTCCCCAAACTAAACCAAGCGGTTTTTTTTTTAGTTGTCAATTACTCCCCCTTATTCCCTCCAGATCCACATCCTTAATGGTATCAGATGCACTCTAAACGCTGCTGGCCAGTAGTTGCTGATATGATTTGAAAGAGTATTTGCTGTTTCTCCATTAAGTCAGGGAGAATATGCAATGGTCATTTTTTTCAGATGCTCCAATTAGCTGTCATGTCCCTGTTAAAAATTCATAACCTTTCTGAACTTCTCTTTCCTGGAAAACCATAAAAAACTAAGCAGCTCTCCCTAATCAGCAACGCCAATCGCAAGCATCATGAAAGATTTTCTGAATCGGAGGGCACGCGTACTAGTGCGGGAGGAGAGAGTCACCTACAAACTCTCCTGATGTAAAAGAAATCACTGCAAATAACAAGTGGCAAAAATCGTGCGCTTCTCCCCACGGTCTGTGCTGGCCTCGGGTGTCGTGGGCTCCCGAGTCCGGCCTTCTGCCTGACAGCAGCAGAGTCGCCCGCGGGACCACGGAGGACAGCGACCCCCAACAGACTATCCTCCCGGGACTCTCAGTCCCGCGCTCCTCCCACTGCCGACCCTGCCTCTCCAGCGGAACATCCCGCTCTCTCCGCTTCTAACCTCTGAGGCACGGGGGCGCGTCAAGATCCCGCACCCCCAGAGACCGAAATCCTCCGCCCTCGCTCCCCCACCTCCCGCACCCAGGTCTGGGCTTTGTCACTGGGGCGCCGCGGGAGACTAGCTCTTCCTCCAACCGGACCTCCGGGGGTGGGGCCACCGCGCAGCTTTGGGAACCTTGGTACCGGGTTACTAGGCGAGATCCGGGCGCTAGGAAACGGCGACGCCCGCACGGCGCCCCCGCCCCGGCAGCCCCTTCTCCCTGTGCATCCTGGGAAATATAGTCTTCTCTGCTCCAAGTGGTATGGGGCGTGAGACGGGTGGACTACAAGTCCCAGGATTCTGCGCGCCCATGGGAGCTACGGAAAAGCTGGCGCGGCGCCCACCTGACCTGCGATTTTTTAGTGCGGGGAGATATGGAGTAATAATCCCATGAAATAGTTATTAGTATGTATTTATCTTGCAGATGGAGAAGCTATGGTAAAGACAGTTCAAGTAACTTCACCATGGATGCATATAGTAGTGACAAACACTGGATTTGAACAAACACTGGATTTGAACTCAGGCATTCTGGCTCCAGAGTCTGTTCTGAATGCTCAGGAGGTTAGGAAGGAAATACATTGGAAAAGCGATGAATAGGTTCCCCCGTCAGTGACAAATTCAAAACAGCAGTTATTTAAACTTGATAATGTATTTCAAAAATTTGGAGGGAATACAAACACAATATGATATCCGTACTTTAAGAAATTCTTGGATACTCTGGCCACACCAGTATGTCACCATTCTACTCTGCCATTCCTAGACCACATAGCTTTCGCTTATTAACTGAGGTTCAACTGCAGGTTCTCCAAAAAAGCAGAGCAAATATTTGAATTTTTTCCTTTAATTGTTTACTGGCAGAGGTGTTCATGTAATAATCCTCTACAGATAGCAAATGGTTTTGTAGTAGTTTTCCTGGAAGTTAATTAATTTAGCTAAGATATATGCCTCCATGGATACTAGGTCATCTTTTTTTGTTACATAGTTTATCCTTTTCATCTGTACATTGTTTTATTCACTTTATTTCCTTTCTCTTCTTTTGTTCTTTTTTCTTCTTTTAACAAGATTTTGCTACTCATTTCAGGCTGAGCTTGAACTCACAATGTAGCCTAAGCTGGCCTCGAATTCACTGTGGTACTACTGGCTCCCCTAGCCAACCAGTGTAGCATGCTAGCTAATCAATGTAGAAATACCAAATACAATGTGTGAATCCTGATTGGATTTTCTTTAGTTTTGTTTTTGTATTAAAGGCAACAAAGGAGAATGTGGGCAGAAGAAACAATTGAGAAAATTTAAAGGACGGATACTAGAGGGTATTAAGGAATTACTGTTTTTTTGTTTGGTACCTGAGAACTGAACTCAGCACCGTGCCCCAGTGGTTGCATTCCATTCCATCTAACAGAATGGAGAACAGAAGATGGGCGTATCCACTCCTTTAAAGGGTTTTGATTTAAGCTTCATATAACGTTTGTGCTGCTGAGCTATATCCCTGACCCAGAATACTCTCCTTATTCTTAGGTGAATATTATTTTTAGGAAATACATCCTGATAGAGGGAGATATACACTTACATATGCAAACACACACAAAAGAGACAATTAATATGGAAATAATAGCAGCTGATGAATCTAGATAAATTCTACTTGTTTGAAATGTTTATAATAAAAAAATCAGGAAAATCTTTTTTTCCCAGTGTAGGCAGAAACAAAAGTGGACAGATTATGGAAATCAGGCTACCCTGAGGTTTGTATACTGCAATCTGGAATTCCAGAAAAAAAAACTGTAACAACGTCTATAAGTACTAAGAGAAAAGCAAAGAGTAAAAGTGGAATTATATCCACTAAATTGATGAAGAATAAAGGCAACAGGAAGACATTCTCAAACAATATAAAACATTTTACAACATGACAGTTATAACGAAGCTTAATAGCAAAATCACTAAAGACCCCAAATAAACCATTTAAGAAGGAAGAAGATTTGTGTCTTACATGAACAGTCTGGAGGTAGATAGTTCAGGCCTTGTTCAGCAACTTTAGGAAACTGCCAAATATTCAGAATCCTTCTGTCCTGTTATACACAACATCTGGCATAAGAATCCACTTCATGATCTAAAGTGATAGACTTAATTTCAGTGGTTGCATTCCATTCCATCTAACAGAATCGAGGACAGAAGTTGGGCGTATCCACTCCTTTAGAGCTTCATACAATGATTTTGCTTGTATCTCCTTGGCCAAAACTTTGTCATCAAGTGCATCTAGCTACAAGGGGTTGCACACAACATTCAAGAGGGGCAATATGCACATTTAAGAAGGAATGGGCAAAATAATACTGGTCTCCAATAAAAGTTTCTACAAGCACATGACTCCTTTTTAAAAAACTATATTCAATGGAACAACTGAGAGATTAAAAAATGGAGATGTTATCGTAAAAAGATGGAACGTGTCTCTCCCTTTTGACTAAATCAAGTGTAGTAAAAAGATGGAAGGTGAGCATCAAATCAGTTAAATAGGGAAACGACTTTATTCTGTAGTTTCACTGAAGTATGTGTTTGTTAACCCAAGTAAAATTAGTTACTGAGATAAACTTTTTGTTATTGTACCAGGAATCAAACTCATGACCTTGTACTTGCCAGGCAGGCAGTTCTGCTGCTGAGCTATATCCCTGACCCCAAGATTAAATTTTTTATTTACAAAAATAAAATAGTTTAATATTGTCATATTCTCATAAAATTATTTCTGTTCATTCAGCCATCTACTTATGTCAGCATCTAATAGTATTTATGCATCAAGCTATTGAAGTATAGTTCACAAAACCTGACCTAGTTATTTCTAGTGAAATTTAGAAAGATGTGCTGCCTTCTCTGTATCATTTTGATGGTTCAAAATGTTTGAGGCCAGGGATTTAGCTCAGGAGTATAAGCCCCTGCCTTACAGATACATGGTTGTGAGTTTGATCTGTGGTACCAAAAAAAAGTTGAAATTAGTATGTATTATTTAATTTAAACAATAAGTTATGGTTTTTTAAAAATAGCTATTGCTGATAAACTTTACTTTCCTTGAAATGCTATTTGGAGTCATTAAGACACACTATTTGATTTATCCATCTATGTCTTGATAACAGCCAAGACCAAAATCATGTCAGAGTATAAAACAATGTGTTTTAACCAAAATCTCTGTTCAAACCTAACCAATTTTTTGTAGATAAAACTTATAGCCTTGACTTCATTAGTACCACAATTTAGGTGCCACCAAACTTCTAAAAATCATGAAACAAAAGACTTAAAAATTAAAGCAGCATGAGAAGATACTTGACATCAGTAGTCAGCATGGAAATACAAATCAAAGCCACAGTAAGATACACACTAGGATGCTTATGGTCAGAGACAAAAGATGAGTGCTGGAAAGGATTCAGAGAACTCTGAACCCTCCTACCTTGCTGGTGAGGTTGTCTCAAAAACAATCTGGCAGAACTTCCAGGAGAATATGGCGGATAGATAGCAGCAGCTATAGAGGCTCTCTGAATATCCTGCTTAGAATCCAGGAATGGTGCGGTGTGAGGAGTCCTAAGCAAGGGGAGATATGCCCTGCCGACCCAGGAACGAAGCTAAGAGAAACCAACTGGAAACACAATCCCGGTGCTATAACAGGAACAGATAAAATCTCAGCACAGAAGCTGGATCCTGCGCATCTGGAAGCCACAATTTGAATTTCCTGCCACTGCTGCTGCATCTGAATCAGCACAGCAGGGAGAGAGATGCGTGAAAACTCTGAGAGTGGGAATCAGCGAAAGAGTTCAGAATGGGACTGGCAGGGAGCCCTACATTAACCTGCGGTGAGTGAGCGGAACGGGGACCCTTCCATAGTGTAGGAGGCTCCAGCAAAGGACATACTGGGACCGGGCAGACTAGCCGGAACAGGACACTGCAGTGACTTTAGTCGCATATTCCCCTCTCAAGTGGGACTGGTGGGGAGTGCCTGGCCTGGGTGATGCCTCTGACTAAGATCCAGTAGGCTAAGCCCAAACAAGTCCCAGTGCCTGGAGGTTCACCCTAGCAGTGAAGCCTTCAGTAGGTTGACCTGGAGTGGCAGGCCCAGCAGAGGCTGCCCAGGTCTGTGTCTCCCTAGTACACTGCAGTGGGTGGGAACACATAGCCAGCAAATTCAAACAAACTGTAACCGACAAAGAGAAAAAAAACTGGGCCTCCTATACTCGCTTGTATGGAAGGAACGAAAAGTATGGGAAGAGGAAGCAACAAGAAAGGGTCCTCAGTCCCCAATCCTGAGAACACTGATACAAGAAAGGTAAATGCAAAGGAGAATGAGGACAGAAAACATGCAATATCAGACACGGCACCAATAGAAAAAAGCAGTATCTCCGGAGCCACATAGATGAGTTCAAAAGAGAAGTATTTAACAAAATAAAGCAAGATATAAGTAGAATACTTAGAGAAATGCCACCCAAGAAAAAACAGATGGTGGAATGGAAGAATAGAAAAAAAAAAGGGAGAATTGTTTGATGGAGAAAATAGAGAAAACAGAATACGTTAATTGGTTCTAAATACCCTGTACTACTGTCATTCTCTTGAATGGTTTTACATTGTCGTGATATGTTTGGTGCTGCAGTATACGAAGTTATACTCAAAGATTTCAAGGAAAGAGACACTACGGTAACTATTTTTATGTCAGGATATCTTGTGGTGAGACACTATTTTGCTTAAATGGTTATGCTTTGACCTGCGCTGTTTTGTTGTTATGCCCTCTTTTATCTTAATCTCCTTTTTTAAGTTATTTACTTTTTTATTTTTATCTTTTTAACTAAGGGAAAAATAAATAAAAAAGTAGCAGGATACATTATAGTAACCCACTTTGATTTCCTATTAACTTGATTTGAAACCCTGTATTGCCCTCACCATCTTGTTTTGACTGATTTTCCCCTATTCTACTTTGCTTGATAGTACCAAGTTCGAAAGTTTAGGCAAGTTTAGACAGTAAGATTTATTATGACATCCATTCTGGTTGACTATTATCTTCTTTTAAAGTCCTGTAATGTCTCCAATGTTTTGGTTTTATTCTTTACTGTTTTGCTCAATTTTATTATAACTGATGATATAGGCAATTCTTTTTAAGATAGCAAGAGGCAGTGTGGTAACCATTGTTGATCACCTTGTATTTTGTTTTTACATTATCTATTATGTCCATCCTTTTGATTTGACTGACTCTGTTCTGTTATGTCACATTTGGTTTTACTCTCTTCAAAAAAAAAGTAATAAGAACTGTGGGAGTAATAAAACCCAAAATGTGTAATTGTCATTGTACAAAAGAAAAGAAAGTGCTCTAAAGGTTATAACTGCATATGTGTTTAAGTGTATAAGATAGATAACCATATTACTGAGTTTTGTTGGATCATTGAACAAAACTGTTTGCAGTCTTACTGTTTGAATGTCCATTTTATATGCTTTAATTTTGTAACTTGAACAACTATTTCTAAGATAACAATATGTAATCTATTAACTAGTGATTTCCTACTGCTTATTCTTTCTGAAATTCTGTATAACTTGTACCCTTTTTCTGTTTTTTTTTCTTTTTGTCCTTAAATAAAATTTTAAAAAATACAAAAAAAATCTGGCAGTTTATTACTCAGAATTCTCTAAAGGAACAGAATCAGCAAAAAACAATATGTAATTTATGTAAGGGGATTTATTAGGTAGAGGTGCAGGGTCAGAAGCAGGAGCGTCCACAATGGCCACCTGTGTACTAAGTAGACAGAAGATCCAAGAAGATGGAAGCCACCAGACAATGGAGATCAAGGAGTCAGCTCCACCCCAAAGACAAAGGCCTGGAAGCTGGCTAGAGCACTGCTGGTGCAAGGCCACAATGGCAGACTAAAGACCCTGGAGACCTGGAATCTGATATTCAAAGGTGACAGCAGCAAAAGACACACCTTGAAACTGTTGTGTGTTCTCTGGACCAAAGTTTTCTGACAAAATTCTGGGACTTACTGGAACTGGTCTGCATTAGACTACAAGATCTCTACTGTCTTAAAATATCAACGTTGATTAAATGCAAAGACTTTAATAAGCTAAATAATATTTCACATCGTTCAATCACTACCATTAATGAATGTGGGTAACATCAAAACTGCACGCAGATGGCATAACGTAACATTATTAAGTGAACAGTAACAAAAAGACCTCAAAATCAAGTAGTTGTGCTCTGGCACAAGAAAAACTAGACAAACATTTACCAAAGTATCTTGGCCATTTCAGATTTCAATTGCTAAAAATTCCCATTTTGTTCATAAGGAGATTTTTAAAAATTCTTTTTGACACCCCCCATAGGACCCACAAATACCCAGTCCTCCGTGTTAGTGAGAGATTTGCTTCTGCTGACTAAAGATGAAGAGTCTATATACAGCGTGGGAGCTATCAATCAAAAAAGGGGGCAATTAAATTGTTTCTGGAGCAAAGAAAGCAATGAGTTTTGGGGTTTTCTAGGGGTGCTATTAATGTTCAGGGACTTACGATTAGTTGGCAGCATGCTTCTAATAGGTATTTCTTTTTATGCAAGACTTGGTCATGTGAGCTTGTCCTAGGGATTGCAAGGTTATTCTGGTAAGTGGTGCCATTCTTCTGTGCCAGCATTCTGACCTGTGATGTCTTCTGGGCCATCTGGTCAGATTGAAGGACTTTATGGTCTCTGATGTTGTAGCTACTGTCTTTTGTCCCCTCACATTCCAGGGCTCTTTGCTTTGCTCCAGAAGGTGATCAGTTATGACTTAGAGACAGCAACATCCAGGGAGACTAAGTCTCTGTAGTTCTTAGCATAACATCCCTCAGCAAATCTTGCTGGCCAGGGCCTTGGCATTCCCATTTCACTAGAGAGAACTTGACCACATCCACAAATGGCAGCAGTTCTGTTTCCTGGCCGCTGGGGCTCCTCTGGGGCTCCCAGGGTGCCTCCAGGTCACAGAACAACAGACACTGAAGCAGTCCTCTAGCCTTTAGAGCAGCGGATATCGGCCATGGATCCCAAAGCTAGCAGGCTCCAGAGAAAACATCTGTGTTAGGAAAAAGCGTTACAGGTATATTTTATGAAGTAATAGTTCAATAATGTTAAAGCCTGGTGAAAACCCCAAGTTTTTCATTAAAATGAATTTTATAATATACACTTCTTTAAAATGTAGCTATCTTTTAGATCTTCCTTAAATACTGGCTCACTGTGAAATACATTAAGATATCTGTTTTTTAATTTTATTTTTATCTGCTTGTACGTAACAATCTTTGGCTGAATCAAGTTACTAAAAGTTGACAGTGAAGACCCAGATGTGTCTCCTCCAGTAGATGGCGACACAGGACCATGTCATCAGTACAGGATGTCCAGTGTACCAAGGTACTTACATTGCTGAAGAGGAAAATATCAAAATCTCTTCTTTACTAAATCCCCAAAATGTTTAAAAAGTGTAAATATGTGATATGATATTTCGTTGATTTGTTTGCTTTGTAATAGTAACAACAGACAAAAAAGGTGGGGGGAATGTAAGAAGAAATAAGAAAATTGGATCCTGAACCAGGCATGTCAGCAGCTCTCCAGGTTCCCTTCTTTAGTTGCTGTGTTCGCTCTGTCATGTTTCCCACCTTTTTATTAGAGGTGTAATTATCACTTATGCTTTTATTAGTATGCACGTGCAGTATATAATGGGTACATTCCTGCTGGGAGTTGATGTATGTACACAACATATTTTAATTCCTTTTCTTATCCCCTTCCTCGCTCCCTCCATCTCTTGGCCCACCTTTGTCTTAATATACAGTAGCTCCGAAATGTCAGAACCATAGTCAGTCTGGCTAGGTCAGGTCCCATCTGTCCTAGCTATCTCCTGAATGACTCTTAGGGTAGCATCTATCGCTGTCTTCACCTCCTCATCTGTAAGGGAGAGATTAACAAAATTAATAGGCAGGAGAAGCATGTAGAGCACTCAACACAGTGCCAGGCACACAAACCACACAGTCAGTAACTGGTAGCTGTTGTCACCACCCACCACCGTGGTCACATCTGCATGGTACACGAGGACTGCTCAAGACATGTCCCTTTCACCACATTTTAGAAAGAAGCACAGTTCTCCATATTGGTCAGTCTTAGACAATGGAAAATATTTGAGGGTGTCTAAACTGTCATTGGCCCACATTTTCATTTTGATTAGGTATTCTGGTTGATGAATTATTCTAATTGCCATTGAGAATCTTCATAGTTTTTGCTTTGATGAAAAATTACATAAAGCAAATTTATTCAAAGGATATTTTTACCAATCTATTTATCTTTTAAAATAAATTTTATGTATATCTGAAATCCATGTGTCTACCTCAATAGTTAATGTCAGAAGAAGAGAGAAAATTAAAACGAGGATCTTTCTTCAAATAGTGTGACCTTAATGAGCAAGTTTCATGTACCCAGGTTTGTATAACATTGTTTATTGTAGTATTCTGTTTTTAAAAATCTTGTTGTTGATTGAGAGCTTAAGCATTCTTTCAGCATTCACTTTATTGTTAATTTTCTAAAACTGTCAAAACACTCCTGCATATTAGCAGGCCATATGCCTACTCACAGGATTCAGTTGATCTGCTGATTTTGTTGGCTTGTTTTGTTTCTCCACCTAAAGTGTTTATGTACAGTATCTCAGTTTGCTTGCCAGTATCCCTTAGCTAGTTTTTCATCCTCTCTACAGTTTTATCCTTTGAATTTGAACTCTTTGCTTCTGATGGAATCGTTCATTGTTGTAGTCTCCACGCTGACCGAGAGACCCAAGCCTTTTAGTAGTGATAAATGTTACCATTGCATCATCCATATGATCACTCCTCACGCCCTGCTTCAACTTGATGGCAGAACTGCAGAGAAATCTGAGACCTCAGGCAAATTCTCTAAACCCTGGGCAAAGGGAGTTCAAAGGACCACTCATATAGTGAAGCTGGTTTCCCATTAACCAAATAAACTGACACTTGCTAAAGTTATGCTGCAGATCACATATTTCGCCTGTGCAATCAGAGTTACTCAGGTGTACTCTAAAGGAGTGGGGGGAGGTATTTTTTAAGTCAGAAAAACTTCACTTGTGTACCTCCTTTGGGCCTATTTCAGTCTTTAACTTGCTTCTGCCTAGTGACTATCAGAAAGCAGTAAACCCAATCTTACAAACAGAACACTTGAGAAAAACATGTGATGATAGTCTGTTACTTCGGCGCCCTGGTGAAACACTTCCCAGTGTCCATGCTCTTGTGTATCTAAGCTTTTGACTCTGGATTTAGCCATGGGCCCACTTTGGTCATGGGACATTACCAAGAACGGTGCAGGCAGAGGCCTAATAAGCATTTTGCACCTGGGGTCTTACAGTCTTGGAGCTAGGCCACAGGGGAGTCAAGGGACAAAGAGACCAAGATCCTAGAGGAGGCTCTGGAAAGACAGGTTAGCTACGCTGCCTGCTGCATGAGGCTCCTGAATGACTTCAGCCACTCGAGGAGGAGAAGCTCCTCCCAGGGGAGCCCAGTCATCTCACAGAAACATCAGAAATAGTAAAACTACCACACTTCGAGATGACTTATTATACAGCAACAAAAACCTGCGACACTGCTTTGTTATCTTCTTCAATGTGCATAGTGTCTACAACAGATTTTCTCTTAGGAAAGCATTACTGTGGTATATGTTTGTTTTTTTTTTTTTAATTAATAATTGTCTCTAAATTTGTATTCAGCTGCAGTGTTAGGAAGATGCCTGACACCCTGCAGTATGCTTTGGTCTCTGAGCTATTTAAAAGCAAATGTTGGGGCTGGGGGTTTAGCTCAGCAGCATAAGCACCTGCCTTGCAAGCAGGCGGTCGTTAGTTTGATCCCCGGTACCGGTAAAAAGTTTAAAAAAAAAAAAAAAAAAGCAAATGTCACCCCAGTGTAGCCCTGTCTTCACCAACTTTTCTACAAGTCTCACTGTTGGCTCTCATTGCAAGATGTGTTTCTGAAAATGCTGACAGACTGTTTCACAGAATATTGTCTTACAAAATCTTGAGTTCCCTTCAGGGTATCAAATTTTTTTGCAGGGATTGATCTTGTCTTTTTAGATTTCAATGACTTTACATTTTCACTTATCTTCTGAAATTAGAAATTCAATAATTTATTTATAATTAATATCCATAAATTTTGACAGTTTTAATACTATAATCAATCATTTTAATTATTTATTAAATGTATTAATGAAACAAAATTTTCATTAAAATGCATTAGTAATTATGAAACTTTAGGAAACTATAAGACAAAAATTCACCTAGAGAAATAGTATCAATACTAACAGTGGACAGATTAAATAACTAACAGTGTATACACACACCATGGAGTATCGTGTAACTATAAAAATAAGCAAGCTTCCTAAGTACTGTTTTGGAAAAGGCTCGTAGATATAACATTATATTAAAATAAGCAATTTTTATAACAATATGTATGGCGTTGGGAGTTGTTGAAGCTGGAAATTAACCACATGTTCGAGGCTGGGGCATGGTCTTCCCAAGAACACAGAGTGCCTGGGCAAGCCACCTTAAGAAGCTGCAATGGACAATCAGCTGGTTGCTTTGAATGTCTAGTTTCCACCAATTTTAATGCTTTGTGGACACAGCCTGTGTTTCAGGGAGGCTGCTGAGGAAACTTGCAAAAATAGAAATGCAAAAGCATGTCAATGAATTGCAAGCACATCAGCAGTTCTTAATTTAGGTGTGGGCAATGCACCCTGATAACTTACTCTGTTTTGATAAATGCAGGTTATAAGAAGTGAGAGTCCTAAAATGGGAAGAAACTGAAGAAATCTTCAGAATGATTGAATTAGTGGTTGGTTGTAATAACCCATCCAGAGTCCCATTCCATATTTAATTGGTCTTATCAATTTTGTACAGACAGAGAGTCTTTTTTTTTTTTTTCAGACAGAGATTCTTGGAGAATCCCAAAGCCATTGCCTTCATCAGGGCTTTTCACCTAAAGCTGCTACAGAGATCCCATCTTACTTTCCTTTCCTCCTAGTCAAGAAATGAGAGGGCTCAAGGAGTGGAGAGAGAAGGCAGGAAAACAGAAACCCTTGCTTGGGGTGGATGGATATGTGTTATATGGATAAAATACAGGATGATTGTGATCTGGCATCTAAAAGTGAGATGCCCTTTCTGATAATAGGTGCAATTTCCTGCCTTCCTACTGTTAAAGGATTGACTGAAGGTTACCTTAATCATGGGAATCTCCATCCTTTGGACAAAGGTGAAGAGAAAGACCATCCATCTGTAATGCCAATGGATTTGTCTGAAACTTGTTTCTCAGCTCAGTGAGAAGTCAAGTTGGATTTGCAGTTAGCAGAGGATGAATCTGCAAGTGGTTCACATGCATTAGAAGGCAGGAATATTTTCACTGGGGGAAGGCATTTAAATATGGGGAATTTCATACTAATGTAGCATTAAGAGGTAAGAAAAATGACTTGAGCCTGGAGAAGAGGCAGGGGAATGATAGATAAATGTCATATATAGCTTATAATAGTGATAAAAGGACAGGGAGAAATCTGTCTGTTGGAAAGTCAGTGCCCAGACGTTTGGTGTCACCATCTGCAAGGTAAAGGCAACTCACGCAGCACAGCTCAGTGTCGCCAGGCTCCAGGAAGCATGTGTTCAGTTGCCTTTATTTTTGTTTTCTGACCCAGTAGCTTCCTCTTTGCTCCCTGATGGCTCCTCTTTTTGTGGCTTGCTTTGCGATAGAATCAAGACAAACCATCACTCTTGCTTCTTGAGGAGAAGGGAGGAGCTCAAACCAGTACTCTTGTCTTGTTCAGTCTGTTCTTCCTCCAAGCTATGAACAAATGGCCATCTGGGGAAGGGTGGAGCCCATCTAGGACAGTGAAGTGCCTCACTACCATCACTGTGTATTACCAGAGCAGGGTACAGTGCCAGCACCATCAGGCACATGGTGTGTTAATGAAACCGTAAGATACATTTCTTATCTACATATTTCTGCTGCTCCATAGGGCCTTCTTCTCTCTCTCTCTCTTTTTTTTTTTTGTCTTTTTCATTTTTATTGGTACCAAGGAACTCACAGCCACCTGCTTGTAAGGCAGGTGCTTATGCCGCTGAGCTAAATCCCCAGTCTCCAGGACCTTCTTCTCTCTCTCTTTTTTTTATTTAAGGAGAATTAAAAAAAAACAGAAAAAGTTTGTACAAGTAATACAAAATTTAAAAAAATAAACAGTAAGAAATCAATAGTTAATAGATTACGTATTCTCATCTTAGAAATAGTTGTTCAAGTTACAAAATTGAAGCATATAAAGTGGACTTTCAAACAGAGTGCAAACAGTTTTGTTCAATGATCCAAAAAAAAACTCAGTAATTTGGTTATCCATCTTACACACCCAAACATACATGCAGCTATAACCATTAGAGCTATTTCTTTTCTTTTCTTTTCTTTTGTACAATGACAATTACACATTTTGGGTTTTATTACTCCCACAGTTCTTATTAGTTTTTTTTGAAGAGAGTAAAACCAAATGCGACATATGAGAACAGAGTCAGTCAAATCAAAAGGATGGACATAGGGGGCTCGGGATTTAGTTCAGTGGCATAAATGCCTGCCTTGCAAGCAGGCAGTCGTGAGTTCGATCCCTGGTACTGATAAAAAGGAAAAAGACAAAAAAAAAAAAAAAGGATAGACATAATAAATAATGCAAAATCAAAATACAAGGTGATCAACAATGGTTACTACACTGCCTCTTGCTATCTTAAGAAGAATTGCCAATTATAATAAAATTGAACAAAACAGTAAAGAATAAAACCAAAGCATTGGAGATATTACAGGACTTTAAAATAAGATAATCGTCAACCAGAATGGGCGTCATAATGAATCTTATTGTTTTCACATTTTTTGCCTGTACTTTTGAACTTGGTAAAGCAGAATAGGGGAAAATCAGTCAAAACAAGATGATGAGGGCAATACAGGATTTCAAATCAAGTTAATAGGAAATCAAAGTAGGTTACTATAATATATCCTGCTATTTTTTATTTATTTTTCTCATAATTAAAAAGATAAAAATAAAAAAGTAAATAATTAAAAAAAGGAGGGACTAAGATAAAAGAGGGCATAACAACAGAACAGCACAGGTCAAAACATAATCATTTAAGCAAAATAGTGTTTCACCACAAGATATCCTGACATAAAAATAGTTACCGTAGTGTCTCTTTCCTTGAAATCTTTGAGTATAACTTCGTATACTGCAGCACCAAACATATCACGACAATGTAAAACCATTCAAGAGAATGACAGTAGTACAGGGTATTTAGAACCAATTAACAGAAAATGAACAATGGTTTCTGTATAATCTCCTTGTCTATAATTTTTTCTTATATTATCATTTATAATAAAATCCGATAAGATACAACCTTTTAAGACCAATGGAGACAGAAGAATACAAGTTTGATGGGACTTCAAAACAAAATGATACTAAATCAGCACTAGCTATTATGATGTCTTGTTTTCTCCAAAATAGCTGTTCCTACCATCCAGCCTTCTCTGCCTCATTTCTGTTGAGCTCTTTTTCTGTCGTTTGTTGTCAGTTTGTCTTCTTCATTTCACTTTCTGCTCCATTCATTGTGGCCTCTCTGCCACTATTTCTGAAGTCTTGGTATTTTCCTTTTTTAGAATATCCTGCAGTATTCTCTGTAGAGTTGAATTGGTGGTTGCAAATTCTCCTAGTTCCTCTTTATCCTGGAAGCACCTTGTTTTTCCATCAATTTCTAGGAAGAGTTGTGCAGGATACATCAATCTTGGCTGGAGGTTATTGTCTTTCAAAGCTTGAATTATTTCCCCTCACGCTCTTCATGATTTGATGGTTTGTGCCGAGAAGTCTGCTGTAATTCTGATGGGTGTCCCTTGTAAGTGATCTGTTTCTTGTCTGTGATGGTTTTTAATATTCTGTGCTTATATTGAATTTCTGGAATTTTGATTATTATATGCCTGGGCATAGCTCTGTTTGGGTTGTAGGTGGCTGGGGTCCTGTATGCCTCGTACATCTGAGTATCTTTACCATTTGCTAAATTAGGGAAATTCTCTTGGATTATTTCTGTGAATAGCTTTTGTAGTCCATTTGTTTATGTCCCTACTTCTTCTTTTATGTTCTTAATTCTTAAGTTATAGATCCTTTTATCATCTTCTAGCCTTTGTATTATTGCTGTTTGTTTTCTTGTTATTTTTAAGAAGTTTTTCATTTCATGCTCCCACATTACAATCTGCCCTCCAGTTCAGATAATCTATCTTTAGTTTCTTTCAAGCTGTTATGCCAGCTTTTGATAGAGTTTTTAGTTTCCTGGTAATCTCTTTGAACCTGCTTTACATATTCTATGTTTTCTCTATTTTCTCCATCAAACAATTGTCCCCTTTTTTTCTGTTCTTCCATTCCACTATCTGTTTTTTGTTCGGTGGTGTTTAGCATTTCTCTAACTATTCTACTTATATCTTGCTTCAGGTCGTTAATAACTTCATTCCTGTACTTGTCTATGAGGCTCTGGAGATAGTGCTTTATGTCTATTGGTGCTGTGTCTGATATTGCATGTTTCTCAGGATTGGGGACTGAGGACCCTTTCTTGTTGCTCCTTCTTCCCATATTTTTTTGTTCCTTTTATACAAGTGAATATAGGAGGCCCAGTTTCTTTCTTTGTCGGTTACAGTTTGTTTGAGTCATGCCGGCTAGGTGTTCCCGCCCACTGCAGTGTACTAGGGAGACACAGACCTGGGCAGCCTATGCTGGGCCCGCCCCTCCAGGTCAACCTACCGAAGACTTCACTGCTAGGGTGCATCTCCAAGTGCTGGGATCTGATTTGGGCTAGCCTACTGGGTCTTAGTGACGTCACGCAGGCCAAGCACTGCCCACCAATCCCACTTGAAAGGGGAATATGTGACTTAAGTCACTGCAACAGGGTAGTCTGCCTGGTCCCAGTATGTCCTTTGCTGAAGCCGCCTACTCTATGGAAGGGCCCCTGATCCACTCACTCACCGCAGGTCAATGCAGGGCTCCCAGCCAGTCCCGCTCTCAACTCCTTTCACTGCTTCCCACTCTCAGAGCTTTTGCACCTCTCTCCTTGCCACGCTGATTGGGACGCAGCAGCGGCCACAGGAAATTCAAATCGTAGCTTCCAGTGGCGCGGGTTCCAGCTTCTGCACTGAGACCTTATATGTTCCTGTTATATCACTGGGATTACGTTTCCAGTTGGTTTCTCTTAGTTTAGTGCATTCCTGGGTCGGCAAAGTATATCTCCCCTTGCTGAGGATTTCTCACCCTGCACCATTCCTGGATTTTAAGTGCAGTTTCTCAGAGAGCCTCTGAAGCTGCTGCTATCTATCCACCATGTTCTCCCAAAGGTGACTTTTTTCTCTTAAAACACTGCTTCAGACCTAGGGTCTGCTGCAAAGGAAGAAAGGATTTCTGTCTTCCACTCTCCTTTCTTTAGATTGGTTAAAATCTACTCTCACTAAAATTTTAAATGTTGTTTAGATAAGAGTGGGATTATATATAATTTTCAGCCCACACCCTACATACTATTTGTTTAAACTGATGACTTTCATTTTGCTAATGACCTAGTCTCTATAGCCAATCAGAGAAAAAAGACAGCGGAACACTTTTAGTAGCCTGATGAATCTGGAATGTGTATTCCTAAATTAGAAGACCTGAGTACTCCCAGAGAGTAGGTTAAAGTGAACATGAATATTTATACCATAGCCCTTCATTGACTAATTTAAAGTGGATTACAGAATACTCAACAGTGGTCAACAGAACAAAAGGTTAAGAGAAAAATGTATCCATTCCCATGGGAGCCAAATTAGCATGATTTGTGATTTTTGTACCCATTTATTTAATCCAAAAAAGGTGGTATATTTCAGCCTAACTGTAGGACTTTAAGCATGTAGATTAGATCACTTAAATATGTTTTTGATATTGTCTTTTCTATGAAAAATGTTACATCTTTTACTAACATGTTGCACCCCCAAAATTATGAATTATCCAAATTCCTAACTTTTTAGATAATAAAGCCATCCCTCCTAAAAGTGCTACTTACTTGTTTGTGAAGTCCCATGGCCATTTGGTTAGAAAGACAATCTGAGTGTACACAGGGTCCCTGGGGTGCAGCTTTCACGTTAGTCAGCATCTTCTTCCTACAAAGTCTCCATCCCTGACAGGATGTTTTTGAACTGTGAGGAGGACCCTTAATCCTAGAAATGAGGACCAAGCGTCCAAAGCTCAACCTCTGGTCCCAGTGAAAAGGTCTTTCTGGAAGGTAGCTTAGAAGTTGAGGTGTTATCAAGAAGGCATGAGGTCTTTAATATGAAACCTGCACACACACACACACACACACACACACACACAGACACACACACAGAACTTTTCATGCACCTATAGAATGGGGTCGTGCTGGCACAGACATGCGGAATCCCAGGACTCTGGTGGATATGATAGGAGGATCACAAGTTTGAGCCCACTCTGAGTAAGCTAGTGCTCAAATATAAACTTGAAGAATTTCAAAATATAATAGGGGCTGGCAATGTAGCTCAGTAAGAAGGTCCCGTGTTCAATTCTCAGTAGTGAATGACAAAAAAAAAAAAAAAAAAAAAAAAAGGGGCTGTAAGCTGGGGTGATGAGAATACGGAAAGCAGTTGGGTTTGGCAGGACCACAGAAGACACTTGCTTAGTTCAGGCAGAGAGGGAGCCACAGCATCGAGAAAGGGACAGCTAAGAAGCAGGTCTGGGACAGTGCGGAGAATCAGAAACCAGAGGACACGGCAGGGGCCTGTGGTGTCCAGAGCTGTCTTTACAAGCTTTGCATCTGCCTGGGCTGCGGGCTGCGGCCCCACCTCTACCTTTTTTACAATTTAAACATAGGCTGAGTCTATTTTAAGCCATAATTTATTTTCCCACCTTTCTGAGGCTAGAGTTCCCAGGTATCTGGAGGATCTGGGTAGCCTTCATTCCACCTTTCTTTTTTCTTTCTTCTCCTCCTTCTCCTCCTCTTTTTTTTTTTTTTTTTTTGTCTTTTTCCTTTTTATCGGTACCAGGGATCGAACTCATGACTGCCTGCTTGCAAGGCAGGCGCTTATGTCGCTGAACTAAATCCCCAGCCCCTAAGGCCAATATTGTTTTCACTATTTTGCTTTGTTCTGATTGTTTTGCTTTATTCAATATTGTTTTGATTGGTTCTGTAGTATTCTGTTTTTGGTTTGATTTTGCTATAACTGATTGAATGGACAATTATTGTGAAGATAACACGATACGCTATGGTACCTATTGCTGTTATCCCAGCATCCTGCTCTGAAGTTCTGAACCAGTTTTGCCTCATTGTTTCAAATGGCTTTGTTCTGTCTTGCTTTGTTGTATTTTACTGTCTTTAAAGTTAAAAATAAAGATGGGGAGGGGGACAGGTTGGTGACAAGGACCGTCTGGCCACTATGGTCTAGCTTCGGCCAGCTCTGCTTAGCTGTCTTGCATCTCTGTGGTGACACTTTGGTCACAGCCATTCCAGTCCCTCAGGAACTACAGTCTCTCTCCAGCATCACTGAGGTTAGAGGAAATAAAAGGAGTAAAGGGCTAAAGACACTGCCTGACACATGGAGAAAGCCTTGCAACGGCTGGCTCTTAGTCACAGCCAACAAGGTAACGGCATGCCTCTTGGCTGGGCTCCAAGCGCTCCACGGAAAATCACGGAGCGGAACTCAGAGGCGCTCCATTCATCCCAGAGCCCGAGGATCTAACATATGAGCAGGGCTATCTGCTTGTTTCCAAAGAAGGGCTGCTTCCCATGACATTGCTCTCCTATGGAGTTTAAGTTTTTCCTCTTCTAGACTTGTTACTCTTCAAAAGCACTTAGGCACATGGTGTTTCCCTGTATTGAAGTCATTAATTCTCTAGATAATTTTATCTCTTGGTGGAGTGGGCGGTAAGAAATGGGGTACAAAGTGCTAAGGAAGCTGTATCCATCACAAAGTGGGGGTCCAGGCGTGTGCTCCCACATAGATTGTTTCTTGGCCAAATGACGTGGCATGTCCTCAGGCGAAGGGCCACGGTTCAGTCGGCCTGCCTCTGAAACCACAATCAGTCAGCTGGATAAAGAAATCAAATCACATGCGCTCAGAAAATACGGGGAACCAATAACTCACAAGGAGATGTGACACATGGTAGCAGAAAGGGCTTGTATACTGGTGAGCGCTGGTTCAGGCAGGCCCCTTTCTGTTAATTAGGGCTGCACAACAGTCCCTAACCTGGAGACTCTGGAGAGATTAACATTTCGAGCAATTTCCCTCACAAAATTATGAAAAAACAGCAACGACTGTGATTCACTGTAAGAGACCAAAGTGAGACTCAAAGAGGAACAGATTCCCAGGGAAGAATGCTGTAGGCCAGGACGTGGCCTCTGCCCCTGTGGAAAAAGCTCCCAGGTCCTGCCCAACCCGACTTCGGAATGCCGGATGCCCCACCTCACGGAGAAAGTCCCTGTGGCCCATGGCAGAGCAACTCCCTGTCCCTTGAGTGAGTCAGTCTCAGGAAATGCCACTAAGCTCCCGCCCCCTCCATTCCCACTGCCAGACACAATGGGTCTCCCAAATGCGATAAATATCCACAGGGACAAGGGAAGGTCAAGTGGAAACTTGCGCAAGCCTACTCACCCATTATGGCTCTAACATGGCTGTCCTGCAGGCTGTCTGTGCTGGATAAGAACACAGAGCCAGGCTCACCAAGGAACAGTGACCGGCCCTGTGGGCACCAGACAGGAAGGAAGGGAGAAGTCCTCCTGTGTTCTGAGTCTCAATTTAAGAGTCCTGCTCACATGTCCTCTTCCTACTGAGTGGCCCTGACCGTAAGAAAACCAAACCCCAATAGTTTGCAGCAGGTGGAAAGGCACGCTGACAACCAATGTTAAGAGGCAATGAATCCCAGGTTCCTCAGGAAACAAAGGCATCCCTCAGAAGCTCGCCCACCAAACTCCCCTCCGGCCCCAGAAGTTAAACAAGAAGCTAGCTCAGTCTATCTGCTGCCAAGCAGCGTGAGCATCAGGAGAGAGCTTGGATTTCCAACTGTCAAACGCTGAGTCCCAGAGGCTGGTGCCGCCACAGCCTGTGGGGAAATATCCCTTCAAGGAAGAGAAGCATTGGTTCTCACATATTTGATCCTCAATTTTATAAACAGGAAAGGGCAGGTCCCTCTTACAGCTTCTCTTTTAGAAGACTGATCCTTCACAATAAACACTACAAACAGGATGTAACGTTATTTCCCGTAGCCAGACCAGTTAGATTTTTCTTTTACAAACTGAAGAACTCATTTTTCTAGGGTGGCCTGTGTTCTCTTAAATTTGGACCTAACCCTCAACTTTGAAGCTCACATATATGTCTCCCTTGGGAAATCCTTATTTGGCTCTGAAAGTGATGTGGCCTTAAAATGCGTGACTCAAAAAAGGGGGCAGGAGAAACTGCATGTGAACATACACACATACACACAACCCACTGAGGCAAAGAGCTTCAGACAACCAAGATGCAGAAGGAGCACTGAGATCACCCTGGACATACAGCTTCAGATGCACCCGGGTCACAATGGGATTATGTCCAAGTAACAGCCATCGTAAGTTGAAAATATTGTAAGAAAAATGCACCTACTGAGGAACATGAGAGCAACACAGCACACTACCTAACAAAATGTGCACTCTTCCCACTTGTGGGCATTCTTTTATTGTAGGAAAATGACCTACATTCATATAAAATCTCATAGAGCCATTCTATTCTATGCCTTCCAGTATGTGGTACACCCACAACGCAACACAATATTCAGTAACAAAAAGGAGTGAACTATTCACAGCTCAGCAGATCCCCAGAGAATTACACTGAACTGGGGATGCGCAAAGGTTTCACTGCACACACTTCACACAACACTGACGCATTGTTAGCAGTGCAGAAGACTGGTTACTAGAGATTAGAAGGAACTGTATTTTTCTTACAACTACTGTACAAGCATTGCAAAAGTTTAACTAAACAAATGACAGCCAGGAGTGGTGGCACACACTGCAGTCCCACATTTAGGGGGCTGAGGTGACAGCCTGAGTCTGAGACTGGCCCAGGCAACATACGGAGACCCCCATTGTAAAAACAGGTAAGCTGAGTATGCGGCCAAGTCTGAAATCCCAGCACTCTAGGAAGACAAGGCCAGAGGATCACACACCCTCCTCCAGCCTGGGCAACTTAGCGAGACTTTGTCTCAGAATAAAAATAGACAGGACTGGAGACGGAGCTCTGTGTGACACCCTCAGGTTACCTGGTACTGCAAAACACACACACACCAAACACACGGAAAGTAAAAAACAGGCACTCCGTCAGTAATTACGTATGCGGCAGGGGTATTACTATTGCTACCCCGAGTTACTATAATATGGGATAAAGCACATGAGTAACCATGAGATTTTCTAATTTTGTTTCATTAAAGGAGCAAAAAGACTGATGCAACACAGATGTGAAGTAGGTAACTATACTGTTTCCGTTTGTTCACCAAACAGAATAGTTTGTGCTACCGTCTGCTGTGTTTTATGCTTTTTGTAATTTGAACAACTATTTCTAAGATTAACAATATGTAACTTGTCAACTAGTGATTTTTTTGCAATTCTGTATTATTTCTATCCTTTCATGTTTTGCTTTTCTCTAAATAAAAAAAAAATACAAAACAAAAAACCACATACCTTGCAATCCTGCATAAACATTATGCTTTCTTTTGTTGTGTCCAGGACCTAGAAATAAGGGTCAATGCACAGTGATGAGCAATCCCAGGACTCCCGCTGTGGTGCCCACTGCAGGAAACCAACTTCAACAAGTAGCTGCTGCAGACACGGAAGCCTGGAACTAGATGTGCTGGCCTGGAACACATCCAGATCGGGAGGACGCTTTCAAAGGTCACCAGGTGCATCAGAAGATGCCTGAACCCAACTCAGAGAGACCACCACCAGTCAAAGATGGGGCATTTCAGCCAGGAGTTATGGTGCACACCTATGATCCCAGTGCTTGGGAGGCAAAGGCAGAAACATCACTGCAAGGTCAGCTTGAGTCATCTGCTGAGTTTGAGGTCAGTCTGAACTCAAAAAGCCAAAAATAAAAACCAAGATGGACTTGATGAATAGTGTTGAGAGGTGGAAAATGATTTGAGAACTTCAACGGTGAGGGTGTGTAGTGAGAATTGTCCTCTCAACTCTGACCAAAGTTATTCTATCTACCTAACAATCACACCTCTGCCAGCCATCTAGCTGTTCAGTGGGTCTCAGCCCCAATCCCACCCAGCTGCAAGCTGAAGCTGTGAGACTACAGAATAATGTCGTCTCCCAGCATTGTGGCGGGACAGTGCTTAATAAAAGGGGACGGCAGTGAGTACACTCTTCCCAAGGATGCTTCTTGCTTTTAATCCTACTTTTAATTAGTACTGTAGCAGCCTAAGGAAACTTTGAATTTGAGGCCAGTCTGGTCTACATAGGGAGACCCTATCTCAAAAAAATAAACAAAATCTAACAAGCAAAAACGACTCCCCCTAGAGGGCTGGGGTTTAGCTCAGTGGCACAAGCACCTGCCCGGCAAACACAAGGCCATGAGTTCAATCCCCGGCCCCCAAAAATAAAAAAGCCACAAAACAAAACTCCCCCAAACCAGCAGCCTAGCACAGAGGGACGGGGACTTTGTCCTGCTGCAGCCTGCAAGCAGTCCAGTGTGCCCTATGCCTCGGTACGTGCGTATACTTGCCATGCTGGACCTGTCTATGCTGTTCTTTGGTCTGCTGGCCTCCTCAGTTCTGAGGCAGACACTGCTTTTATTTCACTCCAGAAAGGCTGTGCAAAATGAGAGCAATCCTGAGTATTCTTAAGAGAGTCTTATTTTTTCCTTTTAATGGCTTTTTGTGTTATGAGCCATGCTTAGAAAGATCCCAAGTTATAAAATATAGCTAAACAGTATGAGAAAAACTCAAGCATTTTCCTATATGAACTGTCCAATAGGGGAAAAGAAATATATATATATGCACACAAAAGTCTATGTACATAAACTTTAGAAAAATATAAGTGCAGTGCTAGGGATCAATCCCAAGGTCTCACGTATGCAGGGCAAATGCTGTACTACTAAACCACATCCCTACCCATAGAAATTTGTTTAATGTAAGTATTCCAAATAAGGAACAAAAAAGAACATTTCCAAGAAAAATATTACTTTGTATCCGACTGATTCTATCAGTGCCAGAGACTTGGTGAGAGGGTAACACTGTGCCTAGCTTCCAGTCTGACCCAGTTTCACACATCGTAAAAATCATCTCTCAACACCAAGAAATGCAACACTGAAGTGAAGATGCATCCCAACTTGAAATGCTGTGTGACAAAAGGAGGCCTTGACTCAATCAAGAATGTCACTGTGTACCCTGAGAGTCTTTATTTTGAGACAAAGTCTCAGTGTGTAGTTCAGGCTGGCCTCAGACTCACAGTGATCCTCCTGCCTCAGCCTCCCAAGTGTTGGGATTACAAGTGTGTCACCCCACCCGGCTTACCAGCCTTATTTTTAATGCTTTCCACTCTTCAGAATCATAGAGGCCAGTGTTACCATCTAAACCACAATGGCATATTTTACAGTAAAGTGGCACATTGTGCACAATCCTCAAGACATTAAGTAGAATTAAGACAAAACTGACGGTCACAACCTCGCATGGAATAGTGTCTCCTGGCACTGAGTTTGTCTTGACTGGTGTCTCCCAAGGCTGCATGTGCTCTTGCTGCCCATCTTCATGTTCAGGCCTCAGTGGATCCCCTACAAGAGCAGTGAGACAGCAAGGCCCAGAAAGCCAGGCTCCGCAATCACAGAACTGTGAACCACTCACACTACGCCTGAGGCAGGAGTGTTCTAGTGGAACTCTGGGGTTACTGCAGGCTGTAACTAATCACAACTCTTTCCAAGGTGTTTTTCTTTACTATTTTGGTTTGCTGAGTACTGAGCAACTCGATTCCAGCTGTAAGACCAAGCGCAAAAGAACACCGCAGTGCGATAAAAGGCCTTGAGCAGTGTGAGCAGAGCGGGGCAGACAGTGAAATGTCTTACTGGGATCACAGTATCCGCATGGAGTCAGAAGACCCAGGTAAAGCAGGACAAGAACGTCATTTGCAAATAACCCAGGATTCTACGCTGAAATCAGCACACTATGGCTCACAGGTCAAATCTGGCTTATTGTATGACTTACGTATAAAATTTACTTTATAGTTTAAAAACTTTAAATATTTAAAAGATGAATCAAAAGAGTATTATGTGGCATGTAAAAATTAGATGAAATTCAAACCTGTTTCTTCTGACAGTTTTGCTGGAACACAGCCACACCTGTTGATTGGCACAGCATTAAGAAGAGGTGAGCAAGAGATACCCAGCCCCCAAAATCCAAAACATTTACTATTTCTGGCCCTTTACTGAAAGTTTGCCAAGCTTTGTCTCACAGGTTAGCCAGCTCTAACTTTTTCAAGGACGGAAGATTAAACACAGTCATGTCACTAGAAAACACCATGTGCAGAGCGAGTGCCCCATTCACGCACACACGTGCAGACGAGGAGCTGAGCCGACAGGGGCGCTGTCCACTTGCTATTTCTCTCTTCAATTTCCCTACTTGGTGTGTGTGCCGGACAGGAAAGACAACAGCTAGCAGCACGCTAGATTTAAAAGCGTTTAATGACATAGCATATATTTAACAGGGCAAAAGTTGAGAGGTACAGGTCGTACAACGGAGCACCAGGCCTGAGCGACCACCCCTGTTCAGGCCCAGCCTCTGGAGTTCATTCCTATCAATGCCATTTTGATTGTGCAGTAAGATGAGAATTTGTCATTACAATAGTTACAGTGACAGAGAAATGCACACTATGTATCAAATAGCAAGGTAATGAAGCAAATTATAACACAGTGTGGCAACGCACAAGCAAGTAACCATTAGGGTGACATTACTTTGTCCAGTAAATGCTTCAGTTCCACTTGTACACTTACCAATGATTTAAAGGGCTTATTATACATCTAGTTTTATTATACTTTGTACTAGAATTATCTCAAACATACAATATAATGTATTTCAGCAAAAAAAATCAAAATTACAGATTATTTAAAACAGTATCAGTTTTCTATTCCTTCTTGTATACCAATGTTCTTAACTGTAGTAGCTGATGCAGAAAAGCTGCATGTCGTGTGTTAGTAAGTGACGCCAGGTACAAAGGTTTGGTCTGTAGGTTTAACATGAAGCTGCACTATGGCTGCAGCGAGACCTTAATACATAACTGTTTAGTAATGGTCAGACCCACCACGGGCACTTTTAATAGTCAGGACTCAGGGCAATCACCGGAAATAAGTGGAAACGAATGGTGTCAGGAAACCGGTACGTTTTATCTCTGGTGAACACAGGAAATATTGTATAAGCACCGCTGCCTCGCAAACCAACAGCACTAGAGGCGGGTTATTTCCAACACAGCCTCACAAAATTGAGGAACAGTTTAAATACTGAGATCTAATCTATATAATTTCATTTAAAAAATCTGGCCTTCCCTCTGCACCTCAAACTTTTGTAACTTGGAGATCAAGTGTTTAGGTGTATCCCCCTAAAATGCTCCATAAATTAAAAAACAGAAAATCAGCCACGTTGAGGACATTAGGCACAGAGAGTAGTAACGTGTTGGTTCTGAGCTCGCATGCTGGAATTTCACTGGAAAGGTAAGAGAGGGCAGGAGGCGACACAGAGAAGTTCATTTCTTTTTGCCAAACAAGCTGAACCGCTTTTCTTTGTCTTTCTCTTTGTCTTTCTCCCGCTTGCCAGGACTGGATTCGCTGGTGATGGTGACCACGCTGGTGGGCAGGGTCTGCGCGCGGCTGGACGCAGGTGTGCTCTGGGTGCTGGCAGACGTGTCATGTTTGTCAGAGGAGATGGCAGAGGAGATGGCCTGGATCCACGTGTTCATTTCCTCCTGCACAAGGAAGGGAACACAGGTGAGACTCGGCTAAGCAGGTGGGCGCGAGGTGTCCTGGCTGCAGCTGGATGACTGTCCAGTCACCCTGGGCACTGCTGCTCGACACCTCTGCTTTCTCTGCACCCGGCGTGGACACAGAATTCAGTGTTACAATATTCAAGGGTCATCACCGCAGTGCGTGGTCTTACAAGACAAGAGCTGGATGACGGTCTCAGCTTGGAGCGGGGGTTGGTGGTGGCAGGTCTCACTGTATGTAAGGTGCTTTTCTTTCTTTTTAAAAGTCATGTCTCTTGACAGAGGAGCTTTTTCAAATTTAACGAGTTACTGTGCTGCTTTCTCATCAACTAACCTTCTATTTTTTTAACATGGAATACAACATAAAATGCCTGGTGGAAGGGACAGGGTACAGCAGCATCTACACTCAGTCCCGGGACCACTTCACTGCACCTCACCTGCTGGCAGGGCTGGCCAAGGCTTTCCTGCCCAGCTCTGCTCTCTAAGGGGAATGTTGTTCACTGCCTTACAGATTGTAAAGAGAACCAAACACCTTCTACAGTGGGAGACCGAGGAGAGACATTATCACTGATCTTTAACCACATGATTACATTATGAATGAAGTCTATCATCCCATAAACATGTGGACACTCCTAAGTATTTAAAAGAAATGAAACTTGACAACTTACATCATCTTTGGCTTGGAAGAGGTACTCATTGCCATCATTTAGTCTGCAATTTCAGGAAGAGTCAGTCACAATTTAACTTCAGAAAAATAAACATTCCCCAACTTCCATATCCTATGTATGATATGAGCAAGTAATACAATTTACGTAAGAAACACAAACCACAGCTCTATGTGTATCACCAACTGTGCCTACAGACCTGCACGGCTCAACACAGCCCGTTGGCCATCAATCAACTGGTCCAGCCCAACATGCACCTACCTACCTAGGTAGGTAGCTTAACCCCCACTGGAGCCCTCGGAAAAGTCCCAAACATAACAGCATTTGGGTATGTTTTGACAAAGATCACTGGGAATTCCTGGTCATTGGTCTAAATTGAAACCACAGACGGATCTTCAAAAATGATAAGTCTTTTTGAAATTTTGTTACTAAGTTTATATTCCCTATATTTGCAAATTCCAGAAACTCTGAGTAAAAACGAAACAAGGGTTCCTACATTTGCTTCTTACATGTGTCTCAGAATGAAAGGAACCACAGCTAGGGGGCCGTCAGTGTAATGTAGGTGGTGCCCGGCCTCAAGAAAGTTCAACCATTTACTCTAATGCAGACCACAGGAAGAAGGGGCTGCTGGCAGAGAGGGGCGCCTGCCCTGTGCCAACACCCTTACTCTCCAGTGCAGCATCAGGAAGCAGATGAAGGAAAGCCGCCCAGGGACCTGGCTGTCTGTGCCTGTGGACAAAACGTGAAGCATCCTGGCAATGCTTCCCTTTGAGTCCGTGTTCTAATCTAATTGACGGGAAACACAGGTGACTAACACAGAGCTTCCTAGACCCCAAAGCTGTAAAGCAAACTAGTATGATACTAAGTAACTAATCACCAGAATGTTTACTTTCTACATTTTCCAAGAAGTTTGTTTGCCCATTTCCAAATACAGGAACCCATAAGCATGGATGTCATGTGTGGGAAGGCGTGCGTGTCTGACAGGGATCAGCCGCCTGGAGCCGTCTGACTCCAGGCTCCGATCGGGGAGAACAGGGCTCCACCTCCACCTCGGCGTTTCCTGTTTGTCTCCGTCCCCCAGGATGACTCACTCGACCCATATCCAGATAACTCACAAGCGAGTAACAGGGACTCCTGGGCTTGGATAAGCTGAGAAGACGAGGAAACTATTCTTCTGTTTTCCTTAAACTGGAACACAAATAGCCCACCTGAAGTCCTAGGGAGCAGCAAATTCCAAACTGCACAAATAAAAGCTCCTTACCCCTCCAAGTTCAGCCCCAGGGAGGCTGGTGGCTGGTGACAGTCCCCCAAGAACCCAGTGATCTCTGTGACATGCACCCAACTGGCTTTTCAATGATTGCAGGTTTACAATGGCAGAAGACAAGACCAATAAATTCCAGTATTGGGGTAAGAAAACCCCTAGAATAAAAATAAACACTCTCTTACTTTTGGGCAACCACAAAGCACACCATCTCTCACCTTAGCTTGAACACGTGTTTCTTCTTTTTGTAATCAAGAGCTACTTCACAGACAGCTTCTTTCAAACTCACAGGGACCTCACTGTGGTAGGGGATTCCAGAAGCAGCAGTCTTGGCATCTTTATAGAAACCCATTTCTTGGTTATTTATGACACAATAAACATTGTGCCAAGACCTGGGAATAGTAGAGAAAGAAATGTCAAGATTCAAGAATTTGACACAAAAATGGTATTCATAAAACACACTGTTACCCCTTCTTAAAAGACCTTCATAAATTCTGTTACCAGTGGTAGAAAGTCCCTCCGAAGTTCACCAGGACACAGCACATTATTACAGCGGCAGCCTTTCGAGGGTTGTGTTTCTACTTGGGCTTCCTTCTTGTATTAAGGCACTTTTGCTTTTACAGAGGCCTGCTTAGCTCTTAGATTTCACTAGTGTGTAGGACTTTGCTATGATGGGTACAAGCTGGCTCCTTATTTAAAACATACCTGTTCTCAAGCAAAAGCTCCTTGCCTTAAGTTATTCTTTACGCATCTCATTCTTCATGTAAGAGAATCAGACTAAGGCAGCCTTTCTCCACGATCCGATCAACATGGTCAAGCGGGCACACTGTGAAATCTCTTCACCAAGGAAGCCCCTCAGGCTCAGCCTAGTGAACACCTCCTCGAGATCAACTACGAAGGTCTCTTCTTGCTGCTCGCACCCAGGCCTCTCTTCTTTTTCTCAGTGAATAAATAGCACTCTACCCACAATTTCTAATGTCAGGCCTAAGAACGCAAAGCCCCAGATGCACCCACAGAAGCACACGCTCCCAGACCCCAGTGCGGCTCCTGGCTTTGTACAGGCTGACCTTCCACCACTCTGCCCCACCCGTGCTGCTGTTACCTGCTCGAAGCTTTTTTATTGTGGGCCTCCCATTCATGCTTCCTGTTCAGGAAGCCTTCCATCTGGGCTGCAGGCGTCTCCTGGGTTCTGGCCGGCAGGGTAGCAGCACTCTGGGCTGGGAGGGCAGTCATGGCTTTTCGGTCAGAGGTGGGGGAGGGGATGGGGCTGGACTCTTTTGAGCTTGTCCTCTGCTCTGCAGCACCGTTGACCATTTCGCTTGTGTCCACTGTTTCTGCCATCTAGGGACAGTAGAGAGGCCATTCAGCCAACCCCAAGAGCCACAGGAATGATCACATACGCTCTAGCTGACTCGCACAGTGGCTGTGTATAAATGCCTGGCCAGATCGAGGCAGTACAGTAAAACCATTGCACACCCCGCAAAGCCAGCTGGACATCAAGGTCATTAGAAGGTGGGAATGGATTAATGCCGCCCACTTACGGGGAAGTGAGAAAAGCGAAATGCCATTATGAGTTTTACTGCACTCTACTCCTCTGATCAATACACATTTTTAAACATAGTTTAGATTATCTCCTCTTATCGTTACTTTAAGACAAAAAGACAACATTAACAGTCACACATATTAAATAGGAGAGAGAGTGGACGTTATACAGCAGCCACCTTACAACCAAGGATGCCACCAGAAGGGCTGAAAGTTTAAGCGAAAGGGCATTCACAAACAGATGGATAGACAACTCTATCAGAACTACACAGCATTCCCCCAAATAAGACAAGGAAAACATTCAGTTTCTGAAAATGCTGTCTTGTTCTCCTCCCCCTCCCCTCGACACGTCTCATCAACATGCAGAAATTAGGACGACAATCATGCACTTCACATCTACCATCCCAGTTAGCCTTTGGAACTTAGGAGCTGGAAGGAATCAAGGCAAGTCAACAAACACCAATGTAACCACATCTGCCCAAGTTGTATCGTGAGTGGGTTGTAGTTTGTGTTAAAGGAGCTGGTAAAGCCAATCACAGTCACTCAACACCACACAGCTATTTACCCCCAAACATAGACAGAACCAGGGCCTTCCCCATCACGGGTTGGTTGATCACGGTGCCTTGCTGCACTGGGACGAGAAAGCCCAGAGAAAGCCAGGCTTCCAGCGGCTCTGACCCTTCAGGCTGGAGACGTCTTCGGGAGCGTTTCTTCCCAAGCTCAATTAAATTGTAACCCTCATGGCTTTTCGGCTTTGGAAATGTAGTAGGGTCTTGATTCATTATCGAGTGCAGCCTGTGTACCATCAACTGTGTACCATTAACTGTAGCGATCCCTGGTTGATACACCCAGGGTGTGGGATTAGCGAGTTACTAAAGCTGGGTGTGGCTGACGCTTTAGTGGATTACAAACAACCTGCACCCTTCATACAAGGACAAACATAGAGGTGTCAATGGCACACTCATTAGCTAAGTCCCCATCACTGCTACCCAGAATCAAACTGACATCAAATTAGCAGCAACAACCCTGATAGGATGAGCTATGTAGATGAGCCACCACCATTTGAATGCTCACATCTGTCAACTCTCAGGAACCGGGTCACTCACTTAGGTCTTCTCTAAATGGCTGGGCCAATGTTTCATTTTCACTAAACTAGTTCTTTGGGGAAAGGATGAAGAATCACAAGTTTATATGATGCTTGTCATAACATGGAGTTTAGGGTTTGACTAGAGGCTATGGTGCTTTTGATTGTAATCTTTTACTTTCATAAATGGAAAATGTGGAAAATATGTTACTAGAACGGAAAGATACAGGATGTTTGCATGATTAGCTTGGCTTTGTAAGTGACAGCCTGCAGACACATCGTTATGAACAGTGGGCTGTTTAAACTGTCATCTTCCATTTGTTTCTGCAGTGCTGGGGACTGAACCCAGGCTTTGTGCATGCTAAATCTGTTTTCTTTTTTTCTCTCCCACCCCAAAAGGGGTTTTGTTATGTAGCCTCCAGAGTGGCTGGGATGACAGGTGTGCACACTTCACCTGGCTTCTCTTTTCACTTCTAAGGGAGAGACGCAGGAGGGGAAATAAGCAAAAAACAAAACCCTGAGTCAAAAAGATGTGAGGGGATTTTAAAGCTGACAAATCTCTTCTACTGTGAGATTGGACAAGTGGGAATGTAAGTTTGGTGTGGAAGGCCTGAGCCAGGTGTGAGTTGAGAGACACATGGGGTTAGTATGTGCAGAAACCAGATTAAAAAAAAATTTAGTGCTGCAGGTTTGACTTTAAAACTTCTAGTGACAGTCATGACCCGACAGATGTTTATCTGAAAAAAGCTACAATTTATCAAACTTGGTTAGACTTCAAGGTAGGTGAAGGCCGGAAGTCTTCTGAGGTAAATTCTGCAGCAAAAATTTTTTCTTTAGAGTTAGAAGGAAAGAGAAACCCAAACCAGTATGCAGAGGTAATTAATGTTTATGCAAATGAATCACTAACCAAAAAAACAAGGAAAATAAAAGGAACAAAATGAATTTTAATGGACCTGTGCTTTAAGCATGCCAACAGACAACACACCACTAGAGACAAACATCAAAAGCAAATCACAGTGCTATGATCAAACAATGGGTACATGTGAATACACCCCGCCCACCCCACCTTTACCCCGTGTTGCTTTTTTTTAGCAATTAGTCCAGAGTGCTTTAGTGGCCAGGCACATCTGAGATATGCAAATCAGGAAGTGAACATGAATGCAACATGACAACTAGTAGCACAGAAAACACCTGATTGCTTTCCCAAGTGCACGAAGCAACACTATATTTGAGTACATTAACTTGAGTCTCTGCATTATCACTCAAAAGAATGAAATGGCTTTTTTGCCTTCTAATATAATCCAATTGTTAATCCAAAATCTCTTCTGGCAAGCTACACTTTGAAAGTCTAGATAAAAATAGGCATGAGAGCAAATGTTAAAAAGTATCATAGCATTCCTTTCTCATGTGCCTATTTTTCTTCTGAATATAAAAAGCAGTAAAATTAGATATTAGTTCTGATAATATAAAATTTAAACACACACACAAATATATATATATGGAAACGTCACATATATAATACATATAGGTCAATGACACATGTAATATAATTTAGGGCCAGAAACACTCATCAGGTTCCCTAATGATCAAAGGAGGTTTTTTTTTTTTAAGCTCTAAAATGAATTTTGGTGTATTTTAAGGCAGAGACCCAATAATGGTGCACACTACCCCAGAACATAAGAAGCTTGGCATCTATCTATATACCCATCTACAGTCACAAGTAGATAGATATGTACATAGAGATAAAGAAAAACAAACAAGATGCTACATGATGTTATCCTGACAAAAGAAAAAAAAAGACATGCATCATGAAATGAAAAGACAAATGAGACTTAACTCATGGAGAACACATATCAAAACAGGTTTCTGATTCCACTAAGACATCTAAATATGGCAAATGAGCAAGTGAATGTCTCACAAGGCTTTGATGTAATATGGATTTTGTTTTGATCGGTACCAGGAAAGCACTTCTTTCATTATTCCTAAGGAAAAGGATTTCTGTTAAAACATTTTCAATCCCCCTTAGTAGCCTGTTACATGCTATCCTACAAGACTCCATATTAAAGAACTCCACAAAAAGTCTTACAAAATAAATGAATCAAGAGATTCATTTGACATGTACAAAGAGTTTTGTACATAAAAGTGACCTCTGCAGCCAGGAGGCACGGAAGTGCTCCTAGGCACGGTCCATCAACTTCAAGTAATCAGGATGAACCAAAATGGCTTTTGCTCCATTTGACTGAGAAGTTAAAACAGTTTGACACCCTGAAGTCCATGACTGAATGGAGAGGCCTGAAGTCAGGCAGGCGGGCTCACACACTGAGAACGCTGCCATCTGCCATGGCCCCACTCCTGGCAGCGCTGGTCCCGGCCCAGAACCAGGCTGCAGCAAGGGTCAGCAGCAGCTTACTCCCACAAGGCAGCTGCAACACCTCCTGCAAGAAGACCTGCTGCTCAGTTCAGGACTTGGCAGAACAGGGAGCTGGTGCACAAAAAGTAGTAAGTGACCCAAGGGCCTTACAACATTCGTGATGCTGTCCCTAAAGTTAACCTCTTTTCTTTTGTCATCTTCTATGAATGAATAGACGTTACATGGAATGTTCAGCTGACTGGAGGGTTTAATCGTAGTATTGACTGTTTCCTTTCTTCTATCCCAGTCTTCCTAGTTACTAACAAACTGCTGCAGGTTAATAATATCTATAAATAACAGAGTGCCTGTAGCATGATACTGTGTCCTCTTAGTATAACTGGGTGTGCCATACCTGTTAGATTCTAGTTCTCTTCTCCGTTATGCTGTAATCTCATCTAATTTCAACTATTCAAGGAAGAGTTTTGCCAGAAAATCTTAATAAAGTAAAAAGCTCACGATAAATAAACAAAACAAAACAAACAAAAAAAAACCAAGTATGCTGCTTTAAGGCAAAGAGCATCCATCAGTTAAGAGACTCAAAAAAAAAAAAAAAAAAAACAAAACCATGAATTCAATGCAAGCAAATATGAAACCAAGGAAAGATATGAATTATGTAAAATTTTTAACATTTTTGGTTAAGTGGAAGCCAGAGTCAAAACCAACAGGGTTTGGAAAGAATGCCTCTTGACAAATGGTAGTGAACTTCACAGTCCGGACCACGGCTGGTCACTGGCTGTCCGTCTGCTATTAAAGTTTTTGTAGTTTTGGTAGGTTTGAGAGCGGTAACTAACCCGTGGAGATCCTTGTTCAGTTGGCAAACCATTCTGGGAAACTTGCTCTCCTTTTGAAGTATCCCTGTTAGGTAAGGAGAGAAAACAAAAAGGCAGAACAGGGAAGGGGGAGGAAGGGAAGGGAAGAGAAGAGAAGAGAAAAATATAAGCGAGCCTTTTTTTCACAATGTAATCTTTTAAAAGCCTGGAACTTCAAGGGCTTCTAAGACTCCAGATGGGTTAGAGGAGTACTCCAACTCCCACCCTCAGCAAACAAAGGTGACATTAGAGGTTTTCACGGAGCTTGTACCCAACAAAATAATTGGCATTTGCAACCAGAGAACAATTTCTGCCCTTTGTGAGAAGTCATTCAGAACTTTCAAAGCGTCACCCAAAATCACTGGCTTGAAATCCAGGAGGTTAATTCCATCCACTGACAACATGGAAGTTGTGTGTCTGTACATGTGCTACCTGTACGCATACATGCTTGTGCAGGAGCAAGGACACGTGTGTACATCACACTTCTGCCACCTACATAGCTATTGGCTGTGGATCAGTCAGTGTCCTCAGATGTTACGCATGGGTGACTATATGGATCCTGGCAGACCCATGACAACAGGCATGTGGCGAGGCCTTGCGAGGTAAGACTTTGAATAAATGCTCCACAGAGCTCACCTGCCATCCCAGCTGAGACCCAGTCTCTGACACTGCCGTGACTCACCACTGCTGCTGGGACTCTGTCTCCTCTGAAACCTTTGTGCTTGGCTCAGGAGAAGGCGGCTGCCTCTTCCTCTCTTCTTCCTCTTGCTGTCTGCGCACTTCCAGTAACTCCAACTGAGGGAAAACAGTGACACTCAGCAGAGGCCCAGACGCCGCTGCTTTTACACACAGCAGCCAGGGAACCAAGGAGGCCTTCTGTCCAGTTCTCTGTAGTGGCATACACTGGACAACCTAAAGGAAGTTCTAATAGCCTTAGCAAAAAGGGCAATCAGTTCACAGGAATCTATAAAACTGCAGGGAAGAGAAGCCTGTACCCTGAACCAGCAAAATACCCGCAAGTTGTTTTTGTGACCCCTAGAGCATGGATTTACCTTCCAAATTAACAATGCAAACCTCAACTTTGCTGAGGAGGAAAGACCTAGGCCTGGGGGAGCAGGGGTTGCGGGTAGTGGTATCTAAGCTGGATTTTCCATCAAAGCTCAGATAAATTTTCAGCCCCATTAACTAAAAATGATCAAGGAATGTTAAATGCAAATACTGATTTCCCCAAATGAACCTTATCATTCTGTATTCTTAACATGGTCAAATAAAAACATGGACAAGCAAGCAAAACCAAGCAAGAGTTGCCGTGTCTGCAACAACAAACCCAAAATTCAGATAAACACCAAGAACCGCAAACACTTTTGAGGAAACCACTGTGGTGTGATTCTGTGTTTAGCTTGCATTCCAAAGACATAAAAAGTCATTAACTGATCTACATGAAATATAAATAACCTATTTCCTAAGTAAAATGCACACACCAAAAATACTGTTTTGACACAGAAGTACAAAGGTATGTGTTAAACCTCCAGAATCACAGAACTGGAAAGAAAAACATCATGTTTATAAATTGCAAAGAATCTATTTTCCACCAGGAGTGCAACTGTCTGGAGAGAACAAACAGTGCACAGACACTATTCTAGATTCTTTACACTGGCAGAAGATGATGATAAGGAATAGGGAGCGTTTGTTTACACCAGCCTAGGATTCTAACCCTGAAATTCTGAAGGCAAATTTAAGGCCATCTCCTCTGCAGACCAAAGATTCTATGGGTTATAGGAGAAAAAACAAAAGAAAAGAGAAAAACATCACCAGTAAATTCCCAAGCAAGAGGCCAATAAAACTGATCCTATATCTAGGTGCCTATAGCCCTGAACCCCACCATATATCCTGTTCCAAGAGTCCATTTCAAGAAGATTCACACAAACTGGCCAAGCACCCCAGCATCAGTGGTTACTTACTGTGGTCAGCCTTTCCAGGGCAGAGAATCTCTCATCCCAGGTTGCTGCAGACTTTTCAAATGCCTCGTGGCGCTTGATGAGCTTCTCCACCTCATCCACACTTTGGCCGATTTCCCGGCTGGATAGATACGGCTCCTGTCCAAGTAGCCAGGCCTCAGCCACACTGGCATCCCTTGAGAACTGATGGACCTCTAAAACTGCACAGGGGACCAAGAATGACTGAGTGCGGGCCGCAGGGCCACCTGGTACTGCTGCCCTCTGGTGGCAGCTATGTGTGCAAGAAATTTACATCTACTTAAGGGTTTCAGTGGTGTCTAAACTAACCGCAACATGAGCCACACATGAAATTTTAACTTTCCAGCAGCAGTGTTAGGAAGAATAAAAACAGGTGACATTAATTTTAATAAGATGTTTAACCCATTCCTGGGACCCAAAATAGAATGTTAAAAGTATATTTGTGGTGTTCATCCCTATTATAAGCTGCTACTCCCCCCATCACACACTATAAACGCTGTGATGACTCACACATTGCTTTTAAAATGAGGATAAATAACACAGTTTATCTCACAGGATAATTATTATAAGAGGTAAAAACAGGAATATATTTAAAAATCCTTAGAACAATGTCTAATTCACTATAACATTTTTAGCTTTTCTTTGGTTATCAACCTTCCATTAAGATCACCAAATACAGACTGAGGCTAACTTTCAACCTCTTTGATTCTGGAACAAAAATCTGAATTGAAAACAATGAGTAGTATCTTTTTGTCCTCTCCTAGAAGGGTGCTGAAAAATTGTCTCCATAGTCTCCTAAAAAATCACCCAAATCCTCCTCACAACCCTGAGACCAATCGTGAGGGAAAAATGATGACTATGCCACAGACAACTTCTGTAACAACAGTGCCTGGCATGAACTAGGTCACTAAGAGAGAAGTACCCACAGCTCCAATTCATTAAACGCTAAGATCAATGAAACAGGAAAGTAAATTTCCCTGCTTTCTGTGAACACCTAGAAGAGCACAAAGACAAGTGAAGTACGTCCTTACTCAGTCTTAACCATTCCCATCGGTCTTCCCACTTGTCAATCATTTCTTTTCTCTTTTCAGTCAACTGCAGTAACTTTTCCTTGATCTGCATGAAAGAAAGGACCAGGGGAGATCTTAGTAGAATGCACCACACATCCACATGCTTCCCCCTTGACGGGTCACTTCATATAAGCAAAGCTCATTTTCTGCAGAGTACCACTAAGCTAGGAAATGTCTGCCCAGTCTGTCCTGGGAGAGGAGAGAAAGCTGCATTTTTGTGAGGAAACCAAGGATGCATTAGACTCCAGGGCTCCCTACAGCAAATATAGTTACGACAGAGGGCTAGCAAGAGAGGCAAAGCCCTGCCTCTGAGAAGACACCCATTTCCATGAAGGGAAGTACACAGTGAATTTATCATTTATGTCCTAACCAGAATATGCAGTCATCTCACTGAGAAAAAAAGGACCCAGCAAAATGACAACGGAGAAGAGTGTCAGCGACTGAGTACTAAAGGAGGAAAGTGAGACCACTTCTCAATCTGGGCCCTCAAATCTGTCTCTTGTGCCATGCAGTTACTGGCTCTGAGCCTAGAGTCTTGTGTAACTGTCTTAGTCTTGGCAGGCAGGAAAGAAGCAAGTTTTGAAATCTAAGTATGTGTATTGCGAGTGCACATCTAGAGGTGACATGCAGTACATCTGAGCATGTGTCTATTCATACACAGTACTGTGCCATTTTATATGTGGGATTTAAGCATTCTCGGATTTTGGTACTTCTGGCGGTCCTGAAATACACCCTGTGGATAATGAAGGACAACTTTACATATTTCTGGGTCTGCACATGAATATATACAGAACAGACACTTTACACCTTAATACCAGGGCATCTGTCCCAAGACCCCAAAGTAAAGCAGCACTCTACCTCTTCAGACGCGTAGTGTTTTCTTGCCAACAGGGACTTCCCAAGTTCAATGCAGGTTGTAAAACTGTCATTACGAGCATCAATTTCAGCTTTGATACCTTGATGATTATTCATTAATAATTCTACAGATGATACATCCCTAAAATTAAACCAAAACATCTTTAGGAAATCAAGCTTTTCAAATAAATGTGTAATTTCAAAATGTGTAATTGAAACGGGTGGGCTCATTGGCCTTTCTGGGTTTCTATTCAAAGGTCAGTTTGGGTCACTGGTGCTTAAGCCTAATTTAGGACCAGCTCTAAAACCAGACAATCCTATGAAGGCTCCTCTTACTTTTTTTGCATGTGTGCTCAAGTAACTTAAAAAGTTTGTTAGGTATATGCAAGGAAATTGCTGGATTTCTGTTCAAACTTTTACCTTCAAATACAATTCAGAAAGTATCACTTCAAGATGGTACAGAGGCAGTAGTTACTCCGAGCCCTTAGCTGCTACAGGCTCAGAGCTGCAGTGTCTTTGTACTCAAACATAAAGAGATACTCAAAAAGGCAACCAGTTAAAGAAACATACTGGTTTTTCTGGGAGCTACTCATGGATCAAAACTTACTGACACTGGGCCAGGGAATACAGCTGCTTTTTAAATATAATGATAAAAATATTTCTTCTGGGGCTGGGGATTTAGCTCAGCGGCATAAGCACCTGCCTTGCAAGTGCGTGGTCGTGAGTTCGATCCCTGGTACTGGGTTAAAAAAAAAAAAAAAAAAAAGTTCAGACAAAAAAGTATTTCTTCTATTGTGGAAGTTTATTTCTTATTTACAGCTCAGTAAGGAGCTGTTTGGGGTGACCTGGAGGTTACATGTGTATCTGTTTGTTAACTTCTCACTACTGTGTGTGAAACAAAGTCAAATGGAATACAGAGAATAAATATTAAATAATCACTCCCTCCGTGAAAACAGATGTTAAAGGTTAAGTGGCATCTTTGCTATTGTGTATAAAAAGGAACAGAGTGGCATTTAATCCAAAAAACACACACAGAGAAAGAACTCAGAAACGCCATCTCCATCCCAAGATAAGGCAGTCACACCCTGCATACGTGGCTGTTTATGCAGGGTCCACGGATGTGGGCAGGAGGGTCTTGAGGAACCGGAAAACACGAGTAAAGGAAGAGAACCTCGGGGCCCTCAAGCCCCTTCTTCTTGGCATTGTTGTGCAGGAGAAAGCTGAAGCAGTGCAGGCTGCCCCCGAATAAACTGAATCCAGAGCCTAGGGGTGCTACCTTGGCTTCTCTTGGGCTTCAATCTGCCGGATGACATCCTCCATCCAGAGCATGAGGTCACGAACCATGCTGAAGAAGCGGAACTTGTCCCCTGTGTCCACCAGCCGCACTCTGCGGCCCTCACAGGCATCTAGCAGGGATTTCCAGGCTTCTAGCACCTCGTTCTCCCGCTTTTGGATGTCGTCGGCCTTGTCGCCAGCGTAGGCTGCCTGGAGGCGGGCTGCATCCTCCTGCAGCTGCCTCACCTGTGAAGCCACAGCAAGTGTGAGCCGATCCCGCCACTGCAGCCTTCTACCGTCAACCTCGTCCCTTTACCTCCCCTTACAAACTAAATGAGCTGAGGAAAGGTTGCCTGGAGCTAGGCCTTGGGACACAGAATGGCACGAGTGGCTGGGCATGGTGGTGCATGCCTGTGATCCTAGCACTCTGGGCGTGGGGGGAGACAGGAAGAGTGGAAACACCCAGACAGAGTAGGAAAAACCTAAACATTTTAACTGCTCGTTCATTTCAAGATAATTTTTTTAAAAATCATGAATGAGAAATTGCCATGAAGAACACATTTTGAAAATGCTTTTCCATTGCTATGTGATGCTGTTGAAAACAATACACAGTATATCTACTGCCAGAGCTCTCCCACCTGGATACTAACACTTAAAAAAAATGTAACAATGTAGCACCTACGGTGGGTTAAAGAATTCACTGATGTAAAAAAGATAAAATATGAATCAGCCAAATTGCAACAAAACTTTGCATAATCAAAACTAATGGTATTTGGGAAACATAGCTAAAAATGCACTTCTGCTTATATTTACACATTTTTGGTGAGTTAGCTCTTTAGCTATGATGGTCACCTAAAAAAAAAGACTAATTACCAATAAAGCTACCCAAAAACTGGCAAGAGAAATGAACAAGGGAAATGCAAATGTGCTCTAAACATGAAAAGATGTTACAAGCTGATACTGTAATTTGTCATCTATTTTGGAGGGGTCAAAATTCAAGTTTGATGATAGATTTGTTAGTGAGCTGATCTACTGCTGGCAACGTTAAAGCTCCTTTACAAGCTTGTAGTATGTTACAGCTCCATTAGAAGGTATTGGGCAATACTCACTAAAATTATACACACAAGTACATTCTGCACCAGGGAACTGAAGTTTATAGAGTTAAATTAACTTGCAGCTATAGACAGAGACAGGAATTAAAAGTTAAGCTAAAGTGGGAAGACGGTGGCAGTCTAGGTGGTCCATCCAAGAACAAACCCCAAAGTACCAAAGCACAGCGAAGCTGATACACTCTAATTTCTTCCCAGGCCAAATCTGGGCTGTTTTTGTAAATAAAGGTTTCTTAAAACACAGCCATTTGTTTTCAGTGTCTGTGATTATTAAGATGGCAGTGTTGCATAGCTATAGCACATCCTGTCCCACAAAGTACTTACTATCTGGCCTTTAATGCATAACATTTGCCAGTCCTCACAGCAGTCAACACGTTATTGGACCAGAAAAAACCCTGACACTAAGACAAAACATCTTTACTAAAATTGGCCTCTTCTGTTGGACCATGAAATTCAGGGGGAAAAATAAATTTGCTTTCAACTAAAAGGCAAAAGATTATAAACAAGATTCTGCAGAGATTCGAAAGGAAATTAGAGAATGATTACACTACAGTCTTACTGTTAATAAGATCTTTTAAATAAAATCACAGTGGTAGCGACTTTATACTGGGAAAAAAAGGCCAGGCATATTAAAATATGAGAATCCTGTTTCTTCTCTTTTGGGATAGCTGATGAAAACTAGTAAGGCACTGTTTTGGAAGTTATTCTGGAAGGATATAATGATATAATACGAACTCATACTCATGCCTGTAACGGCAAGTGTTTTGCACATGTGGTTTACTTGTTTTAATCATGGGGATGTTTATCTAACAATGTTTAAAAATGTGGCAAACTCAGAACTGTAATGGGCTGAAAAGCTCGAATGGCACATTATAATACTGTGCGTGTACATTTGGGTTTAATCTGAGCAGTCTTTTAAAGCATACTTAGGGAGCTGAGCAAAAGAGATGCTCAGAGGTGCACAATGATGGTCTACAGAGAGAACTCCCCAGGCCACTGCTGCCCCGGGGAGCTCAGCACCCACCTGAGTACCCAGAGCCTGGATGTCATGCTCAAAGGTGGTGTGCATTCGCTGTAAGGTCTCCACGGTGTTTTGATCTCTCCCAAGCTCTTCAGGGAGTTTCTTGTGTTTGTCCTGGATGCGCCCAAAGATTTCCTTGGCATCGTGGTAAAACTTATGCAGTTCATAGGAGGCAGCGAGAATCTGTGTTCTCGTGTCAATGAGCTCCAGGAGGTCAGCCCAGGCTTCGTTGAGGCCGTCCTTCCACTCAGCGATAGTAGCTGCGTCTGAATGTCCAGAGTTGATGAGTTCATCAGCCATGTGATTAACTGTGTCCACACGCTCCTGTCCAATGTTCCCTGTGTCTCGAGCAAATTCCCGGAACCGTTCTTGCAACATCTGAAATGGGGTTGGACATAAAGAAATCAATGAGATCACTGTGAACATTTTACTTTGTGATCTCACAAATGTCGTCTGGACAGAAACTGCATCTAAGTAGGAGGTACCAAGTAATACGCATGATTCGAGAACGACAGATCTCAGTTCCAAACCCTGTAATCAGACCTCTCCTGGCTCTTACGGCACAGTAAAGTGCTGCCTCCATCTCCACGGGGGACTGCACATGCAGAAAGGACAGCCAGCCGAAGTCAAAGTCAGCCAACGAAAAATGCTGAAAGGAATTCATGACCTCTAAAGCAAATCAGGGAATTTAATCTACTCAGAGATGAAGAATACAAATGGCCTCCACACCTCACTACACAACCGCCCCAGCTCTGCCCGAAGTACTTGCCGTGACATGCTCATAGTCCTGCCCCAGTTCGTGGGACCCTGCGACCACTTCCCGCTCGGCGATCCACTGCTCCAGGTCATCCACCTCACGGTTAAGCTGGAACAACCTGTGCCTCTCGTCCAGCTTGCCTCTCCTCTCTTCAGCGAGGTCCTTCAGGCCAGCGTACAGCTTATCCACTTTGGACTGCCGCATGCTGATGCGCTCGCTGGGGGAGGGAGCAGTAGGGGAAAGACTTTACATGTCAGCTTTACTCAGGGGAAAAACAAACGCGGTGGAGTTTATCACATCATATTTCCTTAAGGAAGCTGCTGATTAACCTAGTTAGCCTGAAAAACGAAGCTGCGAAATTTGTCCTCAATTTCAAATAATGAAGAGGTAATATTGAACTTAACCCAGTAAATAAAGGGACTGTCTGCATGCTGGTTCTGCCAATTAAGATTTCTTTCTCTGTTAAAACTTAATGTAAGATTCTAGCTGCCAGAGAAATAAAACAGTCCTGTCCAGCATACCCTGCCCTCCACCTTCTCTGGGCTGTGTCTGCTCTTCTGTCCTCAGAGTGCAGGCTCCTTCCTGGTCATGTTTCATGGGCTTTGGGTACAGTTAGGAGACTGAATTCTCCACCTTCGAATTTACCCCTAGAGTGACAGTCTTGTAACGTGGAACCAGAGACAAGGACTAGCTGGTGCCTATCCCTGGAGACTGGTAGGGCCACCTTTTGGGACTATGCTCAGCAACACTTTAAGAACTCACACACCAATACAGATACCTCACTTTCCCGAACCCACCTTGGCTGAATGCACAAGCCAATTCTGTTCCTTTCTAAGTCATGAAAGGAAGTTGCAGAGAAAGCCTGAATTGACTGCTCTTGCATTTAACAGAAACACACTATACAGTCAGGGAGTACCACACAGTGACCGATCTCCCATTTTGAGCACTTGATATATAAGAGTCTTATTTTTTCTTGGAGCTGTTTATTTTATAAGTCCACGTATTCTTGTTTACTCCTCTTCAAGCCAGTAACTGTTCTCCCAAATGGGAGACTTAATTCAACTCAGCATAAGTACTCTGATTCCTTGTATCTGTAAATCAACTGGTACCTTTGATCTTTGTTTGAGAGGTAGGGTCTCCCTGTGCAGTACAGACCAGCCTTGAACTTACTGTGCCATCAAGCTAGCCTCAAGCTTACAATCCTCCTGCCTCAGTCTCCCAAGTGATGGGATTTCTAAGATTGTGTTACCTGCCTAGCTCTAACTGGTACTTGTGACTCATAACATTAATAATCTTTCAATAGGGCCTTGGCCAACAGGAGACATTTACCCCACAGGAACAATTTTCAAATCTAATGGTTTATCCTAAATTACTGGGTGTTTTAAAAATGCTTCCTAAAGATCCAGCTTACCATGAATTTTAAGACACTGCTGGTTTCTGTTTTGGGTAAGTGACCTCCATGGAAGAACCCTCAGCCTGGTGTCATCCTTATAATGGAGCACCCACCTTTCAGGATGGCTGTCAGCCACCAGAGCCCGACTGGTCTTGGAGAGCTGATGCACTGTCTCTGCATAGTCCTCTACAGCTTGCTCCAAAATCTGGTGCTTTTTCAACATGGAGACAGCACTCTGCTCATCCTGAAAAGAGATGGGCTGTCATAATCAGAACCAGACACTCTGGCCTGAGAGCAACTCGAGGAGTGACAGGCTACCTGCACAGCAGGGCAGAAGGAATGATCATCAGAAGAAAACACGAGAAGTGTGACAGTGACTATGAACACAGAAGCATCCCAAGAACATAGACATGGACTAGACCTCAGGAGATCTTTGTCAAAGTGCACGTGGTGGTGCAGAGTGACTAAGGCTCCTCTGAGAGGCCGAGTACAGCTCAGGCAGCCCGGGTGTATCCTGGACAGCTGAACACCAGGCTACCTGGTGTACTGAAATGTTTATTTCATGTGATCACAAAACTCATCCTGTATATTGTAAAGGTTACAAGTAATCCCCTAAAGGATTCTAGCAAATTACTGCTTTTAAAAAAGGAACAGAAAGAATCTTAATCACAGATGATTCAGGCAAGAAAATCTTTTCTGAGACAGGGTTTACTATGCAGTCCAGGCTAACTGCAAACACACAGAGATCTTCCTGCCTCAGCCTCCTGAACTGTAGGATCACAGGCATGTGCCACTATGCCTAGCTTTAAAAAAGAAAATCTTGTACTAATCAAATAGCAGCCAGAATTTAGACCTCTGTGCACTCTCATGAAAAACAAGCTCAGAGTCTAGGTAGCTCCTGCAGCGCAGTCCCGCGAAGAGCGGGGACTGCGCACCTTGGCCTTCTCCTCAGACATCATGTACAGCTCCTGCTCACTCATCCAGGCCTCGGCCTCGGCCGCGTCGAAGTAGTACTGCTGGGCCTCGTGCGCCTCCTGCAGCCGCCGGTGGCGCTGCTCCGTCTCCTCCATCAGGAGGCCCCACAGCTGCTTCAGGTCCGTGAGCCTCTGCCGGATGGCCTCAGCGTTGAGGCTGCTGCTGTCGGTGACAATGTTCTGGCTCCTCTCAAAGATGTCATCGATGCGGGGCTGGTGGCCCTGGATTTCTTTCTGGAGGGTCTGTGTTGGCACAGAAAACACACAAAAAGCCTTGCTAAATGGCCATGATCTCCAGCTAAGTCAAGATGAAACTGGAAGCCTTAAAACGCTCTCACTTTCTCTGACTTACCCAGAGCGATTATCTAACAGGCTGAGCTAGCCAGAGCAGCAACACTTACCTGGTTTTTCTTTATCAACAGCTGCACAGTCTGGAGATTGTGGCCATGATCCGTGGAAGTCGCCAAAGGCATCCTTTCACCAACCCACAACTGGAAATAATTAAAAATAAGTGGCCAGGACAGAACAGAACAACAAATATATACAAGAAGGCAAGAGATGGGGCAGGGGGCCAGTTTCAGAAAGTATCCCCAATCCCTGCTCACAGGGCTTCAAGTGGACTTTCTTCTTAGATATAAGGTAAGAGCCTTCAAACTTCAGACTCACTGTGAATCCCTGTGGTTGCTTTTAAAGCACTGCTCTAAGGGCATTAAGGGTGTCTTTAGAAAACCAAAGAGAACCCTGTGCTTCATTTTATGGGGGAGGTAAAGATACCCTAACATGCAAAGTGTGGGCACAAGAGCTCAGGTCACTAAGGCGGCCTAAGGTGAACATGACAGAGGTGAAGACGTGGGCTGGGGACGAGGCAAGGTTATTACAGAAAAGCCACTTGTGCAAATGGGGTCACTTACAATCTCATCCTCCACATCCCTGTTGAACTGATGGATCTCTTTGGAGGCCAACAGGTTGTGCTTCCTCTCATTCAGGGGCTCCAGAAGCTCCATGAACTTGGTCTGCACTGTGAGGCGCTTGCTGTCCACCTCGTCGGTGCTCTTCCCCTCCTGACTCAGTGCCTGGGCCTGGCTCTGGAGTTCCTCTATTTCCTTCTTCCGTACCTCCATCTGATTCTCCAGCATCTGACCATGCAAGACAAGCAGCCATAAAGTCAAAGCCAGAGAAGACATAAACAGTGATTGGAAATGTTTCATGCACTGGGCAAAATGGAATACTGAAGAATATGGAATTTTACACAGTGTAGAGCCAAGGAAGGTTCTAAGATTGATCAGCTGGCAATCTAGCTCATCAGTGCATGTTTGAAAACACTCCTTTCTAGGGTTTTAAAACATGAAGTAAAATTCAAATCAATACAGAAACTTTAGGAAAGGAAAGACTGAGAGAAGAATTATGAGAGATGAGTAGTCATCATTTACTTTCCAGAGAACAGTTTCACTGTAAAAAAGGAGTTGCTGAGAGGTTCTGTTCTTTTAAGCAGGAAAATATATCTGCCTTTCCTTTCTTCAGTGAGAAAGCAGAGTATGGTCCCACTGGATAATCAAGAGCAACACACACTCATTTTTCATTTGTATGAAGAAAATGAGCCAAAGTGAAAGTAGAGGTGCCTGCTCAGAAACTATCATACTGGGAACACCACACACCGTCACCGTCACCGTCACACAGACTAGACAGAGGAATCCATGTCTGGAAACAAACTGACTGCCTTTTCTTGGAAGAGGAAGCATGTGACTATGACCAAAATCCCTTTTGAAAAATATTCCTTTATGCATAAAACCTGAAGCATAACCAACTCATTCCGCAAAAGGAATGGTGTCACTTTGGATAAAGAAGCCAGCCTCGGCATATGACCAAGACTATCTTGTAATGACTGGTTCTAATTGGACTGCTGGGCCTTGGACGTGGCTCCAGGCTGCAAAGCCCACGAGAGGAGCCCCTGGAATATTCTGCTGTGGCCTTGCTTTCTCAACACAAGTGTTTTCTCATTAATGCAAGATAAACTGATTTGCCTTTAGCATTATCATGATATAAAAAACTTAACACCTTTATTACCTATAAAGCATCATGAACAACTCATGTAATATCGCCCAATTAGACATCTTACAACAAAAAAAGCAAACATGATTACTCTTATTCATATAATATTTACTCCACTATAAATGGTGACATCAACTAAAAAGAAAATAAGAAAAACTACTGCCACATACAGGCACCCGACACTTCTACTAATACCGATTTTCCAGCTGACTCTGGGAACACCCTGTGATGCTGACAGCTAGCACTTTGCTGGGCATTAAAATCCCTTTTTTCCACGGAAAAGCAAATGAGGATGATGCCTGGGTCGTATGTACGAGGCTGTCCACCCCACTTGCCTGCTGCTTTTTCAGCAGGATGTTGACGCTGGTAAGGTCTTTGCCGTAGTCGTCAGACTGAATCTGACTCTCCAGGCCATGCAGCCACTTGTCTAGATCTGCACAACTCTGGGTGAAAAGTTCAGCCTTGTTTGCATCAAAGAGCCGCTGGGCCTTGGTCTGGGTGGTAGATTCAAGGACTTCCCACATTTTATGCAAACCAGTGAGTTTCTCTTTCACCACGGCTTCTGTCTCTGGCTTTTCTGAAATGAGCTGCATTCCTTCCTAGAAAACACAAACCAACATAGTTATAAGTAAATAAATGTAGTTTGTAGAGAATAAACATCATTGTGAAAAACCTAAGATGTGTGTTCTATAATTTACCCTTTCATTCAATATACAGTCTTTCCATATGAAGTTACTGCTCAGTAAAATCAACGATGGCCCACACTCTCTTGGTGGGAGTTGAGGAATTGGTGATACACAATTAAAGTTTCAATGAGGGCAATGAGAGGGTTAATGCTGATGATGTAAGCTTTTATCCTTTCCACTCTGTGGCCGAAGGATCACATGTATACTTCTTTCAACCCTTGAGGGCCTAACACAGAGGACAGTGGCACCCGCTTGAGGCACCAGTTACCTGGAGGCCCGTAAAGAGGACTGCGACTCTGAGGTCAGTCTGGGCAACTTACTGAGACACAGTTTCAGACAATAAACTGGGGTGGGGGATACAAGTCAGATGAGTGCTTGTCTGTCATGTTTGAAGCTCTGGATTCAATTCCTAAACACTATAAAGAAATTTTTTAAAAAGTGTCTTACACAATATAAAATTTAAGGGCACAAAAAGAAGGTGGGGAACTCATGCATCTCAGATATGGGCACAGAATTTCCAGTGCAAAAATTATACACTACAGTAATTAGTACAGTGCCCGCTGTACAGCATCACATAGCTAAGAAGTGAAATGGGGACCATCTTTAAACACTGTAACTCACCTTCTCAATTTTGTCAAGCCATTCTTTGTTGGACGCAAGTTCTGCCATGAATGCTTGATGTTTTAACCATTTACTGTGCAGATTTCTGGCTTCATCGTAAGACATGTCCTGGGCTGTAAGCATCTTTTCATTGATCCAGAGAGACAGCTAGGGAAAAGCATCAGGAAGGTTTGCAAATGTAAACGTTTGCCCTTTTTTCTCTCTGGAAAGGCCTGTGCTCATGTCATGCTGTGAATACTGCTTTATATTTCCATGTCAAGTATTTAAATTTACACATTGGATTCATCATGACAGATGCCCATCATAAAGAAGTTTGCACTTTTGTTCTAAACTGTGCGTCTAACATCAAATCTAGGACACTAACATGGTGAACCAGCTTTCAGACTATATGATATTCTCAACCAACTTTTCCCCAAATGTTTTTGCTTAAAATTCTGTTCTAAACGTTCAAGTCACATTCTCTTTCAAGTACCTGTCTAAACTACACCAACTTCATCACGATTGACTTTCTGTATTTCATTTTGCAGTCTTTACCCTTCTACGTTCTTTTAAGGACAAAGTGAAACAAAACAAAAACAAATCTCATTTATCCATCTCAAAGCACCACTTTGTGGGTACGCAGATGGGAATGCCAAAGAGCATAAATAACTCGTTCACTGTAAGGCTAAGGCAACAAAGATGCCCTTTCTGTGTTTCTAATCTTTACCTTTATTTTCTATAGCCTCTAAGTCTCTAAAGAATCTTCTGTTCAGACCAAGATCACTTCACAGGATTTGACTCAGACCTACCAGGTCTACTTGGAGCTGCACACAGCCTGCCAGGTGCTGCCAGACTTAGAGGGCACTCCCTTAAGAAGCCTGGGGCGGGAGTCAGCCAAACACAGGCTCTGACCCACCTCTCTGCTTTTTTCGCTGACTTGGCTCCTACTTATTCCTGTCTGTCTAGAAGCGGCCAGACCAGAGTCCTGACTCCAATGGACTCACAGCATTAACACAGGGACAGCTCTGCGCTTAGCAAGGCAGGAAATACACAAAGGAACAGAGCTGGTTGAGTTAGAAGAAGCAGGAACCATGTCTGTTTTCCTGGTGACTACAGAGGTCCACTCTGTGCTAGTCACAAGTCTGCACCTCAGTGCTTTCATTGTTTCATCTCCCAAGGTCTAGAAGCAGCACCCACGACCAAAGAAGTCCTCACAGAAGTGACCCCCCAGGCTGCTCATACTCTCACTGCTGCTCAGACAGTGACAACCAAAGTTCTGCCCTTTAGAAATGATGTCAGGGGAGGCACTGTAGGGCACAGAAGCACTCCTGGCTTGGAAAGCAGGTGAACTTGGGCACCAATCCTATCTTTCCCTAGCTATTCACCACGAGTAACAGCAGGAAGCAATCGCACAAGAGCAGATCTCACAACCCATGGCTCCAGGAGAAAGGGAGTATTGAAAAGAGGGCAAGTCTTGGATTCTCTGCACCTCAAACCATACCAGAAACCAGAAATGTTTATTAAACTTGACCCTGGGATCCTAGGTCAAGCACTATCAGCCCAACAGTTACTTTTTTAAAAAACACGTATAAGTAGTTCCAAACTCCATTCTCAGTGATTCTGGCTTTAAAGGGGTGTATTTTGATGAATCTGAATGATGGGAAGTTTATTAAAGTATGACAGAGATCGCCTCTTTGCTTATCTTTCTATACCAAGGATTTAGAGTCCCCAGCTCTGACCTAAATTCGGTCCTATGTAGACTATGTGCTGCCGTGGCACCTGACACTGCTGGCAGACATTATGGCTACATTAATGTTTAAGGGGACTCATGGAGAAGTGGGCAGAACAAGGGAAGTAAGATAAAGTCAGAGACTTAGCAGAACAGTCAGACTTGCAAAACATCTCCTGGACATAAAGAAGCCCAACTCTAGCTGTCCTGCCTGTTCTGAGGGGAAATCACTCAGGTGTGAGGCTCTCGGCAGACAGAGCAGTCACTGAAGTCAGCCAGAGTGTGCAGAGTGACAAGGATGCTAATTTACAGAAAGTGGAAACAAAGATCAAAAGACCTTTAAGTCTGACCATTTCCTGTGATTCCCCTGGAAAGGACATCACTTTATATACTAACTTTTCCTGCATACTTCTATTTATAAATCTGTGACTGGAGAGTAGCAAACAAGAGGACTGAAAATTTCAAACATAAACAGATTTTTCTCAAGGGTTTCCCTTGATCACTCATCTGTTCATTCCTTGGCATCCTCTTCTCATTAGCCCAGGTTTCACAATGAATAAATTTCACTTTATTAGCTTGCCCTTTAAAAGCAGTAACAGAAGATCCCATCCATACCCTGTCCAAAGGATCAGGGACTGGGGTTAAAATATATCTGCCCAGTCTGCAAACACCAAATTCCTTTAATTCCCTTCAGCGAGAAGAGGCTACTGGCACTGCCGCAGCACAGCAAGCTCGCTTCATAGCTCACGTCAGGTCTCGCCCTCTGCCCAGAGCTCCTGTTTGGGCCCTGGGGTTTCTGCCAGTGAGATTCTGCCCCAATGTGTTATTCATGTTCACAAGGCACTCAGGAGAGGACTCGTGTCTTCAGTCTCTGCCTGGTGCCAGGCAATCCCCCAGAGACCTAGATCTGTCACTGTGTCACGTAAAGCTGACAGACCCTAACCACAGTTTAGGGGCTTTCCTTTTTAACCTTTAGCTGCTAGAGCACGTTCTGAGATTTATAGTACTTATGAGCACAAAGAATGGTGTCTGTCACAGAAAATCTAGTAGCTGTCATTAAAGACATACTTAACAGCCACGTATTTGTATGCGAGGTATAATAATGTGATTGTATTCTTAGCACAGATCTCATCCTGCCCCTGTGCTCTTCACTCTCGAGGGCCCTAACGTTTCACAAGGACATACTCACTCCACGTTTGCTGCCAAGGGTAAGACAGTGTGCTCTGGCTAACAGAAATATGATGTGCTCACGAACTCACACATACGGAGTCAGCTGGATTCTTTTCTCCAGCTAGCTTGCAGAGATACTATAATTTTCTGGCCAACTTTAGTTTTCAAGTTTGTTTATGTAGGTTTTAGGGGAGCATGAAGTAGCACGAGAATCACCATATTAATACCGTATGTTAAAACTAGTGCTTGAAATCAGAATTACTGTTCTTGGCATACTGAACACATATGTAGGGAGCCTGAAGAGTAGATATATCAAGGTCATAAAAGAGTGAAATCCAGTTTATGGTTTTAAAATATATGCTTCTTACTTGGGAGCCACTTTTGGTTTCTGCTAGCTCTTTCTTTCTATATTACAGTACTTAAGTGAACCTTGCTTTAAAAGCTAAAATAGCACTGCATGCTTTTTAAGGTGCAGAGTATTTCTGAACATCACTGCCTAACAGAAATCTCCATCACTGCAATGATGGAGGGGTTCCATGTCTATGTTGTCCAATATGATACTCATATTTGGCAACTGACTACTTAAAACACAGCTAATGTGATGGAGGAATTATGTTCTTAGTTTTAATTAATTTAAAGTGAAATAGCTACCTATGGTTAATAACTACTATAATGGACTGCTCAGTCCTATACTGTATTATTCAAATTACCAGAGTCTAGGTTCCTCTAAGTGGTAGTTTGTAAGGTAGAGAACTGACAAAGTGCCTTATCTTGTTTGTCATTTGTAAACCAAAGAGTAATATAATAAAAATTTCTGACCTCATTAATTTTATAATTTAGAGTCCAGCCAAACATTGGCTATTGTTAAAAACCAGCAAGGGAAGGGAAGGACTGAAAGACAACACACCTCTTGACAGTCTTGCAGGAATTTCTGAAGATCTCTGTTGTCCTTTAATCTCATTAGAAGTTCACTGGCTGCCTCACGATTCTTCCTATGTCTGTTGAAATAATAAAAAAAAAAAATTTTTTTTTAAAGAAAAAATACAGAATTTACAAGTCAGTTTCTTCCCTGAGTTTCTATATATGCCAAAAAGTTTGCTTATTGCTGCTACTTAGGTCAAGACAGCAAGATGAACCAAGGTTTTTAGCATCCTTCAAATGAATAAATTCTGGTACAAGAGTGATCCTAACACCTATCTAAGCCATATAACAGGCCAATGACACAGGAAAAAGATCTGTATTTTCTAATCTAGTCAAGGGGGAAAATGTGAGCATGTACTCTATGCAACTCCCCATTTTGGGAACTAGGCAAAAATTTAAAACTTGTCTTTAATAAACTTGTAAGTGGCTGATATGTACAAGGCTAAGAATATATATATAAGCATATAATTCCGTTTGAACAAATGTTTCCCGATAGATTCCCATTTCACTAAAACTCACTCAAAATAAAATAATCCAGGAATAAAAATTTGTAGACTTGTGAGATTATATAATGACTCCATCCTATTCTTAGTAGGAAAGGATAGCTAAAGTTTAAAGAATCACAGATCCTTAGACAAAAAACTTGCAAGAGCTGAAGATGCTTAACTTGGTAACGATAAAGGAAATGGGGTACTTCCTACCCATCTTGAAACACTGCACTTGCTGGCAAATTTCTTTCATGTATCAGTGATGCAAGTCCACACAAAGCAACAGCTGCTTCATCCTGAAGACCAGGAGGCACAGCCCAGCTACACCTCCCTGACATTCCTGTGTAACCTACACAAGACAGCCTACCGCGTGGTTATAAGGGCAAAGAGCAGCGGGCAAACACGGAGAGATGACTTTTCATTCTGACTCTCAAAGCAACTCATTCCGCATGGGTCACCCCCATCTCTGCCAGCCCCTAAGGTAGGGGTGACAAGAGCACAACTTCAGATTTCTAGGAAATGTGCTGCTGACGGACTGATGTGAAAATTCCTCCTCTGAACAGAGAAAGACCATGTGTTTACAGCGATGCCATGTGTTGCACTGGCCCTCAGCAAATCCTGAGGTGACACCAGAAACAGCCCAGCAGCCACTTCCACCTGGGGAACTGACCTAAAAAGTCCCCTGATCCTCTGGTTGCTGTAGGTGCCTGCACCATAGAACTATGGAAATGTTTGAAGGGGAGACAATATGATTGTGTTCATTTATCAAGGAACTGTTTAACCATCTTTTTTGTTTTTAAGGTAAAGGAGATGCAATAGATTTAAGAAAAGGAATCTTGGGCTGGGGATTTAGCTCAGCGGCATAAGCGCCTGCCTTACAAGGGCGCAGTCATGAGTTCGATCCCTGGTACCAATAAAAAAAAAAAAAAAGAAAAGAAAAAAGAAAAAAAGAAAAGGGATCTTAACACACATATGTTGATTAGGCAAAATGCATAGAATACTAATACTTAATGTTAAATAGAGTTTGTACACATTTGTGCTATAAAACCTCAAGGCATGGATTTAGAAGGAAAATGTTATGTTCTCAAAAACTTTTAAATTATTACTTTTATTTCAATAAAAAAATAACAAAGGACAAAGTCACTTTTTTATGCCATCTTTCATCAGAACTAAAAATAAAGTAAGGATTTTAATGAATTGGGTGAGAAGGAATTAATCTTCTAAAAACACAGCAGAGTACAAAATGTTAAGTTTCTTAAGTCCTGTATTCTCAAATTCCAGCTCAACTTCTAGGAAGGCTTAAGAAAATAAAGCAAATCTTCAGGTTAACTGAAGCAGTTAGTGACAAAGTTCTGCTTCTAGGCAGAGACCTTGAATGAGTTTCAATTTCCCTCAGCACGGTACCTTGCAGAAGTGCTGCAATGGCAAGGAAGAACCCAGGCACTGGCAGTTAAAACAGGACCCTAGATACTTAGAAAAAAAGAAAACCACTTCAAATACTATCTTAAAAACTTCTTCAGAGCTGGGGACTTAGCTCAGTGGCATAAGCGCCTGCCTGGCGAGTGCAAGGTCATGAGCTCGATTCCCGGCATCAAAAAAAAAAAAAAAAAATCTTAAGAGAGAAGTAAGAGAACAAAACCTGGATGTATTTCTTACAAAATCCACATACATGCCCAGAAGATCTCTCTGTCCAGGGTGGGATCATGAGGCAGGGAAAGAGGCGGCAGGTGTTTACAGGTGGCCATAAGGAGGGGCTGTGCGTCTCTGGCATCCTTTAAGGAACTGACCAGCTGTGCAGGCAGCTGAACACTCAAGAGAACTTAAGTGCGGTCTAACAGTTTGTAACCAGCAACTGATGGGAAAGTTCCTCCCAGTGGGGTCAGGAGCTCAAGCGCGGGGCAGGACCTTCTAAAACGCGACTGTACTTTCCAGGCCCAACAGCCCTGCTGGGGTGAGGTTTTCTTGCTTATTTCCATCTCTCACTAGTTCCTATAATAAGACTCCAAATCTTCATTACATACAGCAGAGGTCAAGCTTACTCAGCTTCCCCTGAAGAATAAAAAACTTGGATACTGGAATCAAAGAGTTTGGTAATTATAGTGTTTCTTCCCTTGTCAGACAGGGCTTTACTTCACAAAGCTGGATTCTGTTCTGTCGCTCTCTGAGGGCTGTAGAGTGGTGGGAATCTTCGTTTCAGATAGGAGGTTCCCTCCAGCGGCCTATCCACCGGGACAGACTGCTGGCTGGCAGTCTGGTTTCCACCCTGTCACAGGCACATGTGAAGGCCACCTATGCCCCAGCCATATCTGTTAAGTGTTCAGTGTCTTGGTTCTGGCATTTTTTCTTTAACAAACTCAGTGGTAACCAATGAGATTACCTTAAAGTGAGCATGTTACCAAAAGAATAGCTTGATTGCAGTGTCAGAAGGTTGCTGCACAAAAGCATTAGATCTGCAGGTTTGGATACTTAGCTAGCTTGTGCCTCTACAACACCTGCAACATTTAAAGATTACATATTTTATAATAAAGAGCTTCTAAAGTTTGTTTCAGATTCTGAGGTCTCTGGGGATATTAAACTGAAACTAGAATTCAGTTAACATTAGCATAGATATAAAAATGTAACATGTAAGATGGGAAATCAATAGAAATTCTTGCTTCTATCTTGTTTTATGCTTACTGATAGTACGGAATCCTCTTTCCAAAGTAAAAAATCCTAAGAAGCCCTGGAACTTCTGGAGCCTCAGCTCTCTGTCAAGTGCAAAAGAAAAGGTTAAGCCACAGCTGAGGACTAATGAAATGCTCTAGTATCTAGTAGTTACAGTAGCATCTGTGCAGCTGCACATCTGTCTGAACACACGTGCCTAGAGGCAAGTCTGCATGGAGGAAACCAGTCGTATGCAGCAAACACGAAATAACACATTTATAAAAACTAGAGACCTAACATGAATAAGGAAATGAAAACTCTTCCTCTAGGTTAAGAATTGTTCAATCCTTGTTTCTCACATTAACTTAAGCTTTTGGTGGAGGACTGTATGTGTGTGCTGCTTTAAAAGACATAGATACAAAATCAGAATTAGTAAAAGTTGTGTCTTGTTCTATATTACTACCCTTAGGACATACCGTTTAGGCTGAATCAATGGAAACAGAAAAAATGAAAGGGGTAAAACTAGGAGCTCAACCTTGTTGGGAACAAAAGTAACCCCGTCTCTAGCTCACGTATTAAGCTGACCTGGCCCAGTGCCCCAGGAAGACCCTTTCAGATGATGTAAGCAAGGCAATGCTTTCAGCAAGCTGTCTTCTTCTAAACGCAAGAGGAGCCTTAACATCAGTCTCAAAATGAGCCCTAGAATCCAGCCTAAACTGGGACCAGAGAAGACCAGGTGGAAGAGGATAGTAACCAGTCCAATGTGGCAGCTCTACACTGGCCAGCCCAGAATTGGCTGATGCTGGTGCACCCGAGCTTTGACCTCTCACTTTAGGAATCAGGGCAGCAAGAAACGAGCACATGTACTGGTCTTCGAACTAGGCAGCAAATCTTCCAGGAAGGAAAAAAAAAAAAGAGTATCTAATTCTGGTGATGAAGAGTAAAAAAAAAAAAAAAAAAAAAAGAGTATCTAATTCTGGTGATGAAGAGTAAAAGAAAAAAGAGTATCTAATTCTGTAGCTGATAGAAAGGAAAATGGTCTTTTCTCTCATGAAAAGTACCCTATTACAGCATTAAGGCAAATTTTAAAGAAAGGCCAGATCATGTTTGTGGCTCTCCCACATACTCAGGATACAAAAACCTCACCCTCCCTCTCTTCGGACACCCTTCAGTACTGTCTCAGAGATGAAGGCATATGTGGTCTAAGCTGACAAACATCTAGCTCTTGGGGATTCTGGGTGACATACTGTGGGTCAGCTTAACAGTACGGCTTGTATCAGATGGCTTTTCAGCATTATCATCCTTACAGGTCTTAGTTTCTTTCATTTGGTTCCCTGTGCATTCTCAGACAAGACAGCCAGGTACTGGTCACTAATATCCTATGAGGGCAGACAAAATTTTTCCAGGTGCACACTGGGAAATTTACACCTACAGTTTCAAGGACTTCTGGCCAATCACCCAAGGGCCAGAGTCTCAGGACACAGAACGCCCTTTGCAACCTCAGAAAACTGTACCTGTCATCAATCGAGTCCACCTTTTCCTGGATGCGATCTGAGTTGATGTTCCCATCGCTCACCAACCTCCGGCCTGTCTCCACAACAGCGTTTATTTTTTCCTCATTGGCGTCCATAGTAGTCATGAAGTCTTCTTGTTTTTTAATAGCTGCTTCTGCTCCTTCCAGAGTGGTGGGCATTTCAGTATGAGCCAACACATACTCCTTATTTTAACAAAGGGAAAAAAATCATAGCAGGATGATGTATAATAACAGAACTCTTTCCTATGTTCACTTCCATGCGACATACTTTCCAGCAACCACTTCACTGCACTTAATGTGACATAATCTATACAATCATAAAATTAAATGTTCAGAGACAAAACGTTGCAGAGGTACACTGTAAGTCACTGACTTTCCCCTTTTCTTTCCATCTATCTGTCTGACTATCCTTTTGAGACAGGGTTTCATTATGTAGTTCATACTGGCTTTGAACTTACTTTGTAGCCCTAGGCTGGCCTCAAACTCATAATCCTCCTGCCTCAGCCTCCCAAGCGCAGGGATTACAGGTAATCACCACCACGCCCAGCTGACTTTTCCTAAACATTTAAACACCCTGGCACACACACAAAAAAGTACCTAAAGATTTGTCCCTCAACCATAAAGTTTCTCTTCTCTTATATTCATGAAGGCAACTGAGAAATCCATCAACCACCCCTATTTTGGCAACTATCCTCAGATGTTTCTGACCTCTGCCTCTGTGTCCTTGGATGAAAAGTCTTGATCTCTCTAACCTTTAAACTGCATTAATATCTCGCTGAATGATGCCATTTCAATAAGATATAAATACCATGAACATTAGATGTCCTCAAAGTAGGTGAAATGGAACCATATTGTATTTTGTAGGCCACAACAGTTTTCCTAGAAATCTTCAACTCTTGCCCCTACAATGTGACAGATTTTAATACCTAAGAATCAGGGAAAAATATCTATCTCTATACTCTCCACCTGCTGCCACACAGGCACTGTTTGAGCTCCCTTGGCCAAGAGGTTTCAAAGTGCAGCCAGGACCCACTCTCCGGGAGGAGCTGAGGCAGTGTCACATGTTACCTGGTTGTTAAGAAAGGCTTCAGCCTGCTTTGTGTCCCTGAGGAACTGCTGATAGGCGTGTGACTGTGAGAGGAGATTCTGCCTGTTCTCCCACATTTTGTGAAGCTCATTCCATCCAGTGTCCAAGGCCTGCAGCCGCTGCCGCAGAAACATGTACTGGGCATCGGTCTGTCCCTGGGTGACCATCTCGCCCATGTCCCTCATCTTTTGGTAGTCTTCCTCATAGTTGTCAATCTCATTTTTGATGTTCTCATGCTGCGTGAGAAGCTTTTCCGCTTCAGTCAGGGTGTTGGGCATGTCCTCTGAGGCAATGGCTGTCTGCGTCCTGGAGAGCCAGGACTGGAAGTCATCCAGGTCTCTCAGGAACTGCTGCAGCTTGCTGGCCTCTCCCAGGGAGGCCTCCCGGTTCTTCAGGGTGGTCTTCATCTCTTCCCACACATCACTGATCTCAGCCAGCCGAGACAGAATGGCCTGAGCCTGGTCAGGGTGCTCAGACTCCAGCTTCTCTGCCTCCTTCTGCAGGTCACTTAGCTTTGCCTCAATGGCCACCAAGTCCCTCTCCATGCCGGTCAGCTTGCGCTGCAGAGCCATGACGCCAGCCAGGTCGTTGCCTAAGTCCTGGGTAGACTCGATGACCTTGGTCTTTTCCCGAATCCAGGATTTGGTTTCGTTGCACTCGAGGTGGTAGTTCTGGATACTCAGAGCAGACAGAAGAGCATCTTTCTTCCTGTCAACCAGTTCTCTGAACTGACTCCACCTGTGAACGCAGGGCACCAGAAAGTAGCATGAGAAGGGCTGAACCCCATTTAATACCCAAATGAACAGTGATGGTTGAAGCTACATAATTTTTTCCATCTTTGCTTTGACTACATGCTTCCTGGAAAAATCATCTCAATAAATGAACACCAAATCCAAATGTAATCCAGAAAAGCCTGACAAAGAGGGAAGATATAAAGAGTCCCACATGAGCGGTTATAATACATCTGTCCCACAGAGACTGTTAGTGAACTGCTCCTAAGAACATTTCCCAAAAACCAGACTATGGCTACCTTTAGAACTGAGGTCCACCCAACTGACTACTCAAATGTGTTTGTTCATCTGAAAGATAGGACCAGGACAAAGGTCTACCCTGACAGTCAGGATGTTCACTGGCAAACTCAGTTTCAGACATGGCAGAATTCTGTTTCAGAAATCATCTGAAAGGGAACAGTACAAGGGTCACCTTCTACTACACTAAGTGCAGACTACAGCAAGGCCTAACTGGCAAACAGGGAGGGGCAGATGTTAGGCTGACTGGACTCGTCCCCGTCCTGAATGTTGTCACCTGACCTCAGAGCCACTTCCGGCCAAATTAGGATGAGGACGTGTCAAAAAGCAGATGCCAATGTAATGGACATCAACACAGCCAGGCCAGCTCCTGATACCAAGGCTCAGTGAGTGACCCCATCCCCTCGATCCCCACATGAGGTGTCTGTTCATGCTGGCCTCATGTTCACCTCGTGTTGAGTTTGTCCTGCTGGGCTTTGATTTCCTTCTCACTGGGATGGCCGCTGTGCATTAGCTGACGTGCAATCTGGTTCACTACAGCAACCCGGGAAGCCTGGTTGTTCATTTCTGGCTCCAGGCTCTCGAATCTGAAAAGTAATTCAACAGAATGGTCACCTCTGCAGCTACTGGCAGCCACAAGGTGAGGAGCAGCAGCAGTGGCACCCAGGCAGGACCCTGCTCACCTGTGCTGGATGACTTCCAGGTCCTCCAGCTTCTCTGGGATCTGCATATTGTTCAGCCACTGCTCTTTCTCATCAATCCAGAGCTCACAGGCATCAGCCTCACTGAACATCTTGTATAGGGCAAGGGTGTCCTGCAGAGCCTGCTTCCTCAGCCGGGTCAGCTCTGCCACTTCTTTGTACCGCTCCTCAATGCCTGACAGCCTGCCCCTCACATCTGGAGACTCTGCGTGCTCCTGAGGGAGGGCACCGGCTTGCTCGTGCAATGAGTCAATGGTAGGCCGATAGTTAGTGATTTCTTCTGCCACGTCCTTGTGCTTTTTGACCAGAGACTGTGTGGAGTACTCATCATGGCCCACGTCATTGCTGGAGACTATCTTGAGGATGTCCAGCATCCAGGCATCGATGTCGTCAGCATCAGCCTGGAACTGGTGCAGCAGCGAGGCCTCCTCCAGGCGCTTCTTCCGGATGGCGGAAAGCTGCTCCAGGTTGGCCCACTGCTCCCGAATGTACACGATCCGCTCACGGATCTTTTCTGATCCAAAGTGCTCCTCCGCAATCATGTCTTCACCTTCTTTGATGGCCTGCTCGAAGTGGCCACTGCGGCCACTCATCTCATCTTCAAATGCGCGGTGCTTGCTGAGCAGGCGCATAACACTGGTGAGGTCTTTTCCGTAATCATCAGAGGAGAGGATTTTCTCTTTTTCCCGTATCCAGCCTTCTTCTTCTGCCATCTCCCAGAAGAACTTCCAGAGGCGACGGGACTCTTCCAGGCGAGCCCGGCGTTCGGCCGCCAGCTGACAAAGTTCTTGATAGCAGAACTCCATGTGGGCCACGCGGTCTCTGATCACCTGGGGGTCACAGGGCTTGTAGCCTGTTCAACAACCAAGGAGGGAATATAGTTTTTGATGAGAGTTTAGCATAGGCGCCTGGTCATTTATAGGAAGGAGGCTATACTTCATGTGCTGAGTGGCAAGGTCATGTAGGAGATAATGGAGTACCTTCTAAGTCCTAACTGGAAAGGGGGCAGGCAATGACATACATTATTTGTTTTGGCCCAACCATACAAAAAATGATCACTTACAAATCAAAAAGCATGTGAATTATATGAAAGAAGATAAATGCGATTAATTGTTTCTAAAAATACAAAGCCAAAACCTTCTAAACACTCCCTGAGATGCAACCAAACGCGGAAGTCATGAACTGCAGAGTAGCGCCAAGGTGCAGATAAATGTTGGCACCGAGTGTGGTATGTTCATCATCAAAACATCAAGGCACTCAAATTCAAGTGTTGAGAAGAACATGTGCCTATTTTGGACATGAGAGGTAAATTATTTAGAAGACTACTCCATTGCATCTTGTGACATAGAGGCAGACAAACACACTAGGAACTTACAATGGTATGCATCCAAAGCCCTAGTGTCACACGCAACTTACTACTAAAGATGGATCTCTGGGACTGAGGAAGTAATGCTTCGAATGCTCCGTGATTACCTTCCCCATCTGTTGCGAACTTCTGGGCAGAAGCATTGACACCTCTCACGCGCTCTGCTTGGATCCCAATGTCTGCTTCCACCAGTGCATGCTTCTGTAACAGATCTTCCACGCCAAGCAAGTGTTTGCCATAGTCTTGAGAAAGTAATAGCACCTATGCACAAGAGAAAACAGAAAGGAGATGTGTGCCCTGATTTCAGTATCATGGCATCTTTGGACAAGCAGAGAAGGCCAGCAACCAAACTCCTTTCCTTTGAGCTTGTCACTGACCTCACAGCTTCAGGGAAAGACAACAGTGAGCCACAAAACAATGCTGAAAGCTAGCTTCAGGAGAGACATAATAAACTAAGGTTCACCTACCTTGGAGTAAATAAGCTTAGTCAACACTAAAAAGCAGAGAATTAAAAAAAAAAAAAGTGTGTTTGTATGAAGGATTCCAAAATGTAAACTAAGGCTTCAAAAATAAACACGCTACCAGGCATAGTGATACACACCTGTAATCCTAGCACTCTAGGAGGCTGAGTAGGTGGAACACAAATTTAAGTACAGCCTAGACAACTTTTTGGTCCTCAGTACTGACCCTCCCCATTAAAAAATAAATGAAGAAACTGCAGCAACATTATTCCAGAAAGTAAAGGATAAAAACAGGTTTGTTCACTTTGAAATTTAAAGGAGCTGCTTGTATGCTGTTAATCTGGAGTGAATGCTTTTCCTTCCTTAGAAGCACATTCATATGCTTCTATGATACTTACATATAATCAATGGGAGAAAAGTCCTGCTGCAAAGTTCAGAATGCTTCTTTACCAAATAAGACAGCAGAGTCAGGCGCCTGTCATACTAAGCAGACTCCAAGCAATTTCTTAAGTTGAGTCCACTGATAATTTTCTCTTGTTTCTTGAGACAGTCAATTTTTTTTTCTATCCATCGTCCCTTATCCTTTCCAGATTGGATTTCTACTTCATGCATTTCTTTCTTTCTTTTTTTTTTTTTGGTCTTTTTCCTTTTTATCGGTACCAGGGATCGAACTCACGACTGCCTGCTTGCAAGGCAAGCTCTTATGCCGCTGAGCTAAATCCCCAGCCCCCATGCATGTATTTCTGAGAAAGTCCCTGGCTTGACATGGATGTTCTGTGGCTTACACCACAAGACATGAATAGGCATAGGTCTGTGGCACAATGACAGCTCTTTTAACTCGGTGATAGAAAGTTTGGAACCCCATGCTCCAAGCTATCAATAATGGAAGAAGCACAAACCAGCATCAGCAGTCACTAACAGCCCTATTTAATGCTCTGTGTAAGTACTGGCATACTGCAACTTCACCATGACCAGATAAGGCAGACAAGTCAGTGCAAATTTCATTTACAAAGAAACAACAGAGACTCAAAAAGAGAGTAAGAAATTTAGGCAGTAATAAGGTGAGCTCTGGTTGCTGGGGTTCTGGTCTACCAGCCTCCCACTTCCCTGTACCACTTCACACATAGAAGTATTACTCAGACATAGAAAGATCAACAGGACTGAAAACTACTTCAGCTCTGAAGAATTAAAAACAAAGAAAAACACAAATTGATTGATGCCTTACACTGGAATGTAACTAAATTGGATCTAAAATCTAAGTAACAGACCTCTGGCTAATTGAAGATGGTTATCTTTACAATCTTTTTATATATATCTCATTTAAGTATGAGCTACTTGTCTTCCCACTGTTAGAATGGTCCCGCTCTGACTTTACGGTATGAGCATTAGACAAGAGGCATGAGTGTATGCGGAAGGATTAGCAGGTGGGTCCTACAAGACAGGCCTAGTTGGATCAATTCTGGCTTCTGTGTGCTTTTAGTATTACCTTCATTTCATCCATCCAGTCCATAATGTAGAGCATTTCCTGGAATATCTTCTGCAGCCCTAGATTCATCTCGAGGCGCTGCCTTCGGGCCCGGAGCAGCTCCAGCAGGTATTCCCAGAGCCGGATGACATTGTCCTTTCTCGCTGTGATGCGCTTGATGTCATGGTAGTTCTCTGCCTCGAGTTCCCTGGCCACAGCAACCACTGCCTGCACACGCTCCTCATATGCAGCGATGTCTGTCTCAATGGCCTCGTGTTTTTTGGTGGCGGCCTCGACTGCAGGAAGGTCAAATCCAAAGTTGTCCTACAGACGAATTGAATAAAAGAAAACATAAAATAAACCATTAGTTCCAACAATAGAAACAAAAACAGAGAACAGAGACAGTGTCTCCTGAGTCTCCCATCTCATAGGCTTCTGCCTTCCACAGGGCCCCTGAAACTCTGCCTAGAGATCAGATGCTGTCCCCCAAAACAAACCAGTAACTTCTCATTTTACAGTTCATCAATAGCATCTGTCTGATACTGGAGTACACACAGTTTATGTCACACCAAGGAAAAGAAAGCCAGTTCTATTTATGTCATGGCCAGTTCCTCACTGGCTTTTCAAGGGTTAGTTCATTAAAGACAGAGAATGAGGTGGTGGTATTTTTCCTCAAGATGACTGTGATCATTACATACATCAAAAGTATACCAATAAAAATAATTAAAAAAACATAAATGCGAATGGTTCATACAATCTCACTGGCTCAAACTCTGGCTGGGCTACTTCCAAATGTGTAACGAGTTATATAAACAGAAGAGAAAGAGTATTAGAAACGATAAACATCCTCTTCACGGGAAGCAGACAGAGTGACTGGACAGTTAGCTCACCCCAGGGATAAGCCCTGTGCCCCACGGGTCTGGCTGACATTTCTAGACTACCCCAAGAACAGTTTCTCTGGTACGATGAGGGCACCTGAGACACCAGACGCTGGTTTTCACTCAGCCAGGTCTCCCGCATAGCTGCCTTGCGGTCAAATCTGCGGGCAAGCTGTTCCAGTTTCTCCTGTCTGATGAGCTCGTTCCGCAGAGCCAGTTCTCTCTCATGTTCCGCCTTTTCCAGTCTTTCCCAGGCCTGCAGAAATGAAAGAATGGCTTCCTGTAATGTTCAAGGAACACTCCCTGGCTAGAGCCGACAGCTAGTATTTCTCAAAATGACCCAAGAACTTGAAAGGGAAAGCCCATTCCCACCTTCATCCTCATGGACTCTTAAACAATTTTCTCCTAATAGACTCTCATGGGAACACCTCTTCCCCGTCTAAACTTAAATACCTTGTTTCATACTTGTAAAACAAAACAATGCCAGCCATGGTGGTGCACACCCTGAAATCCCTAAGGCTTGGGAGGCTGAGGCAGGAGGATCGCTGTGAATGTGAGGCCAGCTTGGGCTACTAAAGTGAGTTCAAGGCCAGTCAGCACCATATAGTGAGACCTTGTCTCAACAAAAGGGCAGATATGGAATAACTGAATTATAAATCTCATATATGAAAGGAAACAAAGTAATTATCTTAAGTAGCTCATCATATAAAAGATAAATGACTTTACTTAGAAAAAAATTGTATTATGAATTCCAACATTCAGTCCATTGTGGGCCATTTTTTAAAAATTCATGTATCTGAGTATTTCTTTAAAAATCCTGACTGTCCATATTGAACTCATTTCTATAAAATGTCTTATATCACATAAAAAAAAGTCCAAACACTCTACTCAGAGGAGTCTAAATATGTGCATGTGACCACAGAATTTTAGGTTTTTCGAGTTTACAGTTGTAAATTATGGTTATTGTGAAATTCTCTCATTGTAGACATAATAGGGACATAATGGAAATTACCTGACAGCTTTTTCGACAGAAGGAGCCAATACCCCAAGCCTATTGCTCTGAGACTGCAAACACATGAAACAGCATTTTCATTTTGTTTTTCCTATAATTTGAGGCTATTTGAGTTGACTATCTTGGACAGAAGAGAGGTAAACTAAACTCATACGTATCTCATCAAGGAGGCAAACAGTGTTTGTCAGGCTGGTTTGGTAACATCTAACTGCCCTCAAAGTTCCAAAAGACTGGCCTAAAACAAACATTTGCTAGATCCTCTGCCATCCCCGACACTCATCAGCGCAAGCGGGGCGGAGAGATCCTTTCATTCCCCTGCCCTCTTGACAATGAAATCCCAGAGACAGAGCCTGAAGCCTGCAGGAGATAAGGGCCAACACGGGTCCAGACAGCTCTGCCTTACCTTGTTGATATCAGAGATGAGCTTCCCCTCGCGGGGCATGTAGACTTTCTGATTATTGGCCCTCATCTTGCTCTGAATAGTGAAAAGCAGCACTTCCAAGTTCCCCTTCTCTGTAAATCTAAGCACAGACAAAAAGAGTCATAAACTTACTATATCTTGTTTCTTCAAGAGGAGAAATTTATTTTTTAGTGGAAGAAAAAAACATTTCACACAGTTTTAAAAGCCATTTACCTTTGGTCTGAATTCATGTTAGAGATATAGTAGTGGCTTAAGTGTTTGGTCCTTACAAACCTCAGAAAATGCCAAATGTGTTTTGTATTTTTTTTTTTTTTTTTTTTTTTGTGGCTGGTTGGTTGTTGTTGCTGGAGTTTCCAGGAGTGTCAGGTCACACGCTATTCTTTTATTAATCATTTCAACCAAGGTTTAAACTGTAAGTCTTGGACAATGAACAATTTTATTTAGGGAACACATTCAATGATTATTTCATTGAATAATTCTCAATGAGTTTCAAAGAACTGAAAGTCATAGTTTCAGAAGAATAACTTTAGAATTACAGTAAGCAAAAGATAAGGTCCATAATCCTTATTTAAGAACTACAAACTTTAAAAAATACAAAAAAAAAATCAAATTTCATTGGGCAGCAAACCTGATCTGAATTGATATAAAGCAATCTATCATCTTTCTTTATCCAATACAATGTTAATGTTTATGTATTTATTGTACTTGACTATAGGTTACTGTCTCAGACCTGCCTAAGGTCTTACAGTTACAATATATGCATTATGCCTTGTCCTAAAATGTAAAAATTATGGTATTTTGAAAGACATTCAGCACATAGGTTTTGCAGAGGGCCTGAAGACCTGTATCATTTGTTAGGGTTCTAGGTATTCCATACATTAGTGATATATTTCTACTGGAAAAGGCCCAGAAGGTATGATTTATAATAAACTATAGCAACAAAAAGAGTAAGACAGGCCATTGATCAGAGATGAGAGAGGTCAGAAATCTCCCCTACCATGCTAATAGAAACACAATTTGCATCTTACTTGGGTGGTTTCTCCACAGTGCGGTAAGTGTTGAATGCCTGAAGTTGCTGTTGAACGCCAACCAGTGAATTAGCAAATTTGCGATTGTTCAGAATAATGATAGTTTGTTCAATCCACTCAAGAAGGTCGGAGGCAAGTGATTCATACTTTTCAATCATTTTTTCTGTTTCAATAGCATTGTCAAGCACCTGTAAATAAGGGTCATAAAAACAACTTCATGAAAATAGTATCATGCAAGAAAACAGGATTGTAAACCTACGTGAGCACATGTGTGCTTGATGACTGGCTTTGAAATGGTCCTGCGCCACTTTGGCTAATGTATTTTAAACCAGGGAGCGATTTGCTAATAGATATCCACACTGTGGCTATTATTTGTGAGCAGTGACAGAGGAACACGACTATAACTGGTTCTGAAACCACCCAACCTCCCTGGGAAAGATTCTCAATGACTCCTGCTGCCCAACGTCCCAAAAATGGCCAGAAAGCAAAAATGGCTGTTTAGTTTAACCCTGTCTCATCAATTTTCCATGTTACTGCACTGGGAGGAAAATGTCATTTTGTCTGAAATGTTTTGAAAAATACAGAAGAACATTAGCCAAATGAAACGTGAAAAAGCTTAGGAGTAAGGCTGTCCTAAGGCTGAGAAAAACAGTGTTTTTTGTCTGAGATCCCTCTCAACTACTCTCTTAGACCTTTTGGCCATCCCCCTCTCCCTCCTGCTGCCCTCTGAGGAGAGGCTTCCCACTATGTCCCTGTCACCTGGAGAGGCCACTCCACAGTTTTATGTTTTTATTGGCAAACCTGATGAGTGCTTGAAGAATGAGGTGCTCAGCAGCAGCACGGGAGGCCATGGACTCTCCTGCATCTCACAACGTACTCAATTAGTGAGCTCACCTTTCCAATTCGCTTTCCTTCAACAGCCAAGGCCTTCATCTTAGAGAAGTAGTGGTAGTAAGTCACCACGTATGTGATGATAGACTTCTCATCAGGGTGGTCCACACTGATATCTGCAACCCAGAACAGAACCTGCTCAGGATGCTGCCATTCAGGAAGCTACAACAACCTAAAAAACACTGTGTGACAGCACTGCATAGCCAGCATGTTCCTTGAGAGTTGTCATCACTACTCTATTAGTTATGCAGGAGATGGTAATGAAGTCCTATCACCAATCTGTTTACCTTATGAACATACCATGCCTTCTACAGACACACCATGTATGTCTCTCTGCCTTATCCCTGGCCTTCTGCCACCAAACTGGGGCTGTGGTTCTTCAGTCCTCATCTTGGCCTTCAGGACCAAGATCTGCCTTGCTCATTGTGTCTCTGGATATCCTGATCTCCTTGTCATCCACACGCAGCCTGTCATGGAATCCTGATTCAGTCATGGTTCACATCCAGTCACACAACCAGATCTGCAGCAGAAGCTCCTTACTGGGCTTCTCTACTGCCCTGCCCACTTTACACACTGCACAGCCACAAAAACACACTTTTCCTACCTCTAACGTTCTTGAAAGTACCCTTCAGAAAAGTGTAAGGCTTTTTATTCCTCTACCGTCCGATTATAGTTTTCCCTCTTTCCCATCCACCCATGTCTCAAATATTTATCAGGTTTCTTGTTGTAGAGATGTCTAATCCCATACTTACTACTTCTCAGACACCATCTGAACCACTTACTCTTCCCTATTTCCCACACTCTGCAATTATGCTTCTCTGCCTGAAACGAGAGTCCCCAACCCATCATTCCCTACTCTCCTTGAAGGTCCAGCTGGTAAGTTACAATGCAACCATTTCTGATCCCCAAAGCTGTAACGATTGTCTTTTTCTCTGTTCCTTTTGGTGTTTGCCATAAAGTCCAGATCAAGCAGGTATTTTCATTTATTCACAATTTATTTGCTTACAAACTTCAGTCCATAAGGGAAAGAAACCTATCTTAGTCCCTTATGCAACTCTGCCTCCCAAAATCCTAGTGTGCTGTCCTACAAAGTATTGTTTAATAAGTATTCATTAAGAGAGGAATCAAATGAATGAAATGGCAAGACTTCAGTGATGGCAATAATGAGGAAGGCACTTAATCCAGGACAGATTAAGAATAGAACATACCAGACAGTTCTTAATACATTAATATCAAGTTCTTTTTCATTCAAACTTGTGTCTTCATGTCTGCTCTCCATCCAGCCCTATGTGAAGTGAGACCATCACTCTTACTTCAAACATGAGAACAGGACAGCTCAGGGCTTGGATTCTCAGTCCAGGGTCACTAAGAAATCACTGGCATCAAGAATCAGACCACAGCTATGGTTCCATCTGTGTATAGTGAGGCTCTCTTTTTCTCTCTCTCTATGTATTTATTTTGGGGGGAGGAGGTGGAATCAAACTCAGGACCTTAAGCTCGCCAGGCACGGGCTGCACCTACATACCTAGCCCACCTGTGTTTATATTTTAAATAACTAGTAACTGGATAACTAATAACTAGTTGAGCCCAGGCAACTAGTTAGAAAAACTAATGTTCAATATATCGAACCCACAGGATCCACAACATCAACTGCTATTTTTAGTTCCTGTCTTGTGATTTGAGAAATATCAATTCCCTTTTTATTTTTATACATAGTGATTAGAAAGATTAACTAATGAGCAATTATTAAAAAATTTTGTTAGTGTGACTTAAAAAAAAAGGTTCTTTGTAAAAGCACAAAGAGCTAAAGGCTAAGGAAAATCTTAAGGGAGGGGTTAAACACAAAAACTTATTGTAACGCAAAGAATTTTAGTTTTTTATTTATTTGAGAAATCATTTTACCGGATTAGCACAAAGATAATTTTATCTCGGCTTCCTGTAATGAATGTATCAGTGAATCTGATGCACTGGAAAATTGCTGCAAACCAGCCTGGCAGCCTTCTGACCTCGATCTGCCCTTGGGGAGTTAGACTTCCTGTTGTGTATTTTTAAGAACTTGGACCTTTCACTCTGATCCATATGCTTTTTTTCTCTAATATTCCTCACAGTTGAGAGAATATAAACCTTGAGCACTACAAACACTCTTTTATTTTAAATGCTTTGCAAAACTAGAAAAGTTCCTTTGAGACCTCACATTATAATAAAATCTAGAATTAGGATTTTAGAGACTGTCCGCACACATCCTTGGTTGTGTCACCTACAGTCAGACTTCAGGCAGCTGCCAGCACTCACAGAATAGTGTTCAGTTCCATGCAGACAATGGAGCACAGACGTAAGGAAAAACTGTGAGTGTTACTGATCGTTTGCTAAACAATCTCTAATTTAGCCTGCAGGCCCCTGTCCCACTTTCTGGGGGCACTGCCCACCATACTCCTAAACACAATTCCCATCAAGTGTCTGGTCCTCAAACTCTTTCCTCTTCCTTATTCTGCACTTTTGTTTCACACACATCCTTGTGCCTAGCATGCCCTCTCCTTCACACTGGAAACTTGTCTTTCAAACTCTTTTTTAATGTTGTCCTATCCCGCAAAGCCTCATTTAATTTACATAACTAAAATTATGCTCCTCTTCCCTTGATAACTCCCAAAGCACACTGAACAAATAAACATACTGACACTAAACAGAGTTCATATTAATCCTTTGATGCTAGAGATGATGAAATTTCACCTTTCATCCCTGTAGCCCTTACCCTCAGGGTCCAGCAGTTTAGTGAGGCCAAGGTGCTGTTCCGCCAGGTTAAATGCATTCTGCAGATTGTAGTGCGCATTGGATTTCTTGAGCTTATCAAAATCAATCAGGTCAGGCCTATGTAGAACAACAGCAGGGCATAAGAGGAAATTATACAGTAATAGCTGATTTCTGAACAAATATTTATTAAGGGAATGAAACATAATGGGTGAATTTATTTATTTCCTTTGGGAAAATTTATATACTTTTCCCAAATTTTCTTCACATGGCATGCAGGAATGTCTACTGTAGTACATCAAAGACAAAATATATGGAAATCAAGTTCCCCAGCTTGGCTACAGAAGGACAGAAACATTCTATCCCACAAACATGCTACAATTACTAGCATAATTTTTTTTACCGGTGTTTGTGGATCAGTGCATTGAAGGCCATGCCGTCCCTCCAGCTAGTGGTGAAATTGTGAATGTTGACATTGGGGTAGCTGCAAGGACAAAACACAAGAGAAAAGGAGCAGAATTAACCAGTGTCTATACTTCTGCTAAATGTAGTATTTTAAAAACAATGCTTGTAAGTGTCGTAAAATTCAAGACAGTGAATATTAAGAAGGATAATTAAGTCAAGAGCAAGTATCCCCTCAATTCAGCTTGCTATGAAACAAACTCAAGTGGCTTCTGCTTGGGAACTGATTCTCACAAAAGATGTGAATTGTGTCCTAGATTTAAAATGGTACGCTTAGCCTCGTGTGGTGGTGCACGTCTGTAATTCCAGCACTCAGGAGACTGAGGCAGGAGGATCATTGAAAATTTGAGACCAGCCTGGGCTACAAAGTGAGCTCAAGGCCAGCCTGAACTGCACAGTGAGACCCTGTCTCAAAAAGACAAAGAAAAAAAAATGTAAAAACTGTACCTCCTTAACTTCCCTATGTTTGAAACTTAGCCCCAATGAATCAACTTTTCTATATCATATTGACTAACAACTTTATATCTGTGGTCGCTTAAAGGCTTGTACCCTGATTTGACCCATTTATTAGGCCACAAACTCATCCCAGTTTGCCTACGACGATGTCATATAATTGCATCTCTGTGAAGCAGTTGTGACAATAACTCTTTAATTAACCTGATACAAAATCAGTTCTCAAACAGATCCTATGACACTAATCAATATAAGAACTTTATAGGTTTAGTTTCAGTTGACTTCGGACAACTTCATTAACCAAGAAAAAAGATGCAGTTTTCTACAAATATCTTCACTAAAATTTCAGCGAAAGAATAAACGTGCTTGGTGTGGTGGTGCATGCCTGTGATCCCAGCACTCAAGAGGCTGAGGCAGGAAGACTGCCCCAAATTTAAGACAAGCCTAAACTACATAATGAATTCAAGGCCTATCTGAGTTACTTAGTGAGACCCTGTCTGAAAGGAAAGGAAAGGACAGATTGACTGGGATAGAGTACATACTGAGATTACTTTGAAATTTACTGTGCAAAGCTCCCCCAAATAGCATAGATTGAAAGGAAAACTGTCAACTGCATTTTTGAAATGTGGCAGGTATGATGCTTTCAGTATTGTAAGTTTCAAAACACAAAGGTCTCAAGCAGGTAGTGATGGTGCACGGCTACAATCGTATCACTCTCTTAGCACTGGAGAGGATCAGGCAGGAGGAGTGCCCTGAGTCTGAGGCCAGACTAGACTATATTGTCAGTTCAAGGGTAGCCTGAACACAGTAAGAGCCTGCCTCAAAAAAACAAAACAAAACAAAAGGTCTCTGGAGCATCCTTAATAAACAGAATGAACCTGGTTGAAGAAATATGTATGACAGTTCTATAATACAAATCAGAACTCTTCCCAGGTTCAGCTATTTCAGAGAGAGTTGAGTTGAAATGCCAACATGGCAACTGTGTATGTGCTAATAAGGTTTCTCAATGGAAGCTGTGGAAAAAGACACTTGTCAACACCTCGTCAGTGCTGACCACTGTAGAAGGCAGTCCTAGAAGACACAGCCCTGAAGCCCTGTGCAGCCACACTCACCCAGCTGTCTTCATCTGGCACCACAACAGCAAGGCATCCTTGGCAGACTTCTTTTCTTTGTTATCTTCAGTCTCCACACTTATATCCTGGATCTAAGAAATGTCAGACAAACAGATGGGTCAGCTGCCTAGCAGCCACTACAGAACTGGTCTTCATTTATATAATCAAAGCCTCACCCTGGAGACTATTTGTTCTGCATGTCAATGAAAACGCTGATTGAAGTCAGGGCTCACCTCAGAAATACCAGCGAGAACCAGGTTTCCTACTCTGCACAGGAGCAAGGTCGCCAGGAAGACGAGTAACCTTCATGCTTTCCAGCACCTATTAGAGGTCATTTCTGCCCTCCAGAGATTTTTCCAACTATAAGCTAGCATGGTGGTTCTCACAGTACATCTGGAACCCAGAAAAATATTTGGTCCAGTGTTTTATAGCCAAAAAAATTTCACAACAGGATGAAGGCTTCACTGACAAGTAGACTATGCACCATTTCTGGAAAGTTTACCTAAACTCTCGGAGAAGAGCACATTCCACGCTATGCTTCCATGTTCTGCATTTGTAAGCCCCTCACGGGCAGCGTTAAGTTGTACATTATATAAAAAGCCTGCTTGTCTGAAACTACTGCCAGACTTGGTCTGAACAGAGGCTCCATCACCTGAGTAACTCAGCTTCCACATTTAAGGGGTGACAATGATCATGGCTACCTCGGAATGCTGCTGTGATTTTAATGAGATGAGGAATATGAGTGCTAAGGTCACAAGGACACATATAAACATCTGTTTTTTTGGATTAGGAACCAGGTATCTGTTGTATGATTTTAGATAAATGTTCCAAATACCCTTCTGTCTGTTTCTTTCTTAAATTAAATTTGGAATAGGAGTTGAAGAGGGATAGTGTCAGCCGAGGACAGTGGCAGGCAGACCCCTCTCTGTCCGCATGAGAGCCAAGTTACCCCAGCCAAGATTTGACAAATTATCAGCATGCATACAACAGCAAAGGTCACACGACTTGTGCAAAAGCACACCAAATGCCAATTTTATCTTTCAATAAAAAGCTGTATCATTGAAAGCTCTGTGATTGTTTCTATTTTAAGACAAAAGATGTTAATGTGTGAGTTTTTTTCCTAAGTGAAAACTTCAACATTCAGGTTTAATTGCAGCACTGGCACTTAGTGATAAATAAGTGGGTTTTAGGTCCAGTTTGGGCACTCTGTCTCTAAAAGATTCGGTCTGGTCTAGGAAGTCATCTTTCTCCTGGCTCTAACTATTCTAAGCTTCTCTGCCCTGCTTGATGTCAAGTCTCTCTCCTTTCAATCTATAAATAGCTGTCAGAATTCTTTTTGAAAAAGAGAAGGGATAAAATACTTACATATAAGACAAAAGTTATATACTCAATTAGGAAAAAATATACAGCAATTAAAGCAACTGCACTTAAATAAACAAACAAACAACAAAAAAAAACAACTCCAGTTTCAATTGTGGTAAGAATGTAAAGTTTGAACATACACAAACCCCAAACATTTAGAATCACTGGTTCTTGCGCAGAGTCAATGTGAGTTACTTTCATTCACTGAGTGACACAGCAATAGAGGGAAAGGAAGGCTGATCTTTACTCAGATTTCTTATCCAGCTGCACGAAGTGCATCTGCTCCAGACATGCTCTTATAGAAACAAGTGCTAGCTGCCCTTCTGAAATGAGACTACACCTGTTGGCTGGGTAAGCTCAAGACTTCTTGTTCTGTCACCATCTTTTACTCTTTAAAGGGACAGCAACATAAAGCCTCTATCACTATCATTTATTGGATTTCTTCTATGCACACAGAGGACAGGGTACACCCTGACAGCTACAGGGAACACAGACAAAAGTGCTAGGGAACTGAAGATCAGACTGTGCATTCAGAAGCTGGGTGAAGAGGTCTCTGTGGACACACAAAAGTTTCACTGAGAAGACAGAACACTGGCTGAGCTTTGGCTGATACAGAATGGATATACAGTGTATCTGTGAAACGTGTGATCATTCAAAAAGCTTCTGGAAGAAGTTAAGTCGTGTTAAGATATTAACCCTGCAGGCCATGCACTAGTATCAGCAGCCTCCGCATCTTACTGCAAAGGGAAAAAGTCTCTATCTGCACTTACAAGTGTACAAAACGCAAGCTGTCAGGAAGCTAATTAGTCAATGACTCAACCTAGTTCATGCTGAGAATCCTGAAAAGGGCTGCATGTGCCAGCTCCCTGACGTGGGTACTGACCTGCTGTCAAGAGAGGTCACAAGTCACAATCAGGATGTCCTGCTATGCTCTGATTATCAGAGGTCAAAGGCAACAGAAACAAAATGCTTTACTCTACTAAACTGAGGTAAATCTCAAAGAATGTCCTGCTAATTGTACCTGTGTGGGCATTAAATAAGACTTGTGAGTTTAATGGCATTTATTCCACTTTAAATCATTCAGGAAGTAGATGACAGAAATCTACCTAAGAGTTCTGGTCTGGGGGGGGGGGTGTAAAAAAAAAGATCTTGGTTGTTGCAATTAACTTCATTAAAGATGTCATGATCAACAGTGTTTCCCTCCTCAGACATACTTAACTAGAATCACTAGGGTAAGCCCTGGGAATCTGAATTATTAAAAAGTTTTCACAAGGGAGTCAGATGATCAGCCAGGTTTGGGAAGCAGCCAATCAGGAAGCTGTTTCTTTCTGTAACTCCATTTAGCTTCCTGCTTCTTCCTTAAACACATCCACACCCAGAACACTAAACCAAAGACCAATTCTAGGGAACGTGAGAGGAAAAAAGGATTGGTCACAGGCTGAGTTCAGTGTCTCAATGAGAAAACAAAGTTATACTTTGACTTCTTTTTGTGTGAAGTTTTTTATTTACCCAGGAAAATCAATCAGATCTTTATCACAGGGGCAGAACAGGAAGGAAAGGCACAGAGAATACAGTCACCCAGGAGGACAGGGCTGTTAGGATATTTGCTTGCCAAGTAACCTGATACTAGGGTAAGCAGTTGTTAGTCCACTTCAAATTTTAATTGAGGAGCAGGAACATTAAGCCTGCGCCTGAAGAATGAAACAGGACTCAGGCCAGAGGTTCTTCATTCTCAAATACTGAGCTCTTTCTTCCAAAGAGCCAGAAACACTGCAGCTTGGGCTGATTGTGTAACCCTAGGAACGGCTCCAAACAGAGTTCTCGGTTTCCTTATAAACTAATGGATTTGACAGAACGACCTTGAAAGTGTCATCTGACTTAAAATACTTCTGCACCTGGAACCTCTCCTCACAAGTAACAATGCAACCCATAAAACCATCATAGCTTCAAAACATACCGATTTTGCTCTTATCCCTTTAAAAATGCTTCCTCACATCCAAGAAGGAATAACAAGGTGAAATTAGAGGTCAAATAGATGCCATTACTCTAAACAGAATTTTCTAAAAATATTTTATAAAACGTACCACAATTTGGTGAATTTTAGTCTAGTGCTAATAATTTAGCTTCAGCCTTTTCCTTATACCTTGTTCCTGAAAGCCAAGTAGAAGAAACCAAACATTTAGAGGTGGCATCAGGAAAGTGGTGGGCTTGAGTACAACCTGGAAACACCCGTAACACTGAGCCAGGTCAGACAGGGGGCCAAGACTGTCAGGAGCAGTAAAATGCAGGAAGACACAGTAGCAGCTCCCACATGCTTCCAGAGCAGCACTCAGCCCTGAGGACTGAATGTGCGCACCCTGCTCTGTACATGTGATTCTGAGATGTGGATGCAACCTGCTATTTCTGGTCCCTCTGGAATGGAGTGGCCAGCTCCACTAGGAGGCTGACCCAGGGAGGTCATCTGAAGTGCTGAGCATCATTAGCAGTCCTTGGTCTGGGTTCCTTACCTGGAAGCGCAGGATGATGGTCCAGATGAGGCCGAGGGTCAGCCGGTGGTTCCCATCCACAATGTCGTGAGAACCCATGTTCTCAAGATGGACTCTCTGCTCCTTCAGGAACTGAAGGGCTTTGTCCACATTCTCCAGACAGTGGATGCGCATTCGCCCCTTGGTGGGTTTAGGCTAAAAATGAGAGAGTAGAGGTGCAAACAATCATCCAATAGAGCAGAGATGGGCCCTGAGAATCACATTCATGCACTACATAGTGAGTGCCCTCTCACCTAAACCAGAATGTTAAAAACCACGCATGCTCAACTGGCCCAAGAATGGTACTTATGTAATGGTCTTAGAAAAAGAAAGTTTACTTAAGGAGATGGTAAGCGGTTACTTTTTAGAGGTTTAACATAGAAACTACACAATTTATAAATAAGCACAGAAATCCAAGTGTGGAGAAAAACAAACCCATTTTTCACAGAGTTTCAGCACTACTGCTACCATCCACGCAACTTTTTGTTGATACATGACAAAATGCCTGTGAGAAGTTTCTGACTGTTTTAGACATAATAACAGGTTTGTCAATTGCTAGCTGGGTCATCTGCTAAAGTTGGCTCAAAATGAAAATAGGACACTGTCAAATCAGAAGAACGTCCAAGTGATCATTTGCAAGGGAGATAGGGAAAGGGATTAAGTAAAAGGGTATAACTCAATAAAAAAAAGGAAAAAAGATGATCTAATGTGAATACACTAAACATTAATTCCTTTTATCCAGTTACATCAAAATCCAAGAGATTCTTGGAAAGTGGACATTTTAAATAAAGCAAAAGATACATAAACACACATATGTATATCCACACACATATATACATAAAATGCCTAGTATAGCTGCCTAATACATATGTTATATACTGATGTACGTGAATCTGACTCTGACCACCAGAAGAATGCACGTAGTTTGATCACTGTCCTAGCCCCCTGCTTCTCTTGGTTCATCTCACCATACCCGACCCCTTCCAAGGCTTTTGTCAAGGTGTATCTCCCCTTCTTGGAGACATTTCTAATCATTTTAGTTCTCACTGATCTCTTCTCTTATAATTCTACACACTAATGGCATGAACTAATCAGATAATTAGTGAATATCTTCTATTTTTGCTGCTGTTTCTTTTTAAAATTTTTCTCGAGAGCTGGAGATGAAATCATTTCCCGCGCATGCGAGGCAAATGCTGTACCACTGAACTATACTGATCACCCTGTTATTATTATTCTTACATTGTTATTTCTTACATTGCTCTTATAACTTCCAACTTGACTGCTGGTGTGTTGAGGGAAGGCTGATGTCTTACTCTGCTGTATTCTGCAGCTGTGAACACAGAGCATGTACAGTGAACTGAATATTCAAAGACGAAGTGGTCTGGTGGGGGCTAACACCTGGCCCATTTCCTGATTTTCCCTCAACCTGCTGATAAGTTAGGACACACAAAAGGGAGGAATGTGCTTTGACATTAAGGAAGTAAGATTAGAAGCTGAAGACTTACCACAAGTGATAAATTTTATTTTCAGATAATAATGGAAAAAAGAAACGTCTCTAAAAATTAAGCTGTTCACACTATGATAGCCTTCCCTGTACCAAAAAGTGGGAGGGAGGTGTCTTTTCTTTTGAAACTTCAGAACTAATTTAATTCAGATATACTGGAAAAGCTCAGCTGAAGGACAGCAAAGCATAAGGCTCTAGCTGCCCCTGAGAAAGGTATGTGAATTCGACGCAAGGGTTTGTCTTTTCCTCTCGCCTCAGTGCTTGAGTGGGACCAATGAGATGGTGAGCTGTCTGCCTACAGGTACTGTTTCCTGGAGAGCAAGACCAAAGCATTCCAGCAGGAGCTGTGCAGCCGCTCTTAAGTCTACCTCTAGTACAGCCTAAGTGAGCGACCAGGATGGTGGGATGAAAAGTGGAAGCATGGCTAAGGAAGAGATGGTGGCTATCAGTTTCTTCCCAGTTTCTACCCAGCATAACGTAACTACTATTCTTTCAGATTTGATCCTGAAAGCTGAGATCTCAAATCACATGTAAATGAATGTGGGAGAAAAGGAGACTTCTCAGAATCCCCTTCCCACAAACAGGAAAGAACATTTTTCATTTTCATGTGAACACAGGGAATAAGGGGGTAGGTAGGAAAAGGTGATGGTGCTTTTCCACAGGTGGAAAAAGTGCAATGTACACCTCAGGGACCTCACACTGATGTCAACTGGCCATGCCTAGAGAGCTAGGGATGCTTTGCTTCATGCCTGGATGCAGTTCAAGTACCCAGCAAGAGGCAGCCATTAGAAGCTCAAGAACACGAGACAAAGGAATAGGAACAGCAAATGGCTGACCAATCCTCTTTCTGGCCAATGATCAGAAATCTTCAAATGGCTAGGGGGAAAATAATCCTGCCAAAAAGCCAGAGGAAGTGGAAAATTGTCAAAAGTAATTTTTTTGCACTGCCTTCAAAATTATGCTAAGATGGGGAGGGGATCCTTTTTTCCCAAAGGGAAGGTGTACATGTGCATTATTTTTCTACTGTTTCTGGCCTTTGCATCTTTTAAAACATCAAACGTGAAAAACCCAGATGTAGAGAATATGGTTCTTTTCGGCAATTTGGTACAGAAAAGGATGATGCTAATGCTTGTTACAATTTCTGTATACACTAGCAAACTGGTGCTTAATTTCTCAACTCTTTGCCTATAAAATGGGGATAATACTGACAATTGTTTCTACTTGTAACTTTTTGAAGAATCTCCATACTGATATCCAACAGTAATTATACTATTTTATATTCCCATCAACAATGTAGAAAGGTTCCTTTTCCCTCATAACCTCATCGACATGTGTGGCTTTTGGAGTCCTTGATAATAGCCACTTTTACTGGAATAAAGTAGTCTCAATGTCATTTTGACTTTTATTTGTCTAATGGCCAAAGATACTGAATTTTTTTTCATGTACTTATTGGCCATTTGTACTTCTTCTGTTGAGAAGTGTCTACTCATTTTAATTACCCATTTTTTGACTGAGTTTTTATTTTTGGTGTCTAATTTTTACAAATTCTTTATATATTCTACGTATTAGTCCTCTGTCCAAGATGCAGCTGACAAAAATGCTCTCCCGTTCTGTGGGCTGACTCTTCCCAATGCCATTTGTTTTCTTCGCTGAGCATTTGACATAATCCCACTTGGTTGATTCTTGGTGTTACGTCAGTGCAACTGGGATTCTTGTAACCAAGAGATAATTTATGCCTATGGGAGTTTTACCAATTTTTCTTCAGCAGATTCAGTGTTCCTGCTTTTATATTTGGGTCTCTGATCCACTCTGATTTGATTTTAGTTGGTATACAGTGAAAGATATGGATCTAAATTCATTCTTCCACATGTGGATAACCAGCTTTCCCAGCACTCATTTGTTGAAGTAGCCGTCTCTTCTCCAGTGAAAGTACTGGCCCCTTTGTCAAAAATCCGATGGGTGAAGGTCCTGCAGGCCGTTTCTGCATCCTCTATTCTGCTCCATTGGTCATCACGTCTGTCCTCACTACTGGACACGAACCTTAAGTCTGGGACTGCAACGCCTCCACTTTGCTCTTGTTGCTCAGGATTGCTTTTGTCTATTGGATCTCTTCTGGTTTTGTACAAATTTTAGCATTATTTTTTTCTAGCTCTATGAAAACTTCTGATGATATTTTTATTGAATTGCATTACATTTATATATAATTTTTGGTAATAGAGCTATTTTGACTATTGGTTCTGTCTATCCAAGAACAAGCGATATCTCTGATTTTGTAATGTCCTCTTTAATCTCTCTCTCTCTGTTTTTGTGATAATGAAGTTTTTTGCTACAGTGATCTTGTATTCTTTGGTTAAGTTAATTTCTAAATATGTAACTTTTTCACTATTGATTTTTATATATGTGTTGATTTTATATCCTACCACTTTGCTGAGTTTTTTAGTTCTAAGAATCTTCTGGTGAAGTTATTTTGATTTTCTATGTAAAGGATCATGCCAACTGCAAATAAAGATACTTTGTTTGAATTCTTCTTTTTCTTATTTGAATCCCTTTTTATTTTTTATTTCTTTCTCTTGCATGACTGCTCTGGGTAAAGTTTCAAGTAATGCACTGAACAGAAATTACAAGACTTTACGCATGTCTTCTTATTTTAAAGGGAATACTTTCAATTTTTCCTCATTTAGTGTATTGCTGCCTTCACATTTTAAAAGTATCTCCCCTTACTTCATAAAATCACTCATTGTCAATGGACTGTTAATCCCTTTTATAATAAAGCAGACTTGGGTGCGGTACTGTGGCAGAACATAAGAAAGGGTGAGAATCAAGGCCACAGCTGAAGTATACCAACTCCCTTGACTTGGGCTCTGTTGCTTCAGAGGAGTTTCTCAAATGTTCTAAGGTGCAATACCTGAGCAATCTCAGGAAGCAGTAATGACAGGAAATTCATTTCAAGAGATTATAATGATCTTACAGAGCTATACATACAAATATAGGGGTCAACTACATAGTTCCTAACATCTAAAATGTCTTATTTGCCATTTCCCTTAGAGGAACTGCCTGCCTCCCTCGCTCGCCAGGGCGCTCCCCTTAATCCAGGGCTCACGAGCCTGAGACTGATCCTCACACTGTGTGTTCACCTTTCTTTTTGGTGGTTTATGGCTATGCTGCATTTACTCCTCACCTACAACCTTGAATTACAGGAATTATTATTCTTGGCATTTTACAAATGAGGACAAACTTCAGAGAGATGAAGTAACTGGTGCAGCTCTTCGTATGTGGCAAAGTAGGACTACAAAGTTCATTCTCTCTGTGCTGCACCAAGAACCCAGAATAGAAGAGCGGCACACATTTCCATGCAAACGGAAGGAACACACTCGTTTCCCATCTGGCAAGTAGTTCTCTTTTGTTTTTTTTAAGAGCTATTTTTATACTACTAAACTTCATCTTCTCAAAAGGAAGACGTAACAATGGGCAGAACTAAACACAATGAACAAGGTGGAAGCCCGAGGGAGAGAGCTGCGTTTCTGTTTTAAGTTTTACTCTTCGAGTGGCTAATTCTGCCAAAGAAAGGAGCGTTAGATGCCTAGTGTGACAGGCCTGTTTCCATGGCAACAGGTGCCTCCCGTGTCACTTCTGAAGTGGAACCCTGAATGCCCATTCACATGGAGACAAGGATCCGTGTCAGGCTCACAGGACTGGACTGAAGGGTGCTCGGCCAGCAAGGAGGCTGACCGAGGGAGTGACTACTTTTACTTACGGCCCTTTAAGTCATTTTAACAAGCATCCCCTCAACTCCCACACCACCGTCCAAATTCTGTGGTGTTTTCCTCAGGTGCTTTTCCTGTTTTCTTCCCCAAGATCTCTTCTTGTCCCAAATCTTTACAACTATACCTCTACCTCAGATCTTTTTGATTCCGAAGGAAAAGGAATTATGGGCCTAAAGAGTCATGTCTAGGGTCCAAACACATAATTTTAACTGCTTAACAGAGAAATTAGTCCAAGCCCTGCCTCTGAGATGCAGTATGGCTTTAATTTTCTACAGACGAGAGCTTCTCAGAGAGAAAAGATGGAGCTGGATGGTCTCCCCTAGACCCTCAGTTCTGTCCCGAATGCTCTGTAGGTTTGAGTTTGGGTCACTTATGCACTGCAGGGGATCAAGATCTGCCTCACTCATTGAATAATCTCAATGGTAAGGTTTTTGTCAGAGCCTAGTGACAGGAAGAAGAAATACTTTCTGGACCTGACTTGATCTCCCTTCTGAACAGAAGAGGAAAACATACGGAAGGATCTTTTTCTTCCTGGGTATCTAAAGAAACCCTGAAGCCACCTGGAGCGCTAAGTCTCCACGGGCTTCAGTGTTTGAGAGAGCACCAGTCTTGGGAGGCAAGAGCCTGGCTAAGGGTCTGGGTCTGTCAAGACGCGGCTGCCTTGCCTTCCATCCACTTTATCTCTGAGGCGCAGTCTACAAAGTGAAGGAATTTTTGGAACTCAGTGGCTAGTGAAAGTCACTTCAAATGGTAGAATACAAACTACATCATTTGAGAACAGATGACTTGCCAACATGCAAGGTGGACACTCAAGTGTCTGCTGATGGTTCAGGTGAAGAGGACATGAAAATGGAAACTGGTCTCAGCATCCCTGTGAGAGCAACACTTGCTTACGTTTCTGCCTTTTAGCCAAAACAGATTTTTTTTTTTTTTACAGTGGCTCTCTCCCCAAAATGTTGCAGATCGGTTACAGCAAACAGAACGGCGACCGTCAAGGAAAATTCTTACTCTGGGCTCCTTTTTGACTGCAGCAACTACGTACAGGCAGCTGCAGCTTCGATAAGGGCCACACCAAAACAGATTTTTGTTACACATATGAACACACACACGTGTGTGTGTACACAGGATGGGGGCCCCAATTCCAAAATCCCTTTTAAAAAGCCAAACTTCGTTCACGTAAGTCTCCAAGCTCTTCCCTACTCATATCACCCCACGCTTTCATGAGTATTAGTGAGTTTTGCTTAGTTAATACCCAAATCAGGGACCATCACACTGAGTCCCCTTAACTCCTGCCTGCCTTCTCCCTAAGACCCAGTAAGAAATGAGAGGCCCCCTAACAGGCGGGAAATGCAGTCCAGGTTACACAGCATCAGGGTGAGCGACGGCCCTGGCAAGCCACTCGTGACTGCCAAATCCTCCTATCATGAGTCTTAAGCTGCCAGTTCAGTAACCTCTACAGGACTAAGAAATGGGTGTCAGGGTTCTATAAACCTTAAAAGCTGGACACACTCAAGCTATTGCCATTACTGTTTTGAAATAAAGAATAGCAATCTGCTGAGAAATCTCCCTCAGAGCAGAGTCTCTGACGCTCAGCCTCGACATCCTCTTTAACATGGTTCTCACTGAGTTTTCACATGTTTTCCTCCCATCTAACGCTCAACTCCAAATTCTCTACCTACCTCTGAATCTTTCCTCCTGGGTCCCAGTGAGCCCTACCTACCTGCTAAGGTTTCTGGACATGTCATCAAGAGGGTTTGTTTCCTATTTTCAATTTCAGAGCTCTAAGGCCACTCATCAGGCACTTTAGAACATGGCACCTCTGTTATTTCACTTTCTGCATTTGTATAATTAGACACCAATTTAATGGAAGAGTGAATTCTATGCCTGGTTCTTTGAAACACTTACCCATTTACCAATAGTATTTAGAAAAACTGCTAAGTTTTATGGCCAATCCACAGAATCTCATTTCAATGAACGATACATGCCAGTGTGATTCCTTTTTCTTTTTTTTTTTTTTTTAATCGGTACTGGGGATCTAACCTACCACCACGTGCTTGCAAGGCAGGCGCTTATGTCACTGAGCTAAATCCCCAGCCCCACTAGTGTGATTTCTTAACAAGGCTTTATGAAAAAATTTGCTCTGAGTAGTTCAAAATAAGATTTAAGGCTTAACAAATCTCATGTTGAATATATCTTTACCTAGCTCAGTATATTTTGGAATTAATGGCTACTAACAAAAACAAAAACAAAACAAAAAATCCCCCCGCCAAAAACACCCCAATTTTTTTTGTTACTTTTCTTACAGACAAATTCTGATTAATAGAGCAAGAAGGCCAAAGAGTATTAGGAAACAACAGGCAAGGAGAAACCAGTGATGCTTGTGATTAGGAATCTTGCTCTGTCTCAGTCAGAGAGGCAAGAAGGAAAGCTGGCCATCTTACCCAGAACCACTCTTCACTGTGGAATTTCATGAGGCAAGGTGCCAGGCGTGGGCAAGCTTCTGACCTAGGCTAGGCCACAAACTCATGACTGAAGACCAGGCCCAATGATGTTATGCCAGGCCCCCCCTCCCTCTAAATGTCAGTTCTGCTCAGGGCCCTCAAGTCCTGACCTCAGGCCCTGAGATCAAGGTCCAATCAGAATAACTAGCACATGTTCTGTGTTCACAACATTACCTGTTATGAAGTTAAAGTGAAGGGTGTTCTACATTTTTTAAGAGAATTGTACTGTATTTTATTTTTTAAAGACGATTTTATAGCAAGATCTTTATGGAGAATTAGTATTCACAATGATTAGAGAGTAAACACTAGGAAGGAGGGGCATTCTTTCTCATCAATCTAATTCCAACCAGCAGCAGCTTCCTGGCTCAGTCCCAAGGTTTTCGCTTTGCTCCTTAAGTTGATTCACCTGAAGCACAGAGGGTTTGGACACATATCAGCCTGGGCCACAACCGAAAATGTGACTTTCTGTTCCCAAAGCCACAAATCAAGTTTCTTGATAACACAAATGTCTGCCTAAAACCTGGCTCAAATTTAATTCAAATTCTTTTGGGTGGGGCTAGAATAGAATTTTCTAGATCATTAAAGTACCATTTCTTTGAATTTTACTTAGTAGAAACACACACATATAAATTTCCTCCTTTGTAAGGGAATTTAATAAACAATTAATAAATTAAATTTGGATAACCTAATCCCACAAACATTTATCTCCTCTGAACTGCCAAGCTGGTGTACTAGGGCTAAAATGTTGCCAAATTGTGACAGGAGTTCCTGATGGAGTACAAATGTTTATATTACTCAGGGTTTTAGATCACTAGTGTAGAAAGCACAGGGCTGACTGAATGTTATCTGATGACACAGTCAGCTACAGACATTAATTTACTGGCCCAGGAGCTCTAACCACATCATTAGCTTTGGAATTTGAATATGTAAAGATCTTTTGGGGCAATCCCTTAGGGAAGTGTTCTCTTCCCTACTCTCACTTGAAGCCTAGCAATGGAAGCAGCCAAGGGCAGAGTGTGGTTTGTGTTCCTTCCAGAAAATTCCATGAATTAAACATACCAACAAAGCCAAAAACACTAAAGTGAGTAAGAGCTTTAGTCCACTTTTTCTATGGTACTCTTACTTTTGGAATACAAATAATCAGACTGTCCAATCTATCACATGAAGCAGAATTTCTAACACTGCCTAAGCAGGTGAAAATGGTGGTCACAGTTTGCTGTTTATCTACTCCTAGGTCTTTGGGTCACTGCAAAAAAATTTATTGCTAACAGGAAATAAATAGATGGAGGGGAGGTATTTATGCACAACTAAGAATTATGCTTAGATAGTTATTTTTGCTGTCCTGCTCAGACTAAAGAGTACTAAGCTTGATCCCATTTATTATATGGACATTATCAAAAACAAAATTTACTCTCTACCGCCTAGAAGACTGGACATACTGGGACAAAAATAAATGTTATAACTAATTCCTTTCCATGTGATGTTTTTAATGATTTTTAAATGATTTTCAAAACATTGAAAAAGTAAAATTATACTACATTAAACATTGTGAGGCAAAAATTAAGAGGTAGGGAAGAGTAGTCTGACTACAACAATCACATTCTTGTAAGCTACACACCACAGTAATTCTAGTTGAGGCTCTTAATTTCATTTGAAGAAAATAAAATGCAATAAATCATTGGCCTGTTTGGACCCCACCTCTGGTCCACTGTCCCAGAATCACATCACAAACCAACCACCTTCATATACTAATCATGGTTTTGAGTGAAGGTTTCTTTGTCTAGTTTGAGGCACAAACTCTTACAGCAAACAAGGCAGTCAGACCTGTGGGCCCAGAGAATAAAGAACATGGACATAATTCAGTATGGAAGAGAGAGGGGTTCACTGTCCTTCACAGGCAAATCCCCACTCTCCAATTGAAGGAGAGAGCCGGGGATTTAGCTCACCGGCATAAGCACCTGCCTGGCAAGCGTGAAGTCCTGAGTTCAATCCCTGTAAAAAAAAACAAAAAACAACCCCCCCCCCCAAACCTGCTGAACAATTGAAGGGGAGAGAGAGAGGGAAGTAGGGAGGGAGGGGAGAGAGGATGAACATTAGCTCTATCTTTTGCTCAGACTGTGATGCAGTGCCATACATGGGCTAATAATAGGGCAAGGTACAACAGAAGCCCCTTGCCCATGGTCAGAGGTATGTTGATCTGCCTGCATAAAAGACTCACTACAGTTGTCACGTTACAGGGTGGAGATCAAGTTAAAAATAAGGCTTTCTGGCAGCACTGCCAACCACCAGCATCATATTTTCCTGCTGATATCAGTGCAGATGTGGAGCTCTGTTCCTGGGCATCAACTTTGGGCTTAGCTGCATCACCACCTACGCAACTGCATGTGCTCTAGTAGAAATATAGCATTCATTTTCAAACAGAGGCAAGGAAAAACCCGTTGGGTCAGCCACAGTGAGTGATGTAAGTTTCTTTGGCAAAAGGTGCATAAATAAGAATCACCATCAGAGACGGGTAGAACAGCTCTAAGAAACAGAATGGGAATATGGTTTTCACTGCAGGTCAACAATTGCACTGCCCAAAAGAGAAAGGTGAATTCACACAAAAGCTTTCTTCCCAAGCAGACAACAAAATACTAGCCTTTGTTTCTACACCCTAGAACAAATGAGTGCAAGAAAAACAGAAAACATCAGTGGCTACTGAATTCTATTACTGCCACCTTGGAATGGCAGTTCAGATCTTCCAGAGAATCAACATCAAATTTAGAAATCATTCTATGATCTCGTGTAGAATATACATTTATCTTGAGTCAGTATCCAAGCATGGCCCTTCAATTATGTCCTATTTATCAGGAACATGAACCAGGATCTTTCTGACCAAAGGTGGCAACCTTACAAATTACCACAAGGAGACCATCCAGACTCAGAATGTGGCACTAAAAACTTTCTGCCTCATTAATCTAGATTCTTTCTCAAAAATATAGTTAATTCCAAAATTCAGCAGGAAATAAGTACACATTTGATTTTTTTTTCAAAAATTTTCCCACCCATGATGTGTGTCATTCACTACCATTCCTACTCACCAGCCTTTCTCCGGAGAGGACCTCCAGCAGCTTGATGAGCATCCGTCCATCTCGAAGGTCAGTATATAAGTCTGTGATCCGGCAAGACACTCGGGCGAGGTGGGAGTTGACCCACTTGGTAAAGGTCTTTTTCTGCACAGCTTCACGTTCATCTGCAAGCAGAGGACAGCTTACTTTACCATCAGTTGCAGCACTGGCAGCAGCAGGTATGTGCCAGCAGAGTCATAGGAGTGGGGAGGGAAGGGCTGTCGGCAAAACTAAACTCCAGTGAAACCTCTACTGCCTTCCCTTTAACCGTAATTGTCTCTCTAAGAATATAGGAATCTAACAATTCCTGAACGTGTGAGGCCCTATGTCTGCTGCCAGCAGAATGTAACAGATAATGATGGGGCCTTTGTAGCCTTGCACATTGCTGTACTTCTATTTGGCTCATAGAGCTTCCAGTGACATGTTAAGCTTCAAAAGGTTAAATTTGAGGGGGCGGTAAAAACAGCATACAAAAGGATGTGGAGTAGATACATCCAGGAGGAGTTAAAAATTGCTTCCCTTGTGTGTCAAGGTTTAGGCAACACTTGACAAGGTAAATTAATGCATGTCCTTGATCTGAAAGGCTCCTCCATAGGCTCTGTGGTATGGACAACCCAGAAAACAGTAAGCAACAAAGGCAGGGCGTGAAGCGATCTGGTTGGGCACAGGGAATGAAGGGTTGGAGTCTAGGGTTTCAAACAAAAATATGCTGAGATTCTAACTTCAGTGTCCTCTTTTGTGAACAGAGCAAACAATAATCATGTCCAAACTTTTTTGTTGAAAAGACAACTGCTGGTTTATAATCTAAAATATAGTAATGGAGCATTTTAATCATGTGGGAAACAGTACTAAATTTTTCGAGGCTCAGTGATCCAAACTGTCCAAGTCAAATCATAAATCTAGACACTTAAACCTAGAGCTGCCCTTTCATATCCCATATCAACTGGCTTCCAAACTTCTACCTCTGCAGAATGTTCTACACACAGGCCGCTGAAGACCCTCATACTGAGTGCTCTTGGCCCAGCAGCTCATACTCTTGGGCTCTGTCCTCCACATAGTCGCCCACTCTGTATTTCTAGTTCCAGCCAAACTCAAATCCTGTTCTTTCTACTGAAAACTCGAGTCCATGGAGATATTTATGCATGACTGTATACAGCGAGCAGAGAGTCCAATAATTTTATGGATTTCAAAATCATGATGACAACTACAAAAACTACTTCTACTGATGGTGCATATGCCCAGTGGCTGCATGTACCAGATTCTTAGGGACAGTGAATGCCCCAGTACCCTGGGGAAGGTCTGCTTACAAGGCTGTGCTGAGGTATCCTCAACCCAACCACAGGATGGCAGAGGCACAGAGCCACCATGGGACAGGCTTTTACTGCTGCCAACCTGGCAGATGAACCAGCAAGACACCTGCCAAGACATCTAGACATCTGCTGCAATCAGCTTCTTTGTGAAGTCCAGCCTTTCCCTAAAGGAAAACCAGCCTACCCAGATGGAAAGGAAGCATAGTAACAATGACCAATCAGAAACAGGGGACCAAAAAAAGCCAGAATTGGGGTGAGGAGAAAAAAGCAGCAAGGGATATGTTGCAGGCTAGAAAAAAACAGTATGCCAATAACATCATGGTTGGTCACATGGAAAAGACCACATATATTATTAATCCCACAATCTGCATGATGGACAATACTTTTACTACGATAGCCATGTGAAGAGCTGCCCTTTTTAGGCCTCAGTTGGCTGTCTTTAAAGAGCAGGTCCAGAGCAGAATAGACACACACACCAAGCTTCTGCTAGGGACTTTTCACAGATGCTCTCCATGCAGGAGGCAAGAACTCCCCATTCAGATGTATTTCGGGTCAACTAACTTTTAAAAATTATAATATCCTTTTTGTGCTGTATTTCATTTAGAAAATATCTTTAATAAATTCCTTAATGTGTATACTAGGCTGTTAATGATGAGGCTCAAAAATCACTATAACCCAGCCTATCAAGGAAGCAAGATCAGAATGATCTTGAATCAAAGTATTTCTAAGTAACTAAGTGCAAAACTTGTTCCTTCAGCCAATAGTCACTCCTTTGGGCAAATCTTGCATTAAAAAAACATTCCTGGTTCTGAAACAGGCTCTTCTATGAGGACATTGCCAGGCTTTGCTTCAAACCTCAGCAAGTGTGCTCCCTCCTGGCACTCTCCCTTGAGGAGTTACAACCCTACTCCCTTTCCTACAAGTTTCAAAGCACAGCTGGGCTAAGCTCTTCAGGATCACACTAGAAAAGACACGATTCTACCCTGGGACTGGAGCCCAGAAACACCCTATGACACAGAGGGCAGGAAACACCGTGAGCAGACACAAAGGCGGCCAGCTAGTGCACCCTCTCACAATGGACCACAAACACTTCTGAAGCTGGGAGGAGGAAGGGGAGGAGGGGGAACCTACCCAACCGAGGAGGAGGTTTGTGTCCCTGTGGACTCCATCCTTTGTTCCACCCTTCCTGGCCAGGCACACTGACATCACCCTTGTACACCCCACCCAGCAAGGCCGGAGGAAGATAAGCCAGACACAGTCAGAGGAGCAGGAGGCCTTTGGCAGAGACAATTCGGAGGAGCATTTCCAAGCTCAAGCTGCTATTGCTGCTCAAGCTGTGGGAGGTGGTGGAGGGAATGGCAGAGGGAAGCCGGCCAATTTCCACTCCCATAAACACAGGGCAACTGCAGTGACGTGGTCAGGGAGTGCTTACAAGCTCCATACTGATCTGGTTATTCAGACCAACAGAGGTTCTCCACCAGGGGCAATTTTGCCTCCTAAGGGACATTTGGCAATATCTTTCAACCTTTTTGGTTGTCATAAATGGAAAATAGATACCATAGCCATCTAATGGGTAGAGGCCACTGATACTACTAAATTTCCTGCAGTACACAGAACAGCCCCATGATAAAGAATCATTCAGCCCCAAATGTTGACAATGCCAGGGCTAACAAACCGTGGGTATGGTATTCATGGCATTTCAGACCATACTAAGTAGAGAAAGATACCCAAGTTAGGATATTATTCATTTACCATTCTTTTGCCTATATCATTTGCATGTTGGCTGGGTGGCAACAGAAATTCTCTGCCTTCAGGCCTATTCACTTTACAACAGAACATGCCATACAAGCAAAACAGCAAAAGGATGTGAGAGAGAACAGGGGCAGCTCCGTGTGGCTCAGTGTGATGGAGAGCGTCTCTGTCCTCTATGCCATCTCCATTTTCTTTTTACCTTTTCATAGTCTATGTTGCTATTATCAAGTCAAATCATGCCTGAAACTTCTGCCGAAGTCAGTGTAGCTGAACCTGACATTGGCTTGAGCAGGTTCCATCCAGCCATGCTCCAAACTTAGCAAGTGGTGCCTCCCGGGTAGGATTTCTGTCTTCCTCCTCCCCATGGGTATTTTTCAACTGTGCGACAAGAAAGGTAGGGACAACCTACCTTTCTTACATTATGCATTATGAGGGACTCACCTAATGGTAACCTAGTATCAAACTGGACAAGGGCCCACCTGAAGTGTCTAGCGTGTAACTGCTTATTAACTTGGTTCTTTCTCCTCTCTCCAGCAAAGAAAATTCTCAACCATTGAAACCATTTAAGAAACTTAAGAGGGGTCATTGGACTGCGCAACTTCTGGGCTAAGCAAGCCTGCAAAAGTCATCTAAATCAATTTTATTTTCAAAGCAAAAGCAAAACAAACAAACTCTTACTGAATACCTGGGCTAGCTATTTAAAAATTTCAGAAAGGAGTAAAAATGTGTGCATATGTGTGGCAGAAGTTCTGAAAGATGTACACAAAGGCAACTGAAATCATAGCAATTTACTTTTTAGCACTTGCTATGTCCCAAGCATTGATCTAAGTCCTGCCCCACGAGGCAGGAACTAGTAACTTTCCAAGCAAGTGGTCTCCGGAGCTAAGGTTCTCAATGATCACGCAATAATGCCTCATGCGCAACATTTCAGAGTGGGGGGATACACACTGCCATTACACAAGATTTAGAATCACCCTCCATCTCACCACGCTATCCCTAGTCCTTATTTTATGCGTGGGTATGCTTCATCCCTGGTAACTGTCCAACTGTTGGATGGTATAGCCTTTGATACTAGATGCCCTCACTCCCCATCCCCCAGATTTCTGCTCTACCTTCAGTTACAGAGAACAAGTCTTTCCCTTATTTCACAAAGGTTTTCAGGTTTAGAAATTCTCACTGTTCTAAATGGAATTTAAGATTGTGCCTGAGGACACCCTACACCTCCTAGTAGTCTGGACAGTACACACCTACCAATACAACCTAGCATGCAAGGTAGCTGCATCTCTGGACAAGTCAAAGAGGTTGGAGAAGAGGGCCACCAAGTAAACAAAGGGCAAAAGAACCAGCAGCACAGGGAGGGACTTGATGAGTAGTCTACGTGACAATATAGGAGTGGAAGTCCGGAAGAAGCACTCTTCCTGCTGCTCCGAAAATAAACTTCTAGGAAGCAAATTCCACAAAAATGTCTCTGTAGCTCTCAGAACGTAGGATCAAGAAGTAGTTCTGAGCATAATATCCTAGCCTGGGAGGTGTTATCTCCACAAGCTCAAAGACAAACCAGTTAACTCCTGACTGGTGAGAACTACTGAGAAGCAGATAAGGAAACCCACCCCCAGGTGAGCGGAACGTCTGCATCAGCTTCTGATCCCTGAAGGAGTAAAGGACAAATGAAATTCTACTACTGGTACTTCTTGAGGCAAACAGAATTTTCATGCAAGTATGTCTACAATAGCACATCCCACTTCTGAACAGCAATTTATACTTCTTCAGCACTCACTAGATCCTCACAGCTAATGTCAGGGAGGTAGAACCCAAGAGTTACTTGCAGTAAATCAAAAGACTCAATGAATGTCCCCAGCCAGCAGTAGCAGACTTGGTATGTCCTGGGGATTCTCTGGGGATGCTCTCACTCTAGTTCTGTCACATAAGAAGGATTATGATGCACTGCTGCCTTTCTCTTCAAAGTGCCTAGGCCAGGTTTGCTTACTTATCTGGTTCTTGATAAATAACTTCAAATTTTCAGAATAGGTCTTAGAAAAAGGAGATGAGCAAAGGAACGGGCTTTCACAATAGTTAAACCAAAGGGCAGCAAATGTTTTTTCCAAAATTCCCTTCTAGAAGCACATAATCTCCTCCTTAGGGAATGGCTACTGTCAACACTAGAAAGCTACATGCTTCAATATTTAGTCTAAAAAATGTGCTATAAGTAGAAAATGAACACTAAATTAGCATGTATTACATTACAGGCCACAGTAATAACTGATGAACAGACAGTATTTTGCTCTGGAAATGATTAAGCAGCCTCTTTTGACAATACTCTGCACACTGCTAAAAACCAAACATGAAATCTAAAGGCATGGGATATGCTGGAAAGAAATCAAGGGAAGAAACAGGAAAAGGAACTGTCAAATGACCCTATTCATATTTCTCCCAAAGACTGAATTTATATGTGGCTTAAAAAAAAATCTTCCTTTTACTTTTCAAGTAGTCTACACCATCAAGCAGAGCCCAAGCTTACGTTCCATCAGGTTCTCCTTTAACTGTGCCAGGATAATGGCTTGGCCAAAGAAAAAATGGCAATCATGCAATTTTTTGGTTTGTACAGACATAAATAAGGTGTAGAGACTCGTGTTCCAAGTAGGAAAGGAATTGCAAGAATGGAAGCTGAGAAAAAATCAAAGGGGAATGTTGACTAAAGCTCACTAATCTGAAAATGACAGTATTAATAAATTCTAATATTACAAAGCGCATACCTATTTGTGTAATTCTAGCATAAGATCTCTGTACCCAGTGAACTAGAAGTCTAGCTGGGCAAACAAAATTAAAAAATTAAAAATAAAAAGATATTACAAAAACGTACAAGATTAACTGCCAAGAGAATGATTTTGACAATATTTTTGGGGTGTTCAGAAAAAAATGCCTACCGTATTTTCAGGCACCTGCCATCAATTACTGACACCTTCGGCCCTACCTCTTTCCCTATTCTAACGCACCTTAAACACGACTGCCATAACCATGCTCTCCAAATCGTTTTACAGAGTTGTAGCCACTCACTGCACTGAGACCTTCAGTGATCCCCAGCTATCCACAAGACAGCCCAAATATCTGAGTGTATATCCCAAGGTCCAGAGCAGTCTCTCCTACAGCAGCTTCATTTGAGAATCTCCCCAACTTCCTTCCATGTTTTGCCACCTAACAGGTCTCGCTCATTATGTTCTAAACCCGTACTAGGCACTTTGCTTTTTTCTCATCTTTTGTCTATACCCGTTCTTCCACCCTGAAAGGCACTTTCTTTTATTTTACACTGCCTTAAAGATCCAGGCCAGGATTAGCTCTTTCCCTGCAGCCTTCTAATGGGGGCCAAATTTTATGTCCTCAACTAGGCTGCAAAGACTTAGTTCACTATCTATTTAGGGCATTAGTTAGCATACACCAGGCAGAGGAGGTGCACAACAAACAAATGTCTGTGAAGCAAGTCAGCAAACCAGCAGGTTGGCTCTCAACCTAGTTGCTGCAAGTGGTCCCCCAGGAATTAAGAAAGAAATTACAATCATACAGACACTAACCTGTTAAATATCACGCTTATAGTACTAGAAATCTCTTAGGATTTGTTTCTTATATTTGTTCCTCAATGTCTAAAATACGATGAAAATACAATTGTGCACTACTGTCTTTCAGTAAAGAGATGTAAGGCCAACTAAAGTTTGACAATTTTGTTATTTTGCTTTGCTTTGTTTCTGTGCAACTGTCACCACATACCTGTAGAGTAAAGCTGCAAAATACACAAGGGTCTAACTTCAACATTTTAACCTATTATACCATCACTTTAACATGACAAATAGGCCACTGTCATGGACAGAAAATTATACCAATTTATCTATTAAAGTTCAATTCTTGAGATGTTAAAAAAATTAAAGAAACTTAATTCAACAAGTACAGTGGAGTGGAGTCTCCATATGTGCTTCGGCTTGAAAAAATAAACTATTTCCCAGGAGCAACATGCAAAATACACAAAGCAGGAAACCGGAAACAGGCAACTGGCTGTATTGATAATAGAGAAATCAAACTGTTATCTTGAGGCAGCAAGAGGAAGGAAACTAATCTTTGACTGAAGGTCTCTCTGTGACAGATGCGTCTGGGGGCCTTTAATTCATATTTGCTAACTTGTATATAAATAGAACTCGAGTTAAAATATTTTTCCTAATCGCTTAACTCATTTTCTGGACAAAACACATGTACATCTGTTCTGAATTCATGTAGAGCAATGCAATTCTTGGCTAATACTTAACAGTCTGATGGGCAGACTATAAAACCAACTATGAACTCTGTCTAACCCCACACCTACAGTGTGCATCAGCTGAGCAGCCCCTGCCTGCTGCTTACAGAGGGTCTGCGATCTGAGCAGCACGGCTCTGAATTTGCCAACACGGAAACCAAGGTACTACTGGAAGAACTTCTGAGAGGACATCTACAATAGATCAACGCTTGAAATAGCTGGGACGTAATGATCCAGCTTTTTTCCTACGCACGTGAAGACATTAGAAGCCTCACTAACTATCTAGCTTATTACAATGCTTTTAACTACATGAAGAAACTGAGACACAGAAAGGGTTTGGTGACTCCCAGACTACATACTGCTGGCAAAAACACATGGAGGATTAGAACCCACATCTATCTCAACCCTAAAGAATCTCAAAGCCTGTAAGACTTTTATACCACTATTCCACAATGCCTGAGGAAAATAAGATATTCACCATTCCAAAATAAGAAAAAATGATCACTATCCACCCATCTTAGGTCAGTCCCTTCGTGACTTAACAAAGTCAATTTAAAATAGGCCTCAGCAAACTTGTTCCTGCAGTCTGTTCTTGGATAGCCTGGGAGATAGAACAGCTTTTAATTTTGAAGGGTTTGGACTGTTGGAAGGAAGTGATAGGTCACAGACACCCCATGTCTCCTACAAAGCCCAATTTAGTTCTGCTGGCCCTTTACAGAAAATGTTTGTCATAGTAAAATGTTAAATTGTTGGTCCCACAGTCCCTCTGTTGTTAAATTAACTTTCCTATCAAGATCAACTTAGTCAATATGCCTTGAGCACTCACTATGAACAAGGGACCATATCATGTACTATTTTAAACTTTGTAAGCATGTTGCCAGGCTGGTGATCACTAATAGCGTACATGTTCTTCTAAAACTCATGCTGCTAGAACTCTGCCCACAAGGCCAGAGAGGTTTGAATTTGGGGCACCTTTCCCTCCCCAGCTTAGTGGGTTTTTTGCTGGCTTTCTTAATTGGGGCCTAAGACTAATTTTGTCATTAAGGAACATAAACATGGGTCTGCCAGACTCACATTTATTCTTTCAATATTTCTATTGATGAAATATTGATCTTAATTTTTAAGTTTTATTAAACAATGAATACTTAACAGGGAAAACTATCATAAAAATAAAGTACTGAATTTCTAATGCTTATAAAAAAGCTTCAAAATTTTCAACATTGACTTTCTTGATGCACTAATTCTAAAAAAGAACACAAATTCTTATAAGAACTACAAAAATATCAACAGAATATCACGCAAAAAAATAATCTTTACTGCAATTATCACACCTAAGGCAGCCTGCAAGTATGACAAAGTACATTCCATATACATGTATCCCTACACTGACAGCACATGTGTTTTGCTTTCTTGGTCATTTTGTAGGACATACTTGACATCTTAGTGGTCTTGCTGTTTTGTCAGGAGTTTCTTATTATACAGTATGTAGTTAACAGGAACATAAAATAAAGTATTAAATACTTAATATGTATTAAAATAAACATCAACATATTCACATCAGTGCACTTCCTTACAAAACCTAAAAGATAACATCAGAAATAAGTTCCTATATGAACAACAATGAAAATACCAATAGAACTCTCACCACAAAAATAAGCTTTGTCACACCCAAAGCAGTCTTTATACATGACAGCTGCATGCTTCACACATACGTACTGCTTATACTGACAGCGCATGCGCTCAACTTTCCTAAGTGCCAGGCCACTGTCCCTTGGTGTCTCTCTGGTCTTTCTATTCTGCTAGGAGCTTCCCACTCTACTGTATAACATGCATTTAGCAGGGAAATAAGATATCAATAAAATATCAAATATGTAATGAGTGCTTAGAATAGATGTAAATATTTTCACATCAGCTACTTTTTGCTTACAAAACTAAAAGACAACACTAAAAATAAAAACCTATGTGAGCTATAATGTAAACACAAATAATAAGTCTACCACAGAAATAAGCTTTGCTTTAACTGTCACACCCAAGGCAGTCTTCACATGACAACTGCAAGTTCCATACACAAGTATTGCTTATACTGACAGCACATATGTATTGTTTTGTTTGTCCTGCATTTCTTTATAGGGCACAGTTGACATCTTTTTGGTTTTCCTGTTGTCATAATAGGTCTTTATGATACTACAGTTGTCTGTTCACCTGTCACCTCATCAGTGTACTCCACAAATTTTGTGTGTAGTTCCTGGTCAGAAACATTTTATTTTTCCTCTGCTGTAATGATCTCTTATGAAGAGATCCCAGTCCTCTAAGAAAATTTCTGCATAATATTTTTCACTTGTTACTTTCTTTGTAAACTATCAAACTACTTATGCCACATGTTTAGGATGGAGTAAAATATAACCATTGGCTGTTTTGTGTTTCAAGTGACATCATATTTGCTGCATAACTCATCAACAACATCTACTTTACCTTTGGTTTTGTTACAGAAAGTTACAAAGCCAAACTAATAGTTTGTTTCATCTCAGGCCTCCAGTTTGCTGAGGTTTCCCTATCAATATTTCCATCATGATGCAATGCTGACATTAACAGGACTAGTTTGTCTTTGCCTATATGAGACCAACTTTGTATCTTTTTGAAATCCAAAAAATATGATACATAATTCTCTGTTTCAAAATTGCAACATTTCATTTGGAATTTCCACTTTGTTCCTGCATACAGTTCCTCATTGGTCAACTTGTACTGTTAGCAAATGGAACATCAATTAGAAACTGGTAAACCAATTGGTGAATAGCACAGTCCGATTACTTTGGGAGATGGGAGCAATAAGTCTGTTAACAACATCATTTAGTTTATTACTATATGAATAAAGAATTGATGGCTGAATTCCAGATAAAATTCTAAATTGAAAGCATCCACAATGGCATAGATTTTTTTATGGCATATTTTTTTGCCTATTTATTTGGTACTGGGGATCAAACTCACAACCTTGCACTTGCCAGGCAGATGCTTATGCCACTGAGCTCCCCAGCTCCTTTATGCCATATTTTGATGTAGCACTTTTCAGTAATTCTTTTACATTCCTGTAATCACCATGAGAAATCCCTGCTAAGTACAGAGGACCTATGAATGCTTTTAGTTCAGCTAGTGAAGTATCATACTAAATACATTCTTTAATATGGACACTGGTGCATAGAGAATATTTTACTTGCAATTCAGCCTTTGTGTATTTCACAGCATCTTGTAGCACTTTGTCTATTACAATTTCCAACAATGAATAGTAATGCTGGCATTCTGTCCATTGCCTTTCACCCCTGCCAAGACCCTCACCCTATTTTCAGACCTAGTTCTAAGACTTATAGTTCCACTTTGTTGTGTGGCCATTGCGCAACATTTTGACTAGTCACATTGCTGTTCCCTTTGTCATCTGAATCAAGGAGGTTTGTGTTCTCTGTGGAATTTTGACCATATGGCCAAAATCAGAGTTATCACCACTATCATAAACCCACACCACTTTTCTGTTATGAAAGAATGTATTTTACATGGATCATCTTGATCAACCATGTGTAAGTAATGGGATGTTCACTTTTGACCTCCTCCAAAATTTGCAAATTTGGTTTTTCATGTGCCATTGTACCGAATTTGGCTAATTCTATCAGAAAAATCAAAAGGAAACTTTTTTTAAAAAACAAATCCTGGAGTAGTGTGGGTATACTGGACCCTCTGTGATGCTTGGGTAAACATATTCAAAACTAGCTGGAGCATAAGGTGCAGGAAAAGCCTGTTTTGTTACTTTTCCAGACATGCACACACCTTGCCATTCATCATACTAAGTGGGTAAGCACACAGATTACTTCCTATAACCCTCAGAGAAAGATACTAAAATGTGTTACTGGCTACTATTACAGTAAAGTACAAATCTATAGTACAAAAATAAGGGATGGACCTTGTTGGACCTAGTCTTATGCATAATAGGATAAGCAGTATGTTACTTTACCTGACAAAAGAACTCAAGAATGCACATTCCCATTCAGAGAATTAGGAAGAGCCAGGCATTTAACACTACGTTTCTCAATCTCTCACCCCTCCACACATGATTGAGGCTTCTCAGGTGGGTTCTTATTACTAAAGTAAGACATACCATTTGCCATCATGTGTCCCACCAATTCTCTATGACAGGGAAGAGAACCAAAGCTCAAGATGAAATGAAAATAACTTATAAAATAGCCTCAAGTTAGAAATACCTTGGAACTATACAAATACCATATCCTTAAGCAAGGCATGGTGGTGCATGACTGTAATTCCAACACTCAAGAGGCTGAGGCAGAAGAATCATAGCAAGTTTAAGGCCAGCTTGGGCTAGTGAGTACAAGGCCAGCCTTACACAGCAAGTCCCTGTCTCAAAAAACCAAGAACAGGCAGAGATGTGGCTTGGCAGAAAGGCCCCAAATTCAATCTTCAGTGTACTCACATACACATACACATCATACCCTTAATTATTAAACTTACAGTATAAGGCAGAATGCTAGCACTAATATGAACTAATAGGAAAGAAAGTTTTTAGAGCAGTAACTACAATAGGCACACTAAAGATAAAAACTTCATAAAAGTAGTTTAATGACAACACATGGAGTATGGAGTATATCTTATTTCATTTTTTTCTAAAAAACATTAATTAGGCAGTAAGTACTATACCCTAAACTAGCCTATCCTGACAAACAAATTCACTGGTAAAGTTAAAATCCTCTATATACATATGTGGCTTCACAACAGAGATGACAAGGACATGTTCTAAGTAATGCCACTATGCAATTTTCTTATGTGAATATCATAAAATATAGACCAATTGTGATGGTATTAAACCCATGGCAAAGCTACTGCCATAAAGTTACTGTTATGGTTTATAGCTAAGGCTCCCCAAAGCGGCTCATAGGTAGATGTTATAGTTTGTGTTCAGATGACCACCCAAGCCTAATGCAATCATGGATGCAGCTGAATCTAGTGTTTGTGATTGGTCTATTGTCTAGCACTGGGATTGGCAATGTGAGTGCTGCACCCAGCCAGGGGCGGAGCCAACATACAGTGTAAGAGGCAGGAAGAGGGCGTGTCTTTACTCTTTTACACTGTTTGCTCTTGCTGTTTGTGGTGGCCATGAATAGATGCTCCTGCCATGCCATCCTGCCTTGAAGTGAATGGGTATGGACTGAAATCCCCGAAACTGTAAAAAATAAACCTTCTCTTGCTTCACTTTGGATGCCAGGTATTTTGTCTCAACAATGAGAGAAAAGTAACCAACACAGTGGGGCTTTTGGAAAGTTACTAAAGTATGGGGTCTGAACAGGTGTTAGGAGGTAGGGTCTTGTCAGAAGTGATGGGGCCTGCATGCGTTGGTCTCCCTCCCCAGCTCTTCCCTCAGCTCTCTATTTACTGGCTAATATGAAGAACCCTTCCTTTGCCCTGCCATCTTCCCTTGAAGCCAGCCAACTACAGACTGAAATACGAGCCAGAATAAATTCCTCCTCCTTAAGAGGTACAGGTAGGGTATTTTGTCCTAGCAACAAGGGGAGTAACCAAGATAGCTACTGTTACATATACCATTTATTGCTGACCTATATGTCGTTATACAGAACATGACTGTAACTTCATTTTTAAGGTCTCAGGAAAGGCTTTTGTTGTAGGTCCTTTGGAATTAAGTAAAGGTAGTATGAGAAAATTCAAATTCACTGTATTTCTTTTTTTGTGCACAGCACATAAAGAAGGTAGCCACACTATTCTGTGGCATAGTGCATACTTTGACTCTTGTTTATGACTTTCAATCTTATCCAGATCTCCAGAATTCTTAAAGTCAAAAGAGTCAGGATTAACAGTGCAGGGAAGAAACACCTGTCTTTTACACACTGAAGTCGCACCTTTGCTAGACATTCAAGACACACGAGGATCCTGCTCCATCTCAGTGTTTCTGCACAGATGCCCCCAGAGGCTGACCATGCCAATGATATAACACTAACTGCAGTGACTCCTGACAGATTCTGACAGCTCTCTTCAATGAAGATGTCAAAGTTAACTGTAATTCATTGACTCAAAAAGCTAAAACCCCAGAAACTGTCTTTGTTACTTTTCTCTCGAAGCACAGACAAAATATCTGACACCCAAAATTAAGGTAAGAAAAAGTTTACTTAGTTCATAGTTTGTGGAGGATAATCAGCTGGCTCCAAGGCAGGTGGCATAGCAGAAGATCAACAGCTTAAGGCAGTGGAAGACAGCAAGCAAAAGCAGCAAGAGCAGAAAACGGCAGAGTAACCCTCTTCCTCCCTCATACTGTAAGAAGGCTACCGCCCTCTAGGGCAGATGTAGCACTCATATTGTTTTAGGTCCCTCCTCCTGCACAGGATGAGGATGCCTACAAAGTAAGGACCCTGACAGCTGCTGAGTCACTTCATTCCTCTTCTAAACTTCTCAAGTTGCAGAATGTATCCACCATTAGACTCTTCATTAACCAGAGAGAAATACACAGGCCAAAACCAACCAACAGACAAAAAAACACCACAATATATCATTTCCTAAAATAATTAGTTTTGGAATGAAGTATAGAAGCTCTTATCTAAGATGACATAAGATATCACAAATAATGTTAGATGTGAACTTTTAATTTGCAAATACAAGATTAGCATTTTGGACTAAGGGAAGTCATAGCAAAAAGCTACCATTTAGAAGTAGAGAATTAGGATGAGGTTCCATTCAATGAAAAGAAGAATATTTAAAAATGAATGCAAATAAACAGAAAAAAATTATAAATTGGCTTTTGTTCTAATGAGCATTAGGAATGAGTCACCTAAATCCCACCTGGCCAGTGGCCATGACCTGCTGTAGAAAATACCGGGTTGAAATGAAAGAAAGGCAAATAACACTGTCTCAACTCCAACACTATACTCTAAAATTCCATCTGACTATGGACTAAGCCCCAGTTCCTGTGAGTTTGGGGACAAGGGGTATGAGAAGTGTCAAACTACATGTAGATTTCAGAAATAGCTAGCGATTATGATAAGATTACAAAGCAAAACATACCATCTTAAAATGGTGAGCTACACACTCTGGCCTAAACTAAGAAGTTTTAAAGCTAAGCAGTATTTTCTAAGAGGTATCCTCGTGTGTCAGTCAGGGTACTCTTAACTCAGGAAGTAATTTATTGAACAACAGGCTCTGACCCAACCCATAATTATGTATTTAACTCAGTCAACTATTCTGCTGCCTGAAACTATCAGAACCAGAAGTGCTATACATGCTGTTCAGTACTTAGCACCAAAAGCCTTCTGTCTTTCTTTTCTTTCAATTTGGTGAGCTACATACTCTACATGTTCCTAATAATGAAAAATGTTTGTTTTCTTTAAAGACTGTATAATCCTTTAACAGTCCTGCACCCCATGTATTGATTAAGTTATCATGGGGGTTTGAATGTGAGGTAATTTCTGCCTTCAAGTTTTCTGTTCCTCACCCTTTATTAAAACTAGGCAGCAATCATTTGCAGAGTAACTAGTATGAAGACACTAGGAAGGATACCTAAAGGCACTGTTAAGAGTTCTTCTCTTTAAAAATTAATGAGCAATTAATTTCCAATGCCTTGAAAACTTACAGCACTAGGTAACTGACAGACATACTCAATTACTATTTGGTTACTTTTAAGATATCTGAAAATGAAAAAGAAAGTGTCAGATACTGAGAAAGTTCTGCTGACTTCCTTTGTGGCTTTCTTCAACTTAACACACATGATGAATGGTTACCCAGGATTTCTTTTTAAGCCAAATAGTACACAGTTTTGGCAGGCAAATACTGCAAGTACACAATATATACTGCCTACTTTCAATAAAGGGTGGTGGGCAAAAAACCTGAAGGCAGAAATTATCTCACATTCAAACCCCCATGATAACTCAGTCAATACATGCGGTGGCAGGACTATTAAAGGGTTATACCAGTTAAAAAAAAAAACATTTTTCATTATTAGGAACATTAATCAAAGCTTTAAGCTCACTTTTGTAGAAGACAATGCTCATGAGTTATGACCCCAAGGTCTTGGTGAATCTCATCTTAGAATTGGCCCTGTACGTAAATTTAAGTTTTTCACATGAAAAAACAAAACTTTCAGCAGAAAGGGGCACGTGAAGGAGGAAGTTGGCTTTTCTGTTGTTTTTATTTGTTTTGGACACTAAAACTTTGGTAAATTTAAATACAAATCTGTTCCTACAAGAAAATGCATAAGATTCCAAGCACACGCCTACAGGCAGACCGCCCCATCCAAACATGCAACAGTTATCTCTGCAAAGTCAGGTGCCTCCACCAGGGGTGGGGACCTGGTCGTCTGTAGTTGTGCCAGTTTGGAGGTGGGGTGACAAAGGGTAAATCAACCTTGTCACAAAAGGAATATTATTGCTAGTTACCTAGACACAGCTTGGGAAGCCTATAATGTCCTACCCATTTGTTCTGCAAGGGCATTTTATTGCTTGATGAACAAGGTGTTCCACTTCAACAGCTTCTATGAAAATAAACAGTCTTGGATCTGGGTGGGAAAGGCTGGAAGCTCAAAGATACTCTGCTGTGGTTGCAGATATCAGAGAATCCATTCTGAGAACTAGGTAGAGGCACCTGAAAAAAACTTCCCCTTATATTCTACCACACGAGTCTTTTCCCTTACTGAAGGCATGGTGAAACAGAACTGCCCCTGTCACTGGTAGAAGGGAAAGGGACATATCAAAATTTAAAGTATGTACTCCTCCATCTTCCAATCATACATATAGTTACTTTCTAGAAACAGGTGTACAAAAATACAAAGATGTATAGGAATAGCACTATGAATTTTTAAGATAACTGTACAAAGAAACAGTAATGAAAGAGTTGCTGGCTCAGACTGAACACTGTAACCAGGAAAGGCTGCAGCTAAACTCCCCCCCCCCCGCCCCCTATGGACTTGACTGTAACCCTATATCCCCATCCTTAAGAACCTGTGCACCAATGAGATACCTGTGCATCTCTAATGGCCTTAGGGCACTGCCCTAAGCTTAGGCTATTTAGATACCCCCACGCCACGTGTCCGGGGGAGATCGCCGGATTCCAGTGGCCAGTACGCCAGTCTCCTCTCCCGTGTTCCCGGAATAAAGGCCTCTTTTGTCTTATACTCCTCAACTTTTGGAAGCATCTTTCATCCTTTAAAGACAGACCTATCAAGTAATAGCACCAAAACAGAAAAGAATAAAAACTATGTATATTTTAATAGCTATCAGTTTTAAAATGGCCCACCTATAAGTACATTTTTATTAAAGAATAAAAGAAATGCCGGAGATTAAGCTTAGTGGCATAAGTGGCTGGCTGGTAAGCGCGTGGTCGATGAGTTTGATACCCGGTATCCAAAAAGAAAAGAGAAAAAAAGCAAATCAAAGCAAAGCAAAGCAAAGGTTGGTATACAGGTTTAGGAGGATGGCCATGGATTATCAGTGAATGTAAGGAGTCCCTGTAGTATATATATATATTTAGTATAATCCCATGCACATTTAAACCTACGGTACTGCCTTAGAAATGGAAGGGTACTTGCTCTCCCCTGTCCCCTCCCTCTCTCTCTTCCTCCTTCGGTGCTGGAGAATGAACTTAAGAGCCCTGCATGTACTAGGCAAGTTTGCTCTGCCACTGAGCCACACCACACCTGCTCCCAGCTTTGTATCTTTTTTTAAAAAATTCTTTTACTTTATATTTTATTTAATATGATAGGATTTCTCTAATTAGTCCTGGCTGGCCTCCATCTTGTGCTTTTTCTGCCTTAGCCTCCTGAGTAGCTGGGGTTACAGCTATGAACTGCCACACTGAGCTGAACCATTTTCTTTAACTGTACTCTCTCAAAAGAACAGAGGAAGGAAGGCATTTCTGCTTGTGTATTTCTGCAGTTTGCTGAGGTTTTTTTTTTTTTTTAAATGAGCACGTACCAATTTTTTAAAATTTTAAAGGCATTTCACTTGAAGGGAGAACGCCTAATTCATTTTTATTTGATAACGGAATTGAGGTTCACTAATAGGTCTGAGACTGACAGGAATACAGGTGACACTCACTGGAGGAAAGTAAATTTTCTCTGGGTACCACAAAATAATATATGTGAATCACTGTCTTCAATGAGTAGTCTAAAATAAATAAAATGTCACTCCGAATCGTCATATCTTTCTTCTGAGGAACACTAAATGTTTAAAGTTTTATAACATTTACAAACTTCATAAATAAATATCAGCACTTCTTTTGAGGAGACAGGTAGCAAGGACATTTTAAGCAGTGCCATTCACTGAGAAAGTGAGGTCTGTGGATGCCAGGGGAGTAGTTTCCAGCTGCTCCAGGTAAGCAACACAGAAGGAGCCAAACGGAGGCCCAGAGGCCAACTGCTTTCTCACCTGCACTTCTGGCTGAAAAACTCCTGTTTTATATCCTTTATTTACTGGGATTCCACCTCAGTTTTTGTCTACAAGAAAAAGGAAATTCCATTCTTAAAGTTTCGGGGTTTTTTTAACTGTTGCATTAAGCAATGGAAACACTAAGAACAGGTACAGGAGACCTTTATTCTTCAATCAGCGATACCAGCCTCATCAATAGGCAATGACACAGCACAGGAACAGGTGGGCCTGAATCCAGGTAACATCACCCATCCGCCTCAAGGAAAAAGACCACAGCCCAACACAGGTTATCGAGCACTGCTTCAGCAACACGAGTGGGAAGTGCTCTGCACATTATTCCAAATGATAATCAGCACCTCTTACCTTTTCACATAGTTGGAGTTTATTGAAGGATTATCAGAGCCAGATACTTTTCCAAGAACTTTAATTCCCATAACCATTAGCCAGGAGTGGTGGGTGGTACCTGCTTATAATGCCAGCACATGGGAGGCTGAGGCAAGATGATCACCAGAAGTTTGAGGCCAGTCTGGGCTACATAATGAATGCAAGGGCCTGAACTATACAGTGAGATCCTGTCTACAAAACAAAACGAAAGCACAAAAAACACTATGTGAAGTATTCTTACCATCAAATATATTGTGCCTAAGAGTGAACTAAGGTTTAGGAAGCCTCAATGATTTGCCTAGTCACAAAAGCAAGCAGCCCCAGGGCCAAGCACCTCACTTACTGCAACTGAGATAAAGCAGAATTCAACCCTGAATCCTGGGGAAGGTCTTCTCACTGAACAGAAACACACTACATTCAATCTCTTTAAAGTATCTTTCTTCCTAAATGCCTCACAATTCCCAAACTGGGAGTTTTACATAAGTCAATGCAGATGCTTTCATCAAAGGAACGCTCCACATTTCAGTATTAGGCTCTCTTCCAGGGAGGTGCTGCTTGTGCTGGTCTGGCACCTGGAAGAGGGCACTGACCCTACACTGTCAGAGTTCTCCTTGTAGTCATCACCAATTTGCACCGAAGACCAACATCTTCCCCTTCACGTGCCTTTGGCCACAGCAAAATATCCCTTAGTCTCTCCTAGTCCAACCTCCACAAGTTGCTTAAACTTTGGAATGAGAGACTCAGGAAAGGTAGCTTTGAAATTATTTTCCCATCATAGTTTTTTTCTTTTTTTTTTAACAAGCAGATGAAGTAATTTACCACTGCATCTGTTTATAATCACCATCAACATAGAATGATGCTTTTGAGCAAGTCAAAGCCTACACACTTCCCTGCACCTTGGTTTCCTCTTTGGGCCCTGGTAATACCAGTTCCCTACACACCAAACCAGAGGTGTCTCTACACCCTGGGAAGAGTGAAGTGGCTGCTGCCTGGCACTGGGAAAGTTCCTGAATGGGCTCTGGAGGTAAGTAGAATGATTAATTAACAAAAAGCATATCTTGGAGTCATTAGCAGCCAAAGCAAAGATGTTTAGCTGAGCTTCCTTTTTTTTTTTTTTTTTTTTTAAATCTTGAGACAATTCCTACAGACAGATGCTTGGGATTAATGAACTTTAAATGAGACCAGCAGTGGCTGCTTAATTAGTCAGTAAGGAGGAAACAGTAATGACAAAGGAAAACCGTTTCTGCTCCTGTGATCAGCTTCAGCCTGGGACAGTTTTTCTTAAATGGTGAGCTGTGCCCTCAGCCTCAATGCAGTCCTGGTAGGAATTAAAAGGTTTAAAAACAGAAACCCCAGCCAGATGTGGTGGTGCATAGTTATAATCCTAGCACTTAGGAGGCCGAAGCAGGAGAATTACTGCAAATCAGAGACCAGCCTGGGCTCACAGTGAGCTCAAGGCCAGCTTGAACTGCATAGTGAGGCCCTGTCTCAAAAAAGACAAGAAACAAAACAAAACAAAACAAAACAACCCAGAAACCCCAAAAGCAAACAACCCAAAACATGAAAAGCTGGGCCACTCCCCAGCTCCAGGAGGAGGAACCATATTTGCACTGAGGCAGTCACAGCTCACACCCAGCCAAGATTCCTTCAAAAGCAACACCACAATCTGTCAGTACCAGCCAGCTGTACCTTGTTCTGGATAAGGACAGTCACCCCTTTTATCATGGAAGCCTTTAGAGAGCAGTCCCTCTCCTCAGCTCTAAGCATATTAAAAAGTTACGGAGGGGGAGAAGCACTTAATGACTATACACAACTCCTTAGTTCTTTATTCCACACCTTACTGCTATTCAATTTCTTTTGTGATAATTAGCTCAGTCATTCCACAATGTACACATATTTGAAGCCGTGCATGACATATGACCAATTTTGTCAAAATATTTAGAGAAATATTTTATTGTATCAGAATCTCATCGCCGTTAGCCCTAGGCCTGATAAATCTCCCAACTGTATGGTAGGAACACAAATCTTTTCAGAACTGATTAGTTACTGGCAGTAGGTTTTTTAATCTGTCAAGAAATTTTTTGTTAAAGAGTAAGAATATATACTGGAATTATAATATCATCAACACAAACAGCTGACAGCAACACTACTAATCCTCTCAAATCACAAGTCCTGTGCTTTATATTGCTTGCTCAACAACGCAGATGAATCTGCTTATATTTTAAAAATGCATAAAAATACATATGTATGAATATATATATTTTAATAACAGGTTATGAAGAGCTAATATGGACATAAACAATAAAAAGCACCCACCGAAGTGGGCCAGAAGCCTTTCAACACTGCTGGTTGCTCGAAGTTTTAGCATTTTTTGGTTAGTTTTTTGTTCTACCTTTAATCTCTATTGCTTTATAGAAGAATTGACTAAGGAATCAATTTTTCCTTACATAACAATAAAATCCAAAGGAAACCTCTAAATGGAGATTTTCTTTGGATAAAAACCAGCCTTACAGCCACCAATATCATGAAAAGGACATTCCAGGGTTCCCTCTGACACTCTGGAAACTTAACATTTTTCAGTACTGACTTCCTTGGGGGAAGGGACGTTAGAGACGGTTAGAAACCTCTTTCAAGTCTGGCTGAAGGTAAATGAAACTATGCCCCTGTTAAACATTTACATAAAGATTAGTGCTAGTAACACCACAAAGCAGTTCTCAGCTGCAGCTTCTGCCCTGAGAAAGGAGAGAGGAAACCCTCATTCAAGCTCGGAATAAGATTCGGGTCTAACCAGTGTCCACAGTCTACACAGTTACTTGCTGTACGCTGTTTACTTCCACAATTTTGGGATCTCTCTGTCACACTTTTACTTTCTAGCAATACCTGAGAATACAGTCATTTCAGTCCTAATGCTAAAAAATCATAAATTTTCATAAATTCTCTAAGACTTAAAGTTATTCTTAAGTAATAGCCGGGAGGTCCTGGGATTCACAAAGGTACTTTTCAGAACTCCATTCAACAGACATACCTTTCCAATTCAAAAGCAGGGTGGGGTCAAAGAGCAACTCCCTGAATGGGGCCCAACTGCAGCCAGGGACTTTTGCAGTTTCTGTTTACTGTGCTAATCTTAAATGGAGGTGAGCTGCTCCTCACGGTGCAAGAATCCACACAGGTAAGTGAGAAACATGGCGAACTAAGATGTTTTCAGGAACTTGTGGTTTGAGGTATTAAACAGTTTGCCTACTTTTGGTTTGAGGTATTATAAAGTTTTATCTCCACACAGTAAGTCTGGGGGCAAAAAGTAGTAAATAAGCTGATACTGTATTCTCTGCGGGGTGATGTCAGAATTGGGGATGCTACAGATCAAAGAGAAACCGCTTTTCAATCTATGAGCTTGCTGTCCATCACACACAGCTCCTACGTTTTAAGTACACTGCAATACATCACTTGAACTACATAAATCCACAAGTTTTCTGCTCAAGAGAACAAAAAGGGAAAATGTAACATATACAAACAAGAGGGTGTTTCTGTATGACACCCTCAAAAGAGAATTTCTTGATAAAGACATACAGCAGAGACAAGGCGTGTTTCACAGCCAACAACCCCAGACCTTCTTTAAAAAGACTGTGATCGTATTTTTCTGGCGAGACACCAAAGGAGGAAAAAACCCAGCATCACTAACAGTAACAACCCTATGATGAGTCTTGTGATTTCGAATTCCGCAGCAGCAGCTGTCATACACACACAAAAATCACCATCCCTATCAGGAGACACCTGCCCAGGCCAAATTAACTCGTTTCTAGAACTGGGGTGGGAGAATAAACAATAAATATAAACATGTTACTTGGCTTTCTGATGCCAAATTCATAACACAATGACCAGCAAGCAAAATCCACGTTTGTAATTTTAGGACTTTAATAAATGAGATGAACTGGTACCCCGCCGCACATATACACACACAAGAAAAAGGGAAACACTGTTTTTGTACACACTATAGAGAAACTCAAAAGGTAGCCTGGAAAAAATGCAAATAGCAGCTGGAAGTCTTTATTATGGTAGGAGGCAGGAGCCAAACCAGAAATAGGGATTACTTACTTTATTCACACATGGATATCATAAAACAAAAGGCGAGTTGGTCTAAAAATACCAACAAACAGCCTGGCAGCTGAAAATATTTAATGTCAAGAAAAATCAGCAAATCCCAGGAACCTGAACTTAAAGATGTGTTTCCTTCTGCCAGCCTCATGTTCCTAGGTTACGCTGTTACCTTTGAAGACTGCCAGAGTTGCCTTCTGTGCAGCTGACCCCTCAGGAGTGAAAGACTTTTAACTCCAAAATTCCACTTTAATACTAGTATGCTTCTGCAGGCCTTTACAAATAATTTTGTATAAACAGACCAAAATCATTTGTACTGTCAGTTTAGTCCTTTTTATTTTTCTATAACCAGCAAAGAAAACATCAAAGTAATGGGACTTAATTCCAAGATTAGGAATTCTACAATGCACTTATCACGTTGCCCTTTGCCACCAACATCAACTAAGAGCAAGTCTCAGCAAACCCTTTAAAGTTGGGACAGAATTAAGAAATTCTACCTCTCAGCAACAGCTTTCTCAAGGCAGGTTGTCCAGGTAATAACAAAAGAAGAATCTGAGAAAAGCACAGACCAGGAATTCAGGTGTTTCAGAATTATCACGCAGAAAATGCGCAGAAGTCAGCACAGCAAAAACAGTTAGGAAATCAGGACCTGACACAGATTCTTGGTTTATAATTCCAGCTCTGCTAATCACTAGCTCAGTTTCTTTGGCTCATGTATCCTTTGTGCCTCGGTTTCCTCATTCTCAAAACAGAGGCAATAATACCTCACAGGAATGTCTTGAACCAACACTGCAAAGTACTTAGAACTGTGCTGACTTATCAAGCAGTTTCAGTTGCTATTATTAACACCACCACCAGTCCTGGATACTGGGCTAGAATTTAAGCATGGATCTATCTTCTTGTTCTTTTCACGAGGGTGTACCTTTACTTTCTCACTCTTTGGCAACCCTTTAGTTTCCCCACAGGACTGATTCTGTGTACCCAGAGAACAAAAGCCAAGTGTGTTTAGTTTAGCAATGGGCATTTATCCATCAGAGCCTTAGAAAAGCATTCAAGTGGTCATAGGACGGCCATGCATTTATTTACAGATGTTTTCAAATTTGTATCAGCCTAGTGCTCTAACAGACAAGAGAATTGAAACACGAATCACTTGTTTAAGGTCACTGTGCCAGCATCATCTGCTGAACAGCTGATTTCAGGGACCTGTGCCAAGATTAGCTTTTTGTTGGCTAAAAAACATGGGTCAAAATTCCCAGTAAGACAGTAGTGATAACTAATACACCATATCTCAGGCAAATGAGATTCCATTCCCCCAATACGTTCCATGGTTCTGTGACTCCCTATGTTCATTTTCTGCTCCTATACATCCATCATCTTGTAAACTGATCCTGACCATACTCTAAAACTCAAAACATTTCTCTGACGTCTCTTATCAGAAGGAATATTGGTATGGCTCAGAACATTTGCCACTTTCTACCTATTCACTTTTAGAATGTAATTTCCAACAGTGACCGTCAGTTACACACCTGTTTCTAGTGTGTTCAGCCATGTAACCTGCTCACCATGACACTTACCTGCTTGTTGAACACAGGGTGAATGAGTAGACAAATTTGATGGATTTATCTTAACACTATATATGCGTGTGTGTGTGTGTGTGTACTAAAAAATTACATGATCTGTAAAGCACCAACACCTTTATCGAAGTACATTTAAAAAATACTGAACATACAATTAGAGCCAACGTCTGTCCTCCTGGGCCTACACACACTTGCCATCAACGTTTAGGCTTTAGGGCAAGTGAGCCCAGGTAGCAGTGGGAAAGGAAGGACACAGACTGAGGTGGCAAAGCAGCAGCAGGCCGCTGCCACCCTCCCTTCTCGCTCTGCTGCCCTAACTCACACTGTACCAGTTCAGGGTGCTGCACCAAGTACCTACCTAAACATGTTTTTTTATGCTACAGGTTAATTCCTGTCTCAGGAGAAAGGACCAAAGACAAGGTTCTCATGATTATCTAAGCAGAAGCAAGTTGGGACACAGCTTTGCAAATATATGTAAACACATTTTCCATCTGCTTTTGGTTCAGAGGTCTGTGGAATGATTCAAATGAGTCCTTGAAGCTGTCATGCACTGTGTGCCAATGAGTCACCACTTCATTACATCACAACATGTGCCCCAGCAACAGGTACACTTTAACCAGCAGCTCAAATCCAGAGCCCTTGGCATCACTGGCAATGGGTCTACAGATGCTGTCCACATATGGTCAAAAAGATCCTTACCCACCAATCTTCACCATCACCTGAACTGAGACTACTGAATGTCTCACATTACATCTCTTAGATATCTTAACTGCATTTGCCAAACATACCCATATGTGAATGGAGTCAGTCAGCCTTGAAAACATACATAAGCATTACTCTTCCCTCTATTGCTGTGCTCTTATAATATCAATGATCATCAAATTAGCTGATTCCACTGGTTTTTTAATGGAAGGAGTTACTCATCAACAGCAATAGTTTTATCAGAAATTGCTGGCTGGGCATAATGGCCTACACCTATAATCCCAGCACTGGGGAGGCTGAGGAAGGGGGATCGCTGTACACTGGAGGCCAGCCTGGGCTATGTCGTTGAGTTCAAGGCAAGCCTGCACTACATGAGGAAACTGCTACATATTAGAATAATATGACCGATGGATTTCACCGATGTATTTGTGTAGGTGGATTAAATGGGATACTTCTAAACACCTGTGAACCTGGCTAATCACTAGCACGAATGCTCACATATACAATGTTCTAGATGTAAATTAAAACCAACACAACCTCACTCTCCATGAGCTAAGGGATGCCACACCACATACTTCGCTTTGTGTTCCCACCCTCTTAACATACATGTTAAGTTCATAGAAATGTTGGAAACGGCCCCCTCTTGTAGAGTTTTAAAGTTAACCCTTTTGTTGCTCACTGGCCAATTCCCATCTGAAGAGGCATTTTTTTTAATCTTTCTGATTCTTAGGTTCCTCAATCCACAGAGCAGACACAACCTAACAGGGTAACTAAAAGGATAAACAACATATGTGAAGGTACCCCCTTCATACCTGGGTCTAGACAGAAAGCATCCAACAACTTTTTCTTACAGTCACGCTCAATGCAGAAGCATCTTGTGGTTTAACTTTTACATCACAGGCCTCAGCAGAAAAAGGAATGTGGTGAAAGGCCATGACCTCCAACCCCAAACCAGACTGCACTCTCACAGCATCACTAGTGTACTATGTGGCTAATGGCAACCATTAGCCATACAGAAACAGGGCAGACCATGAGTCACTCAAGCAACAGGTTATCAGTGACTGACGGGCTTTTTGGTTGGATGAGGAGAGCTGACCTCGAGAGGCAGGTGGAAACCACATTACAAAAATCACTACTCAGAGGATAAGATGTTTTCTGAGCAACTCGGGCTAAGGAAGTGGCTTCAAAGCAGACTCTAGAAACTACAGTGGCTGCCGTTTGAAGACTCCCAACTGCCATGCCCACACCCAGCCACACCTAAATCCTCCCAGATAACTATCTCTGGAGGGGCAGTGTGGAGTAATGGTTTAATGGTAGGGCTTTGTGAAGACAAGCAGGTGTGCATACCAGCTCCACCACTTAGCATCTGCATAATATTGTCCAAATTACTTCATCTCTCTGAGCCTGGGTTTTCTCATCCGCAGCACATTATTTCTGTCCCTATCTCTAGCATTCTTCTGAGTTTAAAGATAACAAAGCATATAATAAATAGCAAAGTCTGGTGCATAAAGCACTGAATAAATGCAGGAGGCTGTTGTCCTTAGAATGGTGTCTTAGCAGGTATGGACCAGTTGAAAGAACCTGAGAACAAAGACAGCCTTGACATTTATTTACCCTCAGAGAAATTTCTTACATTTGATTATCAATGTGTATTTTTCATTGGTGGTTCTTATACACTGCTGTAACTGAATCTCACAGTGGTCCTGCAACAGTAGGGAGGGCACCTGTCCTCCACTTTGCAAGTGTACAAAGGCCACCACTCCTATGTATACCCACTAAAACCCTGTTATAACAGCCCTACCTGTGCTCCTGTCTCATTTGTGAACTTCCTGAGGGCAAGGATAAAAACAGTACCCCTGTAACTGTAATGCCTACCAAAGAGCCGCAGATGTACCCTTCATAAAGCACAACATTAATCAGGGACTAAAATCGTAAGAATCGTAATTATTCTAAGAACCAAGTCTCCTTATCCAATAGGAGTTGCATGTTTTTAATGCAGAGAACCCTGACAAGTAAGTTACACTGAACTCCCACTGGTAAGTGTGTGGGTGTGTATCTGAAATCAAGTGCTGGATCACTGAGCAACCTGTATCTGTCTCACTTTTCTGTTTCTGAAATACTGAGCAGAAGGAAGTGTTGTTCCTTATCAAACAAAGAGGGGGCGGGATCAATGACATAATTTATGAGCTCATAGGAAAATGAGGTACAAAAGGTTACTTTGGAATTGCCTAATGAAGAGGGATAAGATGAGCACCCAGCTTGGGACATAGCTCAGCAGCATAGTGCCTGCCTGGTAAACACAAGGTCCTGAGTTCAATACTTAGTACAAAAAACAACCTTAGAGATGAGCACCTTGCAGTGATCTGGGCTAGGCTTCCCATCTGACTCCAGCCACTGGCGGCAGACAACAGGGTGGTCAGCTCAGTAACTGCTTCCCACAGCCCCACTCCCCACTTCTTTCACCAAGGGCTATAAGCCACAGGTCACTGTCCTGGTGCCCCTCCCTCGAATCCACCTGTCTCCTCCCAAAAGCTGTGCAAATTAATCACCCCATTATAGTGGTTCTGTGGACAAGAACTCTCAGTCAAGCCCACTGCTTTATGACTATGACTTTTAAAAATTGCTTGTATTTCAAGTGAAAAATAATTTCTAGTTTAAAATGAAATCCTATTATTTGCAGAAGGCAGGGAAGTAGTTTTTGGGCCAAAATTAGTTTCTCTCAGAGACTTCTTCATTTGGAAAAGTTAAATGTGTGCATTCATCTGTTATCTGAATTTCTGAGGCCCTGCTTCTGTTTGCTCAGTGTGATTTAACTGCCTGGCTTCTAGAAAGCATTACTCATTCCATATCTCCATGAGCAAAGATGCACTGGCAGTTAGGAAAGTTGTGTTTGCTTTACGATGACACACTATAAAAAGGTAATGGCTACCACACCTACAAAAATGAATCCCAGTATCACAAGATCCATTTTCTACATTTTTCTCCTGTGTAGCGAGATTACATTAAACCCTTAAACTTTTTCCTTGTGGAACTACTCTAATCTGTTCCACTTAAGGAGAGAAAATGCAAGACAGTTTAATATTTAAATTCCAAGAAATTAGTTCTATCTCTCTAAGCACTGGAGTACTTACAAAGTTCATCCCTAGCACCCTGCCACCGCAGGGAGTCCACAGGAGGCAGGTACACCAGACGGGCTGGGGTGAGTGTCCAGCCTACTGTCACTAGGGCCGTATCAAACTTCTTATGAAAAAATGTGAATAGGCTCAGCCTAAATCAGCCACATCTGGAGTTTTACTTTGTTTACATCATAGAGGCAGTCACTATTGCGTGTGATTCGTTCTTTTATTCAACACAGTATTTATTAAGTAACTGTGATTGTTACTTCTCTTCTGAAGGGAGAAGAAACAGCCAGGAGGAAGATCAGCTAACTCACTTTAAAACAATTCCGTGTGTATTACTACTCCCATTATTTTACTCATTCATTTAGCTCCTTATTCATGAGACATCTATTTATGTGCTAAGCAGCCAGAAAAAGGAGATGAATGTACACACACAGACCTTCACCTGAGTATACACAGTGTTACGGTTTGTATTCATATGTCCCCCCAAAGCTTCATATAGTTAGTTATAGGTGGGGTTTTTTCAGGGGTGGCTGATGTAGAGTGTGTGATGCTGGCTTTGGTTCATGGTGCACTGCTAGGATCAAGGGCACCATGATTAAGGGTGTGAGTACTATCCACCCTAAGTGGCCTGCATAAGACACACGGGACAGAACAAGCTTGTCTCTTGGTGCTCTGCTACTAACTTTTGATGCTATGAAGGGTTTTCTCCTTTGCAATGCCTGTGTACCCTGTCTTGGAGCCAGCTGTCTATGGATTGAAACCTCTACAAACTGTGAGCTAAATAAACCTTTCCTGCTTTAACTTTGGATGTAGGGTATTACATCTCAGCAATGAGAAAAGTAACTAAGACACAGTAATGGGTACTGTCATACATAATTAGGATGACTCCACCACCCAGTGTGGCTGGGACAGAGGAAGATTCCATGAATGTGGAATGCCCAGTGCTAAAACCCAAAAGCTCTCCAGTAAACCAGAATGGAATGGTCATCTTATTAAGTCACTGCAGACCAGGATTTCAATGCTCACTTCTGTGATTTCATGGCCTATGTGCTTTTCACCACACTTGTGTTTCTAAAATGAGAACTAAAGTTCCTGACAGCCCTCCTTACCACAGCTGCCCTGGACTCCACCAGACTCTGTACGGCTGGGATTTCATCTGCTGAGCAGCTGTTTCCAGATAATGCATAATCTCCCCTCTATCACTAAAAGACTAAATTTTACAAGGAGTTATTTAAACCACTATAGAAATAAATATCTTCCTCAATAGAAATCAGAGCACCACATTCAAACACCAGAAACATACTATGCACTGGATACATAGTTAAATCTTAGAAACTACTTGAGCTAGTGGCAGATAGAAACTCACTGGCATTTAACAGTTCGACAGAGTAGACAGACTTTCAAAGATGTCATACCCTTTCAAACAGACTTTCAAAAATAAAACATAAAAACACAAGAGACCTTCAAAGTTTCTCTTTTTTTTTTTTTTTTTTTTGGTACCAGCATCGAACTTAGGACCTGGTTACCAGGCAGGCATTTGTGTCACTGAACTATACAGTTGGCCCGAAGTTTCTCTTATTTAAAAGAGAAACCTAATTAAAAAATGCTAAGATCACATTTCAAGGGATCTTGACTATAACCACCAACTGCATCTAGGTGTATCAAAACCACCAAAATATTGCCTATGGTCTGTATTATGATACCAAGCAAAATATATATCATTGCAATTGATGTTCCTTAGAACAACAGCTCACTCCAAAATTCTACTGCAACTGCACTCTTGGGCAGGGCAGGATTTACCATGATGATACTGCTTATGTCATTTCCTTGCCACCAGAAAAAGCACAGTCTTCTCTTTTTACATTTTGCTCATATTCTGCTATGTTTGTGTTTGAATGCCCCCCACCAAGCCTCCTGCAGTCATGGAGGCCCTGCGTGGGTAGCCAGCATACAACATAAGGAAGGGAAGGAGACACTTTTGCCCTTTTTGCCCCTTTTTGCTCTTGTTGCTACAGCCACCAAGAACAGCTGCCCCTCAGCCAGGCCACCCTGCCTTGGAACCAGCCGAGTATGGACTGAAACCTCCAAAAACTAAGTTAAATAAACTTTTCCTTCCTTAATTTGAAGCACTAGGTATTTTGTCCCAGCAATGAGAGAAAAGTAACCAAGACATATTCTTCATGAACAATGTGTGTGTGTGTGTACCTCAGTTTCAATTAACTTTTCACTTGAATCATTTCAGCATTAAAAAGGTCAAATCGGGTTGGAGATTTAGCTAGCTATATATATATATATAAGTGCCTGCCTGGCAAGTGCGAGGTTGTGAGTTCAATACCCCAGTACCTAAATAAATAAATGATCTGCGCATGGGGGTGCAGGCCTGTAACCCAGCACTTGGGGGTCCGAGGCAGGAGGATCACTGCGAGTTTGAGACCAGCCTGGACTACAAAGAGCGCTCAAAGCCAACCTGAACTGCACAGTGAGACCCTGACTCAAGATAGCAAAAATAAATAAATAAATAAATAAATAGGCCAAACCTTTCACAAGATCTTTGTGAATCTGTGTACAGGCCAGTCTAAGAAACCAGCGTTAGGGGAAGAGAGAAAGGCCTTTCAAAAGCAAACACAGTATCAGCACTCAAGGCCTTTCTCCATGCAGGTGGTCAACGTTAGTTTGGACACCGCAGTACTCTCTGGCAAGAGCAGCTCTCTAATCAAGGGCTGGATGTTCTAACTCTGGCAGCAGGTGCTCCAGATGCTTTGCATGAACTTGGGAGAGGCACCTGCACTACGACCTTCAACCTGTCTCAAAAGTCACGTGGCCCAAGTGACTGCCATCAGCCTGTGCGCTTTATAAATGAGAAAGACGATGTTTCAGTCAGGTGCATTTTCAGGGAAACACTCTTTTAACACAGTGAAGGAAACCACACCCAGAGAGGTTTCAGGGGTGGGTGAGGGCTGAGGAACTACACTCAAACTCAGAAAGCTCAGAGTCCTGCTTGGCCAGGACCTGCAATAATGAAGACCACCATGGATTAATAAGCACATACTATGTACCAGTCAAACCAGTTTCACAATCTCATCTAATTCTCAGAACAAGTTCATTGCACAAAATTTTTATTATCTCCATCCCAGAGATGAGGAAATGGGCTGACTGGTAACAAACTGCGCTGATTTCCAAAGCAAATAGGCAGCCGGGCGTGGTAGCTCATGCCTGTGGATCCCAGCACTCGCGAGGCTGAGGTGGGAGGATCCTTGTGAGTTCGAGACCAGCCTGGGCTACAAAGCGAGCTCCAGGCCAGCCTGAACTGCATAGCGAGACCCCCGTCTCAAAAAAGACAAAAAAAAAAAAAAAAAGCAAATAGGCATCATTTGGCAAGAAACACAGAAATACATATGAACTACACACGAGAAGTCTCAAAATATCTGAATATGTATATACTGACTATCACAGAGCTAAACTGTATGTACATAAAATACTACTGCAAAGTTAAAACTTTAGCAGGATTGTAGGATCTTATTTCTGTCTTCATCGGGAAAGAATAAGTAGCCCTTGGAATGGTTGTGAAGATTAAATTAACTATATTAATAAGGGTAACCATTTCATCCTGCTGACATAAAAGTATATTAAAATGTCTGGAGTAATACAAAGGAATGTTAGAAATGTAACTTTGTTAGTGATCCTCAACCCTGCTCTCCACTGCTGCTTCCGCTGCTTAGCTCTCTTCCTTTCAGGAGGATCTAGAGAGGTGCCAGGCATCACTTAACTCTTCAGGTACACAACTTGGTACAGGTCTCACCTGGTGTTTTTTCTTCCCTACCTAATCAATACCACCTATTTTAGAGAGATACCTGTAGATTTAGAAAATGAGCACTAATCAAAAACCAGATGTCCAGAGTGAGCTGGGTCTGGTGCAGCCTACAAGGCTGATCCTGCCAAGATGCTTCAAAGCTTAGTTAAAAATGTCTGGGTCCCCATGAAGCCATACTATCCCCAAGTTTAACAGGAGACTTGTGTAGGAATAGGGCTGATGAGCTTCACTGTTTATAAAATCACAAGTGCTGATAAAAGAAGTAAATTCCTTAACAGGTTCAAGTCCTGCACCTGCTAATGGTCACCATCAACCAGCTCTCCTGGCTACACATGAGATGAAACATCAGTCTGCTATAAATTTGAGCAAGCTGTATTAGATGGGAATACAGAATATCACTGTCCACCTATATAAGAAGTATTTACTCTGTGGCATGAATAAATGTTATCTATGTGACGCACCTCCCCCCAAAGAGATACCTCAAATCTGTTAACACCGAAACCTGAAGGCACTGCTCGTTTAGCCTACTTGTTTATATGTATCAGACTCAGATCTAACCAGCTCCCAGAACAGTAACATTCACTTAACAAATGGCCACTCAAGATGGGGATTTTTGCTTCATTTAAAACAAACAACTAAAAAGTATTTAAAATGTTTAAGTTCAAAAGAAGGTATGGAGACTTCTACTTTCCTTACAGCTTCCTAAAACTCTGGAAGAATTTAGACTGCATTGGTCCAGAGTACTTTTGTAATTCTCAATTAATAACAAGTGGATAAATGAAAAGAAACTGTATTTTGTTCACCTCATGAATTTCTAAAACTGTAAGATTACAAAAGTACAAAATCCCAGCCAAGTTTTACTAAGATGTATAAAACTAGGAATTAGCCAAATCATGCTTTACAGCCCTGAAACCTCCTACTGCAATACTCAACTTTGTTTAATTAACTATTATACATTGAAGCATGCAAGCTTATTTTCACAATTAGTTGTAACAATAACTTTCTATAAAAATTCCTAAACTTTGTGAGAACTATACATAAAACACAAACTTCTCCATTCACAGCGACAGGGAGCAGGCCGAGGTTACTGCCAAGGCAGTCCTTCTTCAACTTGAATGTGCGTAAGTACTACTTGGGAATCTTGTTAAAATAAGATTCTGACTCAGCAAACAGTCTACTTCTTTGCTTTCTTCCAGTTTTTGATCAGCTCAGCCAGCACTTCCCACATAACTGATACATGCTCATACATTCTAACCACTATTCATTGACAAGTAGGTAATCAATAAGTTTTTTGCTAATAAGAGTAAACAAAAAAACAAGCATCATTTTTTAAAAGTAGTTTTAGTATTTTTTAGTATTATTTTGTTGCTTTAAATTATCCTAGCTTAGTGATCAGCTACTAACCTTTTAAATAGCAAGTCCTCTGCACTCATAAAACTTTTTAATAACTGCCAATTTAATTGAGCCAATCCAGCAAAGAATATTAAAATAAGGTTGGAAAAATGCTTTCAATGTCTTAATCATTTATTTACTGGTTATTGCTTGTGTGTGAGAACGTGTGTTTCTTTAGCTGATCTCAGAACTTCTTGCCAGGTAAGCAAGAGAAAAAGTATCTAAACAATGGCTGCCTTACTCAATCTACCTGGCTTATTCTGACAATGTAGATAAATGTAATTGTGATTCATATATGTAAATCAGCACTAATCTCTCCCCCAAATCTTTTTAAAAATTAACCTCAAAGGCAGCTCTTGGCATGTAACACACCTGGGGAATGAGACATTCCCATGGCCTGAAGTTCTTTGCCTCTAACCCGAAGGACACTCCATCATTCTTCCCTCTGTAAATTCACACACAGGGCCAGAAGAACCAGAGAAAACACCTGCCCTAGAAATGCTGCCAAACATTGGAGTAGAATGCAAAGACTGCAGAAAACATACCCCTTGATCCTCTTTAACCAGTTCTGTCTTGCTTACAGCTCACTGCCAGAACCAAAGGGTCAGTGCTCTGGAGGTCAACAGCATGACAGGGACAGCTTAGCGCTGAGGTCTGGCTGCTTTGGAACAGGAAGTGTGCGGGATGGGGCCACGTGGAGGAGTCTCCGAATGGAGAGCTAAGGAGTCTGCAATTGCATTTGCACAAAAGGCACAAGCTATGGTTTCTGAGTGGGAGAATAACAGGCCAAGTAGCAGGAAGGCACGAAACTGGAGAGAAGATATCACGAACTTCTCTAACTACGAGCACAGTTTTCTACACGTGGTTGAGTTTTGTTGTTTCAATATTCTTATTTTTAAAAAATGCTGCTGGGAAAATTGGTTATCTACATGCAGAAAAAATACTGAATCCATATCCATCTCTCTCACCAGTACTAAACTAAAATCAAAATGGATCAAAGAACTAAACGCTAAAACAGAAACACATAACCTGGTTGAAGATAAACTAAGCAAAACTCTTCAAAGATAGGTGTAGGCAAGGACTTCCTGAACAGAATTTTGGGTGCACAGGAAATAGTACCAAAAATCACCACACAGGATCATGTCAGATTAAAAAGATTCTGCACAACAAAAGAAAAAAACAGTAAGAGTAAAAAGACAATCTACAGGCTAGAAAACAAAACTGTCAGCTATTCTTCAAAGGACTAATATCTAGAATATATAAAGAATTCATAATAATTAAGCTCTTCAAATGAAAGACAAAAAATGAGCATGTAAAATGGATGGACATTCCACAGAAGTACAAATGGCCAGTAAATAAATGAAAAATATTTAACACTGCTGGTCATTAAAGAATTGCAAATTATTAAAGCAACACATATTATGTCTTACCTCTGAACGAATGGCCATTATCAAAAAATCAAATAATAAACACGATGTTGGAGCAGGGGGAGAGAAGGAACACTTCTACACTGTTGGTGTGAATGTAAAGCAGTACAACCACTATGGAAATCAGTATGGAAATTCCTCAAAAATCTAAAACCAAAAATCCCATTTGATTGAGCTATTCCTCTTCTAGGGATTAACTTCCCCAAAGAATTAAAGACAATATATTACACTGATACATACATACCCATGTTTATAGCACCACAATTCATAATAACTAAATCTTAGAAGTAGGCTACATATTCATCAACAGAGGAATGGATACGGTAATTATACACAACGGGGTACTACTCTGCTGTAAAGATAAGCTTGGATGATCTGTAGGACAATGGATACACCTTGAGAGTGTAATGTTAAATGAAATAAATCAGACACACAAGCTTAAATATCACATGGTTTCTCTTATATGACAAATTCAAATATAAAGAGCAAAATAAAAGATACGTATTAAGAACTAGGAAGACAAAGCTTTCTCAAAAGGAAACCAAGAGATGGAGGGAGCAGTAGATAAAAAAAGAAATTAAAATGTGTCATGTATGTTAACGCCACTAAGGAATATTAACATTATACACTGCAAACATGTACTAATAAAAAATTTAAAAAGAAAAAAATACAATTTTTATAAGATACATGAACTGACCACGTGAAAAGAGATAGTTTAATTTTGCAAATGAAAAACAGGCATTGGGGAAGCGGGCATGCATTGGGTGTTTAATACTAAAGCTGTCAGAATTTGAAGAGCCTGACCTGTTCTTTAGCTATAGAAACTGTGCTGCGATAAAGAAGTCACTGTCTATCTCTCAGTTACTTATATCAAAGGTTTTGTTTTTATCATACTTAGTCTCTGGTCCATAAATCTCTATACCTTTTTATCTAAACAGACCACACTCCTTACAATAGAACTCCTTAGCTAGAACCACAAATCTCATTCTATGGTTTCTTCTACAATTCTTGGGATCCTGTGGAAACATTCGAAACCAGCAAAAATGCACAACTCCCACAAAAATTACAGCACTTTCAGGCACGGATGCTAAAGAATAAATTCATACCGGAGGCCATATAGGACTTTTTTTTGCCAATACTGAGTGATAAGTGCTAGGAAAGATTATACCCATAAGAGTAAAAAAGGCAGCCCTGTAAGATACACAAAATTAAATCAGCAGACAGAATATGTATGTTATCAAAATACATAACAATTAGAACTACAAACACAGGGCTGGGGATTTAGCTTAGCAGGCATAAGTGCCTGCCCTGCAAGCAGGCAGTCGTGGGTTCGATCCCTGGTACCGATTAAAAAAAAAAAAAAAAAAAGGAACTACAATCACTAAACAAAGTACAAAGCCAGGGGTGGGAAATAGAGAAAAGGTTTTACCATAATTTTCATAAAGTTATTTAAAATGCCTGAAGTTAGTAACCTACCATGTAGTACTTGAAAATTAATTTGTCCTTTCTCAGTTCCTCAACATGCGTGGTTTTCTGTTACAGAAATATCAACACTAAACTTAAGCAACTACAAACCACAATATTGAAAAATAAGGTTACTGCTTAATGCCCTAGAAATGGTCACTTAAAAGACTTTAAAAACTAAGATACAATGTGAAGCCCACCACTTTCTTAAAGAGATTTAAGAAAAACACAAAATAGAATATTACAGGCACACACTGAAATTTTTTAAAAATTTAAATGTTCCTTGTCCAGAAGAGGACAGTTACGACATTTCCTGTGTATAAGCTCCACCCAGCTGGGTGAGCAGTTTACAAGTATCCTAGACCTTCTTAGAGTAACAGCCTTTTGTTAAGAGTGGGCCTGGGAGTGCATTCCTCCATTCTCTCAATATTTTCTCCTTGTTTTGCATTTTTCTGAGACTGCAAGGTGTAGGCTGGGTAGAGACTAGAGGTGGATATTCTAATCAAGACTCACCCTTGGGTGCTTTCCCCTTGGCAGAATGACACAATGACATAAGGAGTCGGACATGTGTGGAGGGACACATCCTGAGGTGTCAGACCACACAACCTTGGGGTTCCTAACACAGACCTAGAAAATGGACATTCATCTATTTACAAGCTTCCCCCCTCATCTGAGTTTTCAGAGAGCAAATTCCACCTTCAAAAAGTCAAGAAGAATGAACCAAGGACTCAGAACCATGCCCTAGAGCAAGTAAGAGTTTTCTCCTAGCTAACTGACCACAGAATGCAGCAGTCTAGCAAATGTTTAAAATCACATCCGGTCCTGCCTCTTGTTTTCCAAAAAAGTGTCATTACTGTCAACGATTTCACAAGACAAATAAACCAATGAATGAAATATGTCCTCTCTCCCTTCCCAATGAAAACATTCTAGGAGGGAGCCGCTTCCTTCCTTCCTCCTCCTCACAGGAACCACATCTGTGGCACTGGGAAGTTAAAGTAAGAAACACGCACAGTCTTTAAACACTATTCTTTAGGGTCCTAGAACCATACCAGACCCATTGCTGATTCCTGGGGTTTCCAAATGGAAGGAATTCTGTTTCCAGGGTTTTTTCGTGTATAAGACACACTGGCCAGGGCCTGGTTGGGCAGTGACAAGACAGCCAAGGGCTGCAGGCAGAAAAAGAGTTCACTGCTTACGCTGAAGATTCTGCTCTTCTTAAAAATTATGTTCAAAAAATGCGGGGCACTTTTAATAATTTAAACTTGATAGGGACTCCAGAAACCTGTAAGTGATTCAACTAATCCAACCCACAATACTGGAATGACAATAACATGTATTATAAACTACATAGCCAACTAAATTGACGGGAAGGTTCTCCCCAACACAATACAGTAAAAGAGTTAAAATTAACCTTTAGAATCAAAACTGTAATTACAGGAGGCTTAGGAACAAAAAGACCACTCCCTCCGCCTTTTTGCCATTGTTCCACGGGACTGGGTCTGCAGCAGTACACTTTACACCTTGAAGGCTTTCCCGAGGTAAGAGGCCCGTAGGGGCTGCGAGTCAGAGGCGACCCGGAACCAAATAGTATAGCACAGTAATCCATTTATTAGCACTGATCTCCTGAGATGCAAAAAGCTTCCTTGTAAAAGAGAGGGGTTAAAATTGTGCCTGCAGTAGACAGCAGATACCTGATAACCAGGAGCCAAAAGGGTACTTAACGGAGGAGAGGAAGTTCAAACGGTGGCTATTCTAAAGTAGTGTGAGCAACTGCCTCCTAAAAGCAGTGAATGGGGTGCTCACAGCCAACCAGACGCTTTGGGGCCGGGCCCTAAGGCTGCCGGTCTTCGTTAGCGTCACATACCATATGACAGAAATACTGTAAAGCCTCAGAAGCCCCAGGCCCGGCCTAAGGGAGGGGGCTTACCTTGGAGCTGCTTGAATCTCCCCTCCAGCTGGTTGTAGTTATAAGGCACCTGCCCGGAGTACGCCGGGGACAGTGGCCCGGAGATGCTAGACGTCCTCTGCAATTCCATTATGCCTGGTGTAACGCCCTGGCGGGCTGCACACTGGAAATCCCACTCCGGTCCCCTCCTACCCCCATCCAACACGCAGCAGCTCCCGTGCACCTTGGCTCTCCGCCCCAGAGGAAAGTACTGGACCCTGCGTTCGGGTCAGAAATGGGCACAAGGTGACCTGATAGAAGCTGGCTGCAGAGTCCACCTTAGCCTGGCGAGGAGTCACCGCTCGGGCATCTAATTCCTTGTATCTCCTCCTTCCTTCTAAGGCTGTTTAGAAACTTGAAATAAATTATCAGCGGGAGAGAGAAGAGGAGGAAGCACAAGTCCTACTGCAAAATGTTTTAAATATGGCCAAATCTGAGTCTCCCTGGGCCGCCGCTTCAGGCAGGAGCTCGCAGGAGCAAGGCGCACACCTCCTCCCGGCAGCCGCGGGTTTGTAATTTAATCAGGAGCCACTCTCCGGGTTCGGGGCGGTGATGTCACCTGATTAGCATAACAGCATTGTGGAGGAAACGCAGGCCGTACCACGAGGAGGGGCGCGGGGGAGGCCGCCGGCCAGGCCCCGCCGTGCGGGCCGCCGGGCCCAGATGCGCGGCACGGTGAGTGCGCTGCTGCCTTCCCAAACAAAGCTGCTGGAAGCCAGCCTTTGGTGGAGAGCCTCCCGTAACGGAAGAGTCTCCGATTACTGCCGCCTGAAAAGCAGCGCCCGTCCGCCCGCCGAGAGGGCGCTGCAGCCCCCGGGTCTGCCGCCCCTGCCGCCCCGCGGAGCCCGCGCGGAGATGACGCGGGCGCGCACCTGGGCGCAGCGGCCGGGCGCGGGCTGCGACCACGCGGCACACCGGAAAAGTGAAACGCGGCGGCGGGGCCGGGCGGAGGAGGCGTGCGCTCGGCCCACCAGACTCTTCCCCGCTCGCTTCCCGGCGGCCGGGCTGCCTCCGGGAGGTTAAGCCCGAGATGGTCGGAGATAACCCAGGCCCTAGCAGTCACTACGCGGGGGAGATTTACGGGAGCTCAGAGTTGCAAGGCATTGTGGGAGAGAGGTACACAGGTAAACACCGCTAGGATCTCTGACCCGAGGACTTCGAGATCCTGGGAGGAGATAACAAGAAATTACCCCTGGAGCCTACCGATTTAAATGGAACCTCCAAACTCTGGGTTTCCAGCATTTTAAAACTGTCCTCCTCAGCTCCTTCATCCATCTGAACCAAAAATAACATGATCAAAATGTTTCCTTGAGGAACAAATGATTGTAGAGTGTCTCCTTCCTTTTTCCTCACTCATGAAAGCTGACAGAAAACAACCACGAATCTGTGGCGTCCATTTGAGGCCTGGAGCAATACTCACCAGGGAAGGTAATTTCATTCCATAAGGATTCCAACCTTCACTGCAGAGAGAGCCCCAACCCCTAGGTTCCTTTTAGTATGTCGGGGCTTGTAATGCAAAGTGCTATGTCCTGTCCAAGCCTAGAGCTGAACTAAGAGACTAAGTAACTAACTGATGGATTCTGAACAACACTTACCAGTCCTAACAGGGTTTTTATTACATCAACAGGGTAAACTTTGTCAGTTTCTCATCGTCCAAGATGAACATACTTAAAACCTTGTTCTTGAAATGCACAGTGCTGATGGGACACTAGGCAGGAAGGTGGAAAACCTGGCCTTTGAAGCATTTGACTAGGATTCCCAAGAGCAAAGTTTGTTTCTTCCTTTTCTTCTCTCCCACTTCCTCTCCTCTCCTCCCTCTTAACATAGGGTCGGCCTGTGTAGTCCAGAACGGAATCAGACTTGTGGTTACATTCCTGCGCCAGCCTCCCAAGTGCTGGTATTACAGGCAAGGGCCACTACATCTGGCTTTAAGGCCTAACTTTTTAATCTTAAATTTCTAAGCCTCTTTATCATCCCATAACCAGAAGAAACCCTGGATTCTTTTTAAACCTCAGCTGTCAGGTTGAGTAATAACTAATGTCCAACCATACAATAAGTGAAAATGCCCTAAAATTTTTCAAAATCTTTGAAAGTAGGAGTCTTATTTTTCCAAAGCATACTTCTTATACCCACCCCAATCCTGTCAAGACTACAGAGATATAGGGCTGGGGATTTAGCCCAGCAGCATAAGTACCTGCCTGGCAAGCACGAGGTCGAGAGTTCGATCCCCAGTACCGCCAAAAAAAAAACCAAAAACCAAAAAACAAAAAAAACTACAGAGATGTAGAATGGGGAACTGTTTCACTGAAAATCTTTTTTAACAGGCCCTGCTTCACTATTAAATATAGTGGTAAAGTGACCAGTCTCTTACATGTCCAGCTATGGCACAAAAATGAGATTATAAAATGCTTTGCCAATTTATAACATTTTACTTTTAATGTTTAACCCACATAGCAAATACATTATGAGTCACCACTCAGTCCTGCCCCTCAGTCTTCTCTAGTATGGGAAAGTGCAGGAAGATTTCCAATTAGCCAGATTATATACAGTGTGACAGCAGAGGCTGCAACTAGCATAGGCACTTGATCCTAAAAAGCTGAAATTGCATAAATGAGGCGGAGTAAACACAGGTAAGTAGCAGGAAGAAAGGTTATCAGGCTGAGGAAAGGTCTGACATCGTTAGAAATGGGAATCCATGTAGCATGATGGGGCCAGGAAGAATGGCTCAGGTGACCACCAACTGAGCAGTAAGGAGGGGATGAAGGAAGCCAGAGGCATCCATTCCTTACGTCCTCAATGTTTATTAGGTTGTATTCACAGGATGTAACTGATTTCTGCTGCTTTGTACCACCTCAAGGGACTGTCCTGTGCCATTCAATGTGACAGTGATGCACATTCCACCCAGCAGCCAGACATGCGAATTACAGTCCCATCGTGAACATGTTTAAGGTGTTCACAGCACACTACTGAGAACTTCGGAGGAGTCAGAGATGACAGGGAGTGTCGTTAGCCAAAAGTGATGGGAGAAATTACATGCGAACAGTCAAACAGCAAAAGTATGAGAAGATTTCAGAGGACGAGAAAGTCCCATGTGCCTATTAAAGGCAGGCGGGAAGAACTTCAAGACATTTTTGGCTTGGCCTTAAAACACAGGTAGACACTAGCCAACAGGCTGGTGGGAGAAAAAAGCCTCCTCACCTGACAGACTACTTGAGGCAGAGACAGGCAAATGCTTCCGTTTGGCTGAAGCATAAGGGATGGCCAGGCTGGGAGGGAAGTGACCAGAAGGTGAGAACTGAGCCCGGCTGGGAACTGCTGAAGGCTTTTGAACTAGAGGAAGCCAGAGTCTAGTCTGGGCTGCATTAGGGGTGATTCATTGAGTAGAAAAAAAACAGCCTGAAGGCAAAGAGGTCAGTTAGGTAGTTATGGCACTTGTAACTGGTCAAAGGATCAATCAAGGTGGGCACACAGAATGAAAAGGAATGGGCTGAGGATGCTCGACTTCATCCATAGGAATCTGACAGCCAGGGGTATGTGGGAAGTTCAAAGGAGAAGCTCAAAAAACACTCTGCTTTACAGCCAGCTGGGGAAGTGGGGAGGTGGAGGGAAGCATTCAGTATTTCATTCTAGACAGGCTGAATCTGAGTCACCTGCAGCAACACAAGGTGACACATCTGGAGCAGTCAGGGGGAACTGGAGCTCAGAGGACATGTGCATAGAGGAGGGGCCTGGGAGACAGAGGGCTAAACGTAGAAAGAGGAGCAATGCAGGAGCTGAGCAGAGCCCTGGAAAAGACCTGAGTTTAGGAGGAAGAAGAAAAACCAGCAGAGACCCCAACAGAGTGACAGAATGGAAACTCAATAGAAAAGAGAGGCAGAGAGGGGAGATGGCATCACATGCTTCAAAAAAGACAAAAAATCAGAGCAAAAGCCAGCCAGTGTGCAGATTGGGAGGTCAAACAGTTACTAAAATCAAGCCAGGCTCCAGGAAAGAGACACTAAGGGAAAAGGAAAACAGGTGATGAGTAATAGTGAGTGAAAAAGTTACAGGACAAACGGGGTGTGCACCAGGCCTGGGGCACTGCCCGAAGGAGTGGGCCCGCTGGCACACATGTCAGTTCTGAGCTGGGCAGGGAGGGAAGGGCCATGGGACAGTGAGTGACTGAGGGGTGCGGCTGGGGCGGGAGCCTTGCAACGGACCCAGAGTACGCCTCTTCCACCAGCAGGGAGAGGAGAAGGCCCCGCGGGAGGGAGAGCAAGTGTGAGGGAGCTAACTCTGCTGGCTGGCTTTCTTTCTTTCTTTGACGCCACCTTTTTACTGGTACATTTTAGATCTACACAATGTTTACACTCATCACGGGCAGTTCGTACCTGTACATGATAGATCTTGCTTCTTTTTTCCCCATTCCTCTCCCCTCCTTTCAACCTTTTCCCCCTCCTTATTTATAAAAGTTTTGTTTCCATTTTTTCCTTCTATATCTTTTTTCTTGTCCCTTTCTTCCTTTCCCCTCTCCCTTCCTTTGTTCCCCTTCTCACTGGAACATTTTCTTCCCACTTCCCAATATCTGCTATACATTTTGGTTCATAATTTATATTTTCAGTTTCTCACACCAATGAAACAATGCCATATTTATACCTATGTGTCCCATTTCTTTCACTTAAAGAGTGTGGTCTCAAGATGGATCCAGTTAGCTAGAAATGCCTCAAGCTTATCTGACAGGCTTAATTCTATCTTAATAAATTAAGAGGTCAGGGATCCTCTCACAGTTTTTTTGAATAGTGACATTGGAAGAAGAAACCTATACAGAAATATGTTACAGGAATGGAAATATTAAAGAAAGGGAAGAGACAATTTTTAGAATGGTTAAGTCAATCAAACATTTCTTCTTCTTCTTTTTTTTTTTTTTTTTTTTTTTTTTGGTATCAGGGATCTAACTCACGACCTCAAGCTTACTAGGCAGGTGCAATCAAACATTTCTGCAGAAGTAGGTCCTGCTAATGTCCTCAATTTAATCTCAAAAACTTTTTCCCTTACCCAGGCAAGCAACTGTCAATAACTGATTGTTTCCAAGTGCTGGAGAGGCTGTGGGGAAAAAGGAACTCTCTTACACTGTTGGTGGGAGTGTAGACTGGTACAATCTTTGTGGAGGTCAGTCTGGAGATTTCTCAAAAAGCTGGGATTGGAAGTCCCATTTGTTCCAGCTATTCCACTTCTAGGCATATTCCCAGAAGAACTGAAAGCATCACACCACAGTGATATATGCGCACCTATGTTTATAGAAGCACAATTTGTAATCACCAGATCTTGGAAACAACCCAAGTGTCCATCAACTGAGGAATGGATAAAAAAAGCTGTGGTATTTCTATACAATGGAGTGCTACTCAGCTATAAAGAAGAATCACACTGAGGTATTTATCAACAAATGGGCGCAGCTTGAAACCATACTCATAAGTGAACTAAATCAAACTCGCACCTGTGAACACCAAATAGTTTCCCTAGTGTAGGAAATGATTCAAATATATAAAAGTATGTGGTAACCATGATTCCCCATTATGTGGCCTTGAAGTCTTATAAAGTTTTCATTCATTAATTAGAATGGCTTTATTTTGGGCTATCTGATATTATGGCCTGTGATGCAATGAACAGCTATTTTGAAGAAAACAAGACATCATAATAGCTAGTGCTGATTTAATACCATCTTGTTTTGAAGCCGCACCAAACTATGGCTCTTCTGTCTCTATTGATTTTATCATGTTGTATCTTGCTGGATTTTATCGTATGTGGTAGTATAAACAAAAATTGTTATAGGCAAAGAGACAATATAGAAACCATTGTTCATTTTTCTGTTAGCTGGTTCTAAATACTCCACAATGCTTTCATCCACTTGAATGGTGTTACACTGTCTTGATATGTTTGATGTTATAGCATATGAAGTTATATTCAGATATTTCAAGGAAAAAGACACTATGATAACTACTATTAAGTTGGGTTATTTGGTGGTGAAGCACTAGGTTGCTGAAAGTGTCATGCTTTAACCTGTATTGTTATGTTGTTATGCCCCCTTTTATCTCAACCTCTCCCTTATTCCTTAAAAAATTATTTAATTTTTTAAATTTCTTTTTTTGAACTAAGGGGAAAAAAACCAAAAAAACTAGAAGGATATATTACAGTAACTTTTTTGATTTCCTATTACCTTGAAGTCCTGTAATACCCCTGTTATCTTGTTTTGACTGATTAGACTCTATTCTGCTCTGTATGAAAGTACCAAGTATCAGAGTATAGGCAACTACTTTGAAGGCAATAAGATTCACTATGATGCCCATTCTGGTTTGACTATTATCCTTTTTTGAGGTTCTGTAATGTTTACAATGGTCTTATTGGTCTTGTTCTCTACTGTTTTGTTCAACTTTATAATACCTAATGAGATAGACAATTCTTCTTAAGGAAGTAAGAGGCATTATGGTAACCATTGTTGATAACCTTGTACTCTGTTTTTACATCATGTGCTATGTCTATCCTTGGTTTTGACTGACAGCTTTGTTTTATCATGCTTGATTTTATTCTCTTAAAAAAAAAGTAGTAAGATCTAAGGGAGCAATAAAGCCCAAAATGTGTAAATTTTGTTGTAATAAAGAGAGGGAAAAAAAAGTGCCCTAAAGGATACAACAGCAAGAGTGTTTAGGTGTGTTAAATAGAAGACCATATTAATATTTTTATATGGATTACTGAACACAACTATTTGCAGTCTCACTGTTTGAATGTTCACTTTGTATGTTTTGATCCTATGACCTGAAACACTGTTTTTAAGATGATAGCGTGTAACCTATTAACTGGTGATAGCTTACTGTTTTTTTTTTTTTTTTGTAGTTCTGAATTACTTGTACCCTTACACTGTTTTGTTTTGTTCTGCTTTTTTTCTCTTTTTCCTTTTAAATAAAAAAAAAAAAAGATAACTGGTTGTTTCTCTCTTTGAACTGCATCAAGATTCCAGGGTGTGAAAGGCAGCCACAACTAACTGGCACAGCAGTTATAGGAGCAGAGGAATAGAAGCCAAAGTATCCTCCATATTTGTGATGCCAGAAAGGTAAAACCAAGTCTCGGTGGCAGCCTGCACAGAACAAAATTACAAATCCTATAGGATGGTAAAAGGACCCAAGTCCAGTGTCAGGTGACTTGCAAGGGCCACCCAGAAGACATACACTCTTGAGCATGTGTATCTAACTGTCCCTGGGATGAACAATCTTTGTCTACCAATTGAAGTGGGAACCAGGCACAGTGGGCACAGTGGTATGCTTCTGTAATCCCAGCATTCTGACAGGACAAGGCAGGAAGACCGTAAGTTTGAATCTATCCTGGGCAACTTAAAGACTTAGCAAGATCTCGTCAAAAAAATAAAAAAGTAAAGTGATGGGCTCAACCCCCAGTATTAATAAACAGGTTGGATTCTATAACCACAGCAACTGCTCTGGTCTGAAATGTATTTATTAGTGGGTGCCCCCTGTTTGGATCTCAGTTTTAACTGCAGTCCAGTTATCATCCACATAAACTGAATGGCCATAAAAACCGTAACACATCACACATGCTTTCACATACGTTTTCTCAAGTGACTAACCCTATGACTTAGTCTCCATTCTGCAAGCAGGAAAACAGGGTCAGAGAGAACTGAGAGTCAATGCTTTCCTTGACTAGGTCTGTGCAGCCGGTGAGTCGCACAGCCCAGACAGACCCCAGGGTAACCAAGTCCACGCTCCCTCCACCTCTCCTACACCTCTTAAGTGCTTACAGTGTATCTATTTTACCAAGTAAGGATTTCTAAGCTTTTAGAAAAACTATAAAACTAACTGATAACAAGATAAAACCCATATAAGCCTATAAATCAAGCTAGGGTTACATACATTCTCTGCTAATTTATATAAAACTTGCTACTTTGAGAGTTCTGCTATTGGGAATAGGTTTTGTTTTGTCCTGCTTGGTTTTATCTTCGCATACATAATACGCCATACCCTAAGATTCCGGGATGTGAGTGGGAACATTAAGGGAGTGAGGAAAAACCTGTTTGTTCTAAGAGCCTGTACATAGTGTTGGTGGGGGAGAGGGAAGGCCTAGGGAGAGATGAATGCTTTTACTGCATTACAGCAAGATTGAAAGGATAAACTTTAGATGTTCATTTCCTGAGCATACAAACATTGGCCAGAATGAAAATATCCAGGAAAAGATGGTCAAAATGCTAAGAAAGGATGAGATTTGTATACAATGGAATCCAGAACTTGCAAAACTAAATCCAAGGCTTGGGAAGAAGCAGTAGGAACAGAGAGAGAGAGAGAGAAAAAAGAAAAAGAAACAAAAACCCCAGGGTTTCACACATAAACTGTTTTGCTGAACTCTCTCCTGCCTCCACTGCATTTTCCAGACCTGCTTTTTATTCCTTCCCACTGTCAAATCACTTGACAGTAGGATGATCACAGGCAATTTCTACTGAGTGTTTTCATATAGGAAACAAAAATACTACTAAAATAATCCTCTTCCTTTAGCATGGCTGCACAGAAGCAGATCCCAATCACGCCGCGGCACTTCTGCAAGCCGCAGGAATGAGTCTGCGTTATCTTTCTGTCTCATCTCACTGCTTCTCTTACCTCTCGGCCCTACCTCTCCCTTTTCTAGCAGCCTCCTGCCCGCCTCTTCCATCCTTAAATATTTAGCTGTTATTGTTGTTCTTTTCTTTCCATTGACTAATGCCTGCAAAGCCTCTTGCCTTCTATCTAGCTGCCTTTCTCTTATTTTCTCTTCAAAGTCTGCCTCAGTGAGTATCTTCTATTAAAAGTCAATCTTATCTTCAATGGAAATTTCCTCACTTACCACAAAATTCAACTAACCAACCAAGCATATCACCATGCAATACAGCCCCAAACAGAAAACAAAAAGAATTACAGGCTCCTTCCCTGCCTGTTATGCTTTGTATCTAGATGTCCCCCAAAGCCTCACGAGCTCAGAGGTGGGAGATGACTGGATCACGGGGGAAGGATATTCATCAGTGGGCCAGCCGTGTTGAGAGGTGAAACCTAGTCAGAGACCGTGGGGCACCGAGGGTGTCTCTCTCTTCTCTTGCCTTGACTCTCCCTCCTTCATAACCTCCATGCCAAGATTAAGCCTTCCCTCTGTCGTGCCTTGAAGTCAGCTGACTACAGATTCAAACTTATACAAACTGAGCCAAAGTAAACCTTTTCTCCTTTACTGTGTAGGTGCCCCACACTGTGTCTCAGCAATAAGCAAGTTAACTAAGACACTGCCAAAAGCACACTTTTTAAAGGGCTCATTAGCACCAAACATTTGACTGTGCTAGCCACCCCTCAGAAGAGTGTGGTACCTGATACTCAAGGCCGGCCGCCGGGGAGTGGAAGCAATAGCACTTCCATCCCCCAGGTAAAACACATCACTCCTCGAAGACTAAGGGAAAGACCACTCCCTACTTAAACCCTAGAGTACCACTCATGTGAGCTTTTATATCAGGGTTTGGACACGCAGTTAGGAGGCGTATGTGGTTAAAAGCAGACTTGGGACATAAGAAGCTGCCCGGCCACTTTGTAGTTTTTTACTTTCTGTGCCACACAAATTGGCACCATGACGGATAAATACCTATTAAGATCCCAGCAAAATCCTAAAAGCCATGATTATCAATCTTCAAAGTCCTCACAAGGCTAATTTCGAAAATAGCTCCAATTCAACCTTTGGCCATCAGTTAGATGATGTTGCGAACTTCATGTGGAAATACTGACCGTGGGCTAGGGCCCGTTAGTTATCTGAATGAGGATATTTCTAAGCGGCAGGACTGCTACTTTGTCTGACAAGTACTCACACATCCCATTCCCTTCTGTGTAACTCACTCCACTCTGTACAGGAAAAAATATACTCCAAATCCTACTTCCTTGCTGGAAACTGTAGCGCTTCAGGGGTAGCACCATGAAACAAGCTATAAAAGGCCCACACTTTTACAAAGGCAATGTTTTTCTGAGGTAAGTATATGAGATTTGACACTCCAAGGTCTTAGGAGGAAAAAAAGACAAGAAAAATGAAAGGGAAAGCTAAAGGTATATTTCCATTCATAGCAAATACTAGCTCTCTTCCTTGGAGGATACAGATGGTTCTTTTCCTCTGCATTACTCCTTATACACACATACACACAATCATCTAGTTACACAGCCAAATCTAAATGCAACGACAAAACGAATTTCCATTCATATCCTCTTCCTGTTTCTGGTCTAACTGGTCATATCAGCACTGAATATAAAGCACCTGATATCACTGCTAGGAAAAACAGTAAGCTGTTTTCATAATAAGCACCCAAGTCCTTGGAAAGGAATGCAGTTACCTAAATCTCTTGCCTTACCCTTGCTTTTGAATCCTATCAAGTCTGTTATCTGGCCAGACAAAGCTTCCCTATATGGGCAAAAGAACTCCCCCGTGTAGGGCTCCACCTTTGGCAAACAGGTGTTGCTATGCCTATGAACACAACACCAGTCAACGCCAGGACTGGGCTCTTCCACTTCAGGGAAAGTGGCCTAAAGGAAAGGAGCATCTGAGGAATGCACCTGGGGCCAGGCCTTCGCCTGCCTGTCATTTTGGATGTGCTTAGTACTTACAACACTGTGTGTGTGTGTGTGTGTGTGTGTGTGTGTGTGTGTGTGTGTGTGTGCGTGCGTGCAGGAGGGATACACACAGGTGCTCAGAGGCACAGAGCTTTAAAAGAATCTGGAGAGGTACAAGGAAGGCACAGTCGCCTGGGAAAGGAGAAATCAAACCTGTTCTTTGTGAAAAGAAGCTTTTGGACTATGACCTCAGAAATTCACACCCTAGTTTATCTTTTACAGGAGCTTTAACAGAAAAGGTGAAAAGAGCAAGCTGAGCAAGCACCCTGAGAGAGAAAGAGAAAGAAGTGGAGGATGCAGACCTCACCCTCACACAGGAGGGCACTGCCTCACCTGCAGAGAGCCCATCCAGGGAGTGCTTCCTCCTGTCCACAAACAAAGGTCACAGGAGGGACCCACAGGTGTAAGAAGTGTGTTCTTCCCCACAGGCGCTTTCGGCCTGGTTAAGGAAATGGGAAACATGGAGGGGCACACACAGGGATGTATGCAGCTCATAACCAATGACAATAATGATGCTAAATGACACAGTAAGTACCATGTGAAATGCATCAACAACTATACATCTCCTCCTAACTGTTAAACATCACAGCAGAGTGGTGCTTCTTCTACACACATGCTCTCTGTTCCTATATCCTCTTATCTGTGCAATTCTTACAGTGCTTCCAATCGAATCTCTGCCAACACTAAATTTATTAATTGGGGGTTGGAGGTGTTATTACTGCTCTTTGAAAAACAGACCAAGTTGCAGGAGTACAGAACATGTGCAGCCTTGGCATGTGAACATGTGAAATAGTTTAAGGGTGCAGTCATTTCTTCCTGCTCAGCACCTGAGCTTCTGCTGATTTCTCAATGAGATAAGCACAGCCTCCTTCCCACAGGACTTTGTTAGGCAGGCACTGAGCACAGGCCTTGAATAATTCATGGATGGCCCAGTCACTCAGGAGCACCAAGGCCGGCCAGCTGCCTATTACATGGGAGCCAAACTCCAGTTACTGTAAAAGAATTACATACTATCAGACCTCTGAGACTGTCTTTGTGGAAACATCATGAGACCTTCTTTAAAGAAATACTACATAAATTCTTCTTTCTTGTTTTTCTCTCCCACTTTAAGTCAAATAACTTCCTGTTGGATCAAAGTGCTAGTAAGTTAGTTAACTCTAAGGAGGTGGGTCCCCAAGTACACAAATGGAGTGGGGGAGGCGGAGTGATGTTTGCAAACAAAAGCCATGATCAGGTATGTCATGCCCCATGCTCAGGATGCTGGGATGACACAGGGAAAGCACCAAACACTGTGCCTGACCCAAGACAGATGTTCCATAAATGTCAGCTGTCATCTGCTCCTTCTGCCTGTCCCTTTGCTTCTGCTAAAGTAAATGCAGCGCCACCCTGTCTTGCGTTTTACATGCTTCTGTCTTTCATGCTCCCTCTACTTCAGTCTACAACTGTCCATCCTTCCCGCCCAGCTCAAAATCTTTCGTCCTCCAGGAGGGAAACGCAGATCACCTGAGCTAGTAAAATGGCTCTTGCTCAGAAACCCTATACCAGTACTGTCAGGCTCCCTCACCTGGCACCTATTTTACATTCTTAAAAGTACTGCTTATCTCTTCTTGAATACCAAGTCTTATCTACTTAATTAAAATAATGGAAATGCACCAGTTACAGACTCAAGGAAAGTAAAATGTGGACTGTGATCCTGAGCTTTTAGCACTGTGACCATGAGCTGTCCCTTGGCTCACCAGATGACCTGCTTCAAAGACCATGGGATCTCAAAGAGAAACTGTCTCTTCCAGTCCTCTGGATATAATGCTCTTGGGAATATATCATAAGGTATTTTAAGGCAAATGCGGGTCTTTCATAACCCTTGCCCCACATCATCTAGCCTTGTAATAAAGAAGCAGTTGTTCAAAAAGATGTAAGCAGACCACAAGCCTGAATGAACAGTGAAGAAAGCGAAGGTTTTGTGGGGGAGTCGGCCTGTAGAGTTTACTACTGAGATGTCCCTGGAAGTCCTGCTTCAGGAGTGAGGTTTGGACGGTGACTGGGTCAGCAGGCCTGTGCTCACCAGCGGGCAAAGGGCCTGGGGGGAAGACGCAGGCAGGAGGCCTTGACCTAAAAGAGTATGCTATCGTCCCTGGCTCCTCATCTCTCACAGTGCTTTCTGAACTTCATGATGAGAGGAGCATTCCTCTACTAGGTCCTTCACCATGCTGTTTATGCCTCTGAGCCCTCCAGCAGGGACTGAACCCCACTAACTGAGCCACAGTGAACCCCTCCCCGCCTTTAAGTTGCACATGCTGGGTGTTTTGCCCCAGGATAGAAATCTCACTGAACTGGGGAGCCTCTTTTATTTTACATAACACCCCTAGTCGATAACCCCTCATGTTTAAGAAATGATAGAACTCAAAGTGGATGTGGTGGGTGTAATCCCTGCACCTGGGAGTCTGAGGCAGGAAGACTGCTGTGAGTTTAAGGCCAGCATGAACTACATTAAATAGGGAAGCCCTGTCTCCAAAAATATAAATGAACAAAAGTTAAGTTTCAAAACTTACCTATGCTGACCATCTCATTTACAGATAAGGAAAATGAGGAATGGAGTGCTCAGAGACACAAAGGAACTTAGGGGTATACCAAAGATTAGAAAGGAGGACTTCTAAACTCCTCCTTCCTCTTTCAAATTCTACAGTAAACTTGGCAGCCTACATACAGGGAGCCAAGAACAAAGGAAACGGCATATATTCCTTATCGACCTCTGTGAATTAGGCCCCGTTCTGAAAATCCCAGAAAGCTCACTCTCATCCTTCTCCCACATATCACCCAAGCATCTAACGTGGTGGAGCCGACAGGACTTGGACTACTGGCAGATGATCTGCACCATTCTTCCTCTGATGCCCGCCTTGTATCAGCTCAGAGAGCGGGAGTCCTGGGAGCTCCTGTCATCCTCCTGGCCTAACACAAAACTAAATGCACAGACATCCCCAAAAGACTTTGTTGCTCAAAGACCCCTTTCTCTCAAGCTGTCTACACTGATCACTTCTTTATTATTCAATTCAATTTGTTTTTTTAGACACAGTCTCACTTTGTTGCCCAGACTGGACTTGAACTTGCAGTCTGTCTTAACCTCCAAAGTAGCGGGGATTATAAGTACATGACACCACATTTGGCTTTCCTTTATTATTCTGTGATACTCTGAGGGAACTGCCTCTGCAAAAACATTTTTAAAAATTACTTTACAAATGAATACATTCACTGCAACCAGAATTTTAATGACAGGTGAGCAGTGAAATGAGAGAGTATCCCTGCCACGTATGAACATCTATGGTCACCTCCAGTGTATTTCCATACTCAAGTGTTGCATATTTACATAATTTAGGTATGCACGCACAAAGGGAACAGTGCTTGATTACACAGGATTACTCTGGCAGATGTCAGACAAGTTGTCCTTACTCTGAAGGCTTTGTGATGCCTCATCCTTCTCCCCAGAAAAATACAATTTGGGATCACCTTTTCTCTACTATACCTTATATAACACTTTAACATCTCCAAGAAAGGATATAGAGAAACTGGGACTCGTGGGAATGTAAGTGGTACAGCTAAGCAGACAGTATAAAGATTCTTCAAAAAATGAAAAATATAGACACTATGTGATTCAATAATCCCACTACAGGGTAATTTGGATCTCAAAGTTACATTTGAATACTCTTGTTCCTTGTAGCATTATTTTCAGTAGCTAAGAGGTAGAAGAATCTCAATATCCACCAATGAGTGGATAAGAAAAATGTGATATATAAACACAATACAGCATCATTCAGCCTGCAAAAAAGAAGGAAATCCTACCAAGTGTGGTACGCTTATAATCCCAGCAATTGGGAAGCTGACACAGGAAGATCACTTTGAATACAAGGCCAGCCTAGACAATACAGTGAGAATCTGTCTCAAAAAAGAAAACGGAGGAGGAAGAGGAGGAGGAGGAGGAGGAGGAAGAAGAGGAAGAGGAAGAGGAGGAGGAGGAGGTCTTATAAAATGCTCCAGTATGGATGACCTTCTGGACATTATGCTGAGTGAAACAGGTAAAATTAGTTTTTTACCCTTCAGAAAAAAGATGCACTATGATTCCACATGCAAAAAGTACCTAGCTAGTCAAACTCATGGAAACAGGAAGTAGAATGGAGGCTGCCAAGAGCTGTGAAAAGGGGAAAGCAGTATACAGTGCCTACAGAGTTTCAGCTTTGCAAGATGAAAATTTGTAGAGATCTGTTGCACAACGTGCATATAACTAACACTGCTAAATTATACACTTTTAAAATGTTAACACTGTTACTGTTTTTTTAACCACAAAAGTAAATTAAAAAAAAAAACCTTCAGTAAAGACTGAGGAAGCTATAGGTGGTGGTACATGCTTGTAATCCCAGCACTCGGAGGTTGAGGTAGGATCACTGTGAGCTCAAGGCCAACCTGGGCTACAAAGTGAGTTCAAGGCCAGCCTGAATCGCACAGTGAAATCTTGCCTCAAAAAAGATGCTCCCCGCCAATGCAATTACCAGGCAGAAGAAGAGACATACGCAATACTATCAAGTCATATGTCCTGAGCTATGACTCTGTACTGCAAATAAAACGTTCTAATACACTGATCCCTATAAGTCCTCTCTTCTACCCTTAAGAAAAAAGAACTTTACTAGGAATCCTGCCAACTCTTACTTTCACAACAAAAGGCATGCTAAAATTAGTTGCTGACTACAAATTGTCTCCAACCCTCAAAATTGTGTATAGTGCTGCAGAAGACCTTTCGGTCATCACAGTCACTATGAGTGCCAGGCCCTAGGAACTTTACAAGCCCAAGCTTGATGAAAGTGTTTAAAAATTTTGTTTTCCACTCAGTATTTCTGAAATTAAGCCCCCAAAACACAGAGAAAATTCACTGATATTTTTGAGCATTAACAGATCATACTGAAGCCAGTATATACAGATTTACATAATTTAAGTGTGCACAGGATCTCCTTGGCAGATATTAGACAAGTTATCCTTACTCTGAAGTCTTTGTGACAGTTCATTATCAACTATCCTGAAATAGCAAGACTTGCTCACCCAGGTAAAATGTATTGATACGCTGTAAATGTGGGCATGTATATAATTTGTTATCAAGGATAATTTTAGGGTATTCAGGGCTCATGAAGCAATGGATCAAGGTTCTTACTGATCAAAAAATTGTTCCTCTATTTGGTCTATTAAAGATTAGGCAAATGGCAAAAATCATTACTTAGGAAAGAAGTCTATAATTTAAAGTGACTATAATCAAAGTTACACTAGTCCTTGTTAATAATACTCTACAAGAGCCTGACTCACTGACACAAAACACAGACAAAAATTAACATGAGAATAGGTCTTGAGTCAGAGTCACACGGCATTTATTATTTCCAAAGACAAAGGTTGCTATCATCCCTACGCCAACACATAGACTGTGGTCTCACCAGGTACACAGAAACCATCTTGAAAAGAGGCCAGAACTCACCTTGGAAATGAAACAATATCAGCCTGCTACCTACATGGGACATACGTCATGCTGCCATATTATACGATCATATATCACATTGTACTACTTAGTACAAATATTTAATCTTGTCTAAGTAGGTCATTAAACCCCCCCCCCCCCAGTGATCATGCTTCTCATGTGCTTAACAGAAACAGAAAATTCCCTATAAAACACTGAATCTCAACTTTTAGCATTCTTGGTAAATACTGGCAATGTCTGGCCTTTGGAAAAGCTTTTTTTTTTTTTTAATTTTAAAGAGATTAAGACAAAACCGGACATAACATAGCAGATCAGAACAGAACAGTGTAAACAACACAGTATTTTACCAGAAGACAACCCATAATTAACAGTAACTACCATAATGTCCCTTTCTTTGAAATAGTTGAGCATGACGTTACATAAAAACTATCAAACATAACCAAACAATATAAAACCATTAAAAAGAATGAAAGTATTACAGAGCATTCAGAATCAAATAACAGAAAATGAACAATGCCTACTATATTATCTCATTTTCCACAGAAAATGTGTTGATACTTTCACATATAATACAATCGAATAAGATACAACATGATAGAACCAAAGGAAACAGAAGCGCAAAACCATGGTAGGACTTCAGAGTAAGATGATCTTAAATCAGCACGGGCTATTATACCCACTTGTTTTCTTCAAAATAGCTGTTCATATAATCACAGTTAATAAAACCAAACAAACCAGGACAAAGACATTTCAATTAATGAATGCAATCATTATAAGGCTTCAAAGCAATGTAATGGGGAATCATGATTACCCCATAAACTCTTATGTACTTTTACCATTTCTTACACTAGGGAGACTATATGGTATTTATACATGTGAGTTTGATTTATTTCGCTTATGTGAATGATCTCAAATTGCATCTATTTATTTATAAATATCGTAGTGTGATCATTCTTTATAGCTGATTACTAATCCACTGTATAAAAATACCACATCTTTTTTATCCATTCCTCAGGTGATGGACACTTAGGTTGTTTCCAAGATCTGGCTATTACAAATTGTGCTGCTATAAACATGGGTGCACATATATCACTGTGTTATGATGTTTTCAGTTCTTCTAGGAATACACCTAGAAGTAGAATAGCTGGGTCAAATGGGACCTCCAATCCCAGCTTTTTGAGAAATCTCCAGACTGACCTCCACAGTGGTTGTACCAGTGTACACTCCCATCAACAGTGCAGGAGAGTTCCTTTTCCTCCGCAAAGTCTCCAGCATTTGTTGTTGGTGGTTTTCTTGATCCTGGCCATTTCTTTCTGGAGTGAGATGGAATCACAGTATGGTTTGAATTTGCATTTCTCTAATGAGTAATGATGATGAACATTTTTTCATGTATTTATTTGCCAATTGTACTTCTTCATCTGACAACGTGTATTCATCTCAGATGCCCATTTTTTGATTGGGTCCTTGAATTTCGGGGGTCTGATTTTTTAAAATTCTTTATATGTTTTAAATAGAAGTCCTTTGTCTGAGGGACAGTTAACTAACAATTTTTCCCAGTTTGTGGGTTTTCTTCTCTCGATGCTGGAGATTTCTTTTGACATGTAGAAACTTTTTAATAAGACGTGATCCCAGTTATTGATTCTGCGAAGTAGTTTCCATGCGGTTTGATTCCTGCTCATGAATTCTTTACCTACTACTATGTTTTCAAGATTTTTACCTACTTTGTCTTCCAACAGATTTAGTGTTTCTGTTTTAAATTCACATCTTTCATCCATTTAAATTCTATTTTAGTATATGGTGATAGGCATGGGTCGAGTTTTAGTTTTTGGCATATGGAGAGCCAATTTTTCCAGCACCATTTATTAAAGAGACTGTCGTTCTTCCAGTGAACATGTTTGGCCCCTTTATCAAAGATAAGGTGGTTGAGTATGTTTGTAGTTGTGGTTGTATCTTCTAATCTTTTTCATTGATTTTCAGATCTGTTTTTATTCCAGTACCATGCTGATTTTATTATAGTAGCTTTGTAGTATAACTTCAAGTCAGGGATTGTGATGCCTCCTGCCTTGCCTTTGCTGCTTAGAATTGCCTTTGCTATTCTAGGTCTTTTCTGGTGCCAGATGAATTTTAGGAGTGATTTCTCTAGATCTATGAGGTATGTTGATGGTATATTTATTGGGATTGCATTCAATCTGTATAACAGTTTTGGGAGAATGGCCATTTTCACAATATTTATTCTTCCTATCCATGAAAAAAGGATGTGTTTCCATTTTATGAGATCATCTTCAATTTCTTTTTTCAGGGCATTATAATTTTCCCTGTATAGATCTTTTACTTCTTTCATGAAATTCATTCCTAAGTATTTCATTTTTTTGGATGCTGGTGTGAAGGTTGTGGCTTCTCTTATTTCTCTCTCAGTGATTTTATTGTTAGTATATGAAAATGCTATTGATTTTTGAGTATTGATTTTGTATCCAGCTACATTGCTGAATTTATTATAGCTAGGAGTCTTTCAATGAAGTTTTGAGTATGTAGAGTATCATGTGATCTGCAAATGATAATTTAACTCTCTCTTTTCATATCTTTACCCCTTTTATTTATTCTTCTTGTCTATCTGCTCTTGGAAGTATTTCCAGTACTATATTGAATAGGAGCAGTGATAAAGGGACATCCTTGTCTTGTACCTGATTTTAAGGTAAACACCTTCAGTCTTTGGCCATTTAATATGTTGCTGGATGTTGGTTTGTCATAGATGGCCTTTGTCATGTTAAGGTAAAGACCATCTATTCCAATTTTCTGTAAGGTTCTTATCATGAATGAGTGCTGGACCTTAGCTAAAGCTTTTCTGCATCTATAGAAATGATCATATGATTCTTAGTTTTGGCTTTATTGATATGGTAGATTACATTTATTGATTTACATAGGTTGAACCATCGCTGTATGCCTGGGATGATCCCACTTGGTGGTGATGTACAATCTTCTTGATGATTTGCTGCATCCTGTTTGCCAATATTTTATTGAGGATTTTTGCATCTGTGGTCATTAGGGAAAATGGCCAGTAGTTCTCTTTTTTAGTTTGTTTTTTTTTTTCAGGTTTTGGTACTAGAGTAATATTTGTTTCTAGGAATGACTTAGAAAGAATTGCTTCCCTTTCAGTTTCATTGAAGAATTTGAGGAGTGTTGGCATTAAGTCTTCTATTTCTTATAGAATTCCACGTGAATCTGTTTTGTTCTAGGTTCTTCTTCTAGGTAAAAACTTAAATACATTTTCAATTTCATTAATAGAAATTGGGTTATTCATCAGTTTTACATCTTCTTGACCCAGCTTTGTTACTTCGTATGTTTCTAGGAATGTGTTCATTTTTTCTGTTATTGAACCTATGAGAGTAGATGTTTTTGAAATAGGTATTGATGATCTTCTGCATTTCCAGTCTGTAGTGATTTCGCCTTTTTCATTCTTTATTTCATGAATTTGAGCTATTTCTTTCCTTTTAAATTAGGTTGGCTAGGGGTTTATCAATTTTATTTATTCTTTCAAAGAACCAACTCTTTGATTCAGTGATTCTTTGGATTGTTTTCTTAGTCCCTATTGCATTAATTTCTGCTCTGATTTTTATAATTTCCTCCCTTCTTTTGGCTTTGGGCTTGACTTGCTCTTCTTTTTCTAGATGTCTGAGGTATAGCATCACATCGTTTATTTGTATTTGTTCTGTTTTCCTTATGTGGGAACTCAGTGCAATAAATTTTTCTCTGAGGACTGCTTTCATTGCATCCCACAGATTCCAGTAAGTTGTATTTGTATTTTCATTTGCTTGTAGGTATTGTTTAATTTCTTCTTTAATTTCCCCTGACCCACTGAGTGCTCGAGTATATTATTAAATTTCCACGTGTTGGTGGGGGTTTTGCAGTTTCTTTTATCATTAATTTCTACTTTCATGGCGCTATGATCTGATAACATGCATGGGATAATTTCAACTCTTTTGCATTTATTTAAATATGTTCTGTGGGCCAGTATATGCTCTATTTTAGAGAATGTCCCATGTACTGCTGAGCAGAATAGATATTCAGATATTGCTGGATGGAACACTCTGTATATGTCTATCAAGTACATTTGTTCACAGGTGTGATTCAATTCTACTATTTCTTAGCTGATTTTCTGTCTGGCTAATCTGTCCCTTGGTGTCAATGGTGTATTAAGGTCTCCTGTTATAATTCTGTTATTGCTAGTTTGGTTTTTAATTTGTATTAATACTTACTTTGTATAACTGGGTGCTCTGGGTGGATATATATTTAAGATTGTTATCTTTTCCTCTTGAAGTTTTACTCTAACCAGTACATAGCAACCTCCTTTATCTCTTAGGATCATTCTTGGATTGAATTTCACATTGTGTACGAAGAGAATAGCTACCTCCACTTTTTTTGGAGGGTTCCTGTTTCATGTAGTATTGTTTTTAATCCTTTGACTTTCAGTCTGTGAGTATCCTTTTGGGTTAGATGGGTTTCTTGTAGACAGCATATGGTTGAATGTTGTTTCTTGATCCATTCTGCCAGTCTGTTTCTTTTAATTGGTGAATTGAGACCATTTATATCAATGGTTATAACTGTTATATATTGGTTTACTGTTGACATGTTATCTTTCTGCTGTTGCATCTTTATCTTTCCATTCTGTTTAATTGTCTGCTTTGCTTAGTGGTTTTTTTCCTAAGTGTATCTAAACTGTCTTTCAGTATTCTTTGCAGGGTTGGCTTGGTGATCATGAAGTTCTTCAGCTGTTCTTTGTCATGGAAATACCTTATTTCTCCATCCATTTTGTTTGAAATCATTTTCCTTTAGGATCTGAAATACTTCACTCCATGCTCTTCTTGACTTCATTGTTTGTGTGGAGAAGTCTGCTGGGATTCTGACAGGCTTTCCTTTATAGGTGGTCTGTCTCTTCTCTCTAACAGCTTTTAATATTCTATTTTTATGTTGGATTTCTGGGATGGTGATTTTATATGTCTGGGTGTAGTTTTATTTTGGTTATGGCTATTTGGAGTTCTATATGTTTCACTAATCCTAATGTCAGTTTCAATTCTCATGTCTGGGAAATTTTCATCTATTACTTCTGTAAATAAGTCCCTTGATATCATTTGTGTTGTCCCCTTCTTTTTCATTTATCCCTATCAATCTTATGTTGTTTTTCTTTGATTCATCTTGCAGCTATTAAATTGTTATTTCCTGATTCCTTGTTATTTTTAAGAGATTTTTCTTGTCATGTCCACTAGCTGCAATCTTGTCTTCGAGGTCTGAAATTCTATCTTCACTTTTGTTGAGGCCGTTTTGACGACTTTCAATGGAATTTTTGATTTCCTGTACATCTCTTTGAATCTGCTTCATGTAGTCTGTTTGTTTCTTATGTTGTTCATCCAGGGATTCTTTTTGTTTTGTTCCTCTAATTTTTAACTGTGTGTTCTTTAGATGTGTTCAGCATCTCTTTCATTCTTTTATCATTTCTTTTATCTGGGAGATTATTTCTAGTCTGAATTCTTTTAAAGAGTCCCAGAGTTGCTTCTTTATTTCAGTTACTATTATTTCAGGTATTTCACATGTATGGCATATATTTTCTTCTACGTACATTGCTCCTGAGCTTTCTTGGGATGGGCTGGATGTTTGAGATTGCATTTTGATCTTTCATTTTGTCATTTTCCTATATTTCTGTGTTTCAAGTGTTGTTCCAAAGCTTCCCCTGGGTGTTTTGGAAATCATCTCCTATGTCCTGGGCTCCTGGGACTACTCCTGCAGTGCAGCTCCCTCCTACTCTGGTAGCAAAACTCCCTGGAGTGATAGAAGGTCACCGGGTGTGGCCCAAGCAAGCCCCAAACCTCCTCTGCACTGCAGGTCCCTCCTCTAGCTGTGGGGGCCACGAAGCTTCCCAGACCAGAAAAAGGCCACCAGGCGTGGCCCAGGCAGGCCCCAATCCCGCCAAGCCCAGTCCGGCGTGACCGTAGGCAGGGCAGGTCCCCAGCCACCCAGAGCAAGGATCTCAAACACCTTTGGGGCTCAGATGCTGGGCAGGAACCCACCTCCTTGGGTAGCAAAGCTCCCTGGAGTGAAAGAAGGTCACAGGCACGTCCCAGGCAAGCCCCAAACCTCCTCTTAGGAAAGGTTTTAATAAGCTCATTCAACACTGATGTCACCAAGAAGATACTCAAGTTATCTTAAAGTCTTACTCATTCTCTAACATAGAGTGATCATAGGGAGAAGTACAAATCTCCCTCCCTCTATGAATTGAAGGGTATTTAGAAACCTACCATATTTATATGAAGGAAGGCAATTTTAAAAAGTTTGGAAAAGGGGGCTGGGGAGTTAGCTCAGTAGCATAAGTGCCTGCCTGGTAAGTGTCAGGTTGGGAGATCAATCCCCAGTACCAAAAAAAAAAAAAAAAGATTGGAAAAGGCAGGCCAAAACTTGGCATCAGAGGCTTTTAAGTACCACCCAGGAATCCATATGCTTCTGATTTGTATGAGTATCAAGGTAGCCTGGGACAAATAATCTGATTCAGAAAATCTCAGTCTGAAATCAGTAAAATGGGGGATGATGCCCTACCAGAAACTACTACTAGTATAACAATAATATTCTACAATTTTCTCCAAGATGAAAGTGATATACAAATTTTAAGTATTATAAGTAATCCCATGGAAATCTAGTAGTATTTCTTCTTTATTATGCTGATATCAAACTACAGCTGTCTCAACACAGCCCTCAACTAGCCTGCTTCCAGGAAGAGTCAGCCTTTGTTACTTGGATTTTTCTACATTGAATATGTCCCTTGTCCTCCAACCTTGGGCATTTATCTAGGAGAAAAGGTGAAAAAAATCAATTTTTCGTAAGTTTTAAAGTATTTTATTTACTTTCCCCCAAAATCATTCTCTAAGAATATTTGGATTATTGTAATAATGTAGATTAGCACTGAGGACAAATCTAAAACAAGAAAGTGAAGTAAGACACAAATGTAAGGGCCAGAGACACAACTCAGTGGCACAGCACCTGCCTAGCAAGCGCAAGGTCCTGAGTTTGACTGTCGGTACCAAAACAAAAGACACAAATGTGAATACCACATTAGTGTTTTACATTTTAAAACAAAGTCGTTTCCAGTGCTTCTCCTCCCTCCCAGGAGAACTGAGATCCACAAATGCTCTCTAAACACCACAGCAAGCAAAGTCACAGAACAGTGTCTTTAGGCCATCAAATATGTGTCCTTTCAATGTTCTGCTTTTCCATCTTGACTTCTCATCCTCTACTCTTGCAATAATGCACGATGTGAGAGGTCTCTCTGAAGCAGAAAAAGGATCCCTCCCTTTAAGACTTATTTTTGAGGTATCTAGTAATCCCAGTACTCTGGAGGCTGAGACAGGAAAATCACACATTACAGCCTAGCCTGGGCAACTCAGAAACTTAAAATGGTCCTATCTAAAAAACTGTGCTAGGAATGTAGTTCAATATGCAGGCCCTCAGTTTAATCCCCAGTAGTAGGAAAAAAAACCCCTTATTTTCAAGAGGAAATCTTATAATGAATACTCACACACATGCCTGCACATGCAGACACAGAGCTAGGCTCCTTCCACATTATTATCAATTCTTACAATGACTGCAAAACAGATACTTCTTATCCCTAGGGAGTAATTTGACCACTGTTTCCCAATTGGTAAGCAGCAGAGCTGGGAATCTGAGGTCATTCTTCATTTCTCAGCATTAGCCCTGAGATATAGACAGTCTTGAATGCCTGAATTCAAAACTAGAACTATCTGGAAACTCTGGCCCTAGGAGGAACTCCACACTTTATTCAGACAGGAAAAATGAGGAAAGAGGCTCTGGGCCCGTACAGTTTCCAAGGGATGGGTAGAATACAGGCAAACATGAGCTTAGAAAAACAATATAATCTGAAAACTGGAGGCCACACAATAGTCTAAGTAAGTAAATAAATACCAACAGTGGCCTACCTTACAGATAGGTGATCAAAATATGACACACATCCCTCATCCGCTTCAAGCATCTGACATGCAAGGTTCACATAACAGACCAAACTACTTCTCCTCTCTCCTGCTTTCTCAGGCCCTTAGAGAGCAAGTCCTAGGGATCCTGACTCAACAGTTTAAATCCTTGGTTTTGCTCTCCCAAGCCCTTGTCACAGCTTGAATTCCAATGTGTCTGTCTTCCTAAAAAGAACTTGACAGACTCCTAAAATGCCCTTCTTCCATCTAGTCTCTCTCCTTTCTATATTATCCTGAAACTAAAGGTGACTTCCTCCATTCTCTGAAGCCCACATTAGTGGCTCTCAGGATAGCTCACTACAGATTTCAGTACCCCTGGAGACAGGAATCTAGGGGAGTTTCTCTGCTTTACCTAGAGCATTCTAAGTCTCTACGACTACATAATGAAGAAACAAACTATTTTTATCTGAAAAATTCTCCTGTAAATCTGCCTATAGGATGAGGGATAAACTCCTTGGCATGGCAATCAAGGATCTCCTTGTTCACTTTTTGATCCCTTCTGTGCCTGGCTCCCATTCACCTGCTCAGTCTGAAATTTCCTCCCATCAAACTGACATAACCTCACCTTTCAGAGCATAGAACATTTCTGCTGCCCAAGCAGACTTGTTTTCACTTAATCACTCATCTTTGTAATTCTAACGTTACTGCAGTGCCTGACACACAGTAGATGTTTAATGAATATTTTACTCATTCATTCACTAATAAATGACTAAAGCAAAAAATTAATGAGTACTCTAATAAATATGATTCACAATACTTAAGAGAAGAAACTACTTAGGTATACTATCAGATATCCCTGCTATAATAAGGTACTCCAACACCATTAGTAATAAAATCTAATTAGTTGATCAAAACTAGCATTTTAAAAAGTGGAACAGAAAATAGCAGAGTATTTCATGAAACACCAGTAAATATTACTTTGTAAAATTTAAATATATATGAATTCATACAAATACACGAATACACTTGTACTGACAGGTTGTAAATGTACAGTATGTTTGTTATTGATACTGTGATTAAAAACCATTTCTTCCAAAATTACAACTCAGAGATTATATCATTATGATTATTCCAAAGTCCTCTAGTTTTACAAACATAGAATCAGCACATTCCACCATAAAATTCAATTTCAACAATAATTATGTTGCCTGTGTCACTTAAAATGATACTCTGAAAGTGAAGGAGTTTAAAAAACAAAACCAAACCACCTGTGAGCGCGTCTGAAGATTATGGCTGATTAAATGCACAAAGCAAGCTGCAGGAGCACACCTGTTTATTCCATGTTGGGGTTTCAGGTTTCACGTTAGTATCAGATGCATTCTCCAGTCTTGCACTCCCTCTCTCCTGTATTTCACAGGGCAGTCTTGAATACCGCTACATTATTTATAAGCATCCACACTAAACTGGTCTTCCCTCAAATACGTGGAGACAGTGAGCACAGTTCCAAGGATGGTGTGTTTGGGGGCTCAGGGCAGATGCTAGAAGCACACACAAATCCTCGGCAGAGCAACCCGTCCTAAAAGTGTAAAACTGTGTATTCACAGTACACATATAAAGAGCTAACAGATTTGGCTTTGTAAGTTTATTTCTACAAAATCAACGCAAAAGTCAGTCTCAAACTCATAGAACAAATCAATACAAAATCAATACAAAAGTCAGTCTCAAACTCAACTCATAGATCACATGTCCCTTGCTAGAGTAAAAGGAAAAAATGTCCTCAGGGTCAAGCTGAGATAAATAACACACTGCTAGTGCTGTGGGTTTAGAAAATTATTAGATTATTTTATCTTCCACAGGGAGAAAAACAACTTACACCGGTTAAAACAATGACAACAGCACTCTGTTCTGTTTGTGGTCTAGTCTGAGGGCAGATGAATGGCCTTTGGCTGCTGTAATGAATAGGAGGTATTTTAGGTTATTCTACAGCTATAATATTACATTCCTTATCGTGCTTGTTCACTATACTCACCAAATATCCTATGTTCATGTCACAATAAAGTATTCCAAGGGGAAAACTGTGGCCAGAACTTGTAAAAATGAACCATTAAATCCTCAAACTTCGGCTGTTTATATCTGTGAGTCTAAGAATCACACTTAAAAAAGAGACAAGCAAACTACAGGCAATGTAAGAGTACGTACTTTTTTGGAGATGTCCTCTATAAAGCACCTTTTTTGAGAAAACACAAAAAATAGAGATGAAGATGGAAGAGGTCCAGAAATCTCATGGTTACTTTAAGGAGGAGTGGACAATTAAAAGAACCTTTAGCCTTATCTCTTATAACCAAAAGGGGCTAGAGTTAAAAGCCCAGGGTTAGACAACCTGCAGTAGGAAAAGAGGCAAAGGCCACGCTGACAGCATTGTGTGAAGGACATCTGATCCAGGGTAATGGCAGGTGTGGGCTCAGGGCCAGCACCTCAAACTTCCAAAGGGATCTCTATCAAGTTGACTTTGCAGTAGGTAGATACTGCAAAAATGAAAATTTAAGACAAATACTCTTTGATGGGAGAAAGACTGAGCTCCAGGAGCCTAAAAATTCAACTGGCTTTGCTTTCGCTTTTTACTAGATGTCTTAATTCAGACTGCTGTCACAGTCTGGGTACCTTAAACAACCAACATCTGCTTCTCTGCAGTCTACAGGCTTGCGGTAAAAGTGCTGCCACGGTGGAGTTCTAGATGAAGGCCGTCTTCCTGAGTTACAGACAGCCTGCTTCCTGCTGTATTCTTACATGGTGAGGAAAAAGATTACTGCTGTGTCTTTTGTGTAAGGGGCACTAATTCTACTCATGAGGTGTCCTCTTTCATGATTTAATTACTTCTTAGAGGACTCACCTCTTAATGTCATCATATTAGGGACTTCCAACATAAATTTGAGGGAGGATGCAGACATGTAATAGTCTTCTTCAATCATGTACACAGAAAATATCCCAGAACATATGCAACCAAACTATTAAAAGTAATTATTTTCATGGACTAGGATGAGGATGAATCTGGAGAAGAAAACACTCATTGCCCACTTCTGTAGTACTTGGATTTTTTTCAATGCATGCATTGTAATTTACAATGCACAATGCAGCACATTATTTTATAATACATCTTAATGTAAAATTCTTAAACACAGACTCTGATAGATATCACAAAAATTAAGGAGAAATTTCCCCCAAATGATATGATAATTAGCAATTATAACCACCAATGAGTCCTTCAGTCTGATAAGAGCTCAGTAACTAACTGCATTCAGATTTATAGGAGGCATTGTAAGGAAAGTTGTAAGAAATCTTACTCATCATCACTGACTTCAAGGAATTTGTTAATCAACTGAAGGAAGAATACAGATAAACCTACCTTGTGCACATACATGAAACTAATAATCCTAAGGACTATAGTCCAGAATAGTACTTCTCAAAGAGAACTATCAGTGTGAATCACCTGAGCAGAGTGGCTCCACCTGAGGGGTAGGCACAGGCTGGAGACAGTGAAGAGTGCTTGGGTCTCCTGAACGATTACAGGATGATTCACTAGGTAATACGGAATGTAGGGAGGAGCTGCGACCTGGCCAGCAGCCCAGTATCTCCCCGACTTCACGTCATTTGTTTAAGATGTCTACAGACGCAATCTAGTAACTAAAAAAGGAACTTCATATACATGTTCAAGAAATCTAAGGAGGCTATAGAAATTTAAATTTAAACGGCAAAATCCTTATCAGCCTCACCCAATAACATGTAGTCATCACCCAATTATGTCACTATCTTACAATTCCGAAAATTCACAGGCTTGCAGCAAAGCGGTCAAAATTCAGAGCTCAGCAAATTCCTCTGAATCCATATTAATTAATGGGAATACACAAGAGATAAGAATTCTAGAAATGGATAAACAGGCTAAGATTCAAGCCTGAGGAAAATAAGCCAAGATTCAAACATGTCACAGTACACTTCATATAATACAGCCACAGTAACTGCTAGCTTTATATACATGGTCTGTTTCTTCAGAAGAGGTTACATGTGGGTAGAGAACATGCTAAGACAGCACTTTTGTCACTGTCATAATAAAAACCTGGAATGGTGCCCTAGTACTGGGCCCCTGTCATGCTTCAAGTGGTGGTCCTTAGGCTCCAAATAAGCAAGCAAGGCATAAAACGTTTTCAAATTACAAGTCACAGCAACTTTGGTGCCAACTAAACATCTTATTAAAGGCATATGCTAAAGAACTGAAATTCTAATGTTTACTTCTGGTTTTTTTTTTTTTCTTTTTTTTGTCTTTTTCATTTTTATCGGTACCCGGGGATCGAACTCACGACTGCCTGCTTGCAAGGCAGGTACTTATGCGGCTGAGCTAAACTGTTTTTAATGATCTTAAAGGAAGCTGTCAATAACTGGTTACTTTCTTTTAAAAGGAAGCAATTAGTCAAGAGCAAACACTACCTTGCTATTTTGTAACATCTTTATTTCTGAATCAAGAATACCAATCTGTATCTGAAAATGTGTTGTGAATGTTCACTGCTACTTATTTTGATCTTTCTAGTACCTCTGCCTTTGGGGTAAACAGGCCCATGTGGTTCCAGGAGAGATGTCCTTTATCCTTAGTATCCCAGACTAAAGCTCACTGGTCCACAGCACAGTAAATTATTCCATTACTCCCAAAACACCTTAAACCTTTGATGTTTAAAGGTGTTTAAAACACCTTTGATGTTTAAAGCAGCATGGCAAAGGGGAACCAGTGGAGACTGAAAGTTCAGAAGTAGATGGTAGCATTGCCTCTTAAAGATCATCTACAGGGACAGCGACAGGACCTGCGGACATGAAGTTATAAAAATTCCCTGACAGACTGAAGTGAAGTCCTGACGTGGAACATATTCCTCTCCCACACTACGATTCTTCATTACACATGCCAGCTTTAGTTTCTAGCCTCCCAACACATGTTCTCAGAGCTGTGGGTAGCTAGACGGCAATGGTATGTTTTGTACATATGGATTTCTGCTCTTCCTCAATGCCTGGCAGTATTTCTTTTAAAGGTAACCAATTTCAGGTGTCCAGCTGGCTATGCCCTTGTATAAAGAGCTGCCTGGGCTGATCAGAACCCAAATGCCACACCTGATCTTACAAAAATTTGAACTGCAGAAAACTAGGATTAAATTAAGTCATTAACATCACTTAGCAGTGAGGTCAAAAGAGAAGAGTTGGCAGCAGAGCTGGAAATGCATCACACCGAAGTCAGAGGGGAGCCGATTTAGGAAAGAGCAGGTACTGTTACTAAATGGAGGGCACCGAAGCATGTGGCCATCTGAAAAATGGAGTCCACTCTCTGCCCTGTAGCAACAGGTCACATGGCTTTCTGGGTCTCACTGGCCCAATTCTTTGCAGTAATTCTCTTCTCTTCCCCAGTTTGATCACACACATCTCTGTTTTATTCAAGAGAGCTCAAATGAATCTTCTGTTCCTTCAAGCATAATAGACTATCCAAAAATAATTTTGAATGCAGTATTCTTTTCAAGGAAGCCAATCTGCAAGCACAGACTAAATGTTTAGCTGCTGTGTTACTCAAACATCTGCCCACTGGATTACTTTTTAGTGTGATCATGTCAAGACTACCAAACAAATTTATAGTTTAAGTATCAGAACCATCTTTAATGGACTGTGTTGCACAAACCAAAATGTAACTTATGAATCCACATAAAATCTCCCTAACATCAATTTTCTTAACAGATTAGAACATTAAGTAGGTATCACTGAGATATTTATTAAATAAACTCCAGCTATTCAGGAGGCCAAGTACTGCTAAGTTCAAACCTGGTCTGAGCAGCTTAGTAAGATTTGGTCCCAAAATGTAAATAGAAAGGGATGGGGATGTTGTTCAGTAGTATAGCATTTGCCTGGGTTCAATTTTAATAATAGAAAAGCAAAAAAAAATCATCTTATACATCTAAACTGCATTAATTACAAAATATAGCTTAGAACATTTTCAATTTTCTCTAAGTAATTTTAAAATACACAGGACTTTATAAATGTCCTGTACATAAACTAAAAGTGTCTTCATTTTATTTACTTGCTCAGTGGTCCACTTGGGTATAAAACTTGCAGAGAAGCTAATGTGTGTACGTGAATTTAATAAAGGCAACAAATATAAAAACTTTGTAAGTCCAGAGTACTTTTAGGTCTACAGTAATTCAACAGATCTGCCATCTGTTTCTGGGCAACCACTAAAAAAAAAAAAAAAATTACAGTATAATGGTGTTGGTAGCTTTTACAGAGTATTGTCTGGTCTTCCTCACTAATCCACCACCATTATTTAGAGTAAAGAGTGCAGACAGAGACATGAGAAACTCACATATGTCACAATATGGATGGACCTTGAAAATATTTTGCTAAGTAAAATAAACTATTCATACAAAGTTACATCTTGTATGATTCCATTAGTATGAATTGTATACCTGTATGTTAACACTTTAACGAAGTTAATAACTTCATCATATTAACATTTCACTTTTTCAGAAAGTCTGGGAATAGGCAGATCTGTAAAGTCAGAACGTAGTTAGTGACTGCCTGAAGCTGGAGGGAGGGGAAAATGGGAACTGTTAATGGTGTACGAGATTTCTTTTTGGAGCCACAAAATGTACTAAAGTTAGATAATGGTGCTGCTGCACAGTTCTGTATGTTTAAAAATTACTGAATTGTGTACTCTGAATAATTTTATGAAATTCACATTTTATCTCCATGAAGTTGGTGCATGAGAGATGTGGAACAGACGGAGGTCACTGACGAGCAGAACCTGCCTTCTGGGAGGGTGAGGCAGAACAGGGGCTGAGCTAGGAAGAGGATCAGAGATGCGGTAAGGAGTTAAGGAAGCGGAGGAAAGCTGACACGATGGCCGCGTGGCTTCTACCTCCTGGTTTTCTGAAGCCAGGATCACCTACCTTGATTACCATGAGATTTCAGTCTCACTGAGCAGGGAACAGAATTTGAGATGGAATCAAGGGACAGCAGTAGCAGGAATGCAGGTTAAATTCCAAAGCAGGAAAGAAACAGGTCTATACCAGTGAGAAGAAAAGAGGGAGGAGGGGAAGGAAACCAGAGAAATCTGTACTCCCCCAAACGAAAGATTACTATGTTCCTACAGTCAGAGAACTACTGAAGCTATCTGTATGTGAAAAGCAAACTGAGGGTATGATGGCGAGTATAGATAATGATCTGAACAGATTGCTTCTTTATAGGAGAGGAGAAACCTTGGAATAATATACATTAATTAAACTAGCATGATACTGGATCTTACGTTTGAAAAACTGACTGGATATTTTGCAAAGATTTCTACTGCAAGAGCAGAATGTAGATGCTGAAGAAAAACATTTATCTTTGTTGTTACATTGCATCTATTAACAAAAGCTTAGTACTGGAAAGCACAAAGGAAGAAATCTTTATTTTTTTAAATAATGGATCAGCCAATGCATTACTTCTCATCACACTTAGCCAAGGTGCCAACGCTCTTTAACAAAGAGGTCAAGACCAAATATTTTATATTTAACCAAGTTTTTTTAACCAATAGTTAAATTTGTAACCAATAGCTAAATGTTTATGTGAAAGTATTTGAGCTGCACTGTCCAAATCAGTGGCCACTGACCAAATATAACTACTGACCACGGGATATGCAGCACAGTGCATCCTGAGAGGGGCTTTCAAAGACTTAGTATAAACCTGTAAAATATTTCATTAATAACTTTTTATGCCGATTACATGTTAATATATAATAATATTTTGTATGCATTGATTAAAGTGTCTTATTTGGAAAAATAAAACTCACATGTGGCTGTCATCATTTATATAGCACTGATCTGGGTATTTTTTGCTTGCTGATTAAATGCCGTTCCAAAATTCTTAATCACTGAAGTAAATGTCTACGTAAAAGGCAGTTTGGCCTGGATAGATAGTCATTAACAGCTGCTATCTACTCTCTATATGTAAAGTAGAGGAAACAATTATGCATGTAGCTTATTTTCCCATGGCTGACCACTTAGCTCCCCCAAAGCAACACAACATAACACAACACAATACAGTGTCCACAATTTAGCAAAGGGCGCGTATGCAAATTTTCAGCTCGTAAATACTGGTTCCCCTAGTGTAACCGCATTTTTACACTCCATCATTTTGTTAAAATGCACTTTTGGTGCTCACTTCAGCAGCACATGTACTAAAATGCACAATTACAGAGTTCCTTCTACCATTTCTCCATGCCATTACCGCTTTGGAAAAAAATCAAAAATTTTGAATGTAGTATTAGATGTTTAATATACTTTTGTGTTTTTCTAATTCCAAAATAATTCTGAATTTCAGAAAAAATGCAAATATAGAAATGTCACTCAGCAGTAAACACTGACTTTGGTATCCATTTCTCTCAAATTTTTCTTCACTGTTCATGAGTATTGATAGAAATTAACTCTACAATTGCTTTGATTAGTATTTTGAAACTAAATGTTGCATGTTTTAAAGGACTCCCTCTCTTAAGCTGTGTTGATTTTACAAAACATGAGCTATAACCATAAATATCCTTCATTTGTAAAAAGAAAACATTTACTTTTGACGTTTAAGATTAAAGTTTTATGATGTTTTTCTTTCAAATAAAAATAATATTTTCCAATACATTCAGCTTATTCTTAACCACCACACATTCTACCATACTGAGGAAATTTGGTCACAGGGCAGGAATATATTGTAGGAAATAATTTACAGAAGATAAAAATCAGTTCACGATACTTTGGCTCAAGGCTGAACCAGCAAGCTACAATATCTCTGCTACTTGACAGAACTTACGAAAGTTCTCATCTTATTTTTGAACTCTAAACAGCCAAACCAAGGAAAGGGGGAAGTGCCATCTACTGTGTTTTCATTCTACATTCAGGTTTAGACATAAGGACATATCTCATCAGTCTCATGTAAAAATGGTTTTATATTTCAAAGACAGTATAAAAATATAAAACCTCACTAACAACTTTACACGCTGATAAAACATGTTGAACGATAATACCCAGGATTATATACATCTTGGATATATATAAAAATTTGAGAATATGGCAGTAATTAGTAGTAACTCCATTTTCTTAAAGTCTGTTTTTTTTAAATTTAAGTCTTAAATTTGTACAAGTAAAAGAGTAGAGAGAGTCCCTCTTCACCCAGTTTTCATGAGTGAGAAGTTTTCAGATGAAGAGTTTGTCTCAGAAAGAGCTGTTTTCCATTCTGCCAGGTATTCTTTGTAGGATGGAAGAGTACAGTTCTCTGTCCTGCTTTTTGGTTATAAGGCTGGTGTGCAAGTAGTAAGTCCTTAGCAAATTATTTAATCTTCTGTATCCTTATCCATACTTTATAGATAATAATCTGTTATGCAACTATTATGGGATTAACTGTTAATATATGCAATGCATCTAAAACAGTGCCTACACACAGGGAGCACCATATTGAGAACTACTATTATTATTATTGTGACACAGTTATTCTGGGATCTAGTTAAACTTCCTAGGAAAGTTAGGACAAATGATGAATGCTAAGTACAGCTGGAGTCTCTTTTAAATATGTGAAAAGACCAAAAAAAAAAAAAAGCAAGGAACTGCTCTGCAGTTTGCAAATAAAACTGTCTTTAAAAGGAGATAAGACAGGGTAGAGTATCCAGAATCAGAAAGTTAAAAAAACTCATGATCAAAAGTTAATTGATACTTAAGACTCAAATGAAAAATAAAGAAAAAGGAGGAGGGTTAAGGTACAAGTCAATCCACTAGCACAAGCACAGATCATAGCTTCCACACTAATGAACAAGCTAGAAAATAAAAGTCCCAATTCTGGAGTGAATGACTACCTGCCTATTCATTGAGGCAAATTTATGAAAAGATCTTAAAATCATCATCACCAAGATGCAAGTTATCCTAAGGCATCTTCCTATAGCATTTAGCTGGCTGCATCCACAATAGCCATTGTCCTCTGCCTTCTTCCTATTATAGTTTAAATCTTCTAGCCAAGCCTTTCAGACAGGACTGACTGAATATTCACTCTAGGGGTGCATTCTGTTCAGATGAAGTCAAGCTGCACATCCTATTCTCCAGCTCAAGTAACAACGGAGCAGGCCAGTGAGACTGACCTCAGTGCCATGAGGATACAGATATGCTCTTAGCTATGGAATGTCTGTAAGGTCTAGAGGCCTGGGCCCTGGGGCGGCCACCTGGGGACTACAAGATAGGACCTGTTTGTGAACAGAGACTACACTAGCAAAAGTGAAAAAGTAGAAAGAAACTAGATCCTAGTTGCAACCATTTATGCTCAGGAACAAGTTTTGATTAAAGGCTAAATTTGACTACTTGGGGTTAGGTTTATTTTTACTTGAAATGAAGAGAATCCTAAATGGTGCATGCTTCATAATCAGATTCCATCATAAGTGCAGTAAAAATTAGCTATTTTTACAATTAATAGTAACCTTACCTGTTCAGGTCATGATTTGGGCTGGGCTAGGGGTGGGGTTTAAATCCAAAGGGCTTTACATTGAGCTACACACTCAGTACCTTTTTAAATTTTGAGATAGGGTCTTGCTAAGTTACTAAGATGTTCAAGTTTGAGTTAAACTTGCAACCCTCCTGCCTCAGCCTCCAAGAATGCATTATCTGCCTTGACTTTCTTCATGACTAAAGACACTGGAGGGAAACAATAAACTTACTTCACTGATTACAAACTATTTCCTGTAAACTCTCAAAAGTATAGAGGTAGTATCTTAAAATATTCTACGTTGACTCTTGCTTTACACACATTCAATACTGTTGAGTTTTCAAGTGACAGAACCTTTTCCTGATTTTCAGGGCAAGTTAAGTTAACACACTTCCCATCCTAACTAGGATCATTGTCAAAGTATGCTCTAGGAATTAAAAAAGGAACAAGGAAGTCAGAAATCACCCAGTGAGAGATGAAGCCCCACAAATATTAATAAAGCAGTGGTAAACTTGTCTATTACAGAATAATATGTACCCTTACACTATTAAGCTATTGCCTCTCAGGTGTGACACTAATGAAGTATGTGACACAAGCATGAAGTACACAGGGTGGTTGGCATATCTCTGTATGTAAGGCACAGTATGCCTCAATGTTTTGAAATTTAAATGTATCAAAAATAAAAGAATTCAGGCCAGGGATTTAGCTCAGCGGCATAAGTGCCTGCCTTAAGCGTGGTTGTGAGCTCGATCCTGGGTACCAAAATAAATAAATAAATAAATAAAATAAAATAATTCTTAATCTTTTCTCAATTCCCATAAAAAGATCACTCTGTACTCTAAATGATTTTGGCCATTAGGACTGACGGCTCTTCAAATACAGAATTTGACTACACTGCAAAATGATCAATCTGCTCGGGACACAGGTAAATACAGGTCTATCGGACAGGATACCTGTACCAGGGTCAGGGCAGACGCTTCCCTCGCACCCCAGTGGAGTGGACGAGGACTCACCTGCCAGAGCCTTGATGCGAGAGCGCTCGAAGAGGCGCGCAGAGCTGTTCTCGTTGTCCCAGTCGTCCACGTCCCAGCGGTTGTTGACGTCGCTGTACTGCTGCTGGATCTCGATGTTGTCATAGTCTGTGGCCACTGTGGTTGTCATCTTGAACCGTCTCAGCTCCTCCTCCACATCAGCTCCTTCTTAAGAGTTCTGTAAGGAAGAAAAGGAAGAATATATTTACATGTTCAAAGTGTACACAAAATCCGCTGGGCTGAAAGCAACGAGGAAGTAAAAGAACTAGCGCTTGTCCAGAACAGGCTTCCCGAGCTGGACTTCAGCTCTGCCTCATAGTACACGTGTAACCAGAACTAAACTATTTTGTATCTTAAAGCTCTAGGTTCTCCAATCACAGATTGTTGAGACGACTGAATGAGATGATAGATACCCAACAAATAATTTTTTTCCTTTTTTCTAAAGTTTAAACTGCAAGTTTATAGCTTTATCAGCTACATCTGCCTAGAATTTTTGAAAGAACTCATTTATTTCTTCTGGATATCATCATAAACTATAATCTTCAAACTTTTCATAAAATGCTGTGAAAGGGAACAAATCATTTGTTTTGTATATTTCAACAACATATTCAAAAACTTATGCCAAGATGTAAGTTAATTATATTGTACCAAGTATCATCTTGGCATAAGCTGGCATACCGGTGCATAGCAGATGCTCAAAAAATGATGGCAGTTACTTAAATCATTATTAAAAATTCTCTGACCAACATTCAGGCCCACTCCTCAGGAACCCACAGTGAGTCACAAATATAAAACAAAGATGTAGGCCTCAAGCTTTGGCCCACTGCTCTCTTCACTTTACTACAGCACTTTCATAGACTAAGAATTAAGCTTAACTTTAAATATAGCTGCTTCTTTCAACAGAGTTACTCACTCATTGAACTTAAATACCGTGCCCTGAAGACGTACTATATGTTCAGTAGTGTCCAAGATGCTCGGGATAACAGTATACAAGTTACAGACCTGGCTGCAATGAAGTTTATGCGCTAGTAGAAGGAAATGGCTAAAAAAGCACACAACAAAAGAGAATTGAAAGAAAATAAAATGAAAGCAGAGTAAGATGACAGAATATTTTAGACCTGATGGTCAGGTAAGGCCTAAGTCAGTACTGAAACTGAGTCCTCAAGGTAAGAACGGAACACACTGAGAGCTGGAGAGGAACAGCCAGGAAGGAGTGGCTTACTGAAGAGCCAGGCATGCAGTGGAGCTGGAGTCTGGTGTGAGGAGGTTAGACAGGAGACGGGCTTCAGGGGTGGACGGGGCTGGGCCAGGAAGGACTGTGATCTTAGTGTGGTCTAAAGGCACCACCGGATTTTAACCTCGTATATGACATTCCCAGATATGCGCTTCTAAAGGATTACTTCTGATGCTGTGTGGAAAACAGATTCCAGGAGACAAGGAAAGGAGGAGGGGCCAGTTGGCAGGCTATGCCAGAGATAGCAGTGGTTAGGTCCTGGGCACTGGAGTCCAGATGGTGTGTATGTTTCAGAAAGAGACAAGTGACAAGACCAGGAGAAAGACTGACCAGATGTGAGGCATCAGGGGACTGCTGGCCCAAACCAAGCTCGGTCCGTCACTTGCACTGGTATGATTAAATTCATATCATGTTTTAATTCATAAATGTTTTAAATTTGCCCACAGAGACCCTGACGTAGGCACACTGAATTATCTAAGTGAGTTACCTACAAATTTAAAAGAAGAGGGAGGGACAAAGATGATTCCTCCTTCTGTTTCATGATTAGTTGCTTTCACGTAAGAAATCCAAGAATACCATCAATATATACTACATATTCTTCAGGAAGAAGTAATGAGTTTCCTTACAACTAACTCTGTAATCACGTAACATCCATCATCACTGAACAGTAAAATCTTGAATGGAAGTAAAACATGGGAGTCAGACAGGCATGATCAGTTGCCACAGGCTACATTTTAATACTTGTATTAGCAACATATTAACAGGATTTCATAAATACACCAGAAATTACAGAGAACTAGTACAATATGTTCTATTGAATAATTTTATAGTTACATTTAACATTCAGAACCATAATCCCCTTTCAGAAAAAGGAAATTTGTCATACACTATTTGATCTTAGAGTTAATTTTCAAGACTACCAACACCAACGACATCTTTAAAATTCAGCTTTGGAAGATTTTACTTCTGGTTATGTGTGCACTATTAATTTCAAAGTTGGCACATATAGAAAATTCCATTTAATGCTGTCCAAGGTGAAAGCCAAGCACAGCGTTAAATCTCTCTAGATAAGCTTTGACGGTCTGGTGCCACCTGCTGACAGATGACGATGAACCACAGCAGGCCTCTAGGGCTGCTCACAGGAGACTGGCTCTGGAGTAGGCCCCTCCACGCCCTGCTCCCAGCCCAGTGACTCATCCCACACTCCCCATCTACAGCCCATAACTTTCTCATACTGTTAATCTTTTCTTTTTCAATGACATATAGTAATTGTAAGAATTTGGGGTTCAATACATATGTCATTCAGAGAATTTAAACACATTTTTCCTATGTGCCCTTATGATTTTTGAGATGAGTCTCACTAAGTTGGCTGGGCTGGCTTAAATTCAACAATCTTGTCTCAGCTTCTGAAATTTCCGCGTGCAACAGCACACAGGATGAGTGTTCTCAATTAATGGTGCTCTTTAAAAACACTATGATCCCTCTCTTAAAGAGGTAAATGGAAAGCAAAAGTACCTACTAGTCTGTGTACAGAAGAATTGCTAATGGTGTAAGTTACTATTCAGATACTCCCCTGAAGATTTTAGAAGCTCAGTTTCAGGGGCATTTTTCTTCTTCCATATTCTTGATCTCTTAGAACACTATCATACAGCTTAATTTTTATAGTGAAGGAGCCTTTTCTGATTTTTAGGACAGTTTCAAGACTGTTTATTCCCTGTCCCACCCTTCATGGCTGTTATAAAAGGATGTTTCTAGCATTCAACAGCAGTGAGGGAGTGACCTGAAGGTTTAAAGGACAGTTAGAGTCTTGAAGAGTTTTAGATAGTAGCCGCATGGCACAGGGATTCCCCGTGTCCAACATACTACAAGGACCATTACTTGTCATCCACCGGCATTGGGCTGAACCACCTGTGAGCACGGTCTCCACATTGGGTCTACCCACCAGGTTACCTACAGAGGTTTGAATTTTCCCAGGTCGCTTCAGCTATGCATCCCCAGAGCCAATGAAGTCACCTGTATTTCTTGTATGGCTGGGGGAAGATGAGGAGAGAGCTTAGCCATCTTGGAACTCAGCCCAGAGGTTTCGCAAATAGGAAGCCTTGAGAAGACAGTGTGGTTGACACAACACAGGACACACTCTCTCCTTGGGAAAACAGCCCTTCCTGCCTCTGCCGGCTTAGAGGCGGCACCAATCTGACTTTGTTATCACAGTAAAACCTCGTAAGATAGCCCTTGAATGAATAAGAATCAACAGTATTTTAGATGTAACATGGTAATATTCAAGTTGTTTTTAATTAAGTTTTGAGAAGACATTTTAACAAGTGCCTATCTACCTCCCTGATCTTTGCTGAGTAAATAAGGAATTTGAAAAAAAAAGCCAGATTCCTACCACCCAAATTTGTTTATTCTCCTTTATATTTATTAAATTCTAAAAGTCAATACTTGTCATAGCCCAGAGAGAAAAATTTTGTCTGTTCTGTTATTGTCTATCACAGAGTTAACACATGAACTTATGGCTTTTTGTTCTATGAAGAAACAGAGGTTACAACTAGACTTCCATCCAGCGCCCTCTTCTGTTACTCTGCAGAACCTCCCACAGTGTCCCCCTCCCAGTCTGACCCTCATCCCAAGCTAATGACTGCTGCAGGACAGGTACAGCTAAGTGCAGTTATTTGCTGGGCACTCCGTGCTTAAGAAAGTCACATTTTTAAAGTAGATAGCTAATCAATATGAAAGCATATTTAATAAGGTGCTTCTCTATGCACTATTAAAATGTAGGCTTCCCTTTTTAACTTAGTCTTTACTCAAGCAAAGAATAAATTTTAATCTGAACCTCTCAGATTTCACAGAGCATAGTGACAAACAGTAAATAGAATTTTCATTGGCAGCACACATAAGCACACAACCCTACACAAAGGCACATTTCCTTAACACTCGCCAATGCTATTTAAGTAAGAAAACCAGATGCTAACAATTACTTTGGCAAAAGTGACAGATTCGAATGTTGTGCAAATGCTTAAAACCTTCCCTCTTTACTCATAAAAGGCTTGAAAAAGCATGAACCATACCACTGGTATGCTATCTTAAAAACAAACTAAAAGTAAGTCCTGCTCAGGACATGAAGAAACCAAACTAAGTGTTTGAGAATTTCTAGTAATCAACTCTAGGAGTTCTGCCTGCACCTTCTCAACTATTCAGTTGCCTGAAGGAAGAAGAGCTGCATCCTGTTCACAGTGTGCCACTGAAGCATCCTGTGGGCTGTGTAAAGTCACCAGGAAAGAGGAGTATCTGCAAGAAACGCTGTGATGAGGAAAAGCACTGCTCATTGGAGCTTGTGCCTCCAAAAGGCCCAACAGTCTATCTTACACATTCCGAGCTGTCTGTGCACAAATACTAAGACAAACAAACAAACAAAAATCCTAACATGACAGTTAACAAAATTTTTAAATGCTACAAGTAAGCCAAGTGTAGTGGCTCATGCTCATAACTGTAGCCCTTGCAAAGCTGAGGCAGGGCTGTGTATAGCCTGGCTACATATTTGTCTATAAAATAAAATAAGATTAAAAGCCCACAAGCATACAGGGTCCTTTTATAAAGTTATTCACTTTAATAAAAATCAACCTTGCTTGCAGCTTTATAGGAACACAGCCACGGTATAAAAAGCATGAAACAGCTGTACAAACTGGAGCCAAAACTCATAGACAACGTTGAAAGGAACTAGTTCTCAGAAACCTGTTTAATTAAGCTTATTTAATGAACAGGGACATAAACACTCTACGGCTCTATTAACACTGGTGTCTTATTTATCAGTGACGGAGTATGCTGAATCTCCCATTATTACTAGTTCTGCTTCTTAGTTTCCCGTCTACTTTAACCACTATTTTATCTTCTTGGTATCTTTAAGCTTTAAGTGTAAAGTTGATGAGTGTAAATCCTCACACAACTAAAATAACATTTAATGGCTCACTTTACACAAGGCCTGGAGCTTTCCTCCTTCAGTCTTCCCCAGCAACCTTTTGAAACAGTCTCTATTTTGCTAATAAACTAAGGCTGAATAAATGACGAGTAAACTGAAGTTTTGCCGGTGACGGCACAGCAAAGTGATGAGAAAGCCACGAGAGCCTGAACCAACTCCGAATCACTTCCAACCTCCTTCCTTAAATGAACTCAGCCTTCCTTCTGAGGCCAACCCCTACATAAGGACTATGAAAAATACCTGAAGGACTCAAGGTTCTTAAGTAAATAAGAACAAGGATTGGTTTTCAGTAGAGTGTAACTACTGCCTGAGGCAACAACTCACCCTGCTGGGTCTGCCCGCACAGCATCCAAGGTGAGGTGATACTGACCTTTAAAACACGAAAACTCATTGTGGGTGTGGGTAGACATTAGAGATAAAATGCCTAGAACACTCTTGGTGGGTGATGGGGATAATGAACAGAAGGCTGAGAAACACTATCCAGCCTAAGAAGAAAACAGGTGCATCTCTTCCCAACCTGGATCTTCTCTTTCCTTCAGGACTGGGGATCAAACCCAGGACCTTCACACCAAGGAGCTACAATCCCAGCACCTTCCCCCCTTTTAAATGTTGAGGTGGGGTGTCTCTGGGCTCAAGCTTGCAACTCCTGTCTTAGCCTCTCAGCTCACTAGGATGGCAGGCCTGTACCACCAGGCCTGGACACTCATCTCCGTTACGTAAACAAAGACTGAGAAGACAGGAAGAAGAAGAAGGTCTTAGAGACAGAAAGATGAAAGTATGGGCACGTGTACCAAAGAATTGCAATTTCATGTACCATGCGGCCCTCTGTCTTGTCTGTGATATAAACACCCACAATGGGCTATTCCCCTCAAATACTAACGATGCACTTTGGAGGAGCAGTGAAAGTCTGGCCATCTGCTAGGATTCAAAGACTAAAGCATGCATCATAAACCCTCGTTCTCAATATTCAAAGGTTACCCTTCCTACAAGCGAACATGGCCACTAGAAAGCTGGATGTACCTTTATAAACAATCCAACTTGCAGACCAAAAACTGTTTCTTCAAATGTGTACATTCCACTAGGCTCTACTCTTTGGAGGAGCAACAAGTATGCTTGTTGTAAAGGAAATTTTCTTTTTTTTTGCAACAAGAGTCTCCCCATATAGTTCAACCTGGCCTTGAACTCATTAGCTGGCCTCGAACTCAAAGCAATTCTGCATCAGCTTCTCAAGTGCTGGGATTACAGGTGTGCCATCACCACATACAGCCTAATTACTTTAAAGGATGTCATTATTAGAAAATCGATCATAGTTTTATTTATAACAGTTTGTCAAAAAGATCTTGTCATCATTGTTTTTATGTTTATTTATATTATTACAAAGTATGATTACAAACATTTTCAACAAGAACAATACACTAATATGGCCAAGAGTATGAAGACAGGAAACTACTCTAACTTTTCTTCATTTTACACAGTAATCTGCACACTAATAGTGAACTTATACATGGATTAAGTACCTTAAATGAAAGAAGAAACCTTGACATACTATGTAGAAATGTACCTTCATTTCCTATTTACATATTAATGTTTTAGACAAAGTACTTTATTTCTTTTCTCTGCTTACATATGATTCTGATAAATTGGAAAGGTAATTTTACAAGTTCTAACCTTTTTTTAAAAAAATCACCGCCGTTTTGTAAGTGGATAGAATCAGAAGGAAATGTTAGCTTTCCCAGTGTTTGATAATAAAGCTAATTTGAACCAAACTAAACTTGTTAAAAATTAATTCCCACTAAGTACATGGCCATTTTCACATACATGCCAGTTAAAAGCTTTTCTTGCTTTTATTTCCTTTATAGAAAAAAACAATTACAATTAAAATCATTACATCAGTATAGGCCTAATACTACAGTCTAATGGTCAATCTGGAGCTTTTGAGCCACAATAAACAACCATTTTGTTATTAGCATTTACTTCCAAATTGTTTTAAATTACATCAATGTATAGTTGTAATAGTGCTATTGCCAAAACACTAATCCTGAATTTCAGCTGAGTTTAGAATCTTACTGCTTTATTTGTCACAAAATTTTGTAAGTCACAGTCACATGTATATGTACAACAGAGGAACAATAATCATAATAATGTGGCTATTTTGACGCTTACTCTTATTCCAACAGCAGCCCAGCACCAAAATTCTCTTGCAAATCGATCCAGTGAGAACACGAGTGTCAAATGAAACCAGTAAGTAAAAGGGCGATGAAAAACAATACCATTCATACCGAGTGCCTGCCCCAAGCCCGTCCTCCCCCCACACAGACATACCAACGAGCGCCAGTGTCCTGCTTCCTGCCCATCTGTATACACCGACACCCAGAACCAGCCCAGAGTGAGCACTCACATCAGCCGAGAAGTGACACAGCCGCTGGCGGGAGCAGCCTCGCCGGGCACGCAGCTCTGAGCCGCGATGCTTCTTTCTGCCTACACAATACGAATCTTAGACTCAAGAAAAATGCTCATTGTTTTATGATTAACAATGTTCTCTTTATGTAGATTCATTTAGCAAAGGCTGAATTTTTTCAGAAACTTATTTTCATCTGTCACAAATCATAAAGGGCCGTATTTTGGGTAGGACTGAAGAAATCACGAATTTCACAATCTCATTTGCACTTGCCTTCAATGACTTAAATTATTTATTTTTAATTTGTTATTTTAAAGAGATTAAGACAAAACAGGACATAACAAAGCATTTCAGAAGAGAACAATGTAAGCAACACAGTATTTCACCAGAAGACAACCCATAATTGACTACCATAATGACTCTTGCTTTGAAATACTTGAGTATAGCTTCATATACAATACTATCAAAGGTAACAAAATAGTATAAAACCATTAAAGAAAATGAAAGTATTACAGGGTATTCAGAACCAAATAACAGAAAATAAACAATGGCTACTATATTATCTCATTTTCCACAGAAAATTTGTTTATACTTTCACACATAATATAATCAAATAAGATACAACAAGATAGAACCAAAGGAAACAGAAGAGCCAAAGCATGGTAGGACTTTAGAGTAAGATGATATTAAATCAGCACTGGATATTATAATGACTTATTTTCTTCAAAATACCTGTTCATACCATCACAGAGAATAAAATCAAACAAACCAGGATACACCCATTCCAACTAATGAATGCAATCATCATAGGCTTAAAAGCAATGTAATGGGGAATCATGATTATCACAAACTCTTACATACTCTTACCATTTCTTACAAGGGGGAGACTATATGGCATTTATACATGTGAGTTTGATTTATTTCACTTATGAAAATGGTCTCAAGTTATGCCCATTTATTTATAAATATCTCAATGAGTGATCACTAATTATAGCTGAGTAGTACTTCATTGAATAAAAACACATCTTTTTATCCATTCCTCAGCTGATAAACACTTAGGTTCTTTCCAAGATCTGGCTATTAAAAATTGTGCTGCTATAAATATGGGTGCAAATATATCACTGTGTTATGATGTTTTCAGTTTTTCTGGGAATATGCCCAGAAGTGGAATAGTTGGGCCAAATGGTACCTCCAACCCCAGCTTTTTGAGGAATCTCCAGAATGACCTCCGAAGTGGTTGCACCAGTGTACACTCCCACCAACAGTGCAGGAGAGCTCCCTTTTCCCCACAGCCTCTCCAGCATTTGCTGTTGGTAGTTTTCTCCTCGCCATTCTTTCAGGAGTGAGATGGAATCTCAGTGTTGCTTTAATTCGCATTTTTCTAATGAGTAATGATGATGAACATTTTTTTTTCATGTACTTATTTGACATTTGTATTTCATCTGAGAACTGTGTATTCATCTAAGATGCCCATTTTGGGATTGGGTTCTTGAATTTCAGGGGTCTGATTTTTTTAATTCTTTGCATGTTTTAGCAGAAGTCCTTTGTCTGAGGGACAGTTCACTAAGACTTTTTCCCAGTTTGTGGGTTTTATTTTCTCTATGCTGAAGATTTCTTTTGACACACAGAAACTTTTTAGTAAGAGGTGATCCCTGTTATTGATTCTGGGAGGTATTTCCCATGAGGTTTGATTCCTGTTCATGAATTCTCTACCTACCCCTATGTCTTCAAGATTTTTACCTATTTTGTCTTCTAACAGATTTAGTGTTTCTGTTTTAATATTCAGATCTTTGATCCATTTAGATTTTAGTTTAGTACATAGTGATAGGCATGGGTCTAGTTTTAGTTTTTGGCATATGGAGAGCCAGTTTTTCCAATACCACAGTCACTGGAAGACTGTTGTTCTTCTAGTGAAACTGTATGGCCCCTTTATCAAAGATAAGGTGGTCAAGTGTGTTTGTAGGTGTGGTTGTATCTTCTAATCTATTCCTTTGATTCTGGTATCATCTTGATTTTATTGCAGTAGCTTTGTTGTATAACTTCAAGTCAGGGATTGTGATGCCTCCTGCCTTGCCTTAGGTGCTTAGAATTGCCTTTGCTACTCTGGGTCTCTTCTAGTTCCAGATGAATTTTAGGAGTGATTTCTCTGTATCTATGAGGTATGTTAATGGTATTTGCATTGGGATTCTGCTGAATCTGTGTAACAGTTTTGGGAGAATGGCCATTTTCACAATATTTATTCTTCCTATCCATGAACAAGGGATGTCTTCCCGTTTTCTGAGATCATCTTCAATTTCTTTTTTCAAGGCATTGTAATTTTCCCTGCATAGATCTTTTACTTATTTCGTGAGATTCATTCCTAAATATTTCATTTTTTTGGATGCTGGTATGAAGGCGGTGGCTTCTCTTATTTCTCTCTCAGTGATTTTGTTGTTAGTGTATATAAATGATATTGATTTTTGATTAATGATTTTTGTATCCAGCTACACTGCTGAATTTATTTATTATATCTAGGAGTCTTTCAATGGAGTTTTGGGGGTCTTCTATGTAGAATATCATGTCATCTGCAAATAATGATAATTTAACTTCCTCTTTCCTATATTTACCCCTTTTATTTCTCTCTCTTGTCTAACTGCTCTGGCTAGTATTACTAGTACTATATTAAATAGCGGTGGTAACGGACATCCTTGTCTTGTGCCTGATTTTAAGGTAAAGGCCTTCAATTTTGGTCATTTAATATGATGCTGGCTCTTGGTATGTCATAGATGGCCTTTATCATGTTGAGGTAAAGACCATCTATTCCAATTTCCTGTAAGGTTCTTATCATGAATGAGCATTGGACCTTATCAAAAGCTTTTTCTGCATCTATAGAAATGACTATGTGCTTCTTACTTTTGGCTTTATTGACATGGTGGATTACATTTACTGATTTATGTATGCTGAACCTTCCCTGCATGCCTGGGATGAATCCCACTTAGTTGTGGTATATAACCTTTTTTTTTTGCATCAGCACCAGGGATAAAACTCCACAACCACACACTGGCAAGCGCTTATGCTGCTGAGCTAAATTCCCAGCCCCCAGTCTTCTTGATGGTTTGCTAATACTTGTATTGAGGATTTTTGCATCTGTGTTCATTAGGGAGGTTGGCCTATAGTTCTCTTTTTTAGTTGGGTCTTTCTCAGGTTTTGGTACCAGAGTAATATTTGCTTCCAGGAATGATTCAGGAAGAATTGCTTCCCTTTCAATTTCATTGAAGAGTTTGAGGAGTGTCGGCATTAAGTCTTCTTTGTATTTCTCGTAGAATTCCACAGTGAATCTGTTTGGGCCTGGGCTCTTCTTTGTAGGTAAGGACTTAATTGCATTTTTGATTTCATTAATAGAAATTGAGTTATTCAGTAGTTTTACATCTTCTTGATCCAGCTTTGATACTTTGTAGGAATACTTCTAGGAATCTGTCCATTTCTTCTGTGTTATTGAACCTAAGAGAGTAGAGGTTTTTGAAATAGGTGTTGATGATCTTCTGTATTCCCAGAGTCTGTAGTGATTTTGTCATTTTCATTCCTTATTGCACGAATTTGAGCTGCTTGTTTCCTTTTTTAAATTAGGTTAGCTAGGGGCTTATCAATTTTATTTATCCTTTCAAAAAACCAACTCTTTGATTCAGTGATTCTTTGGATTGTTTTAAATTTTTCTCTGAGGACTGCTTTCATTGCATCCCACAGATTCCAGTAAGCTGTATTTGTATTTTCGTTTGCTTGTAGGTATTGTTTAATTTCTTCTTTAATTTCCTCTGACCCACTGACTGCTTGAGTATATTTATTCAATTTCCATGTGTTTGTGGGAGTTTTGCGGTTTCTTTTATCATTAATTTCTACTTTCATGGCGCTATGATCTGATAACATGCATGGGATAATTTCAACTCTTTTGCATTTATTTAAATATGTTCTGTGGGCCAGTATATGCTCTATTTTAGAGAATGTCCCATGTACTGCTGAGCAGAATGTATATTCAGATATTGTTGGATGGAACACTCTGTATGTCTATCAAGTGCATTTGTTCACAAGTGTGATTCAGTTCTGCTATTTCTTAGCTGATTTTGTCTGATTGATCTGTCCCTGGTGTCAATGGTGTATTAAAGTCTCCTGTTATAATTCTGTTATTGCTAATTTGATTTTTAATTTGTATTAATACTTACTTTGTATAACTGGGTGCTCTAGGTGTATATATATTTAAGATTGTTGTCTCTTCCTCTTGAAGTTTTACCCTAACCAGTATGTAGTGACCTTCTGTATCTCTTAGGTCATTCTTGGTTTCAATTTCACATTGTCTACAAAGAGAATAGCTACCCCCACTTTTTCTGGAGGGTTCCTGTTTCATGTTGTATTGTTTTTAATCCCTTGACTTTCAGTCTGTGAGTATCCTGTTGGGTTATATGGGTTTCTTGCAGACTGCATGTGTTTGGCTGTTGTTTCTTGATCCAGTCTGCCAGTCTGTTTCTTTTAATTGGTGAATTGAGACCATTTACATCAATGGTTATAACTGTTATATATTGGTTTACTGTTGACATGTTATCTTTCTGCTGTTGCATCTTTATCTTTCCATTTTGTTTAATTGTCTGCCTTGCTTAGTCGTTTTTTTCCTAAGTGTATCTAAACTGTCTTTCAGTATTCTTTGCAGGGTTGGCTTGGTGATCATGCAGTTCTTCAGCTTTCTTTGTCATGGAAATATCTTATTTTTCCATCCATTTTGAAGGACAGTTTTTTAGGGTACATCAGTCTAGGTTGGAAATCATTTTCCTTTAGGATCTGAAATACTTCACTCCATGCTCTTCTTGACTTAATTGTTTGTGTTGAGAAGTCTGCTGTGATTCTGATTGGCTTTTCTTTATAGGTGCTCTGTCTCTTCTAACAGCTTTTAATATTCTATTTTTATGTTGGATTTCTGGGATGGTGATTTTATATGTCTTGGTGTAGTTTTATTTTGGTTATGGCTATTTAGAGTTCTATCTGCTTCACTAATCCTAATGTCAGTTTCCATTGTCATGTTGGGAAATTTTCACCTATTATTTCTGTAAATAGTCTCTTGATATCATTTGTGTTGTCCCTTTCTTTTTCATTTATCCCTATTTATCTTATGTTGTTCTTTGATTCATCTTGCAGCTGTTGAATTGTTATTTACTGATTCCTTGTTATGTTTAAGAGATCTTTTCTGTCCTGTTCGCTAGATGCAATCTTGTCTTCGAGATCTGAAATTCTATTTTCACTTTTGTTGAGGTGGTTTTGACAACTTTCAATGGAATTTTTGATTTCCTGTATATCTCTTTGAATGTGCTTTATGTATTCTGTTTGTTTCTTATATTGTTCATGCAGAGATTCTTTTTGTTTTCTCTATTTTTTAACTATGTCTTCTTTAGATGTGTTCAGCCTCTCTTTCATTACTTTTATCATTTCTTCTTTAAGCTGGGAGATTATTTCTAGTTTGAATTCCTTTAAAGCTTCCTGGAGTTGCTTCTTTATTTCAGTTACTATTTCAGGTGTATGGCATATATTTTCTTCTATGTACATGGCTCCTAGGCTTTCTTGGGATGTGCTGTAGGTTTGAGATTGCATTTTGGTCTTTCATCTTGTCATTTTCCCATATTTCCGTCTTTCAAGTGTTGCTCCAAAGCTTCCCCTGGGCGTATTGGAAGTCATCTCCTGTATCCTGAGCTTCTGAGACTCCTCTGGCAGCACCACTTGGGCAGCAAAGCCCCCAGATTAAAAGATAGTTACCTGGCGTGGCCCAGACAGGCCCAAAGCCTCCTTCAGCATAGCAGCTCTCCCCTCCCGCAGTGAAACTCCCTGGACTGAATAAAAGTCACCATGGGTGGTCCAGGCAGGCCCACCAAGCCCAGTCCAGCATGGCCACAAACTAGGTAGGTCCCCAACCACCCAGAGCAAGGATCTCAAACTCTCCCGGGGCTCGGATGGTGTGAAGAAACCCACTTGCTCCGGTAGTGAAGCTCCCTGGACTGAAAGAAGGCCACTGGGCATGGCCCAGGCAGGCCCCAAACCTCCTCTGCAGCCAGTTCCCTCCTCCTCTGGCGGCGGTTGCAGCGAAGCTCCCCGGACTGAGAGAAGGCCACTGGCGTGGGCCTAGGCCCCAAACCTCCCTTACAGTGCAGCCCCCTCCTCTGGCGGCGGTGGCAGCAAAGCTCCCTGGACTGAGAGAAGGCCACAGGTGTGGCCTAGGCAGGCCCCGAACCGCCACTGCAGCACAGCTCCTCACTCTGGTGGCACTGGCAGCAAAGCTCTATTTTTAATTTTTTTAAAAAATTTATTTTATTTTATGTTTTTTTTTTTTTTTTTTTTTTGGTAATAGGAACCTAACTCAGGGCTTTGTACTTGCCAAACAGGCACTATGCCACTGAGCTACACCTCTGACCCAACAGGTTTATTTTAAATACAGACTAAATTTTAAGAGTATTTTCCTTTATAAAACATCCTAAATCCTAATTTTAATGTCTACCTAAATGTCCAGATGTATACATTTTATTACTTAAATCTTCTCCAAGGGAAGTTCAAACTGTTCTCATTGCTGGAGCGGGCAAGCCTATTTCCTCCCTGAATGTTTCCCAAATTATTTAGGAATCTGTTATCTTTCAAGTAAACAAAATGAGTACAGACTGGCCTATGATACTTTAAATCAATCCCAGAAAATCCATTAAAATATCATTTTAACATGCTTGAATTTTTATTACTAACATTTTTTTAAACCTAGTTACAATCTGAAAAACTTGCTTTAAAAAAACTCAGAACACAGTATGACAATATATGCAGTCTGTATTCATTAGGTTCTGTGCATTAGTACTTAAAAGCCTGTTTCTAACAGTGTTTAATATCGAGTTTGGTAACCAAGGTCAAAACAAATGTGGATTTAGTTTGACCCTCCAGAACACCTAAACAGTTGTTCACAAGAAAAATAAACTATAGCATCTACCTTGCATTTAGGATCACAAAGGAGCTGTATGAGAAGATTTGACAACTAGCAGCATGCACTTCTTGAGGGTGATAGCCATACATTTGCATGAGAAGATTTGACAACTAGCACCATGCACTTCTTGAGGGTGATAGCCATACATTAAGTGTGGCTACTAGAGAGCTAGACCTAATTCAGACGAGCTAATCAGCTCAACACCCAGGCTGGGGACACTACAGCACATTTCCCAGTAAGTCACAGGAGATCGCACAGCTTGTCCAAGGCCAGGTGAGCATGGACTTGTACAGTAATTTACATTTGCTTGGCTCTTACTCTTGCTCAAATCGCTTCAAAATGAAAGTAAGATAAAATTCTCGTAAGTTTTACAGCCAACTTTCCTCATTGATTTCCAGCAAAAAAAGACTGAGAAGTACAAGACTGGAGCATTTAGATCACTCTGTCTTTAAAATCTTCCTGGCAATGTGATTTTGGAAAGTGTATTTTCCAATTACTTGCCTGACTATAATCCCCTAACTTCATCTCCTTGAAACATGTTATTAATAAACAAGCTTTCTATTCTCTAGTTATTAACAAAACAACATGGCACTTTGCTTTTCTGTCCCCAAATGCCTTCAAAGCACTTGATTCTTTTTACAAAATCAGCAGCCGAAAGAAAAATGAATTGGATGACAGGGCAATTTGGAGCATTTAGAGGGAATTAAACTCTTTAGTATTCTACGAGTCTGTACAGCAAGAAAGACCTGACAGTGGATAGATTTTTAGTGGTGCCTTAGTGTAACAGATTAAATTACTCCTCCATTCCTACAAATTCACATGTAGATCTAATACCCACTGTGACTGTATTTGAAGATAACGCCTGGAGATAGTAAAGGTTAAATAAAGGCATAACAGTGGGCCCTAACACAATGGGAAGAGTGTCCTTATAGAGGAAAAGACAACATCGTCTCCCTATCCCCAACCCTACCTGCACAAAGGAAAGGCCAGGTGAGGGAGGGACACAGTGAGAAGCAGGCTAAAGGCAAGCCACAAGACCTCCTCAGAAACCACGCGGACTACACCTTGATCGTGTGCTTGCAGCCTCCAGAACTGTGAGAAAATAAATCTCTGTTCTTTAAGCCTCCTGGTCTATAGTATTTATGGCAGATGGAGTAGACTAATACCTGGAGTGAACCTTCTGTCTTAAAAATCCTATCGTTTAAGCATGGCTTTCTAATTCTATTAGCAATAGCACTGGCATCTCTTTTTTTTTTTTTTTTTGTCTTTTTCCTTTTTATCGGTACCAGGGATCGAACTCACGACTGCCTACTTGCAGGGCAGGCGCTTATGCGGCTGAGCTAAATCTCTAGCCCCTTACACTGGCATCTCTTTATATCTTGTGTTTTTATATATAAGGACAACAGATTAAGTAGAATGAATTAAGCTTACAATTGCCCAGGGAAAACTCTTGTGCAGCCCCCTGCTCTAGCCCAGGTCCTCCTGTTATGTGCACTTGTTGGTTTGTTGTTTGGGATTTTTTCACAGCATGTACCACAGCCGAAACAGTGTTTAAACAATTACCTGTGTAATCATTTGTTAGATGACTGTCTCACCTTATATAATGTATTCTCCATGAATTATTAGATATTTCTTTTTGTCAATGTATTCCTAGATGCACAATACCTACCACACAAAGGACAATGGGTAAATAAGTAATAAACTTTATGCTTCAAAGTTTCTCAGCTTCAGAAAATTAGAAGCATTCTCTCTACTATCAAGGAGAAGAAAAAAACTTCATCCAGTGGAAAATCTGTGTAGATATAAATGTAAATAGTAAATAAAGAAAAATAAAACAACTGACATAAAACTGGGATTAACTCATGTATCACATTTTATCTTTTAACTATATATACGTTAGAATTTTTAACTCTGCTCTCTGATAAAGGGAAAATTACAAACAACTTCAAACCTGCCTAACGAAGGCTAATTCCTCAATACTGATTTTCACTGCCTGCTAAACAGCCAGATCCCACCAGCACTGACCTGAAGACTAAGCCATGGTGAGATAAATCCACAGCACAGGGCCCAGGCCTAATGAACACTTTCTCTTCTACCTCAGAAAGCACAGTCGGCACGGTGAATCCAAGCTTGAGAAGGGATTCAAAACTGTCAAGCACACATTAGATCTGTCTATATTTTTAAGGTAAAGTATCCAAAATCAGGTAAAAATTGACACAAGACAATGAACATCTATCACGGTATGAAGCAGAAGCAGAAGCAGAAGCAGAAGCAGAAGCAGAAGCAGAAGCAGAAGCAGAAGGAGGCGCAGTCTCGGCTGCTTTATCGGCAGAACTGAATTAAATTACTCTGGGTAACGACCAACATAAGAGTGTCCAGAAGGGGGCAGCCAGGCTGGTCCAATGAGAAAAGTCCAAAGACAGAGACAAACTTCACAAGTCTTTATGCTGAGTTGCTGCAGACTCTAGTAAGTTGAGGCAAAAATTTCGCAGTGACTCAGTAAGGAGTTGCTTCCCATTTACTGGAGCTCTCCAGGAATGTAGAGGGTTCCTACAGGGTGAACCACTTAACAGAGTGGCTAGAGGGGGGTTTGAGCGCTGCATGGGAAACTGGGCTTCATGAATTCCAAGATCCCTTCCAACAAACAGGCCTGTCATTTGCTCAACCACAAAGGTTTCACTATTCTACTACAGCCCTCAAAGCTTAGTTTCCAAGGTATTTGTAACACTCTCTTCATGGCACTCAGAAGATACTTCAAATGAATGGTTTTTCTATTTCTAAGTGAATCTTGGTTATGCTCTTTGGGCACTTTCATATTAAGGAAACATTTGTATTCTTATAAACAAAAATATTCTTCTGCAGCATTTATGCACATTTTCTTTAGGGACCACAACTCCACTGAAAATAAAGAGCAGTAATTTTTGAAAATAGCTTTTATATTTTGATAAACACCTACATTTCAAGTACATCACTGGAAATATTTATCACCAAAACAATTATTTTACTGAGGAACTCTACACACATTTTAAGTATCAGAGGTATTAAGAAAAGCATTTCTTCATTAAAAAAACAACGTTTAGCTAGAGAACAGCTTATGCTGGTGTGACTCTCAGTCAATGCATGTATTACTGAATCTGGGGTTTTCTATCTCACAAAAGGTGGAGACATTCATATTATCTATGAAAACACAAAGGGTTTTTATTTAAGAAAGTCATCAGAACATAAAACAGCTTGTGCTTCACAAGTTTTTTTTTTTTTAACATTATTTATATGAAAACCCATCTCTGCCTCTTCAGACAGGGAGAAGGAGGTAGTCACACCTCAGAAAGTAGTTTCTCTAATAAATACCCTGTTCAAATATTCACCCTAATGGAAGGGAAGGAAAAAGTCAGTCCTATCTAGTACATGCAAAAAGTTACGCAGACAGCTGGGCATGGTGCCACATACCTGTAATCCCCATACTCAGGGAGGCGAAGGCAGGAACATTTCCATTCCACGCCCAACCTAGCCAGCTAGAAAGACCCTACTGTAAAATAAAAAAGCAGAAAGGCTGGGGATATAGCTCAGCATCAAGAGCTCTGGATTTAATCCTCGATACCACCACTACCAAAAAACAACAACAACAACAACAACAAAACCCCACACCTAGCATTAAAGCATATTCATAAAACAAGCTGATAACAACCAATGGACCATGCCCAAAGCTGCAAAATTTGTTTTGCTATGGGTGTTTTAATGCAGTTCCCAGATGTGTTTGTCCTTATCTCACCCATCATCTATATGTAGATCATAACTTCACTAAAAATGAATTGATACATTTGGAAGCATCAAGAAAGCATGGAAAAGCTATTCATTATAACCGCTCAGTTATGTGATGATTAAGGGTTAGGAGTGTCTTAGCCAGAACTTGGCTGGTTTTGCTTTGGGGAAATATGTGTTATGTTTATGATATATTATCTAATTGCTCAATAAAAGTTAGCATATCCACAGACTAGAAAGCAGTGGCACACTTGTGAGATCAGCTGTAAGAGCATGCATCAGAACGCTAAATTATAAGGATAATCATTTGGACAATCATGGAGATTTCTTGGTTCTAACCTTAGATGCTTTCAGATTCTGCTAAATCCTTCAATTCCTCAAAGGCGCAGCTAATGACAAACTCCTCTGAAAACCATGTTTTGCCACCCTGGACCTGCAGGAGGACAGACAGGGTGTTTAGTCCCCTTGGTCAGCTCTGACTGCAGAAGGCTTAGCCAGATGAGCCAAGAGTCTATCACACTATAGCTAGTCTTCTATAAACGGGAAGGCAGTCATTGATTTACATACCATGCTGAAAGACTGGCCAAGTTCCCATCAGATCATTCTTCAAGTGGAACATGCAAAAAAAAAAATTGATTATAAACTATCAGAATGGAGACATCAGACTTGGGGGCAGGTGAGAATGGATGATCAGGATCCAAGTACGTCGTTTAAAAAAAAAAAAGCTTAAAAGAGTAACCTCCACTCAAAAAAAGGTGCCTTTTCATTTCTTTTCGCTTTCCCAGAGATCACTAAAGTCTAAAAATGAACCAAGCTGTTAAAATTTCTACATAGGCCGGCGCATCAGCTCTCTCTTTCCTCACTCCTAGAGAGGGAACATGGCAGCAACCTCAAGCACACTCTCTCGGAGGCAGCTGGCTGAAGTTAGCTCAGGAATTTGTACAGAACTCCCTGTGGACAAGGAGGGCAAAGCCAACAAACACTGACTCTCTTCAGCCAGACTGCTCAAAACTCACTCTCCAGTAATCTCTACCTAGATGTTCCGGAAGGTTCTGTTAACAGCCCGTTAGACTTTACGAAAGAGAAGTGACCAAACTCCTTTCTACTGCTTCAGTGCACATTCCAAAAAGAGAGGAGTTTGCCCTTGGTTTGGCACTGAGATCGATTTTTCATTAACACGTTGCTGACTTCAGGGTCTGTTAATCTTTCTCTATGTAGAGAATTCTGCAAGCAAAGCAGGCGAGGAGTGTCATCCATGTACACACAGCTGCAAAATGTGCTCTCTGAAGTGACTATGTCTCTGCTCTAAATGGCAGGAGGTACTAATCAATCCATCTCTGAGCCTCAGTAGCCAGACACAGCTATGTCAAGAGCTGCCTCTCCAATGTAAACCAAATCTTTAAGAGGAGAGATAGATAAAGCCAGACCCCTGTGGCAGCCTGGCCATGCCACAGCACAAAATTGATGCCAGCTCTCCATTATGACCTACATTCCTTAGGTCCTGTGTCCTGCTCCTGATAAGACTAACCTTTACTATCAGCTTCCAGATGACAGGAGAGCTGTGGCCTGCAGGGCCAATAAAGCAGAAAACCGCCAGCTCCTCATCACTGCCAGAGCTGCACATCTTATGTATGGAGAGGGTTGGGGGGCCTGAGGCACAGGTGTCATTTTAGAAGACAAAGACTGCTTTGGGTAAGAGGTGAGTGGTTGACATCCAGGAAAGAAAAATATGTATCTTTCCTGTGAAGTTAACATTTGGAGAAGAATGCTGTCATATTACAAGAAGAAAGGACAAGTCCAGAAAATGAACCAAAGCATTTTAAGTCCATCTTACTTTACAGTGTAAATGTTTTTCTATCAATAATTACAAAACGTGCTAATCATCACCTGCAACACAAACTCTCATGAAGCTATAAATATTTACTAAATATATGATCAAATTTTTCTTGTCAAAGTCTCCATCCACACAGCTGCTGTTTACTTGGTTTCAGCTTCTGCTTCTCTGAGTGCCTGCCCCAGGCCCATACTACATGCTCTCCTCTCCCCAGAGGCTCCAGCCCAGGTGGAGGAGGTAGCTCCACAGTGTCCAGTGCCCAGAGCCGGAAGGGGTGCCCAAGTATCACCCTTCCATCAACTTTACTGCCACACTGAGGAGCATCAAGCGGAAAAGTGAGCAGGTAAGAAGAGAGTTCAGGACAGAATTCACCCAACTGTGCTGGGGCAGACCAATTCAGAGTCTCCAACTCCTTTCCAGATAGCGTAACCATTATGCTTAGCTAGATTAGTGCTTATAGGGCTTAAACTATTTTTAATGGATACTCGCAGTATTAGAAATGGTTAGTTAAACCAAACACTATGCCTAAATAATGCATATTGTTCTCTTAAAGAGGAGCAAAGACAGTTCCACAGAAGACACAGGTGACCAGCTATCTTGAGAAGCACTTTTGTAATAAACAGCACCTCGTATAGAAGTTAGCTTCTCTGTAACTAACTACATATCTACTTGTTTCTGCAGAAAAAGTCCCGGGAGGCAGTTTCCTGGCCTCTCCCTGGGGAAGGTGGAAGGATCTGTGAGGAAGAGAAGGACACGGGGTGAGTCTAGCACTCCTAACTCAGGGACTTGCTCTCAGCACCTTGGCAGGCCAGAGGCTTCACACACACGGTGCTGAGACCCTTCCAGAAACCACCACCCCATAGTCAGTCAGTCCCAAGAGGAGGGATGTGGCACAGACCACCATGCTACTAAGGGCCTCCGTTTTCTTTTCTGTAAGGAAAAAACTGTACCCAAACTCTATTTCAACCCTGGCCACATCACAAACACTAGCAGAGATACTGGATTTCATTAGCCTGGCTCAGGATCTTTAAAGCATGCAGCCAAGGGCTGAGGATTACTAATTGGCTGAGTTCCTGCCAGCTAAAACACAACCTTCATGAGTTCCAAATACCCGTAAAATCACCTGTACATTCAACCTGCTCTCAACCCGCCTCAGCTTGGTGGGTCAGGATGGGAAAAGTGCATGCATCCCTGAGCAGAGAAAGTTCCTGCCAACACAAGAAGCTTCTTGGTCAGCTCCAGAATTTGGACAGTCCATTTAACAACGAAAAATTACCTAAAACATTCTTTTATTCTCTCACTTGTAGATTACAGACCATAGGAAAACACAAAATAAAACCTAAGAAAAGAACAATTAACATCTCAAATAGTGAGAAGGATTGTAATACCAAGATGCCAAAAATACTGATTACATTTCAATCACCATTTGGGCTTTTATCTGGAAAACGCATCCTCTACTGGAAAGCACCCAGTCTAACAGCTGCATTACTTTTCAACTTTCACAAACACTAGAAAAGTTAGCCAAAATGCGCTGGCTGACGTCCAGGGTTTTATTATTATGTACTATTAGTTCATATGAGAAGTGTGGGCTAAAGAAAGGGAGAAAGCACAGTAACAACAGGGGCTTTATAATCATGTGCAGATGTGAAGGTTTCTAAAGCTGTATCTGCCCGAAAACGCCTTCCACATTACTTCTATTACCTGCAGCCTTTATTAACTTAATTAGATAATTGCAAATGTTGTGTTTTTAGACTATCATTCAGAAACTTAATTGTGAAACAACTTTTCTTATGTCAGTGGCTGGGCCAGGCTGACACTGTAATGTTTTTCATATGTAAAAGCAAACCAGTTGATTCTCTTCTCTTCCCTCAACTTTTTTTGCAAGTGCTGAAAGACTCAATGGTCTATGCTCGAAGCTCATTTTGCTGCCTTGATCTGGGTTTGGTTCTAGAACCTGAAGTCCCATCTCCATGCTGTACCCCTCACCCTAAGATTAAGACAACAGATCAGAGGGGACTAACATATTCTTCAGGCAAAAAATACACAGAACAAACTGACAGCTGCTTGACTCTGCCATCCCTTTCTGGTACTGTGATGAAGCACTAAGCACCAGAGTCGTACTTCTATTTTATTTCGAGACCTGGTTTCGCTAAGTTGCCTGGGCTGGTCTTAAACTTGCAATCCTCCTGCCTCAGCCTCCTGAACAGCTGGGATTATAGGTGTGTGCCACGGCATGCGGCTATAACTTGAGTCTTGAAGGACTTTCCCAACTAGAATGCCAACCAAAATATCTTGTTTTCTTTTGTCATTTTCTGCTTGTCTCCTGACAGGACATTCAGAGAAATGGTCTCCAGCTGCAAGGTCACTGACATAACTTCCACCTGTCCTGCTGTGCAGAGCTGAAATCCCGTATTTACAGATTTCATAGGAGAGTTCAGCCAGGGGATAGCACTTCCTGATATTCAGTTCCCAAAGTATTTGTAAATTATTTTTCAAAACGCAGGAAGCAAAACACACAGTTCTTTGTGTAACATAAGGAATAAAGTTTTTAGGTGGTATGGAGGTGGCCTTTAAGTTCTACGGCTTGGAGAAGGGTCCAGGGTGAGCAATCCTTGGGGGCTGACAGTCAGAAGTCAGGATTTCTTCAATGTCCAAACAACTCAGTTATACCTTTGAGGGAAAGGCAATTGTTGAAGTTCAATTATCTAAGGGTAACACAACAGATCAATGTTCACTATAACAAGTGAATCCAAATAACTGGCTTCCACAACCAAGTAGTGGAGGGGAAATGACACCCAAGGCAGGGAAACTGGTAGGAGAAAGGACACTCCGAGCTTGAGGGGCAGTCTAGTAAAGAGATGAGGTGGGAAACTCCTTGATGGATGAAGCAAGTCTCGGCAAGATGAAGAGGATCTCAAACAAGCTTAGTGCAAGACTTAAAATAGCACAACTCATTTGAACTTGTGCACTTCTGAAATGAAGTCAGTGTAATATCCATTAGAAGGTGCATTAATCCCTTCCCTCCCTCTTCAGAGCTAGGCATTTGTTATGATGCTCGTTGTCAGAGCATCTCACTAAAACGCTGAGGTCACCTGAGTGGACAAACAGCCTGTGGGTCAACAGAGGACAAGTTTTTCTGGCACCACATAGCAGAGGAATCCAGATGTGCTGGTTTCCTGGTGTGGCGGCTCAAGACTAACAACTATGAGCCCAGTATGCACAGACATCAGATTCTCATGTCCCATGCTACATTAATCCCCAGTTAATATTTCCTGAACAACTATTCTTATAAACATATTCCCAAATGTTTATGAATGTACCATACTTTATTTATCAAGTTCCTATTACAGAACACAGCTATCCACTATTCTCAACAATATTTTCATGAGCACATTAATACTATTATAATCCTCTCCAATTATTTCAGGATACATTTCTGGAAGAAAACTTAGAGCCCCAAGAAACGGACCCTCCCCACCAGCACCATGAGGGTTTGTTAGCTTTTACCCTGATCAACACCAACTTCGAGGTTCTTGATCACTTGAAGGTCTCTAAAGTGAAAGCACACAGTTATGTTAATTTGCATGTCTTCTTACTGGTGATGATTCATGAATATATTTTCATATAATACATTGGTCATTTATGAGGGTATATTACTAACATTCTGTGTTTTAATTTACTTATTTGTAAACAGGTATAGTAACAACCTGTATCTCATAAAACTGTTAAGGATTAAATGAGTTAAAACAAATAAAATGTGGGCCAGATGTAGTGGCACACACTTGAACCCCAGCAGGGATCATCATGAATTTGAAGCCAATCTGGACTATAGAGCAAGACCCTGTCTCAAAAAACAAAAACAAACAAACAAACAAACAAACAAAAAAAACCCCAAAACAACTTAGTATATAAAATGCTTCAACAATATGTGGAACATAGAGCATTCAAAAATGTTAGCTATGATTATCATTTATACTTTTTAACAAATTTCTAATACAGTTAAGAGATCTTCCTTTGGGAACAACAGAGTTCACTTTGGTGCTTACTTTTTGTAAATAATACAGATGAAATAATTACCACTTGGAAACAAAGAACCACTCTATGTGCCATGTATAATTCTAGAAAGGGGTCTCCCTCCCTTCATTTAGTTAAAATGTCTACTAGACAAGGGTATTTTCTGTAATATAAATTAAAAATTATCTTTTAATAAAAATTTATTTATACATTCTTTAACTTGCTTGTTAATAAAATAATTGTTCTCTAATAAATAAAGAATAGTTTCCCAGAATTTCCAGCAATAAACAAATAACAAAAAGAAGTTTGGCTAAATCATTATATGTATATAATACGATGACTAGTGCACTGAATAAAAACAATATATGTCTATATAAAACACTAGACAAGACATACAAAAAATAACAAAATACACATATAATTATTTTTGTTTGAAAACATGTGTCCGAAATAATGTACATCAAAATGTTAGAAACAGTTTAGTACTGGGTAATGGTATTAAAGTCAATTTAAATTTCCTTATTTTTCTTAACTATATGTTCCTTAGTTTCTTCTACAAAGAACACTTTATTTTTGAAATAAGAAATTTTAAGTATTTGTACAGGTGGGATTCCAATGTGGTGTGCAGTTTCTTGGACACAGCAAAGCCATCTGGCAAGAAAGATTCCTCTTGGATAACAAGGCTCTCCCCAACAGGAACATTCTTTGGATAGAAGAGGGTGAGAGAAGTGGGTATGGCATCTCACAAAGGATAGTTGGGCTCTGACTGAGGTTTCTGCTTCCTCATTCTCCTGGCAACGAGCTGCTTTTGTCTCTCCACTGCTTACCACCCATGAGTGATGCCCCTGTGTTTTCAAATAAAGCTTCAGTCTGCAGGATGAGCTCACAAGTCCCTGCTTTCTTCCAATTCCAGCCCTGCCACAAATCCTCATATCCCTGTGGTCCCGGACTGGTCAAGTTCATTGACAAACTATCTTCCTTGCTCTCAGTCAAGATCATCTCCTCTGGAAGTAACTTACTACAGCTTCTGTTCCTGATCTGTAAGCTGCATTCTGTACAGGGCCTGCTCCTGTCCCTACTCTTGACTCTGACCTGGCTGAGTAGGACACAAAGGACTTGGAGCTGAGGGAGTAGATAAAGGCAGACAGGACTTATCTTAGGGCATTCTTTTTTTTTTTTTTTTTTTAAATCAGCCTTCAAGGCCCTGGTTTCAATCCCTAGTATTGGAAGCAAATAAAAACAGTCTGAGATATAGCTGATATACATATACCATATATATATCAAGTTTTGACATATATATTTGAAGCCATTGACAAAATGAAAATGAGCATATCTGTCATTCCGGAAAGCTCCCATATGGCCCTTGTAGACCATTTCTTCTAGCTTGCCCTTACTTATTGCTATCCCTGTCCCCACAGAACAAGTGATCTGCTTTCTGTCACTATAATTTACTCTACATTTTCTATATACGTGCAATTTAAAAGTTTGAGCCTTTGGTGTGAAAGATCTAGCTACTTAGTATAATCATTTTAATTTTTTTGTTTATTTAAAAAAATTGAGACACAGATTCACTATGTAGTACAGCCTGGCCTTGAACTAATTATGCATCCCAGGGTGGGCTCAGACTCACGGTGATCTGCCTCAGCTTTCCACATGCTGGGATTACAGGGATGTGCCAGCACAGCAACTTTTTGGTGTATTTTGAGTTTCACCAATGTTTGTGCATATAGCTACAGTAAATTTCTTTCCATGCTGACTAGTAGTATTACTCTGTATAGCTATACGTTTATTTATCCTATCACCTATAATGGATGCAGGTTATTTCCACTCAGGGAATACTACAAACTAAGCTGTGAACATTTGTGTGTAAGTTTTTGAGTGGATATATGGTTTCATTTTATCCCCAGATATTTTAGGCAAATATATAGGAGGGGATCATGTGGGGCATATCAGAGACCACCTAGTTTTTAAAAAATGACATCATAGGACATTCTAGTTCAGCTTTTTAAACAATGATCAAACAAATACATAAGGATAAGTCCTTGTGTAAGAAATGACCTATAATCTTATAATATGGATAAATCATTCCCTAACAGTCTTCACATATCAAGTTTATTGAGTCATATCTATATTAATTAGTTACATAACAATTTTTTCTCTATCTACTGTCTAATTCTACTACACTGTGCCTCGTTCTTTTCAGGATTTGTATGGCATCATTAATTGCTTCTTTTTAATTTTCTCTAGAGGTATTGTGATAAAGAGCATGGCATATGATTGTATTAGAATCTTGAAGAAAGGTTCTTTCTTTCTAAACGTTCTAAGCAAAGACAGTAACCTACTCATGTGACTTTGGGGGATGTTAGTTGCTTATCTTTGATATCCAATCTGTCATCATCCACAACTGGAAGAGTTCAGAGGTCTTCTGTTTAATAGACTATTCAGCAATAAGTACAACATGAGGTGTGAATAGAAAAGCAATTTTTCAGGCAAGTATCTATTTTTTTGGCCCTTACACCTTTAATTGTCTCCTCCAAATTTAACCTAATTAAATTCAACCCATGAAGTCATATAGTTTGTAGAATACATAGAGCAATCCAGAATACAGAGAAGATAATAAAACTGGAAATTTCAAGACATTGCCTTTGATTCTAGCTGAACTTGAAAAGGTTGAACTTCCTGGCAAACATTCTATTCAATATTCTATAGGACAAAAAAAAAAAACCATTCTATAGGCATATTAAACTATACAACGTGTACAATCTTTTAAATACAGTTTTATAAGAATCTGAGTACAACAGCAAATAAAGCTAAACAGAGCCTGACAGCTTTTACTATTTCTATTAACTTTTCTGATCTAGTTTCTATAAGGCAATAAATCTCATTTTAAAAGCAAGAAAATTCAGCCGACCAGTAGTCAGCTATATTTCTACTGTAGGCTGGGAATGTCTCTGCTTGAGACAAAACACACATGTCCATGTTTCTTCACCACAAAGACAACTGTACATAAATGTTCAGAATCAAACTTTTTAACCATCAAGAACCAAATTCCATGCAAAATGTTACCAATCTGCTTAAGTCTCAAGGTTTCTACCACAGTAGTTAGCAAAAAGGATGGTCGACAGACAGCCGGAATGAGGTCAAGGGAATGGCAAAGTCTTTAAACAGGTGTTAAGTAAAACTCCTTAAAGGGAGCAGTTCTCCTCTTAGGAACCTAGAGGTGCATTCAGATAAAAATTTACATGCAGACCACTGCTGTTTGCTGTTTGCTTTTGTTTTTCTATACCCCTCAGTCACAGCAGAGCTGGTCCCCAAAGTATACTGTTTTCTCTCCATCTGGTTTTGTATACGCTGTCTCCTCTGCTTACAGCTCTCCCACACCCTAATTTTTCCAGCTAACATGAATCACTGTGTGACCCCAAGCCTTCTCCTTCAGAGAACTGTCCATATCCTGCCATCTGGCACCACCTGAGTAAGACACATTGTAGTTGATTAATTTGGTCAATTTGAGACATTTAGAAGCTTAACTAAATGGGCTTAGCTACTCTATACCCACCCTAGGCTAGCTCATCACCGGGATGGTATAAAAGGGCAAAAGAGGAAAAAAACCACCTTTGTCCCTCCCTTATATTGTATGTTGGCTCCACCTCTGGGCAGGTGCAGCACTCATACCACCAATTCCAGCACTAGTCAACAAACCAATCACAAACACTAGATTCAGCCGCATCCATGACTGCATGAGGCTTATAGGGGGATCTGAACATTAACCATAACATTCTACCCTTGGCCCCCCAAAGACTCATGCGCGTCCTTTATACAAAAGACATTTAGTCCATATTCAAGAGTTGCCAAAGTCCTAACAATTTCAGCATTGCTGAAAGTTCAAGACCCAAGTCTCCTCTGAGATTTAAGGCAAACTCTTAGCTGCAAGCCCCTGCACAAATGAAAACAAAGTTAAACACTTCCAATATACCATGGTATGGGATGAACATTCTCACTCCAAAAGGTACAAACAGCTGGACACAAAGGATTGGGACCAAAGGAAGTCCAAAGTCCATCAGGGCAAACATTAAGTCCTGGAGCTCCACACTCAGCATCTGAAGCAATCTGGTTGTGAGCTCCAAAGGGTTTGGGTGACTCCACCCCCACAGCACTTCCAGGGGTTCTGGCTCCCAGGGCTTCTCTCTTTGGGTGACTTTGCTTGCTCCTTTCAGGTTTCCTTAGATGATCCATGCTCCTGGCCTTTCCAAACTTCTGTGTTCTCCACTGCACCTTTGGCTTCACACTTACAGCTTCACACACCACCCTCTCAGGGGCACACTGCTTGGCCTCCCAGGCCTTCTTCTGAAACTGGGGTGGACGTTGCCTTAACCTCAGAACTCATACATTCTCTGAGCACCTAAAACCAGTACTATGTGGATGCTGCCAAAGTCTGCTGCCAGCTAGAGCAGCAGCCAGGCTTTCCGTTCTCTTGCCTATAAGAGTCGAGTACCTAGATCACTAAGCACTCTGAACCTGACTGTGAGGAATGGATCCTCTATGCTGCCACCATTCTGGAACTTGGTGTGGCTGCCACCATTTTGGAACCTCCTGTGGCCTCCACCACCATTCTGGAACATGACACTCTACAGCTCTGCCTCAGAGCAAAGTCTTCCACTTGCCGTTTTGAGGCTGCAAATGGTGGAGACCCACTGTTTCTTGGGCTGCCCCAGGCCATCTTTTTTATTTCTCTGTTTCTTCTCAGCAATCAAGGTCTCAGATCTATCTTTGTAGCCCATAGCTTTCTGGTCAAACTCACAACATTTTAGATTATCCTGCTGGGCTTTTTGCTCTTGATTCACAATATAATTCTGGCTAGAAACCTCCAACAAGAGCCATGCCATTGCCTCAACATTTGACTGCCTTGAAATTTCTTCTACCAGGTTGATCAATCCACTGCCCTTAATCTCAGTCTCAGGCAAAATTTCTGGACACGAGCAAAATGCAGAAAACTGTCAAGCCGTAACACATATCATGTGGAGCCCAACAACCAATGCAGTCCTTCTTCCTAGCAGAAACCCCCAAGCCTGGTCATTATCAGCACACTTTCTACCAATGTTCTCATCTCCTAAACTGTGACCAGAATCTTCCCTACAGAATAGCCTAAGCTGTCCCAGCTCTAAGCAGTCAGGCAACATCTCCAAACCTTTCCAAACCACTCCCACAAACCATTCCCAAGGCTCTTGAACCACACGGTCAGGCATAGTCACAGCAACGAGCCCATTCTCCTGGTACCAAATACTATCTTGGTTACTTTTGTTGCTAGGACAAAATACCTAATGCCCAAAATGAAGTAAGGAAAGGTTTATTTATCTTACAGTTTGGGAGGTTTCAGTCCATACTAAGCTGGCTCCAAGGCAGGGCAGCGTGTCTGGGGGCAACTGTTCATGGGGGCTGCAAACAGCAAAGCAAAACAGCAAAAGAGGGGGGAAAAACACATGCTTTCTTCCCTCCCTTATGTTGTATGTCGGCTCGGCCCCTGGGTGGGTACAGCACTCACACTACCAATCCCAGTGCTAGTCAAGGAACTGATCACAAACGCTAGATTCAGCCATTTGAACACAAACCATAACACATACCTATCTCTGACTACGAGGACCGTAGGTCCCCTGATTTCTCCTCTGAACACTTGCCCTGTCTCATTTTGTGCCTCAGTGTCAGCATACAGTCCAGCACACTGTAAGTACTCAACATTCTGACCAAGATTTTCACCCATCAGTCCTGCTAAGATGGTTCTCCAATTTAAAGCAGTAAAACACAGCCACGAGTAAAAACTCACTTAGGGCACATTAATAAATTTCCCACTTACTTTAAAGTTCTCATTTCCAGTCAGAAATTTCTAGAGATCCTGACTTCTGAAAGAATTCTATTATAATCATCTCAGTGGTTTCAAGATTGTTCAAATTTCCTGTTTTCCCTATTTTGTGGACTCCACCTGAACTAAAGCAGTACCAAAGAAGACTTTTAAATAATTTCAGAATGAAAAGATCTGTTTATAAAAGCTCCAAAACACTGTTTTCTATCATCATGCCAGCAAAAGAGCAGATTCATGGGAATGGCTCTATGATATCACCACGAGCAGAAAATGCTGAGGTGTCCTTATATTCTTATGGAAACATGACTAGGATTAAATATATTTTAGGCAATATTTGCATATATTTTCAATTACATCATTTTACTTGTTCACTTTTCTCTCACTTCTTTCTCAATGTCAATCTCGAGCATAAAAATTCTTTTCTGTACCAGATATGATGATATATACCCATAGTCCCAGCACTTACTCAGGTGAAATAGGAGGATGGTGCACTCAAGAACAGCCTAGGATACAAAGCAAACTGAAAGGCAACCTAGATCATACAGTGCAGTGAGGCTCTCCCCTAAAAAAAAAGGTATTTCTCAATTTTCATTTCTCAGAAAATTGTCATTACTTTAGCTTCTCGTGGTAACTATATTCTTTAATTTTTGCCATATTAGATTTAAATATTATATATGTGTTTGCTTTGATTAGTCTCTTTATAAAATGAGTCCTTCTGTAGGACTAATAACTTCACTAAACCTGAAAGGAGAGGGTGTCATGGCGCCCTGTCCTGATCACAGTGCTAAGAGATCCTCAGTTCCGTTAGACAACCTTCTGGAACTTCTGCTGACTGCAGGACCTTGGGAAGGATGTGGGACACTGGGAAGCCATGTAATGGCTCCTTCTAGGGCCCATGCTTTAGTGATTTTGTACAAGTAAGCCTGTATCTAATTAGTAAAGAAGATTTCCCATTGTGCTGTTGCTTTAGCAGTAAACTCCTGTGTTGAATGTAGCATCAAACTTCCTGTGTTGAGAAGAGACAAGAACATGGCATAGATAGCAGCAGCTACGAGGCTCTCTGAGATACCCCACTTGGAATCCAGGAATGGGGTGGTGCGAGGAGCCCTATGAGACATACCCTGCCGACCCAGGAATGAACTAAGCTAAGGGAAACCAACTGGAAATGCCATCCCGGTGCTATAACAGGAAAAGATAAAATCTCAGCATGGAAGCTGGAGCCTGCATCACTGGAAGCCGCGATTTGAATTTCCTGCTACCGCTGCTGCGTCCAAATCCGCACCGCAGGGAGAGAGTGGGAATCAGCAAACGGAGTTGAGAACGGAACTGGCAGGGAGCCCTGCATCGACGTGCGGTGAGCGAGCTGAACTGGGACCCTTCCATAGAGTAGGAGGCTTCAGCAAAGGATATACTGGGACCAGGCAGACTTGCCAGAACAGGATGTTGCAGTAACTTTAGTCACATATTCCCCTCTCAAGCAGGATTGGTGGGGAGTGCCTGGCCTGGGTGACCCCGCCAAGAACCAGTAGGCTAGTCCAAACCAGGTCCCAGTGCCTGGAGGTGCACCCTAGCAGTGAAGCCTTCGGTAGATGGATCTGGAGGGGCGGGCCCAGGAGAGGCTGCCCAGGTCTGTGTCTCCCTACTACACTGTAGTGGGCGGGACCACCTAGCCTGTGCAATTCAAACAAACTGTAACAGACAAAGAGAAAAAAAAAACTGGGCCTCCTATAGTCACTTGTATGGAAGGAACAAAAAGTATGGGAAGAGGAAGCAACAAGAAAGGGTTCTCAGTCCCCAATCCTGAGAACACTGATCCAGGAAAGGTGAATGCAAAGGAGAATGAGGAAAGAAAACATGCAATATCAGACACAGCACCAACAGACATAAAGCTATACCTCTGGAGCCTCATAGGTGAGTTCAAAAGTGAAGTTTTTAACAAAATAAAGCAAGACATAAGTAGAACAGTGAGAGAAATGCTAAGCACTGCCTAAGAAAAAACAGATGGTGGAATGGAAGAACAGAAAAAAAGGGGAGAATTGTTTGATGGAGAAAATAGAGAAAACATAGAATACATGAAGCAGGTAATCAAAGAGATTACCAGGAAACTAAAAACTCTATCGAAAGCTGGCATAACAGCTTGAAAGAAACTAAGGATAGGTTATCTGAACTGGAGGGCAGATTTTTAATGTGGGAGCATGAAATGAAAAACTTCTTAAAAATAACAAGAAAACAAACAGCAATAATACAAAGGCTAGAAGATGATAAGAGGATCTAAAACTTAAGAATTAAGAACATAAAAGAAGAAGTAGGGACACAAAACAAATGGACTACAAAAGCTATTCACAGAAATAATCCAAGAGAATTTCCCTAATTTAGTAAAGATACTCAGATGTATGAGTCATATAGGACCCCAGCTACCTACAACCCAAACAGAGTTACACCCAGGCATATAATAATCAAAATTCCAGAAATCCAATATAAGAACAGAATATTAAAAGCCGTCAGAGACAAGAAACAGATCACTTACAAGGGAACACCCATCAGAATTACAGCAGACTTCTCAGCACAAACCATCAAATCACGAAGAGCATGGGGGGAAATAATTCAAACTTTGAAAGATAATAACCTCCAGCCAAGATTGATGTATCCTGCTCAACTGTACCTAGAAATTGATGGAAAAACAAGGTGCTTCCAGGATAAAGAGGAACTAGGGGAATTTGCAACCACCAATTCAACTCTACAGAGAATACTGCAGGATATTCTAAAAAAGGAAAATACCAAGATTCCAGAAACAGTAGCAGAGAGGCCACAATGAATGGAGCAGAAAGTGAAATGAAGAAGACAAACTGACAACAAACGACAGAAATAGATCTCAACAGAAATGAGGCAGAGAAGATTGGATGGTAGGAACAGCTATTTTGGAGAAAACAAGACAGTATAATAACTAGTGATAATTTAGTATCATCTTGTTTTGAAGTCCCATCAAGCTTTTGTTCTTCTGTCTCCATCGGTCTTAACAGGTTGATCTTATTGGATTTTATTATATGTGATAATATAAGCAAAAACTTTTATAGACAAGGAGATTATACAGAAACCATTGTTCATTTTCTGTTAGTTGGTTGTAAATACCTTGTAATACTGTCATTCTCTTGAGTGGTTTTACATTGTCTTGATACGTCTGATGCTACAGTATATGAAGTTATACTCAAAAGATTTCAAGGAAAGAGACACTGTGGTAAATACTTTTATGTCAGGATATCTTGTGGTGAAACAATATTTTGTTTAAATGGTTATGCTTTAACCTGCGCTGTTTTGTTGTTATGCCCTCTTATCTCAATCTCCTTTTTTTAATTATTTACTTTTTTATGTTTTTAAGGGAAAAATAAATAAAAATAGAGGATACATTATAGTAACTTGATTTGAAACCCTGTATTGCCCTCACCATCTTGTTTTGACTGAATTTCCCCTATTCTCCTTTGCTTGATAGTACCAAGTTCGAAAGCACAGGCAACAACTGTGAAGACAATAAGATTCATTATGACGCCCATTCTGGTTGACTATTATCTTCTTTTAAAGTCCTGTAATATCTCCAATGTTTTGATTTTATTCTTTACTGCTTTGCTCAATTTTATTATAACTGATGATATAGGCAATTCTTTTTAAGATAGCAAGATGCAGTATGGTATCCATTGTTGATCACCTGGTATTTTGTTTTTACATTATCTATTATGTCCATCCTTTTGATTTGACTGACTGTTCTGTTATGTCACATTTGGTTTTATTCTCTTCAAAAAAAAGTAATAAGAACTGTGGGAATAATAAAACCCAAAATGTGTAATTGTCATTGTACAAAAGAAAGGAAAAGCAAATGCTCTAAAGGATATAACTCATATATATTTAAGTGTGTAAGATAGATAAACATATTACTGATTTTCTTGGATCATTGAACACAACTGTTTGTAGTCTCACTGTTTGAAAGTCCACTTTATATGCTTTAATTTTGTAACTTGAACTATTTCTAAGATAACAATCTGTAATCTATTAACTAGTGATCTCTTGTTTATTCTTTCTGAAATTCTGAAAGAATTCTGAATTCTGAATTTCTGAAATTCTGTATAACTTGTACCATTTTTCTGTTTTTTTTTCTTTTTCTCAAATAAAATTTAAAAAACACTGAAAAGAGAAAAATAAGTCATGGAAAAGCATGAAAATTTTCATTTTTTCACTACACAAAAAGTACCATCTGGAGTTACTCAGCAGCCAAAAATATCAAGAGATAAGATTTTTTTTAAATGATAAGGAGAGTAGGTAACAAAATCACAAAGAAGCCATCAGCTGAGAGAATATACAACGCTGAAACCTAAGAAAAAGGGTCTTAGAGATCACCTTCACAGCTCACGCCCAGCCTGTCTGACCACACAGAGCTGTGACACACCACCCTCTACAATGAGGGAAGAGATTGTACTCTGGAAATGAAGTAGGAGCAGAACTCAGCTCACTGCCAAAAATAAAAAATAAACTGAAAAGTAGACTTTAGGAAGGATACTGAAGTATGAGTCAGACACCATAGCAGTCTAAGAGGAAACCAGAGTCACTGTTTCTCAGAGGGGCAAGGGACCTTAGACAGAGGCCTGATCTAGGCTTACCCTTGGATGCCTTTCCTGCAAGGGAATCAGTTCATCTCCCTAGTCTTCAGTTTCCATGGCTGAAAATTGAGGAATAGCAATAGGGCCAGTAGTCTACAACTTACATAGCAAAATCCACCAGGAATCTCAAAGTTTATCTTGCTACGCCCAGTGCCTACCAATTTTTACACACAGGGCTGAATAAATATGGCCCAGAATTCCTAATTTACTTTATTTTTTTATTTTAAATAAAGACTGAGATAAAAGAGGACATAACAAAACAGGTGAGAACAAAACAATTTAAGCAACATAGTGTTTCACCACAAGACAACCCAACATAACAGTAGCTAGCATAGTGTCTCTTTTCCTTGAAATATTTTAAGTATACCTTCTTATACTATAGTATCAAATATAACAAGATTGTGTAAAACCATTCAAGAGAATGAAAGTATTACAGGGTATTCAGAAACAACTAACAGAAAATGAACAATGGTTACTATATTATCTCCTCCATAAAAAGTTTTGTTTATACTATCATATATAATAAAATACAATAAGATACAACATGATAAAACCGACAGAGACAGAAGAATGAAAGCTTGGTGGGACTTCAAAACAAGATGATATTAAAACAGCACCAGCTATTATAATGTCTTGTTTTCTTCAAAATAGCTGTTCATACCACCACAAACAATAAAATGAAATAACCCAGAATAAACAAAACCATTCCAAGTAATGAATGAGAACATTATAAGGCTTCAAAGCAATATAATGCAGAGTCATGACAACCGCACACTTTTATGTATTCTTACCATTTCTTATACTAGGGAAACTATTCACTATTTATACATGTGAGTCTGATTTATTTCACTTATGAATATGATCTCAAGCTGCATTTATTTATAAATATCTCAATGTGGTCATTCTTTATAGCTAAGTAGTACTCCCTTGTATAAAAATACCACATCTTTTTTATCCATTCCACAGTTGATGGACACTTAGGTTGTTTCCAAAATCTGGCTACTACAAATTGTGCTGCTATAAACATGGGTACACATATATCACTGTAATATGATGCTTTCAGTTCTTCTGGGAATATGCCTAGAAGTGGAATAGTTGGAACAACTGGGACTTCCAATCCCAGCTTTTTGAGAAATCTCCAGACTGACCTCCACAATGGTTGCACCAGTCTACACTCCGATCAACAGTGCAGGAGAGTTCCTTTTTCCCCACGGCCTCTCCAGCATTTGTTGTTGGTGGTTTTCTTGATCCTGGCCATTCTTTTAGGAGTGAGAGGGAATCTCAGTGTGGTTTTAATTTGCACTTCTCTAACGACTAATGATAATGAACTTTTTTCATGTACTTATTTGCCATTTGTATTTCTTCATCTGAGAACTGTGTATTTGTCTCAGATGCCCATTTTTGGATTGGATCTATGAATTTTGGGGCTCTGATTTTTTTTAATTCTTTATATGTTTTACTTTGCCTGAGACAGTTCACTAAGATTTTTTCCCCCCAGTTTGTAGGTTTTCTGTTCACTATGCTTGAGATTTCTTTTGATGTGCAGAAACTTTTAATAAGATGTGATACCCATTATTAATTCTGGAAAGTAATTCCCATGTGGTTTGATTCCTGTTTATGTATTCTCTACCTACCCCTATGTCTTCAAGGTTTTTACCTACTTTGTCTTCTAATAGATTTAGTGTTTCTGTTTTAATATTAAGATCTTTGATCCATTTAGATTTTAATTTAGTATATGGTGATAGGCATGGGTCTAGTTTTAGTTTTCGGCATATGGAGAGCCAGTTTTTCCAACACCATTTATTAAAGAGACTGTAGTTCTTCCAGTGAACATGTTTGGCCCCTTTATCAAAGATAAGGTGGTTGAGTGTGTTTGTAGTTGTGGTTGCATCTTCTAATCTATTCCATTGATCTTCAGATCTGTTTTTATTCCAGTACCATATTGATTTTACTACAGTTGCTTTGTACTATAATGTCAAGTCAGGGATTGTGATGCCTCCTGCGTTGCCTTTGCTGCTTAGAACTGTCTTTGCTGTTCTAGATCTCTTCAGTTTCCAGATGAATTTTAGGAGTGATTTCTCTAGATCTATGAGGTATGTTGATGGTATATTTATTGGGATTGCACTGAATCTGTGTAACAGTTTTAGGAGAATGGCCCTTTTCACAATATTTATTCTTCCTATCCATGAACAACGGATGTCTTTCCATTTTCTGAGATCCTCTTCAATTTCTTTTTCAGTGTATTATAATGTTCTCTATACAGATCTTTCACTTCTTTCATGAGAATAATTCCTAAGTAATTCATTTTTTGGTTGCTAGTGTGAAGGGTGTGGCTTCTCTTATTTATCTGTGATTTTGCTATTGGTGTATAGGAATGTTATTGATTTTTGAGTATTGATTTTGTATCCAGCTACATTGTTGACTTTATTATATCTAATAGTCTTTCAATGGAGTTTTGTGGGTCTTCTATGTAAAGTATCATGTCATCTGCCAACAATGATAATTTAACTTCTTCTTTTCCTATCTTTATTGCTTTTATTTTTCTCTCTTGTCTCATTGCTCTGGCTAGTATTTCCAGTATCATATTGAATAGGAGTGGTGATAAGGGAAATCCTTGCTTTGTGCCTGATTTTAAGGTAAAGGCCTTCAATTTTGGCCATTTCATATGATGCTGGCTCTTGGTTTGTCATAGATGGCCTTTATCATGTTGAGGCCAAGACCATCTATTCCAATTTTCTGTAAGGTTCTTATCATAAATGAATGTTGGACCTTATCAAACGTTTTTTCTGCATCTATGGAAATGCTCATTTGATTCTTACTTTTGGTTTTATTGATGTGGTGGATTACATTTATTGATTTACATATGTTGAACCATCCCTGCATGCCTGGGATGAATACTACTTGCTCATGGTGAATAATCTTCTTGATGATTTGCTGCATCCTATTTGCCAATATTTTATTGCGGATTTTTGCATCTGTGTTCATCAGGGAGATCAACGTGTAGTTCTCTTTTCCAGTTGCGACTTTCTCAGGTTTTGGTACTAGAGTAATATTTGCTTCCAGGAAGGATTGCTTCCCTTTCGATTTCATTGAAAAGTTTGCGGAGTGTCAGCATTAAGTCTTCTTTGTATTTCTTATAGAATTCCACAGTGAATCCATCTGGGCTTGGGCTATTCTTTGTAGGTAAGGACTTAATTACATTTCTAATTTCATTAATAGAAATTGGGTTATTCAGCAGTTTTACATCTTCTTGACCCAGCTTTGGTAGTTTATATGTTTCTAGGAATCTGTCCATTTCTTCTGTGTTATCGAACTTATGAGAGCAGAGGTTTCTGAAATAGGTGTTGATAATCTTCTGTATTTCTACAGAGTCTATAGTGATTTCACATTTTCATTCCTTATTGCATGAATCTGATCTTTTTCTTCCTTTTTTAAAATAATGTTGGCTAGGGGCTTATCAATTTAATTTATTCTTTCAACTCTTTGATTTGTTGATTCTTTGGATTGTTTTCTTAGTCTCTATTGCATCCATTTCTGCTCTGATTTTTATAATTTCTTTCCTTCTTTTGGCTTTGGGCTTGAGTTGCTCTTCTTTTTCTAGATGTTTGAGGTGTAACATCAATTTATTTATTTGTATTTGTTCTGTTTTCCTGACGTGAGAACTCAGTGCAATAAATTTTCCTCTGAGGACAGCTTTCATAGCATCTCACAGATTCCAGTAAGTTATATTTGTATTTTCATTTGCTTGTAGTTATTGTATAATTTCTTCTTTAATTTCCTCTATGAACCACTGATTGCTCGAGTGCATTATTCAATTTCCACATGTTTGTGAGGTCTCTGCAGTTTCTTTTATCATTAATTTCTTTTATGGCACTATGATCTGATAACATGCATCGGGTAATTTCAGGTCTTTTGCATTTATTTAAATATGTTTTGTGGGCTAGTATATGGTCTATTTTAGAGAACGTTGCATGTATTGCTGAGAAGAATGTATATTCTGATGTTGTTGGATGGAACACTCTGTATATGTCTATCAAGTGTATTTGTTCACAGATGTGATTCAGTTCTGTTATTTCTTTGCTGATTTTCTGTCTGGTTGATCTGTCCCTTGGTGTCAATGGTGTGTTAAGGTCTCCCATTATAACTGTTATTGCTAATTTGATTTTTCATTTCTATTAATACTTGCATTATATAACTGGGTACTGTGGAATTTGGTTCATTTATATTTAACACTGTTATTTCTTCCTCTTAAAGTTTTCCCCTAACCAGTGTGTAATGACCCTCTTTATCTCTTCTGATCATTCTTGCTTTGAAGTTCACATTGTCTGCATACAGAATAGCTTCCCCCATTTTTTAGGGGGGTTCCTGTTGCATGAATTTTTGTTTTCCATCATTTGACTTTCAGTCTGTGAGTATCCTTTTGGGTTAGATGGGTTTCCTGTAGACAGCATATGGTTGTTGTTTTTTGATCCATTCTGCCAGTCTGTTTCTTTTAATTGGTTAATTGAGACTATTTACATTAATGGTTGTAACTGTTATATACTGGTTTATTGTTGACATGTTATCGTTCTGCTGCTGCATCTTTATCTTTCCATTCTGTTTAATTGTCTGCTTTGCTTAGTGGTTTTTTCCTAAGTGTATCTAAACTGTCTTTCAGTATTCTTTGCAGGGTTGGCTTGGTGATCATGAAGTTCTTCAGCTGTTCTTTGTCATGGAAATATCTTATTTCTCCATCCATTTTGAAGGACAGTTTTTCAGGGTACATCAGTCTAGATTGGAAATCATTTTTCTTTAGGATCTGAAATACTTCACTCCATGCTTTTCTTGACTTTATTGTTTGTGCTGAGAAGTCTGCTGTGATTCTGATAGGTTTTCCTTTATAGGTAATCTGTCTTCTCTCTCTGACAGCTTTTAATATTCTATTCTTATGTTGGATTTCTGGGATGGTGACTATTATATGTCTGGGTGTAGTTTTATTTTGGTTATGGCTATTTGCAATTCTATATACTTCACTGATCCTGATGTTAGTTTCCATTGTCATATTTGAGAAATTTTTACCTACTGCTTTTCTAAATATCCTCTTGACATCCTTTATGTTGTCCCCTTCTTTTTCATTTATTCCTATCAATCTTAAGTTGTTTTTCTTTGCATCATCTTGCAGCTATTGAATTATTTCCTGATTCCTTGTTATTTTTAAAAGATCTTTCCTTTTCTGTTCACTAGCTGCAATCTTGTCTTCGAGGTCTGAAATTCTATCTTCACTTTTGTTGAGGCAGTTTTGACAACTTGCAATGGAATTTTTGATTTCCTGTACATCTCTTTGAATCTGCTTCATGTATTCTGTTTGTTTCTTATATTGTTCATCCAGGGATTCTACCTTTTTGTTTAGTTCCTCTAATTTTTAACTGTGTCTGCTTTAGATGTGTTCAACATCTCTTTCATTTGTTTTATCATTTCTTCTTTTACCTGAGAGATTATTTCTAGTTTGAATTCCTTTAAAGCTTTTCAGAGTTGCTTCTTTATTTCAGTTCCTATTATTTCAGGTATATGGCACATATTTCCTTTTATGTACATAGCTCCTGAGGTTTCTTGGGACATGCTAGCGGTTTTAGATTGTATTTTGGTCTTTTGTTTTGTCATTTTCCTATATTTACATCTTTCAAGTGTTATTCCAAGGCTTCCCCTGGGCCTGTTGGAAATCCTCTTCTATGCCCTCAGCTCCTGGGACTCGGGCCGCCCACCTAGTTCCCCAGATTGAGAGAGGGTCACTGGGGTGGGGCAGGCAGGTCCAAGACCTGCAGAGCCAGTCCAGTGTGGCAGGAAGCTGTGAAGTTCCTTGGCCAGTGGGAGCAATCATCTTAAACTCCTGGGCCTTGGGATGGTGCGGAGGACACTCACCTCTGGCCACCCAGTTTCCAGAATTCAGGACACAGGCAGGTCTAAGATCCCTGAAGCTGGCTGAGCATGGCAGGAAGCTGGGAAGTTGATCCAGGCAGGCCCTAACCTGTGAAACCTGCGGAGTGTGACAGGAAACTGGGAAGTTCCCTCACAGGAGGGGGTGCTGATCCCAAACTTCCGGGGGCTCGGGATGGTATGGGAACACTCACCTCCGACCGCTCAGTTTCCAGAATTGTGGGTGCAGGCAGACTCAAGATCCCTGGGACCACCTGAGCACGGCAGGAAGCTGGGAAGTTGGTACAGGCAGACCCAAGACCTGCTGATTCTCCTAATACATTTTAAAGTCCTTTCAGTGGTTCTAATGGTGGTATCTGGTAACCAACAAAATGATCTCTAAGGTGCTACCTCATCTTTTTGTTTTAACTGCAAATTAATCTCACTGGTCAGAACCCAATCTACTGATTTCTAGACCTCTTTGTGTACTCTATTAAGTGGAGACAAGTTTCCTCTTGCTCTTTAAATTTTAATTGTAGGAAGACCACATGGAAATTCATAAGCAAAGAAGGCCAATATTAACTTGAAGACTTTGACTCTCTACTACATAAGCAATTAAATCATTAATACTTACTATCCCTAATAGTCTCCTTTTTGATCTAATCTTTCATTTTCTTGTTTTTAGGAGATGTCAACATTTCTTATCTAGCTCTCTCAGTTTGAGGATAAAGAATATAGAAAACTAGGCAAAGGAAACTGCTGCACATAATTCAAAACAGTGTTATTGAAAAGTAAAAATTACTGACAATGAGAAATGAAATAATGTTTACCTTCTTTTATAGCAGTCAGAAGGAGGGTTGAAGTGACTGGATGAAAAATAAATACAATTTCTAAGCATATAAAAGTAAGAGAAAAGAAGTTAGGTCACTTATTCCTCAAGTTAAGTGTGCAGTTATCATTTGCCAAACATATATTCAGATACATCCCTGTCAAGAACACTTACTTGACTAATGGTACAAACCAAAGAAATGAGGTCTGTAGGAGGCACTTACACTTCACCTTGGATTAACAGCAGACCCTGAAAAAATAGGAAAAACTCTCCCAAGTGATTCACAGAGCCTATTATGTCACTGGGGCTCCCATACCTCCATGCATTTGATCTATGCATTCTTCTTCCCCACTCCCTGTACCCACTAACACTCGGCACTTGCTTTTTAGTAGGCTAAGACAGGATCACAGCTACCAATTATGACAGGACAGACCTCTTAAAAATAACAAGGAACCAGGAAATAACAATTCAAAAGCTGCAAGACAACACAGAAAAATAATCGAAGAGTGATAGGAATCAGCAAAAAAAGCAGGGTGGTCAACACAATTGAAATAAAAAGACTATTTACAAAAGTAATAGAAGAAAGTTTCTCAAACTTGGGGAAAGGATCTGGTATAGAGATAGGTGAGGCATATAGAACTCCAACTAACCATAACCAAAATAAATCTACACCCAGACATATCAAGATCCCAGAAATTCAGCCCAAGAATTGAGTATTAAAAGCTGCTAGAGAAAAGCAGATCACCTATAAAGGAAAACAGCAGACATGTCAACACAAACCATCAAGTCAAGAAGAGTTTGGAGTAGAGTGTTTCAAATCCTGAAAGAAAACAACTTTTTACCCAGATTGATGTATCCTGCAAAACAATCTCTCAAAATTGATGGAAAAATAAGATACTTCCACTACAAAGAACAACGAAGGAATTCATGACTACCAAACCAAACCTACATAGAGTGTTGAAAGATATTCTAAAGAGAAATAAAGACAACCATGGTTCCAGGAAAAGGAGCAGAGGAGAACTGCTAAGTAGGACAAGCAACTGAACAAAGAGGAAAAGTGAGGGTCAACAATAGGAGGGTAGCATGGTGGAGATGAATCAATGCATGCTGTCTGTAACCATTAATGTAGATGGCCTCAATTCACCAATAAAAAGAAACACAGTGAAAGTGGAAGCAAGATCCATCAATATACTATATACAAGAAGCCCACTTAACTTGAAAGGAAATTTGTAGACTGAAAATCAAAGGAGAGAAAACAATTATTCCACTCAACAAGAGACCAGAAAAAAGCAAGGGTAACTTGCCCATCGCAGAATGGATAAGAAAGATATGGTATTTTCATATAATAGAAAGCTCCCCAACTATAAAGTATGTTAATCTTGAGGCTCTTGTAGATAAATGGATACAAGTGGAGATCATGCTCATAGGTGAAATGGTTTCGACTTATACAGGTGAACGTAGAGTTAACTTCCTAGCATAAAAAATCTGAAGGAGTTAGCAGGATCCAAAAAGTACAATAGATATTATGAAGGTAGTAAGGGAGGAAATGCCTAAAAAGGGAAAATGGAAACCACTGTTAATTTCCTGTTACCTTGTTTTGAATTCTTATATCATTTTCCTAATTTTGTTATGTTTCATTTTATTCTGCCTTTTGTCAGATTTTACTGTGTCTGAGGATATGGGCAGCTATTTTGAAGATAACAGGATATATTATGGTAACCATTGTGATTTCCTATTATCTTGTTTTGAAATCCTATAATACTTTCATTCTTTTTTTTTTTTTTTTTTTTTTTTTTTGTCTTTTTCCTTTTTGTCGGTACCAGGGATTGAACTCACAACTGCCTGCTTGCAAGGCAGGTGCTTATGCCGCTGAGCTAAATCCCCACCCCCAATACTTTCATTCTTGTAATTGGTTTCATTCTGTTTTGTTTTGTTTGATTGTATTATGTGTGATGTTATGGTCAGCTATTTTGAAGAAAACAAGAAACATTATGGTAGTAATTGTTCATTTCCTATTGTCTTATTGTGAAGTCCTATAATGCTTACATTCTTTTATTCTGATTGGTTTTAGTTTGTTTGTATTATCTGATTTTACTACGTATGAAGCTATAGACAGCTATTTTGAAGAAAACAAGAGACATTATAGTAGACATTGTTGACTTCTTGTTATCTTGTTTTGCAGTCTTTTAATGCTTTCATTTATTTGTTCTGATTGGTTTTGTTCCGTTTTGTTTTGTTTGATTTTATTGTATGTGACAGTATGGACAGCTATTTTGAAAATGAGAGACGTAACGGTAGCCAATGTTGATTTCTTGTTGTCTTGTTTTGAAGTTCTGTATCACTTGCGTTGTTCTGTTCTGGTTTGCTTTATTCTGTTTTCTGTTTTATTCTCTTTAAAATAAAAATGCATATTCCAAAAAAAAAAAAAAAGAGAAAGAACACATCCTTTAGTACATTTTCCTTTAACATGACATTACCCTCCTTGAATGTGACACATCTAAATAAACTTGATTATTTATTTATTGGTACTGGAGACCAAATTTGTGCCTTATTTATTTATTGGTACTGGAGACCAAATTTGTGCCTTCTGCAATGAACTATAGCGCCTTGTCCTTTTAAAAAAATTTTGGCACAAGGTTACAAAATTGTCTGGACTGGGCTTGAACTTTCAATCTTGTCTCAGGCTCACAACATTCTGAGGTTATAGGTATTCACCATCACCCTAGCTTGATCCTATTCAACCTCTCTCTGCTGCAGTCCTCTAAGAAGATGAAGGCCCACAATGGAGCTTTATTTCCCTGGAGACCTGTGCTACCATTGTGCTTATCTCCCACACACTAGAGATACAAGCCAGGAACGGCAAACAACTTAGACAGGTCTTTCTTCCACAGAAGGGATAAAATGTGCTCTTACCCAGTCTTACCCCAGTCCTCGTGCTCTCGTCCTTTAAAGGGCATTCCTCAGCTCCGAGGGAATAAAGCGGCATTCTTCCTCTCTCTGGCCCTACCCTCCTCAGGTCTGCCTGCCCTCAGTCTTTACCACATCCCTCGGCCAGCCTGCTTTAAAGGGAGCCTTTCTGTGAGATGTGACACCTAATCCACTGCAACTACTGTTCTGGGCTTCTAGGGCCAAAAAGACCATTGAGAAAAAGGCTGCTTTTAAAAAGTATGGAGAAACTCAGACCTGGCAAGTCCTGTTGGATTGGCTTTATTCCAAGCCTGCCCTTCCTGGAGCATACTTCTCAAATGTTCACAGCTCCTTCTATGTTTTGTTGATATCCTACAGCCAGCCTGGATCTAGGTTGTCCACAGAACCTTTTGACCATGATGGAAACATTCTTTATCTGTATTGTCCAATATGGTAGCCATGCACCATATGTGGTTTCCAAGCATTTGAAATATGGCCATTGTGACTAAGGAATTTTTAATTTTATTTAATTTTAATTTACTTAAGTGTAGGCAGCTGCCGGGTGCTTGTGGCTATCAGACTGGACAGCACAGAATGGGCCACAAAGCTGAGAGCAGAACAGAGGCTATGATGCAACTTAACAATACATGAAAATCACTTGGGAAATTCTTACAAGTCCTGACCCCTATTTTACACCTCAGACAAGTGTGTGTATGGGGGAAATATCTACATTCTTTAAGGTTCCTAGGGTGATACGAATTATGCTACTCCAAAATGTGAACATTTCCATCACTAATAGCCAACCCCTATCAATCAGGTACCTGCGAACACTATAAATGATTAAGCCAAACACTCCACCCATTATGAAAATCAATCCAACGACAGTACAACAAACTGCAGGCACAAGCCAAGTCCAAAAAGAATGGGCAACTGAAGGAACAATAAGGAGCAAAAGAAATAGTTCAGGAAAGGAGGGCACAAGGTGTTTTAAAAATAACCATTGGCATCCAAAGCCTACTAGCACAAGTACATATAAATACAGTAAACCATTTTCTGGAGTCATCAGTTAAAAGCAAAATATACCTCCAAACCTTGTACTTTAAACAAACAACTCTAATTTGTTTTCTCCCTTGGCTAACCCACAGGCACACTATCTCTACATAATAGTAAGCTCTTAGCACTGTGTTTTTCTTCAAAAGATAATCTGAAATTTTTTCCTTTTCACTGGGCATATCAGATTTTTTTTAAATGGCAGCAATTTAAAAACTGGTATTAGTCCAAAATCCATTTGCTCATGCTCCTTCTTTTCCAGCAAGCACAATCTCAATCTTCACTTACTGTATTACTGATTTCTCTAAGTGTATCATTAACCTGGAGAAGCTTTTTACAGAAACTTGGCTTACCAGAGGCAGCACACTCAGAGTGTGGAGAAAAAAAAGAAAACTGACACTCAGGTTCTTGCAGCCTCTAATCTTCCAATCAGCACTTCCCAAAGGCACGCAGTGCCCTTCAGGTCCACTGCTGAAAGAGTTCCAAAGCTGCTGCAAAAAGCTTACCAGCATTTTCGAGGCATCATCACTACTGAAAGTCAAAAACAAGAAGACATTTTAATTTTAATATGAAGAGTACTGAGAGCCACTCTTAATGACAGTAAGTTATTCCCTCTACATAGACAAGTGAAATATAAAAAGGTCCAAGTTTAAAATCCCCTCACCTAATTATTACTCAAGTATTTCAGTTGCAAAATCTCAAGCTAGTGGAGTTGAGCAGGCTTCTGTAAGTTACCTAGCCAACAGGCTGCCCTCCAAGGAGAAAGCTAGCTCAAATCTATATTCAGAGCCAACAAGTCCTCACAGAGCAAATGTAACCTTGCTGCTGTGGTAAACCATACTGAAGGCCTTTTCACCTTGGCCTCCAGTGGGCTCTCAGAAGCAGCTACTGAGTAACCTCTCAACTATTCATCCAAGGGAGGGTAGAAAACAAACTTTTACAGAAGCTACACAACACTGATAATGAATGCAGACTACACTTTTATGTCTTTTCTTTCTTTTTCTTTTTCTTTTTTTTTTTTTTTTTTTTTTGCAAAATCTGGCAATCCTATATATCCCTATGCTGGGAAAAACCTCTTATGAAACAGGCAGCAAGGAGGTCTACGTTTGCCACTCCTCAAACACCCAAGCATTTCGACATCTCAGGGTCAGCTGTGAAAAGCGGGTTCTCCAGTGTGAATGCTAATTGTCTACAACCACATAAATGAGTGCCCGAAGCCCATCCTTCTCTACAACAGATACTAATTACATAACTTAAGCGTCAGAAATACAAGCAGCTGACAAAGTAAAATAAGTTTTACTTGCCTAAAGACTCACATAAAGCAAGTATTTAAGTTTACTCAGGTACCCTAAGTGGAAGAAGTCATCAGTAGCCATTATTATGCATTCAACAAAATGTAAAACAAAATCCGTTTTGGAGAAATAAGACAGTAGAACGCAACAATATATAAATGGTTGTTATGTGAATTATCATAAATACTTTTAAGTACCCGAACAGTTATCAGATTATCAAGAAACATTCTAAATACCTCATGTGTCCGATTGCATTTAATCCTAATACCCTCAGAAGTAGTACTACCATTGGGGCCATTTCACAGTATAAAAAAACCAAAGCAGGAAAAAACTCAGAGTAGGAAATTCAGTAAGACGAGAAGGACAGTACTACCTGCTTTACCTCAGATAGTCCTAGTTTGTGCCTGGTGTATTAAATGCCCCTTTCAATCTCCGAGGTTACCTAGTTGGAGTAAGTTATATGGTCACCTTACAAAGACCAGATCAGTAACTAGCTACAGCAGGTAGTGTGCCTCCAGAAACAGTAGTCTCAACCACTGTGAAATACTCCCTCCACAGGTCTATCTTCCATGAAAGAGGGTTGGAATGATGCGATTTCTTTTTTCACTTTTACCCATCATATCCCAGTTTTGCTGTAGATGTCCCCCAAAGCCTCATGCATTTTAGATGAGGTTTTTTGGAGATAGCTCAATCCAATGTTTGTGACTGATTCATAGTTCAATGCTGGGACCAAAGGTGGGTGACTGCGGGATCAATCCACTGATTGGATTAGTATGGCCTAACCCCAGGAGTTTGGGTAAATTAGAAGAAGCAGAAAGAGGTCTGTCTCCCTCTTTTGCTCTTCTGGCTTTTGCTGACTGCCATAAATGGTTGCCCCTCCGACCTGTGCCGCCCTGCCTTGGAGCCAGCTGATTACGGACCGAAACCTTTATAAGCTGTAAGCTAAATAAACCTTTCCTTCTTTAATTTAAGGTGTCAGGTATTTTGTCTCAGCAATGAGAAAAGAAAGACAAATCAATTCAGGGTTCAGAGAGGCTAGGTGAGGGTGATGTTTTTGAGAACTTTCCTTTATTCCCCTGTAAGTCACTGACAAAACACAGTATAAATCATCTCTGTGCAGAGAAAATACCTCAAGTCTGAAATCCCCAGATATGAAAAATTTCAAACATACTCAAATTATTAAAGTAATATTTAAACAGACTCTTTTCTATTTTGGAATAACCTTTACCATTACTTGCTATTTTTACTAAGACAGAGGCGGACATGCAGTTTATTCTTACTCTTAGTTTCATACACAATGGGCTTTTCTTTTTTTCTCTAATAGTATTAGCAAATAATAATAACCTACCTTTTTCCTTTTCTTACCTTTAGTACTGTGTATTTTCAAAGCACTTTCTTTAGTCATCAACGCTAACTTGACAACACAAGAACAGCAAACATAAGCATAAACTAGTAGGCTAATCTCAGCTATATAATTTTAAAACACACTGTAAATAGTCCCAGTACACAGATAAAATGCTTATGAAAGTTCAGCACTCTGAAAATGGTCACAAGGACTTTATCACAGTCATTTACATTTGACGTCCCCTAGCCTCTCTGAGCTTTAGTCTCTGCCTTAATCTATGGATAAACTCAAGCCTACAAAATCATGCCTAGTCCCCAAATCTCCAATTCTACGTGTGTCCCACAGCTTATCATGAGCTGCAACCTGCAGTGAGAAAACTCTGCTCTTCCATAAACTTCCTAACAGCTGGCACTCTAATAGGTCCACAAGGATAGACCAGGAGAGGACCTTACTACAGGTCACCAAAGGCAACAAACAGTTCTCTCTCAAAAGCAAACCTGCATCAGCACAATGTCATGAGTTTGATCCCTGGTACCAAAAAAAACAAAACCAAAACCAAAAACAGCAAACCTGCATCAAGTGTTGATTTCCGACCTAAGATTGGCAAACACCAGCATTCTCACAGTGTGTGAAATGTTTTCTCCCCTCCCTAAGACACAGAATAAGCAAGGGTCTTAGGACCAGGCTTGGGGGTATCTCTGCAGTGAACTAGCACCTGGTTTTATAACCACACATTATAAAACAAGGCGCGCTCCTTACTTCACTATATTACAAAGGGTTCATGGCCACACTTAAGCGAAAACTTCCATACTGAGATTTCTTACACATGCAAGCATGAGATCTCTGGCAACAATCACTGTTTAAATCCAAAGGCATGTAGTAGAGAAATAATATCTCTTGACAAAAGTTGCTTTTTTAAAATCACAGCCTTCATTTCAAAACTTTTACAAAACATGTAAAGAGTCAAAGAGAACCAAGAAAAATGTTAACGCCAATAAAAAGTTCTGTGTTTAGGCCATCTGTTCAAATCAATTAATATTTTATAACCATTACAGTAAGTGGTCATGGGAGATTTACCTTCCTCTTGTCAACAATCAAAAACAAAACAACCAAATGAAAAAATTCTACAGACATGTAACTAATAGTGGCTGAATTTTAAAAACACTATCTACATTTAGATTTGTAATAGTAGAAACTGAACTCTTCAAATAGGCAACTCTTAAGCAATAAAAACAAAGTCTCTTTCCAAAGTAATAATATAATTTTAGTATTTTTGTTTTGTGCCTATTAGCATATAAAGGATCTGAAATGCCCTTCACTAACGAAGCCTGTTACATTTCCCTTAGCTTTGCATTTCTAACATACCTGACCAGAAAACTCTTTTTACATATATTACATGTAGGGCTTCAAAGAAGTTACTGGAAAACGTTGAGTTAGAACATATGATCTCCACTATTAGGTATATTTAATTAGAAACGTCTAAAGATAACACAGATCCAGCCCTTTTTTCTTTCTGGTCACATGAGATTATGCTTGCCTATTGCTTTTGCAGTGGGGCTGTGACTAGTTCTGGTCAGCTAGAACTGTATGTTATCCAGAGTTTCTAAGTTCGAAAAACAGGCCTGAGATTCTGTCACTCTACTACAGACGTATGGCATGAGTGCCTGAGTTTATGCTTTTGAGATTGTGGAGATGTTTGTTGCTATTATAGCATCAGTCTCACTCACATGATATGTAAGTAAAAGGAATTTTTCTTAGATGAACCTATACATATATCGACTGGAGGGACAAACGTACAGAGATGTATGGAAGATGGAGAGATAATAGGATAAGCCTCAACAAGAATGCATCTTTAAGAAGGCTATTTAAGGATCTTACATCAGGCATTAAAATCAGCAAAAATTTAAACATCACAGTACTTAATGACTACAATGATCTAGTTTTGTTTATTCATAGTTTATGTGGGATAAGGGCTGTCAGAGTAGCAGCAACACTTCCTAAGTCCCTATGATGTGTCAGACCCTGAGAAACGATGAGCATAGACTGTTGCACTTAGCACTGTGACAGCTGGTAGACAATAATCAATGATACCCAAAGGCATGAGAAAGCCAAACTCTACAATTTGTCTAGGATCGTACCAAATTTCCTAACTTGTCCAAGTTCATACAAATAGCAGTCAAGGGAATCACGAACAGCCAAACCCCCGCCCCACTCCTCACCCTGTAAGCGACCAGCTCATCTGGAGAAATACAGGCTGTGATAATAGCTGAGGTAAAATACAATTTAATGTTTGCAGTGTTTAGCATTTCACTGACTTTGCAGGCCCAAAGCCAATAGTCTGATCATCTATTAAGAGGATACCAATATACAGTGGAGCATGTAAGGGGAATCTCCCTCTGAAGGTGGTGGCCATTGTTAATTCCCTATTATCTTGTTTTGGAGCCCTGTATCGTTCTCATTGTTTTGTTTGGTTGGGTTTTATTCTGTTTTATCTTGTTTGATTTTGTGGTATCTGATGACATTTGCAGCTATTTCAAAGATAACAAGATACATTATGGGAGCCATTTTGGATTTACTATTGTCTTGCTTTGAAGTCCTGTATTGCATTCATTGTTTTGTTTTTATAGGTTCTATTCTGTTCTGGTTTGTTTGATTTTACTATATCTGAAGGTATGGGACGCTATTCTGAAGACAAGAGGCATTATGGTAACCACTGTTGATTTCCTATTATCTTGTTTGAAATTATGTGTCACTTATACAGTCTTATTTTGAATGGTTTTATTCTGTTTTAATTTGGTTGGTTTATTCTGCTTAAAATAAAATTAATGAGAGAGAGACAGAGACAGAGAGACAGAGAGAGACAGAGAGAGAGAGAGGCAACAGCTGGGTGTGGTAGTGTACTCCTGTAATCCCAGCACTTCGGGAGGCTGAAGCAAGAGGATGGGAATTTTAAGCCTAGCCTGAGCAACTTAGTGACAGCAAGACCCTGTCTCAAAATAAAAAAGAGAGCTAGACATTTAGCTCCTGCACAGGCCCTAGGTTCAATCCTCGCACTGCAAAAATAAGAAAGCAGCAGGGACCTGGTAGTACATGACTGTAATCCCAGCTACTCAGGGGTATTAACTGGAAGATCAAATGTCTGAGGCCAGCCTGGACAGCAGGGTAAGGATCCATCTCACAATGAAAAGTGTCAGTGGTCCCTAAATGCAGGCCCCAGTACCACAAGAAATAAAATAAAAAGTGAAAGCACTGCAGAATCAAAAGAAGGCAAAACATTGTCCAACAGAAGGTCCTAAGCATTTAAACAATAAAATGTCCTTGAGCATAATAAGAGGTGATAGCAAGTACCGCTGCAGACTTTCTGGAGGTGGAAAGGACTTGGGAGGAGGGAAGGGGAAGGAAAAGGGAATGAAAATGATCAAAACGTGGTATGTATCCACACATATGCACACCAATCAAAATGGGAAACACACACGTACACACATAGACATCAATTCCCCAAAATGACTGTAATTACTATGTACAGCAAATATGCGCCAGTAAAATATAAATAAAAAAGAATAAGATGTCCTTATAATCAACATATTAGTTGTTAGTGTTACGGGCACTTCTAAAACAAAAGTTTACTTTTTCAAGTTATAAAAGCAATACATGGCTATTGTAGAATATCAGAAAATACAGAAAAGCACTAAGAGAAAATTTAAAAATCACATATAATTCCACCATCCTACTTTTCTGTCCAATTTAATATCTGGAGGATTTCCTTCTTTCTTTTTCTTCCTGTTGAGGTCTTATCACATATTTAAGATCTTACATTCTGCTTTTTTTTTTTTTTTTTTGAAACGGGGTCTCGCTATGCAGTTCAGGCTGGCCTTGAGCTCACTTTGTAGCCCAGGCTGGTCTCGAACTCGCAACGATCCTCCCACCTCAGCCTCCCGAGTGCTGGGATTACAGGCGTGAGCCACCATGCCCGCCATTCTGCTTTTTATGTTAAACCTTTCAAGTTATTGGAAAGTCTTCCGTAATAATTAATAATGTTTTTATTATATAGTAATAAGTAACATTTATGTATTTTCCAGGTACAGTATTAGTTTAACCACTACACATTAACTTACTTAATCCTCTTGATAACTACATTGTCTATACTATGATTACCCATCTTACAGATCAGGTAACCGAGTCAGAGCAGGGTTTTCAGCTTACCCAAAATTGGAAAGTAAGTGCAGGCAGCAGGTGTCCGAACCTGCATTTCCAACATTGTGCCACCCCATAATATCCCATCTGCTACCTTACTAACATGGACATGTAGATTGTTACCAATATATTTTACCATAATGCTATAAAAAAGTCTTTACAGCCATCAGAAGCACTACTTTATCTAAACCTATTCAGACAAGCGGGCTCATCATGCCAACAAGTTCCCTGTGTTTTCTGCTAGCTGACAACAGCTGAAGAAACATCTAAAACTGCTAGTGTTTCATAAACCAGCTCACTATCCCACATACGAATGGTGTCGCTTTCATGTGGCCCTCACCTGTCCACCGCACCGCCATCCTACAGCAGATTTTGGTAACAATTCCATCTGTCTTCACACTTCAGAGCCAGCTAAAACCCTGGGTTTGTTTGGTACAATCTTCAACATATATAAGCAAATTCCATAAATTTTTGTGACTCTAATACGTTAAAGCTTATTCGTTCTGGCTCTTACAAGCTTGTAGCAATACACAGAATGCTGACACTGAAGACAGAGAAAAGGCCCAGTAGCATGTGGAAAATTAAAAACGAACTTTTCTAATTCAGACAATAAGTTAGAAAAAGGATATTCAAATATTTAACTTTTTGGCTCCGCATCTTAAAGGCTCAAACTCTCTTGTAAAATTATCAATGGATGGTCTGAATGAAAACTATTCTAAATAAAAGTTTCACATGTGCCAATTGGATAATGGGATACTTAAATAAAAAGGAAATTGTAGCTTGTAGTTCATATCTTCTGAATTCCACCTACCAGACACAACATTCAAGAATATGTTTTTGTTGTTTTCTCTTTTTTGAGACAGAGTCTCAATATGCAGTTCAGGCTGGCCTTGAATTCACTTGGTACCCCAGGCAGGTCTTGAACGTCCTACAATTCTGCCTCAGCCTCCTGAGTGTTGGGATTATAAGCGTGTACCACCACGTCCGGCTCTCCAAGAATATGTTTTTTTTAAAAAGGTATATGCAAAAGGAAGAGACAAAAAACAAAATTTTTAAAAATCCAAAAGTCACAGGCTAAATACAGAAATTTTCTTACATGTCAATAACACCATAGAGAACTCAGGTACAACCAAAAAAAATAAAAATAAAAAAATCAGTACTTTAATAAGTTTCCACATTTTCTACAAATTATTTTTCCATGTGGCAAGAACAAAATATGGGGAGAGAGTTGTTTTGTGACACTGGGGATCAAATCCAGGAATCACAATTCCCCGTCCTTTTTAGTTTTGAGACAAAGTCTTACTAAATTGTCCATGCTGGCCTCAAACTTGGGGTTCTCTTGCCTCAGCCTGTTGAACAGCAAGGATTACAGGCATATGCCTCTGTGCCCAGCACAAATGTTTTTGACATATACTAAAAACATATTTAAAGTAACTTCAAGTCTATTAAACAAAGGCAAAAATAATTACAAATGGTAAATATTTGCATAAGGCACTTACATAGAGCCAAAAATAATGGTTCTGTACATGAAAGTTTGATTTTCGTAATAGAAGATACTGCAAATGACCTAACGAAATTCAGGACTCATTAAGAAAATGATATAGAAAAAAATGGAGCTGTTTGCCTGATGCACTACAGCTACACAATTACTATAATTAGTCTAAATTTAGATTTCTAATAGACGTTAAGTAACAGGATAATTATAAATCTGTTAATGTACCTTTTAGATATTTAAGAAATCTTATTTATTTGATTTGTTATTATTATAATTACATGTTTTGGACTATTTGAGAAAAGGTCTCACTATCCAGGTTGGTCTTGAACTCACTTTGTAGCCCAGACTGGCCTTGAACTCAAACTACTGATCCTCCTGCCGCAGCCCTGGGATTACAGGCGTACATCACCATGCTCAGCCAGATCTTAAGAAATTTTCCTAAGAACTTGGTTCATACATAAGCCCCTCAAACTTCCCATTCTTTTCATGAAATATTTAACATGGTAAGTCCTCTGTTCTTATTGGATTTCCATTCATTAATTCAAATATTGCATTTTTAAATATTTGATCTTCCAAGCACCCAAACTAACTGGCTATCTGGATTACTTCTGAAGGTGGCCTCCAACTCCATGCCACCTAACTCTGACCTGCCTGTTTAGAACCCATCCCAAAGACTAATCACTACCTTGCTCTGATTTTACCACTAACTTAAAAACATATTTCCTATTGAAAATAATTGAGACCGCAGTTAGAAAGATAATCAATTCCAAATAAGAAACATGTACTGCAAACAAACCAATAATGAACATAAAAATAAACAAGACATGAATAAGCCACGATTCCACAAGACAGTAGCCAGTCCTTATTCTGCTGCTATATTTTAGTGCTCAGACATGATCACTGATGTCTACATGCTTATCAAACATACAATGTGTAAGACTTCATTTCAAATCTTCGGCATCCCATTTTATTCAAAACCACAAAAGATATGTATTGCAGTGAGTGGGAAAGTGGGGTGGAGAAACCCCAAGTTTGGGTTAATGTATTATTGATTAAAACCATACAAAATAAGATATTATACAGTTGTGTGTCTACATATAGTTACAAGATTGTTAAAAATCACTTAACAAAAAATAAATAAAATAAATATTGCTAAAATAAAGAGAAAAGCAGTCATCTTTATTTCCTGGTAATACATTTAGAGGAGCAATTTTGCTAAAATGAAATGACAACTTTTAAAGTATTGTGTTAACCTGCAAGTATTTTAAGACAGGCCCAGACTGCATTACTGCTTGTTACAAAGTTTATTCTCAATCTCTTGGCAGTTCTCCAACACATTCCAACTTTTTATGCACAGCCTCCCTGGAACCACATCCCACTTATTTCTAAAGACACATCAAATAAGATGTTACCACATTACACAACCAGCCTTCCATTTCTTCCCATCAGGTCACTTTGCACAAGGCCTGACTCAAATCAATCAATCAATCAATCAATCAATCAATCAACCAAACCACCATCAGTGTAGATGTAACTTAATCCACATGATTCAAATCAATTTGGTACCCAAAATACATACCAGAATTTAACACAAACTGAGGGGAAATGCTGTGCCTTACAGTTCAAAGGTTAAGCCTTCACCACTAAAAAAGAACTGATAGGGGAGGAACAAGAAAGGTCAAATTGTAAGGAAAAGGGACACATAAACAACAAATCCTAAACCCAAGTCAGGCCTCCATGCACTGCTTGCATTTCAAAGCATATTACGTATCAATCAGTTGTATTTTAAAGAATAATTCCAATATATAATGAGTTCCATTACTTCCTTAAAAAGAATTTAACACAGTAAAACATCATCAAAAAGACAGTACTTCCTGTTAATATTTGACCAAAAACAAAAAAAAGCCCATTTTTGTTAAAAAAAAAAAGGGGTGGGGGTTTAACCACATGTGATTACATTCCATTCTTACTAAAAAAAATTTTTTTAATTGGCACATTTTGAGCCTTGTGCCCTGTACAGCTGCACAACATTCCAGTGAGAGGCCAGTTATTCAAATACTCTAACATTAAATATCTAGTTACTGTAAAAGTAGAAAAGACTCTCAATATGACAGTTCTCCAGTATGATACACTAAACTTTTGTTCAGTGCTTTAACAATGGAAAGATACACTATAATTATGAATTTTTAAATGCATGCAAATATACATGAGAAAATAATTCTTCATAGCCAGAATACAAATTAAAAAACTTAACACAGACAAAAATAACCTTCCTTCTGACTGAGACAATAAATTAGCCTGTTCTCTAACTTTTTAACCCTTTAAGACTCAAGTGACATTTTTAGAACCAGGATGAAAGCCATGTTAAGCACATACAACGCCAAAGCAAAATAAGCCTTTCCTGACCATCAGGGAAACCTTGGAATTTCTTTAGCAATAGATAATGATGTAAAAACAAGCAAGCAAGCAAACAGGCAAACAAAACCCCTACCTTTAAAACAAAGAGAGAAATAGGTGGTAGGCTGACTCCTTTTCTTCCTAAATGACACACAACGTTTTTGCTCCACAAGGCAATTCCTGGGCTCTACCTCAGGAGATAAGGTGGGAATTTGAGGGAGCTGCCAGCAAAGAGTTGTCACCAGCTGTGAGAAGGACCAGGCCCTCTCAGAAAGTCACCTGACTGACACATCTGATCACTCACCTCCAAAAATAGTGACAGGTGTTCTCAACCAGTGAGAGGTCTGGTTAAGGCCACATTCCAGCTCTCTGCCCTGCCCTGACAATGCGCCTTCAGGACCCTGCTGGTACCGCCTGAGCTCCCTGCTATTTGGGCTAAGTGGCAAGATCCAACATTTGGAGCTGTCAGGAGGTCCAACTGAGGTCTCTGTTCCAGGCTTTAGACATCTTCAACACCAGAGCCATCGGGCATTTCCCTAGATGGATTTCTGTTGGTTTACCTGCCAACAGAATGATTCTCATCAGACTGAGTTTATGAAAAAAAATCTTTATTTAGAGAAGAAAGTCCACCATCCAGCCTATCTCAGATTTTCCCTCTAAATTAGCAAAGGAGACACCACTGCCCTTCAGTGTTTAAACCACTTTTCTCGGGCTCACCATCCAAGTAACACTAACCACTGCCCCACAGTGCCTAATGGAAATCGCTGAAAACATCTTTCTTTCTTTTCAATAAAAAGGTATTTCTGCCTTCTTCCCTCCCACTCTCCTCTCATCATGAGGCAAACCGTTTTAGCATCTTCCTCAGAAAGGGCAACGAAGAAGGCAGCTCACCACCTGTAATCTACCTCGTGTACTGGGGATTAAAGAACCAGCTTGCATCATCAAATATGGATACTGCTTTTTCTTCTGGAAATAAATCCTAGATCCAAAGGTAGAATTTTAGCAAATCTAGCTAATATAAAGATTCTAAAGAGTGGTGCTCTAATCTATGCTTTCAACAACAACAACCAAACCAGCTCAGCAAAACGTATTACACTGCAAACCAACAGCATCATACTGCCGGTCCATTCCACCTGCAGCACATTATGGGGAGCTGTTCCAAAGACTCTGAAATGCGAAAACAAAAGTAAAATCCGAGATCCAAAGTAGTTGGAGGTATCTCTCAAGGGAATTAATGTAACTCTGATGGGAATTTCCTCCAAAACAAAACAAAGCTCACATTATCTAATGAGAACTTAATTTCTGGTATTTTTCCACTGAAAAAAAGATTTTATTCAGGGAAGAGAAATATCTATAACAAGCAAATACTGGGTTCTCTGTTTCTTCACCATTTGTAACACCCCACCAAAACAGTTTGGTGTATCAGATGGCATTCACACCACAGTTACAGCCAGTAATCAGATTTTGTTTTGCCAGGCTACTCGAGTTAACTGGAAGAATGATAAATATCATCAAGGATTATACAGACTGTCAAAATGTTATATATTTTGGTTAAGATTTGAGGACTGGCCCTTATTACATATTGGTAAAATATAGAAGTGCACAGAGGAAAAAAAGGCTTTAAAGGATAAGCACAAAAATATTAACTGCCTGTTTCTGAGAATGTGGATACTTAATGATTTTACTCTCTTCTTTGTGGTCATCTTTATTTTCCACATAATCTACAATTTATTGTAGATTATTATACCTATTATTTTGACTAAAAAGTAGATTTTTAAAAACTACTTTTGTATTTTTGTTACAGTGATTTTATGCTAGTTCATACCTTTCTGAAGGTGTATTTCCTTATAAAATCATTCAGAAAACATCATATGCACCGTATAAATTAGTAGTCACTCCATATCTCAGTTTCCTAAAGTAGTAACAAAAATGCGTGTAGTAGTTAAACTTTTAAGACTACTGTAACTCACTGTAGAAGCTCTCCTTATGCTTCAGGTTAAAAAATACAATGGAAAATGTCTGAACATTGTAGAGAAAAATAAGTATTGTTTTAAGAAAGAATCTGGGTTTCCCTTCCTTTTAAGTAAGTAAGACAAAAACACACAGACACACAGTGCAGCTTCAAATCGCCCTCAAGGATCTGTACGATGGTAAAGAATGTTCCAGAAAAATGTGCAGTCCTTGAACATTCAGATTTGGCCTTGAGACAAACACTAGTACAAAAATTATCTCAGAAAGAGCTGCCCAAGAGGGCAGAAAACAAGAAGAAACTTCATCCAAAGCCAAACCTATAGCCCTTGGAGGCCGATCTCCTGAACAGTGTCAGTCAGGCTTCTCCAAGACCCCTTTTCCTATTAGCTTTTCCCACACTCCATGAAAGTGAGGAAACACTGACACTCTGACAAAATGCACATCTAAAAATAATATTTGGAAGAATCTTTTTAAAATTTTGGTGTTAGTTACACCTCCACCCCACCCCACCCCACCCCGTACGCAGGGTTGAATCCACCGAGCGGCATCCCAGCCCTTTCTCATTGTTTATTCTCACTAAACTGCCCTGGCTAGGCTCGAATTCATAATCCTCCTGTCTCAGTGGCACAGTGCTGGAATACAGGCCATGTGCCACCATGCCCGATTGACATTCATTATTATTTCCACTTTTTAAAAATTCTGGCAATAAAACCATTTAATCAGAAGGTATATTTAGTTGATCAGTCATCTTATTAGTTTTTATCTTGCTGACATGAGGTTTGCTCTGAAGAATTAAGATATCTTCATTAACACGAGTCTATGAAGTATTCCTTAAGATCTAGAAAATGTGGGAAAATAAAATATAGAAAGGTAGGAAGCTTCTGCCATTCCATCACCTAACTACTGTTAATAAGCACACGAACTTTTAAGTACAAATATCTAATTGTACAACTAATACACTAAACTTATACACTTCAAAAATATACTCCATTCTATTTATATATCATTCTAAATTTCATCCTAGTGAATTTATGGGTAAAAACCTATAGCTATGTCCTAACACATAATTTTACTCCCTAATTAGTAGCTTCAAACTTTTCCATTAAAAATTAAAATGAGAAGAAAACTCTAGATACTAGGGCACAAATATCCAGTGATTCTAAAAACTATTCAGCTATTCAGTCTCACGGTAACAGCAGAAGTATGAAGCCAAGTGTAACAGCACATGCCTGCAATACCAGCCCTACAGAAGGTGAGGCAGGCAGATCGAGTTCAAGGCCAGTCTGGGATATGGGTTCACAGGGAGACCCTGTCTCAAAAACCAAAACAATGGTCCACTTTAAAGCAATCTTAAAATTTCTTCATTGATCCTGTTTTTGTCTTGTTGTAGTGCTGTGGACTGAACTGAGGGCCTCACACATGCAAGCATCTTACACTGCACATCTCACCCTAGTATCTTACTTTCATATCTTTTTTTTTTTGTCTTTTTCCTTTTTATCGGTACCAGGGATCGAACTCACGACTGCCTGCTTGCAAGGCAGGCACTTATGCCGCTGAGCTAAATCCCCAGCCCCCTTACTTTCATATCTTAAAGCATGATTAATTCTCAAAAGCTGAAACAGTCTTTTAGTTAAAGTTCATGGCAAAAAAGTACACAATTCATGGAAGTAAACAAGTTAAATTTTGAAAACTGCATTCTACATAGCACCAATACCGCTGGATCATAAAAGAGAAAGTATTGTTTCCTCCTAAACATCAAGGACAACTTGATTCACTTGTAGGATTCACCTTCAAAATACTGTCTCTATAAAATTCTCCATTTCAAGAGGCACAGAATAACCCTTCCTCCTCCATCATGTCAGAAATTACTTACACACATATACACAAAAGATATGCATGATAAATATAAAACTGCAATATTCCATAACATGTTACAACATATATTATTTCCTTTCATATAAAAAGGATTATTAAAATTAATTCTTCCCAATCTTAGCCCATTCTCAAATGCTAAGAAACCATTCAATGAAATCAATCAAAAAGACAAAAAGAAAGAAAAAGAAAATCAATCTGAATCTACAAAAACTTCTATTTATTTCTTTTCATTTTTTTTTTTGAGGGGGGGTTCTTTCAAGACAGGGTCTTGCTATGTAGCTCAAGTGACCTGGAACTCATTATGTAGCCCATGCTGGCCTCAAACTCATAGCCACTCTGCTGCGTCAGCCTCCCAAATGTTGGGACTGAGTGGGTCACCACACTCGGCCACAGTACTGTAATTTTTATTCTAAAATGGTCACTTGGAGTTTTATCTACATTTCTGACCACTTCCAATGAAACATGATGGTCTAATGGTTACAAAATTAGCTCCAACAGCCATGTTTGGGCTTCTCCAAGTGAGACCATGCATGTCAGCAGAATTCCAGGGCTCACTTGCTCTAGTGTGCATACCAAAAACACTAAAGAACCCTAGTCTACCCTGATTTTCAGGCTGACCAAGGCTGGTGTGGAGAATCAAATTAGCGTTCCAATACATCTGCCTACTCTACTTTATCTCAAACCTATACTCTGAAGATGCTGACTTACTTATTCTACCACTTATTTTTTGAAGGAGTACAGAGGACAGATATGACCAGTCTGGAATTTTACACCATTCCTTAATAACAATCTACAAGGGAGCCTGGGGATTTAGGTCAGTGGCTCAAGTGCTTGCCTGGTTAAGCACAAGGTTATGAGTTTGATCCCCAGTACACCCTGGCAAAACGATATACAATTAGTCAGACTTGCTTTTTTCTTTCCTTTTTCAAGAATTAAAGTGTTGACTGCTTTCGTGATTATAAAAAAAAGTTCTACTAGGCACAGTAGTCTGTCTGCAGTCCCAGCTACTCTGGGAAGCAGAGACAAGATAGCCTGAGTCTACAAATCTGAGGCAGCCTCAGTAACATTTTCCTAACCAGATAAAAATAGGAAGAAAGGGAGGGGACAGGAAAAGTAGGAAAATTTTTAGAAAAAAAGTCTTACACTGAGCACACTGGTACACACGTATAATCCTAGCCACTTGGGAGCCTGGGGCTGGAGGATCAGGAGATGGGAGGCCAGCCCAGGCCACACAGCAAGACCCCGACTCAAAAATTCTCACGATTAGCTATTGTGAAATATTTGAAAACTCAAAATAAGAAACATTAAGTCATAGGAATTTCCTTTCACAGAAGAAAGGAAATCACCTATCAACCCATTGTCCAAGGCAAATTATTAGTACTTTTTAAGTATTTCCTTCCAGCCATTTACTTAACATACCTGGAATAACACCACATTATACAGCTTTGTATGCAGAGATTTCTAATGAACTTCATATGGTTAATAGTTTCCTATTTCAGAAATATTTTTATAACCATTACTTTAAGAACAACACATTGAATTCCAACCTATGGCTGTGCTATAATTTATCTATGCACCACTAGAAAACATTTTTGCTAGTAAATGATTAATGTTGTTAAAAAAAAAAAACTTGTTTAAAAACCTCCAAAAATTATTTTAGGTTCAACAGCTACATGTGGGACTTCAATCCACAATGTACAACTATTTTTGTTTTTATTCTGTTTTGCTTTGTTTTTTGAAACAGGGTCTCACTTTGTTTTTTGGTTCAGACCAGCCCTGAATTTACTGGCCTGGGACTTGCAACAATCCTCTTGCCCCAGGCTCTTGAGTGCTGGGATTACAGGGGTACACTATCACCTGGCTCAAAATGTATAAACATTTAAAGCTTCTGTGATACGTGTTTTTCCCACTAAATTTGTATTGATCCAAATACTCTCCCCCAACAGGTGACACAGAGTTCCTGTAGCAATACCCAAAGAGCATTATCTACATGCTAATTAAGTATATGTGCTTCATACAGGTGTTTGAAATTTTTGACTTCTTTTATAAACTCTGTTCATAGTCTTTCCCTAGATACTACAGTTTCAATGTTTTCTTGTGTGTTTAAAAAGTATGTATCAATTAGCTTTGCTTTTCCTATTATTTTGACATGACATACAGGAACAAATTTAAAACTATACTAAACTTGACATTATTTATTTACTGGAATGTATCTTTTCTGAACAAATCAAATAATTTATTTGAAAGAATCATAAAATTGAGACAAGCTAAGCAAAAATTCTGTTTTATAATCATTAAAATTTACTGATAGTACTGGATCTTCTCATTCAGCTTTAATCATCCTACTCAGTGGGTACTGTCATCACCACCATTTTACAAATGAAGAATCTGAAGCACAGATAAGACTAAGTTTGCCCAAGGTCACTGATCATATGGGTGAAGCTGTATGACTGGGAAGCCTAAAGCTGGAGATCCCTTAACCCATGACTCCTCCATCCTGTGTAGCTATGATCTATAAATAGTCTTTCATTCTATAAAATTAAATTGAGACCAGAGAGTTAACGATTTGCTGTGTTCACATATCTAGTCCATAAAAGCCCTTTTATTTTCTGTGTATAGTACACAAAATATACACTGTATACTGGACAACACAGCCCTTGGATTCAGGAACTAGTTCTTTTTCAATTTTAAACCAGCGCATAAACATTACAACTTCAAATCTCTGTGACAGAATCTATCCAATAATTATTTATCAAATCAAAAACAATATTACAAAATCATTTCCAAATAGCTGCAAATGGAGAACATTCATAGTAAAATTCTTACTGGTAAAAAGAACTATTTAGAAAAAAGAAATAAAGTACACTACTATCAAGTACAGAAACCTAAACTGATGAAAGGTTTCAGTTTCCACCACGTGGTCATTGCAGCCTCTGTTAACATAGAAATTCCACTGGCAACATAGCCTTTTAAAAGCAGGGGACAGAATAAGCCATTTATTTTATTTCAAAGCATACCAAAGAGGTTTGCTGGTGGCTCATGCGAAGGGGGAATTATGGCGTTCTCAGGAGGAAGGGAAATCCCTGTTACCATCTCAGCACCTACCACGGCCCGACAGTACACTGCTTCCGTATGGCAACTGTAGGACAAAGTAATACAGTGTGTTTTGATTTTTCTGACAAATTGTAGTTTTGAGAGCAACCAGCCCACAGCTAGTACCTACCATTAGTGGACATCATTAGGATTAGGACTTGGACCTGCTCCAGTTCAAAACCAACACTCTTTCTAAACTAAGGAAGATTTTCCTGCAGTAAAAACATCTTCACAAACTAAAGGACAAAAATGACTGGCTCCTAAAATTACAAACAAATATTTTATGTAAAGGAATCACAAAAAGGTTTTCTTAAAAAAGATACAATCTTTAAGAAATTAGAAGACAATCTACCCATAGAACTCTTACATTTGATAAGAAAAACAATCAACAAGAACAATGTCAAATGACAACTGTGAATAGGAATTTCATAAAAGAAGGAACCCAATGGTCAATAATGTAGATATTTAACCTCAACAATTACCAAAATTACAAATAAAAAACACAAGTTAGTATTTCACAAGTATCACCTGTGTAAGACTTTAAAGTTTGGTAAATGAACATTCGGTGAAGTAGCAGATCTAAGTTGACAATGCATATACATCCTATGATCCTGCAAATTTCACCCCTTACAAAAATAGAATGTGTGTTTGTCTCCTCATGTGTACCAAGGGGCATGAACCACTACAACTCTTTTTTTAGCAGCAGGAAACTGTAAAGAATCCAAACCATCTACAACAGAAGGAATATATAAACCCTGGTAGAATACTATACAAGAGTGGTATGGATGAATTTGGAGACCGTAATGTTAAAGATGCAACTCACAAAAAATATAAATTTGTACATGTAAAGTAAAAAACCAGAGAAAATTAAAAAAATCTAATGCTAAACTACAGAGAAGGAAACAACATGCACAAAATTTATGGTAGAAGCCGCTTCATACTGGATATGGAGGCTCTCAGAAACCTTCCTGAACTAGGCAGTAGCTGTGCCTTAGTATGTACTGGTTTGTGACTCCTTAACACACATTTTAGGAACATTATTTTGTACCCACTAATTAGTTTTTAAAAAGCTCTAAGAACGAACCAGAAGGGTGGAGACCAGGCAGTAGAAGGACCTTGAGCGCAGAGCTTATCTTTTCAGGCTCCATCTATGCTGCCTAAAAGTCACTCTCATTCCAGGGCAACAAATTTTTGGAGAATCTGAAACACTGATTAATCTAAGTAAACCACAGTAACTAGGACTTCTCCAATTTTGGATTAAAGAAAAAAATTATAGAAGTCATTAAAATTTTATATTAAATAATTTAGAGTAAATGCTTCAGTTTCTTCCTCACCATTCAGTGATTTAAGAAGAAATATGTGCTGACATTATGGCAAAAAAAGATACAAGAAGAACACTTCTGATACTGAGGCAGTTTAGCTGAAAAAGGAGAGCCAACATTTTTACTGTAATGTTCCTACCAACCATTTGGTGGTCATGTTAAAATGCAGAGGCCAACTGGAGTCTGGAGTAGGGCTCAGGAGCTGGCATTTATCACAGATCTCTCTAGTGTGCTGCTTTATGGACCTCACCAAGATACTCGGAGACATTACAAAGACATTATCTCCAGAGATGTTTAAAAATACTGATATGGGAATCATGTTTTTTAGCCACCAAGGTAGAAAAAAGATTGACGATGTCATTCCTACCCTGAAGACACAAAATACAACACAACTCCTAACACAAAAATCAGAGTACTCAATTAGGCCTTTGCAAAGAAAGGTGTTTTTCCGGAAAATGTAAGACTGAAAACTTAACTATACGCACAGCTTTTCTATGAAGAGTATTAGCAGTTTCCTTGTGGAAGGATGAGTTGCTTTCCCAACAGTTCAGCAGAAAAAACCAAGGCACCCATAAACACAGAACATTAAATAAAGCCCAATAATAATGAAGATATTGGTCAGGGTTCAATTTAATTAAAGAAACATTATTTTACATAAAATAAGCAAAAACAAAATTTAAAACCTAAGCTTTAAGATTATCTCTAAAATACACTCATCCCAGCATAGTGGTAATCCAGGTTTCCCTGCTGCTCAGGAGGAAGCTTAAATAAAGATCACTTGAGCCCACCACCCTAGGCAGCATGGTGAAAGCCCATCTCAAAAAATGAGTAAAAATGTAAAACATATACATTTTTTAAATGAAAAGCTTAAAAATTATTTCAATAAAAACCGCATCTGATGATTTCTACTCATTACACCCATCTAGGTTTATTAGTAGTAAAATAATATTCCATCTCAAAATAGTATTTTTCACAGGGTACATCACACTTTCACACAACAAGATAAAGTAATCCACTTCTTCCAAGAAGCACTGTCAATACTACATTTCTACTCAGGATGCATTATAATGTGCAGAGTGAGATCTCACTTGCTCCTGGGACGTCACCAACAGCTGCTATTAGTCTCACCCAAGAGATCCTTCTCACAGAAGCCCTCTAAGTGGAAGGTGAGGGAGCCAGTGCAGTTTCCGCACCATCACTGTCTCAGATGCAGATTCTGCTTACCCCAAAGAGGACAGAGTACAAAGGTTAACCCAACAAAGTTCTGGACCTCAACATAGGGTGTTCCTCAGAACACACCAAATCCAAAGCTTCTGGTTAATCCATGCAAACATTACTCACAAAAACCTTAAGCGATTTAATTTTATACATCCAGAACAATAAAAAAGCCTAAGTCCCAAACGGTTCCATATTTTAACAGCTCTCTATTGGAGAAATTCAAAATATGCATATATACCACACAATTTACAAACTGTTCTATTCTGTACTAGCTGGAATTCTTGAGAGACTTTTAAAAAAATAAAATACAGCAGGCATGCCCTTGGCTTTGAAAGGCTGACCTTCCCTCCTAATCAACACAGTGAAATTTCCTTTTTCATCTACACATTTAAGAACTTGGCAGACAGCTGAAATATATCCCATTTGCCATCCTATACTAAGTAAGCGAAATAAAAATGGCATTTTGAAAGGAAATTTTTTATTTACTACCAGAGACTTAAACAGGTGACACTGGGAACCTCTTCAGATACCAGCCAGAGGCGTTGATGGTTTGCTTTTTCAAATCTCTCCTCAGCCATACCTACATAAAATATGCAGTCAAAAAATACATACAAACATACATAAATGTAGTCTGTAACTATCATAATCCTAGTCAGGCCTGGAGACTTGAAGAACTGAATCAAAGCAGTCTGCATACCCGTTTATCATCAATTACGACGTTCATTTAACTAATAACCCTTAATAAAGAATCCAAGTAATTAACTGTGCTTGACTCACAGAAAACGCAAATGAAAACAGCAAAAAAGGATTTATCACATAAATTTCTTTCAAAACGGACTAATGAATGCTAAAATGTTTATAAATCTTCTCAAGGATCTAAGAACTAAAATGTGTTCATCATTTAATTTTAAAAAATAGTTTCCTATAGCAAAAATTCATTTTCTTAATATTGAGCAAAGACAGGCGCGTTACTGTAATGTCACAGCTATAAAGGTTTAATTGATAAACACCAACTTTCCACAAATAAAATCGATGCACAACTGGGTTGTGGTTAGATTATGGGTGACCCACAAAAAAGCCATGACTCCCACACTGCATGCACCATTGCGTGCTCACACTACTGGGCCAGCAGCCCCTCCCTAGGACTCGGGTCCCTGTCAGAGAACTGCCTCAGGTCCGCATCTGCAACCCGGCTTCCCTGGCCTGCATTAGTACTGCAGGGCGCCCCTCCGAGCATGCAACAGCCAACAGGCTAGGCAGGAGGGGTCACCCTGACCAAGACGCCTCTCTCCCCTCACACCTCGGGCACCTGGTCCTCTGGATGCCACATCCAGCCGCAGCAGCATGACAAGGTAGAAGACGCTCAGGGCGCAGCCAAGGGCAGCCTTGGGCCTGGGTGGGGCCGGGCGGGGGCCGCAGGCGCCAAGTGACCGTGCCAAGCCCCGCCGGCTAGCACCGGGGGAAGCTGCGAGATTGCTGCATTGTGCTGCATCACGGCGAGGGCAACGCGAGCCATCCATCTTGCCCAAAATGCACCTCCCCGCCCAAATAACCCCCACCGAATCCATTTTTCTCCTCGGTCGAAGTACCCCCCATCCACCCTCGTCTATCTCTTCTGGTTTTTGACTGGAAAAATAATGGGCGACTGTTCGCGTACTAATTAATATCCCCCTTCATCTGAAGGCAACACTCCGCACCTCTCCTATCACAAAAACAAAAGGCTTCCCCCAAAACGGGGCCGCGGGGGCGGAGGGAGGGAAGGGTGACGGCGCGCGGCTCCCAGCCCACCTCTCCAGGCAGGCCCGGAGGGTCCCCGCGCGGTACGAACCTGTTGAGGAGAAGGTGGCAGGAGCTGCGGCGCGCGTCCCGCCCAGCCCCGGGAGAGGGCACGGCAGGAGGGGGCGGCGAGCGCCGGGAGGAGCGGGGACGGGGGCGCGGGCCGCCGCCTCCGGCTCAGCTGCAGCACGGCGCGGCCCGGACCACGCCTGGCCGCATCCCCGGCACCGTTAGGCGCGCAGCCCGGCCCTGTCACCGCCGCCCCGTCTCCCCCGCCCGGCCGGGGGAGGGCACCCGAAAATACCCGCCCCGGCAGCCCACTGCGCACCGACCTCCGCGCCAGGGGCCGCGGCGCCCAGTCCGAGCCAGCAGGAATCAGGGGCCGCCCCGCATCACCCCAGGACTAACGCGCGCCGGAGACGGGCTCCGGCTGCCCCGCCCGGCTCTGCAGCTCCCCGCCCCCACGCGCTCCGCGGGCGGAGGGCAGCGGCAGGCGGCGGCGTCCTCCGGCCCCCGGCCCGCGCCCCTCCTGCCGCCCGCCCGGGGTCAGCCCCGTGAGCGGGCACCTTCCTGCCGCGGGCCCCCACTCACCTCCAGGGATGGGGTGGGGGCGCCGGGGTCCCGTCCTCCTCCCGCTCCTCGGCGGCCGGGCGGGTGGGCCGGGAGGTGACTCCGCGGGGCTGTCCGCGGCTGGGGCCGGGGCTCACAGGACGGGACCAGTGGGCGCTGCTGCGCGGGGCTGCGCGCTAGCTCCGGCGGGAGAGGCGGCCGAGGGAGGGACTGGAGGAATCCGCAGCTTGCACGGCAACAGCTGCACTGATTCCGGGGGCTGGGCGGGCGCGCGGGGGGCGGGGGAGGGGGAGGAGAAAGGGGGGGCGAGGGCGGGGAGAGGGAGCGCGCGGCGCAGCGCGCACCGGCTGCGGGCGCGCGCACTCTGGCCTCCCGCACGCCTCCTCGCGTCTCTCCTCCCACCGCCCGCGGCCGGCTCGGCCCGCAACGCCCGCGCACGCCCGCCGCCCCGCGCGGCTGGAGAGCAGACCGCGTGCGCGCCCCCGCTCCCGGAGCTGCGCTCTCCCGGGCCCGGCCCGGACCTCGTCCCCGCGGCTGACGCAGCTGGCCGGCAGACTGGGCGCTGCTGCTGCTGCGGCGATCTGAGCCCGACACTGGGGCTTTGTCCCCGGAGCCAGCGAGCACCAATTTCTCGCGTAATTGGAGGCTAATTCGATTATCGCCAGGGAAAGGGCAGCCTAATTCTCCGTGACTTGTGCGGCCTCTTTTCACCCGCGATGTTTGCGTGCAGAGCGTGTGGAAGCAGATCGCGGAGTGTCATTTGCGTGGGTGTCTGTAGGTGTGGGTGGTGAAGCCGCGGAGGTCTCGTCCGGCCCGGAGGAGGAGGACTGTGACCTGCTCCCGCGGCAAAGCTTGGGCGTTGGGCTGGGGTGGGGCGGGCAGGGTCGAGTCTGGGGCGTTGATATTCTCCTGCTTCCTAAGTGCTTTTGCACCCTTCCCTTGTGGTGACTGACCCTACAAGTGGTTTATCCAACTCCTGCCGCTCTTCCCTAAAGCACAGGCTCAATTTTAACCTGATGCCAGCTGCTCTTCCCTCATTCCTCTGCACGCCGCCCCCACCATGGCTTGGGAACTTAAGCCCCCCTCTCTCCCTATTCTTTGGAAGCAGTGCTAGTCGCTTCCACAAGTTTTGTAGAGTGCTCGCTCCCTTCCCCACAAACTGCACCACCCATTGGCCCAAGACTGAGGAATTGTGGAACCAACACTACCGGGAAGAAAAGATGGTAATTCACTATAGCACGTATAGAAACATTATTTATGGACTGGAGAAATTGAGTTTGCCTGCACTGGGGGCTTTGAAGGAAGGGACCCTTGTTGATAAGTAAAGTCTCTGGGCTTTCGCCCCTAAAAATCTGATCTCCTAGAAACAAAATACAGGATAGTTAATAACTTGAATCATGTCTATCTCAAATCTGATGGATTTATATTTTCATATGTATGATTTAAATGAACGTTGTAAAATTAAATTGTTAGTAAAACGAGTATGATTTTTTCTTTTGGTCCTTCGCTATTAGTTTGTGTGTTTGAACTAATATTTACTTTTAATATGTGTGGAAAAACATTGTGGAAGACGAATAAAGTAACATTTTTCTCAGAAGGTTGATCAACAGAACCTATAAGATAAACTCCCCAAGGGCAGAATTCTTTGTTCACTGTATAGCAGGCACTTGGAAGGTACTCAAGAAATATTTGTTGAATGGAATTGAACAGAGCAACTGGAAGCTCTTGCCCTTCATAGATAATAAAGGAAATACACTAGAAATGAAAGTTGTTTCCCTTTCTCCTGTTTATTGTTTGTCATGACCCCAGCAACCTCCGCCCAGTAAAGTTAATAGAATACCAAAGAAAAGGACAATAATAGGAAATGCCTCCTTTAAATTTCTCCAATGCTATTCTGAAATGGTGACTCCTAAAATGCTTCCTTTATCACCGATAACAGTACTAAAATCTTCATTCAAGGTTGACTCACCTCCCATGCGTTCCCGTTCCACCCCACTTAAGTTTTTAAAACTTTTTTTAAAAGGGCAGCGCCACCCACAAACTTAGTGTTTACTCTAGCACCGGTTCCGATTCCAAAAGACGTGAAAAGCGAGAACTCATGGTTTCATCTAGATACCTGCCTCGCGATTTCCAATTTTTATCGTTTGGTGGGAAAAAATCACCCAGGAGAGCCCAGGCTACCAATGACCAGAAGAAATAACTCAAAGAAACGGTTATCAAAGAAGACATCCTTGTGAAAACAAAATTTAGAACCCATTTAAGCTTTAGCTGGTGATGATAATTCAGAATTATTCTCAAATATCAACAAGGGAAATTTTGTTAAAGTTTATCTTCTCACTAGAATTAATATTGACCTAAAGGAACCTGGAGTTCATCAATATCATTCCTGTATGTGACACAGTACTTTTTTTTTTTTTGTACGGGGGATTAAACTCATGACCTCACCCTTGCCAGGCAGACACTTACACCACTGAGCTAAATCCCCACCCCACTACTCTCTGATTTTCAAGTCCCCGTGGTAATATGACCTTTTCTTCCCTAGAACTAGTACTTTGTTATAAAGGTATTTTTATTTATTTATTTATTTATTTTTATTGGTACCGGGGATCGAACTCACGACCGCCTGCTTGCAAGACAGGTGCTTATGCCGCTGAGCTAAATCCCCAGCCCTCGTTATAAAGTTTTAGCAGGTATAAATTGATATTTTAACTCACTATATAAATAAGAATGGACTATGTTTTAAAGGTGTAAGACACAGTTCCTAAATCTCACTATACCATACAGTCCCCCAAATAAACAGTGGTTAATGTGTTGCTTTATAACGTCGGCTATGGTTCTGGTACTCCTTGGAAAGGTTGTCTTCCACTTGTGAGCTCGGCGTTCCAGAACACTTTAATCTTATGGTACCTCCATATCAATGAGTGTTTCCACAATCTCTGCTGGAAGGGAAGCGTGTGAGTGGGAAGAGTGCGCTCTATGGGAAGAGGACCAGCAATTAAAATACTTCTACCCACAAACGATGCCTGGTTTCCTCTCCATATGTCCTGTGCCAAGACAAATCACATGGCTACCCCTGAAACCACACCTTGGTAAACAACAGAATCATCTGCTACAACCTGTTTTATTTAGAAAAGAAGAATTAATCTTTAAGTATTTCCTTATGAGTTAATACAACAAACCTCACCTTCTATTACACTGAAAACAGCCTGGAACTTTAAAATGAGAAGATATTGAACACTTTAATAAATTTTTTAATTTTGCTTAAATTTTATGTGAGGATTCATATATATTAATTTTGTACTGGGAAATCTTAAATACTTATACGTTTAAGCTATTATAATCATGAATGCTTTTTCAGCACTAATAACATTTACTGCTTTATATAGTTAACAAATTCTTTCATTTATTTAAAAAATACCTGTCTTATACTGTTCTGGGCTCCTAACCAGAGCAGTGAGCCAAACACTAAGACAATCATTTGTGCATCTTCCGTTCTCCTAAGAGAAATAATGAATCCATAAACAAGTAAAAGGTACATATCTGAATATAAGATAATCTAAATATATAGAAATAATATTTATAAAATGATCAGAATAGTCTCAGCTTTCCATGAAGAAATTTTCAAATTTTCTCTGATAATAATGATAATGATCATAAAGAGCAACTATTAAGTGCTTTCTGTTTTCTAAAGTGCTTTAACAAGAGTCTAGTATCCAAAGCATGAAAAAATCTGATTCAAAAGTAGGCAAGGACCTGAATAAATTTTTCTTTAAAGAATATATACAAATATTCAATAAGCACATGAAAATATGCTCAACCTCAGTTATTTGGGAAATGCAAATCAGAACTACAGTGACGTGCTACTTGATACCCATGAGGATAGCTTTTTCTTTTTTTTTTTTTCAGAAAAAGAAAAGAATGGGTATTGGTAAGAATGTAGAGAAATTGGAAGCCTCATTCATTGCTGATGGGCATGTAAAATGGTGCAGCCACTGTGAAAAAGTCCAGTAGTCTCTAAAGAAGTTAAGCAAAGAATTACTATACAAGCCAGAAATTCCATTGCTGGGTTTATGTCCAAAAGAATTAAAAAGTCAAGGAAGTAGTTGTACACTTATGTTTTTAATAGTTCTATTCATAGCAGTCAAAAGGTAGAAAAACCCAAATTATCCATCAAATGGATGGCAACATGTGATATATTTATATATTACAATCCTCTTCAGCCATAAAACATAAGGAAATACTGATATATGCTATAATATGAATGAACCTAGAAAACACTATATTAAGTGAAAGAAACCACATATGAAAAATCACGTATCCTACTTTTTTTTCGGGGGGGTAGTACTGGGAACCCTACACGGATCCTCAAGCACGCTTGACAAGCACTCTAACACTGAGCTACACCCCCCCATCCTTTTAAAATTTTATCTGAAGACGAGATCTTGCTGAATTGTCCAAAACTGGCTTCAAACTTGTGATCCTCCTACTTTAGTCTCCCAAGTAACTGAAATTCCAGACATATGACACTACATCAGCTGTATAACTTCATTTATGTGACTGTCCGGAGTAGGTAGAAACAAGCAGATTGGTGCATTCCCGGCACTAGCATAGGTAGGGAATAAAACGGGCAATATAGCTTGTCCAGTATGGGTTTTATTTTGAGGTAATGAAGATGTTTTGGAACTAGGTAAAGTGGGTGATTTTACAGCACAGTGAATATACGAAGTGTCACTGATTGTTCTTTGTTTTGTTTTTTAAAGATAGGGTCTCATTATGTGGTTCAGGCTGGTTTTGAACTCACTATGTAGCATAGGCTGGCCTCAAACACATGGCAGTCCTCTTCCCCCAGCTTCCCAAGTGCTGGGATAACAGGCATAGCATCATCACATCCAACTGAATGTTCATATTAAAATAGTTGTTTTTCTTTTCGAAATGCAAAAGGGACCAAGAGTGGAGGGAAGGGGAAGATAAAAAAATTATGATATGTTACATACATGTCCCAATGCCGTGATTAATGTAATCATTATGTACTGCAAATGTACTAATAAAAATAAATTATAAGAAATAAAATGAAGAGGCCGGGAACTTAGCTTAATGGCATAAGCACCCGCCTGGCAAGGATAAGGTCTTGAATTTGATTCCCGATACCAAAAAAAAAAAAGAAAAGAAAAAGAAAAGGTTGATTTCAAAGTGACAGAAATAGTTGTTATGTTATATGCATGTCATTTTTATTTTATGTGTGTATTTCAAAAGGAAAATTTTTTCTATTTGTTCCTCATTTAAACATCATTTTCAAGAACCCACAAACTGTTACATCACAAGAACATGGGCTTCTGCATGTTCTTTAAATTTTTCCTACATTCTTCTTTTGAGAAAAGTTTATCGCAATTTATTTCTCAGGTATGAACTAAACTATTCCACCTGCATGTTTTCAGGAATAGTGATTGTAACTATTTCACTACAGAAAAATAAGAGTGTTGACTCTTTACTGTTGGAGCCAAACTAAAAAAGAATTATTTTGACTTTCTAGAAAAGGGACTGGGGATTTAACGCAGTGGTGTAAGCGCCTGCCTGGCAAGCACGGCGTCGTGAGTTCCATCCCTGGTACCAAAAATAAAAAAAATAAAATAAAGTTTCTAGAATCCCCACTTGGAAGTATCAGCTAACAGTGAGAAAGGGAAAAGCACAATGATTCTCCATATTACAACACACATTTCTTATTTCCCCTGTTCAACTTACACTGTACAGTATAGTAGCCACCGATCACATGTGGATATTGAACACTAAAAGTGTGGTTATAGTGATAGCAACTGAACTTTTAATTTTACTTAACTGAAATTGAAACTTGATTCAGTTATTGGGAAACTCCTAAGACTGTAATAACGTGGGCTTCGAATCTGTTTAACTTTTTTAATGAAATCTCTATATATACTAGATTTCAGAGCCAGTTTTAAAAAGAAATGCAAAATATCCCAATGTTTTTCTTATTTTTCTAGTATACGTTTGCAGTATGTGAAATTTACATTCATCACAGGGAATAGGTACGTGTACACAACACAGCTGAATCCTTTTTAAATCTCCTTCACCTTTCAACCCGCCTCTTCACTTCCATTTTAAAATCACCTTTCTCCATTTTCATTCATATTGTTATTATTACTCTTAGCTCATGCTTGTGACATACAATGTTTACATTCATTGTGGGTATTTGGCACCTATACACGACACATCTTAAATATTTTTCACCTTCAATTTTTAAAATACTATTATTTGCACTGATATTATCTTGGATATAATGGGTAAAGTAAAATCTACTTTTAAAAATTATTTTCACCTTTTTATTTTTTAAAATGTTGCTATTGGAAAAACTGTAAATTACATGTGTGACTTGAAGTATATTTCTCTTGAATAACGCTGTTCTAGACATTGTCTATAAGGTCTTCAGTAACTATAATCCTCATCTCTTACTTAGGTTCAGAAAAACTGCAGGAAGGAGAGTAGAATCTGGAATATGCAAGTAGCATTTTGGAATAAGCAAGAACTCTAAAGTGAGGCCAAGGTTTTAACCTCCAGACCTCAGCAGCTCTGAGTGGTAGGTCATGATACTTTCCTGGGTGCAGAAGGCATGACTAGTATTTTCATAACTGGTATTCTTCTAGAAGCCCAAAGATGACCTTGGCAAAGACAGACAGAATGACGCTGCCTCAAGAGCAACTCCCTCTCTCCCACTCCCCTCCCCCATCTGACTTAGTTTCCTGGTCAATATGATTCCAAAAGTGTGCTAGACTCATGCTGAGAATTCATTCAAGAAATTGCAGAAATTCATAGCATAATGGATGAGAAACAGAAAAAAGTCACTTCCCCACAGAGAGCAGAGAAGTCCAGTTGCCAGCTTGTCTGAGGAGAAATTCCTCCGCCTGAGGCATCCGTGCTCACTTGGCCCCTTGATCATACTCTTAGTGTTGGAGTAACATCATTTCCTGTCTTGTCCCCTTAGACACATGACCACGGCATGAAAGTGTTGTCCTCCTTCCAGAGGAAGACAGGGAATGACCAAACACAGACAGACAAAACACAACACAAACTAAGACTGCCAGAGCATTTGCCAGCAAGATAGTAACATTTTTCCTTGCTTGGTTCTCATGGTGCACGGACGGCTTTCTTTCCTAGAGTTCTTTGTTTTCACATGATGGAAAACATAGAGGTCGGGTACTATCTGAATATCTGTCAGGGACACACTGACACTCTTTCCTTACTCTGGTTCTCATGGTTTGCAGGCTGGTTTCTTCTCTTGGGTCCTGTTACACATGGAGGGAGGGGAAATTATCTGAACATTTGTTGCGAAGGTATTGGGATTCTTTTCCTGCTTGCTTCTTACTCAAGGCCTGCCTGCTGGTTTCTTTTACATATGAGTTACAGCAAACATGAGTTCAATTTTAATGAGCATCTTTTTATGTAAGAAATAAATCAGGGCCCTTAAAGAATTACCTAAAAAATGGTATTTTTAACATTTGTTAAATTTCCATTAATAAGCACTTCCCCTAAAGAGGAAACGAGATGCAAAATATAATAAATTTTTGTTTTTGTTGTTTGAACTTTCTCATTTTACCACATGTACAGGCACTCTGCTAAATATGAACTCATTTAATTTGTACAGCTAATCTGTGTGGTATGTACCATTTTCCTTCTTTTATTGATAAGGAAAGTGAGAGACGAGGTTGGGTCATGTGCTGGAGGCCCTACAACTAAAAAGCGAGGAAAAAATAACTCAAATTCAAAACAGTTTTCAAAGTTTGAAAAGGAAAATAAAGTCTTAGCACTTTACTTACTAGCTTTCAGTGTAAAAATACATGTTGAAGACTTTTACTCAAAATACATGTTGAAGACTTTTTAATTGACAAATTTTTCATTAAAATATTTAAATGTTTTTTAAATGAAGACTGTAAGGATATATCTATGCTTGAAAAACTTTTAAGCACCTGAATTCTTGTGCACTTACACTTCAAACAACCCAACTTGAAAGTCATCTGCTCCTTAGTAAGTGCTGCCAATACAGAATAAGAAAAAGAAAACGCTTTAAACAGAGAATTCCCCTTGTGTTTGATGAACAGAGTAGTATTGTTGTTTGTTTTCTGAAGGGGAAGGATGTGGATGGAAGTGGGGATGTTTGTTTTTCTGAGATCTGCTTTGAAGAGTTCTTCTGAAGCCTTCGCAGGAGTGGCCAGGCAGGAGTGCTGGGTTTAATGCACCACACGCAGGGTAAGTGTGGGTCTGTTTCAGCTGCAAGTCATTTATACGTTCAGGATTCTCTCCAAAGAAGACCTTGGACCAAAGCAAGCTGAGAAAATCATGCACTGGATTTCAAATTGCTAGAAACTCTGTAGTAGGAACAAAAACACTTGTAGTTCCAATTTTGTTATGGGTTAAAAGAATTTGAGACGAACCTGGGATTTTTATCCATTGGGTAGAAAGATTTATACTATCTGAGATATAGATTCTATTGGAATGCCTAGGAAAGTTATCTGAAAATACTGACTTAGCTATCAGTGTAAGCCATACCAATTTTAACCATCCTTAAGAGAGGAATGAGAGTGTCTTCAGTTGTTACTCTTGCCCTCCAAAAGACTTGAAAATTTGCCAGGTTTCCATTTCCCTCTAGGTCATCTGAATTTTCTAGATCCTCCAAAAAGAATGGGGTGCTTATGCTGCTACCCCTGGCATCTCACAGGCTTACCATGTACACCAGCTTCATGTACATCAGATGAGCATGGCCTCTGGTTTCTGAGCTGGTGGACCCAGATGGCATGATCTGGAGGATCCGTGTGGCTGATTTGAGAAGAAAATGCCAGGAATATCTTAACTGCCAAAGTTTCATTTTTGTAATGACAATTTTACCACTGGGGTCTGTACCCTAGCACACAGCTACAACCATAAATTAGTAAATCATTCCTTAGTTCTTCTCTTGCCCCACTAAAACCTGAAAATCAAGGCAAACATCTGTTTTGTTATAAATATTTATCATCACAATCAGAGACTTCTAGATTTTCCTTTGGATGGGCAATTATATTCATATTATTTTTTATTAATTTTGTTGGTACAATTTAAATATATGTAAATAGGTAGGTAGCTCATATTCACCATAGGAAATTTGTACCTGTATATGATATATTTTGATTCTTCTTTTATATTCATATGATTAAAAATAAATGATATAAAACATATATATCCCTATTCATTCACTCCTACCCTGCCCCATTCATCTCATCTCTTTGTCCTATTTCCTCTAGTTAACCGTGGTTTTTGTTTGTTTATTTGTTTTAGTTAACCATGTTTTAAATTTTTATGAACTACTCTTCCACAGTACTTGTCCAGTGTTTCTTTAGGTATATGTAAACAAGCTATATATGTATATTCTTATTACTTCTTGCCATTTCTTGAGAGCTTACTTCGAGGTCCTAGCAAAGGAGTGCACTTACCCCTATTTCCTTGACTAAATAACAGTCTTCTTCTGTTGAAGAACATTGTACTCTTTGGCCAAGCACAAATCTTTGGGAAGGATACACATGGAGTGGTGAGGGGGAGAGTCAGACCACTTAATCAGTGAGATTAGCCAAATCAAGCCTGGTGATCAGTAAGGTGATAGATGCCACAGCTAAATCATGCTCATATCCTTTTACTTCTTATACCTCAGGTAGCATATTCCAAACACTATTCTCCTTGTTCTTCTTACTTAATACCTCCTAGAGATGCCTCCTAATCAGCACACCGTAAGTTCCATTATTCTTTTTTAAAAATACGGCAGCACAATATTCCATTATGTGCAACACATTCATTTATTTGTGTTATTTCAGTTTTTTGCTTATGTAAAGGGTACAACTGAGGGTTTCTGGGCTCAAGCTTTGTTTCTTCTAGTCACTTGACATTCCATGGGCATTCGTGTGGCTGCCTAAGGAATGTATACTAGACATATGCAAAAGTAGGGGTGATGATGGCCACAGAGCTGGTCATAGGAATCACTGTTTTAGGAAAGGAAACCAAAGTGCCTATGAAATGACTTGAGATTATAAAGTAAGTTACCTCACATTGGATTAGATTTCTTACATTGGATTTAGATTTTTTTTTCTTTTTTTGTCTTTTTGAGACAAAAGCTATGCTGTTCAGGCTGGTCTTGAGCTCACTTTGTAGCCCAGGCTGGTCTCGAACTCGAAACTATCCTCCTGCTTCAGCCTCCCGAGTGCTGGGATTACAGGCATGAGCCACCACACCCAGCTTGGATTTAGATTTCATCACTAGATCTTCTAGGAGTATAAAACTTATTAGATATAAAATAGAACATGATGAGAGCCATAAAGCCCTGAGGGGACATCTTTGAGGAGGAAGATTGGATAGAGGACATTTTCAAAGGATTAGAGAAGGTAGTATTTGAAATATCCCTTGAAAGATGGGGTGCTGGGTGTGGTGGCACATGCCTATAATCCCAACACTTGGGAGGGTCATAAAACTGGACCACAGTGAGTCTGAAGTCAGCCTGGGCAACCAAGTGCATTCTAGGCCAGCCTGACTACAAAGCCCAGGTTGGCCTCAAACTAGCAGTGATCTTTCTGTCACAGTCTCCCAAGTGCTGGGATTACAGGTGTGAACCATCATGCCTAGCTTCGTTTTCACTTTTTACAGATATATAATGCTAAACCACAGAAGGACCACTCCAAGGAAAAGTTACTGAAACTTCCACATCTCAGAAGTGTTTTTGTTTGTCTTTTTTGCATGTGTGTATATTTTTTGATTTTGTTCTTTGGCATAAAAATGGAAAAAGTCTGTTTTGGTTTCTAAAAAAGAAACCACCCAGTTCTATCTTGGTTTTATCATACCCCAAGATAAAGATGTTGGGAACTAAAAAATACAGGTAGGACAAGTTTGCCTAGCTGATAGCTATTTCTAATTTGCTGGTAGTTTCATATATAATCCAGTGTTGCTATCATATTGCTAAAACAGAGAATCTGTTTTAAAAGAATTATTAAAACTTATACACATAGCATGGATGAAAAAGTAAAACCTTTGTTACTAGTTTTGCAAATCTTAATATTTTGGCTACAAATTCTGCCTATTACAGGACACTTTTGTGGGAAGTTGTTATTACATTTGATAATTTGGATAGAGCTCCCATTTCAGTCCCAGGAGTATTTTCAGAATTTGAGTGCATTTGGGAAAATCATTGGAAAGACCAGAAATGAAGTTGATGGAGGTTTTATTAAACCATAAAATTACCTTGTTAGAGGGATGAGGGATCCTTATACATTCTTATTTAGAGAGCTGAAGTGTGGATGAGGAATAGACACAACTCTAAATTCTAACAAAAATATGTAGAAACACTTAGAGCAAGCCTATTCCTTAGTTTTGGAGGTATTTGATGGTGATCTCTCCAGATAGGATAGGACATTAGGTGTTATTTCCAGGAAAGTTTTTATAATGCTTTGCTGTTGCTGCTACCGCTACTACTAAAGCTTAATTTTAATCACTCAGATCTCTGCGTGAAGTGCAGGTTCCTCTTCTTACCAATTGCATTATGACTGGCAGGTGGGATATAGAGGATCATTATCAGTTTACCATCATTCTTGCCCAAAGTTTTAAAGTGGAACCCAAGAGAAAAACAGAAAAGAAATTTGTTTATTCATGATCTTTCTGAGGCAACAAGAACAATTCATAGTGATGCAAATGCTAATGAAACAAATTGAAAATAGAATAGTACAGGAGATTTGAGAATGATGCCCATTGCCAACAAAATAGGAACCGGTATTAACAACTAAGTAAGTTAATTAACTACTCAACTATCGATATAATTAACTACCAACAAAAATATCTTTTTCTCTTCTGAACACCATATAACATGCACAGAAGCCTTAGGATGTTTTTCAAGTATGCAGTTGGGATCCCCAGCTTATAATATATACCAGCCTCAGGAATCAGAGGAACCGAAATTCTGTGCAAGTCTGATGGCCTCCTAGGTTATGGAGCAGGATAGGAATTCTGGGTTAAAAGAAATCTGAGATGACCATTTGGAACTGTAACCCTGGCACCACCCTCCCTGTAACCTCAGGCAGATGACTTCATCTCTTGTGCTTGTTTCTTTATCTCTCAAATTCTATCCTAGAGCTTTCAAAAGTGTGAGGCATTATGCACAGTAAATCAGGAACAAACCCAGGAGGGACAGAGAAGAAAGGGGGAGGGAGAAAAGTACATGGATGGGAACACTAAATCTCTGCATAAAATTAGTATTAGCTCTTTTTTATTGGTGATTCATGGTCCTGACCATTTCTTACATATTTATTCATTTTTCTTTTGGCTCTAGGAAAACTAAAAAATCTCCGTGGAACTTTCCATGAATGATCATTAATGTTACAGTTCTAGTAAAATAACCGGGGCCTATTTATAAACCACAGGAAATTGTTCTTGCTTAGGATACAAGCTGAACAAGTAATTTTAAAAGCGGAAAATATTGTCAGTCATCCATATGTTTTTCTATTTACTGTTTCCCAAGTTGGCCAAACTGTGCTGTTCTCACAGTTTGGAAGGCCCTCCTGCTTCTTCAGATCCTCTCCTCCCATAAGACTTAGCTCAGGTTCTACATTTTGAAGCAATTGAAAAATAGAACTAACTACACTTTTTGGCATGTTCTTCTTTCTCCACAACCCATGGATCTCTTTTTTTTTCTTGATTGTGTATCACTTGCAGCATGTAACACTTCACTTAGTAGTCAGTTAAATTTACCCTATATTGTTATCTTCTGTTGGCCACTGCATAAAACTGAATTTTCTGGTACAGGCTTTCAGGAAGGGGCCATTCAAGATGAATACAACAGCGTTAAATCGAAAGCTAAGAACATAGAGAGCACTAAGTACTGCTGGTAACGGCATGGTTTTCAAACGTTCTATAGTAGAAGAAAAGAAATTCCAGAAACCCAATAGGCAACAACAGATAAAAACTGAACCACAGTGCTTATGGTTAGAGTAAACCATTATTGATATCCAATAAGCTAGACCTTCTTCTCTCTGAGTAGGCTTTGGAGCATCCTTAGGGTTTATTTTCACTTTCTTTTTTAGGAGGCAGGAGTACCAGGATCTCACATTTGCCAGGCAAGCACTGCACCACTGAGCTAAACCCCCAGCCCCTACCCTCCTTTTCTAACCTGCCCTGTTGGCACCCAAAGCTCTCAGGCATCCTCTGGGAACATACCCTTCCATAGTACCCAAGTATATTAGTCAGGTTTCCATGGCTGTGACAAAATCCCAGAGATTCAGTACATTGTCATGCCTCTGTTTGTCTTGTTTTGTTTGTGGGGGTGCCTGGCAAGACAGAATATCGCAGCAGGGAGTACACTGTGGAGGAAAGGTACACGTTCACCTCATGGAGGCCAGGAAGCCGAAAGAGAGAGAAAGGGCCCAGGGTCCCAGGATCCCCTTCGAGGGTCCACCCTCAGTGAACCAACTCTCTTCCACTGGGTTCCTCCTCCTACAGAGTCTACTGCCTCCCAGGAGTCCCACAGGAAGAGTACTAAACCTTAGGGCTTTAAAGGACACTCCAGATCCAAACTGTGGCCCTGAGTTTCCTCGTTCCATCCCATTCCATTGGGATTGAAGTATACCTGTGTTAGAGATTAGCTGCTAGGATTCTTGCTAATATTACATACACCTCCTAAAATTTAAACACCTCGCTCTGATTCATGGATCCCCAACCAGAGTGGTATATACCTTCCCTATCTATCGCCTCAGCATAGAGGGATGTCTGGATGTTTGAAACTCTAAAGGTCTCCAATAGTACCTCCTACTAGCACAGGACACTCCTCCCCATAAGCAAATTTCTTCCTGCTATATAGTTTCAGTTAATTGCAAGAATACAGAGTAAATAAATTATCAAAAGTGCTTAATAGCACAAGAAAATACCCCTGCAGAGCAGCAGGAACAGAATTAAGAGTGACTGTATTATCTCCTCTTTGCCTGGCCTAACTCCATCCCATCCCTACCCTCGGCTCCGTGCTATGCTCTTCAGACGCTGATTGGCTTGGCAGCCTGCTCTGCATGGCTTCATGCTTGGATTCCTGTTCTGCCTTTGATTTGTTAGACTTCACTGTTGGGCCAACAATGGCTTTGTCCTTGGCTTCACATCCTCTTTAACCCCTTGGATGTGAGGGTCTAGTTTTTACTCCAGATTCTAACTCAGGCCCTGGTACTCTGTGTTGGCTCCACTGACGAGTGAGGATGACTCAAGAGCACCAATCTGTCAGGCACAAAGAGCAAGCCACACAAGTCAGTTAGTACTCGGGGGTATTTTCCAAAAGACTCTCTTGCCTGGCTCCGACTTTTGTGTATTGCAAGTCCATTGCCATTCAAGCTTGGTAGTCTGCAGGTTGAGTGGTGTGTGCTCTTCCAGCTATTTAGATGTAGGAATACCTCCATCAAACCTTGGCCTTGTTAACCTAGGTGGTTTCCTATACTCTCTAGAGCCCTTTGTCTGACCTATATCCTCCACTACCTGTGCCACTACAAGGTGTCACACTCACACCATCAACACTGGGGGGCATTCCAGGGGCTCCAAAATTGTGGGCACAATTTGTGAAGACAAGCATATCTTAAAAAATCTTTGCTGTAATTCACAGTGCAAATCATTTGATTATTCCCAGAGGGAGGTATAAAATAAGGGCTGTGTAAATCTGGAGTCTTAGTCCAGTTGAGCAAGATCTACACACATTTTACAAAGGCTAATCGACTTAATCTGTCCTCCATCATTCTATCAGATAGACTGAGGTTCCTGGGAATGAACGGTAAAGGAAATATTTATTAGGAGGATAAGGAATTTAGAATTCTTTTGTTATTAACCTTCCATAAGCAGTTAATTTGCTTTGTCTTTTGTCTTTTTTTTTTTTTTTTTTTTAAGAAGAAAAAGCATTGGCTTGAATTCCTAGTGCTTACTTATGTAACAAAAAAGTCAAGCAAAGGGAACGCCTTGGTTTGGCTTGGACTCGGCAGACTGCCCTGCGCGATTACAAGCACTAGGAGTTGGAGGCTCTTTGTTCCTTGAGGATTACCATATAATTCCCCTTCAAGTGCTAAGCCTTTTCCCGTGCAGAAACAGCTTCTCTCAATGCAGGCCATTATGAAGTCTGGTTGCTTGTTGATATTCAGTAAAGGTTAAATAAATCATAATGGTTTTATGTAAGTACACCAAATACGGTGGCAAGATTCCCAGATCAGTTCTTCTATCTGATTGTGGGTAAATTATGTAACCCATTAGGATTTCTTTGCTCATCTGTCAAATGATGAGAGTTGATCCTATATAATCTGTAGGATCTCCTCCAGCTCAGAAATTCTCCACTTTATAACAAGTCTTAATTAGTATATAGGCACTAATTAGAAATCTGTAAACCAGAAAATATATTTTAGAAATATATATTATGGTGTCCCTCAACAGTCATAATAAAAAATTGGTTTTAGCTTCAGTAGCAAGTTAGCTTTCTTTTCTATAAATAAATGAAGGCTAAATGAGATAATACACAGTAAACATGAGCATGCCCACAGTGAAGAGGCACAGGACATTTCAGCTAACAGGGCATTTCTTATACTAGCATTTCCCAAAATATATTCCTAGAAATAAAACCTTGTCACCTAGATAAGTCAATGGAATTGTGCTCCAATAAAATTCTTTATAATGTGTCTTTTTGTTTTGTTTGTGAATTTAGGATTCGATCAGAGCTCACATGTTGCACTTACTGTCAGGTTGTCAAGGCTCTTTAGTTGTTTTAAATCTAAAAGAGTCTCCTAAACTCTTTCTTGTTTCTTTGTTTTTTGAGACCGGGCTTTTCTACGTACTTCAGGCTGACTGTGTACACACAGTGATCTGAGTCCTGGGTTCTGGGATGACAGGCAGGCACTACCATGCCCGGCCTTTTTTCATTTTTTATAGCACCAATAAATTTTAGGAGATTTCTAATAGGCTATAAAACAATCTGTATTTATCTAATTATTGTTTCTTCATGTTTAGATTTAGCTTTAAGATATTTGGCAAGAAAACTATGTGATAATATGTTTAATAATATTATTTTTAAAAACTGCTCTCATTTTGCCTTCAAAATACATGATCAAATATTATAGACCACATAGGAAGGTGGTCTAAAATATCAGCCCCTAGAAATAGCTACCTTTTTTCTTTTGTGATGCTGGGGTTCAAACCCAGGTCTTGTGAATGAAAGGCAAGAGCTCTACCATTGAGCCTCGTTGCTAGCCCTAAAATAGCTATGATTTAGATTTTATTATACAATCTATTGTATGTGTTTCTATGCATGCAACAAAAATTAAATCATTTTATAACTTTTCATATCATTTTTAAATTTTCTACTTGTTGCGGTATTTTAGAGCACTTTCTGTGTGAGTGCCACATTTTCCTCAGTGTGAGCTGTGCTGCAGTCACTGTCCATGAGACTTTGTGTTTCTATTTCCTTAAGTTACTCTAGTAGAAGTAAAACCGTGGGCCAACTTTAATAGAGACTGCAGAGCTGCCAACACAAAACTTACATCGATTATATTTTGTCTCACCGACAATATAGGAGAGTGACTGTTTGCTCACGTTTTATCCTGTTTTTCCACCCTTGTTAATCTGTGCCAATTGGAAGTGAAAATTGCTATCTCATCATCACTTGAACTTGATTTTAAAACTAGGAGTGGGGTGGAGTTTATTTTCATATGACTATTTCCTGTTTTTTGTTCCTTTTCCTGAAGGGCCTCTATTTATACATATTTTGCAGAGTTTCCTATTGGGTTGCTTATATTATTGATTTGTCAGACTCATTTTTATATTACAGAAATGAGACATTTCTTCTCCATGTGCAATAATTATTTTGCCCACTTAATCAGAACCCAAAGTATCAGCCTATGAAACATGTTTCAAAAGTATTTCAAATGTCGTGATCTTTGAATTTGCTGTGTAGTAAACAGGGTCAGAGCATCTACCGAATTTCAACCTCTCTGGGGAAGTAAAATTTGTTGTACACTTACAGATACACATATATACTTTCTATGTATAACCAGAAAGTATTTTTGTTAAGAAACATCTCTTTGCAGTACTTTTCTTTCAAAAAAGAAACTACACTAAGATACCTGAATGCGATATTCTTTTTTTTTTGTTTGTTTGGTCTTTTTCATTTTTATCGGTGCCAGGGATTGAACTCATGACTGCCTGCTTACAAGGCAGGCGCTTATGCCACTGAGCTAAATCCCCAGCCCCTGAATATGATATTCTTAAACTCCTAGGCTGTAGTGGCTTGTAAGGTAGGAGCAGAAACTATTTTGAAGGCTTCAGGATAAAGTAAATCCAATGTCCACAGTTGGCCAAATATTTTTTCCTATGGCTGCTCATAATTTGGAATTCATCCTTCTGAAATGTCTCAGGAAACTCTGAGAAAGAGACCACTCTCAGCGGTAGACTCCATGCAGTTGGTGTTCTCACCTTGAGCTGCAGGAGTCACTTGGATGACAGCTGCTGAGCTGCAGCCAGCAGGTCACACTGTAAGCGGCATTTGGGGGCTAAATTCCGTCTTCAAAGTACTTTTCAAGCGTAAGAGGTAGAAGGTTTCTTGCTTGTGTTTTGTCTTTCCTATCCTAACCAAGCTGGATTCCTTTTCGTACCTTTTGGATGTTAGCATGGCATTTTGTCTGGGCAAGACAGAGTTTCCTGTATTTGGAGATAGTGAATTATGTTCAGCAGTTTTCTGAAGTTGGACTTAATTAACTGGTCAACTGCACATGCCAGCTCTGTGTCTGGTACAAAAAATTTAAAGATGGATTAAACGAATGCACTGGGTATGTCATCAGCAGCTCAGTTTAGGATACTTGAGCGACTTTCTTATCTCCTCTAAGTGCTGCTGTTACCCCTGTGGCCCAAGAGTAATCTAGTTCTTTCTTGTTCAATATATTGACTGCTCTATAGTCAGAAACATGGAAAAAAAAAGTCTTTGCTTTTTGATAACCCGGTAAACTACAGTATGTTCAATTTCCAATAACGAAGCATTTTTCTTAAGTTACTTTGATCAAGTTAGGATGTATTTCCTCAGAATTTGATTTCGTGTGTGCAGTGCTCCATGAAGATAAAAGTAAAAATCTCTCCCAGCCCAGCATAGTCAAGAAATAGGAGACACTGGGCTGGGGGTTTAGCTCAGCGGCATAAGCGCCTGCCTTGCAAGCAGGCGGTCGTGAGTTTGATCCCCGGTACCGATAAAAAAAATGAAAAAGACAAAAAAAAAAAAAAAACCCAAAAGAAATAGGAGACACATTCTGAGCACTGAACTATGAAATCAGCACACACAGTCACTGGTCTAAGATATATCAAGTGTTTAAAAAAGCAGAGCAGACCAATACTCTATCTCAGCCCTTTAAGGTTGGCTGCTGCTTGGAGGCAAGCATAAGTAAATATTCAAAGAAAAAACCCATGTAGTGGTGGCATGCGTGCCACAGTGGGCTGTTTGTATCGTGAAAGGATCTAAAAGTTTTGTCATCACTGCATACACATTGTGTAAAGGAAACAGAAATGTCAGATGGAAACTGTTATGGTTATTATATAATATTGTTTCACCATTGTTATGCTTTTCATCTGCAATTTAGCTAATTGAAGATATTCAATGGAATAAAAATATTCCCATTTCCCTTTTTAAAATTTCTCTAATTGCTAACATAGTGGGTCTGCTTCAAAGCTTTGGCTAAGCACGCTCATCTGACTTGGTCAGCATGAAACCTTCTCTGCCCACCCAGTTTGTTAAGTTACAGTTGAAATTTTTTAATATGAGCAAACAGGAGACAGCTCTACAAACAAAAAGGGTACATTCAGGGTAGAATCAAAACTCTTCCTTCCTGGGAATTAAACTAACATTATCTCTGTTTTCTTCTGAGCAGAGAAGAGCTGGCATGGAAAATGGTTTGTTGGACCACTGATGCATTCATCTAAATTATGTCTTGTGGATGAAACATGTTGACTGTCATATTGTTTGGTTCAACTCCGCAGCAGCTGTCCAACTAACAAGAAAGTCACAAGCAGGGAGTTGGGAAAAACAGCCCTGCAGCTTTGTGGAACACGTGCTCGCAAGGCCATGCCCTGCACCCTTTACCACCCAGTAAACAGTCAGCATTCAAATGCCAGTTAACCTCATTCCTACCACAAGGATGTTCATCCCAGCCAATCACCTATATGGAGTATCATTACTTTCTAAAAACTTTTACCAGTTAGAAATTCTGACTAAATTTTGACAAAACAGATTTGATGTTTTCCAATCAGGTTTGATGATACCAAAATCCCATAAAAATTCAACAACAAAACCGTTACACTCCTTGTTCTTCTGATTTGAGTGTTTGTGCCGTGATTAGTTAATTTGCTTTTCATGTTTTGTAGAGGAATTTAAATGGCTTGGATGTTTAATTTTGAAAAGTGGTTACAAGTCACACATAGCAACCGCTCCTTTTAAGAAAGTTTACGAGGATGTTTATAATTTATTACTGGCTCTCTTCAACATGACAGCCAAATCAACTCACGTATTTACATCCTGCATCAAACAGGATTCTATTTATTTATTTATTATTTTGGTACCAGGAATCAAACTCAGGACCTTAAGCTTGCCAGGAAGGCACTTAATGCCACTGAACTATATCTCCAGCCCTCAGACAGGGTTTTAAAACAATATCGTGGCTCAAGTCAATGAGAGCAATACCATGGTGCTGCTTTTCCTTACTTTAGCATTTTTCTATATATAAAAGCAATTCTGGTTGGCTGTGGTGGTGCACCTGTAACCACAGCTCGTGGGAGGCAGAGGCAGGAGGAGCACAGCGGATTTGAGGCCAGTTTGTACTACAAAATGAGATCCTGTCTAAAAAGGAAAAAAGAAAAAAAAAAAGAACGAAAAGGGAAACGTCAGCCTCTTTCCCATAGTGGATGGCTGCACATATGTAGTCAGAACCACTAAACACAAATAAAACATGGGTCCCAGAATCCCAACACAGGGAGAAAACCCGAAAGTAAAGTGAAGGCTTTGACAGAAACCACGGCTGTAGAGATTTAATGGCCACCACTCGTGAGTCCTGGGGGAGAGAGTTGTGCAAACATCTCCAAACCATAGTGCCAGGAGTGAATTATGGGCTTGGTTCCCAACATTATATATGAAACCAGTAACAGCAGAAAAGCATTTAGGCTAAATGAATAGACCCTGCCAGTCCCCCACCCCACATGTAGTGAATACACAGATTCTGAGACGAGAGGACTTTGGATGGCCTGACACCCTCAGAATCGCCCTCTGTTCAAAATCTTCAGCTTTTGGCTTCTCCCTGAAATTGCACAGGTAGAGTCTAATTTTCTTTGGCATAAGGCCTTCTTACATATTCTTAAAATGAAAATGCTTAAAAGTGACATAGTGCTGTGCACTCCTCTTACCCTTGCCTTGAATGACTGAGGGATGGAGTACTCCTGAGAACTTGTCTGTAGGGCAGGGGATAGGAAGGAGCTGGGCAGCGGGTCTTTGGGGAGAGGGTGCTCCTGCGGGTGAGGATCAGGAGGCGTGATACTTCCTGGATGGCACCTTCTGCTGCTTCGCGCCCTAGGAGACCTCTGGCACCTTCCATCCTGGTGGTAATTTCCGAGACAGGCTCCTGGGAGCTGAGCAGAGGGCCGAGCTGCTGGCTTACAGAGGCAGTGCTGTGAAGTGGAAAGAACTGGGCTTATGGTGGCGACACGGTCTCTATCTGTGCACCAGTCCCTTCTGCAGGCTTAGCGCTCTCCAGATACCAGTGTTTTAAGCTGATTCCCAGCCTGGTTCTGAGGGCCTGCCCGCGCACAGGGTGCAGAAACTTGCACAGCAATGAGCAGCAATCCGTAGATCTCTGGAGGGAAGCCAGGGCTCCTCCCCCACTCCTTACTCTCTGCCACCACCATTTCTCTGCCCAGAGATGGAGTATTTGTTTCGTACCTTTCTGAGTGGGTCTCAAAGCCCATTATAGACAAGAATGGAGGTTATCCCGGGACAGACCTCTTAGTTTGTATTCAGCAGGTTACACTTGGCTAAAGGAACAGTCGCAGTTGGAAGAGCAGGCTTCATGCATCCTAAGCAGTCTGAGAGGGGTTTTGTAACCCTAGCATGGAGCCTGGAGCGTGAAGCAAATCACCAAGAAGCTCAGAAATGTGGCAGAGGTGTGCCTCGCCCTGACCTGTACGCTGCACATGCGTGTCCCGTAAGCGCACCAAGCAGGCCTGGGAGACGGCACTGCTGTAGTCGAGCCATGGACAATAACAACAAATCCTACCCTGGCCCTGTCCTAAGGTCTTTATATATATTAACTGGTAACAATGCTTGGAGACAGGTATTATCTTTGCATTTGACAGATGAAAAAATTGAGGCACAAAGAAATCAACTTGCCCAAAGTTAAACAATATAGACAATTACTCTTTAAACTCTAACAATAACTGTTATTGATAGTGTTATTAATTTGCAGATAAGGAAACTGAGATTCAGAAAAATGTATTATTTAGGTTTAAACACTACTGAAGTGGTAGGAGGCCCACCCCTAATATTTAGGGCATCTGGGGCAAGGGTCAAATTTTATGTGAATAATTAAGCAAAGAGTCCTGTCTGGTGGTGTTGGTACAACCTTGTAGTCCCAGCACCCAGGAGGCAGAGTTTGAGGCCAACATGGTCGACGCAGGATACACAGTAAGTTCAAGACCAGCCTTAACTACACAATGAGACCCTGTCTCAAAAAAAAAAAAAAAAAAAAAAAAAAGAAGGCAAATAGTTTTTTCCTCCTATTAATTAGATGAACCTTCTTGACAACCTGGCCATTTTCATAAGGAGAATTTTCAGATTCCTGGTGTGTACCCCAAAGAGTTAGGCCTTAACTTTTGGTATAGTAGCTTTCTCTTCACAGTCCTGAAGTTTGCATTTGGGTATGCCAGTTTACATCTTTAACGCTCATTAAATACTCTCCGCAAACATGCTACTCCCAGACCATTCTAAAACCTAGGGGATATAGATCCTTGGGAGGACACACTCAGGAAGAGGTGTGCAAAAGCCGAGGAATTGGCACGGGGCCATCTGTGGAGCGGATTCTTGTCTCTGTCTTGTAGGGAGATATAGGCCCTATGGGAATGTTCTTTGACTCTGAAGCTCGTCACTTCATGGGGCAAGGGAGCCTCAGGGAGGGTCAGCGCAGAGCCTTGGAGAGGCCACAGCCCCGGGTAGAGCCTTTCCAGTCTGGGTCTTGAGACGCCTGCTGGGGTGAGGCCCAGAGTTTTACTCATCGCTGCCTAAGTCCAACATTCTTGCAGCTTAGAACCTCCATTCATGTTACTCCCCTGCCCGGCCCCGATCTGCAGATCCTGGGACTTGAAGCGGCAAGGAGACATCACGGGAGGGAGCTAGAAAGAGGCGCTGGGTGGTGTGAGGCAGGAGTCTGAGGGCCTCCCCTCCCCACGGCCACATTTCCCGCTCCCACTGGGTCCTGTCTTGGCTGCACTGCACAAACACTGTCCAGAGCAATCCAAGTCTGACCGCACCCTTTCCTTGTTTACAAGATACAGAGTGGGGAGAGAATAGGAACTGGTCTGAAAAGATTCTTTCAAAAACTGTTCATTCTCTGCTAACCTGGAGGATGACTCTGAAAAACAAGATCAGAGAAAAGTTCTTTTTCTTCCTTAGCTGTAAGAGGACAAGGGAAGAGCCCGCTCAGCCAGCCTCTGCCACTGCAGCTATTTCCTAGCACCTGGCATGGGCTATTTCCATGGACTTAGGCGGGATCCTGCTAATCTGTCCAGGCTTCTAAATTTAGTCTCCATACATAAGTGCAATTTCCTGTGTTAGCTATCGTAATTAAAATTTTCCATGCGCTTAATTTTGTATCGTTGACATTTAGATGTCATTATTTCCAGTGTCAAGCTTCAGTTTTTAAAGAACCAAATTAACACCCCCACTAACCGACGTTTTCCAGGCCCCCAGCATTCACAGCTGAAATTTGGGAGGCTCTGGGTCCCTGACTGCTTGCAGGGCAGAGCCTCCCTCAGCCGAGTCCAAACACTCAAAACCCCTGGCAGTACCAACCCACTGTCTCTTCACCTCCTGCTCCTCCCTCCTCCACAGTGCCGTGACAGGGACAGCATGGCTGCGGCAGAGCCATGGAGTTCTGGACCTGGAACTTCAGAACCCACCCTAACCAGCAGAAACAAACACATGGTGCTGGATGAAGATTAGGCCAGCCGATGTGAGCTGAGAACGTATCAGATCTCCCTCCTGGAATTATAATCAGAAAGGGGAAACTTGTCAGGCACTGGAGTTTCCGCCTGTCACCTACCCTCTCCTCCCAACCATGATAGTAATTTGTACCTCTGCTTTCTTCTTGCAGACCACTTTTCACCTCTTCCCAACTCCTTGGGAGCCTAAATGCTTATCTAGACAGCCCTACAGGCCTCTCACTTGGACCACTGCTGTCTGAAGTGCAACTCAGTTGTAAACTGAGAGCATCTGACAGGCTCAGTATCTGTGTTGCATCCAATCTGCGGTGACTCAAGTGTGTGTGGAGCCAGGGACATGACAAATGAACCTACAGATCTACCCTGGAGGTGAGAACAAGAAGTCTTCAGCCAGTTGGGAATGCAGAGGCATGTGGAAGAAGGCCTAGTGTATCTTGAGTACTTAAAGTCTAGACTGTACATGTATTTAAAAAGTTATGAGTGCTGCCTTACTTTTACCATAATTTTTCACATAATAAGCAGGTTGAGGTCAGGTTTCACACGTGTGCTTGTTCTGCTGCTCATAGTAAACCCTTATTTACTAGAAATCATTATGACAACATCCTTCTTGTTATGGTTGATGCATTGTGTCAACTTGAGAAGTTCGGAGATATAAGTAAAAGACTCAGCAGGAAGTCAGGGTCCTTACCTTTTAAATATCCTCAGTCTGTGCCAGAGGAGGGCACAGGGATGGTGTGAGTGCTGCAGCCACCCGGGGGCTGGGGTGGGGAGGACAGAGGCTCGGTCTCCCTTGCTCTGGCTGCTGCCTGGAAATGCTGCCAGTGCCAGGCCCCCTGCCTTGGAGCCAGCTGATTATGGACTGTAAGCTCCACACACTGTGAGCTAGATAAACCTTTCCTCCCTTCATCTTGGGTGTTGGGTATTTTGTCCCAGCAATGAGAGAAAAGTAACTAAGACAAAAAGTATAAGCGTACTGCTTTACTTTAGCCTTTACTTTTCAGATAATAAGCAAGTTGAGGTCAGGTTTCAAATACGTGCTTCTTATGCTGTGCATAGTGAACCTTTATTTACCAGAATCATCATGACAACACCTTCTCATCCCACCTCCTATCAGTGAATTCTTCTCTGGCTCTCTGTGACGGAGCACCAATGGAAGGCCAAAATCAGAAGAAATAAGAAACATGGTTGAGAATCCATTGCTCCTTAACAGTGCGCCGGGCTGAAACCTGATCGGAGCATTCGTAGAAAATGACTGTTGTCAACCTGCGTCACTTTTAGGCCCCGAACCCAACCACAGCTTTCACTGCATTTACTTTCCTTGTCTAATAGTTAAATAATGGCCAAGTCTACCTTCTGAGAGAGTGTAAACCTCTCAGGCTATAAATCCTAGACTGGGATATCTGAAGAATTTCTGGCAGGTCTACCAAGAAACTTGGCCAATTCTAGAAGTTAGAGGAATTTCTTGAGTCTCTAGCCAACCAAGAATATTAACTTTTCACTTTCACTCATATTCCCGAAGAACACAATCATTTTGTAGTGTTGGATAGACTTTAGTGAGGGAACAATATTACTATTATGTAGTATAAGGAATGTGCATGTGATTTCCCTTCATGGAGACCTAAACACTGACAGCAAACTGAATTTTGGGCATGATACGGTCTGTGTTGCTGGATTCACTGCCATTTTTGAAAAGAACTTTTTCTTGCTAAAATGACTAAAATCCTGTATCAATACCAAGAAACTAAATTTCATTTATTCCTTTGCTATTCTTTGGGCAGTGGCTAGTGCTGGGCATTTCACTTGACACTATATATAAATATACAGAGATAAACGTCATAATTCTCACCTTCATGCCACTTTCAACCCAGCAGCAAACCAACAATGATAATACAACATACTAAAGGAGATAAGCAACCTCAGTGTGGAGGCAGGACAGAACAATAGCTCAGCCTGGGCTGTGTGGGGTGAGAAAATCTTCCTGGTAGGGAGGGAATGGAGCCTGAGTTAACCGTTAGCTCTCTAAAAGAGCACACCAAGCAGAGCGGAAAGGTTACTAAGGCTGTAGGTGAAGGTGAGCAAGAATGAAAGAGCACAGTGCACTGCAGGAACTGGTGATGAGTGGTTTTGGCTGTGGTTTAGGTCATGTGTAGCAGAGATGGGGCTGGAAATGGCCTAGGGCCAGGTTGCAGAGGCCCGTAGGCCAGGATGGAGCACTAGGATTTCATTCTAGGATGATGTGGAATCTACAGGATATTTCTTTTTTTTTTTTTTTTTTTAAAGAAAATGTTTTATTGAAGTATAAAATATGTAGAAAAACACGAGCATACGATAAGTATTCAGTTCAATGAATTTTCATGAAATGAACACAGCTGTGTAGCCAGAAACCAGATCATAACGCAAGCACTGTCCTTGAAGTGCCCTCTTACTTTTTTAGTCAATAATTCCCTCTCCAGGGGAGACCACTAGCCTGACTTCTATCACCACAGATTGGTTTTGCCTCTTTTTGAACTTCATGTAAGTGGAATTTTTTGATTGCATACTCTTTTGTGTCTGGCTCCTATTGCCATCATTGTTCATGAGCTTCATCCGTGGGATTCACTCAATCTCGTTGTTGTACAGCGTCTCATTGCAGGAATATGCCATGATGCATTTATCCCTCCCACTATGTATCAACATTCGAGCTTTTCCCAGTATAAGACAATCACGAGTACTGCTGCAGGGAATGTTCTATATATCTTCAGTGAGTACATGTATGCATTTCCTATGGATAAAATACTTAGGAGGAGAATCCCAGGGTCACAAGTGAGCCCGAATTCAGTTTTATTAGGTTTTGTCAGACAATTGTGTAAAGGGTTTGGACTAAATTAAACTCCCACAAGCGGCATGTAAAATTTGCTGTCATTCTAGGCGTCAATATTTGATTTTCTGTTTTACTTTAGTCACTCTGATGTGTGTATAGTTGTTATGGACTGATTTTTGTGTCTATCCCCAACATCCCTACCATGTGATTCTAGTATATTTCTAGATAAGACCTTACAGGAGGTAATTAAGATGAAATGAGGCCTCAGGGTGGGGCCCTAATCCAATATGGTGTCCCTATGAGGAAGAGAACAGATACCAGAAATCTCTGTTTCTTTGAAGGGAGCCAGAAGATAATCTAGCTGTCTTTAAACCAGGAAGAGGTGTCAGTAGAGATGAATGTAAACAAAATAAAAAGTGAATTTAACAACTACTCTTAAGTACAATGCACAATCCATCTTTTTCTTGATGTTGTTAGCTCTGAGCAGGGCAGATATACTGGGGACCCAGTAACCTTAGCTGCTGCCCCCCCATCCTCATTACCATCATGACATCATCATAGAGGTCACTAGTATTACTTCTGTGTTATATTGCAACAATGACCACACATCTCTCTTTTTTTTTTCCCATCGGTACCAGGGATCGAACTCATGACCACCTGCTTGCAAGGCAGGTGCTTATGCCGCTGAGCTAAATCTCCAGCCCCGACCACACCTCTCTGACCCTGTATCTCCATAGTTTTTAGATCATGACTTTATAGCTTTTCCATTAAGAGGTTATGTGTATTTCTCTATCCCTTGAATGTGGGCTGGCTTTGTGGTTTCTGGCCAAAAGAATGCAGTGCAAACAATATGGTGTGTTAAGCCTGGTCCTAACTCAAGGCACCTTGAAAGGTTTCTGTTTTCTCTTGTGAGGATCAGCCTGTGTGGACAAAGTAAGGCTGGCCTGATGGAGAACAGGAGCCTATGTGTACCTGGCCATCACAGTTTCCTAGCTGAAGCTGAGGGTATCAATTGTGTATAGCTCATGATCAGTAGAAATACTCACCTGCTCCTTGAGCTTCTGACCAATAATAAATAACTCTTATATTCAGCCACTTTTTTGGGGTGATTTGTCAGGCAGAGATTGATAATTTTCTGGGTTCCAACCATATACAGAAACTAAGATGGAGGATACAACAAGGAGAAGCATGTAGAGGTGTGACCCATTTTGGAGTTTGAAACAGTTAACAGATAGAGAAGAGATACTCTGTGGTGTGACAAGGAGCAGTCTGATATGGAAGACAAGATTCAAGAGACTTCATAAGTAATTAGAAGGAAAAGGCTCAGGACTGTGTGAGTTTTTCTGGGGAGATGAAGAACAGAGGTGCAAGGACAAAACCCAGGAGAAAGTCAGTATTTCAGGGATGAGTGGAAAAGAAGAATATGGGGTGGGCTGCCTGCATATGAAGAGGAAAACCAGGAGTGAGCAACATAATGGAGCAAAGGCACGGCGAGAGTTTAAAACATTGCTTCTTCACAAAGCCAGGGAAACAATCCTGAAATTCATACAGCAATAGATCAGACACTAGTAACAAAACTAATCCTGGACAAAAAGAGCAAAACAGGAGGCATCGCAAACCCGAACCTTGAGTTACATTACAAAGCTACAGAGAAAAAACCAGCATGGCACTGGCTCTAAAACGAGTTATGGATCAGCAAAACAAAACAGAGGCTGTAAAACAACACCGGCACGTTCAGCTATCTGATCTTTGGCAAAGAAGTCAAAACACACACGGGGAAAAGGTATAAATAACTCAGAAAATTTAGACTTCCTCCAAATAAAAGACCAAATCAAAAAGTGGGCAACTGAAATGAATTAAGACCTTTTAGAAAAAGTATGAATGATCAATGAATACATGGCTATCAGAGAAAAGTAAACTAAAACAACACCGAGGTTCTACATACCCTAGAGAAAATGGCTACCATAAAGAAGCCAAATTATAACAAATGCTGGGGAGGTTTCAGGAAAAATAGAAAGTTTTATACATTGTTTGTGGGAATGTAAACTAGTACAACCACTGTAAAAATCAGTATGGAGATTCCTCAAAAAACTAAAACTAGAAATTCCATTCAACCCAGCTATTTTCCTTATAGGTATCTTTCTGAAAGTTAAAAGTTACACCCATGTTTATAACAGCACAACTCATAATAGCCACATGTTGGAAGTGACCTATGTACATATGTCCATCAGCAGATGAATGTACAAAGTAAAGATAATATTTATACAGAATGAAATACTACTCTGCTATGAAGAAAGATGAACTTGAGTTTTGTAGTAAAATAGATGCACCTTGAGAATATACTGTTAAGTGAAATACAGACACACAATCTTAAATACGGCCTGGCTTCTCTTATACAAGACACTCAAAATATAAATAAAGAGTAAAACAAAAGATAAATGGTAGGAAATAGAGAGACAGATGTTTTGCAAAAGAGAAGAGACCGGGGCTGGGGAGAGAGAGAGAAAGAAAGAAAAAAAAAGGGACCAAAAATGCATGGGAAAGAGTGGGGAAGATGTATTAAAGAATTAAGATATGTACATGCCACAGCTCTCCATAAAGAATGTAATCATTATATACTGCAAATATACACTAATAAAAACATAACAACCGAGCCAGCACACACCTATAATCCCAACACTTGGGAGGCTGAGGCAGGAGGATTGCCATGAATGTGAGACCAATCTGAGCTACATAGTGAGTTCAAGGCCAGCATGAACTACACAGAAAGACTCTGTCTCAAAACTAAAACGAAACGACCAAAAAGCACAAAACACAAAACAAAACTCCCTGAAAATAAATTTTTAAAAATAATATTATTAAGGTGAAGAATAAGGTTAAAAAATATGTGCAAAGCATCCTTCCATATCTGGATGGCTCTGTGCATTGACTGTAAGGTGGGGGTGTACATGAAATAAGCCTAGAAAAGAAAGTAACTCGCCTGCCCCTCCAGGGAGTTTGGATTTTATCCTGGAGAAGTTTTAGCAATGACATAACTTGAGCACGTTTCTGTTGGAAGATTATTCTGTGTCAATTCAGGGGACAGACTGATTGGCAGGAGCAAGGCAGAAGTCAAGAGAACTGGTTTGGATGTTCTCCAAGGTACGTGAGTGAGAAGGATGCAGGCCTGGACTGAGGAGAAGAGGGCCGGGGCGTGAAGAGAAAAGATAGATCTCAGAAAAAGTGGGAGACAGAGCTGGCGAGACTGTGATTCTACGTGGAAGATCAGATAACCGAGAATGAGTCCTCATTTGGGGCTTAGGTGGCTACTTAGTTGATCTAACATAGATGGATGTAAATATGCCCTGGCCCCATTACTGTGTGACTACCGCACAAAGTCACTGTTCCTTAGCCCACCAAAATCATTGTAGTGAAGAGTCAGCCTGGAACTACTTGTTTAAAAATCTGCTCTTGTCCGTGTCCCAGCCACAGTTTGGGAAAGTGTCCTTGAGCACCTCTCAGGTGAGCTACAAAGCAAGCCTTGGACTTTTCCCTCTGGGTTTCTCATCTTACTGCTTTGCTGTTGCTGCTGAATCTGTTCTGAAATTCCTGCTTGGACAGAATCAGCTGACTTCTGAGTGACTTTCACTGATGGATCACTATTCTCACCTTGGAAACAGGATTCTGTAATTGCTACCTGAGTCCTGAAATGGGATGTTTCTGCCTTGACTTTTCAGCCTGTGCATTGCTGCTTGGATATCTGGATATCTGGGTATCTGGTGTTGCTATTTGCTACCTCCATGTATCAGCAGCAGGTAGTCTGCCCGTGGATAACTCCAGCATTATCCATGTCTCTGATTCAGACTCAGGTGTTTAGATCCATTTCTCCTCCAGTTCACAGCACTCCCACCTCACATTCTTTGTCCCAGGAGAAACTACTTCGGGGGTGACTGACAGCAGAGACATCCCCTCTCTCTGCAGGGAGAAATTCCACCCCTTCCAGTGGTATATGGTCTTGTTGCACAAGATGCAATCACAAGATTGTTGAAACTTAGCATTTTTCTCAAAGGCTGGCTCACTCACTTTTATCCACGGTTACCTTGATAAATTGAGTTTACAAGGAAAGATGTGACATTCGAGGGGATACATGTCAGGAATGTGACGGGAAAGATCTCACAGCTGAACATCAGCGCACGGGTGGTGACAGAGCTGACAGAAGATGCACTGCAGCTGGTGAGCGCTGATTGTGCACATTTCTTCAGAGTCTCACGATCAATTTATTGACTACAGTGAAAATATTTACACTACGGAAATGAGCACACGCTAAAATTAGCTCCTCCCAATAAAAGAGCTGTACGTGATTGTGTGCGAAGAAGAAATCATCCACAGACAATAGAGCCGGTGAAAGAGGAGCAAAGTTGGAGAGGAAACACTAAGGAAATAACATGTAGGGAGTTCACAGGGACAAGGAAATTATAAACAAAACAAAGAGAAGTGTTCGGGAGGCAGCAAAAAGTTGTGCAGTATTACTACAAAAGATTTTTCAAAATATCTTATGTGTATGTATCTTGAGGTTTCCACAAACATGGTGAAATTATATGATAGAATCCAATCATTCAAATGGTTATTATTGTTTTATTTAAAAAAAGATTAACATAAAAGAAGACATAACCAAAAAGGTCAGAACAGAACAATTTAAACAACATAGTGTTTCACCACAAGGCAACCCAACATATCAGGAGCTACCGTAGTGTCTCTTTCCTTGAAATATTTGAGTATAGCTTCATACACTATAGTATCAAACATAACAAGACAGTATAAAACCATTCAAGACAATGAAAGTATTACAGGATATTCAGAACCAACTAACAGAAAATGAACAATGGTTTCTGAATAATCTCCTTGTCTATAAATTTTTTCTTTACATTATCACATATAATATAATCCAATAAGAAACAACATGTTAAGACTGATGGAGACAGAAGAACAAAAGCTTGATGGGACTTCAAAACAAGATGATATGAAATCAGCACTAGCGATTATGATGTCTTGTTTTCTCCAAAACAGCTGTTCATACCATCACAGACAATAAAATCAAACAACCCAGAATAAAACCATCCCAACTAATGAATGAGAACATTATAAGGCTTCAAAGTAATATAATGGGGAATCATGATTATCACATACTTTTATGTATTCTTACCATTTCTTATGCTAAGGAGACTATTCAGTATTTAGACATGTGAGTTTCATTTATTTCACTTATGAGTATGGTCTCAAGCTGCATCCATTTATTTATAAATATCTCAATGTGATCATTCTTTATAGCTGAGTAGTATTCCATTGTATAAAAATACCACATCTTTTTTATCCATTCCTCAGTTGATGGATACTTAGGTTGTTTTCAAGATCTGGCTATTAAAAATTGTGCTGCTATAAACATGGTGCACATGTATCAGTGTGGTATGATGTTTTCAGTTCTTCTGGGAATATGCCCATAACTGGAAAAGCTGGAACAGATCGCACTTCCAACCCCAGCTTTTTGAGGAATCTCCAGAATGACCTCCACAATGGTTGCAGCAGTCTACACTCCCACCAACAGTGCAGGAGAGTTCCCTCTTCCCCACAGCCTCTCCAGCATTTGCTGTTGGTAATCTTCTTGATCCTGGCCATTCTTTCAGGAGTGAGATGGAATCTCAGCATGGTTTTAATTTGTGTTTCTCTAATAACTAAGGATTATGAATATTTTTTCATGTATTTATTTGCCATTTGTATTTCTTCACCTGAGAACTGTGTATCTCAGATGCTGATTTTTGGACTGAATCTTTGAATTTTGGGGGTCTGATTTTTAAAATTCTTTATATGTTTTAGACAGAAGTCCTTTGTCTGAAGGACAGTTCACTAAGGTTTTTTCCCAGTTTGTGGGTTTTCTTTTCACCATGCTGGAGATTTCTTTTGACATGCAGAAACTTTTTAATAAGACATGATCCCAGTTATTGATTCTGGGAAGTATTTCCCATGCGGTTTGATTCCTGTTCATGAATTCTCTATCTACTCCTATGTCTTCAAGGTTTTTACCTACTTTATCTTCCAACAGATTTAGTGTTTATGTTTTAATATTCAGATCTTTGATCCATTTAGATTTTATTTTAGTACATGGTGTTAGGCATGGGTCTAGTTTTAGGTTTCAGCATATGGAGAGCCAGTTTTTCCAACATCATTTATTAAAGAGACTGTCATTCTTCCAGTGAACATGTTTGGCACCTTTATCAAAGAGAACGTGGTTGAGTGTGTTTGTAGTTGTGGTTGTATATTCTGATCTATTTTATTGATCTTCAGCTCCATTTTGATTCCAGTACCACGTTGATTTTACTACAGTTGTTTTGTAGTGTAACTTCAAGTCAGGGATTGTGATGCCTCCTGCCTTGCCTTTGCAGCTTAAAACTATCTTTGCTATTCTAGGTCTCTTCTGGTTCCAGATGAATTTGAGGAGTGATTTCTCTAGATCTACGAGCTATATTGATGGTATTTTTATTGGGATTGTATTGAATCTGTATAAGAGTTTTGGGAGAATAGCCATTTTCACAATATTTATCCATTTTCTATCCATGAGCAAGGGATGTCTTTCCATTTTCTGAGATCCTCTTCAATTTCTTTTTTCAGTGCATTATAATTTTCCCTATATAGATCTTTCATGTGAATAATTCCTAAGTATTTCATTTTTGGGGATGCTAGTGTGAAGGGTGTGGCTTTTCTTATTTCTCTCTCAGTGATTTTGTTTTTAGTGTATAGGAATGCTATTGATTTTTGAATATTGATTTTGATTCTAGCTACATTGCTGAATTTCTTTATTGTACCTAGGAGATTTCAATGGAGTTTTGGGGGTCTTCTATGTAGAGTATCATGTCATTTGCAAACAATGATAATCTAACTTCTTCTTTTCCTATCTTTACCCCTTTTATTTCACTCTCTTGCCTAATTACTCTGTCTAGTATTTCCAATACCATATTAAATAGGAGCAGTGATAAGGAACATCCTTGTCTTGTGCCTGGTTTTAAGTTAAAAGCCTTCAGTTTTTGGCCATTTAGTATGATACTGGCTATTGGTTTGTCATACATGGCCTTTATCATATTGAGGTAAAGACCATCTATTCCAATTTTCTGTAATGTCCTTATCATGAATGAGTGTTGGACTTTATTAAAAGCTTTTTCTGCATCTATAGAAATGATCATGTGATGCTTACTTTTGGATTTATTGATATGGTGGATTACATTTATTGATTTACATACGTTGAACCATCCCTGCATGCCTGGGATGAATCCCACTTGGTTGTGGTGTATAATCTTCTTGATGATTTGCTGCATCCTATTTGCCAATATTTTATTGAGGATTTTTGCATCTGTGTTCATTAGGGAAATTGGCCTGTAGTTCTCTTTTTTAGTTGGGTCTTTCTCAGGTTTTGGTACTACAGTAATATTTGCTTCCAGGAATGACTTAGGAAGAATTATTTTCTTTTAATTTCATTGAAGAATTTGAGGAGTGTCAGCAAGTCTTCTTTGTATTTCTTGTTGAATTCTGCAGTGAGTCTCTCTGGGCCTGGGCTCTTCTTTGTAGTTAAGGACTTAATTACATTTTCAATTTCATTAATAGAAATTGGGTTATTCAGCAGTTTTACACTTTCTTGACCCAGCTTTGCTACTTCATATGTTTCTAGGAATCTGTCTATTTCTTCTCTGTTATCAAACCTATGAGAGTAGAGGTTTTCGAACTAGGTGTTGATAATTTTTTGTATTTCTACAGAATCTGTAGTGATTTTGTCTTTTTCATTCCTTATTGCATGAATTTGAGCTTTTTCTTCCCTTTTGTTAGTAAGGTTGGCTAGGGGCTTATCAATTTTATTTATTATTTCAAAGAATGAAGACTTTCAGTGATTCTTTGGATTGTTTTCTTAGTCTCTATTGCATTAATTTCTGCTTTGATTTTTATAATTTCCTTCTTTCTTTTGGCTTTGGGCTTGACTTGCTCTTCTTTTTCTAGATGTTTAAGGTGTAGCATCAAGTTATTTATTTATGTTCATTCTGTTTTCCTGATGTGTGACCTCAGTGCAATAATTTTCCTCTGAGTACTGCTTTCATTGCATCCCACAGATTCCAGTAAGTTGCATTTGTATTTTCGTTTGATTGTAGGTAGTGTTTAATTTCTTCTTTAATTTCCCCTGTGACGCACTGATTGCTCAAAAGTGTATTATTCAATTTCCATGTGTTTGTGGGGTTTTTGCAGTTTCTTTTATCATTAATTTCTACTTTTATGGCACTATGATCTGATAACATGCATGGATAATTTCAACTCTTTTGCATTTATTTAAATATGTTCTGTGAGCTAGTATATGGTCTATGCTAGAGAATATCCCATGTACTGCTGAGAAGAATGTATATTCTGATGTTTTTGGATGGAACACTCTGCATACGTCTATCAAGTCCATTTGTTCACAGGTGTGATTCAGTTTTGTTATTTCTTTGCTGATTTTCTGTCTGGTTGATCTGTCTCTTGGTGTCAATGGTGTGTTAAGGTCTCCTGTTATAATTGTGTTATTGCTAACTTGGTTTGTCATTTCTATTAATACTAGTTTTATATTACTGGGTGCTCTGGAATTTGGTGTATAAACATATTTAAGATTATTATCTCTTCCTCTTGAAGTTTTCCCCTAACCAGTATGTAGTGACCTTCTTTATCTTTTCTAATCATGGTTTAAGTTTACATTGTCTGCAAACAGAATAGCTACTCTCGCTTTTTTGAGTGTTCCGGTTGCATTAAGTATTGTTTTCCATCCTTTGATTTTCAGTCTTTGAGTATCTTTTTGGGTTAGATGGGTTTCTTATAAACAGCATATGGTTGGATTTTGTTTCTTGATCTATTCTGCTAGTCTGTTTCTTTTAATTGGTGCATTGAGACCATTTAAATTAATGGTTATAACTGTTAGATATTGGTTTATTGTTGACATGTTATCTTTCTTCTGTTGCATCTTTATCTTTCCATTCTGTTTGTCTGTCTTATTTAGTGTTTTTTTTCCTAAGTGTGTCTACACTGTCTTTCAGTATTCTTTAGAGGGTTGGCTTGGTGATCATGAAGTTCTTCAGCTGTTCTTTGTCATGGAAGTATCTTATTTCTCCAGCTATTTTGAAAGACAGTTTTGTAGGGTACATTAGTCTGGGTTGGAAATCATTTTCCTTTAGGATCTAAATTACTTCACTCCATGCTCTTCTTGACTTTATTGTTTGTGCTGAGAAGTCTGCTGTGATTCTGATAGGTTTTCCTTTATAGGTGATCTGTCTCTTTCTCTGATAGCTTTTAATATTCAATTCTTTTTAAAAAAATTTTATTTAAGGAGAAAAAGAAAAAAACCAGAAAAAGAGTACAAGTTATACAGAATTTCAAAAAAAAATAAACAGTGGGAAATCATTAGTTAATAGATTACACATTGTCACCTTAGAAATAGTTGTCCAAGTTACAAAATTAAAGCATATAAAGTGGACATTCAAACAGTGAGGCTGCAAACAGTTCTGTTCAATGATCCAACAGAAACTCAGTAACATGGTTGTCTATCTTATACGCTTAAATAGGCCTGCAGTTATATCCTTTAGAATGCTTTCTTTTCCTCTCTTTTTTACAATGAGAATTACACATTTTGAGTTTTATTACTCCCACAGTTCTTATTAATTTTTTTAAGAGAATAAAACAAAATATGACATAACAAAACAGAGTCAGTCAAATCAAAAGGATGGGCATAGTACATAATGTAAAAACAGAATACAAGATGATCAACAATGGTTACCATAATGCCTCTTGCTATCTTCATCAGGTATAATATAATTGAACAAAACAGTAAAGAACAAAACCAATAAAACCAAAACATTGGAGACATTACAGGACTTCAAAAGAAGATAATAGTCAAGCCAGAATGGGCATCATAGTGAATCTTATTGTCTTCACATTTGTTGCCTATACTCTCAAACTTGGTACTATCAAGCAAAACAGAATAAAGTAAAATCAGTCAAAACAAGATGGTAAGAGCAATACAGGGTTTCAAATCAAGTTAATAGGAAATCAAAGTGGGTTACTATAATATATCCTGCTATTGTTTATTTATTTTTTCCTTAATTAAAAAGATAAAAATAAAAAAAATAATAAAAAAGGAAATTGAGATAAAAGAGGGCAAAACAACAAAACAGCACAGGTTAGAATATAACCATTTAAGCAAAATAGTGTTTCATCACAAGATATCCCAGCATAAAAGTAGTTACCATAGTGTCTCTTTCCTTCAAATCTTTGAGTTTAACTTCATATACTGTAGCATCAGACATATCAAGACAATGTAAAACCACTCAAGAGAATGACAGTATTACAAGGTATTTACAACCAACTAACAGAAAATGAACAATGGTTTCTGTATAATCTCATTGTCTATAAAAGTTTTGTTTATATTATCACATATAATAAATCCACTAAGATACAACATGTTAAGACCGATGGAGACAGAAAACAAAAGCTTGATGGGACTTCAAAGCAAGATGATATTAAATCAGCACTAGCTATTATGATGTCTTCTCCAAAATAGCTCTTCCTACCATCCAAACTTCTCTGCCTCATTTCTATTGAGCTCTTTTTCTGTCATTAGTTGTCAGTTCGTCTTCTTCATTTTGCTTTCTGCTCCATTCATTGTGGCCTCTCTCACTGTTTGTGGAATCTTAGTATTTTTCTCTTTTTGAATGTCCTTTTCAGTATTCTCTGAAGAGTTGAATTGGTGGTTGCAAATTCCTCTAGTTCCTCTTTATCCTGGAAGCACCTTGTTTCTCCATTAACTTCTAGGGACAGTTGTGCAGGATATATCAATCTTGGCTGGAGGTTATTGTCTTTCAAAGCTTGAATTATTTTGCCCCACATTCTTTGTGATTTGATGGTTTGTGCCGAGAAGTCTGCTGTAATTCTGATATGTGTTCTCTTATAAGTGATCTGTTTCTTGTCTCTGACAAGAATTTTTTTTAATATTCTGTTCTTACATTGAATTTCTGGAATTTTGATTATTATATGCCTGGCTGTAGTTCTGTTTGGGTTGTAGGTGGCTGGGGTCCTGTATGCCTCATAGATCTGGGTATCTTTACCTTTTTCCATATTAGGGAAGTTTTCCTAGACTATTTCTGTGAATAGACTTTGGAGTTCATTTGTTTGTATCCCTGCTTCTTCCTTTACATTCTTAATTCTTAAATTATAGATCCTCTTATCATCTTGTAGCCTTTGTATTGTTACTGCTTGTTTGCTTGCTATTTTTAAGAAGTTTTTCCTTTCATGCTCCCACATTACAAATCTGTCCTCCAGTTCAAATAATCTATCCTTAGTTTCTTTCAAGCTGTTATGCCAGCTTTCAATAGAGTTTTTAGTTTCCTGGTAATCTCTTTGAACCTGCTTCATGTATTCTACATTTTCTCTATTTTCTCCATCAAACAATTCTCCCCTTTTTTTCTGTTCTTCCATCCCACCACCTGTTTTTTCCTTGGGAGGTGCTTAGCATTTCTCTAACTATTCTACTTATATCTTGCTTTACTTGGTTAAATACTTCACTTTTGAACTCATCTATGAGGTCCCAGAGATATCGCTTTATGTCTATTGATGCTGTGCCTGATATTGCATGTTTTCTGTCCTCATTCTCCTTTGCATTTACCTTTCCTGGATCAGTGTTCTCAGGATTGGGGACTGAGGACCGTTTCTTGTTGCTCCCTCTTCCCATACTTTTTGTTCCTTCCATATAGGTGTATATAGGAGGCTCAGTTTACTTCTTTGTTGGTTACAGTTTGTTTGAATTGCGCCGCCTAGGTGTTCCCACCCACTGCATTGTACTAGGGAGACACAGACCTGGGCAGCCTATGCTGGGCCCACCCCTCTAGGTCAGTCAAGCTGCTGAAGGCTTCATTGTATTAGAGTACACTGCCAGGTGCAGGGATCTGATTTGGGCTAGCCTACTGGGTCTTAGTCCATGACATCACCCAGGTCAAGCGTTCCCCACCAATCCCGCTTGAGGGGAATATGGGACTGAAGTCACTGCAGTGTCCTGTTCTGGTTAGTCTACCAGGTCCCAGAATGTCCTCTATTGGAGCCTCCTAGTCTATGGAAGGGTCCCAGTTCCTCTCACTCTTCACAGGTCAATGTAGGGCTCCCCGCCAGCTCTGCTCTCAATTCAGTTAGCCAATTCCCGCTCTCAGAGCTTTTGCATCTCTGTCCCTGCTGTGCCGATTCAGATGCAGCAGAGGCAGCAGGAAATTCAAGCTGCCGTTTCCAGAGGTGCGGGTTCCAGCTTCGGCACTGAGACTTTAGCTGTTTCAGTTGTAGCACCAGCATTGCATTTCCAGTTCGTTTATCTCAGCTTAGTTTGTTCCTGGGTCAGCAGGGTATATCTCCCCCTGCTCAGGGCTCCTCATTCCGCACCATTCCTGGAATCTAAGATGGCTATCTCAGAGAGCCTCCATAGCTCCTTTTATCTATCTGCCATGTTGTCCCGGAAGTCCCCTTTTAGATGATTGTCATTTTAATTGTTGTGAGATGGCACCTCATTCTGCTTTGCTTTGCATTTCTTTGATGACTTATGAAATTGGGCCTTTTTCCCTGATGGTGCTGCAGATGGCTATCAGCGTCACCCCCTCCAACTGAGGCAGCCTCCTGCTGCTCAAGAGGAAGCTGTGGTGAGCACAGGGGCTGGGGTGCATGGAATATTCTATTCTTATGTTGGATTTCTGGGGTGGTGATTAATATATGTCTGGGTATAGTTTTATTTTGGTTATGGCTATTTGCAATTCTATATGCTTCACTGATCCTGATGTCAGTTTCCATTCTCATGTTTGGGAATTTTTCAGCTATTACTTCTCTAAATATCCACTTGACATCCTTTGTTTTGTCCCCTTCTTTTTCATTTATCCCTATCAATCTTATGTTGTTTTTCTTTGCATCATCTTGCAGCTGTTGAATTGTTATTTCCTGATTCCTTGTTATTTTTAAAAGATCTTTCCTTTCCTATTCACTAACTGCAATCTTGTCTTCGAGGTCTGAAATTCTGTCTTCACTTTTGTTGAGGTGGTTTTGACAACTTTCAATGGAATTTTTTATTTCCTGTACATCTCTTTGAGTCTGCTTCATGTATTCTGTTTGTTTCTTATATTGTTTATCTAGGGATTCTATCTTTTAGTTTTGTTCCTCTAATTTTTTAACTGTGCCTTCTTTAGACATATTCAGCATCTCTTTCATTTCTTTTATCATTTCTTCTTTTACCTGGGAGATTATTTCTAGTTTGAATTCCTTTAAAGCTTCCCAGATTTGCTTCTTTATTTCAGTTGCTATTATTTCAGGTATTTCAGGGATATGCCATATATTTTCTTCTACGTAGATAGTTCCTAAGGTTTCTTGGGATGGGCTGGATGTTTGAGATTTTATTTTGCTCTTTCATTTTGTCATTTTCCTATATTTCCATGTTTTAAGTATTGTTCCAAGGCTTCCCGTGGGCCTGTTGGAAATCGTCTTCTATGCCTTCAGCTCCTGGGACTCTGGCTGCCCAGTTTCCCAGATTGAGAGAGAGTCACTGGGGGTGGAGCCCATGCAGCGTGGCAGGAAGCTGGGAAATTCCTTGGCCAGTGGGAGGAATGATCTTTTTTTTTTCTTCTTTTTCTTTTTTATCGGTACCGGGGATTGAACTCACGACCGCCTGCTTGCAAGGCAGGTGCTTATGCTGCTGAGCTAAATCTTCAGCCCCCAGGGAGGAATGATCTTAAACTGCCAGGGCTCAGGATGGTGCAGGGTCACTCGCCTTAGGCTGCCCAGTTTCCAGAATTGAGGGTGCAGGCAGGCGCAAGACCCCTGGAGCTGGCCGAGCATGGCAGGAAACTGGGAAGTTGGTGCAGATAGGCCCCATGGTTCTTATTCTTATTTTGTTAAAGTTCTTAAAGCATAGTATTTCTAAAAGAAATTTGAACAATCATAAGCAAATTTTAAGCAATTCATGTTGCTTCATGGTCAAGCCTATAAGCATTGAAGGTTGTTGAAATATCCAGTTAAAAATTTTTACCTTTGGTCAATAATTGAATGCTATAACTCATATAATATTGGACAACTGACCTTAGCCAATTGCCACTAGGAGACAGAGGCTCCTTGAAAGCAGGGGGTTTCTGGGGCCTGACCTAGAAGAGCACACCGCCCCTTTTTTTGGTACTTGGGATTGAACTCACTACCTCACCCTTGCCAGGCAGGCACTTACACCACTGAGCTAAATCCCTTCTTGATGCCTCCCTTTTGTCTCTGCTTCATGCTGTAACCAATGGAAACCATTGGAGTATCTGGGGTCATTTTGTTCTCTGTTTCTAGGGGTAGTATATTGGGCAGAAATTTTCAAGTGAAGAAATCTTTGTGCTAGCTTCATTTGCTTGTCCTGAGTAACTGGAAAAGATGTGATTGCTTTAAGGGTCTAGATTTTCCATCTGACTTTAGATCGCAAGTATATGCAGTGTCAATTTAAAATATGAAATACCTATCAGAAAAAAATACTACATATACAAAAAAAAAAGAAATAAATACTACAAAGAATAATGTGAGTTTATGAGGAATTCAAATCTTTCCCCTAGTGCTCCTTTCTCTTAACTTCTTCAGAGGCCCTGGGATTCCCAACATCGACTTCCTGGACAGCCTCATTTCCAGACCGTTACTAGGAGGCGCATGTGACTCTTCCATGGCTTAGGAGTACACAGGAGACAGTTCATCTCCCTTCCCTCACTGGAGAGGGCCAAGGGAGAACAGATGCTACCTGAGTTTTCTTACTTTTTGACCTGAACGTGAATGTGGCACACCTGCAAATCTATTCCAAAATAAGGACCATTAAGGCTCTTTGATGACTATCATTTCTCTGGCAAGCCAGATTCTCGTACTGCTTTCAGGAGCCAGGATGTCAGCGAGCTGACGAAACCTTAGTCCTTGCTGTTATCTGCTATATGCGTGCCTACATTCTCCCGGTGCTCTTCAGGACTTAGATTATTAATTTCTCAAAGTGACACCTCATGGCTGTGACACATGGCCCAGCCATCTCTACTTTTTGCAGATATTGGATGGTTAATGATCCTGGGCCCAGAATCATCCTCTATTTCCTTTAAAATTTTGTTTTTCATTGCCATCATTTGAATTCTGCATATCTTTGGGGAGATTTTCAACTTTTCAAATAAAATAGATTATCTAAGGAAATTATTCACATTCCCATTTTTCAAAATAGGTTCTCTTCCTCATGTGGGTGTCATTCTTGAATAAATTGGCTCAGCAGTAAATGTAAAATAATGCTTGAGATAATTTGTCTCACTAGATTTTGTTTCTTAGTTTCTCAGATCAAACATTTTGCTTCCACTGACCTCTTACTTGTACCATTTAATCTATTTAAAAAATATTTATTTAGAAAATTATTTATAATAAAATGATAGAAAATTCTAATTGTGTTCTATGTGACATAATTGTGATACTAAGTTATTGGCTATTATTTATAGTGGTGCTACTAATACTTTTACATATTAAAATTCTATGGATACATCAGTTTCTTCTTTAATGTATCACACATACAGTCATGTATTTCAGACTTCTTACCTGTTTTCTGTCTTTCCTTACAAATGGTAAATGCATAAAAAGGTTTGAAATAACATTTTCTATGCCACATTCCTGAGGTCACCCAAATATTATAATATCCTACTAAAAGGCTTACAGAGTCTTAAACAGCCAATGGCATGCTGAGAAGTAAAAACTTTGGAAACTTGACAACGATTGGCCTTTGAGCCTGAACAAATAATTTAAATGAATGGTTCTTCATGATGGCAGGCTGGTATTTCTGAAGGTGTGGGGCCCAAAGAGAGAAATAAGGTCAGTATGTGAAGTTTTCATACTGTAAACTTTATTCAATACAAGGAAAAAATAAAATTTATGTTTTTTCTACCTTTTGTATTGTTTGAATATTTGTTATATTATGACATGACTGTGAGATAATAAACTTTCTCTATAAAATTGTTACTTAGCAAAGCAAAAGTAAAACAGTTCTTAGGTTAGCCTCCCTAAGTTTTGCTGGGCATTTAGAGATTACGGGAGTGTTAAAGGCTGGGCACTGCACAGGTTACTTCCCTGTGCTCATTTATTTGCTTATAATATCATCCTGCAGTATCTGCTACACTCCTCAACATCCCAGAGCAATTTACCATTCCCCAGATCAATTTAAAAATTCAAGGTCACAATTAAGCTGCTATGTTCTTCCTTCCTCGTTGTCACGCTCGGTTTTTGTGATAATTACACTCAAGATTTATATGAGAACAAATCCCCAGAGCTGCATGCATTTGTGTATCCAATAAAAAATTCTTGAGTGCCTTGGAACTGAAGAAGTTGCAGTGATTAAAACACATGAGTCTCAGCTCCTTTGAGGTCATTTCCTTTTGGGGTAGGGACAGAGCTTTGGGGACAGAATGTAGGGGAAGGACAATAATGAGCAAACAACTACTTAACTGGGAGAAATTCGTGCATCAAGAAATACGAGGTCACGGAGCAGAGTGCAGGTTTTCTTTCTGACCTCAGAATGACTGATGGAAGACTGGAGAAAAGGAGGCTCACTTTATATGGGGTTCAGGTGCAGCTTCAGGAAAGAAGTAATGTTCGAAGGGACTTCTGAAAGATCAAGAGGATCTGTTTCTGAAATGACTGAGCAAAAGTGTTTCAGGGTTAGAGAATAGCATGTGCAAAGGCCCTAATGCAGAATTTGTCCTGTGAAGACTAGGGATATGGAAGAAGGAGACAGAACAAAACATTTTGTTTTGAACATATTATTTTGTAGTTGATTATTGACATCCAAGTACATATTTTATATATGCAGCTAGATCTATTAGTTCTAAAGATGTAGACAAAATCCTGGAGTGTTAACATACAAATAACATTTAGCCAGACAACAAGCAAAGAGATAGAGCCCGCTAAATTTGAATGACCCTCATGTGAATTCACCATATAAACACTAAGTAAATCATGGCCAAGAAGTCAGCAAAGGAGACTGATTGGGGGAATCCAGGGAAGTTTAGAGGTGAAAATGAGTCAAACAACTAGTGAGCAACCATGCCAAAATGTAATTTTGATAGTTTTCTGGATATGAAATTTCTCCTTGTGTATGTTGTTAATTTAACAAACCTGCAGTTGTAATAAATGCAGAGATGGCTTCTTTCACTTGAGTCAGCGCTGCTTGATTAAAATGAACGTGAGTTACACACTGACCTCCATTGCTTGGGTTGGGTGTGGATCCCCGCTCCCTGCTTCCACCTTCTTCCAAAACAGCCTGGGCCTGGATTCTGAGCACTGCTCTGAGTTTTGTTAACTTTCTCCATCTAGCACGCAGCAGTGAGTTTAGCCCCCTGACACAGGACTCCCTCCGAATCACTCTTCAACTCTGGAGGTCTGCTTTCCTCTCATACAGAGAAAAAATAAAATAAAATTTTTGAACCCTTTGGGTCTGTTCAAATTCCAGGACAAGTTCAGCACAGTTTCCGTCTACTTAATCAATGTACAGAAAATTTATTTTGCATAGAACAGTTTTGACTTTCCATTAGTGAAGTCAATGAGTGATCAGATTCCTCACCATACCTCCCTTTTAAAAAAACACTGCTACTTTGAAAGTGTCCCTTTTGACTGTAAAGGTATCAAAAACACATTTGGAAAAGCAGGCCATTTGGGAAGCAGCTTCCTGTGATGGCTCTCACACTGCTCTGGGACTGAGCGATGGTTGTGAAGACAGTCTGGAAATGGCTCTGTCTTGCTAGAAGAGTTGTGCCTTCTGCTGCGTTGTATTACATTATTCATTGTTATTATTCCACTTTGATATAGTGTTTTGGCAGAGACGTAAGGTAGAACACGGATATTGGACTGGAATTTGAGATAACTTAATTCTGCTCCTAGCTCTGGGCAAGTCAAAAATCTCTTTGAGTCTCAGACTCCCTCAAGTAAACGGGAAAAACTGATGTATTATCTATCCTGCACTAGCTGTCTAATTTTTCCAAGAGTAAACTCATATCGTAACAAATGCAATATGAAGATTTTATTTGAGGCAAACATTAAGATGTTAAAACTGTTCCAAAGAACATTTGAGATTATGAATATGTGTGTGAAATTTAATAAAGTTAGTACAGAAATAGTTAATATCCAACAGAATAACAATAAACTATAATATTTGTGCTTATCTGATTTATTGGACAGAAAATATTTGCATCTTTACCATAGGAAAAAATTCAAGTTAACCTCTGCATCTTAGAGTTGTACAGCCAAGAGAGAATCAAGACCCACACTACACTGAACAGACATAGTGGTCTTCTCTGCCTGTTTTCAAATGCAAGATAATTTTTCTGACACATGCACATGCACTGTATTAATACTGGTAAGCTTTTCTTGAATATTTGCTAAGTGCTGGGAAACACATGTGTTATCTCTTTGGATGCTCATCTCCATGCTAGACTGTATGCATTTTTTATTAATCTTATCTTTTTAAAATTAATTTATTTTTTATCGGTCCCGGGGATTAAACTCACAACCACCTGCTTGCAAGGCAGGCGCTTATGCCGCTGAGCTAAATCCCCAGCCCCTTATCGATCTGATCTTATAAAGAAGACCAAGGCTCAGAATGGTTAATCAACCAATCAGAGGTCATAAAGTTCTTAAATTGCGGGGCGGGGCTGGGAAGTGGCAATCAAACTGAAGCCTGACTCCAAAATTTTTCTTTGAGCTGTTGTGTATCATCGTCATTGTTATTAGAGTGAAGGAGGCTCTCTCCTTGTCCTTCCCTCCTTTTCTTCTGTCCTTTCTCACCTCTAGTCCTCTTCCTGCGTCCGCTCCTCATCTTTGTTAATCTGTAACCAGACATCTCTTAAACCATAAGATCTTATTCTCACCTTACTAATCTAGATAAACTGTGGAATTTAAGTAAAAAAGAAATACTTCTTCTTTTTTAAATCTCAAGCCTCAGTTTAAGAGAGTATTGAAGATGAAAGCTTAGACTCAGCCCTGGAAGTCCTGACTTTTGATCTGTGCTCCTCCCCACACATCACCGAGTTTCTCTGTGTCTGGTGCTATCAGTATGCTATTATGTCTAATTCCAGTTTTTGCTTAGCAATGCATTGAGGAACTTAGAAATATGCTGAGATGAATCATTGCTGTAGTTTGATCATGAAGAGTGATGTAAGGTTTTGTAACCACAGAGTTTGCCAAAGAGAATGCAACATGGTGCGTACAATAAAAAGCCCATACTTCACCAACATGTAATGTTCTCTTTGCCGATCAAGGTAGCACATCCAACACAAATTACAAGGAAAATAATCTCCTGTCATTTTCATAGACAACCACGGTGTTCACATTTTATGTCTCCGGGAAAGAAACAAAACACAGTGTGTATGGTAGGAAACAAGGTTGACGTTTGAGAGATACAGGGAGCACGGTGAAGGTGGCCAGAGGCCTTGCTGCCGCACTAACAATGCCGTCTCCAAATTCCTCAGTGGGAAGGTGAATGCAGTACCAGACTTCCTGTCCATTTAGCCAGGCAAGATGAGCTGCCTGCCTCCGCTCACTGTCCTCACCTGGTTCCCACTAGTCCTGCTGAAGGGCATCCGCACCCAGGAGGGAAGCACTCTCCTCCTCCCAGGGAGGACGGGCTCGCTTCAGGATGCCTGGGCCCTGAGAGCCCACTGAGCAAGCCCCGCACACGTTCAGGAAGGCAGAGCCTCTAGTTTCCAGCAGTCTTGGTGTAACTCCCTTTTGTTAGGTCTGTACTGTTACGGGTGGTGTCAGCTGTACTAAAGGAGGGCTGGTGTCTCCCCTGCGGCCAGCACATGAAGTAGGATGCTGTCCCGTGCTCAGGTCTGGAAGAACAGCACAGGCTTGGGAGGGGAAGGTGAGGAAGGGACAAATGTGTAAAGGCAGAAGGTAGATTTATGGTTGCCGAAGGCTGGGAGTCAGGAAGAGGGACCACTTGTGGGTCTCCTATTCTGAGGTGTTGAAAAGACTCTGGAGTTAGGTAGTAGTGATAGTTCGTAAATATATTCAAACCGTTGGGTTACATACTTTCAATAGATGAATTTTATATATGAATTATATTTCAGTGAAAGGAATTTAGAGATTAAAAAGGAGACACAAGACATTTTGGAATAACACTCAGTGCTCTCCCCAGCTACCTTCCCCCAGGTATCCTGCCTGAGCATCATCAGTATTTGTAAGCGCCTTACATATTTTCATTCTTGTAGTAGAATAACGGTCCTCTGTGTACCACAATTCATAAAGGGATATCTCTAGTGCTGATTTGTGAATGTTCCATTTTTTGTTATTACCCATGTCACACAAGGGCAATTGAGCTTTTTTCCACTCTGCCATTGATCTTGGTTTTCCATAAAGCTCCTCCTGGAAGCTGTACTCCTGCTGTCCTGGAGTGTGCACCTAGGTTCCTGTTTTAACTGTGCCTTTTCCCTAATAATTTCAACTTGCTTTGTCCCTCAGTAAGTCTCTTAGCTCCCCTCCCCTCTCCTCCTCTCCTGCCTCCCCCTGTCCTCTTCTCAGGCCTTTAGACTAAACTACATTCCTAGCCCTTTAAAGTTTTTCTTAGTTAAGGATAGGGCCTTGCTAAATTACAAAATTTTCTGAGCTATACTCAAATTTGCACCCTTCCTCAGCCTCTCAAAGTGTTGGGATTGCAGACGTAAACAACCATCCCAGCTCTTGCGCTTTTCTTAACTATGCCTATTCTCTGTTCGTGTAACTTTCTCTTCTCAGTCAAATCTAACTTTCTGACTTCATCTGTTTCTACTGCTCTGGGCAATTCTATCGGAGGGTACAGACATTTTGATGTTATTACATCCTTTCATCTTGGAATTGATTCTCCATTTATTTGAATAATCTTTTAAATGTTCTAAGAAAATCTGAACTTTTCCTTTTAAAAAACATTACATAATTCCTAGTCATTCTAAGTTTGCAAACTTATGTGCACATATGAGCATGCAGATGAAAACCAGATCTCTTTTCTTAATATGTTGACTAACTGATAATTAAGGGTATATAAAAGTCATTTTATGATTATCTTGAAAATTAAACTGTTAAGGGACCAAAATGGTGGAGCAGTCAATAGCTTCAAAATACAGCCTGTCCAGGACCTAAAATCGAGACACCTGGCAAACAATTTGGTGAGGAAAAAAAAAGTAGATATCCAGCAGTCAGTAGGGAGTTTGTGGGGGAACTGGAAACGATAAAGAAGCTGAAGAAGCTACATAATACAGAGAACAGAGCAAAGCACGGCGACTGCCTGGCAAGCGTGATGTCCAGAGTTCAATTCCTGGTACAAAACAAACAAACAAACAAACAAACAAACAAAGCAGCCTGAAAAACTACCATCTCCTAGGGAAAAAGATACAAGGTGAGCCCACAGAGGGTTGCCAGTTCCGGCGGGAAACAATGGACTGGGCCGCAGTGCTAACCCTAAGAAAAGCCCATAGTCACGGTAAGCTGCAAAAATATGTGGGATTTTACTCTGAAAGTGACTTTCTGCACGGCAGGCTGGAATTGGAGAAGAAATCCGGTACAGTGCCTGCTATACTGGACAGGGTTTATCAGGAGCCACTTTGGGAAGGGGTTCACTGTTTAAGACTGAGCCACAGAACAACCACAATTCAGGGTTTCCACTGTCAACTTCTCCTACTGGTTAATTGAGAGATGTCCAAAAGAGCTCACTCCAAAGAGGATGAGGGCTATCCACAGACGTCCTGAAAGCTATGAGCAGGCTGAGAAGGATACAGTGGATTGCTCGTACCCTCTGTGGTGAGAAGCCAGGCTGGTTCTGTGTGGCTTTCAGAGGTGGCTGGATCTGGAAGTGTTGGCACCAAGTCCAGCAGTCTGCTTGAACCCTAAGCCACTGCCTACAGCCAGGACAAAATTCAGTGCTTTACTTGCTTTCCCCATCTACCAGTGTGGACAAGGATGTGAGTGGCTAGAGTTTCTAGAGCTGTAGGGTAGACACCATTAACTAACGATGCCCACTGGGAAAGGCAGGGGAAGATTTAATATCCACACACAGTATGTCTTTGCTGTGACTCAGTTTCTCACCCGTATCTGCTGGGTCCCGAGGCTGCAGATGCTGGAAAGAAACACTCATTCAAAATCACAGAGGAATGTTTTGGGACGCATTTCTCCTCCTCCTTCTTCTCCTCCCTCTTTTTTCTTTCTCGTTATTAGTTCTTTGGGATTTGAGTTTTTCTGTTTTTCTATTAATTTTCTTTTATTACTTAATAGAATCTTTTGTTATTCTCACTTATCTCTCCTCCATTTCATTTTAAAATTTTTCCATATTTAGGTCTTCCATTTTCCATCTCTCCTTACTAATATAAACCATTAAACTTTATGAATTTTTAGGTAATTAACTCTATGCTTCTATTTTATTCTTTTCTATTGCTAGTGGAGGCATAGTTGTTATGTTTAACAGATATTTATTGTATGTAAATATTGGGCTTGTCTTTGTATTTATCCTATAATTGTAGATCTCTTTTCTATGGTTAAAGATAGTATATCATTGGTACTTATGATATATCAACATCCAGTTTGTCTTTGCTTCAATTATTGTTGCTGAGTATATAGCTATTGATTGGTTTTCTCTATGTGCCAATATCTGGATCATCTTAGTGCCATTAACAATACTGCGGTCCATTCCTGAGGAACTGGGTGTTTGGCCAATTGTACTGCACCCTTCTGTCCCAAATTAATGGAGGTGCTTAGCTCTCAGGGCAGAGGCAAAGGGCTGATAGCCATACTGAGTGCATCATTGAAGAGGAGACATAACTAAAGAGATTGACATTCTAGCAACAAAATCTTTCCATTAAAATCGACTTCCAACTCCAGCACAAAAATCAAAACAAAACAAAAACAATAAAGAACATGAACAGACAAGGCAACAAAGTACCTCCAAAAACTCTCAACTCCTTCAAAGCTGATCCATCATGCATCAATGGGAAAGGAATCAAAAGCTATACCACTGAGTTATTCAAAATAGTCAAGGAAGGATTAAAAAACACAGAACAATAAACTGCCTGGTGAGCTCACAGATGATTTAACTAAACAGATAACAGACTTAATAAACAATGTGATCAGTGAGTTTACAGAACACACTAATAGAAAGCTAGCTGAACTGGGCTGGGGATTTAGCTCAGCGGCATAAGTGCCTGCTTTGCAAGCGCGCAGTTGTGAGTTCGATCCCTGGTACCGATAAAAAAAAAAAAAATAGAAAGCTAGCTGAACTAAACAAAGTGATGCAAAACATAGTTGACCCGTTTAGCAAAGAATTACAGCCCATGGAAAGATAGCAAGCAAAAAAAGTTTAAAAATTCTATTGAAAGTTTGGGCAACAGAAGAGATTAATTTGAGGACAGAGTGTCAGAACTGGAAGACGAAGTTGGTGCCAGTGACCACATATTCAGAGATGTCTTAAAAACAGTACGAGAACGTGGAAAATGGATCCACCAGTGTCAGATGATGCAAAGACTAGTCTAAAATTAATTTGAATTAGTGAAAACACAGAAGATAGCACAAATGATATAAAAAGCCATTTATGAAAATAACAGCAAAAACTTTCCAAACAAGGTAAAAGAATTTAGCGTACAGATGAGTGAGGCACATGCGTGTGGCCAAATAGCCACACTCAGAAAAGAACTTTTCCACAACACATCACAGTCCAAATCCCAGAAGCCTAAAACAAAGGCAGGATATCGAACACTGATAGAGAACAGTAACAAATCACTTGTAAATGTAAACACATTAGAATTATTGCAGATTTCTCAACACAAACCTTAAGGGCCATGAAAGTTTGGAGTAAAATATTTCAAGCCTTAAGAGAGAACAACATTCAACTCAGACTTATATTACCTGCAAGACTATCTTTCAAAATTAGTGAAGAAATAAAATATCTTCATAACAAAGAGCACTTTAAGAAATTCATGAACAAGCCGGGCGTGGTGGTTCACACCTGTGATCCCAGCACTCGGGAGGCTGAGGCAGGAGGATCGTTGCGAGTTTGAGACCAGCCTGGGCTACAAAGTGAGCTCAAAGCCAGCCTGAACTGCACAGCGAGAGCTTGTCTCAAAAAGACAAAAAAAAAAAAAAAAATTATGAACAGTAAACCAGTGTTACAAATTAATTTCAAGACTTTCCTAGAAAGACAATGAAGACAACAATGCAAAAAGTCTAATCAAATAAATACATGAAGTGGGGTGAGAGGTAGGCAGAAGGGAAGATAAAGTGAATAAACAACAGGAAAATAATGCAAAACAGAAATCAATATCTTGCATTACTAACTCTCAATGTCAATGTTCTCAATTCCCCAAAAAACATAGATTGGCATAATAGAGCAAGAAACCAAGCCTAACAATATGCTGTATTGCAACAGCAAATAGAAACACTGAAACAACACTCAGGATTGACAAAGTGGACTTCAAGCCAAACTAATCAGAAGAGGCAAAGAAGGTACATACGCAATTTGTATTGCGATACATATTGATTAAGAGAGCAAGAAGAGATAACAATGTACCAAATAACAGAGCACTCAACTTTGTAAAACAAATACTACTGAACATAAAAGGCCAGATAAGAATAAATACATTATAGTGGAGAACCTCAATATTTCACTGTCATAGACAAATCACCTAGACAATAAATCAAGAAAGAAATATGATAGTTGAGACAAATGGACTTAATTGGTACCTTGAGTGTTCTACCCAACAATCAGACAATACACATTTTCAACAGCACAAGGAACGTTCTCCAAAATACACTAACCATTAGCTCATAAGACATGTTCAAGTAATTGCAAAACAATAGAAATGATTCTACGCATATTATCAGATCACAGTGCATTGAAACTAGAAATCAATGACAAAAGAAATCACAGAGATTATTTGAAAACTAACCAATACACTCTTGAATAATCAATGGGTCACAGAAAAAACCAAGAAGAAATTAGACAGTTTCTATAATCAAAAGATAATGCCAGAATTTTTAGGATATAATAAAAGTAATCCTAAGAGGAGAATTTATAGCTATGAATTCTCATATTGCAAAAACAGAGCAAGTCTAAATATATATTCTAATGATGCACCTCAAAGTCTTAGAGAAACAAGAACAGTCCAAGTCCAAAGGACAAGGAAGAAAACTGTAGAGATCAGAGCAGAAACCAATGAAATGAAGAGTAAAATAACACAAAGACTCAATGACTTGAAAAGCTAGTGCTTTGAATGAATAAACAAAGTAGACAAACCCTTAATCAACTTTACCAAAAAGGAAAGCAAAGACCCAAATCAGTGCAATTAGAATCCAAAAGATTATTAGTAACTATGTCAAAACCAGTACTCCAAAAAAATTTGAGCATTCAGAAAAAATAGATAGGTTTTTAGATACATGTGAATTACCAAAGCGGAAACAAGGAGATATGAAAATCCTGAATAATTCAATTATAGGCAATGCAGTTAAAGCAGTAATAAAAATACTACCAACTAAGGAAAGCTGAAGGGCAGGCAATACAGCTCGGGAGCCTGCCAAGTGTTGCCAGTACAAAAACAAAAAAACAAAAAAACAAAAATAAAAAACAACTGAAGACTTGATGCAGTTATTGCTGAATTCTTTAAGAACTTCATTAGCATTAGGGCAGACCTAATGCTAATACTTCTCAAACTCTAACGAAATTGAAAGGGAAGATCATTCTCAAATTCATTCCTGGAAGCTATTATTACCCTTATTGCAAAATCAGATGAGGATCCAACCAAAACAGAAAACTATAAACCAGTCTCTTTAAACTGTTAAAAGCCATTTGTGACAAACTTACCACCAACACCATACTAGAGAAAAGCTGACAGCTTTTCCTGTAAAGTCAGGAACAAGACAAGGATGTCCACTATCGCCACTACTAATGTAGTCCACAAAACATTAGCCAGAGCAAGCTGACAAGAGAAAGAAATAAAAGAGGTATGCATAGGAAAGGAAGAAGTCAGATTCTCATTCGTCATGGACAATACTCTACATAGAAGACCCCAAAAATTCCACCAAAAGACTTATAGACTTAATAACAAAATTCAATAGATTAGCAGGATACAAAATCAATGCACAAAAATAGCTTTCCTGTACACCAATAATGAACTCACTGAGACAGAAATTAGGAAAACAATACCATTCACAATAGCATCAAGAAAATGAAATACTTAGAAATTAACTTAACCAAGAAAGTGAAAGATCTGTACAACAAAATTATATACTCTCAAAAAGGAGATTTAGGAGGATATCAGGGAATGGAAAGATATTCTCTATTCTTAACTAGATAGCACCAATATTATCAAAGTGTCCATACTTCCAAAACTGATACACAGATTTAATGCAAACCTGATTAAAATACAAATAATATTCCCCACAAAACTAGAGAAAACAATCCTAAAATTCACATGAAACCAGAAGAGCCAAGAGACTTAGAATAGTAAAAGAAATGTGGACAGCAAGAACCAAGCAGGAAACATTACAGTCGCAGACTTTGTTATTTTACAAAGCTACAGGGATAAAAACAGCACTGGGCTAGCACACAAACAGATACATGGATCAATGGAACAGAGTAAGGATACAGAAACAATCTCAGGCACACTTAGCCATCTGACCTTTGACCAAGCGACCAACAATGTATGCTGGAGGAAAGAGAGTCTCTTAACAAATGGTGCTGGGAAAACTGACTACCCACATGCTCGCCATATACTAAAGTAAAATCAAAATGCATCAAGGATCTAAATGTTCAAACAGAAATACTAATCTGCTGGTAGATAAAATAGATAAAACTCTTGAAGACATAAGTGTAGGCAAGGACTTTCTGAACAGAACTCCAGTTGTACAACAAATAGCATCAAGAATAGACCAATTAAGGGCCAGGGATATAGCTCAGTGGCCTAAGCACCTGCCTGGCAAGCACAGCGCCCTGAGTTTGATTCCAAGTACCCTCCAAAATAAACCAAATAAAGGAAATTTACAGATCGGATTGTATCAAATTTTTAATGTATACAAGAAAGGAAACAACAGAATGAAAAGACAACCTATACAACGAGGAAATATTTTGTCAGCTCTTCTTTGGACAGAGGACTGATATCTAGAGTATATAAAGAACTAAAAGAAAATTAGAGACCCCCAAATTACAGACCTAATTAAATGAGGGCAACTGAAATGAATATACATTTCTTATACGTACAAACGACCACTACATAAATGAAAAATGTTCAACATCTCTGGCTGTGAGAGAAATGAAAATTAAAACAATACTGAGATTCAATCTTACTCCAGGAGAAGTAAACAAATAATAACAAAGAGTGGCAAGGCTGTAGGAAAAAATCAACTTCTCTGTACTGTTTGTGGGAATGTAAACTAGTACAACCACTATGGAAATCAGTATGGAGTTTCCTCAAAAAATTTAAAGTAGAAATTCTGTTCAACTCACCTATTCTCATTTATAGGTGTCTTACCCAAAGAGTTAAAGATATCATTTTATAGGGATGCATGCATATCCGTTTTTATAACAAAACAACTCATAATAGATAAACCTTGGAAATGGCCTATATATCCAGCAACAGTGAATGCATAAAGAAAATGTAGTCTTTAAACTCAATGGAGTATCACCCTGACATAAAGAAGAATAAACCTGGGCCATTTGTAAAAAATAGATGTACCTTAAGACCATAGTGTTAAGTGAAATAAATCAGACACGTGAACTTATATGAGAAACCCAAACATAAATAAAGAGTAAAACAAAAGATAATAGGAAACAGGGAAATAAATCTTTTTCAAAAGGAAAGATGACCAAAAGATTGAAGGGGAAAAAGTAAAAAGAAAATCAAACAGCTTCATTTAAACGAACGTCTGTAAGCTGTGAATCTAATACTCCCTATCTCCTTCCCAGGGTTACTGGGTACTTGCTGATCAGATCGCATCTGTGTCCCTCAGGTTGGGTTGGATTTCCTTAACACCACAACTGAGGCTGCTCTGCCTTAGATAAGAAATGCTCACAGGGCTAAGATTGTGAGCTCAACCCCAGGTCATAAGGGCTCTGTTTCTTTTTATTTCTTTACTCTGTGGGCAACATGACTTTCCTGCTGAGACTGGTCATCCTTATGGTGATTAGATGGTTGATTAAAAGCATTTCTTTCCCAGACCATCCCTGATCCCTACCATCTATTCCCTTTTTCAGTCTCATCAGCTCAGTTTAGGTTCTTGGTCACCCTTGATACAGTAACTACAGCTGCAGTCATGAAACTGTACCATTTTGCTTAGGCTTGGGCTAGAGGGAGTGGAATTATTTCTCCATAAACACTTGGGCTTTATGTACAGCATAATTTTTTTCCTCACGCCCACCTCTACCACAAGATTAGGATAGGTATGGAGAGGTGAACAATGGCTGTACGGAGGCAACCGTAATACCCATCTTGCTTTAGATGTCACTTTATTCCTGGATACTTGACTGTCACCTCAAGTCCAGGTTTGAAGTCCTTCCTTTGTGCTTCTCTGATACAGAGACTCAAACCATAATAGAAGTGCCTAATGATTTATGGGGATAAAAGATAAGTAATTTATTTGTAATCCCCTGGCCATCTTATAAGGTGGAGTGTCTCAGGAATGGGAAGTGTGTGCATGTGCATGTGTGTCTATGTGTTGCTGGGGATGGCATTCATGGATTTGAGTGTGCCAGGCAAGTGCTCTATCACGGAGCCACACTACAGTCCTAGGAGGACCTTTTTTATACCTGAGCTACTAAATGTGGTAATCTGTATAAAGAAGAGAGAGTGATCAAGTGGACTGCAGGAAAGATCCTGGGCCAAGGGTCTCTCCTGAGGTATCATATTATAGGGATGCACGCATCCCTAAGCATAGAGTAGGACTGTGGGCGGGTTAAGGATTGAGTTGGTAGGTGTCATGGTTTATGTCTGTGGCCCCCAGGCCTCATGCATTTGCATTGTGCATTTGTGATGGTTCATTGTCTAAGGCTTGGATTGATGGTGTCAGTGCTATATCCACCTAGGGGTGGAGTCAGCATACAGAGTAGTGGCAGGAAGAAGGTGTGTCTGTCTCTCCTGTCAAGTTTCCTGCTTGCTGTTTTGCAGCCGCCATGAACTGTGGCCCAGCCATGCCACCCTGCCCTGGAGCCAACTGAGTATGGACTGACTCCTCCAAAAATGGTAAGAAATAAACCTTGCCTTTCCCAACTTTGAGCAGCAGGTATTTTTTTTTTCTTTTTTCTTGGTACTGGGGATCGAACTGACGACCGCCTGCTTGCAAGGCAGCTGAGCTAAATCCCCAGCCCTAGTAGTGCTGTCACTCTTTCTTTCTTTCTTTTTTTCTTTCTTTTTTTTAACTGGTACCAGGGATCGAACTCACGACCTTGCACTTGCAAGGCAGGCGCTTATGCCGCTGAGCTAAATCCCCAGCCCTGCGCAGCAGGTATTTTGTCTCAGTGATGAGTTAAAAGTAGGGAAGACAAAAATGTTTGCCAGGAAAGGAATTCCATGTGTTGTGTGCTGTAGACTCTATCTCCCATCATTTTCCCTGTGCTTTCTTTAGTAAAATATCTTTTTTGTTACTTGCTTATTATCGCAGGCATAATTATTTATTGTAGTGCTGGGGGAGGGACCCAGGGTCTTGCACATGCTAGGCAAGTGCTCTAACCAGTGAACCGCACTTTAATTTCAGAGCAGAATTTTACAACAGGGTTAAATTCAGGATGACAGAATAAGACTGGTAGCTGACATTTGAGTTTTTATCTGTCTAACCCTCCCTCTAACCTCTGAATCAAATGAAGGTAAGGACCACGAGTGTCTTGTTTGTCTCTTTGCTTAATTCAGTTCCTAGTATGTCGAGATTTGGTACATATTTAGTGAATGAATGAATAAATGAACAAGACCAGTAAAATCAGAGAAATCTTTGTCACAGCCAAAGCTGCTGCTTTCTCCGTGGAGGAGAAGTGATAATACCCTGTAAACTTGCAATTGCCAGCTCTTCCCACATTTCACTAGTTAACCTACTAATATATTAAAGAACAACTATTAGCATTTATTAAACAATATCTTTGAACAAGACCCTTTCTAAGTACTTTACATGGGTTAGTTCCTTTAATTTTCCCAACCACTTTTGGAATTATCCAGGTTCTACTTGTTTCTGTGAGACATTCCACATACACAGCATCCAACAATATCTCTCTTTCTTTGCTTCTTTCCTTCTTTCTTTCTTTTTCTTTTTGGCTTTGGGGATTGAACTCACGATCTTGGGCTTGCGAGGCAGGTGCTTATACAGCTGAGCTATATCCCCAGCCCCATCCTACAATACTTCTCACGACTCACAGGCATCAAAATCTAGAGAAGAATCTTTTGCTGATCTGTCTCTTGCTGCTTCGTTCTCTAGAAATGCACAGCTCAGTTGCTCTAAGAAGACTGGCTGCTATGTGACTGGTAATTGATTAAGAGCTGCCCCAGAGTGAGAGGTGATGGACTCAGTGGTGGCAACACCGACCACGTGGCCTTAGAGGCAGGCAGAGGCTGAGCTTGTGGTCATTATGATGGGAAAAGTCTGAGGGTGGATTTGTAAGCACCAGGAATCAACAAGCTTTGTTTTCTGGCAGGGTCTATTCCTGGAACAGCTGAAAATACAGAGGGCTAAATTCAGACTCCTGCATGCGACTCAAAGACTGCCTGGGGAGGGGGAGGGAGAGAGGGACTTTATTTTTGTTCGTATAGGTCCTCTGGGCATATTTAACATCTTGGGTTTTTTTTTTAAAAGAGGAATGTGATGTCTGGTTCCTCATCTCTCATAGGAGTATTTGGAAGTTTAATGAAGCTATGCTCAGAATTTCTCTATAAAATGTGCTATACAGACACAAATTACTTCAGGAACTAAATATACATGAGCTTCGTATAGACTTTGAAGACCTGAAGGAAACATAACACTGACTCACATAAGATAAAATTTTTCTGTGAGTTGAAGATCTGCTTGTGCACTGAAATTGTTAAATGTTTAGATCTAAATGAATATATAATGAACATATTCAATATAAAAATATACTTATAATCATAGGTCTTTTATATTTTTTGGTGCTAGAGATTAATTCTGGGGTGTGATGAACTATATACTTCAACCTTTTTTGTTTTTTGACACAGGATCTTGCTAAATTGTCCAGCCTCATACCTCAGCCTCTTGAGTAGCTGAGATTATAGGCTGCATCACCACACTCAGAAATTACGAATGTTCTTAGCTTCAGAATCATGTGCTTGCCCCTGTTCTTAACTTCTTAAATTTTTATAAATTTCCAAGTGATTAATTTGACAATATTGCAACACTATTAAATGAAGTTTTTGGTTTACGAGTCAAAAGGACTGCTCAAAGCTTAAAGCAATGGTAGAGAAATAAGGTAACAAGGAAAACTGATTTTAAGGATTTCAAATTCTCCGGACTAAAATAATTCCATTATGTAGACATGTTTTAATAAAAAAAAGTAGAACATTTTAATCAAAAGCGATAAGGATTGGTATTAAGTTGTGGTACTAAAGAGTACACTTCAGTTATGTGAAAAAGATCCCTGCTGTGGAATGCCCAGTCCTCTAATCAGGAGCTTTACTGTAACTAATCTGAAATGACTCCACAATGGGAGACCCATTCTCTGGCCTGATTTTTGCTGCTAATTTGGTGAATGACCTTCAGAGGTCACTTACTCTCACTGGATCTGCTTTTTGATCTGCCAGCTGAAGAAAATGGAATAATTTTTATAGTCTTTTTAGGTCTAAGATATTTTGATTATTTCCAATCATTTCCAGAAGATTTAGAATTTTATCTTTGGAATACTGCTAAGTAATAGCTTGAAATGAGAGCTAAAAATGATGCAACCCATATCGAAGTTATGATAAAAGCAAACACTAGCATTATTGAGTGACTATACGGCTCTAGGCCCTGTATCTCACAATTGCATTTATTGCATTTATCCCTCAAAATAACACCAGAAATTCCCAAGTATGATAGCTAGCCTATGTCACAAATAAGGAATGAGAGCAAACTGAGGAATTTCTGGGTACCTATTAAAAGTCTATTTACATAAAAACACGTCTACTGTTTGTCAGCGTCACCATGGTATAATCCGGGGGGAGATGGTGGTTGTGATTACTTTACATGACTCTGTATATGTGTAGCATTTGGAAGTTTATGAGTTCCAGAGCATCAATTCTAGTCTTCATTTTTAAAAAAAATTTTATTTAAAGAGAAAAAAAAAAAACAGTAAAAGGGTACAAGTAATACAGAATTTCAAAAAAAATAAACAGTAAGAAATCACTAGTCAATAGATTACATATTGTCATCTTAGAAATAGTTGTTCAAGTTACAAAATTAAAGCATACAAAGTAGACATTCAAATAGTGAGACTGCAAACAGTTGTGTTCAATGATCCAACAAAACTTAGTAATATGGTCATCTGTCTTACACACCTAAACACACTTGCAGTTGTATCCTTTAGATCACTTTCTTTTCCTCTCTTTTTTATAATAACATTTACACATTTTGCATTTTATTACTCCCACAGTTCTTATTACTTTTTTTTGGAAGAGAATAAAACCAAATGTGACAAAGTAAAGCAAAGTCAGTCAAAACAAAGGATGGACATAGTACATGATGTAAAAACAGAATACAAGGTGATCAACAATGGTTGCCATAATGCCTCTTGCTTCCTTAAAAAGAATTGCCTATATCATTAGGTATAATAAAATTGAACAAAACAGTTCAGAACAAGACCAATAAAACCTAAACATTGGAGACATTACAGGACTTCAAAAGAAGATAATAGTCAAACCAGAATGGGCATCATAGTGAATCTTATTGCCTTCAAAGTAGCTGCCTATACCCTCAAACTTGCTATTATTAAGCAAAACAAAACAGAGTTAAATCAGTCAAAACAAGATGGTGAAAGCAACACAGGGCTTCAAATCAAGTTAATTCTGGTCTTCTTCTTGCCCGACCCTTCAGCAGTCTTTCACACGGAGAGCTGAAACAGTCATCTCATAGGGCTTCGCCCGAGTCTCTCCTTTTCTCTCTGGCTACTGCTCTCTAGTGCTTTTGCTGGGCCCTCTCTCATCTTCCAGACTTCCGCTTGCTGAAGAGCTCTTTCTCCATCTGCACCATTCCCTTGCTTATTTCATCCAGATATTTCATCTAGATATCTGCTCCGAATTCCAGACAAACCTGTTCAGCAGCTAACGTATCGTCTTCCCTTGGATCTCTTGTCTCAAACTTGAAGATTAAACTTTTAATTTTTTTCTTCAAATTTATTCCTCCCCATCTTAGTTAATTTTCTCATTGCTGAGGCAAAATATCTGACAAAGTCAAAGGAAGGAAGATTTATTTCTGTTTGTAGAGTTTTGGTCCCTTGGTTGACTGCACGGCATGGTGGCATTCGGGGGGGTGGAGGGGACACTTCATGGCAGGGCCGGCTGGAGACTGAAGCATCAAGTGGCGGCAGTGAAGCAAATCTTTCTTCCACGTGTCCAGGCTGCACATCTTTGGGTGGTGCCACCCACACCCATGGTAGGGTTTCCGTCTTATATATATCCATTCAGCTATACCCAGAACTATGCTCATTTCAATAGGTGGATTAATTTAGTACCACACACTTTCAGTACCAGCATCCAGCCAGTTCCAAAAAGCCCCACCTAGGAGTGAATGAGGCTTTATAGGTACTCCTAGAACAATCCATATTCCCCAATTGTGTCCTAAAAAATAATAAAAAGAAACTACCACTCAGCTGATCACCTGGCTGCTCAGGCCAGAACCAAGGAGGCACCCGAGATTCTTTTACTTTTTTATGCTACATTTAATCTGTCAGCAAATTCTCTCGTCTCTGGAAACATGCGTCAGAATCTGACCTCGGTTACCAGTTCCATCGCTTCTACCTTAGCCCAGACTCCTAGCATCTCTCATCTGGACTGTTGCAATAAATTTATGTCCAGTTGGCCTCTTAGCTTTCTCTATGGCCTGCAACATGACATCACATTTCCAAATTTATTCCTCAGGCAGCAGCTTGTGATTGTTAAACTGTAAGCCACTGCAAACTTTGTTCCGCTTCATCTTAAAACATACTCTCAAGTCCTTGTGGAAGCCTGTGGGAATTAGCTTACCATTTCTCTCTGATCACGTCTTTCTCTCCCTCAATTATCCACTCCAGCCACCCAAGACCTACTCTTTTTCCAACATATCCAGTTTGCTCTGCTCTTTGGTCCTCTTTGTTTATCCTCTCTCATTTTAGGACACCAGATATTTTATGTCTCACTTTTTCACTTCATGATGCCTCATCAGAGAAGCCTTCTGTAACCAACACTTGTGAGGTTCTGCTTCTCCTCCCAGACACTGTCCATATGGATTTACCATCCTTTCTATTTCTTTGGAGTAGTGAACATTCCTCTCTGGTTAGGGACTTGGTCTTTTTTTTTTTTTTTTTTTTTTGTTGTCTCACGTTACACCCCAGGCTTATAGTAATGCTTGGCACATAAGAGGTGTTTAATAAATATTTGCGGAATGAATGACTACATCAATATTATAATTACAGGGGCCAGGGATTTAGCTCAGCAGCAGCAGCACAAGTGCCTGCCTGGCAAGAGCAAGGTGATATATATATATATATATATATATATATATATATATATATCATTACAAAGACATATTTTACAATAATTATTTACCCATAATTAATAATAACAGTAAGAAAATACCTTGATACAATCAAAGAAACACTGTGTTCTCTCCTTTGCTTTCAAGGCCTGACCTGTCTCCTGCCTGGCTTTGGGATCACACAGGATCCCCGAGCCTGCTCAGTGACATGTTGCTGTTTGCTCTGATGTCCACGAACCTTGCCTCATATCCGGCTCCGTGTTCCTGCCTCAGATGCTCGTGTTCTGGTGACTTGTTTGAACTCTTTCTTTTCCTGCTCCCTCTTTTATTCTTCCCCATTATAGTCCCTTCTCTCACCCTTCTTCCCTTTACTTCCTTCCTTCCCTTCTTCCTTTCTTCCTCCTGCTCCTAAGCTCCTGTCTCAGCCTTCCAAGTAGCTGGAACTGCCGACGTGGACTCTCTCTCTCCTTTAGCTTACACATCGATGCTAGTGCTATACTAGTTCAGTTTGTTAAAAGAAAAAGCTATTGTAGTGGTCTTCTACTCATTATCAAAGTAATCTATGTTCATTTTATAAAAAGAAAAAAAGGAAGGAGATAAAGTTCAGTCAAAATCTCTCTCGTGTATCTTTTAAAGATAATGATTATTTGTATTTTCACATAGTTCTGGGCCAGAAACAATCTTGCCTTAACTATGGTCCTCTAAGATTCATCCTGGGTTAGTCCTACCAGGAAAAAGAGAAAGAATAAAATAAAATATAATGTAACATTTCATAGAATCAGAAAAAAGCATCTAAAGAATTATATCACTGTCAGTAAGATTATGATTCCATGTACATATATCCCTAGTATGATTTTAAATGGCTGCAATCATTCCACTTATGAGAATATGACAATATAAGTTATAAAAATCCACTTAGAATAATCAACTAAGAGAAAAATTTTGCAAGCACAAAGATGATATTGCAGTGAAATCTACTTCGACCAAAAAAAGAGAGCAAATCAACTCTGGGGTCATTAGGAGGGAAATGGCTAAGTAAATTGTGACATATAAATCTTAATGAAAAATTATTTTTCTATTAAAATTTACAATTATTGCCAATATATAAAAATAGGAAAATAATTGCAATGTAATTTTAATTGGAAAAGTAATATAAAATTAGATTGTAAACAGGTAAAAGTATTCATGAATCCAAGCTATGGAAAGTAAAGGAAACACATTCCACAAAAAATCATTACAACTAGCAGAAGGAAATACAGGTGATTTTTTCCAAAGCAGCACTTGAATATATTTACTGCTATTATTATATTCATATATTCTTTTACATAATATATTTTTGATTTGTAATACAGATAATAAAAATTTGCAATTGCTAATTTCTACAAGCCTGTAGTTCACTAAACTCAATAGATGTCCTTGGCGCCTTCCTCTTTATCTATCTCCGACACAGAAAGGTGGGAAAGGCCAGAGTAGATGTTCCAGCCACGTCTCCAGTCAGTAGTTTCCATGATACAGTAGTGGCCAAAGAACCTAAAGGAGACGCCTGTTTGAGTGTGCAAGAATCATGAAGAAAATTCTCTATACTTTGTCTTTTTGCTTGTGAAGACTTTCTGGGAGGCATGAGAGCCATTCTGTAGTAACATTACTCTCTGAGGATGGCAGAACCTTGAGGTATCACTGAGCCACTAACTCGGGGGTGGATTACCTGGAGGGTTCTTCATAACTAAACACCAAAATGTGCTATGGTTTCTACTATGCTCTTGTGACACTTGCAGCACAGTGCATCTTGGCTGATACAGCCAGACAAGAGTAAGACTCATTTGTGTACATGCAAGAATTTGGAAACTGTGAAGTAACAGCGAAATCACAATAAATATACAGATAATTAGAAAATTATACTTTTATAGAAGTGGAAAACCAATAACTCATTATTTATTTGTTGCAAGCAGAAGTTGGTATTTTCTTGATAGAAAAGATATTATTTCTTGCTTCTAATAAAAGTGAAGGATCCAGGTACCTTCTTTGGTTAATAACATTTTTCAAATTTGTATATCTCATAACGTAGCCTAATTTAGATATGATACAGGTGTGGGCCTTCTTTTTTCCTACATTCTCAAACTTTTATTCATATATAATACTACTTAACTATGGTAAGAAAATGCTCTCTGGGGTTTGAAGATGCTTTGCCTGTGGGTACAAATGGGATCTCTATTGACCTAGTATTGAGAGTCTTTTCAATCCAGCCTCTGTTTCCACTTGATACAACCCTAGTTTTGAAGATGATAAATTCTAGATTATTGAATTTGCTGAAAAGGGAATCGATTGCTTGAAAGACTGGAAAAGTTGGTGACACAATAGCTTCTTATAAATGGACTCTTCATTAACAACACAATTCTCACTTACTCTATTTTTTTTTCCAAATAGTAGATGATGTAGCACATTAGTTTACCCTCGGGTCAAAAATGAAAGCCAGGGCTGGGGATGTAGTTCAGCGGCACAGTGACTGCCTGTCAAGTGCAAGGTCCTGAGTGCAATTCCTGGTACCAAAAAAATAAAAGATACGCAGAAGAACGGTTCTGTGATTATGTCAGACTGTTGAACCCCGGGCCCGATATAAGCAAAGAGGCTAGAATTGAAATAGCATGAGAGAGATAAACGTGAAGAAGCAGAACGTAATCCACAGTGATATTAGATGATGGCAGGATAAGGGAGAAGTTGCCACAGCACGTTTCATTTTTGTGACTATCAGAGTTGGTTTGGACGCCCTGATTGACTGGGGCGTGAGGGACAGAGGATGAACCGTCTTCTTATCCCTTAGCTGCTTCATGAAGCACCCTCTGGAATCTGCTCTGGGAAATGGTCAGTATCATTCAGACTGCAAGAATCTGTGAGTAATAGAAAACGCACCTCAAAGTCTTATACAAATGCCCATTTCATTTTTGTTGTCCCAAATAATAAGAAATCTAGAAAACGACTGGTGCCTGTTGATCTCAGCTGAGCAGCAGTACCACCTGGCATCTTAGGGTCTTTCTATGTATCGGCTGCCCCATCTTTAATGAGCTAGTGTTTACCTTCATTTTAGATTTCTTAAGATGGCTATAACTTCATCATGCCCAGTGCAAGGCAGGAAGAAGAAAACGGGAAGAGAAGACACCACCACTTGTTCTTTTGTAAAAACCGGAAATAAAAATATTTCACAGAAAAACTCTAGAAACTTCTATTTTTATATCATTGTTTTTAATTTTGTCCCATGGCCACAAAGGAAGCTGAGAAAGAAAATTTAGCTCGGTACTTTGCTAAATATTTTATAGAGTGTTACCTCAGTCCGTGAATGCTTTTGTTTGCAAAGAGTTCGGTTAATAAATGAAAGTGTTTAGCAAAACTTTGTTTTTGTTTAAGAACTGTGCATCAGGAGACAAACAGGACCGTAGCTATCTTTTCCAGTTTGCAAGTTTGTGAACCAGGCCATCACTATATCTGATAATTAGCTGAGTAAAATTGGGGTCTATTAATAAAATGTTGCCATGATGACATAAGATAAAATTAATAGAAATATTATTTACTACTTTTCCAAAGATCCCTGGGCCAATTTTAGTCCCTTGAAGTCTACAGTGGTTCGGAAGTCAAGATTGAACCTGGTGGGAGACAGTAGGGGCCAGAAGGAGAGTGTGTCCAGCAGGAGGAACTGCTGTAGAGCGTATCCGGCCTTGCCCCATCCGTGCTCCCATTTATCCACTGCAGGAAGAGACTTCCCTGATGCGGACGTAGTGGAGGAAGGAACTGCGCGTGCTCAGTTCATCCTGCCCTCCCCGCACCCTTGGGAACCCCGACTCATTTGTTACTGTAGTCCAGCGGGACAGGCCTTGACTCTCTGGATGAGGACTGTGGTTGTCCAGTGGGCCTGTGATGGGGGAGGTAAGGTTAAGCCAATTGCTATTGTATAAGTAATCTATGTCCTCTAACTTAGCCTCTCAGTAATAGAACCGATGATTTTAATTTGTATTTATCTGACTTTTGGGTCTCCCTCTTAGTTGTTACTGGGTGCAAGTGGGTGAAAGACATAATCTGTCAGACTGGCATGGATGGGGGGTACTCAGAGTTCTAATGAGTCATACTGATAAGCCTGATTGTGGAAGATCACATCTAAAGATGTCATCTTCTTTACTTGGGTAATGTTTGGTTTCCATTTCTATAACCTTTTCCTGGCCAAGATGGTGCAACTGATTGCTTGTAGGCTTGGGTGGATGGATAGTAATGCACTATTTGCTCGGCCCTATGCACAGTGAACCTAGCTAACTTAACCAATGTTGTAAGGATAATAAAGATAGTAAGACCATTCCCAAGTTACTTCAAGGATGGACAAAACAAAGTTAGAGAGTTAACAAGTCTTCTTGGATTGAGTGAATAACAAACTCCAAGAAAGAAAACAGATTTCTGAAAACATCTTTTTCTTCTCTTCATAGAAAGAACATTGGCAATCTCCATTGTCAAATAGCTGTGTTTGGAAAGGACTCTTATTTGTCTGAGTTTGGGGTTACTTAAGATCCTGTACAAGTCATGACCTGTAACCTAAGTCTGATCCAAAAGAAATTCTCATATTTAAAAAAAAAAAAAGGAAAGTTCAGCCATGGGAACAACACTGAGAACTTCCTGAACTGTGTTCCAGGCCTCATCAGCTCTCTCCACAAGTATTTGTGTAACGAAAATGTATTTGTGTGGCTTATGGGCAACTCATAATTAAAAAAAAAATCTTTAAAACCAAAAGACCCACCCACGTAGAAAATTCAGACAAATCCTCATTGCTTGGCTGCACAGTGGTATTACTGTTTTCCTTTAGAAGACCTCATAGCTTGTCTGTAAATCTGCTCAAGGGCCTTATCAAGCAAATCAGAGTGTCTTTGAGTCTTGCTCTGATAAAAGACTGGCATCAGGGTGTTCCCAAAGGTGGAGGTCACAGCCTGACCATCCAGCTCTCCACTAACCCATCCTGGGCTTTCATATCCGAGGAGTAAAAGCAATACTGCTGAAAAGCTTGCCCTGGGTTACCTCACCTCCTCTGGTGGCTGTAGGACATCAGAGGACTTGGGTCAGGCTCCGCTCCAGCTGCCCCATGCGTCCTCTCTAGCTGCTGGGCCCCTTGCCCTGCCAACGCCGCTGCAGTCTGGCTTCCCCAGGCCAGGCACAGGGCTCCACGAAGCTGGAGCAGGGGAAGACAGAGCAGGAGAGTCCCATCTGCCCAAGCTGTGCTGGGCCAGGAGAAAAGCTTCAGGAAAAAAGGAAGGAAATTCATTCCAGGGACAAAGTAGTTTCCTTTCTGTGTTGCAGCTATTCCTTTGGCAATGCAAACTGTTCTGCTTTCAGGTTCTGCAGCATTTGAGAGCAGGAGCACCAAAGCAGCATGGGAAAACACTGTGCTCCTCCACTCGAACTCAAGCTGGCAGAAGCCCATTGTTGGGTGAAAACATCCAAGGTATGCACAAGTGGTACACGTAGCCTCAGGAACCAGTTCACTATCACTCAGGTGCTACCTCAGGACCTCTTCAAGTGGACCGGAGAAGGTGTTGGCTGAGTCTTGGAATCTCTCCCATCACGGGAAGGAATTCACATCCTTCTTCTGGAACTACCAGCACCACTAGGAACGTGATGGTGACTACAGAAGTGTGCTGCTTCTGCTGACCACTGCACGGTCACCTCCACGAGTGCCCACATCCAGGACTTCTTAGGTTGACCGATGGCCCCATCCGTTCTTTGTGAGGTGGAGGACAGGGTAGGACAAGTGGCTTTGGGGCTTCATTGGAACCTTCTCAGTCAGGAATCTTCACTAACTTAGGGAATACACATTAACCAGTATATTTAATACACATTAACCAATATATTTAATGACAGCCGACCCACTTCTCCATTTGAGAAGAGGAGTTGCCTGAACTTTTCTGCTCAGTCTCACTCTGTACTGACTGTGAGGATGCTGTGATTACCTGGACTGGGAGGAGTCTATGGGATTTGAGTTGAATTTATCAATGAAAAACATGTCAAATGCACAGCCACATACTTACTTGACGTTACTAGGGAAATAAGTTGGGATCAGATCCAGACAAAAGTCTCCTTACTCAGGAAAGATGGCTTTAAGGCTCCAATTACCACTGAATCCAGAAAACAAATCAAACTCAGGAGAGCCTGAAGTGAAAAGGTGACATTCTGTTACTTCTTGGCCAGCACTGTTTCCAGACTGGCACTCCTTACGCCCTTCTCTACAGTTATTACTTCTGACCAGCCCCATCCTTTGTGTGGCCACCAATAGCTATGACATCATTAGACAAATGCCTCCTATTTCTGGTGCAGTTACTCCTATTACTGAATCATTTTATGAGGCAAGCTCCCATTGTCAAGCCTGTCCCCCATTGGCTGAAGAGGTGTGGCTGCATTACATGAAACAGAACTTTAGAATAAGGCCCCGAGCCTTACCTCAGCCTTGCTTCAAGGTGGGGCTCCACTGGATTGGGGCTTCTGCATGACTAGTGAGAACTGCTCCACGGATTCAGAAAACCTTTGTCCGGTGAATTGTTACATATGCTGGTCATACACTGAAACTGGAATTGATAAACCATGGAGGATTACCCTCAAACACACATCTTCAGCTTCCCCAGATAAAATAGATGTATTCCTCTGGTAGTCTGGACAATGGAGATCAAAAAGGAACATTTTTAGGTTGCTTTAAATTCCTTTTTTAAACTTTAAGTTTATTGCCTATCAGGAGTTGACTGCAATCTTTGTGCTTCATAAATGGTCTCTTCATAAGGGGCTGAGCACGAGCATCAGAGTCCTTTAAGGTAAGGCTCCTGGCATTCTGTGCCTGCATCCATCTTCTAAGTGTGAAAATAATGTCAGTTTATTTTTTTTCTAAATGAAATGTAGTCCCAGTTTAGCTGAAGTGATACAATGTATGTCCATCACATAGAGAGACAAGGTGGTAGACTAGAAATGTCAGTGTCTCATTTCTTTATATTTCTGGATGGAAAATGGAATGAACTTTATAGCCAGGTAGCCATGTTTATTGAGGGGAAGGAAATGTGAACATTTTAACTTTATGTGACAAATAAAATCTGTGTTGGAGCACATAAAAGCTAAAGGCCCAGCATAAATTATTTAAACTACAAGAAAATAGAGAGGAAATTAATAGGTCCTTGGGCAAACTAAGAGTGCTAGAGGCATATGATCCATCCTAAGGGAAGGGAGATGGTCTCCTGCAGAGTCACACAAAGCAACACTAGTATCAGCATTTATTGAAAAATGCTGAGGTCTTTATCCATATCATTTGAGTGAAAAGTAGGGAGGGTCAGGAGAGAACACTAGCAGGATTTTGTACTTTACATCTCCCTGTAAAGGAAGGAGATTCGGCTTTCCTGGTTAATTCTCCATATTTATACACACAGCACTCTGCTAAATCAACCAAAGGGGTCAGGTGAGGTAATGTACTACGGCCCATGATCTGTCAGTATCAAATTATCCCCAGCAACCTGGGCTCCCAAAGGTGGATTAACAAGTGGGCTCCTGAATTCTTAACATACTCTCTCTTTCTTGCATGTTTTTTACTCTAATAATTTTCTCTAATGGGAAACCATATTCTTGAGTCATATTCAGCTGGGTAGAATGAATCAGTGACTCATTTCTATGGAGGCAGATGGCAATTCTTTAAAGCCATCATTGCAATATCGTTAATGACAGGAACTCTGAAATTTCAGAGACAGTTGCGAGATGTCTGCTTAGACAGAGAAGCTTATACTATTTGGAATTTTCACTTTCTCTATACATCAGTAGGGTGTGCATCCTGATAACTACCTGTGCACAATTACCCCCAAGTACATTTATCCTTGACCTACCCATGTTATAAATATTTTAGTGCCTGTGGTCTGTTAGTAGATGATTGATTCATCTCTTCTCTGTGGAGTTTGGAGACTAGGTTGCACCTTAGATTTTAAATAAACAGAAATTCAAGATTTCTTGTACTTAGGTTTTTATAATATTTTAAAGGGAGCAAAATTTTAACTTGTGTGAGTGACATAAGATGCAAAGAAGATATATCTAAAATGGAAATTAATATCATGAAAACTTGAAGAGAAAAAATAAATACATGACTCAATAGTAAAAAGCCTATAAAGAAACAAAATCTCTCCCCAGATACCCAGATTACTCTTAATGCTATTTTCAACGTTTGACAAAAGTTAGTCCTCTACATATACAAGGTTTAAGGGCCTTTCCAATCAACTGTATTTCAGTTCTCTAACTTTCTGACTGATACGAATTGGAAACATCTTCAGACCACAGAACATATCAATTATTGAGCATCTCAGCAACATAAAGATATTAAAATTATATCTGGTATTAATTTAGTATGAATGATACTCTCTTTAAAGGCAGCTCCCTTTCAAGGGTAAAACATTTATAGCTTTTCAGTAAATAGTAGCCTACAACAAGGTCAGCTCAAGAGAGAAGCGTTACCCTGCAAGCTGTGAGCAGTTAACATGGTTAGATGAGGGGAACACTCTGTCTCCAAAGGTGACTTATTTGTAAACATTATTTTTCTAAAAAATTACTTGATTGAAACAAGCATGTCTTCCTTCTCTAGTCCTTCTTCATTCATAGGACCAAACAAAGAGAACAAAACGGATGTGAATGAATGCTTTGAAGGCTGCTTCTTTCACCCTTAGACACCACTTGGATGGGAAGGCCCATTATGTTTCAGATTTCCCCAACTCAGCATGGGAAAGACTATTTTTTAAAATTTTACTTAAAAAGAAAAAAATGAAAACAGAAAAAAGGGTAAAAATAGTCCAGAATTTCAAAAACTAAACAGTAAGAAATCACTAGTTGATAGATTACATATTGTCATCTTAGAAATAGTTGTTCAAGTTACAAAATTAAAGCATACAAGCGGACATTCAAACAGTGAGACTGCAAACAGTTCTGTTCAACAATCTAACAAAAACTTAGTAATATAACCATATTACTTACACACTTAATCATACATGCAGTTGTGTCCTTTAGAGCACTTTCTTTTCTTCTCTTTTTTATAGTAACAATTACACATTTTGGGTTTTATTACTCTTTCAGTTCTTATTACCTTTTTTTGAAAAGAATAAAACCAAATGTGACAAAACAAAATAGAGTCAGTCAAAACAAAAGGATGGACATAGTATATGATGTAAAAACAAAATACAACGTGATCAACGGTGGTTACCATAATGCCACTTGCTATTTTCAAAAGAATTGCCCATATCATTAGGTATCATAAAATTGAACAAAACAGTGCAGAACAAAACCAATAAAACCTAAACATTGGAGACATTACAGGGCTTCAAAAGAAGTTAATAGTTAAAGCAGAATGGGCATCATAGTGAATCTTATTTCCTTCAAAGTAGTTGCCTATATCCTCAGACTTGATACTAGCAAACAAAACAGAATAGAGTAAAACCAGTCAAAACAAGAATGAAAGCGGTACAGGGCTTCAAAATCAAGTTAATAGGAAATAAAAAATGGTTACCATAATATATCCTGCTGTATTTGAAATAGCTGTCCATACCATCAAATCTAATACATGAAGGCAAACTGGACAGAATAAAACCAAACTAAACAGAACGATGAAAACAATATGGGTTTCAAATCATGATAAAAGATAAACAGTGGCCACCGCCTTCCCTTTTTAGACAATTGCCCCCTTTCAATTTCTTTTTTTTCTTTTATTTTTAAAATTAAAAAACATAATTTTGAAGAAAGACTAAACAAAACAGAAAATGGGTAGAAATAATACATACTTTCAAAGAAAAATGAACAGTAATAATCTCTAGTTGATGTTTACATATTATCCTCTTACAAATAATTGTTCAAGCTACAAAAGTGGGACATATAAGTAGGAATTCAATCAGTGAGACTGCAAATAGTTCTGTTCAACTATCCAACAAAACTTAGCAACACATGGTTATCAGTCCTATACATTTAAACATATAGCAGTTATCTGTATCTTCATTTATGTTGCAATTAAACCAAAGCCAGCTAAAATCACTCTGAATAAAGAATACTAGTATTGCTGGATTTTGTATCATAACACTCTGGGGTCAGCACTGGGTACTGTAGTGTTTCTTTTTCTTCAAAGTATTTGTTCATTTCGTCACCTGTCATAAGATCAGTTCTTGTAAACTGTTTATAGGTTCTATGCATGCACAAGTCTTAACATGTATTTCTGTCTTTTCTGTATTAGAGAGAGAAACAAAACAAAGCAGGACAGAACAAAACATATTCCTATAGACACATAAAATGAAAGACATATAAAACCACTGTACAGGAGTTCTACCATGATTACTGTGTTGTCTCTTGTTATCTTCGATAGAATTGGCTATATCATTAGATATAATACAATTGAATATATCAGTACATAACAGTATTAATAGAAACACAATTTTGTAGATAGTATAAAACTACAAAAACAAGTAGTAATCAAACCAGAAGGGGTATCATGGTGAATCTTGTCATTTTCAGTGTAGTTCTCTGTACTCTAAGACTTGATATTATCAATCATAGCAGTTTTAATAAAATCTGTCGATAACAAATAACAGTCAAACAAACCAGATTTAAATAAGATCAGTCATGATAAAATAGTATAAGTTATACAGAGCTCCAGTTTAAGCTACTAGGAAGTTAAAGATGATCACTGTGCTATATCCTGATATTTTTGGGATAGCTGTCTGTGCCCTCAAATCTAGTGCTCGTAGACAAACTGGGTCAGAATAAGCTCTATCTAAGCAGAGCAGTGCGAGTAATATGGGCTTAATTCCTGATACATTATTAACAATATCTTCTGCCATCTTTTTTTATGTGAATTTTCTTTTGTCTTTTTCATTTTTATCGGTACCGGGGATGGAACTCACGACTGCCTGCTTGCAAGGCAGGTGCTTATGCCGCTGAGCTAAACCCCCAGCCCCTTCTGCCATCTTTTTTTAAGACTGGTTCGGAACCTTCTCCCTCCTGGAAATGATCTCTAGTTGTATTTGTTTACCTATTAAAGCCTGTCTTTCCAACCTATCCACAAATACTAGTCTTGTTGCCCCTATTACTCTCTGGCTCCCTGTCACACAGAGCACTGTTTACTCATGTTTGATATTTGGCCCATATACCCTTTTTCAGGTTAATTATATTTCCTATAAATAGTATCTCAGTGGACTCTACCTCCTGATCTACTCTGCCTGTGATTCTCTCTTTTTTCTTTTTTTAAATTTAGTGTATCAAGGCCATCTATATTAGAGATTATAGCCAACCTTCTCTGCCTCATTTCTGTAGTGCTCTTTTTCTGTCTTTAGTTGTCTGCTTATCTTCTTCATTTCGCTTTCTGCTCCATGCATTGAGGTCTCTCTGCCTCTGTTCCTGAAATCCTGGTACTTTTCTCTCTCTTTAGGATGTCCTGCAGTATTCTCTGTAGATTTGGATTGTTGATCACGAATTCCCCCAGTTCCTCTTTGTCTTGGAAGCATCTTGTTTCTCCATTAATTTCTAGAGACAATTTTGCAGGGATATCAGTCTGGGCTGGAGGCTATTTTCTTTCAGGGCTTGAAATACTTCGTTCCAAGCTCTTTTTTTTTTTTTGTCTTTTTCTTTTTTATTGGTACCGGGGATCAAACTCACGACTGCCTGCTTGCAAGGCAGGCACTTATGCCGCTGCGCTAAATCCCCAGCCCCCATCCAAGCTCTTCTTGATTTGATAGTTTGTGTCAAGAAGTCTGCCATAATTCTGATGGGCTTTCTCTTATAAGTAATCTGTTTCTTGTCTCTGACAGCTTTTACTATTCTGTTCTTATATTAGATTTCTGGAATCTTGATTATTATATGCCTTCGTATAGTTCTGTTTTGGTTGTAGGTGACTGGAGTTCTATATGCCTCATACATCTGAATATCATTTCCTTTTCCTATGTTTGGGAACTTTTCCTTAATTATTTCTGTGAATAACCTTTGTAGTTCCTCTGTTTGTATCCCTGCTTCTTCATTCACATTCTTTGTTCTCAAGTTATAGATCCTCTTGTCATCTTCTAGCCTTTGTATTGTTACTGCTTATTTCCTTGATATTTTAAAGAGATTTTTCCTTTCATGCTCCCACATTGCAAAACTGTCCTCCATTTTGGATAATCTATCCTTAGTTTCTTTCAAGCAGTTTTGCCAGCATTCAATAGACTGTTTTTTGAACTTGCTTCATGTAGCCTATGTTTCTTTATATTTTCATCAAACAATTCTCCCCTTTTTTGTGTTCCTCCATGCTTCCATCTGTGTCTTCTTGAGAGGTTCTTAGCATCTCTTTTATTAATCTATTTATATCTTGCTTTATTTGGTTAACTATTTCACTTTTGAACTCGTCCATGAGGTCCTGAATATATCTCTTTATATCCACTGGTGCTGTGTCTGATATTGCATGTTTGCTGCCCTCAATCTCCTTTGTATTTACCTTTCCTGGATCAATGTTCTCAGGATTGGGGGCTGGGGACTTTCTTGTTGCTTCCTCTTCTCATGTATTTTGTTTCTTCTATACAGGTATATATAGGAGGCCCCAGTTTCTTTCTTTGTTGGTTACAGTTCTTCTGAAGCATGTATTCTGGCCCCTCCCCTCTGAGTCAGACAGCCTGCTGAGGCCTTCACTGGGTTAGTGTGTGCTGCTGGGCATGGGGAATTGGTTTGGGATAGCTTATTGAGTCTCAGCCCGGCATAACCCAGGCCAAGTACACGCCACCAATCCCATCTGACCATGGAGCAGCTGACTGAGGTCACTGTTGCTCCTTGTTATTGCCAGTCTGCCTGGCCCCAGAATGTCATTCATTGGAGCCCCTTTTTTCTGTGGATTGGTTTATTCCCAGCACTCACCACAGGTTGATGCAGATTTCCCCACCAGCTCAGCTCTCCGTTTGGCTTACCAAACCCTCAGTGTGACTGCATTTCCAGTGAGTCAAAGTGGCAGGAATTTGGGCACCTTGGTAAGTTGCGGCTGCACAAGTTCGGGCACTGCAGTGAGAGTGATCTTTAGGTGTTCCAATAGTAGCACCAGGACTGTATGTTTGGTTCTTCTCACCTTAGTTTCTTCCTGGGTCAAGACGATCCATCTCCCTCATGGTATATTATTTTGGAATCTAAGTTAACTATCTCAGGGAGCCTCTGTAGCCTGCTGTTATCTATCTGCCATCTTTACTGGGACTCTGGAAAAGACTATTGATGTAGTTACTGATCAACTATTCATTAGGATTTGTTGACCAGTCTTTGGTTTAATAGAGAATAGATTCATCTCAGAGTGAAAGCAAGCCATAACAGAGGCTACACAGAATCAGGGAAGGCATCTGTGCCTGTGCATACTTGGGTAGCAGCTGAGCCCTGGAAAACCCACAGAGATGTAGCACAAATACTCCAACAGTCTGCTCTCTGCAGTATCTGACCTTGGGAAGCTAGACAAGAATCTGCACTACTCCTGTGAATGCCTTGGAGGAGGGCGGGACAATTCACCAGATATTTCTAAGCCTCTGGAATTTTCCCTTGGGGTACTCATTTCTAATTGGCACAGGCACCATATAGCCTCTTGGTAGCCCTGAAATTGAGAAAGACCTCTAGTTTCAGGAAGAATTGTAAGCCAGTGTGACATTGCCAACCCAACCCCCAACAGAGCACCATCAGCCACAGAAGCAGCCCTCTTCAACTTCCTGTCTTCCTTAGTTTTCTTTTCACTGGGACACAAAAACAGACTCACACAAGTTAAGGTAGGTAAGAGTTATCTTGGCTTACCGCTTATAGAAATTTCCAAGGCAGGTGTCATGGCAGAGGGGCATGGGATAAGAGGAACATGTGTCATGGCAGGCAGGAAAAAGAGAGCAATCAAAGGAGAACAGAGGGATCATTGCGGGCCTCGCCTCCAGTGACATGCCTCCTCCAACCATCACTTCCCAACACCATATTAGCTATAAAACCATCAACAGACTAATCCAATGATGAATATCATGCCTCTATGATCCACTCACCTCCTCAAGCCACATGACACTGATCCTCATACAAAAGAGCTAAGTCTGAGATTCAGGCCTCATCACTCACACTAAACACACACACACACACACACAAACACACACATGCAAACACACACATACATCTACCTCATGTTTTACCTGGGGAAGGAGAGATTATACAAACTGGGGTGTTCTTGGGGGAAGGAGAGGGAAAGAGGGAAGGGGAGGGAAAAGGAGGAGGTGTTCTCTTCAGGGTAGCTCTGGTCTTCGCTTAAGCATTGCTTCCTGGCTCCAGGGCAGACCCCTTAGCCTTATCATGCGGTACTTCACCCCACCAGCACAGACTTCCTAGCTTCCACTACTGGGCCTTTGGGCCTTCCTAGTGCAGAACTTTCATGTGGACTTGCATGGGCCACTGCTGTGGGCTCTAGGCCTCCAGTTAGATTCTTGGAGGACACTAGTACTGGCTCAAGGCCTTCGGCTGGACCTGAGGGAACATTGCCATGCGATCCAGACCCTGGGCTGGATTTTTCAGGTCTTTAGCACATAGACAGATCTCTTACACTCTTCTGCATTTGACTTTTTGGGTAAATGTAAAATAATCCTATGAATTATGTGTCCTATTAAATCTATTCCTTTAAACTATTCACCACAACAGCAATGATTTTCATGCCCCTTCATGTTGTAGCATTATCATTAGTTCATTCATTTTTATTTCTGAACAGTATTTTATTTATAGATGTACCATATTTTGTTTATTTAATTGAGCAGTGATGAATATTTGGATTATAACAAGTGGCTATTATGAGTGCTGTGAACATTTGTTTACAAGTCTTTTTAATTATTGATCTTTTATATAGGTAGTACATTATTTCTGATTGGTTTTAAGATTTTGTTTAGTGCTGGTATTTCATTATATTATTTATAAGGGTAAATTTATTTATATTTTCTGATATTTGTTTTGCTTTTTGAATATGAGGACTCATGTTTATTTATAATTCTGTAAAACTCTCAGTTATTATCTCTTAATGTTCTGCCTATGGATATCCAGTTTTCTCCGTATCATTTACTGAAGAGGCTCTTTCCTCCAGTGTATGTTTTTGGCCCCTTTGTCAGAAGTCACATAGTTGAATGTACTTGGGATTGTTTCTACACTATTTTGTTCCATTGATTCTCATGTTTTTGTTCCAGTACCATGCTGTTTTTATCACAATAACTTTGTAATATAACTGTAAGTCAGGATTACGATACCTCTTACTTTTCTATTTTTACAGAGTTGCTTTTTCTATTATGGATCTCTTATATTCCATATGAATTTTATGATTGTCTTCTATGAAGAATGCAGTTGGAATTTTTATTGGAATTGAATTAAATCTGTATATTAAGTTTGGAAGTATGGCCATTTTGAGTATATTCATTCTGCCTATCCAAGAATAGATGGTATCTTTCCATTTTCTGGTGTCCCTTTGATGTACTTTTTGAGTACTATATCTTTTATTGTAGAGCTCATTAACTTCCTTAGGTTAATTCCTAAGTATTTACTTTTTATTGTGGTGCTACTGTGAATGGCATTTTTTTCCCAATCTCTTTCTTGGTGAGTTCATCATTAAAGCATACTGTCAACACTATTGACTTTTGTGTATTGATTTCATATCATGCTACATTACTAAATTTGGTTATTAATTCTAAGAGACTTGGTGAATTGTGGGTCTTCTTCATGGAAGATCATGATAATTTTACTTTTTGCTTTCCTATGCATACCCCTTTTATTTCTTTCTCTTGTCTTATTACTTTTGCTGATGCTTTGAGTACTATGTTGAATAGAAGTGGGCAGTGGGCATCCTTGTCTTGTTCCTGGTTTTAGAGGAAAAGCTTTCAGTTTTTCTCTATTAATATGATCTTGGCAGTAGGTTTATCAGAAATAGCTTTTATTAGATTGAGATAAGATCTTCTTATATCTATTTTCTTCAGTGTTTTTTTTTTTGGTATTGGGAATCAAACTGATGACCTCATGCTTGCCAGGTGAGCACTTACATCACTGACTAAATCCCTGGCTCTTTCTTTAGTGTTTTTATCACAAAAGGATGTTGGAACTTGTCAAAGGGTTTTTTGCAGCTACTAACATAATCATTTTTTTGTCCTTGCTCTCATTTATGTATGTATTGCATTTATTGATTTGCATATATTTAATCATCCTTGCATCTCTCATATAAAGCCTACTTGGTCATGACATATGATCTTTCTGATGATTTGATGCATATTGTTTGTTTACCTTGTTGAAGATTTTGCCTCTATATTCATTAAAGATAATGGTGGATAGTTCTCTTTTTGAATTGAATCTTTGTCTGGTTTTGGAATAAGGGTAATGCTAGGTTCCTCTGTGAGTATTCCTGCCTTCTCACATTCATTAAAAAACGTGAGGAGTATTGATGTTAGAAGTTTCCTGTTTTTGAAGGAGTCAGCGTGAACCCATCCAGCCCTGAGCTTTTCTTGGTTGGTAGATTGGTTACTTATTATTATTTTAATTTCATTGCCTGTGACTTGATTATTCAGGGCTTTTCCACCTTCTTTGTTCAGCTTCATTATCTGTAGTGTCTAAGGATCTATCCATTTCTTCTAATTCTCCAATTTTTGGCATATAGGTTTGCAAAGCATTTGTTAATAATGTTTTTAATTTTGGTAATGTCCTTTGTGATTTCACCTTTTTCATTTCTACTGCATTAGTTTGGGTGTTTTTTTCTCTTGTTTTTGGTTAGATTTGTTAAGGGTTTGTTTGCTTTGTTTATTCTTTTGAAGGACTAACTCTTTGGTTCATTAATTTTTTTGTACTTTTTGTCTCAATTTCATTGATTTTTTTCTCTGATCTTCATAATTTCCTTCCTTTGGGATTTGAGTGCCCCTGAGGGACATTGCTAGGTTACTTATTTGGGCTATTTTTGTCATGTGGGGCATTCACAGATCTAAACTTCCCTCTTAAGACTGCTTTCATTGTGTCCCATAAGTTTTGGTATGTTGTATTTTCATTACCATTTAGTTCTGGGAAAAGTCTTATTTCTTCCTTGATTGCTTCGGTAACCCATTATTTAGTTAAAAGCGTATCACTGAGTTTGCATAAATTTGCATAATCTCTGTATTTTATTTTGTCATTGATTATTAACTTCTTGAAGTATGATCTGATAATATACATAGTGTAATTTTAATTATTTTATGCTTTCTTAAGCTTACTTTACTGGCTAGTATGTGGTCTATTTTAGAGAAACTTCTATGCATTGTCAAAAAGAATGTCTATTCTGTTGTTGGGTGGAATGTAGTAGATACCTAGTAACTCCATTTGTTTGAAGGTTTTGATCAATTCTAATATTTCTTTTCTAAGTTTTTGTTTAGTTAATCTGTTTACTATACATAGGTATTGAGGTTTCCTGATGTGTTAGTTACTTTTGTCATTGCTGAAAAAAATACCCAACACCCAAAATTAAGGAGGAAAAGTTTATTTGAATCACAGCAGTTAGTAGAGGTTTCAGTCCATATTTTGGTTTCAAAATAGGGTAGCATGGCAGAGGGACAATGCAGAGGAGACCAGTTCACAGCAAGCAGAAGACAGCAAAAGCATGCAAGGAAAAGAGAAGACAAGCTTCTTTCTGTGCCTTGTATAGTATCCATGCTACTGGGATTAGTGCAGTGCCAAACCAATCAATGGACTGATTTACTAATCACCCCCTCTTAATCCTAGCATTGCACATGAAGCAATCACACACTGTAGATTCAACCACTTTAGAAAAAGCCCACCTATGGCTGCATGAGGGCTTAAGGGGATATCTAGACACAAGCCATACCACCTACTGATATTGTTTATTTACCTGATCTTTTATGTCCAATAGTACCTATATTACAAAGTTGAATGTGCTGTTGTTCAGTGCCTATATGTGAATAATTATCTCTTCCTGTTGGATTTTTCCTTAAACAACAGGTAGTGACTTGCTTGGCATCTGTTTTTGGCTTGAAGTCCACTTTGTCTGAATATAGACAGTTACACCTGCTTTATTTTAGGTTCCCATTGCTTAGATTATTTTTTTCCATTCTTTGGTTTTTAGTCTATGAGATTTGGGGGGGGGTTGAATGTTATTCTTTTTTTTTTTTCAAAGGTAGTAAAATACAACAAAACAAGACAGAACAAAGCCAATTGAGACAATGCAGTGAAATTGGTACAGAAATTCAGAGGAGGATACTAGGAAAACAATAATAACTACCATGGAATACCTTGTTATCTTCACAATAGTTGTCCATTCAATCAGGTATAGCAAAATAAAATCAAAAACAGAACAGTATAAAACCTATTAAAACAGAATATTGAAGAGAGCAAAACAATTCATCAGAACAAAGCAAAACAATGTAAACAATATTGGCCTTCAAACAGAAGATAGAAGCAAACCCCCCATATTTGCTGTGTTGCATACTGTCATCCTCCCAAGAGATGCTCAGACCTCAGGCCCCAGTCAGCATAATCAACTCACAAAACAAGCATGTAGTTGCTTTATGTGCCTTAGTTGCTATCAGCTCTGGCTGACCTGGACACCACAGTGTGCCCGCTGCTCACTCAGCCCACCACTTGCCCCTGGAGAGCTCATTGCTTTCTTGCTCAGCCCCCCAAGTTCCCACATGGCTGGATCTCTAAATGTTACTCTTGTATACAGTATACCATTGGATTTGTTTCTTGATGCATCCCACTGGTGTGTGTCTTTTGATGGAAAGATGAGACCATTCTGAATGACAGCTATTACTAATGGTTTTGAACTCATCCCTGTTCTTGCCTTATTTTTCCACTGCTGATTTCCTGTCTCTCCCTCCTATTTCACTACTCCCCCATCTGATGTATTCATTCATTGAACCTTTCATCACTGTTAGCTCGAGTGTTTTCTTCTAGGATATCCTCAAGAATTCTTTTGGAGGGCTGGTTTGGTTGTCATGAATTTCTTTACGTGCTTTGTATTGTGACAGTATCTTATTTGTCTCTCAATTCTGTAAGATATATTAGCCTCAGTTGCAAACTGTTTCCTTTAAAGACTCGAAGCACCTCACTCCAAGCTTTCATGGTCTTTACGTTTTATGTTGACATCTCTGCCTGTAATTTGAATGGATTTTTCCTTACGACTGATTTGTTGCTTTTCTCTAACCACTTTTAAGATTCTGCTGTGTTGGACTTCTGGGATTTTGACTATGTTGTGTCATGGAGAGTTTCTTTTTTGATTGTGGCTATTTGAAATTTTATATGCCTCATTTATCTGTTTTTAAATTGTTTTATCTTATTTGGAAAGTTTTCAGATATAATTTCATTAAACAGGATTTTTAAAATGCTATTTGTTCTATCTCTGATTTTTCACTAATTCTAATTAATCCAAATTTGTCTTTTTCACATAGGAGCTGTTGGATCCATTTTTCATATTCTCTTGTTTTTGTGGTATCTCTCAATAATTGGTCACCAACAACATCCCTGTCTTCTAATTCTGACATTGTTTTCACATTGGTCATTTCTGTTGCCCATGCTTTCAATAGAAGTTTTAATAGTCTGACTTTCTATTGGGACCCTTCTTTTTAAATTTTTTTTTTTATTTTAAAGAGATTAAGACAAAAGAGGATATAACAAAGCAGATCAGGTCAGAAAAATGCAAGTAACACGCATTTTAACACAAGACAACCTATAATTAACAGTAACTACAATAATGTCTTTCTTTGAAATAGTTGAGCATAGCTTCATATATGATAGTATCAAACATAACAGAACATTATAAAACCATTCAAGAGAATGAAAGCATTATAGGGCTTTCAGAATGAAATAGCAGAGAACAAACAATGGCTACTATATTATCACTTTCCATAGAAAATTTGTTTATACTATCACACATAATAATATCCAATACTCTGTAACAGGATAGAACCAAAGGAAACAGAAAAACAAAACTGTAACAGGACTTTAGAGTAAGATGATACTAAATCAGCACTGGCTCTTCTAATGTCTAATTTTCTTTAAAATAGCTGTTTATACAATCACAGATAATAAAATCAAACAAACTAGAATAAAACCATTCCAACTAATGAATGCAGACATTATAAGGCTTCAGAGCAATGTAATAGGGAATCATGATTACTATAAACTCGTATGTACTCTTACCATTTCTTACACTTGGGAGACTATATGGTATTTATACATATGAGCTTTGATTTATTTCGCTAATGAGTATGGTCTCAAGCTGGTTCCATTTATTTATAAATATCTCAATGTGATCATTCTTTATAGCTGAGTAGTACTACATTGTATAAAATACCACAACTTTTTTTATCCATTCCTTAGTTGATGGATACTTAGGTTGTTTTCAAGATCTGGCTATTACAAATTGTGCTGCTATAAACATGGGTGCACATATATCACTGTGGTATGATATTTTCAGTTCTTCTGTGAATATGCCTACAAGTGGAATAGCTGGAAAAAATGGGACTTCCAATTCCAGCTTTTTGAGAAATCTCCAGAATGACCTCCACAGTAGTTGCACCACTCAACACTCTGACCAACAGTGCAGGAGAGTTCCCTTTTCCCCACAGCCTCTCCAGCATTTGTTGTTGTTGGTTTTCTTGATCCTGGCCATTCTTTCAGGAGTGAGATGGAATCTCAGTGTGGTTTTAATTAGCATTTCTCTAATGAGTAATGATGATGAACATTTTTTCATGTATTTATTTGCCATTTTTTTTAATTTAAGGAGAAGAAAAAAAAACAGAAAAAGGGTACAAGTTATGCAGAATTTTAGAAAAAATAAACAATAGGAAATCACTAGTTAATAGATTACATATTGTTATCTTAGAAATAATTGTTCAAGTTACAAAATTAAAGCATATAAAGTGGACTTTCAAACAGTGAGACTGGAAACAGTTTTGTTCAATGATCCAACAAAACTCAGTAATATGGTTATCCATCTTATACACTTAAATATATATGCAGTTATATTCTTTAGAGCACTTTCTTTTCCTCTCTTTTGTACAATGACAATTACACATTTTGGGTTTTATTACTCCCACAGTTCTTATTACTGTTTTTGAAGAGAGTAAAACCAAATGTGACATAACAGAACAGAGTCAGTCAAATCAAAAGGAGGGACATAATAGATAATGTAAAAACAAAATACTAGATGATCAACAATGGTTACCATACTGCCCCTTGCTATCTTAAAAAGAATTACCTATATCATCAGTTATAATAAAACTGAACAAAACAGTAAAGAATAAAACCAAAACATTGGAGACATTACAGGACTTTAAAAGAAGATAATAGTTAACTGGAATGGGCGTCATAATGCATCTTATTGTCTTTACAGTTGTTGCCTATACTTCCGAACTTGGTACTATCAAGCAAAGCAGAATAGAGGAAAATCAGTCAAAGCAAGATGGTGAGGGCTGTACAGGGTTTCAAATCAAGTTAATAGGAAGTCAAAGTGGGTTACTATAATGTATCCTGCTATTTTTTTTATTTTTCCCTCAATTAAAATATAAAAAAAGTAAATAATTTAAAAAAAGGAGACTGAGATAAAAGAGGGCATAACAACAAAACAGCACAGGTTAAAGCATAACCATTTAAGCAAAATAGTGTTTCACCACAAGATATCCTGATCTAAAAGTAGTTACCATAGTGTCTCCTTCCTAGAAATCTTTGAGTATAACTTCATATACTGTAGCATCAAACATATCAAGACAATGTAAAACCATTCAAGAGAATGAGAGTATTACAGGGTATTTAGAACCAACTATCAGAAAATGAACAATGGTTTTTGTATAATCTCTTCGTCTATAAAAGTTTTTGCTTATATTATCACATATAATAAAATCCAATAAGATACAACCTGTTAAGACCGATGGAGACAGAAGAATAAAAGCTTGATGGGACTTCAAAGCAAGATGATAATAAATCAGCACTAGCTATTATGATGTCCTGTTTTCTCCAAAATGGCTGTTCCTACCATCCAATCGTCTCTGCCTCATTTCTGTTGAGCTCTTTTTCTGTCATTTGTTGTCAGTTTGTCTTCTTCATTTCACTTTCTGCTCCATTCATTGTGGCCTCTCTGCCACTATTTCTGAAGTCTTGGTATTTTCCTTTTTTAGAATATCCTGCAGTATTCTCTGTAGAGTTGAATTGGTGGTTGCAAATTCCCCTAGTTCCTCTTTATCCTGGAAGCATCTTGTTTTTCCATCAATTTCTAGGGACAGTTGTGCAGGATATATCAATCTTGGCTGGAGGTTATTATCTTTCAAAGCTTAAATTATTTCCCCTCACGCTCTTCGTGATTTGATGTTTTGTGCTGAGAAGTCTGCTGTAATTCTGATGGGTGTCCCTTGTAAGTGATCTGTTTCTTGTCTCTGACGGCTTTTAATATTCTCTTCTTATATTGGATTTCTGGAATTTTTATTATTATATTCCTGGGTGTAGCTCTGTTTGGGTTGTAGGTGGCTGGGGTCCTGTATGCTTTATACATCTGAGTATCTTTACCTTTTGCTAAATGAGGGAAATTCTTTTGGATTATTTCTGTGAATAGCTTTTGTAGTTCATTTGTTTGTGTCCCTACTTCTTCTTTTATGTTCTTAATTCTTAAGTTGTAGATCCTCTTATCTTCTAGCTTTTGTATTATTGCTGTTTGTTTCCTTGTTATTTTTAAGAAGTTTTTCATTTCATGCTCCCACATTACAAATCTGGCCTCCAATTCAGATAATCTATCCTTAGTTTCTTTCAAGCTGTTATGCCATTTTTCGATAGAGTTTTTAGTTTCCTGGTAATCTCTTTGAACCTGCTTCACGTATTCTATATTTTCTCTATTTTCTCCATCAAACAAATCTCCCCTTTTTTTCTGTTCTTCCATTCTACCACTTGTTTTTTCTTGGTCTGTGCTTAGCATTTCTCTAACTATTCTTGCTTTATTTCATTAAATACTTCATTTTTAAACTCGTCTATGAGGCTCTGGAGATATTGCTTTATGTCTATTCGTGCCGTGTCTGATATTGCACATTTTCTGTCTTCCTTTGCATTTCCCTTTCCTAGATCAGTGTTCTCAGGATTGGGAACTGAGGACCCTTTCTTGTTGCTTCCTCTTCCCATACTTTTTGTTCTTTCCATACAAGCGAATGTAGGAGGCTCAATTTTTTTCTCTTTTTTGGTTACAGTTTGTTTGAATTGTTCCCGCTAGGTATTCCCACCCACTGCAGTGTACTAGGGAGACACAGACCTGATCAGCCTCTGCTGGGCCCACCCCTCCAGGTCAACCTACTGAAGGCTTCACTGCTAGGGTGCACCTCTAGGCACTGGGACCTGGTGTGGGCTAGCCTACTGGGTCTTAGTCAGCAGCATCATGCAGGCCAGGCACTCCCCACCAATCCCGCTTGAGAGGGGAATATGTGACTAATGTCACTGCAGCGCCCTGTTCTGGCAAGAGTTCCTGGTCCCAGTATGTCCTTTGCTGGAGCCTCCTACTCTATGAAAGGGTCCCCTTTCCACTCACTCACTGCAAGTCAAAGTAGGGCTCCTTGCTAGTCCCACTCTCAACTCCGTTCACAGATTCCTGCTCTCAGAGTTTGCATGCGTCTCTCTCCCTGCCCTGAAGATTTGTACACAGCAGTGGCAACAGGAAATTCTAATCACGGCTTCCAGTGGCATGGGTTCTAGCTTCCGTGCTGAGATTTTATCTGTTCCTGTTATAGCACAAGGATTGGATTTCCAGTTGGTTTCTTTTAGCTTAGTTCATTCCTGGGTTGGCAGGGTGTATCTCCCCTTTCTTAGGACTCCTTGTACAGCACCATTCCTGGATTTTAAGCAGGGTATCTCAGAGAGCCTCTGTAGCTGCTGCTATCTACCTGCCATGTTCTTCCGGAAGTCTTATTTGCCATTTTTATTTCTTCATCTGAGAACTGTGTATTCATCTCAGATGTCCATTTTTGGATTGGTTCTTTGAATTTTGGGGGTTTGATTTTTTAAAAATTCTTTATATATTTTAGACAGAAATCCTTTGTCTGAGGGACAGTTCACTAAGATTTTTTCCCAGTTTGTGGGTTTTCTTTACACCATGTTGGAGATTTCTTTTGACGTGCAGAAACTTTTTAATAAGACATGATCCCAGCTATTGATTCTGGGAAGTATTTCCTGTGCAGTTTAATTCCTGTTCATGAATTCTCTACCTACCCCTATGTCTTCAAGATTTTTACCTAATTTGTCTTTCAACAGATTGAGTGTTTCTGTTTTAATATTCAGATCTTTGATCCATTTAGATTTTAGTTTAATATATGGTGATAGGCATGGGTCTAGTTTTAGTTTTCAGCATTTGGAGAGCCAGTTTTTCCAGCCCTGTTTATTAAAGAGACTGTGGTCCTTCCAGTGAACATGTTGAGCCCCTTTATCAAAGATAAAGTGGTTGAGTGTGTTTGTAGTTGTGGTTGTATCTTACATTGATCTTCAGATCTGTTTTTATTCTAGTAGCATGTTGATTTTATTCCAGTAGCTTTATAGTATAACTTCAAGATAGTGATTGTGATGCTTTGCCTTTGCTGCTTAGGATTGCCTTCGCTATTCTAGGTCTCTTCTGGTTCCAGATGAATTTTAGGAGTGATCCCTCTAGACCTATGAGGTACGTTGATGGTATTTTTTATTGGGATTGCATTGAATCTGTATAACAGTTTTGGGAGAATGGCCATTTTTACAATATTTATTCTTCCTATCCATGAGCAAGGGATGTCTTTCCATTTTCTGAGATCATCTTCAATTTCTTTTTTCAGGGTATTATAATTTTCCCTGTACAGATCTTTTACTTACTGTGTGAGATTAATTCCTAAGTATTTCATTTTTTTGGATGCTGGTGTGAAGGTTGTGGCTTCTCTTATTTCTCTCTCAGTGATTTTATTGTTAGTATATGAAAATGCTATTGATTTTTGAGTATTGATTTTGTATCCAGCTACATTGTTGAATTTATTTATTGTATCTAGGAGTCTTTCAATGGAGTTTTGGGGGTCTTCCATGTAGAGTATCATGTCACCCTCAAATAATGATAATTTAACTTCCTCTTTTCCTATCGTTACCCTTTTTATTTCTCTCTCTTGTCTTATTGTCTGGCTAGTAATTCCAGTACTATGTTAAATAGGAGTGGTGATAAGGGACATCCTTGTCTTGTGCCTGATTTTAATGTAAAGGCCTTCAGTTTTTGGCCATTTAGTATGATACTAGCTGTTGGTTTGTCATAGATGGTCTTTACCATATTGAGGTAAAAAGCGTCTATTCCAGTTTTCTGTAAGGTTCTTATCATGAATCAGTGTTGGACCTTATCAAAAGCTTTTTCTGCATCTATAGAGATGATCATGTGATTCTTACTTTTGGCTTTATTGATGTAGTGGATTACACTGGGAGCCCTTCTATGGACTCTAATTTTTTCTATGTCATGCATGTTTTTGCATTGTTTTCTTTAGCTCTGATTTGCATTGCTTTGTTAGAGTCTGTTGTAAATTTGCTGATAATTTTATTTGCCATAATATCTTATTACTTCTATCTTCTATGAGCTTTCCAAACACCTCATTAGTGTACTCTGTTACCTCCTCTGGTACTGTTTCAAACAATTCAGGTGTGTTGTTTTTGATTTCTCCATCTGATGCCCCATGGATCAGCTTTGGGGATTTGGGAGTTTTTGAAAGCTTTTTGGCTTATCTCCTCATATTTCTGTTTTTAATTTTTTTCATTTTTGTGTTAAGGCTTGTGGGTTGATTGTGGTAAAAATTTTGTTTCTAGGATGGAGATGTTTTTTGATAATATCTACTTTTCAGTGATGTCTTCTGGGCATATCTCTGTCCCAGGATCCAGCCACCTCCATTTACAGTAGTACCTTGGTTCACAAACTTAATTCTTTCCATGATTCTGGTTGCAAACCATATTGGATAACAATCAAATCGAATTTCTTCATAAAGTCAACTTTAATCTAACCATTTAATTTAATTCAGATCTTATCCAATTTGCTTTGCAATCAGAATCATGGAATGAATTAAGCTTGTGAACCAAGGTATCACTGTATTTCAGATGGGAGGTTACAGCATATTTGGCCCAATACCAAGTTTTCAAGGAACGTGCCACAGTATTGTTATTGACCCCAAAATAATCTAGATATTGGGATCTCAAGGATACCAATTAATAGCAACAGCTATGGCACCTTGGTATAATAATAAAATCAGTACCATTTAGAGCATCAAATACAAACAATACTGATAGACCTAAAGGACTAATAAAGTATCACCCTTTTACATAGAAAAGAGATCTATAAACTATAGTAAGAACAATAAGGCAAACCAATTATTGATCTACAATTGACTCACAGTATTTATTTATTAAATGGAACAATTTTACTTCTGCTAACAATAGCACAGCATTCAACACCAATAATGTAAACCTAACCATGTATGTAGACATTCATAAAGCTTAGTGGTTATACTAATAAAGATGGAAGGGGTGGGGGATTAGAGATCGAAAAAAGCAAAATTTGAAAAATTACTAGGACATGATAAGGAGGGAGAAGGTCCTTTTGAGGAGCCAAAGAAATGTAATAGTAATAGGAAAGAGTTTCTGGAACAAATGAACAAGAAAGAGAAGATAAATGGCAGAAATAGACAAAAGAAAGATAAAGAAGAGAAAAATGTTAGAAGGGAAAAAGAAAAAAAGTAAAAGAGGAGAAAATCCCCCCGCCAAAAAAAACAATGAAGCAGAGTTAGAAATAATGAGGCCCAGTCACCATGATCCTCCCTGCCTGGCTCCAGGCCTGCGTGGTTAGTGAGGTGCCCTCCTTGCATGGAAACCCTTCTGTCCCTGCCTCCCAGACCATGGCTTACTGTTCAAGTCAAGGCACGTCCTTGCTGCTCTTTGGCAATATGATTGGCCCTCTTTATGAAGAATTTTTTTTATTTTGAATGAAAAAAGAATAAAAATGATGATACAGAATTTCAGAACAAAATGACAGGAGATTAACAATAGTTAATATATTGCATATTATCTTCAAAGTAGTTGCTCATTTATGGAGACTTTATGTACCAAATCTCACTGCAGAACTGTAGTGAGCCAACCTGAACTTAGTGCCTTTGCTTGTGCTTAAATAGCCTAAACCAAAGCCATCTGAAAGGCTGATTCTTCCTCTTCAAACCTAAGCCTTGGGGAGTCCCATCAGCCCTCTTGTCTCTGCTGGATGTAGGCTGCAGGGCGGGTGTTGCAGAGGGCTGCTGGAATTAATGACCTCAATTGTGGGATCTGGCTGCTCCTGTCTCTCCCCAGGTGCTGTCCTTATCCAGGATCAGGTGAGCTGGTTTTTCCTGAGTTCTGCTGCCCTGTGCTCAATGAGCCCGGACTTGCTTGCTTATGGGTGAACAGGGCCAGACTTGGAATTCTTATATAAATGATGTGATCTGGATCTTATGCCTTCCTAGAACTGTGGTTTTGATTCTTATTGGGAACTTTTATTTGTTCCCTTACTTTTTTCATTCTCTGTCCTAGGCACACATTGCTAGGTATTTTGTTGGTTCCCTGACACATTGCATAGTTTCTCTAAACCTCTAGGAGAACAGGGCAGCTCTTTGAGGGCCCTGGTTATGTGCAGAAGTGTTGGTTTCACCTCCCCACTAGTCTTAGAACCAGGGTCACATCTCTCCGCTGACCCCTTCAGCTTCGGAAAGATCTTGGTTTCTAGGTTCAGATTTTTTCTTTTGAGTCTGTTCATTTATCAGAATTTCTGTTTGGTGTTATGTTATCCAGTGTTGCTACGTGTTTGGAGCAAGAGCAGCTGTAGGCTGATGTACCATGAAGCAGGGTGTCTCTAGCTCTTCCACCCTGCTTGCTCCCAGGAGACCCTGGCGTGCTGCCTCCTCAGCCAGAGCAGCAGCAGGCTGGAGTGCTGGCCCCTTTGGAGAGATCTAGGCTTCTCTTGTGTCACCACTCTCCTCCATTTCATTCTTCCTTTCTTCAGCAGTTCAGAGTCTAAACTGCAATTCCTCCTGTAGAGAGGCCTCAGCTGTGTCTTTAGACTGTCTGATCTTTTTCCAGAATTAAGCAAAACAGATTCAGAGGCATGCCTCAGGGGAACAGCGTCCCTCCTTCCCTTTCCACATCTTGCTCAATTGTCTGTTTGGGAAAGGCCAGGCCAGCACTTCTCTTTGCTTCCAGAATGATTCTCTGGCTGGCTTGTGTTTGTTCTTTGGCTTCTTGATGATGGGCGTGGCTGTCACTTTTCTTAGAATGGTAAAGAATCAAGGCTTGGGTTTGGAGTTGGGGATGAGAGAAAGAATCAGCCTCTTAGATGGCTTTGGTTTGGGCTACTTAGGCACAAGCAAAGTCATTTTAAAATTAGGTTCAGGCTGGCTCACAACAGTGCTGCACTGAGATTTGGTATAAAACCTCTTCATAAAGGGTTTCTTTTTAGTGACGGGGGTTATTAGGGATAAAGATTCTAAATCTCATAGACCTGTGTTTCTCACAAGTAGCTGCACATTTAAGTCACCTGGGGAATTCTTAAAAGTATTATGGGTAACTTGCCTCTGCCCCAGAACAATCAGATTTCTCGGGGCGGGTTCCAGGTTTCAGTATTTTAATATTTTCAGTTATTCTGATATTGTCACATCACTACTTTAGAGGTAACGTGACCTTTATCCCATCCCATAATTATTTCCAACACTATAAGGTTTAAGTCAAGACACTTGCCCTCTTTAAGAATTATTAATTAGCTCTGGGGAAAGGCTGAGAGCTCTATGTGGATGTAACTGCTAACACATGTATTTTCAAAATGCCAAGAGACTGATTACTGTGTGACACACAAAGCTTCTCAGTCACGTACAGTGTTAAGGTCAGCAAGCTAGGGAGCTCTGTATTCCCACTCACACCCCCTGGCTTATTTGATCTTTGTTTTAGTCTTCTTGAAAGACAAAGATGCTCAGTTTGTGGCATTTTTGCAGCTGGAAGGGTGGTCCCTGGAGCCTGAAGCCTTCCTTGATTCCTGAGTTACAGTAGGATGGGCAGGGCGGATGGTATGCTTCTGTCTTGATTTCTCCCTTCTCCAGCTCCCAGCTAATCCCTCTAGTCAGACTCTGCTGTGCTGTTTTACATCTGAGGTCCTGCACAGGAGGACTCTGAAGCTCGCCAGCCTAGATTCCATTCCCCAGGGCACCGGGAACCTCCCTGTCTCCGTGGCAATGTTGGTGGTCGCAGTGAAGGACTCCTGCGTCCAACCCCAGTAGGTAGCACAGAGATTAGAGGACACAGGTCCTTAGAGGACACCGGTTCTAGGTGGACAAACTGCTTCCAGAGTTCCCTTTTAGGCCTTTGTCTCTCTAGGGAAAAAAAGATGAGGTTTCCTTTTGGCATTAGCAGAAGGTTCAAATGCAGTCCCATGAACCATTAGGGTAAATGAACAGAAGATAACTGGACTATTTTCAAAGGACGTGTGACTAAACTCCAGAGAGGAAACATCTTTGAAAGAAACTCCAAAGCGATTGCTCTCTCTCCCTATGTATGTCCCTAACAACTCCCAGGACTATCCGGACTTAGGGTTTGTTCTTCATCGCTTCTGCCTCAACAGCACTAACTGAAAATTTAAATCTCCACGTGCTGTTTACCCTTTCCCTGCTGAGGACAGGAGTTTCTTCTTTCTTTGTGTTTGTGTCTTCTCAGTTATTTCTTTTTGTGTAAAAGGTTATTCTTTATCCCTCATTAATTTGCTTTGACACGTTTCCTTTAAAAAAAATTTTTTTTTTGCTAAAAGACAGATAATAGGAAATAGGAGGTCTTTTGCAAAAGGGAGGGGGACCAAGAGATGCAGGGAGATGGAGGGAGGGAAAGAGAATGAAAAATAATTAAAATGTGTTACGTATGTGTGCCAGTCCCCATGATGGATACAATCATTATGTACTACAAACATGTACCAATAAAAACAAAAATTAACAAAAGTAATTAATAGCAAAGTGATGTTCATTAAACACAGCAACTCAACGATTTAGATTATAGTAAACACCTAAAAATATTCTAAGAAAGAAAGAGCCACACTAGTCAGTACAATACAATTCATTAATTTAATACAATTAAAAAGCAATTTTAAAAAACCTTTTGTACACATTTTCACTTTTATGGTTTAGATTTCTGTGTGTGTGTGTGTGTGTGTGTGTGTGTGTATCTAAATTTTGTTCCTTAACTATTATATTTTCTTGAAGGTAAGTTAAATGTTTTAAAAAATTAAAAAAAATTTTTAACCTCCTTCAGAAGGCTTACCCATATACCCATAGGCATCTGTATTAACTCCAGAGAATGAACGGGGACAAGATTATTACTTTGTTTTTACAAAGCATTCTTAAAATTTCAGCAACTAAAAATACTTTTTTAAAAGACTCAAGCCAGAAATGGGTGTATAATGAGTAGCACTCCAAGAGGCTGAAGCAGGAAGATTGAAAGTTCTAATCCAGCCTGGGAAATTTAGCAATTTGACAAGGCCCTGTCTCAAAATTTAAAAGGAAGTGAGAGGCTGGGAACATAGCCTCGTGCAAAGATACTGATTTCAGTTGCCAGTAACATAAGAATGAATAAATAAATAAACCCAGTCACAAAGAAGTTTTAGAAAGAGTACTCCTTTTGTTGAAATTTATACTATACTACACTATACTATATAGAATAGTATATATTATACTATATTTATAATGTATTGTTTATTATAGATGTGCACATTACATATATGCAGTTAATAAATATAGATACATGTATAAATACATTAGTTCTTTTAAAGAAATTAAGATACTGACCAGCACATAGTAAACCTAGCACATAGTAAATAAAAAAGCTCAAATACATATGCCATCATTTAACAAAACAAAACAAAGGATTTTAATGTGTAACCTAAAGAAAATTCTGAGTGAAGGGTGAAAGTATGGTGCTTAGCCGAGACAGAGTGGTTAACACTGCTGGTGGATAACTTTTGATGTTTCCTTTGTTCTCATTTGAGAAACTGGAATGAGTTAGAGTCAAGGAGCACGCTGGGGCTTAATTCATTCCATCGTCCAGAGTGACACAGGCATGATTTAAACCCAGCCAGCAAGCCCAAGCTTTCAGTTCCTAGTGGACGTTGTCTGTCTTTGATTGATTACATAGGACCAAGGGTCCTGAATACCTACTGTGACTAACCCAGGGCTGAACGTGGCCAGGCAGATGATTTGCCACATTCTCATAATTTTCTGTTTCCAATTGAAGCCCTTGGATTTGAGGAGCTGTTAGATTGATCTTCAGTTGTCTCTTTGACTGATCCTGGACCTAGCAACCCACTCCCATAGCCCCAAAGAGTCTGGTTATTTCTAGCCTAAAATCAGAGGAACTCAAACCCCGTCTGGTGGTAGACTCTGAGCGCTGCCTGGGGCTTTGGCCACCTTTAGAACCAGAGGACCACGGGGAATGGAGACAGGTCCAACCAGAGCTATCACAGTCAGCGCAGCTGGAGGCAGTGGACCGAGTCCTACTCATACTGCTGCTCAGACAGCCCAGGCTGAGCCCGTCCTGGAAGCTTCATGGGTCTAGACCCATTCCACTGGTGTCAATGTGGTTTTCCAGCTTAACGTTTTCCTTGAAGCTAACCAAAACATTGGAGGTAATTGCATTTTCCATGATTGCTAATGAAATTTTCTAATCGTAGCACTTTGTAGCTACATTTCTATTTTTGTTTCATCAAATTAAAAGAAGAATAATTTGTTTTTGTTTGAATGGGAAATCATACAAACTTATGAAGATGGGTAGGGGTTTCTTTTATGTTTTGAGGCACTATTTAAAAAATTCAGCGTTGCTCCCTGATACCAAAAATAAATAATTAATTAAAAATTTCAGATTGCTCATGGATCAGTAAGGCGACAGGTGTTGTAACTTCTCAGAGAATTCATCCCGCTGAGGTTTCTTTAAATTTAAGGGATTTTTTTTCGTGAGGCTTAGACTCATGGAGGAACTGCATCTGGATTTATGACTGCGTGGGAGGGACAGGTCTGGAACTTTCCCAGTGAGTCCATTCCAAGTTGAGGAGCCAGTTCCAGCCCCGGGGATTACACACTCACATCCTTCCGGCCAGTCTCGCTGTGGAGGGAAGTGCAGGAGTACCTCCTGTCCTGAGACAACTGGTCTGTGGAGACCAGCCAGAAATTCCACAGCAAAAGTGCCAGAAGTTCTTGCTGCTTATGTTCCAGAGCTAGATTCTTATGTGGCTTGTTAGTTCTCTTATTCCCCTAACTGATGCCCTTTGAACACCTGGCTTCCCAAAAGGGATGGTGCTGTGTATAATTATGGCATTACAAAATCAGCCACGCTGGAAATTATTTGCATTCACGTTTAATGTTTAAGTCACCTAAACATTTCCGTTTCTTTTCACTTGAACTCAGGACCCTGAGCTTGCCGGCAGGCACCGTGCTGCTGAGCTATCTCCCTGGCCCAATGTTTCAGTTTCATTTTTGCTTGATTTCGGTTGTCTAAAGGCTAATCCTGGCCAGCATAATGATCGTAATAGAAAAAGTGTAGGCACTTGTCTTTTGGATTAAGACCAAGTATGCTCATGGTTGAAGAGATATTTATTTAAAAACAGCTGTGAATAGCATAGCAGAGACTCAAAAATATTTAAGAAATAAATTTTAAAAAATCAAAGATCAATTCTATTCTGTTTCATAGCATTTTATAAGGGTATTTCACGTCCAGGAAAAATGGACATAAAACTTGCTTCCAAATCTGGTCGATCTCAACTTTATATGTGATGTGTAATCCAAACAATTAAGGGATCTTCCCATCTTACCTCATGTTTTAGAATCTGTGAGCACAGCTTTGGGTGAATTTCTCCGTTAATGAATGGAATCGTTGCATCCATCTCAGTTTCTCAACGTGAGAACTGTTGACATTTTGTGCCAGATAATTCTTTGTTGTGGAGGTCTGTCCCACACACTAGAGGATGGTTAGCAGCATTCTGGCTTTATCTACTGGATACCAGTAGGGATCTCTTCCCTCCCCCATGCTCGGTTATGACAGTGAAACCGTTCCTAGATACTGCCAGATGCCTCTGAAGAGGGGGAAGAATCCTGCCCCATTAGCAACCATTATTTCTCACTGCATACAAAAGAGTAATTCTTGGTTACACAATTTTAAGCAATATTAAAATTGAAATAAAAATCTGAATGACTTGGGTGTTCTCCAACTTTCTATCTAATACACATTGAATGGACTTTTGCTTGTTGATGTAAGGCTTTCACTTCTGGAAACAATAATTATTGTTCTTGAGCAGAGATTTTTAGTTATAAATGTTTCCAAAAGTAATATTTGGTTTCTTCTGAAATAGAATAATAGAAAAATCAACACACTAATGTTCATAATCCTCATCTTGATGAATTCTAATATTTGAAAAGTAAATTAATAAGTGCACATGGTAAAAAATTGATACACAAAGGTAAGAACCACAAACAAATGTCTCCTTGCTTTGTTCTGGCTCCACTGCTACCCAAAGTTAGCTTCTTTCCACATTTTTCATTTCAGAAAATAAATGCAAGGGAAATCGGAGCTTCCCTCTGGGAGACTGGGATGCACACAGGCGGGAACCGGGGTGGAGGCAGGGTGGTGGCTTAGACTAGAGCCAGTCCCAAGCAGGTCGGAAAGGAAGACCTGGCCTTGCTTCCATTAAGAGTCTGAGACTGTTCATCACTTATCTACCCTCCCTTGGAAAGGAAAGTCTTCTTTTTCCCAAGGATGCACGGGTTGAATACTTAGGAAATTTGGCTGTTTTTAGCTTAAATCTGATAGGATTTTGACTCATAGAGCGAGCTTTCTGAGACCAGCCTTTGGCGGAGAGCTGTGTCCCCATCTTTGTGAAGGCTGACCTGCTGTGCCAGTGCCAGGGACTCATTTACTGCCCTTCCCCTCAGTACACAGGAAACCCACTCTTTCACCACATTGCCGTGCTATCCTGGAGGGGACAATTCGGCCTTTGTTGTGCTGCTGACGTTCCTCAGCCAGGGTCCTGTGAATGGACCCAGGTTTCTAGTGAACCAAGCACCCATCCAGACTGTCACTGTCTTCTCTGTTGAGTTCAGCAGTCCCGTTAATGAGTTTGCTATTCAAGAATCTGTTTGATGTCCCGAAGCACTTGAGGCTCATGATCTAAAAATGTAGTCACTGCGAAGTTTTAGTATTCTGTAAGTATACCTCTCATCCACTGAATGAATCCCTTTATGAGTTCTAGTTGCTAATACCCCAAAGTTCAAATGCGTACCAATGAAAAGGGCTATTTATATGAGGAAAAAAAGTATTTTAGGCCAGCAGGATTTTTAAATTATTTATGAACTTCCATGACATTCTTCCTTAACTGAAAATATTTTTTCATTCACTTATCCATGACCAATCATTAATTAGGCAACAATGATATTAAGATACCTTTTAAGGTGCTGTGTGGGATACAGAAATAACTGAGAGGGAGCATGACAGCATGGTTAAGACCTCAAGTCTGGGAATCAGAATATTAACCAGTTTTGCCTCTTCCAGCTATGAGCTAGTCAATTTATTTCTTTCTTTCTTTTTTTTTTTTTTTTTTTTTTTTTGTCTTTTTCGTTTTTATCGAACTCACGACTGCCTGCTCGCAAGGCAGGCGCTTATGCCGCTGAGCTAAATCCCCAGCTCCGAGCTAGTCAATTTCTTTCCCGATTCTGCATTTGAAAACTCAGACTAATAATAATACTGGCTTCATACGGTCATGAACATTAGCTGAAATATGTAGCAAAGCTCGTGTTGCCAACTATCTTATGATTCATCCGTTTGATGTTCACTTTAAAGGGCCCAACAACTTGCAGACTAGAATGAAAAGAAACACTTCTGCAAATAATTATATTATAGCTACTCAGGAACAATAAATGCTGTGAGAAGTGGAAAGGAAGATGTAACACACAGTTATACACAAGGTAACCTCAGAGTGTGATGGGGCAGCTTTCTAGAGTACTGAGCGATGCTGGCTCCTCTGGGCTTTCAGAATTTCAGAATGATTGACTTTAAGGTTCGTGAGTAGGTACAAAGTTTTTGTGTGAAATACTGAATGCTATATTTTGCAGCTAAGTCTGCATATTAGTTATCTATTGGTTTATGGGGTCTATAGTTACTTATTAGTAGCATAAAACAACAAATATGCATTAATTCATAGTTTCTGTAGGTCAGGAATTCAAGAATGGCTTAGCTGAGTGGTTCTGGCCCTGGTTTCCGAGGAAACTGAAATCAAGGTTTGCTTGCTACAGTCATCTGAAGGCTAGAATGAGGTTAAAGGTCCTCTTCTAAGATGGCTCACTCACATGGCTGTTTGCAGGAGCTCTCGGTCCTGTGCTAGTTGTTGGCAGGAGGTGCCTCAGTTCCTTGACTGACTGGCAATGACTTACAACACAGCAGTTGGCTTCCTCCAGGGCCAGTGAGAGATGAGAGAGTGGAGCAAGACAGAGAGAGAGAGAACAGGAGAGAGAGAGAGAGAGAGAGAGAGAGAGAGAGAGAGAGAGAGAATACCTTTTATGATCCAGTCTCAGAAGTTGGGCTGTCGCTTCTGCCGTATTTGTTTATTAGAAGGAAATCACAAAGTCCAATCCATGCACAAGCGAAGGGAATTAGGTTCCCTGCTCTTTCAAAGAATACTATCAAAGAATTATTAGGCATATTTCAAAACCACTATGGTCTGGAAATGATGAATGTCACTTCTGTCCCATTCTATTGGCATAAATCAGCCACATGGTGTGATGAAATGAACATCGGTGAACTGTGGCTTATTTGTCAGTGCAGGAAGGGGAGGAGAATGAACACTGGATAAAAACCATCTGTGTGTTTATTCCTCTGTGTGGAGGGCAGCGAGTAGACGGAGACCAGAATGAAGTCAAAGAAGACCTGATGGGAGCAGTGACTTTTGAATGGATAGATCAGAGGTTTTGGCACTTCAAGTAGAAAAGGAGATAAACCAATGGCCCCAAATCAGGAAATATGAGATAGCTGTGGAATGAGTGAAATAAAGTAGCATAAGGCACCGGGAACCACCAGGGCCTGTGTAAGACAGAGACCTTCGATTAATTGTCATTTAAAAATTACAGCTTCATGGAGCAGGGTTTAACTCAGCGGCATAAACACCTGCCTGGCAAGCATGAAGCTGTGAGTTCAATCCCTGGTTAAAAAAAAAAAAAAAATAGAATTACATCTTCAGGGCTGGGAATTTAGCTCAGCAGCATAAGCCCCTGCCTGGCAAGCATGAGGTCATGAGTTTGATCCCTGGTACCAAACAAAACAAACAAACAGACAAAAAACTGTCTCAAAAAAATAGAAAGAAAGAAAAAAAATTACATCTTCATTTCCAGGTTCTATAGTGATGCCAGTATTAGTGTTTTTAAAATAAATGTCTCCTTTACTGTTTAGCTTTACTGTTCTCAATTTCTAGTAAATATTTACTAGATATTTAAAATATTTAAAATAAATGTCTCCTTTACTGTTTAGCTTTACTGTTCTCAATTTCTAGTAAATATTTACTCTTACAGTATCACTCAGACAGTGATAATAACATGGTGATTTAGATGGCTGAGTTGAATTAAATATCCAAATGGTTCTTATACTAGAGGAAGAGCTAAAAGGGAACAGACATTATGTTTGTTGTCTTTCATTGGTTCTGATTTTTATAGTAGAAAATTTGTGCTTTGTGGCTGGCTTGATGTAGTTCTGTTCAGCCACGTATGGTTAAAGACTTTCTCTCCCTTGGCCTCAATTTCCTCATGTATAAAAATAGCTGCTAATACTTACACTTAACACTTAAAACATGTGACCATGCTTTAAGGAGTAAATGAGAGGACAGGGGAGCTAGCCAGGAGCAGATACTAATGAATGACAGCTCCTTCACCGTTCCTGCATTTAGTGGCCAGGACCAGCCAGAGAAATAAATGCTTTGCTCTTTTCCTAAAGTCTTCAACTAGAAGAAAGACACGAATACTTTTTCATCACTGGAATAAAATACCTACTGCATATAATTTCAAAGAAAGATTTATTTTGGCTCAGAGTTTCAGTCCTTGGTTGGGTGACTCCAAAGCATGGCAGAAACAGTATGGCAGAGCGGCATGTCAGAAGAAAGATGTTAACTCGTGGCGGAGAGGAAGAAGGACTGGGCACAAGAACACACACTTCTAGCTCACACCTCCAATGTTCCACCTGTTTCAACCAGAGCTCGCCTTTGGATGGCACACTCAGCTATGAATTCCACAGGTGAGTACTGGTATAGTGCACCCATGACCCAGTCACCTTCTAAACATGTGAGATTGGGGGGGGGGGGGATACTTCAGACCTAAACCATAACAACACCCTGAAAAATTGTGGGAAATGTCCAATGGTTTACAATCAAGAATTAGATGGAGCTCAGAGAGGGGGGTGATTATAAAAAACTCACCCAAAGACTTCAAAGAGCAGGTACTTCATAAATGGGGGGAAACAGAGGCATGGTAATATTATAGGCAGCTGAGTTAGTTAGAAATATAGGCAGTGAGACAGGGCTAGGTCCTTGAAGGAGCCAATGCAGAAGCTTAGATATCTTGCAACTGTGGGGGAGAAAGCCACCTCCTGCTATGGGCCAGGCCGCAAGACAAAAGATCAAACAAATGCATCCATATCCTAAGGACTGATATTCTAATTAGTTCCCCATCACCTTGAGGAAGCCAGCAGTCACCATCCCAACCCCCTAGGAAAGAGTCACTGCTCTCTAGGAATGCCCACTTTCTAAATGACTCACTTCCCCATTTGTCCCCAATTTAATTGATTTTACCTGAACAGTTAATCTTATTGATTAACCACAGTTCTGTCCCACCTTACGCCCATCTGCCTTGTGAGCTCCCAGTTTTCCCCACCTTGAACCTGTCTCACCCCATGATTTTACTCTATGAAAGTCCCTGGAAAAGCCGGACTCTCTGGCAACTCTCCCGGGATCCTTTCTGTCTCTCTCAGACAGAAACTTTCTTTCTCTCAATAGATATATTCTGCTCTTAACCTCTGTTGGTCCTAAAATTCATTCTTCAGTGTTAGAGAACATGAGCTTGTACTGGACATCCTAGGTCGGGAATTCCCTTTCCCTATATCAGTAGGTTCCATAAAGTCTCCAATTCCTGGGCTGGAAAGCTGTTTGAAGAAGAGCACAGCAAATAGTTGAAAGCATGGGGTTTGAAACAGACAACAAAGCTTCTAATTCTTTCACGCTCCTCACTGCCTATGTCCCTCTGGGTAATTTAGTTCATTTCCGCCTCAGTTTTCTCATCTGGAAAACAGAAACAATAATTTCCCCTATAGTGAGAATTAATATGACTTAATGTGTCAGATACTTGGGAGAGTTAGTACAAAATATGTCAGTAAGTGTTTGTGCCTGTGACTGAGGGAAGCTCTGCATGGTGAGTAAAGAAATGGACCTACACATTTTTAATAACTTATCCCAAAACACTTATAGAGTTGGGACTAGGATTAGGACATCAGATTAAAACCAAATGAATAAAGGTCGGAAATATTACATGGGCTTAGAACAGAGGTGGTAGAGGAGCATTTAGGCAGAGAGGGATGGAGCAGCACCAGCCTTGGGCTCAGAGGAGGCGCCCGAGCTTGATGCCAAAAAGAAGACAGGGATTAGATCCTCAATTCTTGGATATTTTTAGTCTGAGATTCAGCTGCAATAATATGAATGACAGAATTAACACAATAGACTGACTCAGGACCAGTAGTACAGTCACTCAGCCTCCGAGCTCAGTGGAGACAGATCTCCTAAAAGGCTCCCAGAGGTTTTTCGTCATTCTCCACCTGTAGTCAAGGAAACAGAAGGCTAAAAAAGACATTGCCACAGAAACACTGATTTGAAAATATCTACAAAAAGAAAAAGAAGAAGCAGTTATGTATTTTGTGCGCATGTTCCCATGGTAGCACGTCTCTCCAAAGTGCCTGGGAAGGCATAGGTGTAATCCTGTGTGTGTGTGTGTGTGTGTGTGTGTGTGTGTGTGTAGTGTGTGACATGTTGTGGCAGTGTGCATTTTTAGTGGTTTTGGAGGACAAACACATGATCCCAGATCATACCCTGTGAGAGTCACAAGAGAAGGTATAAACTCACAGTTCTGTAGCAGCCACAGGGGAATGAGAAATTCTCGGGTGTTTTTTGAGCTTTTAATTCTTGTACCAAATGAGCCATGGCACAGCATTTCAGAGGACATTTTGGGTCAAGAGGGAAAATTACCAGCCGGAACTTGGGACCTCAAATACATGCAAAGGGACAGACAGTCTTGGCCGGAATGGTGTGGGCACCGTGATGCGGGCAGGACTGAGCCACGTGGTTAGATGCACCTGCTTTGGCACCCAGGCTTGATGGTGACTCATCCTGGGTGTTTGGTAATTTGTCTCATCAACACATTGATGTCTAAAGACTCATCACCAAAAGACAGTAATGAAAGCTACCTTTAATGGTTTTGTGAAAATCAAAGAAGATACCATAAATAGAAGTGCAAATAGGAGATACTTAATACATTTCTCTCCTTTCTTACGTCTACATAAGAATCTTAAAACTCACATACGAATGACCTGTAAGTTGTGGAGTCTGGTCTCAAAGCCTGGAGGGGGCCCAGGAATCTGGATATTTAGCTGGGGTGACAGATGGACTGATAAGGTGACCAACAACTGTACCCAATGAAACATTGTCCTAAAAGAGTGAGAAACTAGACAAAAAATAAAAGCCAAAGAATAAAATCTAAAATGAATGCCGTTTGTGTATTTTATTATCCATGATAAGGAGGCATGACTTGGAGCTCCAAGGTCAGTTTCTAGAGAAGCCAGCCACTGTGGCCCGGGGAAATAAAGCATATTTGTAGCAAAACTCTTGTTTTCCAGTTGAATCAATGTAATTTTCTTCTGGGAGAGCAGGTGAGGACACTGAGGGCCTGCAGTGTTTTGTGCACATCCATAGTTATTTGCTCATTTGTTGCTTCACTGGTTCCTTTATTTATTCATGAGTCGAGTGCCTGCTATATGAGGCTTATAGTAGTGCTCCCCGCCTTCAAAAACAAAAGATGTGAAGCTGGGCGTGGTGCCATGCATCTGTAAGTCCATCACTCTGGAAGGCTGAGACAGGAGGCTTATAAATTTGAGCCCAGTCTGAGCAATTTAGACTGCCTCAAAAAAATTTTTTTTGAACCTGAAGATACAGCTCAGTGCAGAGGCCCTGGGTTCAGTCCCCAGTGTGCACACACACATACACACACACACACACACACACACACACACACACATGTAAAAATATGATAATTCAGATCTCTTCAAAGGACAACAAAGCAGAGGTTTAGCACTGAAGCCAAGCTCCGGAAGCTAAAAGTTCAGCTATGGAACTGGGTGCAAAAAGGTTCATCGGAACCTTCAGTAAACAGCCTGGGACTTGACAAGGGAGCTGGACTTGCATGTGTAGAGCAGAGGGGACAGCGCTCCAGTTTCCTCCTTTCATTGAATGCTACTTTTAAAAATTGTTTTGTAAATTGTTATGTAAACTTCAGTTATTTTTGCTGTTATTCAGACTGATACCTCTTTATTGTTAATTACAATCTGCTCTGCTTGAAATCTGGGCATTCCTAATCATCTTTTTTACACAATTATTTTTGGTAATTTCACTTCTTATTTTCCTAAATACCTATTAGAAGAAAATTTTGATGTTCTATAAAAATCATTAAAATGTATAAGCATACAGTGACCGCTTAATTAGGGAAGACATTCAAATTGCTTCGGTAGTTTTCCTGTTTGCAAATGTTGTTTTAAGCTCATCAGTTCAGGGTTGGGCCCAACACCCTGGATAAACATTGCAAAACTGCAAGCGGGCCGGCGTAATCCCCAGGAATGGCAAACTCTACTCACCCATTCCAGCAACCCCGAGCAGTGTCGCCGCTTGTCCAGGACCGTCTGTCTCTTTACACTTCTGCCTCACCACAGCGATTCTAACTGGAAGAGTTTATCTACAGACACGTCCAGCACCAGGAATGGACTTTTTCCCAGCTTGATTCCTGAATCAGGTGAAAGGGAACAGAAAGTCAGGTACAGCCTGCAGGGTTTCCCTGAACAGCTTCGTCAGCTAACTGGGGATCTGGGTGACGCTTGGGAGAGGGAAGTGCCAACAGGTGTGAAGAGCCCGTTTCTGCCTGACGTTGTATGTCTGTCCATCCTCAAACTCCACTCTTGAACTGTTCTCTGTCTACCTTACTCTTTTTATAACAATCTCATAGGTGATGATTATTATTAAATTAAGGACCAAATTATTAAATTATAGACTGATTAAATTACATGCCGACACAGAGCGTTGACTGGCCTATTTGTGGCCAACATTTACCTTTCCTTGTAGGCTACTCACGGTCCGGCTCCTACTCCAAGTCCAAGGAGGCATGAATGCAGACACCTACGGTGGCCTTACAAACATAGACCATAACATAGCACGAGCAGGTTTACATGAAAGAAATAATGCTTCTGAGGCCAGTCCTGGACCAGGGGTGGAGAGAACAAAGCCGCACCAGCAAGCAAGCCCAGTCTGGGAACCAGCGCCCTGTGCAGGCTGCAGCTGGACTGGAACAGCCAGCCCCCAGCCCCCTTTCATCGTGCAGCCTGGCAAACAAGTTCCAGTCCCCCCACCCTGTAAGCCACTGGCTTATCTGGAGAAACACAGGCTGCGACAGCTATGGAGGTGGAATGCAATTGGAGGCCTCGGGTGCTTTGGGGTTCCACTAACACTGCAGTCTAGGACCAGTGGTCTGATCATGGGTTCAGAGGATAGCGGTAGGCAGTGTGACGTCTAAGGGGGATCTCCTTCTGAGGGTTGCAGCCGCTGTTGATTCCCTATGGTCTTGTTTTAAAGTCCTCCATTTTGTTTTGTTTCATTATGTTAAATCTGATGGCAACAGTAGCTATTTCAAAGATAGCAAGATAGATTATGGTAGCAATTTTGGATTTACTATAGGCTTGTTTTGAAGTCCTTGATTGCATTCATTGTTTTTTTTTTTTTCATTGTTTCTATTTTATTCTGTTATCTGCAGCTATTTTGAAGACATCAAAAAAACATTATGGTAACTATTATTGATTTTGTAATGTTTTTAGGCCTGTACCTCTTATATTAGTTTGCTTTGTTTTTTTTTTTCTGTTTTATAATTTTAAAAAAAGAAATACTGATTGTGGATTTCCTATGAAAAATAATATTCATAACATCTCATGAAGCTCCCTCAGGGGTGTGCTGGAGCCAGATTGCATTATTTTGCAAGAGCCAACTGTTAAATTTTCAGGGATTTTTGTGAGTCAGTGGTTAAACCTACCTATCATAAGAAATTAAATTATCTAAGTTGATTATTAAATTGTATTTAAAACAAATACAAAAAAATTGTATTTAAAACCTGTAACTACCTAATTATTATGTTATACTTTACTATGACTTCTGCTCTTGAGGGAGAAATATTATATATTGGTAATACATGCCATGTGTGTCTTTTCCAAACTGATATTCAGTGGTGTTTTGTTGGTTATAGACACACATGGAATTTGGCAAGTATTACAAACTGGGGTGCTCCTCCTCCAAGGAGCAGTTGTTAAAACATTTGCTGGTGTGCCACAGGCAATCTTCAGATGGGTGCTGTCATGAATTCTAATTGTAAGGAAATAAAAGGGCTAATAAAGATCTTCTATCAGCTCAAGAGCTAAGTGTTAGGATGTGGCAATGTAAGTGAAACACACTCCTGACAGCATGAGGACATGGCGCCAGTCATCAGCTCTCCTCACAGGCAGACTCTCTTATGAACTTCACCATTGCCCTCAAAGAAGGGCCTTGCCCTCGAGGAAGACCATGCCTAATTCTTATGTTTACAGTGCTCAACTGGGAGAAGGGCGCATGGAGCTTTTCCCAAAGGCCCTACTTCCTGGCCTTTGGTGCAAATAACCAGACGGCTGTGGCTCTGGCTGGTGACATGTGTGAACACACATGTACGCACAGGGCGGAGGTGGTGATATCTCGCTTTCACTGTTACTCCTGATTGAGCTATCTTCATAGTACACTGATAGGTGTTTATGGTTTTATTTTGGGCAACAATCACCATAGGTCAGATTTATCCATGGGCACAGGTATGTGGAAATAAGTAAAACTGAGTCACTGAGAAGGGGGCAGCAGTGAACAGCAATGAACAGTCATGGAAAGTTCAAATACTTCTTATGCTAATTGATTTCATTTATACTGGTAGTTTATCTTAGTTAATTGAAAAGAAATTCTTGTTTTATTACTGGTTTCGTTTTTGCAAAAATCTTTTTTGTTCATGTCTTGTACTTTGAGTAACTACTTTGAAGATAATGATACACAATGTAATAACTATGTTATTCTCCTGCTATCTGAATATGCAATTTTGTTTCATTTTTTCATAAAATAAAAAAATGTTGAGAGATAGTCTCCTGCCAAAACAAAACAAAACAAAACAAAACAAATCAAAAGTCATAGCACCAGAGGAGCTCATAGAGAGAATTTGAGATATTAAGGTAAATATGAACTTTTAGGGATCCTTAAAACTTGGTGGGCTGATACTACAGGAATAATTAAGATTTCTTTGAAACTTAATATGTTCAACCATTTATACTAAAATTAAAAGTTTTAAATCAATTGATGTCACTGGAAAAAATTTAAACAAGATTGAAGAGAAGATCTAAGCCACGGTCTGAATGCGTAGTGGACAATTCCCTTCTGTCAGAAGGGAATTCCATTCTGTACCATAACCCGTTTAAAGTGTTTCCTATTGATCAATATTGATCTTTTCCCCAATTATTTGCAATTAAAATAATACAGCAGGTGAATGTACTTGCTAAAATGTTCTTTTTTACTTGTACAGTTCTTTCTGTAGGATACAGAAGAGTAAAACTACACAGTAAAAATGTACTTGCATTTACAATTTTGATAACTTTGTCAAGTTGCTTTTCTAAAGGGTTGCAACTATTTGTACTCCTACATTATATGAAACGCTTCTCCCTCATCCTTGCCAACACTGTGTATGAACTGTTTTAGATTTTGGCTCATTTTTAATGGATGGACCTGGAGACCATACTCCTAAGTGAGATAAATAAGACGCACATGTACATATTGCATCATTTTTCTGAGAGAGTAAGGACTAAACTGTGTAACAGGTATCGTGAACTAGGAGGGAAATGTTCACGTGGGGAGGGAAACGAGAGGGAGGAGGGGGAAGGGAAGAAGGAAAAGCAAAAAATAGGAAAAGAGGGGAAAATGGAAACAAAGCTTTGGTGGGGGGAGAGAAGGAGGGGTTGAGGGGAGACTAGAGGCATGGGAGAAACAGGAACACATGACGTCAGGTAGAGGCGCAAATGCTCTGTGACCAGTGTGATGATCACATGTACCTAAAATGCAGCAGTAAAATCTGACTGGAAAAAATCAGACTTTATTGTCTCATAGGTGAAAATATGTTTCTTATTTTGCAATTATTTGACAATACTTATTGTATTTTTTGTGAATTGTCTGTTCATGCCAAGAACATATTAATTTGACTGACTATTTTATTGATGTTTATATACTTCTTATGTAAAATTTTTTATATTTTATGTATTAGGGATAATGCTTTAAGTGTTGTAAATATTTTCTCACCCTTCTCTTTTCTTTTAAATTTATATATTTAAATATAAATATATATATATATATATATATACACACACACACACACATATATATATATAACCATACCAATATTTTACATTCCTTTGTAGATAAATCTGTTGATCTGTCCCTTCATAGCTTCTGGTTTTGGGGTCTTATTTTGGATTTTTTAAAAAATGTTGATAAGTAACAGGGAAATCTTAGAGGAAAAAGAAACTTTGTACTTCGGCTCTAAACGACATTTCTTCATTAGGTGTCCTAGTTGGTGAGGAAGCGAAACAAAAAATATTTTTCCGATAACATTAATGAATGCACCTTGCAGATCAGGAAATAATGCGGCACAGACAGAGCGCTGAGCGTTCTGGGCACACTGCAGCGTGCAGGGGGAGGGCGAGGGGACATACTTCATCACCAGCTCAAGAGGCAAAGTCTAGCACTGACTTGTCCTTTCTTTACTTTGCCAAAGAGAAAAGAAGGAAAAAAAGAAAGAAAGGAAAAAAAATCAGAAGTCCGTCAAGTACTCCGTTTTTGAAGGGACCACCACATTTGTAATCGGGCTTATCCCAGCTTTTTCTAACGCACATTTTAAATAATGTGCATAATATCATTTGGCTAAAGAAATAAAAATGTGAACAACAAGTGAACTGGTTGATGGTCAGTTTTTCTTTGCTTTGCTTTCTATTTTGTCTTTTTTTTTAGGCGCTGGGGGACTGAACCCAGGAGATTCTGTGACAGGGCTGTATCACCAGCTCCCCTCCTCCCTCTTTTTGAGACAGGGTCTAGCTAAGTTGGAACTTGAACTGACTGTGCTCTCTAGATGGGGACAAACTGTAATGTTATTGTGGAAAGAATTCATTATTCCCTGAGAAACTTAAGGTATATTTATTGGTTCCCTAAGTATTTTTATCTTTACTTAAAATAGTATACTCTCTATGCTCCTTTTTCTCTGGGACAGTTTTCTTTTTCCTATTTTAAAAAGAATAAAATTAAACAAAATAAAACGGAATACAGCCAATCAAAATAAAATAATGAGAGCAATACAGGACTTCAAAACAAAATAATAGGAAATCAACAATGGCTTCCATAATATATTTTGTTATCTTTGAAACAGCTGCCCATTAGGCTGAGGATTTAGCTCAGTGGCATAAGCACCTGCCTGGCACCTGCCTGCCTGGCGAACACAAGGTCATGAGTTTGATCCCTGGTATCAAAAAAGTAAAAGAAAAGGAAAAGAAAGAAGGAATTAACAATGAAGGAAATCCCTTATAGTTGCTATATTGCATAGTGTTATCCTCTAAATAGATGCTCAGACTATCAGCTTTAGGCCCGTAGAACCAATCAAATACTAACACGCTAAGCATTAAGGTTTTTTTTATTTGTTTTGTTTTTCCTTTAGTACCTATCACCTCAGCCTGTGTCTCCCTGGACCAACTGGTGCTTCCTGGGGTGGGGATGGGGACAGTGGCTTGGCTCTCCTGGTCTCCCAGTCGGCTCACCTGCTGGCTCCCAGGAAGAGCTTGGCTCCTTGTTTCTCTTCCCAATGGTCTGTGACTCCTGCTGGCTCACAGGAAGCTGATGGCTACTTGTTTCTCCTCTTGGAGGACTATTACTGCCGGACAGTTTTCTTTTTATTTTAAAATGGCATCAAAGACTAAAGGAAATGCTAATATCCAAATAATTTTTAAAATCTCCTTTCTCCCTCTCTCTTTTTTTTTTTTGAGAAGTGTCTTACTATGGAGTGCACATTGGCCTTGAACTCACCCATGTAGCCCAGCTGGCCTCGAACTCACGGTGATCCTCCTGCCTCAGTTTCCCAGGTAGCTGAGCGTGTGCCATTGCCCAGCTAAAACCTCCTTTCTCAATCTTATCACTCAAATTTCACTGTTCAGAGTGCTTTGTTTTAAAAAGGACCCTCAGTACTTGGTTGCTTGAAATATCTTGTAAAAGAGCAAGAAAAAAAGATTTCCATTTTCAGCATTTTAGGATTCCATTCGTGAGAATTACAGTGTTGAGCGGGAAGAAATGCTCAGATAAAAGTGGAAAATCAGTTACTGTGGAGAGCACGGTATCTAAGGGAGAGGAGAGCATTTCAGGAATGCACGCTACGTAATGAAATACAGGTCAAGGTAATTGGAAAGGAGGCAAGAGGCTGTGCTGTTGGCTTCAGGTGCCTGGGCAGTGGGTAATGAGGAAAGTGATCTCGACAGTTTAATACTCCTGAATTAATGTGCATCACGGACACTCCTGAAATGCCACGCAAAGGCTTCATGATGGGACAGAGGTGTCGAGAAATACACTTTGTCTAAAAGAAGTAGACTATTGGGGAGATTAAAAAGTGAGAAGAATGGTGCTAGGCTGAAGAATAAATGGGTACAGACATGAGGAAAGGGTCAGGAGGAAACAGAGGGAACAAGGTTCTACTCACCACACTTACTAGAAGGCTTGTTGTTTTAAAACTGCGACTCAGGTCCATCTGCTCAAAGCCAAGTGTAAGCCGAGCCAAGGTGTGCTGTCTTCACTGAAGGGGGACGAAACAAAGTTTCTGAGTGATGCCATCTGTTGGGGCTGGATTTTAAGATGACGAATTTTATTGGTGTGAGGATCACCTTCGGAATGAGGACAGCAGCACAAGGAATCCCAGAAGCATTTATGGATCACCTGGCAAACCTAGGACACACTCAATGAAGAAACCAGGGCTGTAACAACGACATGTGACTAGGCAATAACGGGATACATGAAAAACATTTGTTCTGCTCACAGAGGTTGGAGAGGAGGCTGCAGGGAGAGTAACAGCTCAGCGAGGCCACGGAAGTAGACTGAAATATTGCAGACATCGTCGTAATTCATGAAGGCCTGGGCAGGCCCGTGGGCCGAACGGCACAGGCAAGGCCATGCTGTTCAGTATGCTCTGTACCCTCGGAAAAGAGTGGGTGGCTCTGGCTGTGAGAACGGGGCAATGGCCTGGATCATGGCCACCCAGCCGTGAAGGCTGTGTAAACTGTGACACAAAAAGGAGCCTTTAAAAACTTTTCTTTTTGATAATAAGGATTGTATCTAGGGCCTTCACGTTAAGCCTACACATGCAGCCTGTTTTTGATTTTTATTTAGAGACAGAGTCTCCTTGAGTTTCCCAGGCTGATTCAAACTTCAGTCATCCTGCGTCAGTCTCCTAAAGGGTGTAGGTGCCATCACACCCAACCAGGCGATTTTAAGGAAGACTGAGGCCGATCAGACTCAGGTGCTTCTCTGGAAAGACCAGAAGCAGCAGCAGTGCGGAGAAGAAGCAGGGTACGGATGGGTAAAGGCAGAGGGATCAGGTACGAGACCGTTATCTGTGGATGACAGGACCAGAGAGGACCTGAAACAAGGGAGCTCAGGCAATGGCTATGGAAGGGAGGAAGCAAATAAAAATAATAGGACTTGATAATTGACGATAATTAATTGTTAAATAAATAATAAAAACAATGGAGCTTAATTATTGACCTGATTGGTGACTGACCAGTGATGGAACATGAAAGTTTCTGATGCATTTGATGACCTAAGATGGCATTAACAGGAAGGCAGAACTCCAGGAGGGGAAGATGGGAGGCAGCGATGACTCTGGCTTGGGACATCGTAAGGGTACCAGGTTTCTATTGCAGCACAATAAATCCCTCCAAACGGTGGCAAACAACCATTTTATTATGCAGTGAATGTTGACCAGTTTTCCTCTCCAGCCTGAGGCCTGCACTGGAAGGCGTGAGCATGACCCAGATGGCTGGGACGGCCACAGCCAGAGCTGTAGAAGCCACTTCTGTTTGACCTTTTCACTCACGCGCCTGGGAATTTGATAATAATGGCAAGAATGGAAGGCCAGACTCAGCCAGCGCATGCGACCCTCCCCGCACAGCGGCCTGAGGGGCTTCGGATGTCTTTTATGCTTCATAAAACTATGGACTGAACTAGCAAATATCAACCTGTATGACCTGGTCTTGAAATCACCTGTCATCCCCTCTGCCTTACCCTACAGATCTGTATATAAGAGATTCAGGGGCAGGAGACACAGATTCTATCTCTCAGTACAAGTGTCAAAAAGTTTAAGACTATGTTTTGAAACTGCCACGATGACGATGACAATAAAAACAAGAGGACAAATATGAGACACTATTTGACTTTATAGATCTCACATATTGAATATTACATTAAGAAGGGAGCCTCAAAGATGACTATGGACACTGAAATTTTCTGCATTGAATGTTGTTGTTAGTTATTGAGAGGGTGGGCAGAGGCTGAATACCAGAGGCTGAATACCTATAAATGCATATTTATAGGTTGACCCTAGTCAAGCTACTTAAGCTCCCTGTGCTCCACTTCTCTGTTTTCCTATTTTAATTTAATGGGCAAAGGAATGAGACACAACCGAGGGATGGTGAGGATTCTAGGTGAGATGCTGAGGTCCCAGGGGAGCAGGCAGCCCACCCTGGAAACTTCAGCTGTTATTGTTTAAAGCTCCCCACATGCATTATCTCATTATCCCTCACTAGAACCAGGTGATGTAGCTGTTTGCATTATCATCACTTAACAGATGCTGGACCATGATGTGAGAGGTCAGATAACATTCTGAAGGTCACACAGCTGGGACATGACAGCCACAACTCAGAAACCCGCTTTCCTGTGTCCCTAGACTCAGCTCTTCTTGTGGCTGTACGGTTGCTCCCCAGACAGGAGCACGCTCAGGACACTCCTAGCCCACCCACTCTGTGAGATTAGCATCCTGGCAAAGCCACTGTGTTTCTGGCACTGGTGCTGTCATTGTCCTCCTGGGAAATGTGGCTGCCTCTGCCCTTACCCACCACTGGCATGTCTGAAATTTACTAGAAGCAAGATGTGGACAACTGTGGCAGCAGGTGTGACTCCTGCAGGCAGCCACTCTCCCTGCTGGAAATCTCCGGGCTTCTGCCTTTTCTCTGGAAGGGGGGTGGGTGGGGAGACCCCTTTCCCCAAAGCCAAGCAGAACCCGGGAAGAGGCACATCGGCGCACAGCCTTTCCTTCAAGACCAGCACCAGAACAGATTGCAGACCCAAATATGCCTGCCCAGGGTGGCTCTGGGCAACGCAGAATGGCAGGCCTGCTCCCTATGACCTATACGGTGCCTCTCTTCCTGGGTGCTCTCGGATGGCTGAAACCAGTCTACCCTACGTTTCTACTTAGGGGACTCAAAATCAAACAAGGAAATATTTGGACTAACAACATGTTTCTTCTTCCTCCTTGAGCAGCCTAAAATATTGATATATCTATGAGAATATTAATTCATCCACCATCAACTCTGTGACTGTCTGGAGGGGAACAAAAAACATCAGCTGCTTTTGGTTAAAGGTCACCCTCAAGGCTCTAAAGAATTTTTCCTGAATTACAAAGAAAGAACAGTTCAAATGCCTGTCATAACACACTTCAGAAAACAAGGGGCAACCAGAAGTTCCCGTTCATCTAAAGAATCTGAGAATCCTGCCTTGGGTGGAGTGACATTTGCTAACAATAAAACAGTGCACTTGGCAGGCAGCCGTGGGACCAGGCGGCTGGGCCCTGGGGGGACTGTGTCTCATCTCTCAAGATTTCCAGGAAGTTCCCGAGAACGTCAGGAACTCTGTCCTGGCTTTGGGAGAACAGGGTTATGAGCCAGCCCTCCACCCAGACTTCTTGCACACACACATCACAAAGGAAGTGGCCTGCACAACAAACTTTCTCCTGAAGATCAGAAGGGCTTCTCTACTGTCCCCACAGCTAAGATGATCAATGTCAGCCTATAAAAAGCTGTTAGGCAAAACTGCTCAAGAGATTTGTATATTACCAACAAGTTCCCTGGGCTCCTGCTTAGGTCCGAGTCTGAGGGATGGAATCCTGGATGGCAAAACCAAACCCACACATCCTGCTGTCTGTGCCGCCAAAGCTCTGCTTCCAAGTTTATCAGTCTTTTTCACGTAGATTTTTTAAAAGTATAAAAACAACAATTAATGTTTGTAATGTACCTTTGGAGATATTTGCAAGTGTTTTTTTTATAGCTAACATTTAATGATTTCCTCTCGTAGAGGTAAGACATTTAACCTTTTTTCCCCCTCTTCCTTCTCTGAAAATGTCATTTTTACCTTTTAAAAATAACTGGCAAAATAAAATAAAGCACTAAAGTTGTGTAAAATCACTAAGTGTTTTTGTACTGTGTGAGATTGTTAATGCTGTTAGAAGATGCAAAAAGAAACACCCCACTTAGCGCTCTGCTTTGGGGGCTCCCTGCATTCTTCTCACTAGATAGTTTTTAAGTACGAGTTTACATTCATCTTGATGAGGAGGTGGATGTACCTAATACAACTTGTTTCTTTCAATCCTCCGTCTCTCACTTGCCCTGCCCACAATGCTAAAATCCCTTCCCGCATTTCATTTTTTAATGTTTTATTACTATTCTCAGGGCTTGTTTACATTCATTGTGGTTATTAGTTCCTGTACAGGGCATATCTTAAATTTTTCTAATTTCCCCTCCCTTCTCCCTGGTCTCCTGGGCCTCTTTCCATTTGCAAGAGATTTATCCTCTTGTTTCTCTTATTCAGCCTTACTTTGCTACTTTGTACTTTGCTTTACTCAAATGAGAGATGCCATTTGGTGTTAAAGTTTGTGAGTTTGATTTATTTCACTCAACGTTGTATTTTCCAGGTGCATCCGTTTTCCTATAAATGCCTTGAATTTTTCTTCCTTTATAGTGAATATATTCCATTATGTGTAGATACTGCATTTTCTTTATCCAATTGTCTGTGTTGAGCATACAGCCCGCTTCCAAGATTTAACTGGATTTTGCTTCTGTATACACTGGTGTGCATGTGTCACTGTAATGTGATACCTTTAGCTCTTTGGGGGAAGGCACCAAAAGGGAAATAGCTGTGTCATATGGAATTTCTATTTCTAGTTTTTGAGAAAGTTCCTTATTGGTTGGACTAGCGTACGTTACCACCAGCAGTGTGTGAAGATTCCTTTTCACTGTAGCCACAACAGCATGTGTTAGTCTTTGACTCTGTGATGACTGTCATTCTTTCTGGTACAAGGTGAAACTTACTGCTGCATTAATTTGCATTGCTCTAATGGCCAGTGATGCCAGGTATTTTTCCATGTTTGTTGCCCATTTGTACTTCTTCTAAGAAGTGTCAGTTCATTTTACTTGCCCATTTCTTTTGGGTTTTTTATTTTAGATGATCTAATTTTTTGAGTTCGTAACATATGCTAGATATTAGCCTTCTGTCTGAAGAATAGCTGGTAAATTTTTTCCCATTCTGTACATTCTTTACTTTATTAATTGGCTTTTTAATTTGATGTAATCCCATTTGTTGATTTTTGTTATTTCTTGTGCGATTGGAGTTCTGTTTAGAAAATCTTTCCCTACATAAATGACATCAAGTATTTTATCTATTTTATCTTCCAGTAGGTTCTGTGTCCTGTTTTAATATCTTAATGTTTGATCCATTTTGATTTTAATTTGATTTTAATTTGAGTTATAACCATCTTGGTACATGAACAACTTGGGTTATGACAAGAGTTTTAGTTTTAACTTATGACTAAAGACTTCAATGATGACCTGAATGCTGGCCACTTGTGCTTCCGCATGGTCTCAGGTACAGATTTAATCCTTCAAGAGTTCTGGAAGAAACCTGACAATGTCCTTTGTTATAGGGTTAATTGAGAAATTCTGGGCTGGTGTCTTTTTAAGGACAATGAGATCGCTTGTGATGAGAGATACTTTGAGGAGCCTGAATCTTCAGTTGACAACGTGAGCTATAACCAGGCTTGGGGAACAGATTAAGTTTATAAGCCAAGGCTGCACTGTACATGATGAGAGGCATGGTTCCAGGTTCAAGCTTTGTAAACAGATAGCCAGTTTTCTCATTACCATTTATTGGAGGGGCAATTTTTCCTCCAGTGTATATTTTTGTCCCCTTTATCAAAGGTTACATAGTTGAATGTGCTCGAGGTTGTTTCTGCACCCTTTATTCTGTTCTATGGATCCTCATGTCTGTTTTTGTGCCAGTACCATGCTGTTTTTATCACAGTAACTTGGTAATATAACTTCAAGTCAGGGATTATGATGCCTCCCGCTTTTCTCTTGTTACATAGAATTGCTCTTGCTATTATTAATCTCTTTTGGTTCCACATGAATTTAAGGATTGTTTTCTGTGACGAATGTTGTTGGAATTTTGATTAGAACTGAATTAAGTTTGTATAGTAGTTTTGAGAGTGTGGGCATTTTGACAGTGTTGATACTGCCCATCCGGAAGCAGAGTACATCCATTTTCTGATGTCCTCTTCAATCTCCTTCTTCAGAATACTGTAGTGTTCTTTGAGGAGGTCTCTCTCTTCCTTGGTTATGTTAACTCCTAGATATTTAATTTTTCTTGATTCTGCTGTGAATGATATTTTCATTTTTTCTCCAGAAAAATTAAATATCTAACCTACTTGATCATGACATATGATCTTTTTGACGATGTGCTGCATTCTACTCACTAGTATTTTAATGAGGATTTTTACATCCATGTTCATTAAGGAGAGTGGCCTATAGTTTTCTTTTTTAATTGAGTCTTTGATCTTGGGATTAAAGTGGTGCTGGCTTCCACAAATAAGCTTGAAAACACTCTGTTCCATTCAGTTTCATTGATGAGTTTGAGGAGTATTGCTGATTCAGTGACCTTAAAGTCTTGGTAAACTCAGCAACGAATCCATCATGTTCTGGGTGCTTGTTTTAGTTAGTAGGTTTTTTAAAATTACTGTCTCGAATTTGGTTGTTCTGTATTCTTGGGTTAACTTTGTTGATCTGCAGATCTAACAATCTGTCTTTTCTTCACGATTTTCAATTTGTTGGAATACAATTTTTCGTGGTAGTTATTATCTTCTGTATTTCAAGTGTCTGTTTTGATTTTGTTCTTTTCATTTCTAATTGCCTTAATGTGTCTTTTCACACTCTCTCTTGGTTAGTTTAGCTAAGGGGTTATCTACTTTGTTTAGTCTTTTGAAGAACCAGTTCTCCACTTCTATTGTATTCTATTGTCTCAATTTCATTGATTTTCACTCTAATCTTTATAATTTCCCTCTTTAATTTCAGTTTGGGTTTGAGTTGTTGTTTTTTCTCAAGCATCTTAGGATTCCTCATTAGGTTATTTATTTGAGCTTGCCCTGTTTTCCTAACATGAGTATTTGTTCTCTATATGGCATTAACTTCTTTATACAGGTATTAACTTCCACAAATTAATTTCTTCCTTGATTTCTTCTTTGGCTTATTGGGTTCTCAAGAGGATTACTAAGATTCAAAATGCTTCTAAATTTCCTACAGATGATTTATATTTCCATTTCCCACTGGTCTAATAGGCAATGTGAGGTGATCTTGATTCTTTAATATTTATTGTGGACTACGTGTGTTACTATTTTGCAGGCAGTATGGTGTGTTGCAGAAGATAATATATATGCTTTCATAGTAGTACAGAATTCTCTGTAGATAGCAGGTCCATATTTTTAATTGTACGGTTCTGCTCTGATGTTTCTTTATTGATTTTGTTTAGTTGATCTGTTTGCAAAAGTGAAGTACTAAGATCACCTACTATGATTGTGTTAGTATTTGATGTTTTATGCTTAGCAGTATTTGTTTTATGAAGATAGATGCTCTAATATTTGATACATAAATGTTATCTCATATTGCTCCATTGGCCCCTTAATTATTACATAGTGCTCTTCTTTGTGCATTGCAGTTTTTTAAATTTTTAAAGAGAATAAAATCAAACAAAATGAAATAGAATAAAGCCAATCAAAACAAAATACTGAAAGTGATATAGGATTTCAAAACAGGATAATATAAGATCAACAATGGTCACCATACTGCCTCTTGTTATCTTCAAAATTGCTGCCCATACCATCAGACAAAATAAAATCAAACAAAGCAGAATAAAACCAATCAAAACAGAACACTGAAGAAAACAGAACAATAAAACAGGACAAAACAAAACAGTAAGAATAATATTAAATTTCAAAAACAAGACAGAAGGAAATCCCCTACAGTTGCTGTATTGCATATTGTTATTCTCTAAATAGATGCTCAGACTACTTACTGGCTTTAGGCCTACAAAGTCAACCAAAAAATATAAGCATTAAGTTGTTTTTGTACTTCAGTTGCTATCAGTGCACCCTGTGATCCTCCAATCAGCCAGTTCTTATGGGGTTGGGGGGTGTCCTCTAGTCTCCCAGCCTGCTCACCATCTGGCTCACGGGAAGGGAAGATTGGTTTCTTGTTTCTCTTCTCAGCGTCGCGTGGCTACTGTTGGCCTTCCAATCCGTTTTCAAAATTGCTATTCCTTCAGGGGCCTGGTACATGAAATATTGTCTTCCATTCTTTGATCTTTTTAGTCTATGGATATATTTTGAATTAGAATTCTTAAATGCAAAGGATTATTGGATTCTGTTTTTTATCCAGTCTACAATGTGTCTTTTAATTGCTGAGTTGAGGTCATTAACAATGAAAGACATTACTAACATGTGCTGATTATTCACTATCACTGCTGTCATCTGTTGGCGAACCTTTTGTTTTTCTTTGCCTTTCATTTTTATGTTGTCATTGTTTATCCATCGACCTTTGGTGTTTTGTTCCAATCTGTTTTTATGGGAGGGACTTTTTAATTCATTATTTGTGGTTAGGCTATTCTTGAGTGTTTTCTGTGGGGCTGGCTTAGCATTCATAAATCTCTTGTATAGTTCTTTTTCATAAAATGTCCTTATTTCTCCATTTCTTGTTAAGGAAAGTTTTGCTGGACATGCTGTGGATTGGACATCATTTGCTGTTAGGGTCAGAAGACTTAACTCCAAGCTCTTGGGGCCTTTACGGTTGTGGGAGAAGTCTGCCATAATTCCAATGGGTTACCTTTATATGTAATTTTTTATTTTTCTCCAACTTCCTTTAAAATTCTTACTTTTTGTTGGACATCTGGCAATTGAAGTATGACATGACTTGATGCCTTTCTTTTTTTATATACTACGTACACTAATATGAGGAAACAGGAGTTCTAGGAGCCTCACTTATATGTTGAACTTATTCTCATATTTGGGAAATTTTCTGTTATGATTTGTGTAAACTAATTAATAATTCCATCTGTTTTCTTTCAGTTTTTCTCTAACTGTGCTTAACCTAATGTGGGTCTTCTCAGTGTCATCTAGTAGCTACTGGATGATTTTTTTCTTGTTCATTTGTCTTTTTTTGTATGTGGCTTAGAGAAGCTTAGAGAAGCTTAGAGTGCTCCATCATCATTTACCATTTTGTTCCCAGTTTCAGACGCTTTGTATTTACACTGATCGCTCTTGAAATTTATAACACATAAGGTTTTTTACTTCTGGTATTTCTGTCTGATACTTTTTTATGGATTCTATATCTTTGGTGAACTTGTCATTCACGTTTTGAACTGTTTTGATCTCGTCCCATTTTTTGTTTCTGCAAAATTCACATTGGCCATTTTGAGTAATAATTCTATAAACTTGTGGATTATATAATCTTTGAACTTGAAAATTTATCTCTTGTTTAAACTTTTCATAGAGCTCTGCCACACTATTTGCTTTTCTCTCCACTGGCGCCCCTGGATCTGCCCTGGAAGAGGGGAGGAACGGGAGTATTTCTGTTGCCCTGTTTCTCCCTGTTCTTGTGTGCATGTATATTAAAATGTAGGTATTTTTCCCTTTTGGAGCTGATGGTTGAGGTCTAGTGAGAGCAGGACAAACTGGTTGATAAGAAGATCTTTTAGTAAGAGTCTGTCTTTGGATGGTATTTTCACTGCTTTATTTGTTCAGGGATAGTGCTCACCTTTTCACCTCTTTAAAGGATTTTGGGTCTGATACTGTGTTGTGAAGAAGGAATTACTGCCGGTGATAAGAACATGAACAAATCTGAGCTACATTGCTTCTAGGTTTTATGCTCTGCATTCACACTCACATCCTTTGTCTGTGCTCTTTACACCCTGTGCTCTATGGTGATAATAGTCTAAGCTGCAGGGTGACAAGGACAGGATGTGAGTGAGAGAGGCACGTGAGTCTGTGGGGTCGGTAGGAGGGCAAATAATCACAGGTAAAAAATGGATGGGGAAGGTCTGTTGGAAGTATATATATTTGTGATGCAGGGTTCGTGTTGAGGGTTTAGAAAAGATACTTTTGGGGGAGTGAGGCCTGGGGGAGGCAGATGTAACTTGGAATTGAGGACAACAAAGTTGCCACAGTCTGCTGATATATTCATGCCCTTACAAGGTGAAGAAGCCAAGGAAGCCAAAGAGGTAGAGAAGATACAAAGGAGAAGAAAGAATAGAATAAAGAGGCAGAAGGTTAACATGAAAGAAGAGAGAGTGAGTGAAAAAAAGTGTATTATAATAAAAAACATTGATAGGAATTTTAAGTACAAGAAACAAGTAAAAACAAAGTAGAATATCCAAAAGTGGTAGAAGTGCAGAAAAAGACTGGGAGAAAATGACAACTAACCAGTGCAGGGAGAGAAAGAGGAGAGAGAGAGAGAGAGAGAGAGAGAGAGAGAGAGAGAGAGAGAGAGCAAATTAACAGCAAAGATCCAGTGGAGACCCACTTCGAGTGTTTTGATAGGCTCCATTCTTGCAATTCCTGTGTTCCCATGTGCCACGCAGTCTCTGTCCACACAATTCCCTTCTTGCTTTGAGGTCTGCTTGCATGTCAGCCGCACGAATTTCCCCTCTTCAGTTTTCCTTCCTCCAGCCAGCAGGCAGAATCTGATCCCAAGCCCAGTCTTGGTTTAGGGAGTCTTTTCACTCAAGGAGTTGTAGAAGATTTATCAGACATGGGAGGCCAAGCTGAGCCTCAGATGGATGCAGGAGGGTGTGGGCTCTGGGTGAGACTCAAGTGTGCCTAGAATGGCAGGCAGAGATCAGGCAGCCCCAGGAGGGAATGGCGTTCTTGGCTCTGAGAGGAGACTTAAGCAGTCAGTCTAGGACATCAGATAGACACTCATAAGGGCCTGGGACCAGTGCTGTGAGCCAGCTGCAGACCCTGTTGCATGTGGGGCCACCTGAAGGCACCAGGTGAATCTGAAGCCAGGCCTGGGGCACTAAGTGGGAGCTCAAGTGGAGCTGGGATGATGCAGGGAGCTATGACAAAGACTCTGGCAGGCCCAAGGATGACATGAGGCACTGGTACTGGGTGGATACTTAAGCAGGATTGAGGCAACTGGCATAAACTCCCCAAGCCTGGGGCCAATGTTGGGTACCAGATGAAGACTCTAGTTGATGCAAGAATACTTTCAAAAATCAGGCAGAGGCTCAGGTGGGTCTGTGATGCTAACCGGAGACTTAGGTGAACCCAGGACGGATGGAAGACATCAGACAGAAATTCTGGTGAGACCAGGGAGGGCACTGGGCACTAGGTGTAGACTCAGTTGGGCCTGGGGTACCGACAGAGACTCAGGTAGGCCTGGCACCAGTGCCATGAGAGGCACCAGCAAGCCATGAGATTGGTGTGAGATTGATGTGTCAAGTGGAGACTCAGGTAGGTCCAGGGAACTCAGTGGAGACCCACATGCTTCTGGAACTGATGTGGGGTGCCAGACGGAGACCCTCATACACTCAGAAAGGGGATGGGGGATTTGGCATTGAGTGGAGACTCAGGCAGGCTTGGGGCACTACAGATACTCAGGCTGCTTCGGAATGATGCAGGCTGCCAGACAGAGACTCTGGTGAGTCTAGGGAGTGTGCAGGTTAACAGGCACTGCAAGCTCAGGGAACCTGGTGGAGACTCAGGTGGTCCTGGAAGCACTGCAGAGTGCCAGACAGGGACTCTGGCAGCCATAAGACCAACCTGAGAAGCCAGGCAGACTCGGGTGGGCCCAGAATGCTCCATGGTGATTTAGGCAGGCCCAGGACTGATGTGGAGTGTTCAGTGGTGACTCAGGCCAACACGGGTAGCTGGGTGGACTCAGCAGCCACTGTTCATTTGCTTGGCCCCTCTTGCTTCCCAGACTTAGGGCAGGGTTAGGGAGATGAGGGTCCCCAGTGCTTGGTGTGTGCTGGTGAGGATGCTGCAGGGATGCAGCTATCTCAGAGCTTGGAGAGGAGATGACACGCAGAGGAGGCTCATTGAAGTTCCTTCCCTTCCTTCCCTCCCCCTTCCTCAGTCTTATTCCCTTTTCCCTTTGAGAAATACCTCCTTACTTTCTATTGTCTATATACTATCTACCCATCTTATTTACTCTTTTCTGTTTATTTATATTTTGGGTTTTCCATATGAGAAAAATTGTGATATCTAAACTTGTGTATAATTTATTTGTTAACTTTGTTCTGAAGGCTATTCCATTTACCTACAAATGCTTCATGTTTATCCTTGATGGCAGAGTACAGCCCCATTGTTTCTTTATCTATTCAGCTGTTTATGGGCACATAGGCAGTTTCTAAGATTTAGCTACTGTAAATTAACTGTGCTGCTGTAAACGTGGTTATACATGTATCACCGTAACAGGAGGCCTCTAGCACTTGTGAAGATACTCAGAAAGGAACCACCTGAGTCAAATGGATGTATTTTGTTCCCCCTTTCCATTTGTCCTTCTAGCTCAGTGATATTTAGTGTAAGTATTATTGGATACAAAATTGCATACTGGATATTACAAGCCATAGAAGGGACTTTCAAGAAAATTTCAATTTAAAGTCTTACTTTAAAAAATACCTTCCCAGGCCAGGTGTTTAGCTCAGCAGCACAAATGTCTGCTAGGCAAGCACAAGGTCCTGAGTTTGATCCCCAGTACAAATATATATATATATATTCCCACTATACCCAAGTTCTACCATGGTTAAATAATCTGCTCCTGCTACCACTATAAAGAAACAAAATCAAAAGCAATTAAAAACAAAAACTCCTCCCCGCTAACTTTTTTCTATTAAAGAACCTAGAAATTTAATTTCTGCTATTGCTATGGTTAATATTTTAGCCATGAGTGGTTAAGGACATGTCCAGCTTCCAGCCACGCTAGACTGGGCTCTGCAGGTTCGGTGGCCTGGCTGGACCATGCCCAGTGACATTCTTTCAACCTGGGGAACTGGAGATACCCGAGTTCCAGCACACCAGAGTGGGCCTGAGGAGAGTTTAAGATCATCACTACCAGCAGTTAAGTGCCCGTCCAGCTTCCAGCCACACTAGATTAGGCTTGGGAGGTTTTGAGGCCCAACTAGACCATGCCCAGTGGCCTTCTTCAATCAGGGCAGCTGAGGGCACATGAAGTGAGTTCCAGGGCATCGGTGCTTGCCCAGGGAGAGCTTTGGACCATCACCCAGAATGGTAGGTAAGGAGCCTGCCCAGTTTCCTGGAACACGGGAGATGGCATGGGAGGTCCTGCGGGCCTGACTGGACCATGTTCAGCATCCTTCATTCAGTCCTAAAAGCTGAGGGCAGAGGAGATGATTTCCAGCACACCCAGGGGAAGCTTTGATGAATCAAAGAGTTCATGCAATAAGGAATGAAAAAGGTGAAATCACTACAGTCTCTGTGGAAATACAGAAGATCATCAACACCTATTTTGAAAACCTCTCCTCTCATAGGTTTGATAACATAGAAGAAATGGACAGATTCCTAGAAACATATGAAGTACCAAAGCTGGGTCAAGACGATGTAAAACTGCTGAATAATCCAACTTCAATTAATGAAATTGAAAATGTAATTAAGTTCTTATGTACAAAGAAGAGCCCAGGCCCTGACAGTTTCACTGTGAAATTCTACAAGAAATAGAAAGACGACTTAATGCTGACACTCCTCAAACTCTTCAATGAAACTGAAAGGGAAGCAATCCTTCCTAAGTCACTCCTGGAAGCAAATATTACTCTAGTACCAAAACCTGAGAAAGACCCAACTAAAAAGGAATACTACAGGCCAGTCTCTCTAATGAACACAGATGCAAATATCCTCAATAAAATACTGGCAAAGAGGATGCAGCAAATCATCAAGATTATACACCATGACCAAATGGGATCCATCCCAGGCATGCAGAGATGGTTCACCATACATAAATCAATAAATGTAATCCACCATATGAGTAGAGCCAAAAGTAAGAACCACATGATCATTTGTATAGATGCAGAAAAAGCTTTTCATAAGGTGCAACACTCATTCATGATAAGAACCTTACAGAAAACTGGAATAGATGGTCTTTACCTCAACATGATAATGGCCATCTGTGACAAACCAAAAGCCAGCATCATATTAAATGGCCAAAAACTGAAGGCCTTTACCTTAAAATCAGGCACAAAACAAGGATGTCCCTTATTGCCACTCCTATTTAACACAGTATTGAAAATACTAGCCAGAGCAATTAGACAAGAGAGAGAAATGGGCAAAGATAGGAAAAGAAGAAGTTAAATTATCATTGTTTGCAGATGACATGATGCTCTACATAGGAGACCCCCATAACTCCATTGAAAGACTCTTAGATACAATAAATTCAGCAATGTGACTGGATACAAAGTCAATACTCAAAAATCAATAGCATTCCTACATACTAACAACAAAATCACAGAGAAGGAAATAAGAGAAGCCACACCCTTCACACTAGCATCCAAAAAAATGAAAAACTTAGAAGTGAATTTCATGAAAGAAGTAAAAGATCTATACAGGGAAAATTATAGTATCCTGAAAAAAGAAATTAAAGAGGATCTCAGAAAATGGAAAGACATCCCTTGTTCATGGACAGGAAGCATAAATATTGTGAAAATGGCCATTTCCCCAAAACTGTTAGACAGATTCCATGCAATCCCAATAAAAATACTATCAACATAACTCATAGATCTATAGAAATCACTCCTAAAATTCATATGCAACCAGAAGAGACTAGAATAGCAAAGACAATTCTAAGCAGCAAAGGCAAGGCAGGAGGCATCACAATCCCTGACTTGAAGTTATACTACACAAAGCTACTGGAATAAAAATCAACATGGTACTAGAATAAAAATAGATATGAAGATCAGTGGAATAGATTAGAAGATACAACCACAACAAACACACTCAACCACCTTGTCTTTGATAAAGGGGCTAAACATGTTCACTGGAAGAACCACAGTCTCTTTAATAAATGCTTCTGGAAAAACTGGCTCTCCAAATGCCAAAAACTAAAACTAGACCCATGCCTATCACCATGTAATAAACTAAAATCTAAATGGATCAAAGATCTGAATATTAAAACAGAAACACTAAATCTGTTGGAAGACAAAATAGGTAAAAACCTTGAAGACATAGGAGTAGGTAGAGAATTCATGAACCGGAATCAAACCGCACAGGAACTACTTCCCAGAATCAATAACTGGGATCACATCTAATTAAAAAGTTTCTGCATGTCAAAAGAAATCTCCAGCATAGGGAAAAGAAAACCCACAAACTGGGAAAAATCTTAGTGAACTGTCCCTCAGACAAAGGCCTTCTGTCTAAAACATATAAAGAATTAAAAAAAAATCAGACCCCTGAAATTCAAAGATCCAGTCCAAAAACGGGCATCTGGGATGAATTCACAATTCTTAGATGAAGAAATACAAATGGCAATTAAATACATGAAAAAATGTTCATCATCATTAGTCATTAGAGAAATGCAAATTCAAACCACGCTGACATTTCATCTCAATCCTGAAAGAATGGCCAGGATCAAGAAAACTACCAACAACAAATGCTGGAGAGGACGTGGGGAAAAGGAACTCTCCTGCACTGTTGGTGGGAGTGTAGACTGGTGCAACCACTGTGGAGGTCAGTCTGGGGATTCCTCAAAAAGTTGGGATTGGAAGTCCCATTTGTTCCAGCTATTCCACTTCTAGGCATATTCCCAGAAGAACTGAACACATCATACTACAGTGATATATGTGTACCCATGTTTTTAGCAGCATAATTTTTAATAGCCAGATCTTGGAAACAACCTAAGTCCATCAACTGAGGAAAGGATAAAAAAGCTGTGGTATTTTTATACAACGGAGTACTGCTCAGCTATAAAGAAGGATCACATTGAGATATTTATAAATAAATGGATACAACTTGAGATAATAAAGTAGCCATTGTTCGTTTTTGGTTATTTGGTTCTGAACGCTCTGTAATACTTTTGTTCTCTTGAATATTTATACTATTTGTTATGTTTGATACTATTGTATGTGAAGGTATGCTCAACTATTTCAAAGAAAGAGACACTATGGTAGCTACTGTTAATAGCAGGCTGTCTTGTGGTGAAGTACTGTGCTGCTTACATTGTTCCAATCTGCTTTGTTCTATCCTCTTTTGTCTTAATCTATTTAAAATAAAAAATAATTTAAAAAACATTTGAGCCAGGCAAACCATGTTAGGTCATATGTTTTCTCAACTTAAGATTGTGAAACAGAGAGCAACGAGCTCTGGGCAGCAGTGTGGCAGTGTCTCCCAGTGCAACATGTTGACTTGGTAATGAGGAAGTTATGTGAGCTTCCATGTTCCTTAAATTAAAAAGTGAAACACCATCAGTCATCCCTTTGTACTCACGGGTTCTCTGTCTGTGGGTTCAACCAACCACCGATCGAAAATATCTGAAAAAGAAAACTGCAGCTCTACTGAACATGGACAAACTTTATTTTCATATCATGATTTCCTCTATAATATAGCAACAATGTATATATAGCATTTACCTTGAATTAAGTAGTATTAGTAATCGAGAGTGATTTAAGTATACAAGAGGGCATGCAAAGGTGATATACAAATACAATTCCATTTTAGATAAGATATTTGAGCATCTGGATTTTATCTGTGGAGTCCCAGGTACTGACCTGAGGAGTGCAACTATTAGGTTTTTCACTTTACAGTATTTAAAAGATAATTAAAGGAGCAATTAGAACAATTTGTATAATAAAGTATTATAAGTAGGTAAAAAGTTAAATGATCTCTCTCTTGCAAAGTTCATGTTGACACTGGCAGAGCCACACTGACATTACAGCACTGCACTCTATCTTTGTGGATGAAATATCATCTTGATATATTTTATCAGCTAAAACATTCTCTTCATCAGTCTTAATAAATTGGCAATGAACTTTTATAGTGGGAGGGTGTCTTTTTCTCCTTTTATTTTTTCTTACATTGTCTCTTACATAGCATCTCCCTGATGGGTGCCATGCCCCAACACAATGATTTTAAGGGCTTCATACAGCCTGTCCTCTTTACACTGTGAACACAAATGCCTCCATTCTACTATCAAAGACACACTTGCAATAAATCTTGAAAATCTGGGGGTTTTTTTTCCATTAAAGAAAAAAAAAAAAAAACAAAAAAAACCTTTGTTGCACAATCACTAGGATAAATAATTTCCAGACTGGGATTTCACAGACCAGGAAAATTTCCAGATTTTTGAAGGAAATGAGAGTTGTCAAATATTTTCTTTTGCCAAATAAAGAAATACAAGAAAAATAATCTCCAGCAACTATTACTTGGATCATTTCATGAGAGTATTTCTATTAATACATAGGTCAAGCAGCATAAATTATGGATTTGTCTTGCTTTTTTCTTACAACCTACATTTTTTGTCCAGATTTAATATCAATCTTAAATGACATGTTTTGGAAGTTACCTTGGTGAAAATCTGTGGGTAGGTAATCCCACTAGTCTGAGAGAGCGTAAGGTATCGATAAGGGATGAGTCTGGAGTGTAATACCTGGGCTTGAATCCCAATTTGGTTACGTGTGACCCTGGGCAAGTTCTTAGTCTCTCTGTATATTAGTTTCATAATAATAGTATTATTACTACAGTTGTATTAGTAATAGTATTAATACTGTTTCATAAAAAAGCATCTATATCTGAGGAATATTCTCTGGATGATGAGCTAAAATATAAAAAACATTTAGAATAATATGCCTTATACAATTCTGTTATGTAAGTGCTTGGATTATTATCCTGTGTATATCTGAAAATGCCTATGTTTTACCCTTATTTTTTTGTCTTTCAGAGACAGGGTCTTGCTATGCAGTTCAGGATGGACTTTGGCTCTCTTTGTAGCCCAGACTGGTCTCAAACTTGCAAATGATTCTCCTGTCTCAGCCTCCCAAATGCTGGGATTACAGGAGTATACCACCATGCCTGGCTACCCTTATTTATAATTTACCTCAGTATGAAATTCTGAGTTGACCATTATTGCCTTCATCTTTTTTTATACAACTCTAAGATAATTCTTGCATCTGTTTCAGTGGATGAAAAGTCCACTAACTTTATGATTTAGTAAGAATGTACTTATCTCTGATAAGGTTTTTCTTTTTAATGTGACATTCTGTAGTTTTCCTATTATGTGTTCAAAATTCATTTTTTCCTTCAAATTGAACACTCACATTTTTAATTCTAGAAAATTCTCAGTCATTGTGTAGCCTAAGGCTATATTCTGCTGCTGCAAGTGATGAACACTCCCCCAAATCATAGTGGTTTATTTGAGATGGAACTTTATTTTTTTCTCACACAAATTAAGTCACCACGTGGTATCTGATGATGTCAGAGGCCCGAAGACCCTTTCATTTTATTATTACTTCTTCTCAGCAAGAACCGTCACATCTACATTCCAACTACTAGGAAGGGAAAAAATACAGAGAGGAGCCTATCTTTTCCCTTCAAAGATATTTTGGAAGTAATACGTACTGTTTTGGTTATATCTCAGAATAGTCAAATGGTTAACCTAGCTGTAAGGGAAGCTGAGAAATACTGTCTTTATTCTGGTCCAACAAATTTCCAGTTAGAAATAAGCCATCTCTCCTTTTTCTCCTGCTTGTGCTAAAAAATGGGCAGCCAATGCCAGAAACTGAGTCATACCACAGAGAGGAAGAGGCAAGGCAGCTTCTGCGCAGGAGGATCAAAGAGCCCGTCAGTCAAACTGTCCTCAGATCCCATCTGTAATACTGATAATGATACTGATAATCATCTAGAAATCTTATAATCAAAGAAGAATATACAACCAAGAACCACCAAGTATTTGAGAAAAAGTGTCATATCAAGAGCATGAGGCATCACTTTCACCAAAGATTAACAGAATTAAGGGAACAACCAAAAGGCATTCAATGTCACTACAATATGCAAAGTAGAATAAGACAGGCTATCATACCCGTAATATAGGAGAAGTCCTTGACATTGAGGAAGTGCATGTATATCTTAAAAGTACTCAAGGTTCAGTAGATGGTCTCTTTAAATTTTAATAGCTAGTCTGGCATAAGAATAGACATGGCTGAAAGCAAATTAGCAGAAAGCCAGTATCAAGGGAATTCTTGCTTCATTTAGTGCAAAGTGCCATAGAAAGGCAATGAAAATTAAGAGACTTCAAAGATGGACTCAAGTGTTCTAACACGCAGACGATAGCTGTTGCAAAAGAAAAGAGGAAATAGAGGAGAAATAACAGGAAAGGCAACACAAAATTTCCTGCAATGAAAGAAAGAAAGCAAGCTTTGGGGACCGAGTCCAGGGGCAGAGCATGTGCTTAGCATGCGGGAGGCTCGTGTAAGTTCCAGACCGCCTGCAAACGCATAAAAAAGGGGGTGGGGGGAGAAGGATCTTTATAAATCAAGAGCATTTTAATTTTATTATTTCTAGTTTTGAGGCTTTAACCATTCTTTTATTGCAGACTCTTACGCAGTTTTTCTTCTTTATGTGATTTGTAACCTTCTCTTTAGTAGAGATTGTTTTTCCTGTGAATCATGGAACTACGTCTCTAGGGAGCTTTGTACTTGTTTTTATCAGACACCTCAGAGGTATCACCAGTAGGATTTTTATGCTAATTGTGTATCCTAGGAGGAGTCCTACATATAAAATTATATTCCAAACCAGAATGTGGCACAAGATTAGAGTTTTAGGGCCAGGAATATAGCTTAGTGGCACAAGTACCTGCCTAGCAAGTGCAAGGTCCTGAGTCTGATTCCTGATACCCCCCCAGAGATCAGGGTTTTAATTTCTCACAAAGAGTTTATTCACTATCTATACCTCCAGACAGAGACAAGATTTCTTGCAGCTTTCCTGGTTGAAAGTGGAATGTAGTGTACTTTTTATTGACAGGCCAGTCATTTTTAGCATCATGCAGGCTGCAATTCTTTCTCTGTCTCTACTTTGGAGATCATAGTTTCATTTCTTTTCAGATGTGCACTAAAATTCAAACCTCTATCCTTTTTATAAATTTGCTGTCAATATTTCCCTTTTCTTTCCCCCCACATCAAAACTTGCATTCTGTTTGTGCCAGCTATATAGCAAGGTTCTTCTATACCACAGAAGTTTGTAATGCTATAACATAAAAAGATAGTCTGCATGTATTAATTAGGAAGGAGCTCTACGAAACAGACAGACAGATGAAAGGTAGGTAATGGATAGATACATTGATACCAGCAAGGCCCCTCCATCCTGCTTTCTGCAGTACTGGATATTGAACCCACAGCCTTGCATAGGCTAGACAAGTGCTCTACCACTGAATTGTTTTGGAACATGAAAGTTTTATTGTTTGAGCTTGGGTATACATTTTGTTGCTCAGTTATTTTATTTATCATTTTAAAGGATTTCAAATAGAAGAGGTTCGCCATTAGCTTTATTTTGCCATGTCGTAAGAACCAGAAGTCTCTGGCATACACATAAATTACATTAATGGCACTTATTCTCTTGTAGTATGTTAGAATTCTTAAGTAGAGGGAGGATAAAATAATAAAGGTATCCTGCAGCCTTATCAGTATCACAGAAAATAGTAAGAAACTGATATATTGCTGCGGAAGTTTGCGTTCTTTATAGTAGAAAAGTATTCCACTTGCCCGCAATGTAACGTATCTCGTAACGGACACATCACAGCATATCAGACATATCAGGAGAACTCACTGGTAGGAGTAATGTTTACCAAACTGACCAAATAGTAGTTTGAGTTGGCAGTAGAAATCAATAAAATAGGAAAGAGTTTGGAAAATATTTTTGATATCCTAATTATTCATCACCTTTGAGTTAAGTGTGTATATGTGTCATGAACTAACAAATGTTTTTTAGATTTTTGCCCTCTTAATTGCATACAGAGGAGTTGTAAGTTTTAAAATAAGGAGGAAAACTTACAACATACAAACTTACATAATCCTTAAATTTAAATTTTAGTAATAGTGATGATTACATTAACTTACTAACCATTATATACATAATTTCATGATGAATAATCTTATAAAATTTCTGTTTTCCTAATGTTACAGATGAGAAAACTGAAGTCTGTAGGGGTTCAGTAACTTACCACCAGTCAAACAGCTCAGATGATGTGGAGCCAACATCCTAAACCCAATTTGTTTTGACTTCGGAACTCTAACTAATGACGGATAAGGCTTCTCCTTTAAAAGTTTGTAATCATATAGAAACCAAGTTGTTTTATTTATAAATGATATGAAATAATGTTTCATAGTCTATCTTATCAGATATCTCTATTAAAACCTGGGTCCCCCCTTTTTTCCTATATGTAAACTATATATTTTGAGCTTTTTAATAACAAAAATAAGTGCCAGCTGCTGAATACAGATTACGAAATTTCTCTGCATCCAGGGATAGTGTTTCTGTCTGAAGATGATAACTTATCTGGACTCTTTATTGGTGAATGTAAAGGCTTGTGCCTGGTGAGAGCAGCACGTCCTGCCGTTGTTTGAAAGATGCCTGCAGTCTTCTTCCTCCTCTGGGGCTTCTGGGGTGTGACTTGGCTGTCCATCTGCCGTCTGTTTCTGATAAGTGAGTTTTAAGTCTCTAACAGCTCTTGGGAATTTTGTTGGCAGAGACCTGGTGAGATCATTCTGCTTCCCGCTGAATTTCCTTTCTCTGTTTTTTTGGACTGTTCTGATGAACATGACCCCGAAGCATTCAATAATACCTCTGTTCCCATAGGAACTGCTGGCCTACTCCCTGGTTTTATCTCTCTCTGCACAAAAGCTCCATGTCTCTGGAAAGGAAAACAAAGTTGACATTAACTGGGAGAACACACTGCTGCAAGCTGGAGCTGAGTTCATGGGGTGGCTCAAGTCCTGTGCTGCAGGCACTTAATTCTGCCCCTTCAGCAGTCATCATCTTAGTCCAAAACTACAGATGCCGCCCCAGTAATTATTCATGACCCTTGTAAACAAATTACAAAACAGGATGCACTAGTATATGAGCAGGAAGGAGAAGCAGCAGAGATTCAAAAAAGCATCATTTCATTATCTTCCATTTCTCAGCTTTTCTATCATTTGGATTGTGTAAGATTTATATTAAATTCATTTCTTGCTAAGTTACTATGGATATAACAGAAACAGTTCATAAACCTAAGAATTTATGATTGCATTCCAAATGCCTATTAGTTCCAACAAGAGGCCTAGTTATAATGAAATATGAAAGCAAACATCTGTAGGTGAAAAGATCCAACAACGGACTATTCATTTTTACTTGGCTTTATAAACCTTGTATAAATCTCCTGCCACACAAAAGATTTATCAAATTGCTTTGATATTAGCTTAATCAAATAATTTCAGTAATTTAAGTAAACCAAGTCTCCAAAATCTGATTCAAAATTATGATTAACATTCCTTGGTTTTTACTATGGGATGTAGCTAAGATTCTGTCCTCAAATAACTATGTTTGTTGGTTTACATATACTTTTATGAAGATGATTATAAGTTGAAAAGACTTAAAGTTCTACCATAAATCTTTTGTGAAGTATTAAATAATTCTAAATAATGCCTCACCTTTCCCCGGATGGGCTCATTGGGGGAATTCCTGGCATCATACTGATGTATGAAAGAGATGTATTCTATAAAGTTATTTTGAAGTTCTGCTGATGCATCCGGACAGGCAAGCGGAACTCAGAAAAAGAAAATACATTTTTTTGAAACCAAGAAATAATTAATTTATCTATAGAAATATAATGACACTCCTAATGCTTCTTCTTTATAAACATGCCCAAAATGAAATTCAAGTATGCAAGGTTACTTACCTACACATAGATGATAAATATAATTGATATGCCATTCTGTCTCCATGAAAAGAACCAAATCAAAACAACCAAATTAGCCGCACGTGTGGAATGATTTGTACTTTAAGCTAATGTTAATAGTAACATAATGGTATTAAAAAGCTATTGACCTTAACATGTTACATTCTTTTACATAGATGCAGATAAGTTTTAGAAAAACATAAGTATAATTTGTTTGTCAACTTTTTTTATTCCTAGGAAGAATATGAGAAGTTTTAGGTTGCACCCGTAGCTGTGGCCAAGCAGTACGGTAGTGGGAGGCATTCTACCCTCCAGCTGTCTCCAGCGGTGCTGCAGAGTGAGCTGGAGACCACGGACTGCTGGCTCCGCAGCAGAATGCACAGCACTTTCGTTTCACCAGTGACATAAGTTTTAAACATTGGCGCAAGTATTAAGTTCTTTAAAATTACTTTTGAATAACCTCAATCTGAGTCTCTGATACACCTGTTTAACGTTTTTAATTTCAAGAATTTGTTGTCGTTTTACTTTTAGAAGGTAATTAGACAATTAGAGCAATTTCCAAGTGCTGCTGACCATCAAACCAAGTTAATGAAGCAATTCTGTCAAGGAAAAAACTTTAACTTCACTTTTAAATAATATGGACACAGCAGTTTATATATATCTAGCATGTCTATGGAACAATACGTAAGAAAATGATAACAGTGGTCACTGTAGGGAGAACTGGGTTACTGAACAGAGGCAGAGAGAGCTACATTTACTTTTCATTGTGTATACATTTTTATCATTTGAATTTTGTGCCATATTCATATATTAACTATTAAAAGTGAAATTAAATTTACTTCAAACACCACACCTTTAAAATAGCCATAATTCACATGCAAGATAAATGTTAGTAAATTTACACTGTGAGGCATTCATGAATTAAAACTGATATTCTTTGTTTTGTCTTTTTGAGACAGGGTCTCACTACGCGGGTCAGGCTGGACTTGAACTCACTTTGTAGCCCAGGCTGATCTCAAACTTACAATGATCTGCCTGCCTCAGCCTTGTGAGCGCTGGGATTACAGGAGTGCACCACCATGCTGGGCTGATATTCGTATATTGATGCAAATTAACTTCACTAGCAAGAATAATGGGTATCAAATGTTTATATATCATATGATATTGTTTAAAATTCCACAGTCAGAAAAAATATTAACTGATATACTTTTCTTGCTATCTAATTGAGATCAGCTACTTAAAACTCATTATCTACATAATAATCAATTTTCTTAATTAAGACTTGCTAGTACAAAAGCCGGTGCTGAGGATTTAATAAAATACAACATTGAGAAAGTTCTATCTATAATTTATATTTTTCTCCTGCATAAAACTACCATTTTTAGATGAATATCATCTAAGTATTAGTGTTTAGAGAAATATAGTTTAATGACTTCTGATATAAAAACGAAGCAACTCTAGATAAAGCATTAGTCATGTGGGGTTAATGGAGTACCCACATCACGGTTGCTTCTCTCTTTCAGTAGCGAGGTTTGAACCCAGGGCCTGCCACATGTTAGACAAATAGTCTACCACTGAGCTACACACATCCCCTCCCCACAACGGCAAAAGGTGTTAGTACAGAAAGGAAAAGCAGCAGGGTATGAGCTCAGCAGAACAAACCCGAGAGGGACTTTGCTTGCACTAGAGACTCTTGTATAGGCCATAATGTCTTCCCAGGGTTATAAGCCTACAAAAGGAGGGCTGCGGAAAGCAAAAGTCACAATGGGGCTTCCAAGGTTGGAGGATTTAGCAGAAAGGCGTTGTGGCTATGTACCTGGGGCCAGGCTTGAGGACCTACAAGGAACTACATATTGTTTGTCAAGAACAGGGCTGAACATTGACTAGGAATTACTGTGCTTAGTGGTCCTATCTACCCATGACGACACATTTGCAGCAAGTGTGAATCCATAGCTGGCTGGAGAAGGGATTTAATGTGGGCTCTGCTCAGAGCAGGATGGTGGTGATCAGATTCTTCAGAAGGCATGTTTTCAAATTCTGGCTTTACCGTATTTTTGTAGACATATAACTTTAGAAAAATCACTTAACCTTACTGAGATTCATTTTCCTTCTAAAAAAGTAGTAATTTGTTTTCAGAGTCGTGAAGCTTAGGGAATATATTTATAAAGTCTGTAAGATGCTGAGGTCAAATTACAGACTTCAAAGCTAGCTAAGGGCCACCTCATTTGTGTCCTGGGGAAACCACAGAAGAAAACTAGACTCCAGTGGCCTATCAAAAAATGGTGAGAAATCCATTGCTTTTAGCAACTTGGTGTGAAGGGTTTGGCAAACTAGCGTTCAGGGTTAGTGGCAGCTTGGGCTGAGGTTAGGAAGATTCAGATGTAGCCAAGAAAGGGTAGGCTGGGAGAGACAGCCTTTGAAATATGCTCTTACTTTCCTCCAACTTGCCTTGGAAACACCCAGTGCTTGCCACAGGGCCACAGAAACTGTCACTAACTGCTTGACCATCTGTTGTCAACATAGTAACATCAGCATAGCATAGAAGTCCCTCCAGGATAAGGAACGGACGAAAATGGGCATGTGCTGCCCCCTTGGGAATCTACTCCACTATTCCTCTAGCAACCATCTCTCACAAGGTCTCTTTAAACAGCTTGAAGAGGGCCCGTGGTAGCGGTGGTGGGGATTCTCGGCTACATGACTGACCTATGCTTGAGTGAGTGACAGCAACTGGCAATGGAAAAAACCATTTTTGTGATGTCTGAAGCTCTCCAGCCTGAATCTCATTTCTTTTCTTAAATTTGCTGGGGGACACACAAACCGGGTCATGATATTAACCTTTTACTCACACAGAGCTCCTGATCCCCTAGAGGGAGCATGACCTGTGATAAACTATACACTCGGTAAGAGAGAGAAAAGCTTACCATATACTATGTGATGCAGAATACTTGACTAATACACCAAAAATTTAAAATACACATAAAATATCCCCCAAAATAGAAATCATAATATGAAATAATAGTTAAGAGCTCATAAAATGACCACTCATTTAATGTTAGAATAAAAAAAGCAACAGTTAAAATTTAAAAAATAGATGAGCTAAATAAGATTCACAAACTAGAAGAATAAGAAAGAGATGGCAGGAAATAAATAGAAACAGAAAAGCTAAGCAACATGGAAGGCAGAAGCACTAACCCTGGAATTCAAAAGAAATAGAAGACATATTTGAAGAAATAATGAGGATAAACATTTAAAAATTAAAGAAAGATCAAAGGTGCCACGTGAAAGAGTTCATAGAACACCAAAACGGTAGCAGGGCCGAGCAGGATGGGTGCGGCAAGAATGCCAGGTGTTTTTGTTGTGTTTCACTTTGTTTTTTTGAGACAGGGTCTTACTTTGTAATTCAGGCTGGCATCAGGCTGGCTTGCTGTGATCCTCCTGCCTCAGCCTCATGAGTGCTGGGAATATGGGCTTGTGCCACCACATCTGGCCAAGGATGCAAAATTTAAAGAGGCACTTGCATACCCGGGGAGTAAGTGACTCCTTAAACTGCTCTGCCCCTAGCGTGCTTAGCTTTCTACCCAGTCCTGCATGACAGATAAGGAAAAACTCAACTCTAAGACATCCTGTAGAGACATTTAAAATTATATGAGATGAAAAAACTTAATGTTTTCAAAAAACAAAAGACAGATCATTTACAAAAGAGTACAAAGATACCTTCATAACGACATTGGACACAGATGATTAATATTCTTGACATATTAAAAGAATTGTAAACCTATAATTTTAATATATAATCAGACTGTCATGTAACTATTTTATATATATATATATATATATATATATATATATATATATATATGGAATGCCTCATTTCCTCATAAAACAGACTCATTTTGAAGAACGTCTAAAGGGCAAACTCAAGTAAGACCAGAAATAAACCAAGGAGAGTGATTGAGGTATTTGAAGGGAAATAGGAAGGGTTTTTGTTTCTTCAAAAAGACAAAGACTAATTAACAGGCAAATAAGTATTCTACTCCTAAAAATTCAGAACATATTATAAATAAAAGTGGGCTGGCTGGCCTTGTGATTAGCTGTAACCAATAGGTGGTGGCAGAAATAACAGTTGCCAGTTCCGGACATAAAACTTAATAAAGCTTTGCAGCTGCTGATTTTTGGGTTCTCAGGAGCCCTGAACTGTGAGGCAGAAGTCCAGGTACCTTGCTAGAGAAACCACACGAAGAAACCCAGTCGCTCCAGGTCCTGGAGACCACGTGCCAATGAATCAGTCATACAAGTGACATCGCGAATATCAGAAAGCTGTCTCCCTGCACCCACCTCGGATGCAGATGATGACCAAATATGACCTCTGTCTTAAGCAACTGTATTTAAGGGAGCCTCTTCTGTAGATAACTGAAGCAGAAATACTTAAGAAAGTAAATTAATCGGAATAAGTCATCTTTTAGATAGTTATCTAGAATCTCTCAGAATCACAAAAACAATAGCTTAAAAAGTCATTTCTTCATGGCAAACAATAAGAGGAGGGAAAAATACTATTGGCCACCAAAGGAATTTCCTTTTTAAGACATTACATGTATTATACAATTTTATTTATATACTTATTTATTGAGACAGGGTCTTCTCTATATCCCAGGCTGGCCTTGAACTCATGGCCATCCTGCTTTCCTGAGCCTCCCAAGGGCTGGAATTACAGCCACATGCCACCATGCCAGGCTACACCTATTAAAATTAAACATAAACTCTATGCTCACTTGTGCAAACATTAAACTTTTTTTTGGAAGAACACAAAATACCGAAGATCTTAAGTATGAAAACAAGAAAGAAGACATTCCGATTCTTAATGGTTACTCTCTTAAGAATTCAAGTTGGACCCAAGTAATTATTTGAAAGAAACTTTATTACGTGAAAATTAAAAACATACAGCAGAGTCCATGAATAATGTTTAAAAGTCATTCTTTCTTGGAAACTTAATCTAATTAAAATAAGATTTCTAAACGAATTGGTATCTAGCCATTTATATTTTATCAACAAAGCCAGAATTCATTCAACGCACAATTTGTTTCTTACATCGGTTAAGAATTCAGCAGTTTTGGGAAATTCTGCTCTTCTCTGTAGTGCTTAAAAAATATCCACCCATAATATTTTCCTCTTAGAAATACTACTCTTTTTAGTAGTACTTATAAAGATTATTCATATAAAAACAGTATAGATCTTCAAAATACAGTAAAAAACAAACATAGCCATAGCAAAATATCATTCTTATGTTACATTTTTGGGCAAAAGAATCAGTACAAACTAAAACCTATTTTAGAAAGTTAATTTTACCACTATATCTGAATTTGCAATTCAAAACAACACTAAAATATCAAGTAGTTGATAAACAGCCAGTTCATTTAAATATGGAACATTCCCCTTTACCAATTACATCAGCTTTTCCAATTTATAAAGTTCATTATATGAAATCCAATGTGAAGACTTGTTTTTACAGGGACTCAGATATAGTGAAGCACAGCCATTTGTTAGCTAACCGTGGATAGTAGCCAGGAAATTGTGCGGTGGTACACTACATAAAGGGCACTTTCACTGTGGGCACAAGATAACATTACTGAAATGCCAAAGACCAAGCGTAATTAAGTGGGCTGATGAAACAGAATGACTGTGAGACTTTGAATTGGTATTAGTACATGTTGATAGGCACATTTTCTACTTATGTGCATACACAAGAAATGTGACACATTCCAATTCGTTTTATACATGTTATATGCTAAAAATACAATAAAGGTTTAAATTTGTTAAATTATTACAGTAAAAGATACCTTATCATCAATCCTTCTTAAAATACTTCCCCTTGCTTTGAACACATTTATCCCACCATACTTGTCACCTTCTGAAGGATCCTAGAAGCGCTTTTGTGGCCTTAGCTGCACTGTTATGGTGCCTTGATGCCCTGAATTAATTGAAAATGATTTCCTTTTGGAGATGTAGCTCAGTGGCACAAGCACCTGCCTGGAAAGCATAAGGTCCTGAGTTCCATTTCCAGTACCAAAAACACCACCCCCCCCAAATAGTCCCCGTCCATGGTGACTATTTCAGTGAAGAGCCAGAATCTCACAGGGTCAGATCAAGTGCATAAAGCGGATGAGCTGCCTCTCTGTGGGCTGTCAATTTGCATCAGCATTCACTGAATTTCTGATCACACCTCGTAAAGAATTCACAAAAGACGACTTCCAGAACTGCCAGAGTGTGGGAAGAACAGGATAAGTGTGTTCAAAGTGAGAGAGAATATTTTTGAGGGGGATTAATGGCAATTTGTCTTTTGCTGTATTAAATATTTTTATTTAAACATTCACTGTACTGTTTGATCGTATTTTATGTTTTAAAATATTACATTAAAATATTTTCTTTTTAAAATTATTTTTATCGAGTATCCAAGCTGCACTTAAAGTAGGGATTAATTGCAGGCTTATATTGTTTTCTGTATGTTAGTTTAAATTATATTATGATTTTTTTCTTCTGCACGGTGGATTGACCCCAGTACCTTCACAATGAGGTACATCCCCAGACTTTTAAACTTTTTTCTTTTAAGATAATGTTATAGAAGACAGGGGCTGACAAACCTGGCTGGGGAAATAAGTGGGACTTGTCAATTACAAGTTCCCAGCACAGGGGCTGGGGGTTTAGCTCAGCGGCATAAGCGCCTGCCTTGAAAGCAGCCAGTCGTGAGTTGGATCCCTGGTACCGATAAAAAGGAAAAAGACAAAAAAAAAAAAAAAAAAAAAAAAAAAAACACAAAAAAACAAGTTCCCAGGACGAGCCAAATAATTCCCAAGACCTTATTTGTGGAGCTTCTTGTGGGCTCCTGTGAGATGTAGAGGACGTACAAGGACACAGATGGCAGCTGGGCGTGGTGGCTCACGCCTGTAATCCCAGCACTCGGGAGGCTGAGGCAGGAGGATCACTGCGAGTTCAAAAGCAGCCTGGGCTACAAAGTGAGCCCAAGGCCAGCCGGAACTGCATAGAGAGACCCCGTCTCAAACAGACAGAAAAAAAAAGACATAGACAGCCCGAGGAGCCTGCACCACGACTGCTCATGGGAGCCCAGTACACTTTTATTTCTGCTTTTGTCCTTTCCTTTCTTTGTTTGGTCCAAATTTGTTCTACAGAGCACTTTTGCCCTTACCTGTTCATGCCTCATTTTTCAGGTAAACTTTTGGCCCCACTTTGCCTTGTCTCTCCCAGTTCTTTGAGGCAAGCAGGACTTGAATTTGCAATCCTCCTTCCTCAGCCTCTCGGAACTTAAGATTCTGAGTACACGTCACCACGGCTTATGTCTTCAAATAATTTGTTTAGTAAAAAAAGTGCTTAAGATTCAATTATTCAATAAATATTTCTTGAGCTTGAGCATTATACTAGGCCCTAGATATAAAAATGAACTTAGTAATGAGAAACATCAATAAAAGAACAGCGGGCTCGGGAGGGAAGGGGAGAGAGACAGAGAGAGACACAGGCACCGTGCCAGGCTCCCCAAGCTAAATCCGAGTTCAACACCTAACTGAGTACAGGGCTGAAATTAGTAACAGAAATAGCTACTGTCCATGTGTTGTCTAGATGTATCTAGCACTATAGTGGGCATATGGCATGTTATTTCATTTATTTTTCATAATAATCTGGCAAAATAGGATCATTATTCTCATTTCCTAGATTGAATAAAACAAGAGGATGGAATAGGAAGTGGCCCCAGGATCACACAACGCTAAGTACTGAACCCACACTAAACTCTGAGGTGAGGGTAATTCAGTTATTATGGCTTCCAATCACATACGATACATTCAGTCTGTGAATCCCCCACTCTTTCCCCAAGCCCAGGAAAATGACAGTGAGAACATTAAGAGGACATATATCTTTACAGAAAAAACACACTAAATGGGGGCAAAGATGTCGACAAGTTTGGAAACTGGAAAGCAGCTGAGTTGAGGAGACCAGAAAACCGGAGGGAAAGTGCCCGTGGGATGAGAGTGGGGCGAACGTCAGGCCGGCTTGGGCCACGCGGTTCTTCACTCCCAGGAGAGGAGTCCAGGGCAGAAGACGGCTAGAGGGACTCCCAGGCAGAGGGGCCGAGGATTCCTCTCTGCCAAGACTGATAGCTCAACAGAACAGGTGCAGGGTCTCTGTTTGGGAGGTAACTGACGAAGCCTGCACTTCCCCTGGAACAAAGCCCGTTTATCCACAATTCTCTCCCACCACTCTTCCTGACATACCTTTGAGTGGATCAGAAGTGACTGCTCCTTATGTGGACTTGTCAGTTAAAGCAAAGAATAACATAACTTACTTACACATTTAATTTTAATCAAGTTATTCACCATCTTGGAGTACCGAATCATTTTCTTCCTTTCTCTTTTTACACAAGGTCTTGCTATGTAGCTCAAGGTGGCCTTACTGGCCTTGAATTTACTATGTAGCCCAGGCTAGCCTCAAGGGTACAGCGATCCTCCTGCCTCAGCCTCCCAAGGGCTGGGATTACAAGCATGTGCCACCACACTGGGCTGACTTTTCTATAAGTATCTATTGATCAGAATATTTCACTTTGTGTTTTTTGCACAAATCACATTCCTAACGCATTCTTTCCAGTTTCTGTTTAACACTGAATAAAACTTAAAGATAACATTTAAAGCAAGATGAATGTAGAATAATTCAATATTTTAAAAATTCTTTTCAGCTTCTCTTTTACAATTATTTTGCCCACATCAGCATGTTTGTTAGTGGTGAACCTGCAAGTTTTTCCAAAGCATCCAACTTTGAATACTTTATAGAAACAAATATTTTGTCTTCATATTAAGATTTTAATTTATAAGAATATTTAATTAAATTATAGAGCTGCAGTAACAAGTACCTACATCAGTTGGTTTGCAAATAGGCCCAACTTTCAGAGCATTTCTCTTCCTCTTTGGTCTGAATTATAGTCCCTGTCTCTATATCTCCATATTATGAGCAATAAAAAATAAAGAAAGTAAATATGGAAAGCTAAATAGGGCCTTACATGTCAAAATACAGAATTTGAAATTTATTCTCTACACAATGAAAAACAGCTGGGGGACCCAAACAAGGGGAGGGAGGGACATCGCTGTTTAAAAAGATCCTTCTGGGGACGAAGCGAAGCTCAGTGTTAGGGTCCTTCTCCAACATGTGCAAGGCCCCGGGTTTAATCCTCAGCACCACAAACAAGTAAGTGGCTTCACTGCCTTCAGTGAAGAAGAAAATGAACTGATTCAGATGTATTTTGGGTATGACAATGTCAAAATTTGCTGATGGAGTGAATGTAGCAGAAAAAGGAAACAGTTTTAGAATGACTTCTACATTATCACAGCACCCGGCGGGGATTGGAAAAGGCATTTGTTCACTGAGAGTGGACAGACTGGTGGGGACACAGGCCAGGCTTGAGAAGCAAGCTTCTGCCCCAGCCACTGGTCACTTTCCTCCTCACTGATACACTGTATCTGGCCCTCCTAACCTAAAGGAGAGGTTCCCTTTGGTCCACAGTGGTTGCCGGCATGGTAAAGGACCTCCAGTGGAGGAAAGCTGCTGACCTTACAGCAGTCCAGGAAGCAGGGGAGAAGAACGGAGCAGAGAGGGATACACCCTCACCAGGTCACCTCCAGTGGCCACCTCTGACCAGCCCTGCCTGCTAAGGGCAAGTCAGCCCTAGCACCCGTAATCCAGTCACTCTCCACAAGCTCTACCAGCTGAGAGCCTCTCGATTGCATCCATAATAATCATAGGAAATTTATTAATGGAAGGACCAAAAAGTGTGTGAGGACTTTCCTTTCCAGGTGGGTTTAATGCTGAGTGCCACTTGAACAAAATGGTTCTAATATTCACACTAAGTAACTCCTCCGCCAGGATAAAAATATTCCTTTGTGAACTTTGAAGACATTAATTCCACTGTGAATTTGTATCAGTGCTACTTGATTTCAATCTGATTCTTATTAGTTTCATGTTGATATTTTTGTTTCTCTTATGGAAACTTTTAGCTCTTCTCTACATGAATTGAACTCAGGACCTTGCATCTGCCAGGCAGGCACCGAGCTATAGCCCCAGGTCTTCAGGGTGTATTTTTTTTTCATTTATGCGTGAAACACTCAGTGGGCCATTTCAATGCCTTTGAAATTAAGGAACTCTCATTACTTTAGAGGGTATGCAGAGTACTAGTTATGAGTACAGGTGCTGCAATCAGACTATCTGGGTTCCAAAATCAATGATTCACTGTGTAGCCTTGAGCAAGTTGTTCAAACTCTACACTTGCTTTTGGAAAGAGTTTTGAATATGTCACTCTAAAATATGCTGCTCTGGTATGTCAACTCCACTGAGTTAAAGGCACTTGAAAAACACCGAGTACAAGAAAAACATACTGAGCTTTGTGCTTTTTCCGAAAGAAGGTAAAATTCCTACGTGAAAGAGTCCTCCCTCTGCCAAAAGGAAATCATTCCTAGCAAACACAGGAAACTGAACCCGAGGGAGACCCGTACAAACAAACCTTAGTGAAGTCTCCTCTACCAGTTACTCAATTCATGCAGTTTAACAGCCCCGCCCACGCTCCTTTACCTTGTCACATTTCTACATTTCACACCTGTCAAGCTCAGTGCAAAAGGGTTTGACTCTGCTTCCATTAGTCCCCTTGCTTCTCATACTCTTTCCAAAGTAGCTCAGAGGTCCTCTTTCCATCTTTACTTGTGCTATTGTGGCTGCTTCAACGTTCTGAATCCATTCAAAACATTTACCTTCCACAGTCATTTTGACTTTGGGGAAGACCCAGAAGTCTGAGTGCTAATCTGCCGGATAAGGTGGATGGCAACAATGTCATAAAACTCTTGGATGGCACTTGGCAGTAGCATTCACTTGTTTGTCACGACTTCATAAATACACGAGGACTTCCAGAACTACTTTAGAAAGAATGTAGAGAACGTCTTTTACTGTAATTGTTTTATTTAAATATTCACCATATAATTTGATCATACCTTAGAATCTTTTGTTGACGACTGTTGTGTATTATCTGAAATGTGGCTTATGAACTCAGTATGGGATGAAGACTACAGTAGGTACTCACACGCATTTTTATTTTGACTTGATCCTGTACTTGTCTGAAACTTGCTAAATTCTACTTGAGAGGCAAAGATGACTCGGATGTCAACTAAGAACTAGATACAACTCTAATAAATGTGGTTGATTATAATGACACTGTTAGCTGAAATAAATTTTAAATATAAAAATATTTTATTTAATAATCTGTGTAATGGTATTTCCCAAATTCTGTCTTGTGGGATACTAGTCATATAGAATGGTTTTAATAAGGGTGTGGTGATCAGCAAATGGGGAAAATAGCTCATTTTTATTGTCCTTGGAAGTTCATCAAACTTACGCTTAGAAATGAGTTCTACAAGTTAAAAAATGTTTAATTTTTAAAATTTAAGTTCAAAAACATTACTTTCCCTGTTTTTTTTTAGCAGTATCTATGATTTTTTTTTGGTACCAGGGATCAAACTCCTGACCTTGCGCTTGCCAGGTGGGTGCTTATGCTGCTGAACTAAACCCCCAGCCTCAGTATCTATGAATTTAAACAGTGCAAAACTAGTGTTCCTCAGAATACACTTTGAGAAATATTGCTTTTAGTGTTACCTACTATCTTAATAGTGGTAGTTTTTAAAATATGCTGGCAACAATAATGAGAAGAATGCTATTAAGTTTCTGGTTTGGAGGCTGATATTATCAGTATAATTTTCATTATGGAATATTAAGCATTTAGAGACACGATGTCCACTATGAAGGGATAACGAATTTGTCAAGGGCTGTTCTTGGTATATCTTTAATTCCTACAGAGAAGTAATTTTCTCAGGTGGCATCATCACATCTAATACATCCTGATTTGATAACAGTATGCTGATGTGATAAAAACGAAATTTTGCTTCCACTAACCTTACCTATTCCACAGGAAGGCTTCTGCAATCTGCTATGTTTGACTGGCAAAACCAATGGACATGTTGGTTTTTGGAAGTCACTTCTCTGGGTGCTCTGAGTATCATAAAGTGGTTGGAAGCCACGTTCTAGTGCTTCATCATGTGACCACCAGTCACACTATAAAAAAAATTGAAAATGCAAAATTGAAATTGTTGGACATTATCATGTGTTGCTTGATATCTACCAATGTTTAGCAATTAAATCAATAAGTTATTGGATTTTCTGAAATCTAGGAATACCTTTTCAGAAAGATTATGGTTCTTCAAAGGCACCTAAAAGTAAATTATCATATATTTTTCACCTAAGTACACCTGCTAAATTCCTAAGCTAATGTCTATCAAAAATGAAGTGGTAAAATTTAACAAAATAGGTTATATTTCAGTGTTTTGTGCTATAATATTATATGCTATATGTATATATATATGTTATAATTTTATCTAAAATTATTTCTATAATTTTCTTACGGTAATATAAGTCATTTATTATTTAAAATGGTTGTTTTCAAGGTTTTTAGTCTCATACCAATAAAATACGTTTTCTATCATGTAAGAGCACACAATGTAATGTATGTATAAAACTGAAACGAAAGTTTCGATTCTTTTGCAGGGCACGCAGGTATTTTTCTATTTATTTTCTCTTTTATTTTGTTTCACAAAGATGGCTGCAGCTCACACTGAAAAACTTTGTTTTAAGAGAAAATACCTTGAAAATTACTAAATTTTTGATACTAGCACCTAGGCATGTAGGAGAGGGAGCACTGATAGATCTTTCATTAGCACATGTGACCACTAAATCTCTTCAACACTGAGGAAGTAGAGACTGTTGCTCAATTTAACTCTGATTGGAAGTTACAAAACTTCCCGATCAGGTAGAAGAGAACCGGGGTGGGGAAGGTAACTGTGACAGCTAGGGGCTCTTGGATATGATCAGGGAATAAAGTAACCGTGGGTACGATAAAGTACCTACCGTGGGTGATAAGAAAGTGGATCTGCCTTTGAAAAGCCATCTATGATTTCACAGTCTGAGTCTAATAAAATATGATTCAAGAGAATGAATATGTGATTCTAATTATAAATTTCTGACAATACAATAGAGGCGATACTTATCCAAAAGGAAGCAGCATCTAGAGAAATCTATGTGGCTGCACAGAGTCAGCTCTCAAGGAAGCTTAGTTTTTAAAAAGACAGACATGTCTAAGGACATGACATAAAATTCAAAATAAAATTTAATAGAGTCAACTTGTCAGATGGGTAAGAAACTTAGAAGTTCATACAATATGCTAAATGCAGCAAAAAAAAAAAAAGGTTTTTCTAGGGAAAACTGAAGTAATCAAGGAAAGGATAACAAGTGGGAAAGGAAAACACTGTTCAAAGCTGAAAGACTGGACTTCTCAAATTGAGGTTCTTTGTTAAATGAAGTTAACCTGAGACTGAGAAAAAGATCAATGAACCACGCCAAAGAGAAATGCAAGAAATGAATGGCGGATGACAGAATTAGGTCTCACCTTACCACTTTCAAATGGTGCTGGCTTTTCGGCCTCTTGCAAACTACAGCCAGGAGTAATGGAATAATGGATACGTGTGAAGGGTGACCAGAAATCACAGACATTTGTGAAGCAGGGATTTTAGAGGACAGCTTGGCTAATGCCCTTTATTTTCAGAATGGGCTACAAAATGAATTTTAAAAACAAGACTACTTAACATAGGTGCTGAGAAAATTCTAGAGCAGATTACTAAACAGATGGCGACTTCTCACTATCTGGCTAAAAATAATCATGTCTTACAGGCGTCACAGTGCCTGCCTCTGGCAGCTCTCCTCCTCTCCACCTCATACGTATGATAGTGCTCATTATGTTGCAGGTTCTGGGATTTGTAGGCCTCACCTCATGCTCACCACAATTCTGTGAGATAGAACATCCATTTTATAGGTGAGAAAACTGCCAGGAGATCAAGTCACTTCCTCAGGCTCCATCACTAGCAGGCAGCAGCCTTGCCTCAATTCAGCCCTCCTCTACTCACACACTCATCTCCGTGCTGCTCTGCTGTATCAAGTCTCCTGTGGGCTGCTACCCCAGACAAGCACAAACTACATTCCTTCAAAAACGAAAATAAAGGACCTCTAAGCAATGTCATAGTCTCTTTTGTGTGGCTGTAACCAAACACCACAGACTGCGTAATTAGTAATGAAGAGAAAGTTATTGGCTCACAGTTCTGGAGGCTGGGAAGTCTGATAGCAAGGTACTCTGATGAGGGTAGGTTTGGCAATTCTAGTCCTAAGACGTTGTCCTGAACGTAAATGGGGAGAGGTGGAGCAGTGAAAGGAACTTAAGAGGGATCCACCTCGCCCTTTTATAACAGAATTAATCTCACCTGTGTGGCAGAACCTTCATGACCTAGTCATTTCTTAAAGGTCTCAACTATTAAAAGTTTCATAATAGCAATTGAATTCTGCATAAGTTTTGGAAGGAACAAACTTTCAAATCCTAGCAGTATTCTATTAAAAGAGTATTCTATTCTATTAAAAGAACACTGAGAAAGTTCTCCTATCAAAAGGCTACATATAAAAGGCGTATCTTATAGTATCTAATTTTGATCAGAAACTCATTTTGCTAATGCCCAAGTTATTGGGGAAATGAACCAGGAGTTGGGTATGAATTTATTTGGGAATTTATTTTAAGCATGCAGGAAAAGGACAGGTTCATACTCTCCTGGGTATGAACCAGGAGGAAATGCTTAGTGCATATTAATTTTTTTTCTCAAAAAAGAATGTAATGCAAGTGCCAGGCATGGTGGTGCATGACTGTAATCCCAGCAGTTGAGAGGCTGAGGCAGGAGGATCATTGTGAGTTTGAGTCCAACCTGGGCTACAAAATGAGCCCAAGGCCAGCCTGAACTGCATAGTGAGACACTGTCTCAAAACAAAAAAAAAGTAATGCTGAAGCTTTTCTTAAAGTGGAGATATCAGTTTAGCCTTTAAGCAAAATTATTTGAATTGAGAGTTTTATCAAAATTTATTTCCAAGTCTGACCCTGTAGTTGGCAGAAGTGTTCTGCCTTTATAGATTGGATGCATCTTCACTGAATTAAATCCTACAGTTTCAAGAATACTGTACTGTTATCTTCCCTATCTCTGGAGTCTTCCCCTTGCCTGAAAAGTATGGTTTGTTCCTGGAAGAGGGGGAGTGTTGTATGCACCATGCATATTTATACCCCTTTTCAGTCCAAGAATTTGCTCATAAGAGATTATGAACTTAAATAGATGGAGGCTTGTTTCTCACACAAGGGAAGGACTAATAAATTTTTTCTGTGATTCATCAGACTTAAGGGTTAATGCACAGTCACTTATGACAAAATAAGCTAAACTAGGAAAAGTCACCACGTGTGAAGGCTTTGTCTAGGTCATAGGGGATAGGCTATGCTTCAGATTTTAGACAAGATTTTGCTTAGTTGTTTGCATAGTTGTTGCCAGTTTAAAACTTTGGACCCAGGAAGAAGAATCCTTCCTGACCCTTCCTAAGGTCTATCTCTTTTCCTGTTTCAGGATGACAGTCGCTGGCCTCCATGTCAAGAAGTGACTGGAGGCTTACAGTGGGGGCCAGGTAAGATGGTGTTCACTGTTCCCCCTCCCGAGAAGCTTAACATTTTAGCATGTGTTCATTGGCCACATTAGAAGCCAATGCCCGGGAGTCTATGTTATACTCTTAGTATGCCTGAGCTTTCAGAAATGTCGTAGTAAACATTACTTATTTTCCATTCTTTGGCAAACTATGGAAGAATCCTTAAGGAAGAAGTGATAAAATCAAGTCACGCGTCCTGGAGAAATTAGTTCAGAGAATGCAAGTGGTGGTAAGCTGGGATCCATAGCAGAAGCTGCGGAGGCCTGGCCAAGACAGCAGGTGGTAACAGTGGCAATCGGTGGAACGTAAGTACTTGGGGGACTCCCAAGGAAATACACACTTGTGACAAAACCTACACATAGACAATGACATCTTTTGTAGAGCTCAGTGGCTTTAGAGAATTGAAGTTCTATTACAAACACTAGAGCAATCAAGATCACACTGGTTACAGTGCGTAGATATTAGGAATGCTGGAAAAACTCTTTGTAAGCAATTAGCATTGTCTTTCCAAACAGTTATTCCTAAATTATATTTGGGGGAACACTAATTCTCTAGAATATTGATAGATGTTATACAAACAGGTCCCCATAGTTAAATAAATTTGGGGGAATAGTGAGATAAAGTTAAACTATAACTGTAAAGCTCTGACAGAGATATTATAAAAATACAGCTTTTCCAAGCTACATGACTTTGGGAATTTATTTTAAGCATGCAGGAAAAGGACAGTACTCTGAAAAATACACTTTGGAAAAGACTGACCTAGTACAATCTCTTTTGAAGTACAATATTTAGAAACCCAAGACAAGCAAACTAGTTTTCATTGGAAGTGACTGAGCAAAAACACACAAAAAGAAAAATCCCTTACTTTTTCTAGTACTGTTGCTTTATCTCCCAAGAACATGAAACTTTTACTTAAAAAATATTATAAACCAATAGCAACTCATTTGGTGCTGAGTTCTAAATATATTATCTTAGCAAAATACATAAAACATATCAATCAAAGTATTTAGGCAACTTTATTTTAAAGCTAGCATTACTATAAATTTTTCAACCAAGCCTACTGTTAAAAAGAACTTGTCATCTTAAACAAGCATTAATATTCCTTGGGTCTTTCAAAATGAGTTTATTTAAAAGTTTACTATTTCTGTTTTTGAAATTAAGAACATTCTAGTCACTACATACCCACATCACGTCTGACTATAATTCTGCACTGCAGCTCCCAACTTCTCTGTAACTCTCCTCATCCATATCTGTTAGCAGCCTTACCATCCTCTCACTCACTTCAAACTAGAATTCGTCATTCCTTACAGGTCTAGCACTCTGTCTCTTGGCCTTGTGGACAGCAGCTCCTAACAGTATGCATTTGTACATACTCACAGACTACAGAATAAGAAAAAATTAGTTGGAACTAATTTTTAAATTTTTGTGTTATACACCTCTTGTTCTCTGTCTCTCTCTCATTTCTTTCTCTAGGTCTTGCTGTATGAGAATTTCAAGATACAGATGTGTACCACCATGCCCAGCCAGATTTCTATTCTTGAACCAGGCTAATTTTATACTAACCTGGTTTGCTGCACCAAATTTATTTTCCTACTATAGGTCTAGCTTAACAAGAAAATGATTTATTTATTCCAAATCTCAAATGGATATAAAAGCACCTGCAGGAGCAAGTTTACGAAATGAAGTAGCCTGGAAACCACACTTGCCAGGATTTTCTGCATGATGTTAAAACATATCTGACATAGAATTCCTTCCCTGAGAGCTCATATTTGCACCGTGCCATAGTGTGCTGTTTTATGACAAGCACAGTTGATCTCATCGGTGTAAAAAGCTCACAAAAGCAATCTCCATTTAGATACCAGATGAAATCATAACTTCATTTAACTCATACCCTGACAGAGATGAGGAAGGAAGTGGAGGAGGGTAAAGCTCACATTGCCAGTCCCGGGAGGTCACCAGCTGGCACACTTTTCTTTCCTCAAATGTTACACTGGAAGACACCTACATGAGATATTATGATTATCTCTGCAGTGCCATATTCTCATTACCGTCTGTTAATCACTCGTGGGACCAGCACTCTGTTAGGTCTCCTATGACAGAATCTTATCCTCAGCAGAGGACAGTGGGCTCCTTAGTTCCCACAACCGTGCAGAAAACAGAAGACTAGGATTCTGCGGCTAAGAGCTAATGCTCGATGCTTCCTTTGTGCATCACGAATGCTCCTCTGCGAGGTCTCTGTGTGGTCAGTTCACACCCTCCTCAGGTCACCTTCTTGGAGACACTTTCTGTGACTACCTACCTAAAGTTGCAGCTCTGCCTGCAGCAGACCTCAGCCCCCTTCCACACCAAATGTTACCACCATTCAGTATCCTAACACAGCTTACTTACTTTGCATATTCTCTCACCACGGTGTAAGCAACACAAGGACAAGATTCCCCCACCTCCATTTATTTTGTTTACTACTATATTCCTCATACAGGAATATCTATTTCAATACTTATTAAAACCCAGTGAGAGAACTCCCGAGATCCGGCCATGGTGGGACTCAAGCAGCTTATTGTTCTGCCCTTTTGGTAAGCACCTGCAGCGTGGGCTAGGAAGAGAACCATTACCTGTGAGCGTACTGCCACGCGGACTGAAAATCAAGCATCCTTCCCCTTTCCGCCCTCCTCCCCCCACCATAGCTTCTGGGGATAGATGTCTCAGCATCTCTTGGGAGGATGGCCACATGCAGTATAGCAAATATGGGGGATTTCCTTCTATCTTCTGTTTGAAGGCAAAGGTTGTTTTCACTGTTTTGTTATGTTTCTTTTGCTCTATTCAGTATTCTCAATTGGTTTTACAATGTTCTATTTTTGGTTTGATTTTACAATACATAATTGACTGGACAGCTATTGTTAAGTTAAAGAGATATAGCATAGTACTTATTACTACTATCCCAGTATCCTACTGTGAAATCCTGTACCAATTTCACTGCATTGTCTCGATTGGCTTTGTTCTGTCTTGCGCTGTTGCATTTTTACTACTTTCAAAATAAAATTAAAAAATAAAAATAAAATAAAATAAAATACCCAGTGAAAAAGATTGCTATCCTTATTTTGTGCAGAAATAATCTTAAATTACTTGTCACATAGCTAGAATGCAGTAGCAACAAAAAATGAACAAGTGATATATGCACCAATATAGAGATACTGTAAATCTATCATTTTGGGAGGATTGAAAACTATAGAAAACACACCAGTAGTTTCTGGGGCTGCAGTAGGGAAGAAAATGACTGCAGATGGGAAGGGGGGAGTAACACCACTCTGTCCCTCCAGAGCACCCAGAACTGTACGCTACAACAGGTGAATTTTATTGTGTAAAATGCTCTTCCATCCACAAAGATGTTTATGTCTTTATCTCCAAACACGTGAACGTTATTTTCCCTGACAAAGGGATTTGGAAGATGTGTTCTGGTTTGTGTCTGGATGTCCCCCAAAACCTCATGCATTCAGAGGTTTGTGGAAGGGACTGGATTAGGGGTGCTACCAGCTGGCCTGTGTGAAGCGGTGGGCTGGGTCACGTGGGGTGGCAGGAAGGGTGTTTCCTGTTCCCACCCTTTGCTCGCTGCTTCCTTGCTGCGTGACATGAACGGCATTTCTTGGCCCGACCCTTCCAACTATGCCTTCCTGTCTTGAAACAATCAGTTATAAGCTAAAAACATGAGCCAAAATAAATCTCTCCTTTAAGTTATGGGTGTCAGCTATTGTGTCCTAGCAACCAGGAAAGTGAGTAGGGCAAGATGTGACTCAGTATCTTGAGATGGGCGGATTAGCTTGGATTATTTGGCCAGACCCAATATAGCCATGAGGGGCTGTATGAGGAGGAGGCAGATGAGTCAGTCAGAGAGGTACGTGAAAATGCTACCCATATGCTGCTGGATTTAAAGAGAAAGTACAACGGGCAAAGCAACGGAGTCTAGATGATGGAAAGGCAAATAAACAGATACTCCTTTAAACCCTCCAGCAAGAACCATCCCTGCCAACAGCCAAGAAGACTAATTTTGGACTTTTGAACTTGTAAATTGTTAAGAAAATAAATCTGTGTTGCTACAAGTCAATGTTTGTGGTAATCTGTAACAGCAGTGATAGGAAACTAATACAACAGATCCAGTGTGGCATAGTAAATAAGAGGGATGTGACCAGGCCAGCCATCCTGAGTCAAAAACACAAGTGTACTATTTGTTTAGCATATGTTAATGTCATTGGAGTATATGTTATTACCTGTAAAATATTTCTGATAGAAAATTACAGAAATAAAAGGATATACAGTAATTTAAATAAAAAATTATCTCTTAGCACTTTTGTTTTGTTTTGTTTTTTGAAACAGGGTCTTCCTCTGCAGTCCAGGCCAGCTTTGAACTATGTAACCCCAGGCTGGCCGAGAACCAATGGCAGTCCTCCTGCCTCAGCCTACTGAGTGCTGAGATTACAGGTGTATGCTGCCACACCTGGCTGTGAGCACTTTATATGCTTTCAAAAAGTGGTCTATTATTTTGTAGAAAGTATCTGAATTACTAAGCATCATAGGAAATTTATATTAGAATATATATCATAAAGACTGTATTATAGAAATTTTTTTAGTAATCTTCAAGCATCACTTAGTGGCTAAAACCTGCTGGAATGCAGAAAAATGACTGAAATATATATTACTTGAATATATATTATACATATTATATATATATATATATATTATATTACTTGTATGACTGAGAACAGTTTCGAATTACTGCTTTTAACTACTGCATCATACACAGGACTCTTCTGAATGGTCACATCCTTTAAACAGTGACTAAACTGTACTGCAAAAAAGCTGTCAAACCTAAATCTGTATTTGTACATAACAAACATCTGTCCAACCTGCTCTTCTGGTTCCTTTTTAGGATCCATGTAAGGAACTGGCTCATTATATATTCTTGCATTTGTATAAATGAATTTAGCATAATTTACACGTCCTTTCCTCACACATGGTTTTGAGTGTTGTATGCCATTTCCAGGATTTTTTTCATCTTTTGTTTCTTCCCTTTTTTCAGTTACATATATTACATCAGCATCTTCTATTTTATGCTGTCTGTAAAACAAAAGTAAATAGTAAAAAATTGACCCCAATGAGCATTTCAGCGCAGTCATAATTAAATTAAATGAGATTTAAATATACTCTAAGCATCAGTCAAGAAAATTTAGGTTTATTAATAGTTTTTGATAGGCTTATGCTGTTTAAATTTGGGACAGTCTATTCTCATTCTAAATCACATAAGATATAAAGAAATCTGTTAATAATGATTATTCATTATTATGTAATAGATATACAGACTGTCAATTGCTTGTAGTAAACAGTGGTATTTGATCACACTTACCAAACATGTTTGTAGTATTTATGTACATAGCTAAATTATATGCTAATCTGAATACTTTCTAAAAAATTTTATTGCAAAAAGATGGCTTTCTCCCACTTTTTCCTACTAAATTCAGTCATCAGGGCAAGTACCTATAACTACTTGATATTTACGAACTGACCTGCCAAGCATATAAAAGCTGTCTAGTGACCGTTACTTATCTTTTAAAGAAAATACCACTGTGCAGGCAAAACAATTAACTCACTCTGAACACTTTTTTGCTTCTAATAACTACACTGCTATAAAAATAAAAACTGCTAGCTGGGTGTGCGTAGTCTCCTGGGCAACTTAGCAAGTTGGGGAGACCCTATGCCATAATGAAAAATTAAAAAAGGGCTGGGGATTCAGCTTATGGCAGAGTTCAATCCCCAGTATCAACAAAACAAAACACTTAAATGAGAAAACATATTAAAGAAATAGTTTATGGCACTTTTTCCTTTTAAAAAAGGGCAACCAGACATTTATAAAAGGAAACTTTAAAAAATTTCAGACATTTGAAAAATAGCAAATATATTAATTTAAATACTTTATGTAGAAGCTTTTATAGACCAAAAAGCCCTGATCCCACAAAATGTGACTTTGTAAGATCCAAATCTATAGTGAAAATGGGTAGTTCTGATTAGCCTTGTACACAGCCTTTAAAGTATAACTTCATCTTACTTCAAAGCCAGGTTCATCTCTTTTCTCAAGTGAAACAAGGCCTTAAGTTTATAAAAAAAGCTGCCTCGCCATTGTAGTCCCAGTGTGACCCGCTCTAGCTACACCTTTTGGCCTCATTTCTGCAGCCAGTCTTCAGTTATTTTCTCCTCCGGCCATTTGCACATGTCATTCCGTGTCTGTAAGGCTCTTCCCCACTTCCCTGCACAGCTTGCTCACGTAGGTTTTAAGTCAAAAGCCCCTGCCTCAGCTTTTCCTAGAGTTTACTCCCCACTTCATCTACTCTCCATTTTAGTGCTTGTTCATTTCCTTCATGACACGATTCACGATCCATGTCTATAGTTCTGTTTGCTTGTTTTTAGTAAGCAACAGCTCGTCTCCAAAGTCTGTGAGGTGGGCTGGTTTTGCTCATCATTATTTCCCCAATGGCCACGTAACCGGATTGCCACTAGAACACTGACATATTTCTACTGAATTTTCTGGAATTGCTTTTCCACCCTGGCTTTGCTTTAGCTGTGTACCCTCAGCCCACACTCCACTCCACACACTGGTAACTTTCGGAATCCTTGTGACTTTAGTTTCCTGCTTCCCAACAAAAATTGTTCTCATTACTGTAAAATGCAAATGACTTTAAGCTTTTCTGTTTCCAGAGACACGAGTATTTGTTTAATGGTTGTGGTTGTGACTTTCAGATCAATTAATTTATCATTGTAGTCTTCTGGCATCTGTTTTTCTCATCTGTTTTTCATAGTTGTAATCCAGCAATACATTTATACTAGAAGCATGTCTTTGAAGGGATTACACTCATTTGATTAAGTACTGTGCTGTCAATGGCTATAAATAATTCATAAATATGAAATATATGACCTTGTAGTGACCTCTTTGTAGAAGTAACACACAGATAAACACACCAGTGGACTCTGAAATTAGATCTGGATTCAATCCTACTGTCCCATTTAATATCAACCTCAGTTTCATTATTTGCATAATAACAATAGCTACTCTGAGAGATGTAAGAATAACACTAATTCGTTCTTTCGACATATTTATTATGTGCCGATGCTATTTGCGGTAATGAGAGCGTAACAGTGATGAAATAAAAATTCCTGCCCTCACAGAGCTTACATTCTAGGCTAAGGTATATGAAAAATAAGAAAAATAGTGTTTGTTAGATGGTAGCAAGTGGTAAGGACAATAAAGCACGCAATGAGGAAAAGGAATACACGCCTGTAGGAGGTAGGCTGCATTTTTAGGTAGGGTGGAGACCGCACTGTGAAGGTGTGGACCGAAAAAAGAAGAGAAGAGGGAGTGGATATTTAAAGAATGAGCATTCCGGCAAAGAACTGCCAAAGTTTCACAGCAGAAATGTCCCCACCCTTAGAAGAGTGCTTCTTAAAGTGGTCACTGAAGTAGACACATTGGCATCAATGTGACCTTGTTAGAAATACCGATTTACAGATACCATTTCAATCTACTAAATCATAATCTCCGGAGCTGTTTTCCCGGAATTTTTTAACCAGCCTCTCTAGGTGACTCAGCCAGTTCTACAGACAAAAACACAAGCTTTTGAAGAAAGTGTCCCTAGCTAGCTCCACATCATTCTAACGAGCTGCACTATCTTGATTCAATGGTTCATAAAATTTTTGTGTGCAGTAATCACCCGGAGGCCTTGTTAAAGCTCAGATTACTGGGTCCCACCCCCAGAAGTTTTTATTTCGCGTAGGGTGGGGAGCCCCAAACTGCATTTGTAACAAGAGTCGGGGTGATGCTGGCTGGGATCACTCTCTGAGAATCACTGCAGAACAGCGCAAGGCAGCCTGTAGGCAGTACCATCTTGGCAGCGGGAGGCCAAGCAGTACACAGGGCCAAGGAAGGGGCAGGGACACCAGTGTGTGGGGATCCTGGCCTTTACCCTGCGATGCCCACGGAGACCAGCGATCTAACTGACGTGTAAAAAGACTGCTCTGCTGTGTTGAGGGACAGACAGAAGGGAAGCAAGGCTATGCAGTATCTCACGCGTGAGAACCGGCCCTTGGGACAGTGTGGAAACGAGCAGAGACCAACAGTGGTAGAGTCTGGACAATGTTATGGGCAAAGCCTACAGAATCTGCTAAGATAAAATGGGACACGGCAAGGTGATTTCAAGATGAAGACTTTTAGGCCAGGCAATGTACGTAAAGTCCCTGTCACACAGTATGTGCTCAGAAAACAGTGCGCTTTAAAATAATTATTATGACTAGCGGCACTCAACCCTAGAAATCGGGGGGGGGGGGGAGGGGGCTGCAGGTTTAGCACAGCTAACGTTAGGACCACGCCCCGGGTCTCACCTAATCCTCCCTTTGAAGGAGGAAAATCTCCGAAGGGGAAATAAACCCCAGCACTTACTGCTGCCTTTTCTCCTTTTCCTCCATGAGCCCTTGCGGCCTGGCACGTGACAGCCCTGGAGCCTCACAGGACCGACTGGGCCACAGCAGTATCAGGGAAAGGGCGCGAGAGCCTGGCGACTGTGACTCAAGCGTTGCTACGCGACGGAGGCAGCCAGTCAAATCACCCGAAGCAGGGTGTGAGGGCGTGGCCCCGAGCGCGCAGGCGCAGTGACGCCCTGAGCGCTGCGAAGCTGGAATGCGGGAAGCGGGGGTGGTACGCTTTTTTTCTCCGCGTTTCTTTCCGGCGGGGCAGGGAGCCGGACGGCCTGCGTTTGAACTTGCCCTTCCCCCTGGTGGGCCGGGTGGTTGTTTATCCGCACCTTCTCCGCCCTTGGCCTTGGAGGATCAGTGAGGGGCGGTTTCCGAATCCCCCCACCCCCGCCGTCGGCGTGGGCTCGGAAGCTTGGGTGGTGCTGCTGGTGTCTGCGCAGGCCCTCGCCCAGGCTGCCCAAGCTGTCGTCCGGCTTCTGAGTGCGGACAGGCGGGAAAGATATCGTGAACCATTAAGTACCGTGCGAGTCGTGATTCACCGTCCCTGGGCTCGCTGCCTTTGCACGGGAAAGGCTGTGACTGTTTGCCACAATTTCTAACAAAACCTTCCCAGCTCGGTGGCAAGCAAGCAAATAGAGCAGGGGACCACTTATCTGCAGATAAGGCTCCCTATAGTGTGTGCATCTGCTCCAGGTTGAGTGCAGTTCGGAATCCGTGGAGGGACTAGTATGCGAATTGGGCTAGTAGGCACAGCAGTTACCCGACCGGAGCAAGCTCCTGGGAAAAGCCAGTAACGACTTGCATCCACCTTTGGCCATGGAATTTCTTACTTCATCTTTGCCTCCCAGTTTCCACGACCACAGCCAGGCGTCTTTGACATCTGTCATAACTTGTGCGTTTCTCTGCATAAAAAGGAAATGGAGAAAGTCTTTTTGAGCTGAATCCTGCTGGGCATCTGGCTGTGTGCATGTGCTACATATGTTTTGTAACATAGCGAGTGCGTGTATTTACATTTACCTTGAAGTAATGTGGAAGAGAAGAGGTTGATCCTAAGACTCATTGTACACACATGCGCTAAAATCCTATCAGGAAGAAGTGTGTATGACATTCAGTGACCTGGATACTTCAGTATAGACTTTGTTGTTAAAAAGACTGAAGAGTATGTGAAGTATGGTTGTGAGGGTGGGAAATAGGGAGTTGGTGAGTAAATATGGAGGCAGTGAGTTGAAACCAGAAAGCAAGGTGCGGGGCAGAGAAGGCTAGAGGACTAGCATTTATTGAATCCTGGATTAAGAGCCAACTCTTGGGCACTTTATTAAATAACATCTACTTACCTGGTTTTGCACTTACCATCAACCTGTGATTAGGGGCACCAACCTTGAAAGCAGTTGGTGTTTGAATTATGACTTCATCTACAAGCTACTTCACTTGAAAAATGATGCAACTCTTCAGATCCTCAATTTCTTCATCTACAAAATGTGAAATTGTCTAGGGTTATGAAATATGGGTAGTTTAATATAGGCAGAATGTTAGGAGCTGTGTGTCTGATGCTTAGTATGTCCTTGGTCGTTATTAGTTAATCCTATTTTTTTAAAAACTGTTTCACTGTGGTGTCCAGGCTGGTCTTGAACTTCTAGACTCAAGCAATCTATTGGCCTCAGCCTCCCGAGCAGCTCAGATCACAGGCAGGTGCCGCTGCACCCAGCTGCTAGTGCTATTTTTATTGAGCAATTTGACTTGCATATGGGGCCACATGTCCTCGAGGTTTAGTCAACACTCTCTTTATTCCCTCTAATTTCTAGTTCAATTTTTACCCTCAGGAGCGGTCTCAACTGTTTATTAAGAAGCAAGGCCATTTTCTCCATTTTCTCCCTATTGCTCAAAATAAAGACAACCCTCTGCGTGCATGAGGGTGAATATATATAAATATATATGTAAACATATATTTTTCCAACTGTTAAGCAGTTTATGTAGGTCTATAATTTATTAAAGTACATGGGAAACATTAAAACAAGAAATTGTCAAAAGATTGTGCCTACCAAAATTAAGCCACACTGTAGTCAGGGATATAAGACATTTATGGTGGAAAAAATTGTGAACAAAATGGCAGAGGAACATATGAGCATTATATAACTGACAGTCACAAATGTTAAATTTCAGTAATGATGGTAATGTATTATGTAATAATATGGCATTTATGCTTGGTGCATTCTCTGTAAGGAGCAGCATAATATGAATTTTAAGATAATTGTTATCTTTTTGTACAAAAAAGGCACTGGACTCTTGGTGGCTTTTACTAATAATTGCCTGACCTAGGAGGCAAAGTTCTTTGTCCTGAAGATTCTCTTTATAAAAAAGAGATAGCCATATGAAATAATTTTTATGATCTTTTCCAGATGTAAAATAAAGTGATTCTATAGGAAACTAATGTGTGAAAAACCAGTGAACACTAACCTAAGTAATGCATGTAATTTTCTCAGTCCTGATAGGTAGGTTAGATATTTGTTAACAAAAATTATCCCAAGCAGTTAGTTTACTAATATTTTTCAAGTTAAAAATACCGGTGCTCTTGGAGCTAGCACACCGTATGTGAGGGACTACAAGAAAGTGGAAATTGTTAAGTCAAAATTTATAGATGCAGAAAATTGACAATTGTTTTGACCCACAGGAAAATTCCAGAAAATATTGAGTGATGCAGTTGTATAAATGTGTAGGAAAGCATGACTCAGGGAGATCCAGCTTGCTGTCTCTCTATCCAGTACTTAAGATACAGAGGATCTTAAAAATATTTCATAAACAAGCAATCCTGAGTTCTGTGTTTAAAAATGTATTTTATTTGCTTCATACACTTGTGTTTTAAGGATTAAGTGAAAAAATTCATTCAATGAACTTACTCTGGCATTTGTTAAAAGCTAGCTGCTGATATTTTCTTCCAATTTTTATAATTAGTAGGTTGGAAGACTCATCAAATGCTGCATTATATTGTTTCACTGCCTTAGACTCAGACTTTTATAAACCAAACACGTTAATTTGAGGATGATGAGAATGAAAAATGTTAGTGGTGATTTGTCTATCTTTGATGGGTTCAAATCAGTCAGATATGAAAGTGTTCCTCTGCCTTCACTTACATCCAATCAAGTTATAGCATACTACTAAGAGAAGTACATGACAAAATAAAACTAGTAAGAGATGTTACAGCTCCTTAAAGTTGAAAATCTTTAGTATAAACTTCTGATACAAATTGTTATGTGCATGCATATGTTTGTATTCATTATAGATGTATATATCTAAATCTTTAAAATGTTTTGAAATCTCTACAAAGAACTAAAACAATTACAGTGCTGCCTGGTTTATGAGAAATTATTGTTAGAAATCACTAGCTTTGAAATACACACCACTGAAGGAAGAAGCTTGTATTTTATTAATTTGGATGGTTCTAGATACTCCTGTGATTCAAAGTTCATATTTATTTATTTAAGCTTTTTGAGACAAGATCTCACTATGTAGTTCAGACTGGCCTTGAACCTGCAGTGATCCTCCTACCTCAACTTCCCAAGTCCTGGGATAACAGGTGTGGTTCACTGTGCCTGGCTTCAAGGTTTACTGAAAAATAATATCAACTGTGATTGCCTAGATAGAAGCTGTACAGGATGAATGGTAATTAATCTGGTCTCAAGTCGCAGAACAGTGAAGGGCCATTTTGGTATTGTAATGCTGTCTTAAATAGAATGTCATGTAATAAAGTTTGGCTGAATAAATGGATGTCAATATGAAGCCCCTTGAAGGAGTATTACAAAATGACACATAGTTGGAGAGTTAGCTTGTTCAAAAGCTGGGAATCACCATCAAGATTTAAAGATTTTCTGGGTCTCTTTAGTTTCTTTTTAAGGATATTTTCTTGTAATAGCTGAAGAATTCCACATATGTGATCATCTTCCATGCAGGTTATTACCATAACTTATTATCTTAACTGTTGAACAACCCAACATATACATTCTGTCCTGTTCTCTCTGGGCCATAAATTTTAATTCATTGATTGATTTGAGGAAAGTATCTGGTTCCTGTAAGACTGACCTCAAAAGATCCTTACTTCAAATTTTTCAGTGTTTTTTATGCATACGGATAAAAATTTTCAAAGTATTCAGAGAATATTCATGCTTTAAAAATGGTGATTAAAATCCTTTTAATATAAACAACACCAATTCTTCAATTTCCACCCATATAATCTTTGATTCCTTTGATGATACAAGTTGCCATTCTTGATGCTTTCCCTAGGAGAGGAGAGCTAATATTCATTGAACTTTAGGATTAGCCTTGTTTTTAAATTATAGTGATGTGACTCTGGGAAAATTATTTAAATACTTGAGCTTTAAATTTTAATTTCATTAATTGTTAAGCTTTTAAAAATAGGCAAAAAAGAAAGAAAAGATCCCAAAAGAGTGAAAATAAAAGCTTTTAGGGTTGATGTATTAAGTGATCTATGCAAAGCATATGCTACAAGTTGGTACTCTCAGTAAGTATTATTTTGTACTAGCCCTGCCCATCCTTGACCTTGTCTGAGGTCACCCAGCTAGAAAGTGATGCAGTCAGGATTTGATTTTAGATCAGTGAACTATTTTTAAAATACTCCATGGCTTCTACATCTCATTTCTCTAAGACTTGCTTTTCAACATGTTGATAAATATTGAAAATATAATTCTAAGTACGGTCTTTCAATTTAGATGGGAAAGATCAGGGATACTATGGTATGAGATTAGGGAAAAATAACTAAAAAGACAATTCAGCCCATATTATAGAAATCGATGATGAGTGGAAGACTCTTTAAGACAGGAAGGCTGTGACGGGGAGGAGAAGCACAGTAGTGGGTACAAATGGTGAAAGTGTCACTGAACATAAGGCATTCTGAAAAATAGGGAGCTGCACAGGTTCCACGTTTGGTGAAACAAAAACAGTAACAATCCGAGAATAAGCAAATCATTGCCAATCATCATGACTTGACTTCATGACTTTTATATGGTGCCACAACTGAGACTGTGTCACCGAACAGTAAACAGTGATAATTATTTTAATCTGAATAGGTAGATCTACGTTAAATATTTTTGTTCAGGAGCAAAAGTGAAGAATTGGGTGACAAGATTCCACTTAAAGAAAAGTGAAAGGTTTCACCTAAATTTTGAATTATACCTAAAAAGAAATCACACTTGAGGTTTCTAATGGAAAAGTTACTTTACCTCAAATACCTCCTAGACCAATGTCACTGTTTTCTTTCTTTTTTTTTTAATCAGGACCCAGGATTGAACTCACAGCTGCCCGCTTGCAAGGCAAGAGCTTATGCCACTGAGCTAAATCCCCAGCCCAGTGTCACTGTTTTCAAAATAGCAAATAAAGCTTTCATGATTTGTCGGTTTTAAGCTATTATTCTCATCTATCTTTTTCTTATATAATTATAATGGTACTGGTTTTCAATTTATAGTTAATTTAAAAAGCTTAAATTTAAAAGTGTTTACAGAGTTTGGAAACTTATCCATGTTTTTAATCCTTTTAGACTAAGCCTGGGAACAAATGACTTACCTGATTTAAATTTTCCTTTTTGTTGTTGTCTATGTGAACCTTTGCGGTTTTAATTGCAGGTTGTACCAGGAAGAGAAATCTTAAAAGATGTTTCTATATTTTAAGAGAAGTAATGCAAGATCAGAAAAAAATGTGGTACTTCTATAGTTTTGGGCACAGAGAACTGATATAGGAGATGCACAGCCATTTCATCTGCATCATGGACGATGCTAGGAAACTTTGCAAACCGTCATTGTCTAAGTGTCAGGGAACAAGAACATGGTTCCTCTGTTGGAAACATAGATTTGCAGCTAGTTTTATCACCCTTGAGAATCATGGCAAGTCTGACCTTTGTTTTTTTCTGGATGCTGGAGTGTAAACATGTACCCTATTTTACTTCAGCAAGTTTAAAGAAGCAGTTATGTAGGAAAGAGCTTTCATAAACTGCCTTGTTCCACAAAAACAAGGCATCCTGTGGTTGAGCTATGCTATTACTCTCATTTTCTTGGGATTAGCTTCATAAGAGCAGGCAGTTCTCCATCTGTGGAAACAGTTCCCATTAATATGTACTTTGGGCTTGACTTGCCCTTCTTTTTGTAGATGTTTGAGGTGTAGCAACAGATTGTTTATTTGTATTCATTCTGTTTTCCTGATGTGGGAACTCAGTGCAATAAATTTTCATCTGAGGACTGCTTTCATTGCATCCCACAGATTCCAGTAAGTTGTATTTCTATTTTCCTTTGAGTGTAGGTATTGTTTAATTTCTTCTTTAATTTCCTCTGTGACCCAGTGACTGCTCGAGTGTATTATTGAATTTCCATGTGATTTGTAGGGTTTTTGCAGCTTATCATCAATATCTAGTTTCATGGCACTATGATCTGATAATATGCATGGGATAATTTCAATTCTTTTGAATTTACTTAAATATGTTCTCTGAGCTAGTATATTGTGTATTTTAGAGAATGTCCCGTGTGCTGCTGAGAAGAATGTGCATTCTAATGTTGTTGGATGGAACACTCTGTATATGACTATCAAGTCCATGGATTCACTGCAGAATTCTACAAGAAATACAAAGAAGACTTAATGCCGACACTCCTCAAGCTCTTCAATGAAATCAAAAGGGAATCAATTCTTCCTAAGTCATTCCTGGAAGCAAATATTACTCTAGTACCAAAACTTGAGAAAGACTCAACTAAAAAACGGAACTAGAGGCCAATCTCCCTAATGAACACAGGTGCAAAAATCCTCAGCAAAATATTGGCAAACAGGATGCAGCAAATCATCAAGAAGATTATACACCATCATCAAATGGGATTCATCCCAGTCATGCAGGGATCGTTCAACATACATAAGTCAATAAATGTAATCCACCGTATCAATAAAGCCAAAAGTAAGACTCACATGATCATCACTATAGATGCAGAAAAGGCTTTTGATAAGGTCCAACACTCATTCATGCTAAGAATCTTATAGAAAATTGGAATAAATGGTCCTTACCTCAAAATGATAAAGGCTATCTATGACAAACCAAAAGCCAGCATCATATTTAATGGCCAAAAACTGCAGGCCTTTACCTTAAAATCAGGCACAAGACAAGGATGTCCCTTATCACTGCTCCTATTTAACATAGTACTTGAAATACTAGCCAGAGCAATAAGACAAGAGAGAGAAATAAAAGGGGTAAAGATAGGAAAAGAGGAATCATTATTTGTGGGTGACATGATACTCTACACAGAAGGCCCCAAAACTCCATTGAAAGACTCCAAGATATAACAAATAAATGTAGCTGGATACAAAATCAATACTCAAAAATCAATAGCATTTCCATACACTAACAACAAAATCACTGAGAGAGAAATAAAAGAAGCCACACCCTTCACACTAACGTCCAAAAAAATGAAATAATTAGGAATTAATTCACAAAAGAAGTAAAAGATCTATACAGGGGAAATTATAATACTCTGAAAAAGAAATTGAAGACAATCTCAGAAAATGGAAAGACATCTCTTGTTCATGGATAGGAAGAATAAATATTGTAAAAATGGCCATTCTCCCAAAACTGTTATACAGATTCAATGCAATGAAAATACCATCAATATACCTCATAGGTCTAGAGAAATCAATTCTAAAATTCATCTGGAACCAGAAAAGACCTAGAATAGCAAAGGCAATTCTAAACAGCAAAGGCAAGGCAGGAGACATCACAATCCCTGTCCTGAAGTTATACTACAAAGCAACTGTAGTAAAATCAACATGGTACTTGGAATCAAAACAGAGCCGAAGATCAATAAAATAGATTAGAAGACACAACCACAACTACAAACACACTCAACCACCTTATCTTTGATAAAGGGGCCAAACATGTTCACTGGAAGAACGACAGTTTCTTTAACAAATGGTGCTGGGAAAACTGGCTCTCCATATGCCGAAAACTAAAACTAGACCCATGCCTATCACCATATACTAAACTAAAATCTAAATGGATCAAAGATCTGAATATTAAAACAGAAACACTAAATCTGTTGGAAGACAAAGTAGGTAAATATCTTGAAGACATAGGGGTAGGTAGAAAATTCATGAACAGGAATCAAACCACACAGGAACTACTTCCCAGAATCAGTAACTGGGACTGTGTCCTATTAAAAAGTTTCTGCTTGTCAAAAGATATCTCCAGTATAGTGAAAAGAAAACCCATAAACTGGGAAAAAAATCTTAGTGAACTGTCCCTCAGACAAACGACTTCTGTTTAAAACATATAAAGAATTTAAAAAATCAGATCCCTGAAACTCAAGGACCCAATCCAAAAATGGGCATTTGAGATGAATACACAGTTTACAGATGAAGAAATACAAATGGCAAATAAATACATGAAAAAATGTTCATCATCATTAGTCATTAGAGAAATGCAAATTAAAACAACACAGAGATTCCATCTCACTCCTGAAAGAATGGCCAGGATCAAGAAGATTACCAACAGCAAATGCTGGAACGGCTGTGGGGAAAAGGGAGCTCTCCTGCCCTGTTGGTGGGAGTGTAGACTGGTGTAACCATTGTGGAGGTCAGTCTGGAGATTTCTTACAAAGCTGGGATTGGAAGTCCTATTTTTTCCAGCTATTCCACTTCTAGGCACATTCCCAGAAGAACTAAAAACATACCACAGTGATATATGTGCACCCATGCTTATAGCAGCACAATTTGTAATAGCCAGATCTTGGAAATAACCGAAGTGTCTATCAACTGAGGAATGGATAAAAAAAGCTGTGGTCTTTTTATACAATGGAGTACTACTCAGCTATAAAGAAGGATCACATTGAGATATTTATAAATAAACTGATACAACTTAAGACCACACTCATAAGCGAAATAAATCAAACTTACATGTATAAATACCACGTAGTCTCCCTAGTGTAAGAAATGGTAAGAGTACATAAGAGTTTATAGTAATCATGATTCCCCATTACATTGCTCTGAAGCCTTATAATGTCTGCATTCATTAGTTGGAATGGTTTTATCCTAGTTTGTTTGATTTTATTATCTGTGATAGTGTAAACAGCTATTTTAAAGAGAAGAAGACAATAGCCAGAGCTGATTTAGTGTCATCTTACTCTGAAGTCCTACTATGCTTCTGTTTTTCTATTTCCCTTGGTTCTATCCTGTTGTATCTTATTGGATATTATTATGTGTGATAGTATAAACAAATTTTCTATGGAAAATGAGATAATATAGTAAGCATTGTTCCTTCTCTGCTATTTGGTTCTGAAAGTCCTGTAATGCTTTCATTCTCTTGAATGGTTTTATACTCTTTTGTTATGCTTGATGCTATCATATATGAACCTATGCTCTACTATTTCAAAGAAAGAGACATTATGGTAGTTACTGTTAATTATGGGTTGTCTTGTGGTAAAATGCTGTGTTACTTGCATTGTTCTGATCTGATCTGTTTATTATGCCCTCTTTTGTCTTAATCTCTTAAAAAAAATAATACGTACTTTAGTGTCAACGCTACCAACCCCACAAAACTTTCACTTACGTTTGCTTTTAATTTGTACTTTAGCTTCAATTTATTTGTTGAGCCTGCTATCCTCATTTTAAACCAGATTTCATGTCTAAAGGCATATTAGGTTGAGAAGCCTGCCCCTACACCACATAATATACCTCAAGGTATATTTATCTTTCTAAAGGAGAGTCGGAGTAGTACAGAAGATATGGCCAAATAAATAATTTTAAACTCTTTTATCTGAAAGTTGATTATGGTTTGCTGAGTTTGAGTGCAGAAAGCCTCACTAATATGGAAGTGTAATGATTTAAATCATGCTATTTTGCTAGAGCATGCTTGAGGTTTCTTACAAATTATAGAAGATATATAACTTTTAGAATTATAACATATGACTTTGTTTCTACTCATGTTTGATAATATGAGATTTGTGTCACTTCCTGGTACTTATATTCATTACAGTATCTTTTCTGAACTCAAAATAGAAAGCTCAGTTTTATTCCCTATTTTTAATAGTTACTTTCCTTCTCATTCAGCAGTGATGACAATCATACTGACAGCCCACTGTGGCATGTGCACCATGGATTACCCACCCCTGGACTATAGCATAATAATTATCATGCAGGCCCTGGGAATGGAGTGACTATTTTCTGAATAAATAGAACATCTTGTAATTTGTATGCAGTTCTCTTTTTGACCAGCCCATTACTCTGCTTCTGAAATTTTTCTCTGGGAATTATGAGTATCAAAGACTGGACTCACCAGAATATCCTGATTTTGGTGATAGGCCAGAAGATTTCATTGTTCTAAAAAAAAGAATTCAGACTTCACTTCTCATGGATAGGTGATCCTGCCTCTTGTCTTTGGTCTTCACACTCTCAGAGTTCCCACAGGTCCCCAGTTTGGATCCTTTGCTCCAAACAGTGTGTTCTTTCCCCACAAACTATTGTTGCTTCTGGTTTACCCTGTTTGTGCATCTCATTAAATTTATCTGGAATATCTTTCATCATATTTGGGGAAAGGAACTTATTTTTGCCTTAGTATCTGGATTACAGAAAAATTATTGCTCTGTCTTTCTCAACACACCATCATTCACCTGAGAAAAGACTTGCTAATCAGCTTGCAAGAATTGGTCTCACATGTGTAAACATCGCCTTGTGTCCCTCGTGTGAGAAATTGAAAGAATCAGTGCCGCCTAAAATGTTCAGTAGATACTGTGAACTTTGGGGAAGAAATTTTTTAAAATGCAAAAGGAACTAGGATGGGGAAGGAGTAAAGGAAGGAAGGGAAAGGAGAGAGAAAAGGGAAGTTATTGTACTACTAGTGTCTCTTAGTTCAGAGAAAAGGAAGGTTTGTGCTAATATCAACTGGAGAAATTCTATGCCCATTCTTGTACTCGGAGCAACTACTTTAAAGATAACACAATGCAATATATTAACTATTGTTATTCTCCTATTATCATGTTATGAAAGTTTGTTTTACATTTTTTCCATAAAATAACAAACAAAAAATATGCAATTAAAGAATATGTCATGATCACACACACAGATGCGCACACACAGAGAGAACTGGACTCTGATAGAGACCTTGCTAACAGAAGGCAGCATCCTCTATTGGAGGTCAGTGCTTAGACGTGCTACACAGCCTTACTCCTTCTCCTCGACTGAAAACAGTGGGCAGGACGTGTCTCGGTGAACCTCACCATCTCAGCTGTCTACCTACAACTGCACAGAGCCAATGGACTGCTCGTCCATATGCACGTAGCTATCTGGAGAAAGGATGTAGAACTCAAGACTGAAGGAATGGAAAATAATAAGGTTCGCTTTGGTTCCTACCCTAACACAATTTCTATAATACAATTTTTACCTGTATTTTCTATTGTTGAAATGAGATCTTGTTCAGCTAATAGAATCAGAGCTTAATGTTTGCTGTCATTTCTCCTCTACACGTGCCTTCGGCAGAAAATCTCAGGAATAAGACAAAAGCCTTATGCAAAATAAAATGCCTACTACCATTTTCTATCCAAACCAACCTAATTTACAAAACCTTTCTTGACTATAAGGATCTTTTTCTAACTTGGGCCTCTTAAAATTTAAAGAGATATATTCTAGTCAGATTTATATAGGCTATGTCTACGCCATTGATGAGGAAGATGTTCTTGCCCAACAGTTATGGGTATGGCCAAACATATGACATTCAACCCTGGGTAGATGAAATTGGCAGCAGTTTATTAGTCACTTAATAGCCGAGGGGAAGGGGACACTATGTTGGGGATCACATGAGGCTTTTACCTGAGAATAGAATGCTCAACCAAAGACTGTGGAAAGAAGGCATTGCAGAGCAAGAGAATGAGGTGACCCTGGGTTTCCACCTGAAAATTAGCTTGTTGAATAATTCTGCAGGCTAGCAAAGAACTGAATCTTGCTGTTAAGTGATAAGCAGGAAATGCTTCTAGTCCTTGATAAGGACTGTTTGGCTAGGGTACCTTTTTCATGGGAACAAATTTGAAGGAAAGCAAAATTACAGTTAAGCTATTTGAAACCTTTCTTGTTTCCTCATATGTCAAGGCAATAAATTATATTGGGTCTTGATTTTAGGCTTTATACCACACAGATTACAGTACTATAACATTATTTGTTTATCACCTTGGAATTTTACAGCAGACCTTTGTATTTTATTTCCTTCTCAAATTGCAGGCTAGTCAGGGAGAGCCAGTATTTAAGTCTTTCACTTAAAAGACATGCACATTATGGTTTGGAAAAACATGATTAAAGTAATCTGCTCTATCATCTCTTAAAGTGTGGTACTTTCAAATTTAATCACATGAACAGTATTTACTATACCCAAATTTTGTCTTTGCATATCGTTAATTAAGAAATGTAGTGACATTTTTGTACTAAAAGATGTGCTAGGTAGACTTTAACTTGTGTTAGTGAAGTCTGAACTGTTGCCTGGGAGTGATACCCATGTATACACATACTGCTGAATTAAACCTCTGTGATGTGCCATGGATTGACAGCTCTAAACATTTAGAGTTACCCGGGTTTGCTGACATTTGAAAATTATTTTTTCCCTACTCCATTTTCAAACAACTGTGAAACAATAAAATGAATGGGAGTTGGCATTCTTTTTAAAACAAGAGTTAAGCTACAGCCTAAATACCAGAATGCTGATACCTCAAATGTATTATTCACTGCATATTGCAAGCTGGGCCCATTAAGAGAATTCTTATTGTTGATAAATTCCAGTAAATTAGTATGGGGATAGATGGTAGGAAGGTCATAAGCAAAAGGGAACCATTTATCTTCCTCAATTTTATTTTAAGTCTACTAGATCTAATTTTATTTTCTACTTTATTAAAATAGCTGTTAAATTGTATGCAAGTGTAAGCCCAAAGCATTTTCCATTTAAAATGTATAATATATAATTAGACAAATGGGTGAAAGTTTTAACACTTTAGCTTATTTTTATTCTTTTCAAGTAATTCTATCTTTATGATAGAATGTTTTCACTTAAATTTCTTACAAATAATCATCTGGATCCATCAATACAGTATAAATAAAATATTGTTATAAAGAAATTATTGATTTCATTCCAACATGAAAGTTTAAAACTGGTTTTCTTAAATTAAAATAAGGTTTCCATTACAAAGCTCTCTGTTTATCTAGAGATGCACAGTACTTTAATGTGTTAATTGCAAATACAGTTTCTATACCATGAGTTTAATTCTGAAAATATTCTAGTGAGTCACCACTTGTTTCAAATTATGTATTAGGAATTTAATGGATAATTTTTTCAGTAAGTTTCTTTCATGTTTATTAAATGAATACATGTATATTATAGAAAAGTTTGGTAAACATAAGTTAAGCAAATTTTTTTGAGTTAGAGATAACCACTGTCAATGATTTTAGTGGATTTGATTCTATTTTTCTCCCATAAATCTATACAATACAGCTACTACATAGCCATATGTGGCCATTGAGCCCTTGAAACATGAACTAAATTTTTAGTTTAATGTAATTTTTGTTAATTTAAATTTAAATCCCCTATTGCTTGTGACCAATCAGCTATAAGGGTCTTACTTCAAATTTGTAAAATCCAATTATGACAAACTCACTGGCAAAATTATATTAAAGGGAAAAACCTGAAAATGTTCCTACTAAAATCAGGAACAAAACAAGGGTGCCCACTCTTGTTACTCCTGTTCGATATACTACTTGAAACTTTAGCCAGAGTAATCAGGCAAGAGAAAAAAATTTAAATAGGAAAGGAAGAAGTCAAATTACCCTTATTTGTAACTGATATGATCCTTTACAAGGAAGATGCAAAAAACACCACTAGAAGATTCTTAGAACTAATGAATTCATTAAAGTGACAGATATAAAACAAACACACAAAAATCAGTAACATTCCTGTATATAACAATGAACCCCAAAAAACAAAATCAGGAAAGCAATCCTGTTCGCAGTAACTTAAAAAAAAATCTAAGAATTAAACCAAGGACATGAAGACCTCTATAACAATTACTAGTTCTCTGAAAAAGAGATTGAAGGAGACATTAGCAGAGGGAAAGATAACCCCTATTCTCGGATATGTAAAACCAATATTGTCAAAATGACCATATCACCAAAATACATAGATTTGATGCAACTCTAAAAAAATTCCAACAGCATTCTTCATAGTCCTAGAAAAAAATTGTAAAATTAACCACAAGAGAACTAGAATAGCCAAAGCAACAAGAACAAACAAGAGACATTACAATCCTGGATTGCAAGTTATACTGCAAAACTACAGTTCATAGCAACATAGTATGCACAGAAACAGACATGTTGACCAGCAGAATAGAACAGAGAATGCAGACAACCTCAAGCTCCTTCAGCCTTTGTGTCAGTCACTTTGGCATTGCTGGCACACCCACTACTGAAAGGAGAAAGGGTTATTTGGGCTCAGAGTTTCAGTCCATGGCCAGCAGGCTCAAACAGAAATGGCATGGTGGAAAGGCCTACCACGGAAGAAAAAGGCTCACATCAAGGTGCCCAGGAAGCAGAGAGGAAAGGGAGGAGCCAAGTAACCAGCTATCCCCTACCAGGTCACACCCCAGGGACTTACCTCTTCTGACCGGGCTGTACCTTCCAACAGCACATCAGCTATGAATGAATCAGTGGATTAATCCCCTGACAAGAGCAGTATCCATGATTCAACCATTTTACAGAAGCCTCACCTATGTATTCATGAGAGTTTTGGGGAGATTCTAAACTGTAACAATCATCTAATTGTTTAAAAAGGGGCCAATAACATAAACTGGAGAAAAGACGGTCTTTTTAACAAATGGTATCATAAAAGCTGGCTATGTGTGTAGATATGAATCTACCTCCATATCGCTTATCATGTACTAAAATAGAATTAAATAATCAGAGTCACAGATATAAAAATGGAAACAATGAATCTGCTCAAAGAGAAAATTGGTAAAAATCTTGAAAATGTAGGGATAGGCAGAGACATCCTAAACAGGACCCTAGTGGCACAAGATACAATAACAAGAATCAATAAATAGAATTGTATCAAATTTTAAAACTTTTGGATAGTGAAGGAAACAGGCAGAGCAGTGAGGATACAGCTTACAGAATGGGTAAAATTTTTGCCGGCTACTCCCCAGACAAAGACTAATATTTAGAATATATAAAGAACTCAAAAATATTATCCCTTCAAAAGACCCAATCAAAAATACGGAAATTGAAAAGAATAGATAATTCTCAGATTAAAAGCTTCAATTGGCTGATAAGTGCATAAAAAACAACACTGATATTCTGTATTATTCCAGTAAGAGTAGACTGAAACACAAAACAATAAATGCTGGTAAAGTTGTGGGGAAAAGAAATCCTTCTAAATTGTTGGTGGGAATCTGAAGTAGTATAATTACTATGAAAATTCCTGTGAAGATTTCTTAAAAAACAAAAAGTAATAGTTCCATTTGAGCCAGCTATTCCTCTTTTAGGTATTTTCTAGAAAGTGTTATAGTCATCATATTAATTCACAATAGCTAAAATATGGAAGTGGTCTATATGACCATCAAAAGATGAATGGATGATGAAAACATGGTATTTATACATGATGTATTACTACTTAAAATAAAGGATAAATTTGAACCATTTACAGAAAAATAGATGGATCTTGAGACCATAATGCTAATTAAAATAAATCTAACATAGGTTAAATATCACCTGGATTCTTTAATATGAGAAACTCAAATGTAAGTAACTTAAAGAGCAAAATAAAAGAGAGAGACAGTAAGAAACAAGGAAGTAGACCGTGTGGAGATGGAAGGGAATCTGAGAAATGAGGGAGGCGGGAGGCGGATGTGGAGAAGGAGGAGCATCATGACCCAGATTGGACATGTACATGTATCACTTCTCCAAGATGGATATAATTATTGTTTGTCACTAACATACATTAATAAAAATGTGTTTATTCTATTTAACATAGTGCCTAAGTTCATAAGTATAGAATTATGTTTTTTAATTTTTTAAAAATTTATTGGGGTCTTTAAAAATCTACCGCATCACTTTAAAAAAATACACCTCAGGTACAGTTTTTATACAATAAATGTACCTATTTTAAGATAATAATTTAACAAATTTTGACATATACATGTAGCCTTTAGCTCAATCAAGACATGAAGCATGTAACTGCACCTTTTTGAGAAGTTTTAAAGCTTTTTAAAGCTCTAGGATTTACTATGGAACTTAACTATGTAAGACTTGCTTTTACTATTATTATTTTTTATTATTTAAAGAGAAAAAAGGAAATAAAAAACAAAGCAGTAAAAAGGTACAAATAATACAGAATTTCAAGGAAAAAATACAGTAGGATATCACTAGTTAATAGGTTACATTTTGTCATCTTTTAAATAGTTGTCCAAATTATAAAATTAAAGCATGTAAAGTGAACATTCATACAAGGAGATTGCACACAGTGCCGATCAATGATCCAACAAAAGTTCAGTAATATGGATTTCCATCTTACACACTTAAACATACATGCAGTTATATCCCTTAGACCACCTTCCTTTCCTCTCTTTTTAATAACAATTACACTTTTTGGGTTTTTTACTCCCACAATTCTTATTATGTTTTGGAGAGAATAAAACCTAATGTGGCTAAACAAAACAGTTAGAACAAAAGGATGGGCATAGTACATGATGTAAAAATAGAATATGAGGTGATCTAAAATGGTTACCATTGTGCCTCTTGCTATTTTTTTTTAAAAAGTTGCCTATGTCATCAGGTATAATAGAATTGATCAAAACAGTACAGAACAAGACCAATAAAACCTACACTGGAGACACTCAGGAGCTCAGGACACAGGAGATGACTTCCAATACGCCCAGGGGACACTTTGGAATAACACTTGAAACACAGAAATATAGGAAAATGACAAAATGAAAGATCAAAATGCAATCTCAAATATCCATCCCATCCCAAGAAAGCCTAGGAGCCATGTATATGCCATACACCTGAAATACTAGTAACTGAAATAAAGAAGCAACTCTAGAAAGCTTTAAAAGAATTCAAACTAGAAATAATCTCCCAGGTAAAAGAAGAAATGATAAAACAAATGAAAGAGATGTTGAACACATCTAAAGAAGACACAGTTGGGGCTGGACATTTAGCTCAGCGGCATAAGTACCTGCCTTACAAGCAGGCGGTCGTGAGTTCGATCCCCGGTACCGATAAAAAGGAAAAAGACAAAAAAAAAAAAAAAAAAAAAAGAGAGAGAAGAAGACACAGTTAAAAAAATTGGAGGAAACTAAACAAAAAAGTAGAATCCGTAGATGTGCAATATAAGAAACAAAGACGATACATAAAGCAGATGCACAGAGATATACAGGAAATAAAAAATTCCATTGAAAGCTGTAAAAACCACCTCAATGAAAGTGACAATAGAATTTCAGACCTTGAAGACAATATTGCAGCTGGTGAAAAAGAAGGGAAAGATCTTTTAAAAATAACAAGGAATCAGGAAATAACAATTCAACAACTGCAAGATGATGCAAAGAAAAACAACATAAGATTGATAGGGATTAATGAAAAAGAAGGAGACAATGTAAAGGATGTCAGCAGGATATTTAGAGAAGTAATAGCTGAAAATTTCCCAAACATGAGATCGGAAGTTGACATCAGAATCAGTGAAGAATACAGAACTCCAAATAGCCATAACCAAAATAAAACTACACCCTGATATATAATAATTACCATCCCAGAAATCCAACATAAGAAGAGAATATTAAAAGCTGTCAGAGAGAAAAGACAGATCATTTATAAAGGAAAACCTATCAGAATCACAGCAGACTTCTCAGCACAAACAATAAAGTCAAGAAGAGCATGGAGTGAAGTATTTCAGATCCTAAAGGAAAATGATTTCCAACCTAGACTGATGTATGCTGAAAAACTGTCCTTCAAAATTGATGGAGAAATAAGATATTTCTATGACAAAAAACAGCTGAAAAAATTCATAATCACCAAGCCAACCCTGCAAAGACTAAGGAAACAGTTTAGATATACAAAGGAAAAAACCACTAAGTAAAGCAGACAATTAAACAGAACAGAAAGATCAAGATACAACAGCAGAAAGATAACATGTCAACAATAAACCAACATATAACAGTTATAACCATTAATGTAAATGGTCTCAAGGCACCAATCAAAAGAAACAGACTAGCAGAATGGCTCAAGAAACAAAAATCCAATTATATGCTATTGCAAGAAACCGTCTAACCCAAAAGGATATCCACAGACTGAAAGTCAAAGAGTGGAAGACAATACTTCATGCAACAGGAACCCCCAAAAAAGTGGGAGTAGCTAGAACGTTTGCAGACAATGTGAACTTCACACCAATAATGATCAGAAGAGATAAAGAAGGTCACTACATACTGGTTAGGGAAAACTTCAAGAGGAAGAGATAACAATCTTAAATATATACGCACCAAATTCCAGAGCAACCAGTCATATAAAATAGTATTAACAGAAATGAAAAACCAAATTAGCAGTAACACAATTATAACAGGAGATCTTAACACACATTGACACCAAGGGACAGATCAACCAGACAGAAAATCAGCAAAGAAATAATAGAACAGAATCACACCTGTGAACAAACGGACTTGACAGACATATACAGAGTGCTCCACCCAAAAACATCAGAATACACATTCTTCTCAGCAGTACATGGGTCACTCTCTAAAATAGACCATATATTAGCTCACAGAACATATTTAAATAAATGCAAGAGTTGAAATTATCCCTTGAATGTTATTGGATCATAGCCGTAGGAAATTTGAAATTAATGATAAGAAATACTGCAAAAATCCCACAAACACATGGAAACTGAATAACACACTCTTGAGTAATCAGTGGGTCACAGGGGAGACTAAAAAAGAAATTAAACAATACCTACAATTAAAGGAAAATACAATTACAACCTACTGGAATCTGTGGGATGCAATTAAAGCCATCCTCAGAGGAAAATTTATTGCACTGAGTTGTCACATCAGGAAAACAGAGAAAATACAAATATAAACCTGATGTTACACCTCAAACATCTAGAAAAAGAAGAGCAAGTCAAGCCCAAAGCCAAAAGAAGAGAGGAAGTTATGAAAATCTCAGCAGAAATCAATGCAATAGAGACTAAGAAAACAATCCAAAGAATCAATGAATCAAAGAGTTGGTTCTTTGACAGAATAAATAAAATTGATAAACCCCTAGCCAACCTAATTTAAAAGGAAAGAAATAGCTCAAATTCATGAAATAAAGAATGAAAAAGGCAAAATCACTACAAACTCTGGAAATACAGAAGATCATCAACATCTCTTTCACAAACCTCTAGTCTCAAAGGTTTGATAACACAGAAGAAATAGACTCCTAGAAACATATGAAGTACCAAAGCTAGATCAAGAAGATATAAAACTGCTGAGTAACCCAATTTTTATTAATGAAACTGAAAATGTAATTAAGTCCTTACTTACAAAGAAGAGCCCAGGCCCAGATGGATTCACTGCAGAATTCTACAAGAAATACAAAGAAGACTTAATGCTAACACTCCTCAAATTTTTCAATGAAATTGAAAGGGAAGCAATTCTTCCTAAGTCATTCCTGGAAACAAATATTACTCTAGTACCAAAACCTGAGAAAGACCCAACTGAAAAAGAGAACTATAGACCAATCTCCCTAATGAACACAGATGCAAAAATCCTCAATAAAATATTGGCAAATAGGATCCAGCAAATCATCAAGAAGATTATACACCACAACCAAGTGGGATTCATCCCAGGCACGCAGGGCTGGTTCAGCATACTTAAATCAATAAATGTAATCCACCATGTCAATAAAGCCAAAAGTAAGAATCACATGATCATTCGTATAGATGCAGAAAAAGCTTTTCATAAGGTCCAACATTCATTCATGATAAGAACTTTACAGAAAACTGGAATAGATGGTCTTTACCTTAATATAATAAAGGCCATCTACGACAAGCCAACAGCCAGTATTGTACTAAATGGCCAAAAATTGAAGGCCTTTACTTTAAAATCAGGCACAAGATAAGTGTCTCTTATCGCCGCTCCTATTTAATATAGTACTGGATATACTAGCCAGAGCAATTTTAGACAAGAGGGAGAAATAAAATAAAAGTAAAGATAAGAAAAGAAGTGAAATTATCATTGTTTGCAGATGACATGATACTCTACATAGAAGACCCCAAAACTCCATTGAAAGACTCTTAGATATAATAAATAAATTCAGTAATATAGCTGAATACAAAATCAATAGCATTCCTATACACTAACAACAAAATTACAGAGAAGAAAATAAGAGAAACCGCACTCTTCATGCTAGCAAGAAAAAAAAATGAAATATTTAGGAATTACTCTCACAAAAGAAGTGAAACACCTATACAAGGAAAATTATAATACACTGAAAAAAGAAATTGAAGACAGTCTCAGAAAATGGAAAGACATCTCTTTCTCATGGATAAGAAGAACAAATATTGTGAAAATTGCCATTCTCCCAAAACTCTTATACAGATTCAATGCAATCCCAATAAAAAATCATCAACATACTTCATAGATCTGGAGAAATTACTCCTAAAATTCATCTGGAAGGGAAGAGACCTAGAACAGCAAAGACAATTCTAAGCAGCAAGACAAGGCAGGACGCATCACAATCCCTGACCTGAAGTTATACTACAAAGCAACAGTAGTAAAATCAACATGGTACTGGAATCAAAACAGAGCCAAAGATCAATGGAATAGATTAGAAGATACAACCACAACTACCAACACACTCAACCACCTTATCTTTGATAAAGGGGCCAAACAGGTTCACTAGAAGAACGACAGTGTTCCAGTGACCATGGTGTTGGAAAAACTGGCTCTCCATATGCCAAAAACTAAAAGTAGACCCATGCCTATCACTATGTACTAAATTAAAATCTAAATGGATCAAAGATCTGAATATTGAAACAGAAACATTAAATCTATTGGAAGACAAATTGGGTAAAAACCTTGAAGACCTACCTACCTACCTACCTACCTAGGGGTAGGTACAGAATTCATGAACAGGTCTCAAACTGCATGGGAAATACTTCCCAGAATCAACAACTGGGATCCCCTCTTATTAAAAAGTTTCTGGACGTCAAAAGAAATCTCCATCATAGTGAAAAGAAAACCCACAAAACGGGAAAAAAATCTTAGTGAACTGTCCCTCAGACAAAGGACTTATGTCTAAAACATATAAAGAATTTTTTAAAAAATTTTATTTAAGGAGAAAAAAGAAAAAAAAACAGAAAAAGGGTACAAGATATACAGAATTTCAGAAAAAATAAACAGTAGGAAATCACTAGTTAATTACATATTGTCATCTTAAAATAGTTGTTGAAATTACAAAATTAAAGCATATAGAGGGGACTTTCAAACAGTGAGACTGCAAACAGTTTTGTTCAATGATCCAACAAAACTCAGTAATATGGTTATCTATCTTATACACTTAAATATATATGCAGTTATATCTTTTAGAGAACTTTCTTTTCCTTTCTTTTGTACAATGACAATTACATACTTTGGATTTTATTGCTCCCACAGTTCTTATTACTTTTTATTTTTGAAGAAAGTAAAACCAAATGTGACATACCAGGACAGAGTCAGTCAAATCAAAAGGATGGACATAATACATAATGTAAAAACAAAATACAAGGTGATCAACAATGGTTACCATAATGCCTCGTTATCTTAAAAAGAATTGCCTATATCATCAGTTATAATAAAATTGAACAAAACAGTAAAGAATAAGACCAATAAAACCAAAACATTGGAGACATTAGAGGACTTCAAAAGAAGATAATAATCAACCAGAATGGGCATCACAATGAATCTTATTGTCTTCATAGTTGTTGCCTATACTTTCAAACTTGGAACTATCAAGCATAACAGAATAGAGGAAAATCAGTCAAAACAAAATGGTGAGAGCAATACAGAGTTTCAAATCAAGTTAGGAAATCAAAGTGGGTTACTATAATATATCCTGCTATTTTTTATTTATTTTTCCCTTAATTAAAAGGATAAAAATGAAAAAGTAGATAATAAAAAGGAGATTGAGATGAAAAAGAGGGCATTAACAACAAAACAGCACAGGTCAAAACATAGCCATTTAAGCAAAATAGTGTTTCACCACAAGATAATCTCGACATAATAGTAGTTACCATAGTGTGTCTTCCCTTAAAATCTTTGGGTATAACTTCATATACTGTAGCATCAAACATATCAAGGCAACGTAAAACCATTCAAGAGAATGACAGTATTACAGGGTATTTAGAATCAACTAACACAAAATGAACAATGGTTTCTGTATAATCTCCTTGTCTATAAAAGTTTTTGTTTATACTATCACATATAATAAAATCCAATAAGATACAACCTGTTAAGACCGATGGAGACAGAAGAACAAAAGTTTGAATGGGACTTCAAAACAAGAGAATATTAAATCAGCACTACCTATTATGATGTCTTGTTTTCTCCAAAATGGCTGTTCCTACCATCCAACCTTCTCTGCCTCATTTCTGTTGAGCTCTTTTTCTGTCATTAGTTGTCAGTTTGTCCTCTTCATTTCTCTTTCTGCTCCATTCATTGTGGACTCTCTCCCACTGTTTCTGGAATCTTGGTATTTTTCATTTTTAGAATATCCTGCAGTAATCTCTGTAGAGTTGAATTGGTGGTTGCAAATTCCCCTAGTTCCTCTTTATCCTGGAAGCACCTTGTTTTTCCATCAGTTTCTAGGGACAGTAGTGCAGGATATATCAATCTTGGCTGGAGTTTATTATCTTTCAAAGCTTGAATTATTTCCCCCCATGCTCTTGATGATTTGATGGTTTGTGCTGAGATATCTGCTGTAATTCTGATGGGTGTTCCCTTGTAAGTGATCTGTTTCTTGTCTTTGATGGCTTTTAATATTCTGTTCTTATATTGGATTTCTGGAATTTTGATTATTATATGCCTGGGTGTAGCTCTGTTTGGGTTGCAGGTGGCTGGGGTCCTGTATGCCGCATACATCTGAGTATCTTTACCTTTTGCTAAATTAGGGAAGTTCTCCTGGATTATTTCTGTGAATAGATTTTGTAGTTCATTTGTTTGAGTCCCTACTTCTTCTTTTATATTCTTAATTCTTAAGTTATAGTTCCTCTTATCATCTTTTAGTCTTTGTATTATTGCTGTTTGTTTTCTTGTTATTTTTAAGAAGTTTTTCATTTCATGCTCCCATCTTACAAATCTGTCCTCCAGTTCTGATAATCTATCCTTAGTTTCTTTCAAGCTGTTATGCCAGTTTTTGATAGAGTTTTTAGTTTCCTGGTAATCTCTTTGAACCTGCTTCATGTATTCTATGTTTTCTCTATTTTCTCCATCAAACAAATCTCCCCTTTTTTCTGTTCTTCCATTCCACCATCTGTTTTTTCTTGGGTGGTGCTTAGCATTTCTGTAACTATTCTATTTATTTCTTGCTTTATTTCATTAAATACTTCATTTTTGAACTCTCCTATGAGGCTCTGGAGATACCACTTTATGTCTATTGGTGCCGTGTCTGATATTGCAAGTTTTCTGTCTTCATTCTCTTTTGCATTTACCTTTCCTGGATCAGTGTTCTCAGGATTCGGGACTGAGGACCCTTTCTTGTTGCTCCCTTTTCCATACTTTTTGTTCCTTCCATACAAGTGTATGTAGGAGGCCCAGTTTTTTTTTCTCTTTGTCTGTTACAGTTTGTTTGAATCCGCCGGCTAGGTGTTCCTGCCCACTGCAGTGTACTAGGGAGACACAGACCTGGGCAGCCTCTGCTGGGCCGGCCCCTCCAGGTCAACCTACTGAATGCTTCTTTGCTAGGGTGCACCACCAGGCACAGGGACCTGATTTGGGCTAGACTACTAGATCTTAGTCCACGGCATCACCAGGCCAAGCGTTCCCCACCACTCCCACTTGAGAGGGGAATATGCAACTAAAGTCACTGCAGGGCCCTGTTCTGGCTAGTCTGCTCGTCCCCAGAATGTCCTCTGTTGGAGCATCCTAGTCTATGAAAGGGTCCGCATTTCTCTCACTCACCACAGGTTGATGCAGGACTCCCTGCCAGTCCTGCTCTCAACACCATTTGGTTCACTGATTCCAGCTCTCTGAGCTTTCGTGCATCTCTCTCCCTGCCGTGTGGATTGGGATGCAGTATCGGCAGCAGGAAATTCAAATTGCAGCTTCCAATGGCACGGATCCAGCTTCTGGGCTGAGATTTTATCTGTTCCTGTTATAGCATCAGGATTGCATTTCCAGTTGGTTTCTCTCAGCCTAGTTTGGTCCTGGGTTGGCAGGGTACATCTCCCCTCACGTAGGACTCCTCACATGGCAGTGCTCCTGGATTCTAAACTGGTAATCTCAGAGAGCCTCCGTGGCTGCTGTTATTTGTCTGCCATGTTCTCCCAGGAAAAAACATAAAGAATTTTTAAAAATCAGAACTTCCAAATTCAAAGATCCAATCCAAAAATGGTCATCTGAGATGAATACACAATTCTCAGATGAAGAAATACAAATGGCAAATAAATACATGAAAAAATGTTCATCATCATTACTCATTAGAGAAACGCAAATTAAAACCACACTGTGATTCCATCTCACTCCAGAAAGAATGGCCAGGATCAAGAAAACCAACAACAAATGCTGATGAGGCTGTGGGGAAAAAGGAACTCTCCTGCACTCTTGATGGGAGTGTAGACTGGTGCAACCACTGTGGAGGTCAGTCTGGAGATACCTCGAAAATTGGGCTTGGAAGTCCCATTTGTTCCAGCTATTCCACTTCTAGGTATATTCCCAGAAGAACTGAAAGCATCATACCACAGTGATATATGTGCACCCATATTTATAGCAGCACAATTTGCAACAGCCAGATCTTGGAAACAACCTAAGTGTCCATCAACTGAGAAATGGATGAGAAAGTAGTACTCCATTGTATTTTTATATAATGGAGTACTACTCAGCTATAATGAAGGATCACATTGAGATATTTATAAATAAATGGGCACAGCTTGAGACCATGCTCATAAGTGAAATAAATCAAACTCACATGTATGAATACTGTATAGTTTCTCTAGTATGAGAAATGATATAAATAGGTAAAAGTATGTGGTAATCATGATTCCCCATTTTATGGCCTTGAAACCTTGTAAAGTTTTCACTCATTAATTGGAATGGTTTTATTTTGGGCTGTTTGATTTTATTATCTGTGATGATCTGAACAGCTATTTTGAAGAAAACAAGACATCATAATAGCTAGTGCTGATTTAATATCATCTTGTTTTGAAGTCCCATCAAACTATTGTTCTTCTGGGGGCTGGGGATTTAGCTCAGCGGCATAAGCACCTGCCTTGTAAAGCAGGCAGTCGTGAGTTCGATCCCTGGTACTGATAAAAAGGAAAAAGAAAAAAAAAAACCTATTGATCTTCTGTCTCCATTGGTTTTATCATATTGTGTCTTACTGGATTTTATTATATGTGATAGTATAAACAAAATTTTTTATAGGCAAAGAGATAATATAGAAACCATTGTTTGTCTTCTATCAGCTGGTTCTAAATATCCTGTAATGCTTTCATCCTCTTGAATGGTTTCTCACTGTGTTGATATGTTTGATGCTATAGTATATGAGGTTATGGTCAAATATTTCAAGAAAAGAGACACTATGGTAACTACTATTATGTTGGGTTATCTTGGGGTGAAACACTATGTTGCTTAAATTGTTCTGCTCTGACCTGTATTGTTGTGTTGTTATGTCTTCTTGTATCTCAATCCCCCCTTTAAAAAAGAATTTATTTTTTCATTTTTTTTTATTTAAGGGAAAAATTTTTTTTAAATTAGCAGGATATATTATAGTAACCCACTTTGATTTCCTATTAACTTGATTTGAAGCCCAGTATTGCTCGCACCATCTTGTTTTGACTGATTTTACTCTATTCTCTTTTGTTTGATGATATCAAGTTTGAGGGTATAGGCAACTACTTTGAAAGCAATAAGATTCACTATGATGCCCATTCTGGCTTGACTATTATCTTCTTTTGAAGTCCTATAATGTCTCCAATGTTTATGTTTTATTGATTTTGTTTTGTACTGTTTTGTTCAATTTTATTATACCTGATGATATAGGAAATTCTTTATAAGGTAGCAAGAGGCATTATGGTAACCATTATTGATCACCTTGTATTCTGTTTTTATATCATGTACTATGTCCATCTTTTGTTTTGACTGACTCTGCTTTGTTTGTCACATTTGGTTTTATTCTCTTCCAAAAACAATAATAAGAACTGTGGGAGTAATAAAACCCAAAATATGTAATTGTTATTGTAAAAAAGAGAGGAAAAGAAAGTGTGCTGAAAGATACAACTGCAAGTGTGTTTAGGTGTGTAAGACAGATGACCATATTACTAAGTTTTGTTGGATCATTGAACACAACTGTTTGCAGTCTCACTATCTGAATGTCCACTTTGTATGCTTTAATTTTGTAACTTGAACAACTATTTCTAAGATGACAATATATAATCTATTAACCAGAGATTTCTGTTTATTTTTTGAAATTCTGTATTACTTGTACCCTTTTATTGTTTTGTTTTTTTCTTTAAATAAAATTAAAAAATAATTTTCTCTAATAATAATATATATCTTATTTAGTCCCATACTTGTCATTTCTAGTAATCTATTTATTTATGTAGATCTGAATTTCCATCTGGTATCATTTTCCTTCTGTCAGAAGAATTTAATTATAACATATCTTGTAGTGCAGATCTCCTAGGACAACATTTTTCAGATTTAGTTTTCACCTTTTTTTTGAAGCTCACCTGATATAAAATTCTAAGTCGACAACTTCCAGTTGTTTCATTCTAAATTTTGTGTTAGATATTCTGAAAGTTAAGGCCTTGAAAATTAGGATTTTTTTTCTTTAAAGAGGTTTTTATTTTGCTTTGGCCAACAATTAAGCTATCTGATGATCAGTTTCATCCCTCAAGGGCTAGTTTCATGCTTTCCTGGCATGTGTCTCAGATGATCACTGAGAACTATCTCTTCCTGCTTGAATTCCTAGCCTCACGTTAATACTAAGATTTTCTTCTTTGTACAGTTCCCTGGAGATTCTTTCCAGCACATGGTGGAATCTCATTCTACAGACTCTGGCTTAGTAACTAGAAAAATCTCAAGGAAACGCTTGTGTACATTTCTGAAGCATTTTTCTTTCCAGAACTCTGCTCTGAAACTTCCAGCCTCGTTTCTCTAAACTCCATTCTCTGCCTTCTCTTTATACTATCTCCAGAAACTATTTCAATTCTACCTTCTTGCTCCTGCATTCCGGAAATTATCTCTAGGCAAAGACCTGTAACCATTGTAGGGCTTTTGTTTTCCTTAATTACAGGGACCATGGTTGTGTGCTGGCTGCTAGCCAATGTGAAAACAATTGTTCCGTGTTTTTTTAAAAATTTTTCCAGAGATTTCGTGCTGAGTGCTGGCTGTGGTTTCCGGTTAGCTGGAAAGCATTGTCAGCCTGGCCTTATCCTATTTGGAAGTCTCCCTGCGTCTGGTTTTAAACTCACTATTGATAGAACTGTGGGGCACCAGTGGCGGCTGAAAAGAGGGTATTGCTATACAGTTCAGGCTGCCCTTGAACTCACTACTTAGCCTGGTCCTGCCTTGAAGTCACAGCAAGCCTCTTGTCTCAGTGTTCTGAGTGCTGGGATTGTAGGAATTTGCCACCATGCCCAGCTCACCCTGTACTAAAATCTAATCATGTTGAATCAAAAACCTATGTATAAAAACAGAAACACAGACTGTGCTGGAAGAAAAAGCCCCTTCCTTTGTCTGGAGGAGGAGGGATCCCAGGTTCCTGAGGCACCTCGGCCTGTGCCCAGCCGCGCCTAGCCATCGGTGTGCAGAGGAGGAGCTGTGTGGATCCGGAGTGCCTGCAGAAGCCCCTTCCTTTGTCTGGAGGAGGAGGGATCCCGGGTTCCTGAGGCACCTCGGCCTGTGCCCAGCCGCGCCTAGCCATTGGTGTGCAGAGGAGGAGCTGCGCGGATCTGGAGCGCCTGCAGAAGCCCCTTCCTTTGTCTGGAGGAGGAGGGATCCCAGGTTCCTGAGGCACCTCGGCCTGTGCCCAGCTGCGCCTAGCCTAGCCATCGGTGTGCAGAGGAGGGGCTGCGTGGATCCAGAGCGCCTGCAGAAGCCCCTTCCTTTGTCTGGAGGAGGAGGGATCCCAGGTTCCTGAGGCACCTCGGCCTGTGCCCAGCCTCGCATAGCCATCGGCGTGCAGAGGAGGAGTTGGGCGGATCCAGAGTGCCTGCAGAAGCCCCTTCCTTTGTCTGGAGGAGTGAATATTTCTGCAAGCAGGGAGGGATCCCAGGTTCCTGAGGCACTGTGGCCTGTGGTGAGTACCCTAATCTGGCTGCGATCCAAGAGCTGTGGATCTACCAAGGGGCAGGTGGGCGCACAGTGACCCTGAGGCCCAGCTTGTCTGGAACCACGGAGTTCTGAACAAGCAGAGGAGGGCCATTGGTTTTGCAGGCCCAATGGCCTGGGGTAGAGTGGTGTCAGAGTCTCAGTAGCTGCAAACATAGAAGGGGATTTTCAACAGATCCTGAGGAGGCTTTCAAATAACACTTGAAACACAGAAATATAGGAAAATGACAAAACGAAAGACCAAATTACAACCTCAAACCTCCAGCCCATCTCAAGAAACCCTAGGAGGAATGTATTTAGAAGAAAATATATCCCATCCTCCTCATATATCAGACACAATAGCTACTGAAGATGACAAGCAACTCCAGGAAGCTTTAAAGAAATTCAAACTCGAAATAATATCCCAGATAAAAGAAGAAATGATAAAAGAAATGAAAGAGATTCTAAATATATCTAAAGAAAACACAGCTAAAAAATTGGAGGAACTAAACAAAAAGATAGAATCCCTAGATGAGCAATGTAAGAAACAAACAGAATACATAATGCAGATGCACAGAGATATACAGGAAATAAAAAACTCCACTGAAAGTTGTAAAAACCGCCTTAATGAAAGTGAAGATAGAATTTCAGACCTTGAAGACAGGATTGCAGCTAGTGAACAGGAAAGGAAAGATCTTTTAAAAATAACAAGGAATCAGGAAATAACAATTCAACAACTGCAAGATGATGCAAAGAAGAATAACATAAGAATGATAGGGATTAATGAAAAAGAAGGAGACAACATAAAGGATATCAAGAGGATATTTAGAGAAGCAATAGCTGAAAACTTCCCAAGCATGAGATCAAAACTGACATCAGGATCAGTGAAGCATATAGAACTCCAAATAGTCATAACCAAAATAAAACTACACCCAGACATATAATAATCACTATCCCAGAAATCCAACACAAGAATAGATTATTAAAAGCTGTCAGAGAGAAAAGACAGATCACTTATAAAGGAAAACCTATCAGAATCACAGCAGACTTCTCATCACAAACAATAAAGTCAAGAAGAGCATGGAGTGAAGTATTCCAGATCCTAAAGCAAAATGATTTCCAACCTAGACTGATATATCCTGCAAAACTATCATTTAAAATAGATGGTGAAATACGATATTTCCATGACAAAGAACAGCTGAAGAACTTCATGAACACCAAACCAACCCTGCAAAAAATATTGAAAGACAGTTTAGATACACAAAGGAAAAAAACCACTAAGCAAAGCAAATAATTAAACAGAACAGAAAGATAAATATGCAACAGCAGAGAGATAAGATTCCTACAATTAACCAACATTTAACAGTAATAACCATTAATGTAAATGGTCTCAATGCACCAATCAAAAGAAACAGACTAGCAGAATGGATCAAGAAACAAAATCCAACCATATGCTGTTTATAGGAAACCCATCTAACCCAGAAGGATACTCACAGACTGAAAGTCAAAGGATGGAAAACAATTCTTCATGCAGCAGGAATCCAAAAAAAGGCAGGAGTAGCCATTCTGTTTGCAGACAACGTGAACTTTAAACCAACAATGACCATAAAGGATAAAGAAGGTCACTACATACTCGTAAGGGGAAAACTCCAAGAGGAAGAGATAACTATCTTAAATATATACGCACCAAACTCCAGAGCGCCCAGTTATATAAAACAACTATTAACAGAAATGAAAACTCAAATTATCAGTAACACAATTGTAACAGGAGACCTTAATACGCCATTGACACCAAGGGACAGATCGACCAGACAGAAAATGAGTAAAGAAATAACAGAACTGAATCATACCTGTGAACAAATGGGTTTGATAGACATATACAGAATGTTCCACCCAACAACATCAGAATACACATTCTTCTCAGCAGTACATGGATCATTTTCTAAAATAGACCATATATTAGCTCATAGAACATATTTAAACAAGTGCAAAAGAGCTGAAATCATCTCTTGCATGTTATCGGATCACAGGGCTCTGAAATTAGAAATTAATGATAAAAGATACTGCAAAAATCCCACAAACACATGGAAACTGAATAACACACTCTTGAGTAATCAGTGGGTCACAGAAGAAATAAAAGAAGAAATCAAACAATACCTAAAAGAAAATGAAAATGCAGATACAACTTACTGGAATCTGTGGGATGCAATGAAAGCCGTCCTGAGAGGAAAATTTATTGCACTGAGTTCCCACATCAGGAAAACAGAACGAATACAAATAAATAACTTGATGCTACACCTCAAACAGCTAGAAAAAGAAGAGCAAGTCAAGCCCAAAGCCAAAAGAAGAGAGGAAATTATAAAAATCAGAGCAGAAATCAATGCAATAGAGACTAAGAAAACAATCCAAAGGATCAACAAATCAAAGAGTTGGTTCTTTGAAAGAATAAATAAAATCGATAAGCCCCTAGCCAACCTTATTAAAAAAAGGGAAGAAAAAGCTCAAATTCATGCAATAAGAAATGAAAAAGGAGAAGTCACTACAGACCCAATAGAAATACAGAAGATCATCAACACCTATTTCGAAAACCTCTACTCTCAAAAGTTTGATAACACAGAAGAAATAGACAGATTCTTAGAAGCATATGAAGTGCCAAAGCTAGATCAAGAGGATGTAAAATTGTTGAATAACCCAATCTCGGTTACTGAAATTGAAAATGTAATTAAGTCCTTACCCACCAAGAAGAGCCCAGGCCCAGATGGATTCACTGCAGAATTCTACAAGAAATACAAAGAAGACCTAATGCCGACACTCCTCAAACTATTCAATGAAATTGAAAGGGAAGCAATCCTTCCTAAGTCATTCCTGGAAGCAAATATCACTCTAGTACCAAAACCTGAGAAAGACCCAACTAAAAAAGAGAACTATAGACCGATCTCCCTAATGAACACAGATGCAAAAATCCTCAATAAAATATTGGCAAATAGGATCCAGCAAATCATCAAGAAGATTATACACCATGACCAAGTGGGATTCATCCCAGGAATGCAAGGATGGTTCAACATACGCAAATCAATAAATGTAATCCACCATATCAATAAAGCAAAAAATAAGAATCACATGATCATTTCTATAGATGCAGAAAAAGCCTTCGATAAGGTCCAACATTTATTCATGATAAAAACTCTACAGAAAATTGGAATAGATGGTCTTTACCTCAATATAATAAAGGCCATTTATGACAAACCAACAGCCAGCATCATACTAAATGGCCAAAAATTGAAAGCCTTTACTTTAAAATCAGGCACAAGACAAGGATGTCCTTTATCACCACTCCTATTTAATATAGTACTGGAAGTACTAGCCAGAGCAATTAGGCAAGAAAGAGAAAGAAAAGGGGTAAAGATAGGAAAAGAAGAAGTTAAGTTGTCATTGTTGGCAGATGACATGATACTCTACATAGAAGACCCCCCAAGCTCCATTGAAAGACTCTTAGATACAATAAATAAATTCAGTAATGTGGCTGGATACAAAATCAATACTCAGAAATCAATAGCATTCCTATACACAAACAACAAAACCACAGAGAGGGAAATAAGGGAAACTGGACTATTCACATTAGCAAGCAAAAAAATGAAATATTTAGGAATTACTCTTACGAAAGAAGTGAAAGACTTATACAGTGAAAACTATAATACACTGAAAAAGGAAATTGAAGATGATCTCAGAAACTGGAAAGACATCCCTTGCTCATGGATAGGAAGAACAAACATTGTGAAGATGGCCATTCTCCCAAAACTCTTATACAGATTCAATGCAATCCCAATAGAAATACCATCAACATACCTTATAGATCTAGAGAAATCACTCCTAAATTTCATCTGGAACCAGAAGAGACCTAGAATCGCAAAAGCAATTCTAAGCAGCAAAGACAAAGCAGGAGGCATCACAATCCCTGACTTGAAATTATACTACAAAGCAACAGTAGTAAAATCAACATGGTATTGGAATCAAAACAGAGCTGAAGATCAATGGAATAGATTAGAAGATACAACCACAACTACAAACACACTCAACCACCTTATCTTTGATAAAGGAGCCAAGCAGGTTCACTGGAAGAATGACAGTCTCTTTAATAAATGGTGCTGGAAAAACTGGCTCTCCATTTGCTGAAAACTAAAGCTAGACCCATGTCTATCACCATGTACTAAATTAAAATCTAAATGGGTCAAAGATCTGAATATTAAAACAGAAACGCTAAATCTATTGGAAGACAAATTGGGTAGAAACCTTGGAGACATAGGAGTAGGTAGAGAATTCATGAATAGGACTCAAACTGCACGGGAAATACTTCCCAGAATCAATAACTGGGACCACTTCTTATTAAAAAGTTTTTGCATGTCAAAAGAAATCTCCAGCATAGTGAAAAGAAAACCCACAAACTGGGAAAAGATTTTAGTGAACTCTCTCTCAGACAAGGGACTCTTGTCTAAAACATATAAAGAATTAAAAAAACTCAGACCTCCAAAATTCAAAGATCCAATCCAAAAATGGGCATCTGAGATGAATACGCAATTCTCAGATGAAGAAATGCAAATGGCAAATAAATATATGAAAAAATGCTCATCATCATTGGTCATTAGAGAAATGCAAATTAAAACCACACTTAGATACCATCTCACTCCTGAAAGAATGGCCAGGATCAAGAAAACCAACAACAACAAATGCTGGAGAGGCTGTGGGAAAAAAGGAACTCTCCTGCACTGTTGGTGGGAGTGTAGACTGGTACAGCCTTTGTGGAAGTCTGTCTGGAGGTTTCTCAAAAAGTTGGGATTGGAAATCCCATTTATTCCAGCTATTCCACTTCTAGGCATATTCCCAGAAGAACTGAAAGCATCATACCACAGAGATATATGTGCACCTATGTTTATAGCAGCACAATTTGTAATCGCCAGATCTTGGAAACAACCCAAGTGTCCATCAACTGAGGAATGGATAAAAAAGTTGTGGTATTTCTATACAATGGAGTATTATTCAGCTATAAAGAAGGATCGCATTGAGATATTTATCAATAAATGGGTGCAGCTTGAGACCATACTCATAAGTGAAATAAATCAATCTCGCATGTATGAATACCGAATAGTTTCCCTAATGTAAGTAATGATTCAAATATATAAAAATATATGATAATCATGATTCCCCATTATGTGGCCTTGAAGCCTTATAAAATTTTCACTTATTAATTAGAAAGGCTTTATTCTGGGCTTTTTGATATGGAAATATTTGAAGCTATAGTATATGAAGTTTTATCCAAATATTTTAAGGAAAAAGACAGACACTATGGTAACTACTATTCTTTAAAAAAATTATTTAGCTATTTCTTATGTTTATTTTAATTAAGGGAAAAATTAAAAAAATTAGGATATATAATAGTAACTCTTTTCGATCTCCTATTAACTTGTTTTGAAGTCCTGTAATACTCCCAAGATCTTGTTTTGACTGATTAGACTCTGTTCCATTCTGTGCAATAGTAGCAAGTCTGAGGGTATAGGCAACTAATTTGAAGGCAATAAGATTCACAAAGATGCCCATTCTGGTTTGACTATTGTCTCCTTTGGAAGTCCTGTAATGTTCACAATGCCTAAGTTTTATTGGTCTTGTTCTCCACTGTTTTGTCCAACTTTATAATATCTAATGAGATAGACAATTCCTTTTAAGGAAACAAGAGACAATGTTGATAACCATTGTTAATAACCTTGTACTCTGTTCTACATCATGTGCTATGTCTATCCTTGGTTTTGACTTACAGCTTTGTTTTGCCATATTTGACTTTATTCTCTCCCCCCCCAAAAAGTAATAAGAACTAAGGAGTAATAAAATCCAAAATGTGTAAATTTTGTTGTAAAAAAGAGAGGGAGGAAAAAAAAAGAGCTCTAACGGATATAACAGCAAGTGTGTTTAGGTGTGTTAAATAGCTGACTATATTAATGTTTTTGGATCATTGAACACAGCTGTTTGCAGTCTCTCTGTTTGAATGTCTACTTTGTATTCTTTGATACTGTGATTTGAGCAACTATTTTCAAGATGATAATATGTAATCTATTAACAGGTGATTTCTTACTGTTATGTTTTTTTTGTAGTTCTGTATTATGTGTAACCTTACACTGCTTTGTTTTGTTTTGTGTTTTTCTCTTTTTCCTCTTAAATAAAAAAAAATTTTTTTTCCAGAAAAAAATTTTAAAATTTTGAGGAGAAAAAAGCAAAAAAATATGGAATAATAAAGAATTCCAAAAAATAAACACTAAGAAATCACTTGTTGATAAATTACACATTGTCATCTTAGAAATAGTTGTTCAAGTTACAAAAGTAAATCATACAAAGTGGACATTTGAACAGTGAGACTGCAAACAGTTCTGTTCAATGATCCAACAAAAACTTAGTTATATGGTTATCTTACACACTTAAACATACATGTAGTTATATCCTGCAGAGCACTTTCTTTTCCTCTCATTTTATAGTAGCAATTACACATTTGGGTTTTGTTACTCTTACAGTTCTTATTTTTTACACTAGAGATACAATGTGATATTTACTAACGTGAGTCTTGTTTACTTCACTTATGAGGATAGTCTCAAATTGCCTCCATTTACCTATGAAGGCCTCAGGATCACCCTTTTAATAGCTTAGTAATATTCCATTGTATAAAAATACCACCTCTTTTTCATCCACTCTGTGTTGATAGGCATGTTAATTGTTTCCAAGATTTAGCTATTATAAACTGTGCCTCTGTGAACATAGGTGCACATATGTCACTGTGACATGATCTTTTTGGTTTTTCTGAGAAAATACCCAAGAGGGGAATAGCTGAGCTGAATGGAATTTCCAATCCTCGTCTTCTGAGAAATCTCCATACTGATTTCCTATAGTGACCGCACCAGTCTACACTCCCACCAACAATGGAGCAGTGTTCCTTTTCCCCCTGCAGCCTCGCCAACACTTGTTATTGGTTGATTTCTTGATGGCAGCTATTCTTTCCAGAATGAGATGAAATCTCAATGCTCTTTTAATTTGCATTTCTCAAATGACCAGTGATGGTGAATATTTCTTCATGTATTTATTTGCAATTTGTATATCTTCATCTGAGAAATGTGTGTTTATCTCAGATGCCCATTTTTGGAGAGGGTCTTTGGATTTGGAGGGCCTGATGTTTTTCAATTTTTTATATGTTCTGGATATAACTCCTTTGTCTGAAGGGTTGTTAGCTAAAATTCTTTCCCATTCTGTGGATTTCTTTTCACTCTGTTGGTGATTTCTTTTGAAGTGCAGAAACTTTTCAATAATATGAGATACCAGTTGTTGATTCTTTGAAGTGTTTCCCATGTAGTTTGCATTTTGTTCATGAATTCTCTGCCTACCCCTATGTAGCCAAGACTTCTACCTACCTTCTCTTCCAGTAGATTAAGTGTTTCTCTTTTAATATTTAGATCTTTGATCCATTTAGACTTTAGTTTAGAGCATGATGATAGGCATGGGACTACTTTCAATCTTTGGCATGTAGACATCCAATTTTTCCAACACCATTTATCAAAGAGGCTATCCTACTTCCAGTGAAAATATTTAGCCCCTTTGCCAAATATCAGGTGGCTGAATGTCTTTGTAGTTGTGTTTTCATCTTCTAATCTGTTCCATTGATCTTCAGGTCTATTTCCTTGCCAGTACCATGCTGATTTTATCATTCTAGCTTTGTAGTATAGTTTCAAGTCAGGAATTGGGATGCCTCCTGCCTTGCCTTTGTTGCCCAGGATTGCCTTTGCTATTCTAGGTTTCTCCTGTTTCCAAATGAATTTTAAGAGTATTTTCTCTAGATCTGTAAGGTATGTTAATCTGTAAGGTATTTTGATTGAGATTGCATTAAATCTAAAAACAGTTTTGGGAGTATGGCCATTTTCACAATGTTGGTTCTTTCTAGCAAGAGCAAGGAATATCCTTCCATTTTCTAATATGCTCTTCAATCTCCTATTTTACCATAGCATAATTTTCAGCATATAGGTCTTTTACATTCTTAGATTCATTCCTAAGTATTTAATTTTTTTAGATGCTATTGTGAAAGGTGATATTTCCATAATTTCTCTCTCAGTGAGTTTTTTGTTTGTGTACAGTAATGCTATTGATTTTTGAACATTGACTTTGTATCTAGCTACACTGCTGAATTTGTTTATTACCTCTAGTAGTCTTTTAATGGAGTTTTTTAGGTCTTCTATACAGAGTATCATGTCATCTGCAAATAGTGATAACTTACTTTCTTCCTTGCCTATCTATATCCTTTTTATTTTTCTCTCTTGTCTAATTGCCCTGGCTAATATTTCCAGAACTATTTTGAATAAGAGTGGTGATAGTGGACATCCTTGTCTTGTTCTTGATTTTAGAGTGAAAGCTTTCAGTTTTTGTCCATTTAGTATAATCTTAGCTGTTGGTTTTTCATAGATGGTCTTTATGAGATTGAGGTAGACACCATGTATTCCAAGTTTCTGAAGAGTTTTTATCATGAACAGGTGTGGGACTTTATCAAAAGCTTCTTCTGAATCTATTGAGATGACCATGTGGTTTTTCTTTTTGGCTCTGTTGATGTGATGTATTACATTTATTGATTTGTGTGTGTAAAACCACCCCTGCATTTCTGGAATGGATCACACTTGGTCATGATGTATAATATTGGTGATTTGCTGCATTCTATTTGCCAGCATTTTATTGAGAATCTTTGCACCAATGTTCATCAGTGGGATTGGCCTGTAGTTCTCTTTTTTCGTTGGGTCTTTCTCTGGTTTGGGTATCAGAGTAATACTTGCTTCCATGAATGATTTATGGAGGATTGCTGCCTTTTCAATTTCATTGAAGAGTTTAAGGAGTATTGCTGTCAAATCTTCGCTAAATTTCTTGTAGAATTCAGCTGTGAATCCATCAGGCCCTGGGCTTTTCTTGGTAAGTTTTTAACTACATTTTCAATTTCAATAGCTGATATTGGGTTATTAAAACTGCTATATTTTCTTGGTTGAGCTTTGGTAGTTCATGTGTTTCTAGAAATCTGTCCATATCCTCTGTGTTTTCCACTCTGTGTTAGAAAACATTTTCAAAGTAGGTATTCATGGTCTTTTGAATTTCCCTGGGATCTATGGTAATTTCCCTCTTTTCAGTCCTTGTTGCATGAATTTGAGTTTTTTTTTCTTTTTCTTGATAAGATTGGCTAGAGGTTTATCAATTTTGTTTATTCTCTCAAAAAATCAGCTTTTTGAATCATTAATTCTTTGTATTTTTTTAGTTTCAATTGCATTAATTTCTGCTCTGATCTTTACAATTTCCTCTCTTCTATGAGCTTTGAGTTTGATGCTCTTTCTTTTCTAGAAGTTTGAGATGAAGCATTAGGTTGTTTATTGGTGCTCATTCTGTTTACTTGATATGACAATTTATTGCTATATATTTCCCTCTTCAAGACTGCTTTCATTGCATTTCACAGATTATGGTATGTTTTTTTCTGCATTTTCATTGAATTGTAGGTATTGCTTTATTTCTTCTTTAATTTCATCTGTAGCCCACTGGTTGTTCAGAAGGTTGTTATATAAGTTCCATGTATTTATGCAGGTTTTTCAATTTTTTTGCTATTAATTTCCAAATTAAGTGTACTGTGATCAGATATTATGCATGGGATAATTTCAGTATCTTTGCATTTACTTAAGAATGTTTTATGGGATAATATATGGTCTGTTTTGGAGAATGTGCCATGCACAGCTCAGAAGACTATATATTCTGATGTGGTTGGGTGGAACACTCTGTAAACATCTAAGTCCATTTGCTCACAGATATGATTCAGGTATATTATTTCTTTGCTGACCTTTTGTCTAGTTGATCTATCTCTTTGTGACAATGGGGTATTAAGTTCCCCTGTTGTAACTGTGTTCTTGTGTATTTGGTTTTTCATGTCCACTATTATTTGTATTATATAGTTGGGTGCTCCTGTATTTGGTGCATATATATTTATAACTATTAGTTCTTCCTCTTGAATTTTTCCACTAATGAGTATGTAGTGACCTTCTTTATCTCTTTTAATCATTTAAGGTTTGAAGTTCATATTGTCTGCAAATAGAATAGTTACCCTTGCTTTTTTTCTGGGTTCCTGTTGCATGGAATATTGTTTTCCATTCTTTGACTATGAGTTTTAATCTATAAGTTTCCTTTTGAGTCAGATGTGTTTCTTGTGTAAAACATATTGAGGGATCATGCTTCTTGATCCATTCTGTCAACTATTTCTTTTGATAGGTGAGTTGAAGCCATTTACATTTATGAATTTGTAGTGGTTGATATGTACTGGCTCAAATTTTCCTTGTTATGTTCCAGTTGTTTGTTTTCTGCTTTTCCCCATTGTTTAATTACTTGTCCTGCCTGGTGGTTTCTTTCTGTTGTTGTTCTTGAGACTGTGGTTCTCCCTAATATGTCTTTCAATACTCTTTCTAGGGCTGGTTTGGTAGATGTGAATTTCCTCAGTTGTTCTTTGTCCTGGAAGTATCTTGTTTCTCCATTAAATTTGAATGAAAGTTTTTCTGGGTACGTCAATCTGGGTTGAAAGATGTTTTCTTTCAGGGCTTGAAGTACCACACCCCAAGCTCGTCTTGACTCGAGGGTTTATGCTGAAGCGTCTGCCATGATTCTATAGGCTTTCCTTAATAGGTGAGCTGTGTCTTTTCTCTAATAACTTTTAGTATTCTGTTTTTATGATGCATGTCTTTGATGTTAATTATTATATGTCTGGGTGTAGATTTATGTTGGTTTGACTGTTTGGCATTCTATATGCCTCTTTTATTTGAATATCAGATTTTTCCCTATGTTTGGGAAATTTTTTGCTATAACTTTTGTGAATATTTTATTTATTTATTTTTAAAGAAAGACAAAACAAAATAGAAAATGGCAGAAATAGTACATACTTTCAAAGAAAAGAAATAAACAGTAATAAATCACTAGTTGATGTATACATATTGTCCCCCCACAAAGAGTTCAAGTGGGGGCTGGGGATTTAGCTCAGCAGCATAAGTGCCTGCTTGCAAGCAGTCAGTTGTGAGTTCAATCCCTGGTACCGATAAAAACGAAAAAGACAAAAAACAAAACAAACAAACAAAAAAAAAAAACGAGTTCAAGATACACAAGTGGAGTATATAAATGGGAATTCAACCAGGGAGACTGCAAACAGTTCTGTTCAACTATCCAACAAAAACCAAGTATTATGGCTATCAATCCTATACACTTAGACATGTATGCATTTATCCATATCTTCATTTATGTTGGGACCTAACAAAACTTACTAGATTAAAAGCCTTCTGAACAAAGATTAATAATATTGCTGGATTTCACATCATAACACTCCAGAATCAGCACTGGGGACTGCAGTGCCCCTTTCTTTCCTTCTAAGTATTTGTTCATTTTGTCATGTGTCATAAGATCAGTTCTCATAAACTGTATATAGGTTTTATGCAAGCCTGAGTCTTAACATGTATTTCTATCCTTTCTATATTAGAGGGAGAAACAGAACAAAACAGGACAGGACTATATATTTTCCTATAGACACATAAAACTAAAAAGACATTAATCTGCTGTATAAGGAGTTCTACCATAGTCACTGTGCTGTTTCTTATCATCAACAGAATTGGCTATATCTTCAGATAAAGTGTATTGAATATATCAGTACATAACAGGATTAACAGAAATACAACTTTGTAGATAGTGTAGAGCTACAAAAACAGGTAGTAATCAAATCAAAATGGATATCATGGTGAATCACTGTCATTTTTAGTATAGTTGTCTATATTCCTCAACTTGATACTAGCAACCTAACGGTTTTGAATAAAATCTGTCAATAATAAGCAGCAATCAAACAAGTCAGATTTAACTAAGATTAGTCATGATACAACAGTATAAGTCATACAGGGATCCTGATTGATTTAATAGGAAATTAAAGATGACCACTGTGCCATGTCCTGATATCTTTGGAACAGCTGTCTATGCCCTCAGATCCAGTGCTTGTATACAAATGAGGACGGATCAAGTTCCAAACAAGCAGAGGGGTGTGAGTATAGGGGATTTAATTCCTGATACAATATTATCTATATCTTCTGCTGGTTATTTTGAGGAGTATTCCTCCCCTTTATTCCCCTAGAATGAACTATGTATTTTTGAGTCTCCCCAACACTCACGGTTTTGTACTGGGAGGGGGGCAACCTGCTATTACCTAAGTGTTTCTGAACTTTCTCACTCCTGGGATAGATTTCTAGTTATATTTCTTCATTTATTAAAGCCTGTCTGTTCAACCTATCCATAAATACTGGTCTAGTTAACCCTATTACTCTCTGGTTCCCTATCACATCGAGTTCCATTTTCTCATGTTTGATTTTGGTCCATATTACCTTCTTCAGGCTAATTATATTTCCTATAAGGAGCCTTTCAGTGGACCCTACATCTTGATCCACTCTGCCTGCGATTCTCTCTTTTTACCCTTAAGTTAGTGTATTTAGGCCATCTATATTAGAAATTATAACCAACCTTCTTTGCCTCATTTCTGTTGAGCTCTTTTTCTGTCATTAGTTGTCTGTTTGTTTTCTTTATTTCACTTTCTTCTCCATTCATTGTGGCCTCTCTGCCACTGTTTCTGGAATCTTGGTACTTTTCTCTCTCTTTAAAATGTCCTGCAGTATTTTCTGTAGAGTTGGATTGGTGGTTGTGAATTCCCCCAGTTCCTCTTTATGTTGGAAGCACCTTGTTTCTCTATTAATTTCTAGGGACAGTTGTGCAGGATATATCAATCTTGGCTGGAAGTTATTGTCTTTCAAAGCTTGGATTATTTCACCCCACAGTCTTTGAGATTTGATGGTTTGTGTTGAGAAGTCTGCTATAATTCTGATGGGTGTTCCTTTGTAAGTGGTCTGTTTCTTTTCTCCAACAGCTTTTAATATTCTGCTCTTATACTGGATTTCTGGAATCTTGATTATTATATGCTTGGGTGTAGTTCTGTTTTGATTGTAGGTGAACTGGAGTTCTATATGCCTCATACATCTGAGCATCTTTACCTTTTCCTATGTTTGGGAAGTTTTCCTTGATTATTTCTGTGAATAGCCTTTGCAGTTTCTTTGTTTGTACTCCTACTTCTTCATTTACATTTTTTATTCTTAAGTTATAGATCCTCTTTTCATCTTCTAGCCTTTGTATTGTTACTGCTTGTTTCCTTGTTATTTTTAAGAAGTTTTTCCTTTCATGTTCCCACATTACAAACCTGTCCTCCAGTTCAGATAATCTATCCTTAGTTTCTTTCAAGCTGTTATGCCAACTTTCAATTAGAGTTTTTAATTTCCTGGTAATCTCTTTGAATCTGCTTCATGGTTCATCAAACAATTCTCCCCTTTTTTTTGTTCTTCCATTCCACCATCTGTTTTTTCTTAGGAGGTGCTTAGCATTTCTTTAACTATTCTACTTATATCTTACTTTACTTGGTTAAATATTTCACTTTTGAACTCCTCTATGAGGTCCCAAAGATATTGTTTTATGTCTATTGTGCCATGTCTGATATCACATGTTTTCTGTCCTCATTCTCCTTTGCATTTACCTTTTGTGGATCACTGTTCTCAGGATTTGGGAATGAGGACCCTTTCTTGTTGCCTCCTCTTCTCATATTTTTTGTTCCTTCCATATAGGCATATATAGGAGGTCCAGTTTCTTTCTTTGTTGGTTTCAGTTTGTCTGAAGTGCACTGATGAGATGGTCCCACCCACTGCAGTATACTAGGAGGTACAGACTCAGGCAGCCTATGATGGGCCTGCCCCACGAGGTCAACCTACTGAAGGCTTCACTGTGTTAGGATGCACTGCCAGTTGCAGGGATTTGATTTGGGCTAACCTATTGGGCCTCAGTCCGTGGTGTCACCCAGGTCAAGTGCTCCCCACCAATCCCGCTTGAGAAGGGAATATGTGACTGAAGTCACTGCAGTGCCCTGTTTCAGCCAGTCTGCCCAGTCCCAGGATGTTCTCTGTTGGAGCCTCTTTGTCTATGGAAAGGTCTTTATTCCTCTCATTCGCTGCAGGTTGATGCAGGGTTCCCCATCAGTTCTGCAATCAATTTGGTTCACCAATTCCCTCTCTCAGCATTTGTGTCTCCAGTGAGTTGAAACCAATTCAGGCACAGCAGTGGCAGCAAGTTCAATTTGTGAATTCAGCAGCAGCACCAAGACTTTAGCTGTTCCAATCATAGCACCTGAACTGCATTTCCCAGTTGGTTTCTCTCAGCTTTGTTTGTTCCTGGGTTGGCAGGGTATATCTCCCTCTGCTTAGGATTCCCCACACTGCACCATTCCTGGAATCTAAGCTGGCTATCTCAGAGAGCCTCCATAGCTGCTATTATATATCCACCATCTTTCCTCAATCTCTTCTGTGAATATTTTAGTTGTATCATTTGCATTGACTCCTGCATCTTCACTGATGCCTATTAGTCTTATATTGTTTCTCTTGACATCATCTTAAAACTGCTGGATTGTCATTTCATGCTGCTTTGTTATTTTTAAGAGTTCTGTCCTTTCATAATTGCCAATTGTGATCCTGTCCTCATGGTCTGAAATCCTGTCCTCAGCTTCATTTAAATGGTTTTTCCAGCTTTCAATAGAATTTTTTGTTTCTTAGATGTCTCTTTGAGTTTGTTTCATGGATTCTGCTTATTTTCTATATTGTTTATTCAAGGTTTCAATCAGTTTCCCTTGCTCCTGTACTTTTTAAAAATCTATTTCTACTCTAGCTGCACTGAACAACTCCTTTGCTAAGGTTGTTAGTTCTGTCTTTGCATGAGAGATTACTTCTAATATGATTTCCTCTATAGTCTCATGGAGTTGTTTTTTTTTTTATTTCACTTGTTATCTTTTCAAAGATTTCTGGTGTGTGACTTTTGAAGTCCTCTAATTCAATGTCTCCTGTACTTGCTCGTGGTTGACTAGATGTCTGAGATTGTATTTTGTTTTTTTTGTTTTGCCATTTTCCCCTTTTGGGTTAATATTTGGTCTTTCAATCCCATAAGTCTCAACTGTTGATAGTGTTATCTTACCATCCTATTGTAAGGTTGATGGTTGTCCAATTGCTGGGTCCCACAATGAAGAGGCTGGCCAGGTACCTGACTTCCCCCTGAAGGGCCTGTTGGGTAAGTCCTGTATTCTTCCTAGGCTAACAAGCCTAGGAGTATTGATGGAAATCAACCCTTAGTTCTTGCTGTTTTTATGTCTTCAGGTTGTTCAGAATCACCAGATCTCCCTGTTTATGGTGTTTGTCTCAGCTGGGACCCTACTGTGTCACTAGGTGTCTCATAGGCCCTTTTAATTTTCTTCAGGTTGGAGGAGACATTATTGGCACCCTCTTCAACCTACCTGATGTTCTCTGTGTGGAGGAGGGGATCACTCACCCTCTTGCCAAACTCACCAAGGACCTACTTCTGGAGGGGGCTTCTCTATTGCTCCTGTTTACCCACTGAAGGTGGCAAACTGCATTCCTATTTTAAGGGCAAACTGACCACACTGGTGGAAGCCCACTGAGTTCTTCTGTTTTGACAGGGGTTACTGAGTCTCCCTTTGATACAGCATGATTAATCCACTGCAGTCCAAAGTGGTGGCTGAAGGAGTGGGAGCTGAAGATCAACAGCAATACTAGACCCAGGAGGTGGGGAGTCCCCAGTGGCAGCAGTGGGTCTGCAGGGGTGTCACCACTGGCTGGAGTTCCTAGATCCTGAGGTGGGTGGCCAGGACTGCAGGTGCATGGGAGGAGCATGGGTCTGGTCTGGCTCTGCATGCACCACTGGCTGGAGTTCCTGGGTCACTCGAGGTGGTCGGCTGCGATGGTGGGTTCCTGGTTCCTGCAAAGTCTGTTCTGTATTTTGTCCAAGACTCTAGTTGTTTACTACAGGAGGTGGAGTCAAGGTTTTGTCACTGTATCATAGATGATAGATGTCACTGTATCATAGATACATAGATGTCACTGTATCATAGATAATGTCACTTTATATTTCTTGGGATGATCAGATATCCAGATTATGTGAGGAATTATGGAGGAAATTTAGTGATTTTTTTCTTTTGTTATTATGAACACGTGGTCTGACTTGTGTCATCTTAGCTCAAAGCCTTAGAGAAATATTTTTCTTCTTTTTTCCCTTTTCCTTTCTTTTCTCTTTTCTCCTCTCTTCCCCTTTCTCTTATTTCTCTTTCTTCCACTCTGTCTCTGTGTCTGATTCTATCTCTTTCTCTCCTTTATTTCTTCTCTTTCTCTCTTGCCTTCTTTTCCTTTCTTTAGTGTTACTATGGATTGAACTCATGGACTTCATTCACATTGAGCTCATCTTCAGCCTTTTAAAAAATTTTTTTAAAAAACCTTGAAACAAGGTCTTACTGAACTGCTAAGTTGTCCAGGCTGGGCTTGAACTTATAATCTTTCTGCCTCAGCCTCCCAGAGTGCTGGAATTACAGATGTTCACCATCACTGCTAGCTTTTTTTCTTATATTTAACACAGAGAACATGGAGCACACATTATGGCCATGAATGGTTGTGACAGAGATTGTAACAGGACACACAATTATATAAATAATTTATATAAATTCTTGCTATAATGAAGCTTGTATTGAGGTGAAAGTTGATAAATAAAACAAAGGAAAATAATAGATAGATGAAAATAAGCACCTTAGAAAAAAGTAAAGAAGTAGATGAAAAGCTTGTGGAGTATCTGACAATATAAATAAGGTGATATTCACCCAAAGGCCAGCAGGAAGTAAGAGAGTTAGATCTCTGGGCTCTGTGAGATCTGTGGGAGACCTGCGGGGCTTGGGAGAAGAGCAGTCAAGCAAGACAAAGCGGTGGAAAGGACTGGAGGCAGAGCACCCCTGAGATATTTAAAGAAGAGTGAGGAGCTCCTTGTGGAGGAAGCAGGATGAACAATGAGGAAATAGCAGGGAATGAGGTCAAGTCAGAGGAACAGGAGGTCAGAGCCTTGTCAGCTACTGGAATCATCATGGCATTCACTGAGAATGAGATAGATTGCAATGTAAAAGGTTTGAGCTGGGAGATAGTGTTATGATTTAAATAAAAATGGCAACTTCACCCCAAAAAACTTTCATGAACTCAGAGACAGGGCTTTTGGAAGGAGGTTTTTATCATGTGGGCACAATACCTACCTTGCTGGCAGGAGATGGGTCCAGCTGGTCACATGGATAACTGGGATTGTGACCTGGAGGGCTACATCTCCCTCCCTGCTTTCTTTCTCTACTTCCTGGCCACTGTGATGTGAGCAGCTTTCCTTTGTGGAAGGCCCTTCTACCATGCCATTTGTCTTAGTTACTTTTCTTGTTGCTGGGGAAAAATACCCAACACACAAAAGTTTATTTTGGCTCATAGTCTGTAGATGTTTAGTCCATCATTGGTGGTTCCAAGGCTGGGTGATAAGGCAGAGGCATCAAAGAGGAGAAACAGTTCTTGGAGTGGCTGGCAGAAGGCAGCAAGCAACCAGCCTGCCTTGCCCTTTACCCACTCTGTTTAGGCTACCGGCCTTTTGGGTGGTGACACTGAGAGCTATGCTAATTCTGACCATGAGTTATTTAGTACCACACATCCTTACTCACAGTATCACATGCCCTGCGTCCAGGTAGTTTTGAAAACCCAGGCAACCAGAAGCTGGAATCATGAGCTCCAATAAACCTCCCCTCCTTTTAGTTGAAGGTGTTGTGTCCCAGTGATGAGAAAGTAACTAAAACATATGTTATGATCTGATTTCTGCTTTAACAGATTCACTGAGTGCTAGGTTGAAAACAGAATGAGGAAGAGCAAAGGCAGAAGCATGAGGTTCTGTTTGGATGCTATTAAAATGATGATAAGGGTGACTGGGATCAGGGCTGTCATCTTAGCAGTGGTGAGAAGTGCTAATATAAAGCTAATATTTTCAACCATCTTACCATGAAAAATGCAGTAATAGAAGAATAGGGAACAGTCTGCTGAGCTTCTGTGCATTCACTTGTCTTGTTTCCTGCTTTCTTTCTGCTCTGCTCTCCTCTGATGTCTTCCACTTGCTCTCTCTCACATGCCCAGATATTTTAAAGCAAGTTTTAGACATTTGAAGCCTGCGACAACAGGAGAGACGTGAATGCAAGAGAAGTGTCAAGATGACTTCAAGGCTTTTGCACCAAGCATTTCATGAGGTGTTTCTACCAGTAACTAAAGTGGAGACGTTCATGAGGATTGCTGCTGAGGTGGGGAAATCTGGGAGGAGTAAGTTTTGAACCAAGGGGCAGAGTTTGAGACGCTGGAATTTGAGATGCCTATGAGATGTCCCAGTGTGACTGTCAAGTGGGTTGTTGGTTACGTGAATCTGGAGTCAAGATAAGTCTGGGTGGATGTAAATACACATGATGTTTAAAATTAGGAAGTCTGACAATTTTGCCAAAAAGGGAGAAAAATGTGCAGGCCTGTTGATGGGCTAGTGGGGAGGGAAGCAAGAGACTGACAACAGCTTAAAAACAGAGGCGAGGGACCGGATCATAGCGAGTGTAGATGACTTTTTGGAGGAATTTATTTATAAAATGAATTTTATACAGCCAGAGCTGGACGGGTCAGGGAGAGAGAGAGAGAGAGAGAGAGAGAGAGAGAGAGAGAGAGAGAGAGAGAGAGAGAGAGAGAGAGAAACAGCATGTTTGTAGACTAATAGAAAAGATTCATTCTGTAGGAAACAAAATTTAATGCTGGGGAAGAACTGCTGAAGCAGCCCCTGAGCACAGGGATCCAGGCATTGCCCAGATTGGGATTGTAGACAAGGCACTATAGTAACAGGCAGGAAGGTAGAGGGAGGCTTGGGCACAGACATAGCTTGGTAGGTTGATGCAACGGGAGGCACCACAGGAGTTCTTTTCTGGTGGAAACAGAAAACAAAGTCATGGCTGAGACGAGGAGGAGAAAGAGAGGCGAGAACACAGAAAATAGCGTCCAGGAGTGTGGGGAGGCCTGAAGAGGGAAGCAGAGCTGCTGGGCAGCGGTTGGGCTCCAGATAAAGTGAATGCAAAACACTGCTGTTTATCTTCATAATTTATTTATTGTTTGACAGGATTTATGTGTAGACCTTGTTTCGGTCATTTTTCTTACAGGGGTCTTTGCTAGCTGTAGACCTTGATACTGCAAAACTGATGCTGTGTACTTTATAGCTGTATATTCACCTCAAGGAAATTTTGTATCGTAACTGATTTTTCCTCCTATTCAATTATTCTTTTCCCTATGCATTTCTATCATTAACATTGGTGGAATATATATGTGGTCTTTCATCCAAATTAATTGTTTTTCTCTCTAGCTTTCTTTTTTTTTTTTTTTTTTTTTTTTTTTGTCTTTTTCATTTTTATCGGTACCGGGGATCGAACTCACGACCGCCTGCTTGCAAGGCAGGTGCTTATGCCGCTGAGCTAAACCCCCAGCCCCTCTTTTTTTTTTTACTTTCCTGATGAACTTCAGGTTTGCTCTGTACACCAACATTTCCTGTGTCTGCCTGATTGTCACAATCACATGAGAAATTTTTAATGCATAGAATGAAGGCAAAAAACAAGGCAGATCCTGATTGTTTATGTTTTTTTCAAGAATGCAACTTGCTGGTTACTGATTCTAGAATGATTGTTACTGTCCTGTTCCCTTTCGGTTTTCCTTCAGGTTATCCAGGGTGTGTGTGTGTGTGTGTGTGTGTGTGTGTGTGTGTGTGTGTGTGTTGCCTGCTCTTCAGATATCATTACATCTTAACTAATTGTCCTCAATCCATTTATTTTACTTTAGTTTGCGTATATTCTGTCTCCTAATTTTCCCTGCTCTTTCTCATGGAGGTCCAATTATATAGTATGCTGTTGAGGACATTACAGATGTTTCCTGAAATTTTATTTTCTTCCTATAATAAATAATTTTAAAAGTATGCATTTCCCCTGTTGAAAGGATAATGTACTTTTTACTTTGGGTTACAGTGCTTTTTGTGAATTGTAAGGTGGGATTTCTCCCTGTTTATTTTAATGAGAAGAGTTTGGTTATATACTGATATTTGCCAACAAATAAGTATATTGTTCTCAAATAGACAGGATGGCTGTTTTACTGTGCCCCATATTTTGTTGTTTGGTTGAGATTCCTAGGTATATTAGATTTTTAAAAATTATGAATATATCATACATATGAAAAGAAATATAAACTACTTCATAGAGTTTAATTGTAATGTAAATCTTTGGAAGCTACCATTCCTGTGAAGAAATATAGTATTACAAGCTGTTAGGAGGCCTTCATGTGCCTGTCCTGGACTGTCACAACCTGTTTCCTTTAACTCGGATGTACTGCTCTGTTCTTCTGTGCCAGTCACACCCTTGCTTTTGTTCAGTTTTGTTATTGCTGCTGGCATCCCTCAACATGATTTCTACTGTGCTCTGCCACTGAGGTTGTTTTTATTGGCAACACTGCCAAATTTTAAGGGAGTACTCACTATGCCACTACTGGTGTCCTCTTTCCTGTGTGCTGTGACTTGAGGATTAAGTTATCCTAGTACATAGAAAGAAATGTAGTTCAAATCTGGAAAGAAAAAGGTTGATTCTTTTACTGCTCCATAGAAAATGATTCCTGAGACACAGAAAGATTCTTGTTTCATGGTAAATATTCTTGTTTTCTGGTAATACAGATATTGAATCTCAAAAACAGCAGTACAAAGTCTGTATTCACTTTATGTCAGTTTCACGGATATTACAGACACATCCTTACCTACTATCTATCATCTATCTATGTATCTTCTATCATCTATCATCACCACCTATCATGGTCCTGGATCTTAAACATGAGGCCTTTGCACTAGCTGTATCCTCAGCCTTTTCTTATTTAACTTTGAGACAGAGTCTGGCTAAGTTTTCTAAATTGCTGTTTCTATCCATCTACCTTGTCCTCTTGATGGAATTACAGGTGGGAGCCTCCATAGTCACTCTGGGAATATTCTTAATCCAGGTTAATCTGCCTTCAATTTGGTAAGAAATGCCAAATGACTATGACCCCTGCTTTTTAGAACAGTTCTGACATAGTAACTCCATTTCCAATATGATGAGTCTCCTGCATGTTCTTTCTCTATATATCTTATATCTTCTAATACAGTATTTGTAGAATACGAGAGAGAGAGACAGAGACAGAAAGGGGGAGACAGAGAGAGAGAGAGAGAGAGAGAGAGAGAGAGAGAGAGAAACTATATTGTATCCAGTGCTACAGGCAAAGTCCATCAGGCCAAATGGAAAGTTAAAACTAAGAAAAGAAAATTAAGTTTGAGAGTGGAAGATGTATCTTTCTCATCCAACCAAGAATATATACCAACCTACTTCCAGCAGAGGAGAGAGCTACATTTGGCTCCCTAGACAGGGAAAAGTAACTCACTTTCTATAGAAAAACCTATGATATCAAACAATAACTAGATTTTTAAATTATAAAATTAAAATTTTAACTAGATCAAAATCATGAACCTTCTCCACATGCTGAAGACTAAAACTAGATCCATGTCTATCACCATCACTACTAAAGTCAAAATGGATAAAAGATCTAAATATTAAAACAGAAAAATTAAATCTACAGGAAGAAAAAATAGATAGAAATCTTGAAGACCTAAGGGTGGGCAGAGTTCCTGAACAAAAACCAAACTACATGGAAAGTACTTCAAAGAATCAGTAACTGAGATTCCAACTTATTAAAAGGCTTTTGTGCCTTAAAAGAAATCACCAACAGAGTGAAAAGAAACCCAACAGAGTAGGAAAAAAGTTTTAGCCAACTGTCCTTCAGTCAAAGGACTTCGTATCTAGAACATATAAAGAACTGAAAAAACTCAGGCTTCCCAAATTCAATCTGAAAATGGGCACCTGAGATAAACAAACACTTCTCAGATAAAGAAATACAAATGGCAAATAAATATATGAAAAAATGTTCAACATCATTGGTTATTCAAGAAATGCAACTTAAAACCGCATTGAGATTCCATCTCATCCCAGAAAGAATGGCTACCTTAAAAAAAATCAACTAATAACAAAACTGGTGGAGTGTGGGGAAAAAGGAACCCTTCTTCATTGTGGATGGGAGCATGGACTGGTACAATCACTGTGGAAATCTGAGCGGAGATTCCTCAAAAAACTAGGATTAGAGTCCCAGTCAACCAAGCTATTCACCTTCTGAGTATTTTCCCAGAAGAATTAAAAACATCATATCGTAGCGATATATCTGCACTCGTATTCATAGCAGCACAATTTGTAATAGCTAACTCTTGGCAACAACCCAGGTGTCCATTAGCTGAGGAATGGATAAAAAAGATGTGAGTTTTAATACAATAGAGTACCACTCAGTCAAAAAGAAGGATAAACTGAGCACTTTCATAAGTAAACGGTTGCAACTCGAGACCATACTTGTAAGTAAAATTAATCAGACTTATATGTGTAAAAGTCAAGAAACTGAACAAGTAAATAGGATCTGAAATGTACAGTAGATATTGTGCATTGGGAAGAAACTGTTCAAAAGAAAAGGAAAGAAAATCTGTGATAGGGAAAGGGGAGAGGAAGAAAAGGATAGATAGATAGATAGATAGATAGATAGATAGATAGATAGATAGATAGATGATAGATGATAGATATACATTGAATATATGTACACACATACATATATATATACATATACACACACAAGACAGTTAAAATCATTATACAGCTAGCTTCTAGTTTTTCCTTGAGAATAATTTTTTTTGCTAATATTGTTTAGACATGAGATCTTGTCTATTTCCTGTACTCTGAATAACTACTGCAAAGACAGCAATATGCAATGTATCAACTATTTTAACTGTCCTACTAACCTGCTTTGAAACTCAGTTTCACTGCTTATCTTTTTTTTCTCTTAAAAAATATGAACCAGTTAAGAAAGGGAAATTTACCTCTTATGCATGATTGTAAGTGTTAGGTTAAAATGTCCAAGACACTCTTATAGAAGAACATTTCTCTCCTCACACATCCCTTCCAGCCATGCAGAGTCCATGGCAGCTCACTACACTGCAGTTACTTTTTTATATTTATTTGTTATTTATTTGTGGTACTGAGGATCAAACTCATGATCTCACACTTGCCAGGCAGGCAATTGTGTCGCTAAGCAAAACTCCAGTCCCTCAGTTATTTTTTAAAAAAACACAATAGAGGCACTTTTATATAAGGGTGGGGAGTGTAGGTATGTGGAGTGTTGAGATCCTCCACCCCAATGATAGTCATTAAATTGGATACCTCTTTTGCTTAACTTTTTCTTGAGTTTTAAAAAATGTGTAATCCTGATAGAAATAAGCCCATCAATACCTGTTACCTAAATATGATAAATTAAAATTCTCTATTATGGAATATTGACATTTAATAATATCTCAATATGAAATTGGACATACGAAGTTTACAATTAATGTGTATCCCTGGGTCTTTGTGGTACACTCTTACGTTGCTCTGCCCTTATTTCTCTTGCTTTCTATCTATTCATGAACACCTATTTTTCAATCATTATCTGCAGCATTTCCACCTAATAGAATTTCAGTGTGTTTTAGTCACTAAGTAATATTGATTCATTTTGTGCAGGTAGAGTGTTCCAGCAAAGCATGACTTTCTTATAAAGAGAGCTAAGAAAGGAACTACCAAAGGATATCTTTTTAAAAAAGAAATACGTCAGTCATCTCTGAGATGATACTTTTAAAGGTCCACTTAGCTTTTATATATGTACAAGAATATAGATTTTATTTCCAAACTTGAGTGTAAAAAAATTAAATTTTGTCAAAATCAGACTGAATCTCTCTCCAGTCTGTCTGGGTGTTGAGAAGTTCAATCTTGGCTCTCACTTGTGTGTTGCATCCTCTTCAGAAGGATCACAGTGTCTCATGGAGAGAAAACATGAAGGGAACACTGCTCTTGTGTCTAGAGCATACCAATTACATTTTACTTACAGCCACCTAGGCTCTCTAAGATGCTTTGTAGCATTTTGTGGGGAAAGACTCTTGCGGATTCTTGCCTGGGATCCCACTTTACTAGGTGGCACAACCGTTTTCCTCTCAGGGTAGCAGGTCCTAGAGGTGCTGAGAAGAGTGCCGTCTCTGTGTCTTGGGAAAGGGCATGGCCTTTCTACCTCCCGTGAGGGCAGTGGACAGAAACTGCCACTTGCTATACTAGTACAGCTGCCACCACCAAGCTGACCACGTTCCACGCAGAACCCTACAGTTCAAAGAAGATACTAAATAGCAACAACAATTTAAATACTGAATCATGTTTATATTTAAACGATTTTTAAGTTCATTATTGATATTATTTTAAGGCTACATTCATCATACACATATATTTATTTTAATTATTGGTTCTCTTAAAGACTTCAATCATTGACTTACTTAATATTAATAAATTATTCAGACAACATAAGAACTCACTCTAGACAACAGTACTTAAAAATCACTTGGATGGCTCACTTTATTTATGTCTAACCAAATGACATATATGCTTTAATATTTACTGAAATGAAAAGTTCCATGAGACAAGCATGAATTGAATATTCCTGTTAAATATTTGTAATAACATTTTTAATCTTAGAATATGTTTTTTGCTTACCAAAAAGGTCTAATAAAATTATCTCAATGACAAACATTTTCAGTTACAATTCTGTAGCTTTCAGAACAGAAAGTTCCCTTCCCTTTTTATCCTATTCTGGTACACTATTCTAGAACATTGACTTCAGGATATATGGTGTCTATTGTGCACTGGAAGCATTACAATTTTATTTCTATTACATTACAATTTTATTTCTATTAGTATCGAATACTGAAATTAGAATATTCAAGTTTCGAGATGGATTTTTCATTAGAAAAGTTGGTGCGATCAATGCGAGAACTAGGACTTCCAACCTTGCTCAGCCAGGACTTCCTGCAAAAAATAAAACAAACAAACAAACAGAAATTAGTATACAGAATATACGTGGATCATCCAAAATGATTCTACAATAGTTATTAGTGAGAATTCACATTTAATAAATAACTTTTGTATAATGAGATATATAAGTTTTGCATTTGTATATATCATTCTAAAAATAACACAAAGTGTAATATATGAGCAAATATGGACAGAGAACGGATAGTAACAAATTAAACACAGTCCATTCCTGATGAGTTCACATAAGACTTATTTTACCTCACTTAAAATACTCCAAGTCCATGATTACCTAGATCTTAAAAGGATCAAAATATTTTTACAAAGAAGTGATAAAAATAATTCACCATTTTTAAAATTACCTAGCACCTATGTGGTGATGTTATATATATATGTACATATACGTATGCATATATATGAATAGACAGAGACACAGAGTCAGACAGAGGTAGAAACACACAGAAAATTACTGAAAGAATAAACATGACTTTTCCAAAAACATTAAAATAAAATTAGATGAACATTTTTTTCTTTTCTATTGAAATATTGTTCTCACAATGAAAACAAAATGATTACATTGAGAAAAAGTTAACTATCCTGAAAACAGTTTTCTTATAGAGGAATGCTTTATTCTAACTTACTGGAAGTGTCCATGTGTTTAATTTATGAGTACCTTCTGAAATGCTTCCTATATAATTTGGACCTATTATATGACCTGTAATATATTGCAGACATCTAAGATTATGCTCAGCACTTTATAGAGTCTTTGTACACATTACTAATGAGTTGGGATGACAGGCTTTCCTGGTATTAAAAGTCAATAATACAAGGCTACTTCATGTAAGTGATGGATGTTAGCCCTGCAGCTGATGTAGAAACATCTGCTGTTTCCTCCTGTCTCCAGTTATTGAAGTTGGGAAGCTAATACTGTACCTGGTATGCAATACAATCTGATATAACTTCGGCTTAAAAAATTTTCTTGGCCAAAGTTTTCTGATTAGCTGAAATTTTCTCTTAGTTGGACTAGAGAATTCTAATTATTCAATGCCATTCTGCTTTTCAATTTCTTTTTTCAAATGCTTATTTAGAACTGTTTTAAAGGGTTGGGTTAATTTTGATTTGTGTTTTTATTCAGAAGCTAAATCATAAACACACACATTTCATTCTTGTTTCTTTTCTTTTTCTTTTTGTTTCCTTTCAAATTCACGACCTCACATTTGCCAGACAGGCATTTATGCCACTGAGCTAAATCCCCAGCCACACACATTTCATTTTTTAGAGTTATTTAGTTGAACTCTTATGGAAATTTCATGATTAAAAATCAAATTCAGTTTTTGTGAAAAAGATCTGATCACTTGACTTTTAATAGTCAAACCTTGAAACTTTCTAGAAAACAAAGGCCAGAAATGCCAATGAAAGCTGACATTTCACGAGCACTCACTGATTTCCAGGCACCATGCTAAATTCTTTACCTGTAAATGTTTCCTTCACTCCACTCATGAATGCTGGAAGCCAGACTGTATTATTGCTTCTTGGTGAATTATGAGCAGAGAACCAGGCAGTAAGCTGGCATGCAGTGGGATAACCGGGGAGGACTCTGGGAGCGGCTTGCTCAGCCAGGAGGCAGGGAGGGCAGCGGGCAGATGGAGAACAGCACCCTTAGGAGGTGCAGCAAGGAGACCGCTGGCGGGTGGGAAGGGGGTGGCAGGCTCGAGACATCTCAGTGAAGTGCTGAGTAGACAGCTGGACTGTGTCTGACTGGAGGAATAAAAATTTGGAATTTTTCAGCACACAGAGCAATACTGAACCCTAAGATTGGCTGGCGTCATCAAGACATGAATGTGATAGAGAAGAGAAGAGGCCTGGCGACTTCACCTCGGGGGGGTGCTACTGTGAAGAGCAGGGGGCTAAAGGAGAACCAGTACAAGGGAAGGACGCGTTCAGTAAGAACTAAGAAGAGCCGGGAGAGCATACGATTCTCGGAGCTAAATGGGGCCCTGGGAGCAAGCTGTCACTGTGACAGCAAGGCATCGAGCTGAGTTCTAAAGAAACAGAGAAGCTTGCAAATCTTAGCACGGGGGAAGCCAATCCAAGCAAGACAGACACAAGGGACACAGAAAAATATCAATAATGCTAACTAATTTTAAATTGTAGAACCTTTGAATGGTCAAAATAAAGTCTTAAGTAAAGCCCAAACAACCAGTAACCTGGAATCAATATAGAAGAATCCCTACCATTGAAAAAAAGAAAAAGAACATAAGCAGATGGAAAGGAATGAAACATAAACAGCCAATAAATATCTGAAAACACTCATTATCAAAAAATATGAATACAGCAATGTAAAGCAATGTATGAAATTGTGAGGATGTAACAGTATAATTTCTTATAGTACCAGTTAGGATGGGGAAAAAGAGGCACTTTCTACATCACCTATGAGAATGTAAATGTGCAAATTTTTAAAATGACACTAATACAACCTAACAAATTATTAAATGTCCATGCTACACATACTATTATTGAAATGGAATGCTAGAAAACAGATCGGAGAAGGAGATTAGCATGCAGGAACTAGAGAGTACTCTAGGGTTTAACAGCTGCACCTTGTGGGCAGTAAGGAGAGGACATGGGTTGGGCTGCGAGATACTGGGCAGTGATCCAGTCTCAGTGAAGACCTCTGTCAACATGCAAGGAGACCCTTCGGCGCTGTCCCTTGTTAAGGTGAGAGGGTTGGGTGTGTGTACCCCCCACAGCAACCAGTCGTGAAGAGACAGCCTTTAATAAGGCGCCTTTTTTCTTTTGAGACAATTCCTGAGAATTCTGCTGAGAATCACCTTCCAGCAGCGTTTCTGGCATCTGGGAGAATCGCTGCTTCGGTCCTGAAGGAGCCCCTGAATGGCACAGCACAGTGTCCACTACAAACGCTTCATAGGTGGGCAAAGGGAACGAACTGAGAATGAAACATGAATCACTGCTCAGATAGGTCTGTAACAAGCTGGATGAAACAGGGTCAAGAGACAGGCACACACAGTAAGTTTTGAAACAAAGAGAATACATCTTTGTCCGGGAGAGAGGACAATGCATTAAAAAGCTGAAGAGTGGCGTGAACGTGAAGAGACGTGCACACGGGACAGCCTCCATTTTTTCAGGCTGTAGGAAGTAAGGTAATCACTGAGAATAAGGGAGGTGAGGGTAGAGCCGAGGGGTTACATAAGTAAAAAGACGTAATAGTTGCCAAAGACATTAACAAATATTAACTGAACTGAAAAAACTGCTAAAAAGCAGGAGGAGCCCTTGAAGTTGGCCTCTGCTCAGGAGACACCTCTTCTGCAGAGCTGGCCAAAGCCCACAAAGCCAGTGACCATGACGAGGCCAAAGGCTTCTCAGTGGGCATGGTCTGAGACCTGGCAGTTTGATCACACGTATCCTGAGGTGAGTGAGGCACTGAGAGACTTTCCAGCCCTTGGTCTGCAGTGGACTTTTCTCGTGGCTTGCTCCTGAGCTGCAGCTCTGGGTTTCCTGGGGTGAGCTGACTGACCTATTTCACTGGGAAGCCTCTAGGCTGGTGTTTCAGTATCTTTTCTCTTGGACCGGTTTTATTCTCCGGGGGAAATATCCAATTTCTTGCCTAAAGGGTATAAATCTGGCAATGGGCATCTGGGAAGAGGTGAGGCCTGCTCTAGTTTGGATCTTAAGCTCACTGAAAGGAACACATTGTGTGTGTACCCTGGCTTGGGCCCAGGGTGGGGCTGGCAACCTGGGAAGTCGTGGAGTCTTCAGAAAGGGGGCCCTAGTGGAAGTTCTCGGGGTAACTCAGTGTGTGACCCTGAAGGAAGTGCGGAACTCTACTCTCCTTTCTCCTCCTTTGGTTTTTCAAAATGAGGTGAATTTTGCTTTGGCATATAACTCCACAGTGATGTATTTCTGCCACACCACAGGCCCAAAATAATGTGACCAACTTATCATGGACTAAAAGTCCCCAAACTTTGAGCCAAAATAAATATTTTCTCTTTATAATTTTATTATCATCTTGGAAACTTGAGTCATTTTTAGGAAACGGATGCACCTTGAGGCCATAATTTTTAGTGAAGCAAATCAGACACAGAAGTTTAAATATTGCATTGTTTCTCTTGTGTGAGAAACTGGAAGGGTAAATAAGAAGCAAAATGGAGGATAGATATTGGGTAATAGGAAGAACATCTTCAGGTGGGAAGGAGAACAAGGGAGCGGGGAGACGAGGATTTAACAGCAGAATGGAAGGAATGAACGGAAATGAAGCTTTTGTTACGGGGGGGGGGGGGAAGGGTTGAAGAGAAGAAAGGGAAAGGAGAAAAAAAGAATTAATGGCAGGTGTGGCGGCACATGTCCGTGACCCTGGCCCTTGGAAGGCCAAGGCTGGGGAATCTCCACAAGTTCTAGGCCAGCCTGGCTCCATAGTGAGTTCAAGGCCAGCTTGAACTATACAGTGAGACCTTGTCTCAAAAAACCAAAGCAAGTTCTTTGAAAAGAAGAAGAATTAAGACATATTACGTACAGGTACAGAGTCTCTATGATGAATGTGATCATTATGTGTGGCAAATATGCACTAATAAATTTTTTAAAATACTTCAACTGTAAAAATTTCAAAACTTGGAATTAAGTATAATAAAAATCTTGGGTGTTTCATGACAGGGACAGAAAGCTGACTAAGATGAGCCCTCCCTCACATGAGAAATTTACGTTCACCAAATCTGTATTTTCAGCGCTGTACCTTTCTCAGCTGTGTCCCTCTCCAGAAAAGAAGCTCTGACTTCTGTCTGGTTTCTCTGTCTGCTCCCTAGTGTGGCACAGGGATAACCGCTTGCACCACAGACCTGGACTCAGTCCTCCTGTTTTTTAGACCTGCCTTCATGCCCATTTCCAGGGCCGAAGGTGTGGAAGGCTTCAGCCGTGTTGGTTTCTTCACTCGCCCCAGGGAGACTTACAGCTCAGGTCGACACTCCTGCCTTTCATCTGCCTTCTGCTTTCAAAGTTTCCTTGCTGCAGTGTTTCCTCCCATTCTTTGTCCATGTGAGCATTTAAATCTTTAAAAAGTATTTTTATTCATAAATGGAGTTTAGGAAGGGCCGAAGTAAATGCACATATTCAAACATAGTTCACCATTAGTCTACCTGGAATTATGTGCTGCATTATATGAAAAACATGGCTTAGTTCTGAATGTTTAGACATTTTCCTCAGCACCTTTTACTCAATAATTTATCATCCTGTAGATTTCAAATGCATCTTGCACACTGAGTCTGTTTATATTCTTGGATCTGTTTCTAGACATTCTGTTTGACTTCATTGATGTCTTTGGTTGATCTCTAAGCCAGTAGCAAACTACTGAATTATTGTAGCTTGAGAATACAGTCCTTCTCCTCAGATCAGCCACTGTATCGTGACATAACTTTAACCCTTTCCCAACCCCTTCTAAATCTAAACCTAATTCAAACATTCTGACAGTCTAACAATATTTTATCTTATCAGAAAGAGCAAACATTTTCTCTATTTTTGTTCAAGTTTTAAGTTCACTTAATTCAGGCCCTAAATATTTCCTGATAAATTCATATTTTGTTACGTTTCATCTTTCTTGATATGTTGAACAAGACATTTTCAGTCATTATGCTTTAAAACTAGAATAGGCAATCAAGTGGCCTCTTATATTGTAATAAAATGCCTTACTGAACTTTATTGGCAATATAATAGTTTTATGGGGGGGAGTTCCTAAGGTGTACCTAGGAACCATTCTGTGTATTTTTTCTGAATTAATTGTTAATTTTATCACACTGACTGAATAACTTCAAATTGCTCTTTGTGTCAGGCTCTTCAGCCACACTTCCCCACCTACCTGTCTTTCTTGCCACAGTGACTGTACAGCTATAAAATGAACCAAGAGCAGTGTCCACCCCCGCAGTGGGTCAGCACAATCATAATGTACTGCTCTGCCTCTCGCATATATTACTTAGCAGTGTAGTACACTCAATAAATATTGAACGATGGCTGGATGGAGGGATGAATTACATGTGCTTGAAAGAGCCTGAAGTCTAACACTCCTGCTGTTAATTTGAATTGGTTCACATACATATATCTTTCAGGTATTTCTATTTAAGAAATTTGATTCACTGATAAACATGACTTATTAGAAGATTCAACTGGTAAAACCAAAAGAATTAGAATATAAATTGGAAAAAGTCTATTACAGAAGTCATGTTATGTGATGATCATGTATCAAGTACACTCCAGTCACTGTAATGTGTTTTAAATGTCTTACAGAAAGGCTTTAAAAATGAAAGTAATTTTCATAAGGTCTATTTGATTCCTTTACCAAAATCACATTGCCTTTAATAATTTCAAGGCAACAATGTAAGAAGGTATTTCGTGATACATATATTTCTTACATCATTGATGAGGATTATAGACAGCTATAAAAAGAATTATTTTATGGAATGGTAAGGGACAATGATCCCACATATACTGTTTTTAAGTATCCTTCAGGCAATTTTTATATTATAAAACAAATAAATAAAACAGTGCTGAACAATGTTAAATGACCAAGAAAAATCTACTTGTTTAATAAATTAACTGTGCTGTACTCTTTGTTCCTATCTAGGCAGTCACCAACTATTGGGCCATTCAGAGTTTCTATGACATTCATATTCATATGCTATGGGGCAGCTGGTACATATTCAGCCGTAAAACACAGTACACCCCACACATTTATGGCCTTGGCAGCCAGCAGTGAGGCCAGCTGTGGCCTCCTAAAATGCACTTACGTTGCTGCTCTCCCAGGGGTCCTTCTTTGACTACTTCTAGGTGATGTACATTCTGTTGTGTACATCACGGCACTTATCACATTCTGTAAACTGCTGAGCTTCTGTAATTGGTTATGCATTCATTATGTGCCTCTTCTACATTAGAATGCAAGTCCTAAGAAAGCAAGGTCAGAATCTTCACCATTAATAAATCCCTGACATCTAGCACAATGCCTGGTGAAAGTGGATACTCTGCAGTATTTAATGAATATTATTTAATGAATAAAACTTGGTACCTGAGCGCCTTCTTCAGACCTTCAGCTTCCATGTGTGGGAGAAGAGATCTGTTCAGGACCCTACACTGTCCTCACTTAAACAGGAACCCTGAGCGTGCCCATTTAACACTGATTCTATCCCGTTCAAAGCAAACCCCAACATTTTTAAATACTCTTTGTAAGTTAAAAAAATTATTGCTCTCATTACAGAAAATGGTAAAGTATTTTACCTATTTAGTCCTCTGCAAAATGACACAAGTAATGAGTGTATTCGTCTTCTCGAAAGAAGGTGGGGGCCTAGAGATCTGATTAATGACCTGAATGTGAACCAAATAAACTCTTGCAATTGGTTTATTCTTTAGCCCCCTCCCCTCAGATTTTATTGCATTTCTTGTGATTGTGTGTTTACTCAGGGTATGAATGAACATGGTATCTGGCTTCACTCAGTGTTCAGAGTGACTCTTACAGTACCACGGGAAGACCGAGTCCACCCCACAAGCCCATCACATGTCAGAGCACCACCACCTTCTGACAATTCCAATGCACCACTTTGGGTGTTTAGATATACTGTGTAAAAGACCTTAGTTATCTCTTTCTTTGTATCTCAAAAATGTACAGACACACATAATTGTATTTATTGTACAAGTTCAGGAGTTTCAAGCTTCTTAAAAAGAATCTTTTCCCCAAACACCATCTTGCATGAAAGTTTAATGCTTCTAGGACAATAAGTGGTGTGCTTTTCTAAACCAAAGGAATGGTAATGTGTGTGTGTGTGTGTGTGTGTGTGTGTGTGTGTGTGTGTGTGAGAGAGAGAGAGAGAGAGAGAGAGAGAGAGAGAGAGAGAGACCCTCCTCCATCATACCCCTCTCTCTCCTCCAGCCACAATTCAAGTACCTCTGAGAAGCTCCAAGGACTCTGGGGAGCTCAGTTTGAAATCTACCCTATTAATCTACCACTGAGCAAAGATGTGGGGGAGTGGAATGTGTGGAGAATCCATTATTTGTAGTAGTAGAAATCAACATAGGACTATTTTTTCTATAATTTAAGTCAGTATTTAATTCTTGCAAAATGTGGTAAGCTTCTGGGGTGCTATAAAAAACTCCATTTTACTAATATCCTTATCTGAAACACAGAGGTGAAATTAAAGCACTGCAAAGCCAACACTATCAATAATTCATAGCAGTTCTATTTCCTGGGATGAAAGTGGAGCAGCATAATCCCTTCGGGTATCTCAGCAGCACCAATATAAAACATACAGCATAGCAAGAAAGTGGACAGTTGGAAAAGACAGCTAATGAATTAAAAGCTAATGTGGTTGGAAAATATTTAATTGCCTGTCGATTTCAAACTTTTAAGGTAGCACTACTAATGGAACCATATATAACATATAATATAATAATTGTCAGTCATGTAGCCCATGACTAGTTCTCTGGATAATCACTAACCTCTTCAGTGATTATCCAGAGAACTCTAGGATATTCATAATTAATCTGAGTCCAGATTCCTCATTTTTAAAATATGGGCACTACTACTCTCCTTACTGAGCTACTGAAAAAATTAAAGAGAGGTTGTAAATCACATAATGCAATGTCTGTCACACAGCAGGCTGTTAATGACTGTTATTACAGTGTAACTGTTCTTTGCATTTGTCAAAGATGAAAGCCAGTTGAGTAAACTCCATGACCCTCACAGCAACACACTTCCAGTGCAATTCCACTAGTACAACCTCTTGGTTTGGGTAGAGGTACTTCTCAGCTGCAATGGGAAGTGGGTGAGAGTCTGGAAGACCTCCCCAGACATAAGCCATGCCTGGTTCTGAGAAAGAGCCATGAATCAAAGGCCCTGGGTCCAGAGAAGCCAGAACAAAGGAGGCCATGACTAACTTCTGTGGCCTTTGCCAAATCACAACTTCTAAACAGTATGGTGACAGATATGCTCTTATTTCTCTTTATTTACTGAAAAGAAAATAGGTGCTAGCAGAGTGGCAAATAGATTTTAGATGATTATGTGAATCAGCTATCAACTCCTGTTTGGACATCTTAAGTTTCTTACACTCTTTAGGGTATCATCTATAAAATGGAACACATCCTGCCTATGTCTTCGAGTTATAAGGAATAAATGTATAATCTTGTAAAGTATCTAGAAAGGACTTAACACTAATTTTTAGCTATTTTACTAGCTAGAGCATAGTTACTTTGAAATGGAGCTTAATAGAGGGAATTGGATTGTTACAACTTTACTAGAAGGACTAAAAGAACAGATTTAAATTGTGCCTATTGGAGCAATGATGCAGAACTGACTGCTAATGTACAAAATGTTAAAATTGTTATATTCATTTAAATATAAAATGACATATATCAAAGATTTTATTTAATAAATTAGTGAGAGAAGCTGTAACAAGTCTGGTTTTAAAACTCTGAGATACACACACATATAAGTACATGTAGTTTTATGTACACATACAGTACTTATGTATAATTAGGAATGTTGAAATCAGCTTGCTAATAGATATAAAACTGGTTAAAATTCTGTGGGGCAACATACCCAAGAGAACTATAATGCACATTTCTTAAATGTAAACATTTAAATATTAAAATAAAATATTAAATAAAATAAATATTAAATATTTAAACATTAAATATTAAAATAAATTTTAAATATTAAAATTAAATAAATATTAAATGTTAGAATATTAAAATAAGCATTTATATTAAAAATGTAAAAATGATAGGTAAAATTAATTATAAAAATATATGTAGCCGTAACTGTGGTTTCAGGAAGATGGCAGAACAGTAAGCAGCAGAGTAAACAGCCTCTCTGAGAGAAACAGCCCAGATGCTGGAATATAGCATTGTCAGGAAGACAAGAAGGGAGAAAGTGAAGCCCACAGAGAGAGTAAAAAAGAAACACTTACATGAAGAAGAAGGTAGTAGCTGGCGACACCTTTGCCCAGAGCTGGGCCCACTGTGTGCAAGAAGCTGATGGAACCTGGGGAAAACATGGTCATGGTGCCGGTGGTGGCTGGTGAGCCCAGAGGCCTCTGCAAAGAGACACAGCAGTGGAAGGGAACAGAACACAGAGGACTCACTGGCTGGTGGTGAGTACAGAGGGCTCAGTCCTCCTGCAGGAGGCAGTGATTGGCCAGGAGCCATTTTGAAGTTGAGCCAGATAAGCCCGGAACCAGAACTACACCTGGCTCCCCATAGCAGCTCGGAGCTGGGATCAGACCTGTGGAAACTTCAGATTCATCCTTGCCCCAGCATGCATTTCAGCAGCCATTGCCAAGGTTCTCCACTGGTAACCAGCTTGGCTTGGAGGCAGTGGCCACCTCCCCCAACCCCCTGAAACACTCCAAAGGCCATGCTGGTATGCAGCTTGGTCTGGAGGCAGCAACTGGCCTTGTACACTGTGCACACTCCCACAGCTATCATCAAAGATCCCCTCTGGTAACAAGCTGGAGGCAGCAGCCAGCCCCACTCCCATGTGCACTCTGTTAGCTTTTGGTGACCCTACCTAGGATGGGAAAAACAGCAGACAGCCCTGCACCAGTGCACCCAGTGGCCACCATCAGATACCTGTAGCCAGCACTGGCTAGATGAACCAAACAGTCTCACTTGAGAGAAATTGTAGCCAATGCAGGAAATGCCTGGGACCCCACTACCCACTTGTCTGGAAGAACCCAGGAATACATCAAGACAAAGAAGTGAAAGGCAGACTCTGGCCAAAGCCTAAGCAGAGCTGGCCCAGGAGATGTAAATACAGAAGAGATCAGGAGTCACACACCTGAAATTTCTGAAGTGATGGCAACAGAAGTAAAGAAACAACTTCATGAGGCTATAAAAGAAATGAGACTCAAAATACTATCTCAAGTAAAAGAAGAAATAAAAAAAATAAAAGAATTGCTAAGCACCTCTAAAGAAGACATAGATGGACAAATAGAGAAGCATACAAAAACGAGGGGAACCTGGAATGAACATTACAAAAAAAGATTTAGAATATGTGAAACAGATTCAAAGAGATATCCAGAAAATTAAAATCTCCATTGAAAGCTGGCAAAACTGCTTGAAAGAAACTAAAGATAGACTTTCAGACATTGAAGACAGGATTGCAGCTTGAGACCACAAGAGGAAAGATCTCTTAAAAATAACAGGGAACCAGGAAGTAACAATTCAATGGCTGCAAGACAACCAAAAGAAACATAAGAATAATAGGTATAAGTGAAAAGCAGGGGTCAACACAAATGACATTAAAAATCTATTTATGGAAGTATCAGAAAACTTCCCAAGCATAGGAAAAGGAAGTGACATTCAGATAAATGAGGCATATAGGACATATAGATAGCCATAATCAAAGTAAATCTACATCCAGACATATAATAATCAAGATCCCAGAAATTCAACACAAGAACAGAATATTAAAACCTGTTAGAGAAAAGAAACAGATCACCTATAAAGGACAACTCATCAAAATCACAACAGATTTCTCAATACAAACCATCAAATCAAGAAGAGCTTGGAGTAAAGTATTTCAAGTTCTGAAGGGGAACAACTTCCAACCTGGATTGATGTGCCCTGCAAAACTATCTTTCAAAATTAATGGAGAAACGAGATACTTCCATGACAAAGAACAACTGAAGGAAATCATGAGCACTAAACCAATCCTACAAAAAAAAAAAATACAAGCTTAAAGAGATAAAAAAGACCATGGTTCCAGGAACTGTGGCAGAGGGGGACCACCAAGCAGGGCAGACAATGGAATGAAGGGGAAAAGTAGGCAGCCAAAGGCAGGAAAATAGCATGGCAGAGATGAGCCAGTAGAGGTTGGCCATAACAGTTAATGTAGATGGCCTCAATGCACCAATACAAAGAAACACAGGCAAAGTGGAGTAGGAGACAGGGTCCATCAATACGCTTTATACAAGAAATACATTTACTCCAAGAGGGTTCACAGACTGAAAGTCAAAGGAGAGAGAACAGTGTTCTATGTGACACAGAACCAGAAAGAAGTGGGGGTAGCTCCCATCAGCTGCCATGAAGAAAATCATGGCACTTTTATACAATGGAAAGTTACTTAGCTATACAGGTAATCTTGAGCTCTTGTAGGCAAATGGGTACAACATGAGCTCGTGCTCATGGATGAAATGGTTCAGAGTCATGCAGGTGAATACTGTGTTGTTTACCTAGTATAAAAACTAAAGCAGTTAGTGGGATCCAAAATGCACAATACATACTGTGAAAGTGAAAGGGGAGGAAGTGTCTAAAAGGGAAGGCAGCAGCCATTGTTAATCTATTATCATGCTTTCATTGTTTTGTTTTCATTGTTCTGTTTAGTTTGGTTTTATTCTGTTTCGGTTTGTCTAATTTTATTATATTTGATGGCATGGACAGCTATTTCAAAGATAACAAAATATATTATGGTAGCCATTATTGATTTTCTATTATCTTGTTTTGAAACCCTGTATTTCTTTCATTGTTTTGTTTTGACTGATTTTATTCCATTTTGTTTTGTTTGACTGTATCATGTTTGATGATATAGGCAACTACTTTGAAGATAAAAAGATGCATTATGGGATTCATTGTGATTTTACTATTATTTTGTTTTGAAGTCCTGTACTGCTTCCATTGTTTATTTTTATTTGGTACTATTTTGTTTGATTTTATTATGCCTGATAGTATGGGAAGTTCTTTTGAAGATTACAAGAGAGATTACAAGATTATGATAGCCATAACTGATTTCCTTGTATTTTGTTTTAAAGTCACGTACCATGTTCATTGTTTTGTTTTGATTGACTCTATTCTGTTTTACTTCATTTGGTTTTATTCTCTTGAAAATATATACATAATCCAGTATTAACAAAATATTATTGTTTAAAGATATAAACTACATAAACAATAAAATTAATGAGACTTTTATAGACATTTTTATGTTGTCTTTGAAATCTGAAATCTGATGTGCATTTTACTATAACAACTTATAACATCAATTTAAACTTCTGCCATATTACAAGTGCCCAATAACCACATGTGGCTGGCAGCTCCCATATCAGACATTATAGCTTTACCACAATAAAAAGAGTAATGTTTGGGTTTATCTTTTCTTCAGAGCAAAAATACATTGTATATGTACCAGAAAAAAAGTTTGCTAATGGTAAGAATTATGTGCATTTCTATAGTTTGTTCCAATAGATTTCTATAATTTAGATCTATAAAGTAAATTGATCAAAGGCACAAATCCATAGAGAATCAGAAAAATTCCTGAAGGTTCAACTACATACAAGTTTCAGAATCTGTCTGAAAAACATCTCCAATCTCTATGACCCAATTCCAAGCTTAAGACACATTTTCCTGATAAACTTATTAGGGGAACTTCTGGGAAACAGGAGACTGCTGCCCAAACCACAGTACAGTATTTATGAACACACTGCTCTAATCCAGTGCAGACATCAGGAAGCCACCACCAGGACTGTTGGCTCCAGAGTCACCAAATGTATGCTGGAACCTCAAACCAGCAGAATTAGTCCCTCAGCATTTCTGTCTCTGTCTCTCTTTCTTTGTGCATCTAACTCAGATCCAAGTTCAAATTTTACATAACTATCTCTGACTAATGAAGTTTTCATCACATTCAAAACCCTGACTGGACACAGTTGGGAAAACCTAGCTACCTCTAAACTCCAGAGCCAAAGAGAAGACAGCAGAAAGAGTTTGGAACGGAGACTGCCCAAGACAATACACTGTACCACGTGTACCGCTGCTATCACTCCGTTAACAAGAACTGCACAAAATCTGATGCTACAGGATTTGGAAGTACAGTATTAGAGGGGTGTTTTCTGCTAGTCTATAATTTTAGTCTATGATTTTGCTGGTCCATTTTTCTTGAAATGGAGTTCTTCTCAGCACTAGAATGGAATCCCAAGGAACATCAACCATGCAGGATTCTGAGGAGGATAGGCAGAGGACACACAGGAGGAGTGACAGGAGAAGAGGGAGACCACTTTGACAATTGTGATGTCGGGAAAATCAAGAGCACAGAGAATTTTAAGAAAGAGAGAGCAGAGAGCTTCCAAACGTTACTGGAATCCAAATAAAATATGAACTGAAAAGTGCTTTAGGGTCCCTCCTAAGATCAAACCCAGTGATGCAGTGGAGGGGTAGAAGCCAGATTAGAATTTTTTTTATTTTAAAGAGGGCAAAATTAAACATAACAAAACAGACCATAAGCAAACAATGTAAGAGACACAGATTTCAAAGCAAGACCACGGAGATCTTCACTGTCTATCATATTGTTTCTTGTTTTCTTCCAAATAGTTGTCCATATCTTCACACACAGTGAAGTCATATTGAATAAAATAGTATTAAGCTGATCAGAACAAGATGATGAAGGCATTTTAGGTCTTCAAGACTAGACAATAGGGAAGTCAACAATGGCTGCCATAATGTCTCTCATTCTCTTCAAAATAGCTGTCCATATCTTTACGTATGTTGAAATTAAACAAAAGAAAATAATCTAATATCATTCTGAACAGAGAATAATAGTATTGCTAGATTTTATATCATAATGTATGGAATTAGCACTGGGTATCTTAGTGTCTCTTCAGAGTATCTGTTCATTACATTGTGCATTATATAATCAATTCTCATAGACTGTTTAGAAGTTCTACACATGTGTAAATCTCTACATGTATATCTATCCTTTCTGTATTAGAGGGAAAAACAGATCAAAACAAGACAACAAAACAAATTCTTAGAAAAACACGAAATGAAAAAGACATATAAAACCACAATACTAGGTGATCTACAGTAGTTACTATGATGTCTCATTATTTTCAATAGAATTGTCTACCTCATCAGGCATAATATAATTGAACATAGCAGTACATAGCAATATTAATAAAAACAAAACATTGGAGACATTATAGGACTTCAAAAGCAGTTAATAATCAAACCAGCATGCATATGCTATTGACTTATCATCTTCAGAGTAGTTGCCTTTACCCTCAGACTTCATACTATCAAGCATACCAAATTCAAATAAAATCAGTCAAGACAAAACAGCAGTTTAACAAACCAGATTCAAATAAGATCAGTCATAGTAAGATAGTGTAAGTAATACAGGGCTTCAGTTTAAGTTAATAGGAAACTAAGGATAGCTACCATAGTATATCCTGCTATTTTTGGAATGGCTGTCTGTGCCCTCAAATCTAGTACAAGTAGACAGACTGGAACACAGTAAAATCAAATTAAACAGAGTGATAAGAGTAATGTGGCTTTTAAATCCTGATACACTATTAACAATGTCCTCTGCCTTCCTTTTTTAAGACAATTCCTTCCCTTTCATTTTCTCAGGGTGCTTTGTACATTTTGGGTCCCACTAACTCCTTTAGTTTTTAGATTAGGGGGGTAATTCATTATCTACCTAGGTGGGGCTTAACCTTTTTACCTCTGAGCTTGATCTTGAGCTGTGTTCCCTGACTTACTAAAGCCTCAAGGTTTTCCTTCTTTATAGCTAAGTAGTTCTCCACTGCACAAAAGTGTCATGACTTTCCAACCTATCTGCAGCTGCTGGGCAAGCTGTCCCTATTTCTCTCTGGTTCCCTGTCACATAGAGCATCATTTTCTCATCTTTGACTTTCAGTTCATTAACCTCTTTCAGGTTGATTATATTTCCTATTCAGAGCATCTCAATGGACCCTATTTCCTGATCTACTCTGCCTGTGTTTCTTTTTGTTAGTGTATCAAGGCCATCTGTGTTGAGATGATAGCCCACCTTCTCTGCCTCATCTCTGCTCTCCTATTTTTCTGCTGTTAGTTGTCTACTTTTCTCCTTCATTCCACTGTCTGCCCATTCACTGAGACCTCTCTGCCACTGTTCCTGGAATACTGGTGATTTCTTTTCTCTCTCTCTCGAATGTCCTTCAGTATTTTTTGTAGGGGTGGATTGGTGTTCATGAACTCCCACAGTTCCTGTTTGTCATGGAAACATCTTGTTTCTCCATTAATTTTGAGAGATGGTTTTTCAGGGTACATCAGTCTAGGTTGGAGGTTATGTTCTTTCAGGACTTGAAATACTTCACTTCAAGCTCTTCTTGATTTGATAGTTTGTGTCAAGAAGTCTGTTGTGATTTTGATGTGTTTTCCTTTAGAGGTGATCTGGGGTTTTTTTCTGTGACCACTTTTAATATTTTGTTCTTGTGATAAATTTCTGGGATCTTGATTATTATATGTCTGGGTGTAGATCTGATTTGGTTGTAGGTAGCTGGAGTTCTGTATGCCTCATATATCTGAATATCATTTCCTTTTCCTATGCTTGGGAAGTTTTCTTGAATTATTTCTGTGAATAGCCTTTGTAATTCATTTGTGTTTACTCCTGCTTCTTTGCTCACATTTTTTATTCTTAAGTTATAGATCCTCTTACTGTCCTCTAGCCTTTGTATTGTTACTTCTAGGTTCCTTGTTAGTTTTAAGAGATCTTTCCTTTCATGATCACACATTGCAAGTCTATTTTCAAGTTTTGAAAGTCTAACTTCAGTTTCTGTCAAGGTGTTTTGCCAGCTTTCAATGGAGTTTTTAATATCCTGGTAATCTCTCTGGATCTGTTTCATGTATTCTAGATTTTGTTTATATTATTCATCAAAGGTTTCTCTCCTTTTTCTGGGTTCCTCTATTCTTCCACCTGTGTCTTCTTGAGAGGTGCTTAACATTTCTTTTATTAATCTTCTTATATCTTGCTTCACTTGAATTGGAATTTCAGTTATAACTTCATGTATGAGGTCACAAAGGTATTTTTTTATGTCCACTGATGCTGTGTCCAATATTGTATGATTGCTGCCCTTGATATATTCTGTATTTACTTTTCTGGACTCATTTTCCCTGGGTCAGTGGCTGGAGGCTTTTTCTTGTTTGTTTCTCTGTCATGTTTCTGGTTTCTTTCAGACAGGTGTATGGTGGAGGTCTCAGGCCCTTTTCATATTGCTTACAGTTTTTCTGAAGCATGCTGGCTAGGGGCTTGCTGCCCTTTCCAGTTTAGTGTTATCTGAGATGCATGCAGGGCTGGCCCCTCTCTGAGCCAGTCACTTGGCGAGTGTCTTCAGCACATGCAGACGTCACAGGTTTGGGACAGTTTCATCCCTGGCTATTGGGTCCCAACCAGGGGCCTGACCCAAGCAGATCCCACCAGTCCTCTTTGGGCCAGGGGTGGCTGGCTGATGCTACTGCAGTTCTGGGTTCAGGCCTGCCCTACCCAGCTCCAATGTGTTGTCCAGCCAGTCACCCCCTCTGTGGGACCCAATTCCTAGCACTTACCATGGATTAATGCAGCTCTCCACATAGATTCTGCTCTCTGTTGTACCGCATCCTCCTGCCAAGGGCCCTGTGGTCACCAACCCCTGATTTCGGCAGCCACAACTTCAGTGCAACCTGTGAGTTGTCTGACTCCAAGGTGCGCCTGGCACAGTGCAGGACTGGCACCAGTGAGAGCACATCTGGTTCCATCCATACTTTTTCTTGCTTTCTTTCTTTATTTTTCTTTTTCTTTTTCCTCAGTTTCCTCGTGGGTCATGAGAATCCCTCTCCATTCGTCTGGTCTTTTCCATGGTGTTAAATTCTAGCATCTGGGTTGTTTTTCTCAGAGAGGCGGTCTACCCTGATACCTATCAAGCCACCATCTTCAGACCTCTCGTCCTGTTTCACTGTGTTTTAAGAGGATCGTTTGTGACAGAACACGTATCATATGTCAACCCTGAAGATGGGAGATTTCAGAACTCCTTCAGATATTTGACCCAAATTTATTTTATATAGTGAAACTTATCATGTATAGTGGAACCCTTCTTTATGAAGATGTCTTATAAAGAAGGAAATGGCTTATTTTACATTCCTCTAGAGTTAAAAAAAATTACAGTTATTTTTAGATTATTCTTTTTCCCCAGCAGAGTGTTTAGTCTTTAAATCCAAGCATGTGACTGAACTCATGGGAAGGCTTGGGGTAGGAGGTAAGATGGCATGGTAATGGTTCAGTTAATTAGTGGTCACTGAAAAATGGTGCTTTTATAAAACTCAATATTTTGTCAGCACTAATGGGTTGGTTAAATGCTCATAAATTTCAGTCTCATGCAGAGACTGTCATGGAATAGCCTTTTTCTATCAAAAATACATTCCATTTGTACTCATAATATGCCACCTTATTTCCTTAAAAAAAGTATGAACAGAAAGGAAAATGTGTATCTTCCTAATATTAATAGTTTTGTAGATCATAAAATAAAGACATTGCTAAATTTCAGTAAACATGTTTCTGCCTAATTCTGAGAAAAAACTAGAATGTCATATTGGTCCCCCTAGTTAACAGTGAGTAACTGCTGAATGTCCTAAAGCTGCTGTGCTTTTCCTAAAGAAAAACTAAATTATTAAAAATTAGTTAATCTTAGATAAATAAGAGATATCATATAACCAAGGTGCCTATCCAGTGGGTGGTAACAAAGAGCAAGATGGATTAGAGACTGGGAGAAGAAAGAAAAGGATTTAATGGAAGAGGTTGAAAGATATGTAAAGACTTCTACTCAGCAAAATTACACATAATTTTAATGTTGCACCTAAACACCTAAACACACCTAAGCATAAGGTGTGTTTAGTATCACTGAGACCAACAATAAAATGATCACATAATATCTTGTAAGAAAAACCAAAATTTAATTTTGATTAATGGCATTACATCTCCCTCTTTTGAACTGAGTGTTACATAGTGGATGGCTGCTACTATTTAGTTTCCAATTGACTTTGAGATAAGGCAGCTCCAACAAGCATAAAAACCCAAATTAATCAGTGATGTCTTTATAGTAAATAGACTTAAAAGTCTGAGGTCTCAGAGTTATGGACATAAAGCTAAAGTCATAACATGGCTATGGAAGAAATTAAACTTCGAATGATTGTTCTAGAGAGTAGTATTTGGACCCAGGAATCACCTAGATGAAGAGGCTTCAGTGTTTGGCAGTCTCTTGTAACAATTCACTACTTCAAACTGCAGCAAACATTCTACAAAATAAAATTTAAAAAAGAAAGAAAGAAACTAGCTAGAAGCTTCTGGTAGAATCCTAAATCATTCTCTGAAATGACCAATTTTAAGGGAACAAATGCATGCTCACTAAATTTGTAGGAGATCAATTTAGAAAACAGAATATCTATATTAATTTATATTAGACATTGTATTTGGCAAGTATACAAGCCATTTATACAAAAATTTTCCCATTGTGGAAATTTATTGATGAAGTGGAATGACATAAGATTGCTCTTTCTCTAGGTAGGCAAAATCTGGCCTCAACAATACTTTATGATAGAACTCTCTTCTTAAGAGGAAGAAATGACAATATGAATCATTTTTCAAAAATGACAGGGCTGTCTGGGAGAAGATGGTGGACAGATAGCAGCAGCTACGGAGGCTCTCTGAAAGACCCAGCTTAGAATCCAGGAATGGTGCAGAGTGAGGAATCCTAAGCAAGAGGAGATATGCCCTGCTGACCCAAGAACGAACTGGGCTGAGAGAAACTAACTGGGAATGCAATCCTGGTGCTATAACAGGAACAGATAAAGCCTCAGCATGGAAGCTGGAGCCCGTGCCATTGGAAGCTGCGATTTGGGTTTCCTGTGGCAGGGAAAGAGACACACAAAAGCTCTGAGAATGGGAATTGGTGAACGGAGTTGAGAGCAGGACAGGCGGGGAGCCATGCATCGACCTGCAGTGAGTGAGAGAAACTGGGACTCTTCCACGGTCTAGGAGGCACCAACAGAGGACATTCTGGGACCGGGCAGACTTGCGGAAACAGGGCGCTGTAGTGACTTCAGTCACATATCCCCCTCTCAAGCGGGATTGGTGAGCAGTGCCTAGCTTACGTGATGCTGATGGCTGAGACTCAGTAGGCTAGCACAACCCAGGTCCCAGCGCCTGAAGGTGACCTGGAGGGGCGGGCCCCGCATAGGCTGCCCGGTCCGTAATTCCCTGGTGCGCTGCAGTGGGCAGGAACACCTAGCCGGTGCAATTCAATCAGACTGTGGCTGACAGAGAAGGAAGCTGGGCCTCCTATATACACTTGCATATATAAGGGACAAAGAATATGGGAAGAGGGAGCAACAAGAAAGGCTTCTCAGCCCCCAATCCTGAGAAACAGGCAATAGCACACACAGCACCAATAGACATAAAGCGCTATCTCCAGAGCCTCATAGATGAGTTCAGGAATGAAGTTATTAATGACCTGAAGTTAGACATAAGCAGAATAGTTAGAGAAATGCTAAGTACCACCCAAGAAAAAACAGATGGTGGAATGGAAGAACAGAAAAAGAGGGGAGAATTGTTTAATGGAGAAAACAGAGAAAGCATAGAATACATGAAGCAGGTTCAAAGAGATTACCAGGAAACTAAAAACTCTATTGAAAACTGGCATAACAGCTTGAAAGAAACTAAGGACAGATTATCTGAACTGGAGGGCAGACTTGTAATATGGGAGCATGAAATGAAAAACTTCTTAAAAATAACAAAGAAACAAACAGCAATAATACAAAGACTAGAAGATGATAAGAGGATCTATAACTTAAGAATTAAGAACATAAAAGAAGAAGTAGGGACACAAACAAATGACCTACAAAAGCTACTTGCAGAAATAAATCCAGGAGACTTTCCCTAATTTAGCAAAAGGTAAAGATACTCAGATGTATGAAGCATTCAGGACCCCAGCCACCTACAACCCAAACAGAGCTACACCCAGGCATATAATAATCAAAATATCAGAAATCCAATATAAGAGCAGAACATTAAAAGCCGTCAGAGACAAGAAACAGATCACTTACAAGGGAACACCCATCAGAATTACAGCAGAGTTCTCGGCACAAACCATCAAATCACGAAGAACGTGGGGGGAAATAATTCAAGCTTTGAAAGATAATAACCTCCAGCCAAGATTGATATATCCTGCACTACTGTCCCTAGAAACTGATGGAAAAACAAGGTGCTTCCAGGATAAAGAGGAACTAGGGGAATATGCAACCACCAATTCAACTCTACAGAGAATACTGCAGGATATTCTAAAAAAGGAAAATACCAAGACTTCAGAAACAGTGGCAGAGAGGCCACAACGAATGGAGCAGAAAACAAAATGAAGAAGACAAACTGACAACTAATGACAGAAAAAGAGCTCAACAGAAATGAGGCAGAGACGAATGGATGATAGGAACAGCTATTTTGCAGAAAACAACGTCATAATAGGTAATGCTGATTTAGTGTCATCTTGTTTTGAAGTCTCCTTTTGCTCTTTTGTCCCCATCGGTCTTAACATGCTGTATCTTATTGGATTTTATTATATGTGATAGTATAAACAAAAACTTTTATAGACAAGGAGATTATATAGAAACCATTGTTCACTTTCAGTTAGCTGATTCTAAATACCCTGTAATACTGTCATTCTCTTGAATGGTTTTACATTGTTTTGATATATGTGATGCTACAGTATACGAAGTTATACTAAAAGATTTCAAGGAAAGAGACAATATGGTAACTACTTTTATGTCAGGATTATCTTGTGGTGAAACACTATTTTGCTTAAATGGTTATGTTTTGATCTGCACTGTTTTGTTGTTATGCCCTCTTTTATTTCAATCTCCACTTTATTATTTACTTTTTTATTTTTATCCTTTTAATTAAGGGAAAATAAATAAAAAAATAGTAGGATATAGTATAGTAACCCACTTTGATTTACTATTAACTTGATTTGAAGCCCTGTATTGCTCTCACCATCTTGTTTTGACTGATGTTGCTCTATTCTGTTTTGCTTGATAGTACCAGGTTCGAAAGTTTAGGCAACAGCTGTGAAGATAGTGGGATTCATTATGACGCCCATTCTGGTTGACTATTATCTACTTTTGAAGACCTGTAATGTCTCCAATGTTTTGGTTTTGTTGGTTTCATTCTTTACTGTTTTGTTCAATTTTATTATAACTGATGATATAGGCAACTCTATTAGAGATAGCAGCAGGCATTATGGTAACCATTGTTGATCACCTTGTATTAAGTTTTTACATTATCTATTATGTCCACCCTTTGGATTTGACTGACTCTGTTCTGTTATGTCACATTTGGTTTTAGTCTCTTCCAAAAAAAGTAATAAGAACTGTGGGAGCAATAAAACCCAAAATGTTACAAAAATTGTTACAAAAATTGAGCACAGAGCTTCACCAAATTCTAGCTTTATTTATGCCTAGCACATAATAGTCATTGTACAAAAGAGAGGAAAAGAAAGTGCTCTAAATGATATAACTGCATGTATATTTAAGTGTATAAGATAGACAATGATATTACTGAGTTTTGTTGGATCATTGAACAGAACTGTTTGGTCTCGCTGTTTGAATGTCCACTATATAAGCTTTAATTTTGTAACTTGAACAAACATTTCTATGATGACAATATGTAATCCATTAACTAGTGATTTCCTACTGTTTATTTTTTTTCTGAAATTCTGTATAACTTGTACCCTTTTTCTGCTTTTTTTTTCTTTTTCTCCTTAAATAAAAAAAAAAAAAAACCAAAAATGACAGGGCCAGGGACATAGCTCAGTGGCACAGCTCCTGCTTGGCAAACATAAGGTTTGAGTTTGATTTCTGCTAATGAAAGAAAGAAAGAAAGAAAGAAAGAAAGAAAGAAAGAAAGAAACAAACCAATCACTGAATTTTCACTTTAACACATAATTATCTAAGGCAAGTTAATGATATTATTAATTTCCTTTACAGTTTCTTGCTCGTGTCCTGAGAATACTACTTGGCCACCTCTGTTATGCTGAAACACATTCCAGCCTGTTCCTGTTTCTAGGGCAGAGACAGGGAAAATTACTATACCATACTTGCGACTCTATCTCTAGTTATCTGGCTTTGAATGAGATATTTTCCTCCCAATTTTGGAAGGTAACATTTCTGATATGTTCCCTGGATCCAGGAAAGGTGAAAAAAAAAAAAGAAATCTTTTTACAACAGAGTCCATAGAGTAGTAGGCTATTTATTACCAAGAACGTCCCCTAAAAACACTATAAATGAATAGCAGATTCACTTCTGATCCTTTGCAGAAGGGCACAGAATAAGTAGGTAAACATAAATGAAAATAAAAATAAGCAGCAAGGCAGCTTGCTAATTGTGTTGTTTGCATCTGTTATAACTCACTCAATCTAGCAAAAAATATTTAGCTGCTATGGTGTAATTTGTAGGGAGCCACTGAAACTGGAGATTGATCACACCTGTGAGGCTAAAGCAAGGCCCCCAAAACAGAGAGACCAATACAAGCTACGTAAACAAGTTGTTCCAGCACCAAGAAGGCAAGGGGCCCGGGCCTGCCAGGCAGTGGGCTGCTGGGCAGAGGGGCTGAGATTAACGTCATCTTTCCCAGTATATAAATAAAGGTGCTAAGTGGCTGAGCAGTTCCTTTCCTCCCATCAGGAGGATGAGGGCTCCGCCTGAACCCAGCTTTGTCTTTTCCTTATTTTTCTCATCCTCTGGCTGGTCCTTAACCCCGAGAACCTCAGGAGCCGCATTGGGTCGCGGTAGTAATTGTTATTGTTATAACTCTTTTCCAGTTAGATTTAATTGAATTTGTATAATGGAGATAAATAAAAGAGGATAAAACACTTACCATAAGAATCTATTTCAAGATTCCCTCACCAGGAGTTATAATGCTCTCATTTACAAAAATAAGTTTTGATTTTGGCTTTTTAATTTTATTTCATAATACTAGTGCCTAGACGTGACTTCCATGTTACAAAAATTGAGCACAGAGCTTCACCAAATTCTAGTTGTTTATGCCTTGCACATAATGTCTTTGTTACCGTAGTTCCAATGAGCTGGGGAGTCCTATCCCACTCAGTCTGGTCTATCAGCCCATCCTTACCTGTCCTGGGCATCATGCAAGCTACTGACATATACCTCTGGGCTTACTCAAACATTTGTGTGCTCCACAACGTCTAGCCACATCTGGACATGGGTACTGTGTTCCACTCCTGATTCCCAGGATACATGGTATTTAATTTGATGAACCAAAATGAGAAGTCATCTGGCATACAAAGCAAGAGGGCATATCCCACTGTGAGGAAAAAGAATGGAGCCTTCTGAGCCGGGTAATTACAAGGGAAATTGTAACGGATTCTATATCCCAAGGCAGTATCTTTGTGGGAGCTCCTCTTATTTAATTCAATTCTGTGGTGATCTCTAGGCTTAAATAGTTCTCCTAACCTCTACCATGATTCTTGGGAACCACATCCCTTGAATTCTGAAATAATTTCTTCATTCCTATATTACTTGATGATTTTAAGGAAAATGTTTTAAAAAACATTTTTTTCTCTTTTGACTCCACCTGAAACTAGAAATAGTCAGGTAATACTGTTCTTACTTCAAACATGAAAACTGTTGAAAGTATATTTATGAGACTTTTGCCTTGGTCAAATAGTGTAACAGCCAGTCCTTATTTTCCTGTGGTTGGGAGTAAGATAGTAAGATATAGGTTATACAATGGAATCTGAATAGAAGTTACTAGAAAATCATACTTGGATTTAGATTCACATTGGGCCAGTTCTTTAAAGAATATAGTTAAACTCGTATACTTTAAGGGTTTATTTAAAATCTAACAAGTAAATATAGGTAGGTACATCAAAGTTAGCCAGTAGAGTGGAATCATTTAACTCAAGGTCAAAATTAATTTGTTAGGGGCCAAGTGTGGTGGTGCATGCCTATAAGACTAGCACTCGGGAAGCTGAGGCAGAAGGATGGCTGTGAGTTCAACGCCAGTCTGGACTACAAAGTGAGTTCACAGCTAGCCTAAACCTCATAGTGAAACCCTAGTGAAACCCTATCTCAAAAAAAGACCAAAAAAATTAATTTATTAAGACCAAGGTCATTTAGGTGAGGAGATTCTTTTTTCTTTTTCTTTTACTTCCTCCTTTACAGAGAACTTTAAAAATCACATGAGGAATCCTGAAATGTAGTCTAGAGAATTTAGGACCATCCCAGTTCAGGTTGCCATGGCTTTTTTTTTTTCTTTTTCCTTTTTATCAGTACCAGGGATCTAACTCATGACTGCCTGCTTGCAAGGCAGGCCCTTATGCCTGCTGAGCTAAATCCCCAGCCCCATGGCTTTTGTTTTTTAATAGCTGGGTCCTGAACCTTCTTTGGCAACCTTAAAAACAAACAAAAAAACAAAAAACTCTGTTGACATAAAATGGTCCACGTTATAATATGTTATTATTTAAATTTAATTAACATAATATTTTCCTTTTCTTATTCTTAGGCAATAATACTTAACCCTATTAGAATGTGGTGAGTTTTTTTTTTTTTTTTTTTTGTCTTTTTCCTTTTTATCAGTACTGGGGATTGAACTCACAACTACCTGCTCATAAGGCAGGCACTTATGCTGCTGAGCTAACTCCCCAGCCCTGAATGTGGTGAGTTTTTGCAAGACACTTCTTTTTGACTTTGTCAGATTGAACAGAATATTTCAGGTTAGTTGAATGAGACTGAAGGCACAATTACTGTGGAAGCACAAATCTGTGGCTGCAGTGACATCACTGCCTTTGTGTCTGTGTTAGACTGCTCCTGGCTTATGTAATGTCTTCTTTTCCTGTATGTACTGCGGTTCACAAGAAACAGCTTGATTTTTTATTGCTCTCTACATTATGCATTCTTTTATATATAAATTTAGTCAAATTTTTTTTGGAAAAAATGTTTAGCTTTCACAGATTTTTCTTTTAGTTTTAGAGAACAATTTTATTGTCTCCATATGATGAGGGTCTTTGTGAAGCTTGAGACAAAACCAGGCACTTGAGCAAATTCCTGTTTCTAATTCCAAAAATAATCATTGTAAACATTAGTTGTGCAGATCGTTCTTTCCCTCTACTCCTCCCTTTGGTTGGGGATGAAACAGAAGGTGGATATCTACTCAGAATTATTCATCTGTAAAGCTTCAGAAATGTTAGCTAATGACGTTGGTGAAATTTTAAGTTTCAAATAGTAGTTACAAAACCCATAGATTCTGTATTTCCTGGGGCTGTGCACATTCCTTTGAGTTTTTCTTTGGCACTGAGAAGAACACTATTAAATAATGCATCAGTATTGTGCATTTAAAACACTGTATGCTTAAATTAAAAACAAGAACATAAGATTTAGTTGTCTACTGCATGCCCAAACAGAGATGCTAAGCATTTTCTAGTTTTTAAGTTATTAAAAATTGGGTTTGGTGGGGCTGGGGGTTTAGCTCAGCGGCATAAGTGCCTGCCTTGTAAGCAAGCAGTCATGAGTACAATCCTGGTACTGATAAAAAGGAAAAAAAAAATTGGGTTTGAACAAGCTCTATTTTACTAAATTTAAATAGGGCACAGTTTGTTACATTGTTGCTATACCAGAAGCACAAAGATAACAAGACTCCAAAGTGCATTGTTAGAAAAGTCTATCGACCACAGTTCCCACCTTGATTCTTTCCAGGTCCCTGCTTTCCTAATGCAAATTCTTTGTTCTTTCAGAAGTATACAAACTGATCCCTGCCAACATTCACTTGTGGCAAAGCCCATGACAAATGCATATTTAAATAAAAGATTGTGTCGTGGAAGTGTCAAGTCCTGAGATTTTAGAAGACCTCACAGGAGCTTGTGTCCTGGTATTGAAAATCATGCTTGTGAGAAAAACAATAAGGTTAATATTTTCATTCATTAATTCATCCACAACAAATATTTATCGAGTATGTATTATACATAACAATCAACTCAAGAATATGGAAAGCATATACTTTGTCTATGAGGCATTTGTATTTTGAAAAAAAAGATGCTCATGATGTATATTTAACAACAGAATCAACCTGTCAGAATTGGATCACCTTATTTAACTGATGTTTAGACAAGTTATAGTTCAGAGAGATGAAGTGACCTGCCCAAGCCACGTCACTGGAATGTGCATCCCAAGTAGAACAGAAAGACCCCCAGCTGTCAACAAGCCACCTCTTCCATCATTCACTGTTATACGGTGTTGAACAAATTGCTTCACCAGCTGAAATCCCCAAGGGCTGATCCTGGCCAGAAGGAAAGTAAAATGAGAATTCACAGCGTTTCTCTTTGATATATTGTGATGCAGAAATAGGAACTGGAAAGCATATGCCCAAAGTAAGTACACACCAGAATCTAGTTCTAGATGCCTCCCTAGTTCCTATAGACCTTGACTACAGTTTAAGGTCAGTCTAATTTCTAGGAAGCAAAAAGCTTACCATGTCAGGTCCTGAGGTTTCGGAGCCACCTTCCACAGGCAACATGGGCGTACACCTCAGCGTTTCATGTCTTATTACTTCTTTGGGCCTAACATGGGCAGCTTATCCCCGCCACGCTTCTGTTTCCTCTACTCTGATATCTAACAATTGTACTACAATAGCAACACCAAAGATCCCTGAGCACAGACCACTCGAACAAATATAATTATAATAAAAAGCTTGAAATACTGTGACAATCACCAAAACGTGACACAGACATAAAGTGAACAAGTGGTATTGGAAAGGGGCACTGATGGCTTTGCCTCAAACCTTTAGTTTAGGGGGAAAAAATCCTACACACAGAAACCAGAAACTGTAATAAACCAAGGTGTGTCTACGTGCTTCCTGGGGCAAAATGACTTAGGTGGAGTGCCGAGCGTGGTACTGACCCACGGGAATGGACTTCGTAGGTAGCTTTGCCAGCAGAGGAACGAAAGCCACATGCAAGTTTCTTGGCGTCGCAGCTTAGCACTCTCCCAATACAAAAATAATGGTGACCGCTAGAATTCAAGTAAGTCAGATGTAGAAGTAATTTCTCGGAAGAATATTTATAACATTCAACCCAGAAGCAAAACTGTGCAATTTAAGTTACACTAATATAACAGACTACTAATACTATAAATTATAAATTGTGAGAACAGGAAACAGTATTAGTTAATGCTGGAGAGGAGTCTAAGTGCATTGTTAGAAAAGTCTACCGACCACAGTTCCCACCTTGTGTACCGCGCATGCGGTACACAAAGAAAAAGACAAAAACAGAAATTACAATTGACATATAATAGTTGAATAATGGATTTTTTCGTAAATAAAAGTCAAGTGATAGAAGGAAACAGTTACACTAGTAGTCGAACATTACATAATACAATGTGTTATGTCTTTCAACGTATAGATGAGAGTTTAATAAAAAATTAAGAATACTAGTAACAAGTGGTAAGTTATTAAGTTTGCCGGGGTTGGGGTCTTTCACCATGCCAGAACTTTAAAGGGCACACGTTCCCAGAGGTGCTGGAGGAGCCACTGCACGACGTGCACACAGCCAGTGTCGTGCCTCTGCGGGCCTCAGCCTGGGACAGCAGCACCAGCCACTGTGTCTCTCCTCCTAACAAAAGGCAGATTCCTTAGCTGTTATCCTGTGTCTGCCTTTCCAAAGATACTGCAGATTCTTCCTGGAATAGAATCATGTACAAACACACAGACCAAATTTCCTCAATCGCAACACCTAATGGAAACTTTTACTTACTAAAACTGGACTGAAGACAAGAGGAAAATGCATTTATTCAGTGCTGGCTTTAGGACTTTCAGAGTCCAAGAATCTAATTTTGAGCACTAAAAGCTGTGAAATAATCAAAACCAAAATACAGAACTCTTTGATATAGTTCATATCTAAACTTTTGAAAATGATGCATTTTAGTTAAAAAGTTCAGGCATGGTGGAAGGGACATTATTAAAGGAATGAAACGTTGGGGCTCAAGTTCAGCCATGACCGGCAGCAAAGTCAAGGCTTTCCATATTGTGTGTTAGATCGTTGGTAGCAACTGAGATGTAGGCTTTGTGAATGTGTTTTTTAAACTTGAAATTGATAAGTATAATATGAGCTTTACTTGGAGTTTATGTGAATTTATTTGAATTTCAACAGCTACTGCCAGATGTGCTTAGAATGAATCGGCCCCGATTCCCAAAGAACACAGTATTTCAAGTCTATTTTAGACTCTGAAGTGAGAGCCAGTTCCAGGAAGACAGCCCTGAACCTTTCTCCCAGCCGCACAAGTTCTCTTGTTGCCCTACTGACCACATCGCAGGAGGCTGCTTGAAAAGATGTTCCTTTGTGCACAGTCCTCTGGCCATTGTAACTCATAAATGGGAAAATAAACTGCTGGCTCCTCTTCAGAAAACCTGTCCTCACTGTCCCTCGAGCCAGGTGAGTAAAGAACGCTTTTGGATTCTTATTTTCTAAAATGGTCTTAATATTTGTTACTGCGAAGAAGGCCCACTTTCATAAAATGGGACTTATGTACCAATAATTACAGTAGTCACGTGGGTCAGGCCTCCCCCAGATCACTTCATTCATCCGGGGATTTCCTCCCCTCATCCCCCCCACTTTCTTGAGACCTGCTCCACTGCTTAGAATTTGCGCTCACCAGAACCATCGTTCTCTCTTCTGCTGGCTCCTGCCTCTGGATGAATTCTCTTCCAGCAGTGCCCTGATTTCTTTCCTTGACATCTAAACTTTTGTTGCTGACAAATTCTTATTAAGTCAAATGGAAACTCTGACTTGCTTTCATGCAGTACTAATGACTTCATGGGGTGTTTCTCTGTGCTAGACACTCTTTGTAGGGCATTAAAGAACATTTTCTTGATTAAAAATACATGCATAATGCATTTCATTGCAACAAGTCAAACAGAGAGACACCATCAATGTCCCCCATCTCCATCTCTTATTTGTTACATCTACCACAAGAAGTAAAAATTACTGACCCTCTTTTACAAATGAAAAACTAAAGCTGAGGGAGACTCAGGAAGTAGCCTTCAGAGCTTAGAAGATAACTTTGAAGGCCAGACTGGCTTTGTCATTTACTATTTGTTTGGGCACAAATGACTCAATATTCTGTGCTTCCGTTTTCTGATTTGTTAAATGTGGCTACTAACAGTGCCCAGTCGTAAGACTGTGGTGAGGGTGTTCATGTGCAAAACACAAAACTGTAGAGTAAACTCCACTTAGTGTGGTAAATGACGCGAGGGTGTTGGTGCTTGTTTATGTTTTGTTTTTGTTTCAATTTTTATTTCTTTTTATTCTCACAGCACTGAGAATTGAAGCCCGGGTCCTGTTTCTGTTAGGTAAGTGCTCTGTCACCTAGCTACATCCCCACCCTTATGTCTTTTTAGATCAATGAACCGGTTTCAGGAGTTCTTTATATCTCTGTTACACAGCTGTTCTCAGTAAACATTCCCTTGCTGTTTCTATTTTGTTCAATACAAAGAGGATTTTTAGGTGGCCTCACTTTTTGTGCCTATATAACGGGCATGTGAGAAGAAAGGACAGTCTATTTTCAGGACGATGAGTCCCATATAGCAACAAATAATAAGTGAAATTCACTGCATACCTTGTGTGAAGCTTTGTTCTTCACAATTCTGTGTTTTACAAGAACTCTATTACGCTCATTTTACAGATAAGGAAGCTGAGGCACAAAAACGAGTTTCCCAAGATCATTAGATACGTTTTGGAATACGTACCCCACAGTCTGGCTCTGAGTCTTTCTCTGTTAACCAGTACATTTTTCTGTAGTTCAGTGATACACATCAAGAAAAATCAATGTTAGAAATAACTTTTACGTTAAATAATGTTAGATATTCCACGTTCTGATTTTATTTTTGTTTTCTGTCATGTACTATAAGATAAAGTGGATTTCTACTGTGTTTCTATACTTATCATACTTTCTGCAAGTTTGTGAGTATACAGAGTACATTTTTAAATACTGCCTTCTATGGGAAATTCTTTCTGATTCAGTAATTTTAAGTCCCCTTAAAGACCCATCCTTGTCTGGATAATGGCCAGACTCCTAGCTTCCCCTCCCGTGTGCGCCTGCGCCTCTTCAGCATGATGTCTGGGTTGCAGGAGAGCAGTGGCTTTATGATGTAGCTGTGGGAGGAAGACTTGGACAGCGCTCAGACCCTCGGGCTCCATGGCAAGTCCCAGTGTCTGGACCCGGCACCTTGCCAGTCTTGACGCTAAGGTCCTTGGCTGGTGAGTGCCAGGGTCCTTTCCCAGCGGCTCTGCCCCTCAGGGAAATCTTGCCTGTGACTCATTCCTCACCAACCTGGGAGACCGTGTGGCTCTGGCTTCTCCCTCCCAAGTCGCTTCCCGGCGGCCTCTGAATTAGGGCTGGACTCTGCGTCCCTTCCTCATTGTGGGAATCAGGGCAGCTCAGAGCCTCCCTCCACTCATCCGCCTGTGCTGCTGCTCCACCCTGCTTCGCCCCTTGTAAGGTGTGGGGTGCAGCTCAGGATGCGCTGGGGGAAATGGGACAGAAGCCTCTGTGCTCTGCTCTCTGTCAGTCCTACCTTGGGTCTTTCCCAGGGAAGACTGAGAAGTCAGGAGGCAAATGTTTCAGCTGCAGCCCCACCTCATCACATGGTCCTCTGCGGCTAGAAGCAAGAGGGAAGCTTCTGACCAGGGACTTGGTTTTGCCTCTACCTCTACTTTTCAGCTCTGATGTGCAGGTGAATCACCTGGGGTTACGTTGAAATGCAGACTCTAATTCAGGTGTTGGGTGAGACCAGAGGGTCTAGTTTCCACCAAGCTCCCTGGCACGGCAGACACTGCAGTGCATGGGTCATACTCAAGGAGGAGGTTACTAGGCCATCCCTTTCTACTCCTGAGAGGCACCCTCCCTTCCCTTTCCTGGCTCTAATGACAGAATGGCTGCTAGGGATCTGATTTACAGGGACAAAGGGATTAAAATACAGAACTAACTCTACACAGCTGGCCTTTTCCTACATGTTATCAATATAATCATCATATCACCCCTTGTGTACAGTTAGGTGTAAAACAGAATAAGATATTTAGGCTCCACCAGGTTAAACATTTGCCAAAATTATAACAGGTCACACCACATTCACTCTTCCCGTACTTGTTACTTCTTTTCATCCGCATTATGCAACTTTTTCATAGTGTAATGCTTATCTTTTAACCCGTTTCTTATGTTACTAATTTCCACACATAATATAGAAACAGGGAAGGAATCGTATGACTAAATGCCTACATATGTTTTACCAGTTAACATTTCTGTCCTCCACTTTCCCATTTCTCCTCCACTCCCCACCCCTCCCACAAAATGTAGTCCCATAAAAATTATAACATCCAGTCCATATTCACTTCAAGAATGTCTTTTATAACTTCCGTGCCCTCTACCCTGAATGACAACCATATATCTTTTCAAAACAACCCACCATCTACATTTAAACTTATAACTTTTTATATTTGAAACATACTCTCAGATTCAGTTTTACTCTTTTATTTAGGAATTCTGAAATGTCTAAATTAAAATACTGGCTTAAGTACACGAACACTATCATGGTGACTGTGTCATTTTGCTAGTGTGTTGTGTCCACAGGTGGTGACCACTGGCACGCACTAGGACACAGCTTTGGTCTCAAGCCTGTGGCTGTGCCTACCCCTGTCTGGTCTGGGGCATCCCTGACGTTGGGCTCCACCACTCTGGGGCCAGTCTATGAGCCAGCACTTTACACAGACCTGTAATCCCTTATAATTTTGTCAGGCACAGTTATGTGTATTCGCAGTCTATGAGCACTATATTAATAGAAAATAATTAAATCATAATTATGATTCCCTGGGGTAAATCGTTACCCAAACCCTAGTAACTCAAATACTTTCTTCACTCTTGTCTGTGTTTATAGGATTCAAGAGATCACAGCAGCTGTAAGTTACTTGGTTAATCACCTAAAGCCCCTTTTGACCATTATCTTTTTAATCATAGTTTGCTGGGCTTCCTAAGGGAAACAGCAGAAATTAAATGTTTCTTCTCTTCTTGTCTACCGACATTCTTCTGGATCTTAAGAAAGTAACATATTGCTTTTCTAAAGTGAGGGCCTACTCCAAAGAACAATAGTTCAGTGCAAATAAGGTTGTTTAAACAAATTAAGTGTGAGGGATCCTTTTTAAAACAAGTAGAAACTCAGTCCGGGTGTTGGAGTAACAAGACTATACAATTAACAGGCTCTCTTCATTCATCTTATATGGTTTACCTTCTAAAAATCATGCTTTTTTCTGTTTTGCAGAGACTTTAAACACTTGACAGTTCCATAATGTGCAGATTATACTATTCCCAAGGTCCCTCCTTCTCCCTCTCCTGCTTTTTTCTTCTCTGGTTGACTATGCATTTCAGATATTTTATGTTAGTTTTGTTTGTTCTTCCTCAAAAACATGTTTTATAAATATAACTATTATATATTTATATATACCATGATATTGTAGCCTCCAGCATAGAAATTGTATTTTGTTCTTTCCAATAGTTTCGTTCTATATCCTAGTACAATATGAAGAATGGAACCCTAAAAGAAAGTAACAATTATCACTACTCACTTGTAAAGAGCATATATGTTCCCTATTTTTGATAATCCAGTATATAGGTGTAGCCTTTCCTGGGCACTTTAAGGAAGAGAAAATGGTATAACACGGAGTCTGTAACATTAAGAAATATGAAGCACTAAAAGTGTTTCTTTCCACTGACTGTTTTTATCAAAAGGTGGCAGCGCGATAGCCTGGCTCTAGACGTAGACCCAACTGTGAGTCTCCTTCCAAACGTCTAGCTCAGTGATTGCTCCGGTTTCTTGCTACACCTTCATCCTCTTATTTGTCAGGTTTTAGCAGCTGGCTCATTTCACTTTTCTGGTCTTTCCTTTCAGACATTCTAACACACACAGAAGCACATTTCCCATCGTGGCTTTGAGATGCACTGGTCTCTTTCCCTGCAATGATCTTGTCCTCCATCCGGCTTTCTAGAACCCAGGATGGTGGGAAGTGGCATCTGACCAACCTCTCTCGTCTCCCTCTGGACAGCGTTTAGTCCTCGTTGCTTAAATCCCTGGTATTTGGCCTCAAAAGCCCTGCAACACCCTGCAGTTTCCAATTCACTGATCACATGACGTTGTGCTGACCCTCATTCTTATCTGTTCTCTGTTCCTTGAGCTTAAATTCTAAGCTCAACACTATTTTTTACACTTTGCTCTTCTTCCTTCATTTCTGACTATATCCAACTCTTCTGTCGCTCACTGTATCTGTAAGCTTAATAATGTGGCTGGAGTAAAATTCACAGTGACGCTGATGGGTTGCGTTTCAGCTTCATACAATTATACCTTATGCCACAGACCAGTCAGTCCCTCTTCTACTCTCTAGATAAATATTTCATCCTTCTTTTCTGTCCTCAGACTTCCACTGTTTCTTGCCCCACCCTTGTGTTCACTCTTGCTGATTTCTATTCCACTGAGAAGGCCGGAACGTCAGAAGACAACTTCTTAGCAGTTGTCACCACTTCTGCCCATCTACCAGCATGCACATGCCCACATTTCCCTGCTGGGTACCAGAGGCCAGCTTGGCATATGACCTCCTCCTCCTCCTCCTTCTCCTCCTCCTCCTCTTCTTTCTCCTCCTCCCCCTCCTCCTCCTCCTCTTCTTTCTCCTCCTCCCCCTCCTCCTCCTCCTCTTCTTTCTCCTCCTCCTCCTCCTCTTCTTTCTCCTCCTCCTCCCCCTCCTGCTCCTCCTCCTCCTCCTCTTTCTCCTCCTCCTTCCCCTCCTCCTCCTCCTCTTCTTTCTCCTCCTCCTCCCCCTCCTCCTCCTCCTCCTCTTCTTTCTCCTCCTCCTCCTCTTCTTTCTCCTCCTCCTCCCCCTCCTCCTCCTCCTCCTCCTTCTCCTCTTCCTCCTCCTCCTCCTCTCTCTCCACCACCACCTCTATTTGAGCATTAGATTTCATCTTCTTTCATCTATTCAAAGTATCCCTCCACTAATACTCTTCTTTATCTTTCATATCATCAGTTTTTACTTCCTATGAGATCCTTCACATCAGAATGTACACGTGCTTCTTTTTCTCCTGTTTTAAAAACATTTTCTTTGACTGATTTTCCCCAGTAGTCATCATTCTATTTCCTTGAAGAAAAAAATACCACAAAAGAACTGTGTCTACTTGCTGTTTTTACCTTCTCCCATTCTATTTTTCTCTTAAACCCCTTAGAGCCAAGCTGTCACTTGACTACTGAATCTTTCTTTGTCATGATCATTTTCTTCCTTTTTGGCGCAAAACTCCTCAAAAGGATTGTCAGTATTCACTATCTATAACTTTTTTCTTTCTATTCTCTTTAAAACCTATTCAAATCCCTACCAGTCCACTAAAAGTGCATTTGTTGAGTCATAGGAAATTATTTCATTGTAAAATCAAAATCCGATGGTTAATTCTGAGACCACATCTCCACTGACTGAGCAGCACCACACAGAGCAGGTGAACACGTCCCTTTACATATTTGGCTCCACCAGATTTCACTCTTTGGCTTGTGTCCTACCTCCCTGATCTCACCTCAGTTTCCTTGGCTCGTTTTTCTTCTTCTTGACCTTGTAATTTTGGAGGCCACAAGCCTCAGCTTATCAGTATTTTCTCCTTTGGAAATCTTGTCTAGACCCCATAGCTTCAAATACCATATATACTCATCATGCCAAAATATATATCATCAACTGAGATCTCTCTTGAATTCCAAATTCATAATGCCTATTTGGCGTCTAAACTCTGTTGTCTAACAATCATCTCGTGCTCAGTATGTCCAAAAACAAAGAATTTTCTTGCAAAGATCTCCATCACAACCTTTTACATCCCAGTTCCCTCCTACCAGGTGCTCAGGTCTAAGATCTTGGAGTCGGTAGACTGAAGATAGACTTTCAAGCCTTGAAGATAGGATTGCAGCTAATGATCGTGAAGAGAAAGATCTCTTAAAAATAAAAATTTAATAAAAAAAAATTTTTTAATCTCTTAAAAATAAAAAGGAAACAGGAAATAATTCAATGGCTGCAATATGACACAAAGGAGCATAATTTAAGAGTGATAGGTATTAGTGAAGAAACATGGATCAACACAATGAAATAAAAATACCACACATCGACTTCCGGGAGAACATGGCGGACAGATAGCAGATACTACGGAGGCTCTCTGAAAGGCTCGGCTCAGAAGTCAGGAATGGTGCGGACTAAGGAGACATAAGCCGGTAGAGATATGCTCTGCTGACTCAGGAACGAACTGGGCTGAGAGAAACCAACTTGGAATGCAGTCCTGGCGCTAAAATAGGAACAGAAAAGACTCTGTGTGGAGGCTGGATCCCGCGCCATTGGAAGCTGCGATTTGGGTTTCCCGCCGCTCGGCGGCTGGCTGCCTCTACATCAGCTCGGCAAGGAGAAAGACGCGCAGAAGCTCTGTGAATGGGAGTCTGCGAACGGAGTCGAAAACAGGATGGACAGGGAGGCATACACTGACTTGTGGCGAGGTGAGTGAGAGAAACTGACACTCTACCACAGTTTGACTCCAACGGAGGACTTTCTGGGCTCGGGCAGTCCTGCGAGAGCAGGGCGTGGTGGCGACTCCAGCCACACATTCCCCTCTCGGATGGGATTGACGGGATTGGTGAAAAGTGCCTGGCCTGCGTGACGCTGCTGGTGGACTCGGTAGGCTGGGCCAACCCAGATCCCAGAGCCTGCCAGTGGCCCAGAAGGGCGACTCCCGTGTAGGCTGCCTAGTCCATAACTCCCTGGTGTGCAGCGGTGGGCAGGAACACCTAGCCAGCGCAATTTGATCAGGCTGTGGCTGACAGGCAGGGAAGCTGGGCCTCCTATGTAAGCTGGCATATATATAAGGAACAGAGAATATGGGGAAGGGAAGCAACAAGAAAGGCTCCTCGGCCCCCAATTCTGAGAAACAGGCAATAGTGGACACCGCACCAATATACATTAAGCGCCATATAGAGAGCCTCATAGACCAATTCAGGAATGAAGTTATCAATGACCTGAAGCTAGAAGTATGCAGAATAGTTAGAGAAATGCTAAGCACCACCCAGAAAAAAACAGATGGTGGAATGGAAGAACAGAAAAAGAGGAGAGAATTGTTTGATGGAGAAAACAGAGAAAGCATTGAGTATGTGAAGCAGGTTCAAAGGGACTATCAAGAAATTAAGAAGTCTATCCAAGACTGGCATAACAGCTTGAAAGAAACTAAGGACAGACTATCTGAACTGGAGGGCAGACTTGTAATATGGGAGAATGAAATGAAAAACTTCTTAAAAATAACAAAGAAACAAACAGCAATAATACAAAGACAAGAAGATGATAAGAGGAGCCATAACTTAAGGATTAAGAACATAAAAGAAGAAGTAGGGACACAAACAAGTGAACTACAAAAGCTACTCACAGAAATAATCCAGGAGAATTTTCCTAATTTAGCAAAAGGTAAAGATACTCAGATGTATGAGGCATACAGAACCCCAGCTACCTACAACCCAAACAGAGCTACACCCAGGCATATAATAATAAAAATTCCAGAAATTCAATACAAGAACAGAATATTAAAAGCTGTCAGAGACAAGAAATAGACCACTTACAAGGGAACACCCATCAGAATTACAGCAGATTTCTCTGCACAAACCATCAAATCACGAAAAGCGTGGGGGGAAATAATTCAAGCTTTGAAAGATAATGATCTCCAGACAAGATTGAGATATCCTGCACAACTGTCCCTGGAAATTGATGGAAAAACAAGGTGCTTCCAGGATAAAGAGGAACTGGGGGAATTTGCAACCACCAATTCAACCCTATAGAAAGTATTGCAGGATATTTTAAAAAAAAGAAAAATACGAAGAACCCAGAAATAGTGGCGGGGAGGCCACAACAAATGGAGCAGAGAACAAAATGAAGAAGACAAACTGACAGCTACTGACAGAAAAAGAGCTCAACAGAAATGAGACAGAGAAGATTGGATGATAGGAACAGCTATTTTGGAGAAAATGACATCTTAATAGGTAATACTGATTTAGTATCATCTTGCTTTGAAGTCTCATCTAGCTTTTGTTCTTCTGTCTCCAATGGTCTAAACAGGTTGTGTCTTATTGGATTTTATTATGTATGATAGTATAAGCAAAAACCTTTTAAAGACAAGGAGATTATACAGAAACCATTGTTCATTTTCTGTTAGTCGATTCTAAATACTCTGTAATGCTGTCATTCTCTTAAATGGTTTTACATTGTTTTGATATACTTAATGCTACAGTATACGAAGTTGTACTCAAGGACTTCAAGGAAAGAGTCAATATGGTAACTACTTTTGGGTCAGAATTATCTGGTGGTGAAACACTATTCTGCTTAAATGCTTATGTTTTGATCTGCGCTGTTTCACTGTTATGCCCTCTTTTTTCTCAATCTCCACTCCATTATTTACTTTTTTATTTTTATCCATTTAATTAAAGGGAAAAAATAGCAGGATATAATATAGTAACCCACTTTGACTTTCTATTATCTCGATTTGAAGCCCTGTATTACTCTCACCATCTTGTTTTTGACTGATGTTCCCCTATTCTGTTTTGCTGGATAGTATCAGGTTCGAAAGTTTAGGCATCAGCTGAGAAGATAATGAGATTCATTATAACGCCCATTCCTGTTGACTTTTATCTACTTTTGAAGACCTACAATGTCTCCAATGTTTTGGTTTTGTCGGTTTTGTTCTTTACTGATTTGTTCAATTGTATTATAACTAATGATATAGGCAATTCTATTAGAGATAGCGGGAGGCATTATGATAACCATTGTTGATCACCTTGTATTATGTTTTTATACTATCTATTATGTCCACCCTTTTGACTTGACTGATTCTGTTCTGTTATGTCACATTTGGCTTTACTCTCTTCCAAAAAAGCAATAAGAACCGTGGGAGCAATGAAACCCAAAATGTGTAATAGTCATTGTACAAAATAGAGGAAAAGAAAGTGCTCTAAACTATATAACTGCATGTATATTTAAGTGTATAAGATAGAAAATGATATCACAGAGTTTTATTGGATCATTGAACAGAAATGTTTGCAGTATCATTGTTGGAATGTCCACCCTACAAGCTTTAATTTTGTGACTTGAACAATTATTTCTAAGATGGCAATATGTAATCCATTAACTAGTGATTTCTTACTGTTCATTTTTTTCTTCTGTAAATCTGTATAACTTGTACCCTTTCACTGTTTTTTTTTTCTTTTCTCCTTAAATAAAAAAAAAAATACCACACATCAAAGTCTTACAGCAGAAAACTTCCCAAACATGGAAAAGGGTCTGGCATACAGATAAGTGAGGCATATAGAACTCCAACTACCTATAAATCAAAGTAAATTTACACTCAGATGTATAATAACCAAGATACCAGAAATTCAGCCAAAGAACAGAATATTAAAAGCTGTTAGAGAAAAGAAACAGATCACCTATAAAGGAAAACCCATCAGAATCATGACAGACTTGTCAACACAAACCATCAAGTCAAGAAGAGTTTGGACTGAGTGTTTCAAATCCTGAAAGAAAACAACTTCCAACCCAGATTGATCTACCCAGAAAAAGTATCTTTCAAAATTGTTGGGAAAATAAGATACTGCCATGATTAAGAACAACTAAAGGAATTCATGACCACTAAACTGATCCTACAGAGAGTGCTAAAGGATTGTCTAGAGAGAAACAGATGACCGTGGTTCCGGGAACAGCAGCAGAGGAGGGTCATCAAACAGGACAGGCAGCTAACTGAAGGGGAAACGTGGAGGGCCAACAGCAGGAGGACGGCTGGCAGAAACAAACCAATGTATGCTGTTTGTAACCATTAATGTAAAGGGTCTCAATTCAGCAACAAAAAGAAACACAGGGAGAGTGGATCAAGAAACAAGATCCATCAATAAACTGTACACAAGAAACACATTTAACTTGAAAGGAAATTCATAGACTAAAAATCAAAGGAGAGAAAACAATTGTTCCATGTGATAGGAGACCAGGAAAAAAGCAAAGTAACTTTCCCATCAACCACAGAATGGGAAAGAAAGATACGGTATTTTCATACAATGGAAAGCTCCCCAGCTATAAAAGAAAATGATCTAGAGGCTCTTTTAGGTAAATGGATGCAACTGGAGATCATGTTCATGGCTGAAACAGTTTAAACTCATCTGGGTGAACTCTAGCGTAAAAAACAGAAAGAGTTAAATTGGGCCCAAAAAGCAAAATAGTTATTGTAAAAGTGATAGAGGAGGAAACAAGTAGGAGGGAAGGTGGCAGCTACTGTGAATTTCTTATTGTCTCGTCTTGAACTCTTGTATTGCTTTCACAATGTTGTTAGGTTTGGCTTTGTTCTGTCTTGTTTTGTTAGATTTTACTGTGTCTGATGGTGTGGGCAGCTATTTTGAACATAATGGAATATATTATGGTAGTCATGGTTGGTTTACTATTATCTTGTTTTGAAGTCTTATAATACTTTCATTTGTTTGTTTAATTAGTTTTCTTCTGTTTTGTTTTGATTTTATTATGTGATTGCAGCTATTTTGAAGAAAATGAGACTTTATGGTAGTCACTGCTGATTTCCTATCATCTTGTTTTGAAGTCTTATCTACTTTTATTCTTTTGTTTTGATTAGTTCTACTCTGTTTTATTTGATTTTATTATATGTGATACTATGGACAATTTTTTGAAAAAAATGATATGTTATAGTAACCATTGTTCATTTCCTGTTATCTGGTTTTGAAGTCATATCATGTTTTCATTCTTTTGATTGGTTTTATATTTTTTATGTTTGATATTTTTGTGTGTAAAGGTATGGTCAACTATTTTGAAGAAAATAAGAGACATTATGGTAGCCACTGTTGATATCCTGTTGTCTTGTTTGAAGTCCTGTATTGCTTGCATTCTCTGTTCTGATTTGTTTTGTTCTCTTTAAAATAAAAAAAGAAAGAAAGAAGGCAATATTTAGATAGTGAAAAGATAAGCCTGAGTAGAGGACATTTTCAATACATATATCTGAGAAAGGACTAAGTATGTCACCTGTACAAAGGGTTCCTACAACTCAGTATGAAAAAGAGCACTCACAGAAAAGTGGGGAGATGACATGGACACTACACAAAAGAAGTGGTCCAAACAGCCAGAAAACATGAAGAGTTCTCAGCTCATTAGACACTAGTTAAATGCAAATTAAAACCTCCATGATATACCATTACATATCCACTAGGCAGCTAAAATTAAAAAGATGGATAGATCAGAAAGACTAACTTTCCAACTGAAGTGTGGATCTCATAAGACTGAAAAGTGGATCTTGGAAGACTCAGGGCCTGTGGTGATGTGATGGAGCAGAAGAACCACATCATATAAAACATCCCGACTTAATGCTCTTTGAAGCTACCTGCAAACTACCTTCGTCTGCAAAGAATAGAGACCAAGGTACAAAAATGTCAAAATACTTATCCAATCTAGATGTAAAGGAATTCAGATGCCCTAGGACAAGTTGCAGGTTCAAGTTCTTTCAGAGATACACCTTCCTTGGAAACAAGCTGATTATTAAGGTCAAATCCTCCAATCAAGTGGAATCTCTTTCTACTCTGATTATACAGCACTTGGAGCTGTGAACCCCAGTCCTTCATTCAGAGGAAACAGGATGTTATCTGAAGCTTCTTTCCCTGGTTTTCAGACCAAAACCATCCAGAGCATGACAGATTGCTTACACTATCAAAGAAGATCTGTGGCCAAATCCGCTGCAATATACCTGTTGCATGAAGGGGACCACAGATCCAGACATCACCAAATAAATCTACTAGATATCCCTAGACCCTTTGGGTTCCAGTATGATTAATCTTTTGCCTTGGAGTTGTTCCCACCAAAGGTTCTTTACCACTTTCTTCTAGACCTCTGATTGGACAACAGTAATTGACACGTCTTCCACTTTGTGCTGACCTTTGTGTACCCTACATATTTTAAACCTTCCTTTTCTTTTGTGCCTCAAGATTGAGACTTTCATGGCTGTGTTGCTGCATTTCCACACGATCTTCATGCTATTCTGCATAATGTCACACGATTCCTGAACACAGCTCACACCCTTCTAAGCCAAACAAATGATGCTGCAGTTTGCATTGCCCCTCTCTGTGCTGTTTGGGTCCCATTTGTTCCTATGGCTTCTGGTCTGGCTACTGTCCTCTGGATTTCTGTGTCTAGGAACTTACTCTATACAATCTTTTTTGCCTTGACAGTGTAGAATATGGCCTGCGAATAGTTGCTAGACATTAATGAAGCCAAGTAAGAGCAGCAGTGGTTACTTGATCTGTGATTTCTGTGACTCCTGTTTTTTCTGTTTATTAGTTATGTATTGCTGCTGGTTATTCCCACCTTCTCGGGCTGCTGCTGTTGGTTCCCGGTAAATGAGTGTCTCTAAAACAGGCGATGGACTGGTGTTTTTCTGCCGGCACATAAAGACCCTTCCCTTCGTCTTACGAAAGGCTTCTCAGTTCCTTCCCTCTACCACCAACCACCTTCCTCACACAAAAACCCTTCTAACTGGCAGGGCTGTAGCTGGCTGAGGCGGCAAGTTAGGACCTGCTCTCATATCAAGGACAATGATGACCTCCTTGCCAATACCAGACTTTCTCAGTCCCACTCAATAAATTTATACAAAACCTAGGCACCTTTACTTGCTTACTTTCCTCAATTTGAAGACGACTAAGTGCCAGACATGCCAGTGCAGGCATATATTTTATTTTCTATGTCTCCTACCTCTTTCTTTTTTTAAAAAGATGGTAGCTGAAAGACACCCCCAAAGCAAGACCTTTAAAGATTATCCTCTATCATTTCCACAGGCAGAGAGCTTGTCCTGTTAAACGGACTGCCAGAGATCTTACGCTCAGTCTATTTTCTTCCAAGCTTCTCCATCTCCTTGAGTAATCCCTGCACTGTTAAAGGGACACAGATCTAGATTAAATGAAAGGTGGTTTCTAATTCAGAGGGGATGAGCAATTAGACAAACCGTGGTGGACAGGCCTTGTAAGCAGGAGAAGCTGAGGAAAAGGCCAGAGGTGAAGCAGAAATGAGCCTCAGATAAATCGGGCCTAGAAATAAGCTGGGTTGGCTGGCATACTGTTAGGAGGAGGCATCTACTCTGTTAGCAGTGCTGGGATGAAAAACGCTTTTCTCAGAATTGAGATTAAAGAAATTAAGGTGGGTGGGGTGTTAACTATGTTGCCTAGAGAGGAATTTTGTGAATAAATAACAAACAACATATTTTTGGGTGTTTTTATGTGGCCTTGTTTATGTAGAAGATTAATACTGAGCTTTTAACTTTTTACTAAAATCTTATTACTTTTTATGTTTCTGCTTACTGGGAATATTGAGTTATATAAATCTGTTTTTAACTTGGGAACATTTGGAAAAATATTAATCTTTTCTGTACAATACATATTTCTGTAACTATTCAGATAGTTTCTCATTCTCTTTTGTTAAAACTACATGCTAAAAAATTGAATTTGAATAATTTCATCTTGTCAGGCTCTGAATTCTAGAAATTGTCTTCATGGAAAAATAACCTAAAAAGGTCATACAGGTTTGTCTTATTGGTAATTAGTACTGATAACAGCTTAGTCATTGATATTTCTTTCCTAAGCAAGCTAAATAAACATTGTGAAATTGCTCTATAAAATTTTATGTGTAGCATTGCCACATTTATCTTTGTTTATTGTTTTATGGTGAAATAAAAGATTGCCACTCTTTTTTTTTCTTTTTAAATTTTTTTGTTGTTTTGAAGGTAGTAAAATACAACAGACCAAGATGGAACAAAGCCATTTTAGACAGAGTAGTGACACTGGTACAGAACATCACAGCAGGTTACCGGGATAACAGTGATAGGTACCACATTATATCTCTTTATCTTCACAATAGTTGTTCTTTCAGTCAGATACAGCAAAATAAAATAAATTACAGAACATTATAGAACTTATCAAAACAGAACATTGAGTAAAGCAATACAATTAATCAGAACAAAGCAAAGGAGTGATAACAATATTTGCCTTCAAAGAGATGGTAGAAGGAACTCCACCTTATTTGCTATATTTTATATGGTCAACCTCCCAAGAGATGCTCATATCTTGGCTCCCATTCACTAACAGGGGGTGGGGGGGTGGATGGGTGAGGTGGGATGTTTGATTCTCAGCTCATGTTCCGTAGGCTCACTACAACTTAGTAGGAAGGTGAGCTGGTTGCTTGGTTTCCCAGGCCCATAGTTCCAATATGGCGTGGATCTCAGGAGTCGCTGGTGGTTTTACCCCTGGGGGGCCACAGCCTGCAACACCACAGCTGCTTACCAGGGAGCTGAGCTTTTTTCTTTTTCTTTCTCTCTTTTTTTTTTTTTTTGGTACTGGGAATTGAACTTACGACCTCACATTTGCCAAGCAGGCACTTACACCGCGGAGCTAAACCCCCAGCCCAAGATTGCCACTCTTAACAAAACAAATAAAGTTCAAGAAGAAGTAAGGGAAGAGGAGGTGGAGGAGAAAAATAATCATGGATAAAAAGTACACAACTCATTCACTATTTACTCTCTGCCTGTGGGAAAGTAGCCTGATACAAATACTTTAGTTTGGCTGTGTATGCACAGCTGACTAATCCAGTTTGAGAATATATTCAACAGAAATGCACTCATATATTCACCTAAAGACATGGATAAAAGTTTTTATAACAGCACAATTTTATTTATTTAGCAGTACTGGAGAATGAACTCAAGGAGTACTGAGCTACATTCTTGGCCACTTTTAGTTTTCTTATTTCAAGACAGGGTTTCACTAAGTTGTCTGTGCTGGTCTTGAACTTGCAGACCACTTGCCTTGGCCTCCCCAGTAGCTGGGACTATAGGTGTGCATCCTTCTGCCAACAAACAGCAAAATTTTAATACCAGACCTTGGGAGCTTTCCTAGTGTCTATCAGTTATAGAAAAAAAGTTTAAAACTATTCACAGAATGGAATACCAAGTGCTGTGAGAAGTAAAGAGCTATGCCAATATAGAACAGTAATATGAAACAATTTCACAAATGTGATGTATATAAGAAGACACACGTACATGTTAAATAATTCCATTAATTTATGGTAGAAGTCAGAATAATGTTACCACCATAAGCAGTGATATTGTACATGCATGTAATCCCAGCAGTCTGAGAAACTGAGGCAGGAAGATCACAAGTTCAAGTCTAGCCTATACAATTTAAGGAGACCACCTTAAAACAAAACAAAACAAAACTTGGCTAGAGATACAGCTTAGTGCCAATGCCCCTTGTTCAATCCCCATTACCTCTTCCCTACCAAAAAAAAAGCAATGACTAACCTGAGATTTACTTACTTGCAAATTAATAAATTAGGCTCCTTGGTTAATGGATGTTGGACTGGTGACAAAGGATCTTAAAACTGAATATGCAGTGTCAGTGTTTGTGCCAGTTTGCTGAGCATTAATTTCACATGGCAACATAAAGTCAGGTGACACTTGTATCCAGAGAGAATGGGATGGAGAAGATCCATGAGTTTAGGGAACGTGAGTCCTTCATAATGGGCAGTAAGCATGCCACATTTTGTTTTGAAGAGAAACATTATCTTTGTTATGCTGAGTAGTAACTAAACTCACCCCTTATTCTCATAAGACATGGAATCTATTTTGCAAGTCTATCAGCAAACCTGCTTTTTTGCTCTGGCAACACTATCTTCCAAGAGTGTTTACATACAAACACTGTTGAAAAGATATTGTGAACACTGGTAGTCATGCCTTTACTCACAAGATGTGAAAACCATGGGAGACACATGGAGGACAGCTTCCCAATGTTTACTTTTGGGTGACAGGTATCTACTGACTAAAGGGAATTATAAGGAGGGGGTAGGTTTGGAAGTGCTGGTGATATTTTGTGTCTTGATCTGAGTATTGGGTACATGAGAATATTCAGTTTGTGAAATTTCACTGAATTGTACACTTGGGAAGCTTTTGTCTATATGTACATTATACTTCAGTAAGGAAAATGAAGAAGTCAAAACAAAATAAAAAAACTCGTTTTTCTAAAATCTTTACGTTAGATTTAAATTTAAAATTATGTTTCAGATCTCCTTCTCCAAGGCCAAGAATCTACACACAAGCATTCTAATAGGATCATTTACTATGTTACATTCAAATGGCTAAAATCCGTTTTCTAGAATAAAATATTCAATTTTCTGGGCATAAGTCATCAGCTTTTAGCATTTATAGTGACCTGATAATTTAATTCTAAATAGTTGACTAATAATGGTTGGTGGTAGTTCATTTTCAAAATTCAGTTCTTACAGCCAAACCCTAAAATCCATGATTTAGTTTTGTAGTTCAGAGAAGATAATACTACCCTGTAGACTGGTTCCATCATACAATTGCTTTTTAAAATGTTCTTTATTTCAAAGTTTAATCATTTCAGGCCTCTCTCTTTGAATATAACTAATTAATTTACATCCACTTGATAATTAAGAGTTAAAACAATTCTAAACCACACCTTTGGGACATGCCATAGAAGACAACAGTATTAAATAAGCAACAAGATATCCTAAAGAATTGCATAAAATCATTTGGTTTGGCTTATTTGAGCAAAATCTTTCTATATACCACAAGGTGTCTGAGGGATATTAAGGATAATTCAGTGTTGAAAATGCAGTAGGGGGCTGGGGATTTAGCTCAGCAGCATAAGCGCCTACCTTGCAAGCATGCAGTCATGAGTTTGATCCCCAGTACCCATAAAAAAAAATTTTAAAAAGACAATGCAGTAGGGTTTTTTTTAACATGAAAGATTAAAAAACAAAGTGTATGAGATTGACTGTCTTTGAAATATAAGGTAGACTTAATTATCTAGCTTTTGTACAACTCCTACTGCCAATTCATGCTGCATGTTACAATTTTAAATGGCATCTATACACACAGCTTGCTGCCTATTTCCCAATGGCAAATGGTTTTCTTTGCTATTGGTAGCGATAAGCATAAGAGATAGAGGATACTTTGATTTATATAAAGAGTCAAAAACACAGACGTAGTCTGCTTTTCCAAAATTGATGAGGTCAGGGAAAGTGATAGATGAGATTTTCACACTTAGCATCAAATTAATGCATAGAAAGTGCACTGAATTACCAACCAGGTTGCCCCAATTCTAGGGGCTCTGAAATAAACTAAGCATTCACTTGAGCACACCAGTTACTTCCAAGGACATAGTTTTCCTCATTTTCTTAATAAAAGACTTAATTGAGAGATGATGTCTTCTAAATCGAACCAACTCTTAAATATAAGCTTTCCACAAGGTTCCGAGGCCTTCCTGGCTCTCTCTGTTCTGTTCTTAAATGACCTCACCCATAGGCAGAGCTTCTGCCATTACAGCTGAGATAAGGGCTCTTAAAATGGAATCTGACTCTGACTCCAGATGGGCTTCTGCATGTGTACAATGTTACCAGAATTGCTTGCTGTCAGTATGGGCTTTCACCTTAATTATCTCTAATCTACATTACTGGAAATCTTCACATTGCTCTTCCTGAATCTTGTAACTCTTTCCGCATCATCCAAACCATTGACAAAGTGATCAGGTACCTTTTGTTCATACTCCCTTCTGAAAACAAAAATGCCTGCAGTTACAACAAAGCTCCTCCAAAGCTCTTGACATCCTGGCCAAGAGTCAATTCACAGTGAACTCCTTTCAAATTCTACCCAAACGCCATTTGTTCTAAATAAGTTTCTCTCAAACCCCCTACCTCTTACAGCATACACTGTAGTATTTATTCCATAAAAATTTATATTGAAGGTCATTCTTTCTATATGGTAGTAGTTCATATTTTTGTCACCCAGTTTTAAGTTATTTAAGGCTCCTTTTAAAATTTCATTTTGAGACGGTTTCTCCAAGTTACCCAGGCTGGCCTCAAACCTATGAACCTCTTGCCTCAGGCTCCAAAATAGCTAGAATTACAGATGCCACCGCATCTGGCAAGATCATGATTTAGTTATTTTCTTTAAGACACAATTCCTGTTCTCATATAGCACAGTCTAGCATAAGAGATAGAGAGTCAATCTACAGTGTGAGAAATGCATGCAATGGGTCCACATAAAAGAAACATTTCCTACACCTACAACTTAGAGGTGTCAGAAAAATCTTCATGTCAGAGGAGGCTTTTAAATTCCATTCTAGACACTAAGGTAGACTGTAAGCTTCAGAGCAGGGAGATATCTTTTTATCTGTGCATCTCTAGGGCATAGTACGGTGTCTGGCATAAAATAGATACTCCAGAATTATTTAATTGGTGTATCAATAAAAGTTGTCCTTTTCATATAAAAGTGTAGAATAGGAATACTAGTCTTTTGAATTTTAGGTATCATATAGTCAGTAAATATTAACTGGCTAATGAAAACCTAATTTTTAAAAGTTCACAACATATGTTTTGTCTTAGGATTTGGATAAATTTTAATGGACATGGTTTCTCAAATAATTCTGAAGGAAAAAGAATCAGAAAACAAATCCTTACAAGTATGTTAGTTCTAGTTCTCAGAAAGGAACATGTGAATAGATGATTTCTTCTGCAGTTACTGACCCCGAATTGTTTGGATCTGCACTTTTACTCTTTAATCTCTAAAGTAGTATAAATTAAAAGAATGCTCATCATCGAGAAATCAAATAATAATCAAATGCTGAAAGGCTACATGGGAAAAAATACCCTTCTACATTGTTAGTGTGAATGTAAGCTGATACAACCACTGTGGAAATCAGTGTGGAGATTCCCAAAAAACTAAAACTAGAAATTCCACTTACCAGCTATTTGCCTTCTACATATCTTCTCAAAGGACTTAAAATATCACATTATAGTAATGTATGCATACCCGTATTTATAGCAGCACACTCATAATAGCTAAGTCTTAGAGGCAATCTATATGATCAGCAGCTGATGAATAGATAAAGAAGATGTGGTACTTACACACAATGGGGTGTTACTCTGTCATTTAAAAAAATGAGTTATTTTTAGGAAAATGGGTATGTTATCAGGGTTCTGGGGTGCTGTGCTCTTCTCAGGGCCCCTTTTCAGGTCTTATTTTCCTGAACAAAGAACAGTAGAAGAAATGAGGTAGTGAGGTTTCACATTTATTAAAGGTAAGCAAAGAAGGGGAAAGAAATGTGTTCTGAAGAATGACAATGGGCCAATTAAAGTAGAAAAAAATATGCTCTGCAGAGTGCAGAGGGAGTGCGCCACTGAGAAAGGAAGGGGGTGGTGGCCATGATGCCAACGGCCTCAGTCTCTTGTATCCTCCACTCCTTAGCTTAATAGCAGATGTAGGCCACCTTATCACACACCTGCCTGATTGCTCAGGTTGGAGACAGCACTTGCTGATTGGTCTGAGGTGCAGGAATTGGGACTGCATTTCTGAGCACGTATCTTGGATTTCCTTATTTGACAGGTCACACCTTGCTCAGGTGGCCAGCCAGCAGTACCCTAACCTCCTGCCTCAGGCACCCCTGCATGCTATCATGTTAAGTGCAAGAAATAAGACATGCAAGTCCAAATGTTCATGGTTTCTCTTATTTGGAAATTTAAATTATAAATAAATAGCAAATAAAATAGGAACTAGGGAGTTAGGTCTTTCTCAGATGAGAGGGAGATCAAACGATGCCGGGGTAAGAAGAGGAGGAGAAGGGAAATGCGAGAAGGAATTAAGATGAGTTCTGTACATGTACCAACTTCTGCAAGGAATGTAAACATTAAGTACTACTTATACCGATAAAAATGTTTTAAAAATAAAAACACCAAACTTCCCAGCCTTTCACAGCACGCTATAATAATACAGCTACCATTTATAGAGGCCTTCTATTATGCTACACACTTTATGTGTGTTTTTCTCTTAATTTTCACACAGCTCTATCAGATATTCTCGACCTCATTTTTTTCAGATAAGGAAAGTAACCCTCAGCTGAGGGTTTCTTGTGTGCAGTTACCCAACTAGGCAGTGCTAAAGCCTAAATTCAAGTTGATCAGACTCAAGTCTCATAACCGTATGAAGAGATAAATGTTATGTGGTTTTGCTGTAGAAAATTATTAACCAAAATAATAACTGGCATAGATATTTTTGATTGAGTGTTTTTGGCACTTAAAGTGGTGCAGAAAAAATGAGAGAGAGATAAGAGGGAGACAAAGGAGGAGGCCTTTAATGTGGGCCCGGGAGAGCTTCCCAGGGCAGCGGGTACGGAGGGTCTCAAACGAGAACAAGAAGTGGGACTACTTTGATCACTTTTGGCTCAGGGAGGAGTTTGAGAGGTGGGCAAGATGACATTAACTGCTGATTTGAAGGAGCATCCGCCTGTGTAAAACAGGAGACAGAAAGGTTTACTGGGGGCTGGAGGTGGAGGCTTGGATGGCTGTGGAGTCTCGGGACTGGAGAGGGTTCCGCACAAGTGCAAAAACAGAGTGGGAGGTTTATCTCTGGAATGAGAAGAACGTAGAGGTTACTCGTGGAGAGGTAAGTTGTTTCTTTGGGTTCGTACCAAGTTGGGAGGATGTAGCTAACCCCAGGCTAGCGGAAGCTATCGATTTTATATACCAGTTGTATATAATTGTATATAACTTTCTTATCACATTTATTAATTTTTATATTCATTAATGAAAATTATGACAAAGGGTGAATGCAAAATCTGAAGTATAATACTAATAATATGTAACACCTAAGTTTTTATTTAAATATTACAACATATTATAATCTACTTTCATCTGAGATCTGGAGACTAGTCACAAATGAACATAAGATCCAATAGCACTTATGTATATAGGTAGGTAAAATCACCTTGAGAAAGGAACCATCAAAGCTAACACATATTTTGAGGTGTTCAGTGGCTCGACTGAACCCTCTGCTTTAATTTCAGATGTCTTCCAAGTACAATTTATCCAGGAAGAGCAAATAGCAAAGAGGTCTTTTCAGTGGGGAAGAGATTACATCACTGTCTAGAAATCTCCTTTGATAACGTTGGCAACTCAGTGACGGCAGGCTAGAGGAAGAATGTACATCCAAGCATCACATATGAGGTTCTAGAAACATGATGCAAAGAAAAGAATAAGCTTCAAATCTGAGGCCAGTTTGGGCTACACATGAGTTCAAGGCCAGCCTAAATCACAGCAAAAGAACCTGTCTTAAAAAATGAAAGAAAAAAATTTTAACTCAGTCCAAGCTTTGTCCGAAGAGCCAGTTTCTTTCTCTCTCTCTCTCTCTCTCTCTCTCTCTCTCTCTCTCTCTCTCTCATTTTTCCCTTGAATAAATTTTGCCATTGTTTTTTGCTCATTTCACTCAATTTTTTGTTCTAGAACAAAATCTGACCCCAGAAGGAGAGGTGAGCTATTGAAAACCTGGTAACATTTAGTTGGTGAAATACCTTCTAGAAATAATCTACCTGACTTCCATGAAGATGCCAAAGTAGCAAACAGCAGAGAAATAGTCTCTCCGAGATTTGGTGTCCAGACCCTAGAATATAGCAACATGAGGAAGAGAAGGAGAGATGCGGGTCTCTAGGACCCAGCAAGGATCTGAAGCAAGGACTGAAGCCCACAAGGAGAGCTAAGACATCTCAACACAGAAAGAGCCCGCAAGCAGAGCTTTCTCCCCAAGCCCAGACTGACTGCGTGGAAGGGGCAGCTAAACCTGCAGGCCCCTGGCGATTACTGGTGCCTCCAGAGGCTTCCATAGCCAAATGCACCAGTGGGACAGAGCAGTGGATGCAACGGAATGCAGTGGCTACTGAGTTCTTCAAGATCAGACATCCCCATGAGAGAGTGGTTGGCCAGTAGAGCAGCTTCAAAGTAGCTCCTTCCAGTGGCTCCCAGTGTCAGAGTTAGGCAGAGCCAAGTTCAGGTTGGCAGGAGGTCAAGGAGCTGAGTTCAAGCTGGCAGGCACTCAAGTTCAAGCCAGAAGAAAGCATACAGAGTGCTACAGGTTGATCAAATTGGGTCCCAACCTCAGAGCCAGAAACAAGTCTGAAACTCAGTGGAACTAACGGTGCAGGCTTGCTGAGATTATCCACTACACTGCTACAAATCTGACTGGCTTGTTGGGAACAATCAACGTGGATCTGGGTTCTGTCTGCTCACTCTGTCTACCAGTTACAACAGGGGAATGCTCTGAAGTGGACATTTTTTCTTCTTTAATTTTGTTTTTGTTTTGTTTTGTTCTTTTTTTCTTGACTGTTTTGTTTTTCTATGTGTGAGCATTGTTTCAAATTTTGTTGTTGCTGCTCTGTTCTATTCTTTTTTTTCTTTCTTCGCTCTTTCCTTACAATCTTCTTCACCAGTTTCCCAAAGTTTACATGATCTTACTTTACCTTCCAGCCTTGCTGCTAATCTCATTGTCTTCTTTTATTTCCCTATATTTTCTCTATCCTCTTTTAAATTTTCACCCCCAATGGTAAAATTGCTAAACTGAGGGCATATTTACTGTATTCAATTATGTGGTTTATTTTAGAATTTGTTATATAATCACAGATATAGTTCATGGGACCAACGGTGGCAAATTAATAGTTTAATAGTTTGTCATTCTCTGGGCTGGGTTTGATACTATTGTTATGCCTGATTGTAATACTTTAGGTAATATGAAATAAATGTTCTAATCAGTTGTTCTTTTTGGTATGTCAAGACTGATATTGTCTAAGGGCCATAAACTGTAAAATAGGGGGCTGGGGATTTAGCTCAGCAGCATAAGCACCTGCCTTGCAAGTAGGCAGTTGTGAGTTCAATCCCTGGTACCGATAAAAATGAAAAAGACCAAAAAAAAAAAAAAAAAAAAAAAAACCTGTAAAATAGGCCAATGTCAGAAAACCAGGGATGAGGCCAAATAGGCAGATCCTTTTCATCTCCAAGAAACTGAAGAGGTAAAATCTTGCAACAGACTCAAAACCCAAAACCCAGCTACATATCTCTGAGAAGACATCTCTGAGAAGCAGTCATTCCTAAGGGTTCTCAAAACTAGCAATAAGATACTTGTCATAAGTAATTATTAAGTAACAACCCAGGAATTAAACTAGAAGAAGGAGGAGGACAAGGAAGAGGAAAGGGAGGAGAAAAAAAATAAGAAGATACTTAAGTAAGATGTAACCCCCAGACTTCCAGCTCACTAAAGGTGAACCCAATGAGGAGCAATGAGATGGGACAATTCAAAATACACCTACTTGGACTTTCTGAAGAGGTAACAATGGAAGTAACAAAGCAGATGAATGAGGCTCTAGGAAAAACTCAAATCAGAAAAAATTTCTCAGATAACTATAGAGATAATGACCCTAATGAAGCACATGACTAATGACTCTAGAGAAGATACAGATTTTTTTTTTGAAAAATAGGAGACCTTAGGGAAATGATGGAAAACACAAATGCCCAACATAGGAAAGAAATGGAATATATGAAACAGATTCAAATGGAAATCTAAGAGATTAAAAATTCCATTGAAAGTATATGCAGCAGATGAGCCAATGTGAGGACACAGTATCAGATATGAAAGACAGAATTGTGGTTAGCAATCATGAAAAGAAAGATTTCTTAAAAATAGCAAGGACCACAAAAAATCAATTCAGCAGCTACTACATAATGCAAAGGTAATAACATAAGATTAATTCATGTTGTTAGGTGTGAGGGCACATGCCTGTAGTGCCCCTCCCCAAAAGGCTGACTGGTGTCAATGAAAATGTAGGAGATAGCACAAATGACAAAAAAGAATCTGTTCACATAAGCAAGGCATATAATTGTCAAGATTCCAGAAATTCAATGAAAGAACAAAATATTAAAAGCTACTAGAGAAAAGAAACAAATCATCTATAAAGGCAAGACCAAGAAAATCACAGTAGTCTTCTCAATACAAATCAAGTTAAGGAGAGCTGGCAGTAAAGCATTTTAAGCCCCTAAAAACCCCCTGCAACCCAAATTGATGTACCCCACAAAACTATCTTTCAAAATTGATAGAGAAATACAGTACTTCTATGAAAAAGAATACCTGAAGAAATTCATGACCACCAAATCAACACCCCAAAATGTCCTCTAGAAAGAGATAACAAGCACCATAACTCTAATAACTCCAACAAAATGAATCCACCACACAAGGCAAATAATTAAACAGAGGGAGAAAAAAGGGAACCAACAACAGGAAAATAACATGACAAGGATAAATACATATCAGTAATAAGAATCTGTGTTAATGGTCTCAGTTCACCAATCAAAAGACACAGATTGGCAGAATGTATCAAGAAGCAAGATTCAGCAATATGTTGCATATAAGAAACACATTTAATTTTTAAAAAGTTCATAGACTGAAAGTCAAAGGATGGAAAACAAAACTCCACATGACAGCAATGCAGAAAAAGCAAGGATAGCTATTCTATTTGTAGACAAAATGGATTTCAAGCCAACATTGATGAACAAACACAAAAAAAGGCCACTACATCCTGGTAAAGGGAGCAATTCAAGGGGAAGAGATATAATCATCAATATATGCACAAATACTAGTGCACCTAAATATGTAAAACAAATATTAACTAACATGAAAAATCAAATAAGCACTAATAAAATTATAATGGGAAACCTCAATACCCTAATGTCACAAATAAATCAACACAATAAATCAGTCCTGAATCAAGACTGGCAGCTTCCTGTTGGTTTCAAGCAGGAGCCTAACGAGATGTCTTTTTATGATCTGTCGGCCATTTCAGAACTTTGGCAGTGAAATGGTCAATTTGTTAGAAAGAAACAGCTTGAAGCAACTCCTCTTCCCCTGGTGAGCACCTGTGAGCATGGCAGGCTCCAGTGGCCCAGCATTTACTGAGACCCCTGCCATGCTGGGACCTGGAGTGCTGGGAAACCAAACAACTCCTCCCCACCTGGTGAGTGGTTGTGAGCATGGCAGGCTGTGGCGGCCCAACATAAGAGTCACTGGTTTTTACTGGGACCTGCACCATGCTGGCACCAGGAGCACTGGGAAACCAAGCAATCCCTCCCCCCTTGCCTATTTTTTTTGTTGTTGTTGTTGAACTTCAATATACATGAAAGTATGGGTAGCTATTTTGAAGAGAATGAGAGACTCTACAACAGCCATTAGTGACTTTCCTATTGTGTGGTTTTGAAGACCTAAAATGCCTTCTTCATTTAGTTTGGATGAGTTTTATAATATGTTGTTTTGTATGAACTTTCTGTATGTGAAGACATGGACAACTATTTGGAAGAAAACAAGAGACAATATGTTAGTGAAGATCTCAGGTCATCTAGCTTTGAAATTTATCTCTTACATTGCTTTCTTATATCCTATTTGGTTCTGTTTTGTGGTGTTTAATTTTACTCCCTTTAAAATAAAAATTAAAAAATTAAAAAATAAATCAACAACAACAAAACCCAAAGAAGTATTATAACTAAGCCAAACTTTTGAACAAATGAACTTAGTAGATCTCTACAAAGTACCTCATCCCACAACATCCAAATACACATTCTTCTCAGCTGCACAAGGTTCATTCTCTAAAATATACCACATACTAGCTCACAGAACATGCTTAAGTAAATGCAAAGGAACTGAAGTTATCCCACATATATTATCAGACCATAGTGCAATGAAATTGGGAATCAATGCAAAAGAAACCACAAAAACTTCATAAACATATGGAAATTAAATAATACCCACCTGAGCAACAACTGCATCACAGATGAAATTAAAGATTTAGACAGGTTCTACAATTCAACAATAATGCCAGTACAATATACTGGAACTTATAGGATGCAATGAAAGCAGTCCTAAGAGGAAATGCTATAGTGGTGAATTCTCATATCAGAAAGACAGAGTAAGCTCAAATAAACAACTTAGTGCTGAACCTTAAGCTTCTAGAAGAAGAAGAGCAAATCCAACCCAGAGCTCATTAAAGTAGGAAATTATAAAAATCAGAGCAGAAATTAATGCAGTGGAGACTAAGAAAAGATCAATGAATCAGAGTTGGCTCTTTAAAAGACTGAATAAAATTGACAAATCTTTAGGTAATCTTATTTTTAAAAAGGAAAGATTAGAATATATGCAATGAAGAGTAAAAAGGGTGGACTCACAACAGATGATGCAGACATTCAGCATATTGATATCTAATTCAAATAGCTGTATTTTAATAAGATGCAAAACACAGAAGAAATTTCCAGATTCCTAGATGCATATGAATTACCAAAGCTAAATCAAAAAGATATAAAAATTCTGAATAAACCAATGAAATAAACCAATGAAAATGAAGATGTAATTAAAAATCTATAACATGAGAGTCTAGATGCTCATTTATGGATGGAATCACTAATTTGATGTGTGTGATTTTTTAGGTATTAGTCCTTTGAAGAACAACTGGCATAGAAAATATTGCAAAGAATCAACAACTGGGATCTCATCTCATGAAAAAGATTTTTCTTTTTTATTTTAAAGAAGGTAAAACTAAACAGAACAAAACAGATCATAAGGAAACAATTTTAAGAAACATGGATTTCAAAGCAAGACCACTGGAAATCTTCACTGTCTATCATATTGTCTCTTGTTTTCTTCCAAATAGTTGTCTCCATCTGCATACACAGTGAATACATACTGAACATTATAGTACTAAACTAATCAGAACAGGATGATGAAGGCATTTTAGGTCTTCAAGACCAGACATTAGGGAAGTCAACAATGGCTGCCATTATGTCTCTCGTTCTCTTTGAAATAGCTGTCCTTATCTTTACGTATGCTGAAATTAAACATAAGAGACTAGACTAATATCACTCTGAACAGTGAATAAGAGTATTGCTAGATTTTATATCATAATGCTACAGAATTAGCACTGGATATCTTAGTGTCTCTTCTTCAGAGTACCTGTTCATTACATCATGCATTATATAATGTTCCCGTAAACTGTTTAGAAATTCTCCACATGTGTGAATCTCTACATGTATATCTATCCTTTCTGTATTATAGGGAAAAACAGATCAGAACAAGACAATAAAACAAATTCCTAGAAAAACATGAAACAAAAAAGACATATAAAACAACAATATTAGGTGATACATAGTAGTTACTATGCTGTCTCTTGTTATTTTCAATAGAATTGTCTACATGATCAGACATAATATAATTGAACATAGCATTACATAGCAATTTTAATAAAAACACAACATTGGAGACATTGCAGGACCTCAAAAGCAGTTACTAATCAAACCGGAATGGGTATTTTATTATATCTTGTCATCTTCAGAGTAGTTGCCTCTACTCTTAGACTTGATACTATCAAGCATACCAAATTTGAATAAAATCAGTCAAGACAAAACAGCAGTCTAACAAACCAGATTCAATTCAGATCAGTCATAGTAAGACAATGTAAGTAACACAGGGCTCCAGTTTAAGTTAATAGGGAATTAAGGATATTTACCGTAATATATCCTGCTATTTTGGGAATAGCTATCTGTGCCCTCAACTCTAGTATGAGTAGACAGACCAAAACAAAATAAAATCAAACTAAACAGAGTGATAACACTAATATGGCTTTTAAATCCTGATACACTATTAACAATGTCCTCTGCCTTCCTTTTTTAGACAGTTCCTCCTCTTTCCCTGTCTCAGGGTGCTTTGTACATTTGGGATCCCACTAACTCCTTTAGTTTTTAGATTAGAGGGCAACCCATTATCTATCTAAGTGGTGTTGAACCTTTTTACCCCTTAGCACGATCTTGAGCTATATTCCTTTACTTACTAAAGCCTCAACATTTTCCTTCCTTATAGCTGAGTAGTTCTCCACTGCACAAAAGTGTCATGACTTTCCAACTGCAGTTGGTATCTGCAGCTGCTGGATGAGCTGTCCCTATTTCTCTCTGGTTCCCTGTCACATAGAGCATCACTTTCTCATCTTTGATTTTCAGTTTATTAACCCTCTTTCAGGTTGAGTGTATTTCCTATTCAGAGCATCTCAGATCCTATCTCCTGAAGTACTTGGCCTGTGTTTCTTTTTGTTAGTGTATCAAGGGTATCTATATTAGAGATTATAGCCCGCCTTATCTGCCTCATCTTTACTATTCTATTTTGCTGCTATTATTTGTCCACTTTTCTCCTTCATTCCACTGTCTGCCCCGTTCATTGAGGCCTCTCTGCCACTGTTGCTGGAATCCTGGTATTTTTTTCTATCTCTCTCTAGAATGTCCTTCAGCATTTTTTTTGTAGGGTTGGATTGGTGGCCACAAACTCCTATGGTTCCTCCTTGTCCTAGAAACATCTTGTTTCTCAATTAATTTTGAGATTAATTAGTTTTTCAGTGTACATAAATCTGGGTTGGAGGTTATTTTCTTTCAGGCCTTGGACTCCTTCACTCCAGGCTCTTCTTCATTTGATAGTTTGTGTTGAGAAGTCTGTCCTTATTCTGACGGGTTTTCCTTTATAGGTAATCTGCTTCTTTTCTCTGTCCACTTTTAATATTCTGTTCTTGTGGTGAATTTCTGGGATCTTGATTATTATATGTCTGGGTGTAGATCTGTTTTGGTTCTAGTTAGTTGCAGATCTGTATGCCTCGTATATCTGAATATCATTTCCTTTTCCTGTGCTTGGGAAGTTTTCCTTAATTATTTCTGTGAATAGTCTTTTTAATTCATTTGTGGTTACTTTACTTCTGCTTCTTTGCTCATGTTTTTTATTCTTAAGTTATAGATCCTCTTGGCGTCTTCTAGCCTTTGTATTGTTACTTCCTGGTTCCTTATTATTTTTAAGAGAACTTTTCTTTCATGATCACACATTGCAAATCTATCTTCAAATTTTGAAAGGCTAACTTTAGTTTCTGTCAAGGCATTTTGCCAGCTTTCAATGGAGTTTTTAATTTCCTTGTAATCTCTTTGGGTTTGTTTCATGTATTCTAGATTTTGTTTATATTCTTCACCAAAGATTTCTCTTTTTTTCTGGGTTCCTAAATTCTTCCATCTGTGTCTTCTTGAGAGATGCTTAGCATTTCTTTTGTTAATTTTTTTTTATATCTGGCCTCACTTGGACTAGAATTTCAATGTTAAGTTCATCTATGAGGTCATGAAGGTGTTTTTTTTTTTATGTCTGCTGATGTTGTGGCCAATATTGCATGATTGCTGCACTGATTCTCTTCTGTATTTATCTCTCCTGGACTTACTTTCCCAGGGTCAGCAGCTGGAGGCTTTTTCTGATTTCTTTCTCTTGTCATATTTCTGGTTTCTTTCAGACAGGTATGTGGTGGAGGTCTCAGGCCCTCTCCATATTGCTTATGGTTTTTCTAAAGTGTGCTGGCTGGGGGCTTGCTGCCTTCTCCAGTTTGCTGTTTTCTGAGGTGCATGCAGGTATGATGCAGACTGGCCCCTCTTCTCTGAGCCAATCATCCAGCGAATGCCTTCAACAACATTAGTCTGTGCTTTGCAGATGTCACAGGTTTGGAACAGCTTCGTCCCTGGTTATTAGGTCCCAACCAGGGGTGTGACCCAGCCCAAGCAGATCCCACCAGTCCCCTTTGGGAGGGCAGCTGACTGATGCCACTGTGATTCCAGGTTCTAGCCTTATTCTGCCCAACTCCAATATGTCCTCCAGCCGGCCTCTCCCATCACAGGACCCAATTTCCAGCATTCACCATGAATTAATGCAGTTCTCCACCTTGGCTCCACTCTATGCTGCACCGTGTCCTCCCACCAAAGGCCCCCAACTCACCAATTCCTGATTTCGGAGGCCATGGCTTCAGTGCGACCATTAATCATCTGACTCCATGGCACAACCAGCACAGTGCAGGACCAGTCCCAGTGAGAGCGTTTGGTTCCAGCCTTTCATCCATGTTTCTCCTTCCTTTCTTTTTCTTTTTCCTCAATTTCTTCCTGGGTCATGAGAATCCCTCTCCTTTCATCTGGTCTTCTCCATGTTGTTAAATTCTAGCATCTGAGTTGTTTTTCCTCAGAGAGGCTCTCAACCCAGCTGCCATCTTCCAGAAGTGAAAAAGCTTTGTCACAGCAAAAGAGATCATCAACAGAGTAAGGAGACAACCTACAATGTGGGGGGAAATTTTCTAGTGGTTCTAATACCTAGAATATATAAATAATTCAAGAAAATATAAATACCCAATCCAAAAAAATGGGTATCTGAAATTGATAGACACCTCTCAGATGAATAAGTAGAAAGTTCAATGTGGGGAAAAAATTGCCAGTTGTTCCTCAAAAGACTAATATCTAGAATATATAAAGAACTGGGGAAAAAACCCCAAATCCTCCAAATTTAAAGACCCAGTCCAAAAATGGACATCTGAAATAAATAGACATTTCTCAGACAAAGAAATAGAAATGACAGATAAGAGTATGGAAAAATTTCACATACTGGTCATTTGAGAGATGCAAAGTAAGCCAATGCTGAGATTCCATCTCACTCCAGAAAGAATGGCTACTACCGAGAAATCAGCAGTAACAAATGCTGCCAGGGCTTTGGGGAAAAAGGAACGCTTCACCACTCTCGTTGGGAGTGTGGATTGCTGCAAATACTGTGGAAATTCCTTGAAAAACTAAAACTAGAAGATCCATATTTCCTGTGTGGCATTTCCCAATGAGTTAAAAGTATCACTCCACAGTGACACATGCACACTTCTGTTTATAGAAGCACAGTTTGTAATAGCTAAATCTTGGAAACAGTCCACATGCCCATAAGTCCATGAATGGATAAAGAAAATGGGATTTGTTTTATAATGCAGTACTACTCTGCCATAAAGGATAAGCTTGAGATTTTCTAGCTAAATATATGTAACTCAAGACCATCCTTTTACTGAATTAAATTGGACACACATGTGTAAACACCACACTGTTTCTTTGGTATTAGAAATCAAAAGTATAAATAAGGACAAAAATGTATAACAAATCTTGGGAAATGGGAAGAAATTCTTCAAATGAGAAGGGGAACAAGGGGGTGGAGTAGGATAAAGGAAGGAATAGACAAGGAAAAAATAGAAGAAAAATGTAAGCAAAGCTTTGGAAAGAGAGTTGAAGGGAGAGGAGGAGAATGGGAAAAAAAGAAGCAAGATATAGCATATACAGGTACAAATTCCCTATGATGACAATATATACCATTATGTATGTCTAAAATGTACCAATTAAAAAAAGAAAAAGAAAAGAATAAAATGGGAAAATCTCAAGGAAAAAGCCCAAGGGGAAGAAAAAAATAGTCACAGAAAATGTCAATGTTAGTGTCGTATACCCAAAGGAACAATGGTGCGAGGCTAACAGAGAATGTTCCAGCTTGTCTCCTGATCTAATTATGAGATTTCTGAGGGTAACTGCAACGTCTGTGCTTGGAATTTATTAACCACCATGGGAGGACGGTGGACTTGAGGATCCTAAGTTTCTTTGCTTTTACAGCTTTGATTCTGTCATGGTAGGAAGGCTATAAATACACAGCCCTGGGGTTTTGCTATTATTTAGAAATATGGTTAAATTCAATTAAGTAGAAACAGATGGAAACCTTCCTAACTTGCTAAAACATGCTTTGTTTCCAAGGTGAACATCAGGCTTACTCGGACAATATTAGAGATATATCTACTCAATTGAGAAATAAAGGATGCCTACTTGTTACCACTATTACTTAAGAGTACAAGACATTAGATAATACAATTAATAAAAGGTGTAAACATTTACTTACAGGTATATTTTAGATAAGGAAATAAAACTATTAAAATTTGTGATTGATACAGAAAATCTAGGATATTCAATTGAAAAATTACTATAAGCAAGAAAAAATTTTAGTAAGTAGCAGGATACAGAAAAACTTTGCAGATGTACAAATACAGAGAGTTAAAAATAAAGTAAAAGAAGACTCCATACTAATGGCAATAGTAAAAGATGACATTGTTATCTAGGAAAAAACTTAAAATATGGCACATCTAGGAATACAATTTTAAAGCATTCCTGAAAGACACAAAGACTTACACAAAGGGAAAAGCAGACCAGTTCGTTAGAAAGGAAGACTCATTCTCATGCAGCTAATTTATATTTATTGTAATTACAGGGCCAAAAACTGGGGAGAAAAGAGGAGGAAAAATAAGTAAAGTATATGGCACATGTTAAAAAATAAAACAAGAATTTCAGACTACAAATGGTGGGCATGGGGACAATTTCCAGCACTTCTTATAAAATATTACAGAACTACAATAATTCAAAGTATTGTACTAGTCAGGTCTGGTGGTGCACGCTTGTAATTCTAACACTGGGGAGGCTGAGGCAGGAGAATCACATTGAGTTCAAGGTCAGCTTGAGCTATATAGTGAATTCAAGGCCAGCTTGAACTACACAGCAAGACCCTGTCTCAGAGAAAACCAAACACAACAGTATGGTCCTGCCACAAAAACGACACATTCATCAATGGAACAGATGGAGATGAGGAACGGACTACTCCATACAGAATTTCAAGTAAATCAATGAAGAAATAAAGGACTATCCATAAAATCATCTTGAGAAAACTGAAGAAACAATTTTTAAAAGTATGATTTATGCCTTATGCTGTACACCAGGAAAGTGTCAAAGAACAATTGTAAATTGAAAGATGGAATAGTGAAAACGTTAGACAAGAGAGACTCTCTTTATTAACCTAGAGCAGGGAAATCTTCCTACTACTTTAAAATTGAGAGACAAAGGAACAGAATGATAAATACAACTATGTGAAAAAATTTTAAATTTATAGTTTTTACAAAAGAAATCCATAAGACATCAAAAGAAAAATTCTATAAAATGTCAAAAAACAATAAATTAGGAAAAATATTATAACTTCATATCACAAAGAATTAATCTCTCTAAAATATAAATTCATATTAAGCAAGCATATACAATGGTGACAAAAGATGTATATTAAACAGATGCAGATTCCTGGCCCAGGGATCTGCCAAAGAAGGGCACGAACTTCACACCTAAGCCACACACATGTCTATGCTATCATGAGCTTACCTCCATTTCAGGGGAGAATAAGCACACTGATAAAAGGGGAAGATGAAGAGGACAAGTCTTCACTGTCTCACAGGACATCAAGGATGGACAAGCTTACTGCAGGATTTCTAAATTCTAGAGGGATATTTTATTTTCTAAGCCTAGTCCTTTCATCCTGTCTGAGGCTGTAAGGAAAAAGCTTCTAAGTGCTGCAGGCTGAGGTGACTCTGCTGTGGGAGTCTCTCCTGCAGTGATTTGAACAAATTAACTCAAATCTTACAAACACAGCAAATCCGCCTTGGCTTTCGCCGAGCATGCAGTGGAGGCATGGTGTCTGAACTTTTATTAGGCATGTTATAGGTACATGGTTCATTGCTCCCACATGCTATTATCTCATCTGGAATGTTTTCACACTCCGAAGAGCAACACATTTGATGAATAATCTGGCATTATTTCCTGAAATAGAACACACTTTGATCATACAAAAATATGACTACATCACTTCTCCTGACATAGATGAATCTTCCTCATAGAAGAAAAACAGAATGAAAAATCCCACAAAGTTTTTGCTTTTTGTTTTCTATTTTTTGCTTATTCTTTCACCCTCTTCGGCTGTTTGATTTCAGATAGAAACAAGATAGCACCAAAAGTCTCAGAAGAGTCTGAGGGGAGGCCCAGGGTACATTGTGCAATGGCCCTTTTTTAGTAAACTGTTTCAAGGTAAGCCTACTTCTTGAGCAACTGAGTACATACTTCAGCACACTTTGTTAGTGGAAAGTTTTCAATGTCACACTTAAACCAGCTAGTAATTTTAGAACAGTCTGAGGACACACTGTTGTAGGATTACTATTTCCATTGAAATTTGGATAAGGGTCAAGCAGTATATAATTTCCTAAGATATGCTTAAACTAGAGATTAACTCAATTTACAGAAATTGAATTGACTTAATAAAGATGTTTTTCAAGCCATGGCATTCATACACTTGGGGAGAGATGGGGTTGGGGTGCTCTATTCTGATATTCCTTGTCACATAGCTGAAAAGAAGACGCTCTCTGGACTACCTCATCGGCACCTGTTCTCCAGCTACCAAAGGAAAAAGGGAAAACTGGCAGAAATAAGGGCTTTTAAATTAAAAGCAAAGAAAAAAACAAGATGGTACAAACTCCCTTTGCCTGAATAAGAACAGAGTTTCATTCCTCCAGCCTAAATGTCTTCTTTCTACAATTGCTAAAGTACAATTGTACTAGATGAGTCTCATGTCAGAGGTGAAAGGGACGTAATTTTGCAGCTGAAGCCCCTAAAGCCAGAATAGGGGAGTCCAGGTCAGGCAGTAGGGCAGCAGGGATCTGAGGTTCAGCCCCAGCTTTCCTGACTCCTATATTCCTCACCCACCTGCCAGGCAGCTGCTCACATCCCCACCAATTTGTTCAACTAAATTAGTCTATAATGTGAGCCTCAGGATCAGAAAATTTAACTTGCCACAGGTGCGATGAGGCGGGTGATACGGTTTTGGGACAAATAAAAATGGAAGAACGAAGAGAACAAAAGTACAGATGTCCTTAAGTGTGATACAGGAGCTGATTAGAGACAACTTTTACAAATTATTAGAAACACAAATATCTCTAGAATTCATCTGCCTACAAAGGCTAAGAAGAAGTGTTACTTTTTAGAAAAAGCCACTTTTCTTTGTTGATTCTCTGCTTACCAGAAAAAGACTTCATTGTAAAGCAGACTGATTTCCACATAAAGTCTGCTCCCTACTGTAAGTTTGCATGCAAATATCTAGTTTATTCATTATTCTCTTAGGTGATTGTGATCTAAACTTAGTTCTAACAATGTAACACTGAAACTGCGGGGACACTCTCCCAAGTCACAGGCTGCAAGTGCATTCTCGGTCCTGCTCGCTCTCATTACAGAATCCCGGACCCTCCTCACACAGGGCATACCTTTAACTTTTTCCTAGGAAGAAACGCCCACCTTTATTGAAACAATGGTAAGTCCCTGGGCCACCTGAGTCACAGTTCCTTCTAAGGACCCCTCTGTTTTGTGTGTGTGTGTGTGTGGTACTGGGAATTGAACTCAGGACCTTGCAATTTTTTGTTTTTTTGAGACAGGGTCTCACTATAGAGTTCAGGCTGGCCTTGAACTCACTTTGTAACCCAGGCTGGCCTTGGACTCGCAGCAATTCTTTTGCCTCAGCTGCCCAAGTGCTGGAATTACAGGCGTGCACCACCACACCTGGCCAAGGGACCCCGCTGATTTTAATTTAAAGTATTTTTAAAAACTTGTGAAGTGAAAACCTAAACTAAAGGTGAATTTATACACAATTCTTGTCACAAGCAATTTAAATTTAGGGATTATATTAAAAGTACTTCTTGGGGCCAGGGGAATTTAGCACAGTGGCACAACTGCCTGCCTGCCAAGCACAAGGTGATGAATTTGATCCCCTGTACCCGCCCCCCAAAAAGAACTTATCCTAAGTTTTTTTTTTTTTTAAATAAAGAAACAAGGGGCTGGGGGTTTAGCTCAGCGGCATAAGCACCTGCCTGGCAAGCAGGTGGTCGTGAGTTCGATCCCTGGTACCGATAAAAATGAAAAAGACAAAAAAGAAAAAGAAACAAATACTCTTCCCATACAGCTCACATCAGATGCTATGACCCTATCTAAGGGTAGAGAATGGGAAAAGTAATATTTTTCTGCTTAACCTTCCTAGGAAACATTTCTTTATATCATTGGATTTATTCTAGACCAGAAAATACATGGGTGGTGGGGGGAGCCTCTGGGTTGATGACTTCATCAGTTCTGTTTCTGCTTTTAAACACGATAAGTTTGTTTCAAGCTGGCTAAGAAGAACAAGACAGAGGACATTCTTGTTCTCTTTTTGAGCAGCAAAATGTCACAGTATGACATTGTTTCTTTCAAGCAGGATCCCTTTGAGATATTTTTTCAAAAAGCAGTATAGCCCATGAGCCTCAGGAAGTCATGTTGACCTCAGACAATCTGGCAAAATACCGTACTGTGGGCACCACTAAGGTAAAAATCTTATTATTAGCAGAGTGAAGGCTCTCCAGTCAAGTGGCTTTAACCTGGTTACAGGTCCCTTCTGAGCAAGAATAATGACTGTATATTGTAGATAAGTTAGGCATTGGAGGTGAATTTATAATTTATTTAGAGAAAAACTTACAAAACGCATTTGGATCAGAGTTAAGCTTTTTTTTTTTTTTGTCAATACAAAATGATGCAGTCATATGAGTCTAAATATCCACACACAAAAAATACACAAATCACAAAATAGGCCAGAACCCATCTATTCACTGGTTTTGTAACAGTACTTGTAAACATGATAATATTTTGCCAAAATAATAAATTTTATGTGTAATTGCTATAATTTCACATTATGAAAAACAATGAAAGATTCTTGACTATATTCATTAATTCACTGGAAAGTAATGCATCATATTTCAGATATATATGCTTGTATTTATAATAATACATAAGATTTACACATTTGACCTAATAGTCATACATATAGCACTTTACCATATACTGCTTTCAAATATGCTTGGATGCTGGCTGGAGTGGTGCACAGCTGCAGTCTCAGCACGTGGGAGACTGAGGCAGGAGGACTGCTGCAATTTCAAGGCCAACCTGGGATACATAGTGAATGCAGGGCCAGCCTGCACTACAAAGTGAGACCTTGTCTCAAAAAATAAAGTACAGGGAAATCAAATATATTTGGTTGCAACAAATTCTAAAAAATCAAATTCAGAGATAATGAGTTTTTGGCTGCAAAGGAAATCAAAAACAAAATATAACTAGAAAACTCCTTAAGTCATATAAATTAAGAAATATACTTCCTGAGAACCCGTGGATCAAAGAAAAAAGCTCACAATGAAAATTTGAATAGATTTTTGAAGGAAATAGTCATGAAAATTTCTGAAATGTATTAAAGGATACTAAAAAGAGGCAAGTTTATGCCTCCCAAATATATATAAATACATAATATGCATATATATTAGAAAAGAAAGAAAAAAGTCAATGAATATAGAAAATGTGATATATATAGATTATTCAGCTATAAATAAAAATGAAATCTTGTTTTACTGAAGCAAAATACATAGAATTGAAGGATATTATGTTAAGTAAAATAAGTCAGACACAGAAAGACAAATATTATATCTTCTCTCTCAAATGTGGAAGCCAAAAATGTTGACTTGAATATATAATAGTGATTTCTAGAGATTGGAAGGATTGGAGGAGGGCCGAATAAGGGAGATGGGTAACAAAACATAAGTAGATGGGCTAGGGATCTAGCTCAGTGGCATAAGCACCTGCCTGGCAAGTGCGAGGTCATGAGTTCGATCCCTGGTACCAAAACAAAACAAAACCATAAGCAGAAGGAACACATTCTGGTGTTCTGAAGCACAAAGGGATAGCTAACACTCACAGCGACCTATTTATATAAATAACTGTATATAAGGAGCTAGAAGCTATCAACATAACTGATAATAAGAGATACTTATTACTCTGATTGGATCAGTGCATGCTGTACGTGTGCTGAAACATCACACAGAATCATATTAGTATCTATAATAAATAGATATTAATAGAAAAAAGCACTGAGTTATACAGCCACAACAAAAAGTTAAAATAAAATGGCTTAAAAACAGGGAAGAAAATGAAATATAAATAACAAAAAACAAACATACAATAGAGAAGATTAACAAAGGCAAAGGCTGGTTGTTTAAGATGGCAAATAAGTTTGTAAAATCTTGAGAATAAGGAAGAAATACAGAGAATAAGCTTAAATAATACATCAGAAATAAAAAATATCAGTGTATAAAGTTTACAGATATGAAAAAGATAAAAAACATAAACTTTATCAACAAACTGCATTTAAAAAACCAAACTATGCTTAATATTACACAGACTACTGTATGTATGTGTCATACTTCTATATAAAAAAACCAAGAAAGCATAAAACTCATAAAAATTGGTAGCACAAAAAACAAAATGTGTACAAGCCCATATCTATTTGAAAGTTGAATCAATAATTTAAAACCTACACTAGAAAATTTTAGGTGCAGATGTTTTTTTCAGTTGTGGATTCAAATGAAATACTTAAGGTAAAAATCAATACCTATCTCTCATAAATTCTTACGAAGAATGGAAAAGAGATGAATAGAAAACCACCCCTCTCATTTATGATCCCAGCAAAAACTTGATACCAAAGCATGACAAGGGCATTATTAGAAATAACAATTATATCCCAATATCATTTATGAATATAAAACAAAATCTTTAATGAATACAGAAATACATAAGAAAGAGAGCTAATACTTAATCAATTTATATTGGAAAGAGACACTTAATTTACCACTTAGAATGTCCATCAGTAATAGAACTGATATATAGTGACAGTGACTCAGTAGTTGGGGGGACAGGTGTGGAGGAGGGGGAGCGGATGGGCAGAAGGACTGCTAAAGATGTAAAGACGCATTTGGAGGACAGTGCTGGTTATGTTCATTATTGGAACATATAGCGTAGTGATAGTTTCACAGACACATATATGGAGTCCACCAAAAACATGTATACATGGTTCAGCAGTTTGCCACACTGGTAAATTTCTGGAAGCTAAAGGCCACCACTTTGAGCACCTCTTGTAATTATAGAGGCCAAAGGTAACTTGAATTAATCTCATGATGTCTCAATAAATTTAGTATTAAAGTACTTATGTTTTTCTTTTCCATATATACATTTTTTATAGACTCTGTGTATGTCAAAAGCTGACAAACTATATAGTTAAAATATGTGCAATTTTACTGTATGAAATTATCATTAGTGGCTTTAAGAATCAGTGTAATTTTTCACATTATCAATATAATAGGCCACCAAGAAATCAACTAGTTAGGCTTCTTGATGAGCCGCGCAAGCTGCGTGGGTTCCAGGGAGGGAAAATGCAGCCTCTCCTGAGAATCGGCCATGCTGGGACTGGGAGACCATCAAGAAATCAACTAGCCAGCCTTTCTGGTAAGCCAAGCAAGTCATGTGAGTCCTGGGAAGCGAACAGTCAGTGCCTCCCGTGAGCCTACTAGCACACAGACTGAGAATCAACCCTACCCCCAAGCAACCAACTGGTTTAGAGGACAGGCTGAGTTGATAGCAACTAAGGTACAAAAAGCAACTAAATGATTGTGTTGTCTGGTTGATTTTTGCAGGCCTGGGGCCAGCAGTCTGAACATCTATTGGGAGGATATCTTAGGTACTTTTACTCATCGCTGAGACAAAATACCTGATGCACCAAGTTGGGAAAGGAAAGGTTTATTTCTTACAGTTTTTGGAGGTTTCAGTCCATACTCAGTTGGCTCCAAGACAGGGTGGCATGGCTGGGCCGCAGTTCATAGTGGCTGCAAACAGCAAGGCTGAAACTAGCAAGAGAGCAAGACACGCCTTCTTCCTGCCATCACACCACATCCTGGCTCCACCCCTAGGCCAGTGTAGCACTCACACCCCTACCCAAGGACTACACAACAAACCAATCACAAATGCATAACACAAATGCATGAGGCCTGGGGGTCACCAACATAAACCATGACGGATGATGACAGCATGCAATACAGCAAATATGGGGGATTTTCTTTTGTCTTTGAAATTCAATATTGTTTTTTTGTTTTTTTCCAATTAATTGTTTTGCTTTATTCAATTTTCTGTTTCCATTGTTTTATTATGCTTTGTTTTGGTTTGATTTTGCTATACCTGGTGGAATGGCCCACTTTTGTGAAGATAACAAGATCAAATATGGTAGCTACTTTTATTCTCCTAGTATCATGCTTTGAAGTTCTGTGCCAATTTTGCTACTTTGTTTTGATTGGCTTTGTTCTGTTTTGCTTTGTTGTATTTCATTATCTTTAAAATAAAATAATAAAATAAAAGTTAAAAAATCATCCTAAAATGATAAAGATACAGAGAGATCGAGATATATAGATATAACCAAGCATTACATCAAAATTTCATTATCAAAAGTGAAACGTTGAAAGCCTTCCCTCTGAGGCTGAGGACAAGACCAGCCTTGCTAGCATCCATTTAACCTCCTGCTCCTTTACAATCAGGTGTCATGGATGACATCAGGAGTAGATCTGAACCAAACCATATAACAACATTCCTCTTGTTTGGTAATTGATTCAGAAAAGGACAGAGATAATTCAGGCAATGAACTCCAGCCTCCTGGTCACAGTGAATGTGTCAGAGGCAGCACAAGACTTTAACTGGACCAATCAAAGGTCCAGGATTTTTTTTGTCCGGGAAAATAGAAACTCTCCATTCCTACATGGAGTAAAGACATCATGTCAGAAATTGCTTCAGTCATTTCCAGTACAAGAAGGGAACCATGGAGGACGACAATAAAAAGAATCACCTAGAAGCAGAGCCTACTGAAGTTGTTCAGTTGCGTGTATAAGGAAAACACGAAACAAAATACTCCCCTTATTTCTTGAGCCAGATCAAGTCTGAATCTGTATTTTTTGCATCCCAAAGCTATCTTGTTAATAAGACTATAAAGTACCATAATTAGTAAAAAGTAATGGATAAAAGAAGATATAAAAGTCAAAAGAATATATAGTCTAAAGAAAATATACATAGTTCAAGGTCATGGTAGAAAGCAGAACTTAAAAATTTCCTAAAAGAATTGCTGTTATTGAATGAAATAATATACATAAATTATTTACTACAAGGTTAAATAAGCCATCAGCACTAACTGCAATGGCAACAGCTAACAGAACAGCAGGCCGTGGTGCGGTGCTCAGGAAAATAGCAAAAGCTTCTCATATCCTTTAAAATGATACAGCTCTCAAGTTTAGATATAGATATGTGGTAACAGTTAGGTTTCACTGAAAAACTACATTTGCCACTTTATATACCTCTGTTTCTGCATAAGAATGCTCTAAGACAGCCATCATTCCCACTTGATACATGAGAAACAAACTCAGCAAGGTGGGAAGGCTTACCTCATTGCCTAGTGATGAGCACAGGTCCCACCCTGAGCCCATGTTCATTCTCTGTCTCAGGCTGCCACTCTAATGTGTGCAGAGATTCAGAGGCATACAAATCATATTCATTTAGATAGTTCATGTACCACAAAGACACTACATTTCTTGGATGCATTCTATATCTTAACATTTTTTTCTTTTATATATTTAGACCCATTTTATAATAAATCTGACAAATGGACACATTAAGGAAGAGTAATTTTTATAGAAACAGCTCTGCATGATGTCAATCACTGGAAAACAGCTTTTTACTGCAGATAAAACTAAACTGGTTTCTTAAAGTCTGAGAGACTTTTAACAGTATTTACAACCAGATCTATGAAGTCACAAGCTTTAAAAAGAATAGATAATTCTATAGTCTTTGGAGCAGTTATAAGATAAAATATGGAGGCAGTCAGAAAAACACTACATGAAAGAAAACAAAATTGTCTTTGTTTTTTTCCTTCACAAATAGAGGATGAAACTAGTAAATGAAAATTAAATGATCTCCCTAAAGTAATGTTCTCTTAATATTTATCTTTTAAAGATATACATAAGCGCTCTCCAAATAACATACACTACACAAAAGTTAGAAGGCAAAATAAACAAATAATATGAGTAGTTAAATAACAATTTCCTTTCTTCCTATTCTCCCAAATGGCTTAGTGAACTCTAAAATCAATATATACAATGTTATTTTTAAAAATATAATAAACAAGATATTAACTTAAAATGGACCATAGAATGCACATGAAAATGCTATTAAATTTTGTAATTATAGTATGAAAAATCATTTCTCTATTCTACAGTTTTTGGGCATTTAATGTCACGCTACGTAATGCCCTATAGAAGCAGGCGCTATTATCAGAGAGAAATAATATTAATAAAATTAATCTCTTGCCTGCAACTCTAACCCAGCAGGGCCAATCTATAATGGCTAGCTAGCTGAATGCCCTTGCTTCTCCTTCTCTCTGAGAATTTATTAAATTAACTCTGACTTACAACTAAGCATCTGATTCTGGAGCAACTCCAGCTTGCAACAGGGGAGATAATGTTAAAAAAAATCCCTTGTCAAGATCTGCCTGCCTCTGCACTGAGTTACTGTGCCTCTGATTTTGCTCTGATTTTATTCCAGTTTTCTGTGGCTGGTTGCCTCGTACCTCAGTTTCCACTGGCTGTTTGTTGTTGTTGTTGTTGTTTAACTGTGAAGTCTCAGTGTCCGTATTATGGGTCCCTAGTATTTCATGGAGACTTCCACAGTATCCAATATCCAATGCCTATTGGGACAGCCCTTCCCTTTTTGTTAAGAATTATTTTGGTATTTGGACCACTTCCTCAGTTTGGGCTGTTTCACCAGCTCCATGTCACTGCTGCACTACCTTTGTTAACACCAATTCATAAATTCAGAATCTACTACTAAAATTTATGGGGGGAAGATCAGCACACTGGTTTAAACTGTGATTTTTGGACTGAGGACGTAGCTCAGAAATGAATGCTTGCTTAGCATGTGTAAAGCTCTGGGTTCAATCTCCAGTATCACCCAATAATAATAATAAGTGGTTTCTGTAACTCTGTAATCATATTCCCTGAGTCTGAAAGCTGGCCCAGGTAGGCATGGCCTTAAATTTCTTGTATACCATGGTTCAAAATGAGGATAAAGACAGAACTTCTTCAAATTAGAAGATGCAGAAATAACTCCAAACACACTAAGCCACCTTATCATTGACAAAGGTGACAAAGACATTCACTGGAAGAAAGACATCCCCTTTAACAAATGGTGCTGGAAAATTTGTTTTCCACATGCTGAAGGCTAAAACTAGACCCATGCATATCACCATGCACTAAACTAAATTCAAATGGATAAAAGACCTAAATATTAAAACAGGATCACTAAATCTGCTAAAAGAGAGAATAGGCAGAACTCTTAAAGACACAGGCATAGGCAAAGACCTCATGAACAAAACCTTGATTGCATGAGAAATTCTATAAAGAATCAACAATTGGGATCTCATTAAAAACTTCTGCACAGCAAAAGAAGTCACCAACAGAGTGAAAATGTAGCTCACATAGTAGAAAAAACCTTAGGCAGTTTTTCCTCAAAGGAGTAATATCTAAAACATAAAGAATTGAAAAAACTCAGACTCCCTCAAATTTAAAGAGCCAATCCAAAAATGAGCATCTGAAATTAATAGACACGACCAATAAAACTTAGGCATTGTAAACATTACAGGACTTCCAAAGGAGACAATAGTCAAACCAGAATGGGAATCTTATTGCCTTCAAAGTAGTTGCCTATACCCTCAAACTCGATACTATCATACAGAATGGAACAGAGTCTAATCAGCCAAAACAAGATCGTGGGAGTCTTGTTCTCTACTGTTTTGTCCAACTTTATAATATCCAATGAGATAGACAATTCTTTTTAAGGAAACAAAAGACAACGTTGATAACCATTGTTGATAACCTTGTACTCTGTTCTACATCATGTGCTATGTCTATCCTTGGTTTTGACTGACAGCTTTGTTTTGCCATATTTGACTTTATTCTCTCCCCCCCCCAAAAAGTAATAAGAACTAAGGAGTAATAAAATCCAAAATGTGTAAATTTTGTTGTAAAAAAGAGAGGGGAAAAAAAGAGCTCTAACGGATATAACAGCAAGTGTGTTTAGGGGTGATAAATAGCTGACTATATTAATGTTTTTGGATCGTTGAACACAGCTGTTTGCAGTCTCTCTGTTTGAATGTCCACTTTGTATTCTTTGATACTGTGATTTGAGCAACTATTTCCAAGATGATAATATGTAATCTATTAACAGGTGATTTCTTACTGTTGTGTTTTTTTTTGTAGTTCTATATTACGTGTACCCTTACACCGCTTTGTTTTGTTTTGTGTTTTTCTCTTTTTCCTCTTAAATAAAATTTTAAAAAAGAAATTAATAGACACTTTGTAGATGAGAAACTACAAATGAGGCAAATAAATATATGAAAAATGTTGAACATCACTGATCATTTGAGAGATACAAATTAAAACAATGCTGAGATTCCATCTCATTTCAGAAAGAATGGCTGCCAGCAAGAAATCAACCAATACAGCCAGGTTCCACCATGGGGATCAGGAAGAGACTCAGCAAGAAAACAAACCACGTTCTCCAGAACCGGGAAATTCAGCTGGCATTTTGAGTGAGTCTGCGTGCCATCCTGAGCCTAAGGAGACTGTATTAAGATCATCACTCCCAGAGCTCAAGGACCCACCCAGGTCCCAGCCACACTAGACTAGCCTTGGGAGGTTTTGCAGCCTGAGTAGATTATGCCCAGGGACCTTCTAAAATTACGGGAGTTGAGAGCAGGTGAAGTGAGTTCCAGAGCATTGTTCTTTGCCCTGGGAGAGCTTTAGCCCATCACCCAAAGTGGTGAGATGTCTTTGCCCAGCTACCTGTAACACTTAAGGTGGCACAGAAGGGCCTGAGGGCCTGACTGGACCATGCTCAGCAACCTCCATTCAGACTGATGAGCCTAGAACATAGAAAATGATTTCTAAAACATCCAGAGGAAGCCTTAGAAAAACACTTGAAACACAGAAATATAGGAAAATGACAAAATGAAAGACCAAAATGCAATCTCAAACCCCCAGCCAAACCCAAGAAAGCCCAGGAGACATGTATGTAGAAGAAAATATATGCCATACACCTAAAATACCTGTAATAAGAGCAACTGAAATAAAGAAGCAACTCCAGGCAGCTTTAAAGGAATTCGAACTAGAAATAATCTCCCAGGTAAAAGAAATGATAAAAGTAATGAAAGAGATGCTGAACACATCTAAAGAAGACACAGTTAAAAAATTAGAGGAACAAAACATAAAGATAGAATCCATGGATGAACAATTTAAGAAACGGAATACATGAAGCAGATTCAAAGAGATATACAGGAAATCAAAAATTTCATCAAAAGTTGGCAAAACTGACTCAACAAAAGTGAAGACAGAATTTCAGGCCTCGAAGACAATATTGCAGCTACTGAACAGGAAAGGAAAGATCTTTTAAAAATAACAAGGAATCAGAAAATAACAATTCAACAGCTGCAAGATGATGCAAAGAAAATCAACATAAGATTAATAGGGATAAATGAAAAAGAAGGGAACACCACAAAGGATATCAAAAGGCTATTTACAGAAGTAATGACTGAAAATTTCCCAAACATGAGAATGGAAACTGACATTAGGGTTAGTGAAGCATATAGAACTCCAAATAGTCATAACTAAAATAAAACTACACCCAGACATATAATAAGCACCATCCCAGAAATCCAAAATAAGAATAGAATACTAAAAGCTGTCAAAGAGAAAAGACAGATCACCTATAAAGGAAAGCCTATAAGAATTATAGCAGACTTCTCTACACAAACAATGAAGTCAAGAAGAGCACTGAGTGAAGTATTTCAGATCCTAAAGGAAAATGATTTTCAACCTAGACTGATGTAACCTGCAAAACTGTCCTTCAAAATGAATGGAGAAATAAGATACTTCCATGACAAAGAACAGCTGAAGAATTTCATGATAACCAGTCCAACCCTACAAAGAATACTGAAAGGCAGTCTAGATACACATAGGAAAAAAACCATTAAGCAAGGTAGAGAACTAAACAGAATGGAAAGATAAAGATGCAACAGCAGAAAGATAACATGTCAACAATAAGCCAATACATAACAGTTATAACCATTAATGTAAATGGTCTCAATTCACCAATTAAAAGAAACAGACTGACAGAATGGATCAAGAAACAACATCCAACCATACGCTGTCTGCAAGAAACCCATCTAACACAAAAGGATACTTACAGACTGAAAGTAAAGGATGGAAAACAATATTTCATGCAACATGAACTAAAAAAAAGTGGGGATAGCTATTCTGTTTGCAGATAATATGAACTTCAAGCCAAGAATGATACTAAGAGATAAAGAAGGCCACTACTGACTGGTTAGGGGAAAACTCAAAGAGGAAGAGATAACTATCTTAAATATATATGCACCAAATTCCAGAGCACACAGTTATACAAAGCAAGTATTAATAGAAATGAAAGTCAAATTAGGAATAACACAATTATAACAGGAGACCTTAACACACCATTGACACCAAGAGACAGATCAATGAGACAAAATCAGCAAAGAAATAACAGAACTGAATCACACTTGGGAACAAATGGACTTGATAGACATACACAGAGTGTTCCATGCAACAACATCAGAATATACATTTTTCTCAGCAGTATATGAGACATTCTCTAAAATAGACCATATACTAGCTCACAGAACATATTTAAATAAATGCAAAACAGCTGAAATTATTTCATGCATGTTATCTGATCACAGTGCCACAAAACTAGAAATTAATGATAAAAGAAACTGTAAAAACTCCACAAACACAAGGAAATTGAATAATATACCCTTAGGCAATCAAGGGGTCTCAGAAGAAATTAAAGAAGAAATTAATACCTAAAAGAAAATGAAAATACAAATACAACTTACCGGAATCTGTGGGATGCAATGAAAGAAGTCCTCAGAGGAAAATTTATTGCACTGAGTTCACACATCAGGAAAACAGAACAAATACAAATAAACAACCAGTTGCTACACCTCAAACATCTAGAAAAAGAAGAGCAAGTCAAGCCCAAAGCCAAAAGAAGGGAGGAAATTATAAAAATCAGAGCAGAAATTAATGCAATATAGACTAAGAAACCAATTAAAAAAATCAGTGAATCAAAGAGTTGGTTCTTTGAAAGAATAAATAAAATTGATAAGCCTCTAGCCAACCCTATTTAAAAAAGGAAAGAAACAGCTCAAATTCATGCAATAAGGAATGAAAAGGCAAAATCACTACAGACTCTGTGGAAATACAGAAGATCATCAACACCTATTTCAAAAACCTCTACTATCATAGGTTCGATAACACAGAAGAAATGGACAGATTCCTAGGAAAATATGAACTACCAAAGCTGGGTCAAAAGATGTAAAACTCCTGAATAACCCAATTTCTATTAATGAAATTAAAAATGTAATTAAGTCCCTACCTATAAAGAAGAGCCCAGGCCTAGATGTATTCACTGTGGAGTTCTACAAGAAATACAAAGAAGACTTAATGCCGACACTCCTCAAACTCTTCAATGAAATTGAAAGAGAAACAATTCTTCCTAAGTCATTCCTTGAAGCAAATATGAATCTAGTACCAAAACCTGAGAAAGACCCAACTGAAAAAGAGAACCACAGGTCAATCTCCCTAATGAACACAGATGCAAAAATCCTCAATAAAATATGTGCAAACAGGATGCAGCAAATCATCAAGATTATACACCATGACCAAGTGGGATTCATCCCAGGCATGCAGCGATGGTTCAACATATGTAAGTCAATAAATGCAATCCACCATATCAATAGAGCCAAAAGTAAGAATCACATTATCATTTTTATAGATGCAGAAAAAGCTTTTGATAAGCTCCAACACTCATTCATGCTAAGAATCTTATAGAAAATTGGAATAGATGGCCTTTACCTCAAAATGATAAAGTCCATCTATGACAAACCAAAAGCCAGCATCATATTAAATGGCCAAAAACTGCAGGCTTTTACCTTAATATCAGGCACAAGACAAGGATGTCCCTTATCACTGTTCCTATTTCACACAGTACTGGAAATACTATCAAGAGCAGTAAGACAAGAGAGAGAAATAAAAGAGGTAAAGATAGGAAAAGAGGAAGCCAAATTATTTTTTGTGGATGAAATGATACTCTACATAGAAGACCCCCAAACTCCATTGAAAGACTCTTAGATATAATAAATAAATTCAGCAATGTAGCTGGATACAAAATCAATACTCAAAAATCAATAGCATTCCTATACACTAACAACAATATCACAAAGAGAGAAATAAGAGAAACCGCACACTTCCTTCACACTAACATCCAAAAAAAAATGAAATACGTAGGAATTAATCTCACAAAAGAAGTAAAAATCTACACAGGGAAAACTATAATACCCTGAAAAAAGAAATTGAAGAGGATCTCAGAAAATGGAAAGACATCCCTTGCTCATGGATAGGCAGAGTAAATATCATAAAAATGGCCATTCTCCCAAAACTGTTATACAGATTCAATGCAATCCCAATGAAAATACCATCAATATACCTCATAGATCTAGAGAAATCAATCCTAAAATTCATCTGGAACCACAAGAGACCTAGAATAGTAAAGACAGTTCTAAGCAGCAAAGACGAGGCAGGAGGCATCACAATCCCTGACTTGAAGTTATACTACTAAGCTACTGTAGTAAAACCAACATGGTACTGGAATCAAAACAGAGCTCAAGATCAATGGAATAGACTAGAAGATACAACCACAACTACAAACACACTCAACCACCTTATCTTTGATAAAGGGGTCAAACAGGTTCACAGAAGTCTCTTTAATAAATGGTGGTGAAAAAAATGTCTCTCCACATGCTGAACATTAAAATCAGACCCATGCCTATAACCATATAATAAACTAAAATCTAAATGGATCAAAGATCTGAATATTAAAACAGAAACACTAAATCTGTTAGAAGACAAAGTAGGCAAAAACCTTGAAGACATACAGGTAGGTAAAGAATTCATGAACAGGAATCAAACCACACAGGAAATACTTCCCAGAATCAATAGCTGGGATCACATTTTATTAAAAGGTTTCTGCATGTCAAAAGAAATATCCAGCATAGTGAAAAGAAAACCCACAAACCTGGAAAAATCTTAGTGAACTGTCCCTCAGACAAAGGACTTCTGTCTAAAACATATAAAGAATTTTTAAAAAATCAGACCCCCAAAATTCAAGGACCCAATCCAAAAATGGGCATCTGAGATGAATACACAGTTCTCAGATGAAGAAATACAAATGGAAAAGAAATACATGAAGAAATGTTCATCACCACTACTCATTAGAGAAAGGCAAATTAAAACAACACAGAGATTCCATCTCACTCCTGAAAGAATGGCCAGGATCAAGAAAACTACCAACAACAAATGCTGGAGAGGCTGTGGGGAAACAGGGACTCTCCTGCACTATTGGTGGGAGTGTAGACTGGTGCAGCCATCGTGGAGGTCAGTCTGGAGATTTCTCAAAAAGCTGGGATTGGAAGTCCCATTTGTTCCAGCTATTCTACTTCTAGGCATATTCCCAGAAGAACTAAAAACATACCACAGTGATATATGTGCACCCATGTTTATAGCAGCACAATTTGTAACAGCCAGATTTTGGAAACAACCTAAGTGTCCATCAGCTGAAGAATGGATAAAAACGTTGTGGTATTTTCATACAATGGAGTACTACTCAGCTATAAAGTATGATCACATTGAGATATTTATAAATAAATGAACACAACTCAAGACCATACTGATAAGTGAAATAAATCAAACTACATGTACAAATACCATGTAGTCTCCCTAGTGTAAGAAATGCTAAGAGTACATAAGAGTTTATAGTAATCATGATTCCTTATTACTTTGCTCTGAAGCCTTATAATGTCTGCATTCATTAGCTGGAATGGTTTTATCCTAGTTTGATTTTACTATCTGTGATAGTATAAACAGCTATTTTAAAGAAAAGAAGACATCAGAATAGCCAGAGCTGATTTAGTGTCATCTTACTCTGAAGTCCTACTATGCTTTTGTTTTTCTGTTGCCTTTGGTTCTATCCTTTGGTTATATCTTATTGGATATTATTATGTGTGACAGTATAAACAAATTTTCATTGGAAAATGAGATAATATAGTAGCCATTGTTCCTTATCTGCTATTTGGTTCTGAAGGTCCTGAATAGCTTTCATTCTCTTGAATGGTTTTATACTGTTTTGTCATGCTTGATGCTATCATATTTGAAGCTATGCTCTACTATTTCAAAGGAAGAGACATTATGTTACTTACTGTTAATTATGGGTTGTCTTGTGGTAAAATGCTGTGTTACTTGCATTGTTCTGATCTGATCTGCTTTGTTATGTCCTCTTTTGTCTTAATCTCTTTAAAATAAAATAAAAAAAAAAAGAAAAAAGAAAACAAACCACATCTTCCCATGAGCCAAGCTCTGCCATTGCGGATTGGGAAGAGACTCAGCAAGCACATATATCACACCTTCCTGTGAGCCAGTCAGTGCATGGGCTGGGACACCAGAAGAGCAGCCTCCTTCCCCCATCCTTCCATAAGCAATTGATTGATTCAGAGGACTCAGAGTGAAATGATAGCTACTGAGCTGGAAGGGATAGCTTGATACTTGTGCTGTTTGATTGACCTTGCAGACCTGGCGCTGGTGGTCTGGGCATCTATTTGGAGGATGGCAGTGTGCATTGTGGAACTGTAGGGGATTTCCTTTTCTGTTATTTTTGAAATCCAGTATTTTGTTCCATTATTCTGTTTTGTTTTATTCTCATATCTGGCAACCTGAGCAACTATTTTGAAGATAACAATATGCAGTATAACAACCATTGTTAAATTCCTATCAACTTGTTTTGAAAACATATAGCTATTGTTGGTGGATTTTTTAAATTATTGTTGTTTTTTGTATTTTTAAGGTTTGTTTGCTTCTTGACTTTTCTATTTTTTCTTTTTTATCTTAAAGCAACTAATAACAAATGCTGGCAGGGCTGTGGGGAAAAGGGACACTTCTCCACTGTAGGTGAGAGCATAGATTGGTGCAACCACTGAGGAAATCAATTTGGAGATTTCTAAGAAAACCAAAACTAGAGGTCCCACTTGAGCCAGCCATTTCCTTTCTTGGTATCTTCACAGAAGAATTCAAAGCATCATACCACAGCAATATATGTGCACCTATGTTTACAGCAGCACAGTTTGTAATAGCTAAACAAGTCAAAAGCTCATCAACTGACAAATGGATAAAAAAGATGTGTTTTTTAGTACAATGGAGTACTCCTCAGCCAAAAATGATAAGTTATTTATAGCTAACTGGATGAACCTTGAGACCTTACTCTCAAGTGAAATAAACCAGACAGACATGTAAATATCACATTGTCTCTCTGGTGCAAGACACTGAAAGTGTCAATAAAAATTAAAATGTATAATAAATATTATGAAATAGAAAGAAATTGTTCAAAAGAAAGATGAATGGGGTTGGGAAAGGCAGGGAAGAGAAAAAATGAGAAGAAAAAAGGTTAAAATGGAAACAAAGCTTTGTAATGAGGGGGAGAAAGACTGGAAGGGGGAGTGGAATGAGAAAAAAGGGGAAGTAGGATATGTCACATCCAGGGACAAGTTCCCTACAATGAATGTGATAATTATGTATATCTAAATTGTACCAATAAACTTATTTTTTAAAAAAGACAGAGCCTGCTTCAAACATGAATAGATAATGATACTGTGTCTGATACATAATGACCACTAAACAAACGTTATCTGTTGCTATTATTTTGGTTCCTACACATCTATCTATGAAATTACAGGCTGTATTACTATCTTTAGGCCTTTACTCAAAGCTGAAGATCATCGATCCTATGTAGCTATTCCAGTCTTATCTGTTTCTGTATTTAGATGTGAATCCCTCCTTCCTAATGAGTTTGTAATACACTGGATCACTTTCCTAAACAAGGGAAGTAATAAGGGGCTGAAATTTATTTCTTGCAGCTCTGTTCTTTCCCTTTCCAACAGAAAGGGGCTGCTATTCAACCAGCCTGAGCCTATTCATACTTCTCTATATTTATGAGATGCTACTTTTATAGCCACTCTGTCATCATGGCTTATCTTGAAGAACAGCTGGGGTTCAGCTTTCAAGTAGATTATCTGAAAGTTACATAAAATCAGGCCAAAATGTAATAGCAGCTTTGAGAACTGGCCTACTCCATTCCTATGAGGCTGTTTAGATCCTCAATCCTGGAGCTTTTAAGCTGTAATTCAAGAGGTAGAATCTGAAAAAAGATAGGTAGGGACCTCTGTACCTTCACAAAACATGAATGAACTTATTAAGTATAAATAAACATAAAGATAAAATGATAGTAACACTCACATGATTCTGTATTATTTGATATAATGTTTATACCACTATTCATACATGTGATAATACCTTGGATTGATAAAGCCTTAAGATAATGCCATTTATTTCTAATATTGTAGTGCTTTACCACAAAGTTTGTTACATGTGTGACACCTTTAGAAACAAAAGGACCAGAATTAATATGCATTCTTTTTGAGACAGGATCTTACTCTGTAGTCCAGGCTGGCCTTAAACTCACTCTGTAGCTCAGGCTGGCCTTGAACTCATGGCAATCCTCTTACCTCATCCTCCTAAGTGCTGGGATTACGGGCATGAACCACGTGCCCAGCAGCAATGTGCATATTTTATAAGTGGAATGAAAGACAAAATGATTTATTCCAAACTCATGAGGAAGGTTTAAACAAAAGTTTGGTTCCTAAATACCTAATACTTAACTAAACTGCTTTTGGAGCATAAATATCTAGGATTAAATATCTTAAAACACATCAAGTTATTTTTGCTAGATTTTAAAATGGGATATATCTTGATCCTGATAGTCCAACTTGTAACTCTGACGTAGGCAATTTCCAAATTTAACTCCCATTCAACATTTGTGGACAGAGCTTCAGAATATGTGGATCTTCAACAAAATATCATACATAAATCCAACTCAATGGGCTCAGACTGGTTTTTGTTATGCCAGCCAAATGGGTTGACAAAACTCTAAATCAGTTAAGGAGAAAGTGTGGGAAGCCCTGTAATAGACGGCCACCTTATATCTGCAGGCCATATCACCTTAATTCCCTCTAGGAGTTAAGTTTGGTAATTAAGCAGCACCTTGCCTAGCTTGTTTGGCCTGGCCTATTATTCAAGGATTATGCTTATGAGCCCGCCAGCAGGAAATTTGAAAATTTGATTTAACCTATGACTCTCAGTCTTGCCACGGTTGCTAAGTTACCTGCTGATGTCTTGGCACCCAAATCCCTCCTCTCCAATACCCTATATATTTGATACTCATTCCTTGAATAAACGAGACTTGATCAGAAGGACTTCATCTTGTCCCCGTCCTTTGGGTCTCTTGTTTCCTTTTCATCCCCACTCCCACTCTAGGGTCTCCGTGGACTTACCTGCGGGCTGGGACAAGTGACACCCCAACGTGGGACTCGAGAACGGGGTACTTAGTGAGGGATGCTGTTCGTGGGCTCAAAGTAGAAAAAGGAAAAGAAAATAGAGGACCAACATGGGAGCCTTCCACACCACTGAACCTCGGAAAGTGAACAGCAATTATGGGACAGGAAATTAGCCATCATGAGATTTTTGTTGAAAGTTTAGAAAAGCTTTAAAGACGCAAAGGGTAAAGGAAAAAAAATTAGCAATTGTGTCCACTAGGACAAGAACTGAGCAAACGTGAGATTTTTGTTAAAAGTTTACGAAAGGCTTTAAAGATGCAAAGAGTAAAGGAAAAATTAAGCAACTGTCCATTAGGGCTTAATAAACTTTAACTGGGCGGGGGGGGGAGGGGTAACCCAGTAACTGCTATTGCCCAATCCCCTCCAGGCTTAACACTGCAGCCTCGCCCCACACCAGGTGACCAATGCAGACAAAGCCCTCAGTGCCGGCACAGCCACGCGCCCTCCCCCATACTGTAACGGCCGTATAGTTCTGGCTTCAGCATGTTTAACTTTCCATATTAGGAAGGAATTAAGAGACCAAATTGAACTTTTTAAGACAACAGATTAAACTGAAAAAAGAACGTCAGGATTTGATAGCTCAATTAGAAAGGCTGAAAATAGCAAAATTTAAAATGAAAAGTGAAACTAACCCCAGAGATTCCTCCGGGATTTCTCCCACTCAGCAACCTCCCCGAGAGGCATGATTTCTAAATTTACTCCCCACCTGATCCAATATTAAAGCTAGATGATATGGAGGCTTTCCCTGTGATGAAAATGACAAACACAGAGGGCAGAGTTATTCGCCACTATTCTGGTTTTGATTTTAAACTGATAAAAATTAAAAACAGTGGTTGCACAGTAGACAGCCACGTATACTCTTGCTGTCTTGGATTCTCTGACTGATGGCTGGCTCACACCTACAGATTGGCAAGGATTGGCCTGAGCAACTTTATCAGGTGAGGATTATCTTTTCTGGAAATCAGAATATATAGAAAACTGCAAAGAGACCACCAGGCGCAATACACAACCCGGCAAGTGGGGCCTTAATGTGTTAATAGGGGAGGATGCCCAGGCTGATAGAGAGGCCCAAAAGCAATTTAATCCAATGCTTTTTCACTCAAATTCAAACAGCAGTTACTTGAGCATGGAGAAAACTGGCTACAAATGACAATATGAGTTCCCCTCTCACTAGTATTAAGCAAGGGCTGGGGCTTTAGCTCAGTGGCCTAAGCAGCTGCCAGCCAAGCACAAGGTTGTGAGTCTGGACCCTGGGGCCAGGCATTTAGCTCAGTGGCACAAGTGCCTACCTGGCAAATGAAAGGCTGCGAGTTCAATCCCTGGTACCACTGACATTGGAACTGCTTGTCAGCAAGGCCTTGCTATGGCTGCCGCCTTGCAAGGTTTAGTTAAACAATTCTTATCTCAAAAGCATAAACAGAAACATTTTACCTGTGGAGAGACTGGTCATTTTGAAAAGAACTGCAAAAAAGACTCCAAACATGGAGATTCCAATGTCAATGCAAAAGCCAGGATTATGCCCTAGATGTAAAAGGGGATACCAATGGGCTAATGAATGCAAATCTAAAAGAGATATCAATGGAAAGGAATTGCTTCCGCTGCAGGGAAACAGGAATTGGGGTCAGCCCCAGGCCCCCAAACCCAAACAAATCTTTGAGGCAGTAAGCTTTGTTCCAACCAACAACAATCCATTTTGGACCTCATTAGAGCCACAACAGGGAGTGCAGGATTGGACCTCAGCTCCACCACCCACACAGTATTAACCCCTGAAATGAAAGTTTAGGCCTTCCCTACAGGAGTTTTTGGGCCCCTACCAAAAAATACATCCAGCCTTATAATAGGACGCTGCAGCACAACGCTTAATGGACTACAGGTTTTTCCAGGCATAGTTGATAATGATTATTCTGGAGAAATAAAGGTCATGGCATCCTCACCTAAATACATTACTATCACTTATGGACAAAGCTTCGCTCAGTTATTACTCTTGCCTCTAATTCAAACCCCTAATAAAATAATCTCCCAACAATGAGATGATAAAGGATCTGGATCTTCAGCTGTCTATTGGGCAAAAGTAATTTCCACTCAGAAAGCCCTTATATTATTATGGCTGAATGGTAAAAAGGTCTCTGGCCTTATAGACACAGGCGTAGATGTCACTATTATAAGAAAGGAAGACTGGCCTCTGGCCTGGCCCTTAGATATTACTTTGACTCATTTAAAAGGCATAGGTCAAAGCCAAAACCCAGAAAGAAGTTCAAAACTTCTGACCTAGAAGGACAGAGAGGGCAATCAAGGCACAATACAGCCATACATCATAGCTGGATTACCAATAAATCTTTGGGGTAGAGATCTAGTGGCACAACTGGGGTTAATTATGGGTAGCCCAAATACCATCATCATTGCTCAAATGTTAAATAGTGGATATTCACCTGGTATGGGCCTTGGAAAAAATAATACAGGAATGACAGAGCCCATAGAGACTGTACCAAAAACAGACCAAGCCGGATTGGGCCATTTTCTGTAGGGGCCATTGACACTCCTGCGATCCATGCAGAAAAAATTATGTGGCTGTCAGAGGAGCCTGTATGGGTTGAAGAATGGCCTCTCACCTCTGAAAAGTTAGTGGCTGCACAACAGCCGGTGCAGGAACAGCTTAAAGCAGGCCATATAGTACCTAGTAATTCCCCATGGAACACTCCCATCTTTGTCATTAAAAAGAAACCAGGGAAATGGCGATTGCTTCAGACCTTAGAGCAGTAAATAAGACTATGGTCTTGATGGGAGTCATACAGCCAGGCCTCCCTTCACCTGCTGCTATACCTTTGGGCTATTTTAAATTCATCATAGATCTCAAGGATTGCTTATTTACTATCCCCGTACATCCAGATGATCAAAAGCGTTTCGCTCAAAGTTTACCAGTTATTAATTTTAGAGCACCCATGCTAAGATTCCAATGGTGGGTTCTTCCACAAGGGATGGCAAATAGTGCTGCCCTATGCCAGTCTTTTGTTGCTTCAGCAATACAGTCTGTAAGAGACCACTGGCCAGAAATATACCTCATTCATTATATGGATGACATCTTGATAGCTGGAAATAATGGGGAAAAAGTTTTGAGGTGCTATGATGCATTATAGGCTGCCCTACAAGATAAAGGACTTGAGATAGCCCCTGACAAGGTTCAACTCACTGACTCATATACATATTTGGGTTTTCAAATGAGGGGACCTCAGATTTCTTCTCAAAATATACAGTTGAGGCTAGATAAACTTCAGACTTTAAATGGTTTTCAAAAACTTCTTGGGGATATTAACTGGCTCATGCCCTACTTAAAATTAGTAAGAGTGAATTAAAACCCCTCTATGATATCTTACATGGTAATCCTGACCCTACCTCCCCTTGCAAACTCTCTCCAGAAGGAAAACAGGCAATGCATGCTGTTGAGCAGGCCACTCAATCCCAGACCATTACTTTTATAGATTATGGTAAACCCTTGAAATTTATCATATGCAGGACCACTCTCTCTGACCACTGTCTTCTGGCAGACAGCACTGTTAATGTGGATTCACTTGCCAGCTACACCTAAAAAGGTCATTGAACCCTATTATCAGGCTGTATCTACCCTCATTCTCTTGGGAAGAGAACAAGGAAAATGTTATTTTGGTAAGGAGCCAGATATCATACTGCCTTATACCAAAAAATAGATTGATTGGCTCATGCAAACAACTGAATTCTGGCCCATTGCCCTTGCCTCCTACACAGGGCTTATAGACAACCATTATCCCCCAAACAAGCTTATTGAATTTGCCAATCGACATTCATTTATCTTCCCTATGGTCACATCATTCAAACTATTAAAAAATGCTTTGTTGGTGTTGGCTCCTCAACTGATGGCTCCTCAACTGGCTCAGCAGCCTATGTTTTTCAAAACCAAACTGTATCCTTCCAAACAAACAGTACATCAGCCCAGATCACAGAGTTGCATGCTGTTGCTGCAGCCCTTTCAGCATTTTCCAATCAGCCCGTGAATTTATATACTGACAGCACTTATATTGCACACTCTGTGCCCCTGCTAGAAACAGCTGGCCAAATCAAAAGTGCCTCTAGCACTGGAGAACTGTTCGGGCAAATACAGGTGCTTATTATAAAAAGAACTAGCCCTTTTTTAAATCAGACATCTATGTGTTCACTCTAGGTTACCAGGACCTCTGGCCAATGGTAATCCTGCAGCAGACCTGGCCACTTGACTGCAAGCTCTCCTTTGTACTTTAGCTAATGTTAGCTCCAGTGATCACGATGACAATGTTACTTCAGCACAAAAGAATCATCAATTACACCATCTCAATGCCCAAACCCTCTGTCTTATGCACAAGATCACTAGAGAACAAGCCAGACAAATAGTAAAAACTTGCCCCTCGTGCCACACACCTCCCAGTTCCACACTTTGGGATTAATCCTAGAGGACTTATTCCCAATGTATTATGGCAAATGAGTGTCACCCACATTCCTGAGTTTGGCAATCTTAAATATGTTCATGTAACTTTAAATATGTTCAGGTACCTTTAATGGTTTCACTTATGCCTCTCCCCAGACTGGTGAAGCTACCAAACATGTTATTAACCATATGTTAACTACCTTATCAGTTTTGGGATGCCCACAACAACTAAAGACTGATAATGGTCCAGGCTATGCTAGTTCTGTGTTCACCCGTTTCTGTCAACATCTTAATATTCATCATATAAAAGGCATAACTTATAACCCTCAAGGTCAAGGCAGAGTTGAAAGGGCACATCTCTCCCTGAAACTCACTGTTAATAAAATAAAAAAGGGGGAATGGTACTCCACAAGGGGAACATCTATCTCATGCCTTATTCATCCTTAATTTTTAAAATTTGGATGCTGCTGGACAAACAGCAGCCACGTGTTTTTTTGGCATACTGAAACACAAAAGCAATTTGCTTGTGTTCTATGGAGGGACCCCCTGACTAACTCATGGCATGGTCCAGACCCAGTCCTTATCTGGGGATGGGGATCAGTATGCATTTACTCTAAAGAGATGAAATCTGCGAGATGGCTGCCAGAACGATTGGTTAAACAAATAGATCAAATGCAACAAATAGAGGATAATGTTACAGATGACTCCAGGGATGAAAAATGACCCATGAGAGATTTTTTGCAGCTTTTGTTTTTCAGATGATGGAACAAACAGCCTGGATCCTGTCTCTTGGGATTATGATGACTAAGTTGATGGCTTTTGTCAAACAACAGGTGGATGCCACAAAAATGCAACCTATAGAGGTCCATTACCACAGGTTTAGAATGGCTGATAGGGAAAATTACGTGGAGCCTGCAAAACTGTATTATGATAATGCTCTATGAAAGCACGCTGCCCGCTCCATTTCTCTTGCCTTGGTGCGATAGACTGGATAGCCAGAGATGGGCAACTGGGCCTCACACGGGACGCCAACCTCCACCTAAGACAGGAACTGGGTCTCTCGCTGCCCTGCCTTCCGATGTCAGGGAAGACGAGGTTGGCCCCCCTGTGGAAGCACCCTGACCCAAGACAGGCACAGTCTCCTCAAAGATGCAGCCTCTTATATGCCTCTTATATTTTAAAGTAAAGGGGGACCTGTGGGAAGCCCTGTAATTGGCAGCCACCTTATATCTGCAGGCCACACCACCTTAATTCCCTCCAGGAGTTAAATTTGATAATTAAGCAGCACCTTGCCTAGCTTGTTTGGCCTGGCCTGTTATTCAGGGATTATGCTTATGAGCCTGCGATTGGGAAATTTGAAAATTTGATTTAACCTATGACTCTGTCTTGCCACGGTTGCTAAGTTACCTGCTGACATCTCAGAACCCAAATCCCTCCTCCCCAATACCCTATATATTTGATACTCATTCCTTGAATAAATGAGACTTGATCGAAAGGACTTCATCTTGTCTCTGTCCTTTGTGTCTCTTGTTTCCTTTTCATCCCCACCCCCTCTAGGGTCTCCGTGGACTTACCCGCAGGCCAGGACAAGAAAGCACAACACATTTATGTAAGCCTGACAGTGGGTGTGCTGTTAAGCATGAGGTTAGGTCAGCAAGGCTGAGACCAGAGTACCACAAGGTTAATCCAGCCAGGAAAACTGAGTGACTCGGCGAGACTCTGTCTCAAAATAAAAGTTACAAAGGACTGGGGACTTAGCTCAGTGCCCTGGGTTCAATCCCCAGAACCCTCTCCTCCCCACACACATAAAAGGGCTGGGTACTAGGATGCTATTATGAATTTCAATATCACTCCTCCAACCCTGACTTAGGAGTAATTTTGATACCGTGCTCTCAGAGTTCCAGGGCTGATGCACTGTAAGGGAGTGATGGGTGAGGACTTGGAGGAGGGAAGTCGGCACTGCCAGTCTAAACCCGGAGCAGCACCTCGGAAGACTGCATTCCACTCCCAGGGCCACCCTGTCACCTCTTGCAGTATCCACTTCTCCTTTTGGCTTCACTTAAGGATTGACTACTCAGGTTCATCGTGTGACCCACAACCTATGAATGACCCTGCTGTTACTTTGCAGGATCAGAGAACAGAAAATGCGTTCACAACTCTTTCAAATTAACACTTCTTTCTTCTCAGGAATGGCTCTATTCTTTTCCTGACACCAACACATTATTGAAAATTCTGTACTGTAAATTCTTTGTCCTTCCTGATTCTCTGCCCTTTCGGGCCTGCCTACGGCCAGTCCTAACAACGGATTTTCTGTCATAGGAAACTTCAGTCTCACAAATGCACATAAATTTTCCTGATCTTCAACATCTTTGAGGTGGGACCAGATTTATTCAGAACAATCCATTTTTTTCTCACGTATTTTGGTATATATTTCTTTGTCTTGAATCTTGAAAATAGGGTTGCTACCACTTCCCAGTACATCCAGTACACTGGGAATTTACAGTGACACAGTGAGGTCATGGGCCACACTGGTGTCACCCCAGGATGTCTGCAGTGAACACAACAGTTATGTCTTGCATGTTTATAATACACTTCACTTTCTCACAAACTTCTCTAAATATTTAACTTAAAGAGGGCTCCAAAGCAGCAACTCTGCTAAACTAAAGCATTAGCTAGATACAGTAGGGAATTTAACATTGGATTACCCTACCACCCCCTGGGTTTTCTGCAATGAGTTATTAATTCTGTACTAGCAGGGCCCAGGGTTTAGCTCAACACATGCCTACCATGCTGTAGACAGTTCCTGAAATGATTGGATCTGGCATTCACTAGAGCCAGCAAAAAACCTCTCTCATAGCGGTACCCAACTAGTCCCTTCCTGACCATCCTTCAATTATTTAGGATTTGATATTGAAACATAAAGCAGGAAGGGATATAAGAGTAATCCCCCTCTCCTCTTCCTTTGTGCTAACTTTTTTGGCACCATAATCACTAATATCTATAGATACTCTACAGTTTTGTAGATGCAAACTATTTACAAATATACTGTTTTCATCTGACCCAGATGAATAAGGCAGACAGAGCCCACAGATAAAGAATGAGGTGTGATGGTTGATTGACTAAGTTAATTTGAGTAAGAGAAGCTCAAATAAATTGGCCCAGCAATTCTATACCTTAGGGTGTGGAAGACCCACCCTAGGCCAGCTTGGCACCTAGATGGCGTAAGAGGAAATGCAGAAAGAGACTGGCTTCTGTTTCCTCAGCAGAGCTCCAGTCTTTACCCTCACCTAGAAAATATCGTCTCCTGGGTTCCAGCACACATACTTCAGCTCCTGGTACAAATCCTTCAGGCCTCCAGTGTAGACCCTCCAGCCTTTCACTGCAGATCCATTGCCCTCCTGACACAGACTCTGCAGTGAGCTCCAGAACTCAGACTGGATCCTGTGGTCTCCAGTGTGCAGACACCCTCTGCACTGCACTCTTCCTCATCTGGCCTGTGGGTGGCCACTGTAAGCCAATCTTGTAAATTCTTATGTATTTGTCTATCTTGCGCTATATGTGTTTCTCCACAAACCCTAAACTCTTACAAGAGGCTTATGAAGGTTTAAAAAATATGATCAAGTTTCACACAAAGATAAAATGCTTTGAGTGCAGTCTTAGTATTAAGACAGGATTAATGTGGGGCTGGGGATTTAGCTCAGTGGCATAAGTGCCTGCCTTGCAAGCAGGCAATCGTGAGTTCAATCCCCGGTACCGGTAAAAACGAAAAAGACAAAAGAAAAAGACAGGATTAATGCTACAGAATCTCAATTCCAGTGTTTGAGCATTAAATCTTGAAGGACTTCACATCCAAATAAATCTCAAATTCAGGATTTGCCTCGTTTTTTACTCACTGTCTTTCATTATGTTTGAATATATCCCAATACAATACAAATAAAATTATTTCACTTAATAAATAAATATTTGTTAGAAGACAGTCCTTCTATAATAACCATGGAATACTAGCAGAAAAAAAAATGAACTCTCCAAAAACTATGAAAGCAGTACTTTTTGATAAGAAACTAATGCCTTCCAAATTACTGTGAAAATTGCTTCCTAAATTAAAGATGATCCACTGAATATTAAATTAAAAATGAGAGAGAGTAAAGGTTCTTTAGGTCAATTGGTATTCAGTTTCTTCTCATTAAAAATAATTCTGAAAGAATTTAAAATTTAGTGGGAATCAGGTAAGACAGAGCTGGGTTTCTCCAGAAGGACAGCTAATCCTACAACCACTTATCTAACAAAGTGCTGTAGTATCAAGTGCTTAAGATTATTTAAATTTATACCAGTATCCAAATTCTGGACTCATAAAGAAAGCAAGTTTTCAGACTCCTGAAATTTACTCTGAATAGCTAATAGGAAAAGTGGTCTGGAGAAAAAAACTACAGCAAAAAAACTTACATCCAGATTTATTGTATAATTTTTTTAAGTCACATTTTTGGAAAGAGGTAGGAAGCAAGTAAATGCTAAAGATAGGCTTTTATTTTAGTTATGTAAATCTAAGTATCTTATTTCTAACTTTGGGAAAAGAGTAGCTCTTTCTTATATTAGATGCTTTATTTCTCACTATTTGAGTTTAGCTGAACAAACTAGTCAATGCTGAGAATTCAATTAAATTCAATTTTAAAAATTCAAATTGAGCTGAATGAGACCTAGGACTAATTCCAATTTCTGCTGTTTCCCAGGAGAATCTCACTATTCTTTTAATAGATAGGGAAGAAAAAGATTGATATTCTAGTTGTGAGATAGGGCTGTTACTCCCAAATTTATGGCCAAGTGCTGTTATGGCTGCAAAAGAAGGGGAAGGGCACCCTGGAAAATAGAAGGTGAAGAACTTGAGGCAGGCAACACTGTCAAGAGGAAAAGAATGGTGTAAGGGGATCCTTAGCAAAACCTATGAAGTGTGTAGTGAAGGATTGTGCAGTCTAAACCAGGGAGAGTGGGGCTTTGCACTTGTACTGACGTGGCAGATCCAGGTCTCCAGAGACACACCAAGGGGACCACAGAGTGAAAGGCCTGTGAGCTAGAAGAAACTGTGAGCACAGCTTCGCAGGGATCAGGCCCTAAGCCAACTTGGACTTGATACTTAGATTTCTGAAAGCTGAGGAGATATTTGTGATATCGGAGCTACTGCAGATCCTTGAGTTACAACCAACCTCATATTTGGACAGGTTAGGTTATGACTGGACCAAAGTCTTGGGTTATGACCCAAATGTCATCTATTTGCATAGTTGTAAACAAGGACTCATACTGGCAGAAAAGCATGTGTAAAGGTAAGGGTAAATAAGTGTCAGTCTAATTCCATATAGATGTGTTTGTGGACCTGATTTCAGTCAACGCTTTATATAATTACTATGGTTACTGCTATCAAAATGGCACTCCAAAAAGCTAGAAAAGAAGCTAAGAAAGGAAGAGAAGGGAAAGAAGACAATCCAATTTAAAAAGGGAGAAAATTGGAGAGAAATATGAAACTGACATTCATGTGACTGATCTTGCTAATACATATAGCATGTCAAAATTTACCATCTCAACAATCTTACAGGGAAAAGATTTGTATGAGGAAGCTAATGTTGCTAAAGGTGTTACCCAAGTTAGTAAGTCATGATCAACAATGTTAGACAAGGTAGAAAGGCTATTTTTAGTGTGGATAAATAAAAGGCAGATGGCAGGGTTTAGCCTGAATGAGTCTATAATTTGTGAAAAAGCACATCTTATAAAGGATAATCCATCAATGAGTAATGATGATAAAACATTTCACGCCAGTGAGGAGTGGCTTTACAATTTTAAAGTGAGAACTGGGGTTCATAACATAACTAGGCGAGGTAAACCATCCAGTACTGATAAGAGGGTGCTGAAAATCACACATAACACTTGGAAACGATCACATAAAGAAAATGGCTTGTTGTGCTCAAGTTTTCAGCTGTGATGAAATTGGCCTTTTCTGGAAGAAAATACTCAGAAGCACATACATTAACTACGAAAGAAGACAATGCCAGGCCACAAGCCTGCGAAAGATAGGCTAACCTTATTGCTATGTGCCAGTGCAGGTGGAGACCGCAAGATAAACCTCTCTTGGTTTATCACTGAGGCCACTAGGATGTTCAGGAAACATAAAATCATGAGGAATGCCCTAGCTGGTTATATGGAGATCTAACGCAAAATCCTGGATGACAAGAGTACTTTTTACTGATCAGTGAATGTACCGTACTGTTAAGAAATGTCAGAACGAAGTTTTACCACTCAAGGCTCTCCTCGTGGACAGTGCTCCTGGTCACCCACGAGACTTGGAAGGAGGACTGGTTAAAGGGTTTCCATGGCTCTCAGTTGAGTTCCTCCCACCTAATTCAACTCCTCTCCCACAGCTTATGGGCCAGCAGGTTACAACTGACTTTAAGAAACTATAAACCAATGAACTGTTCCTAAAGTGTTTCCAGATGTTCTCAGACACAGATTTAATCCTTAAAGAGTTCTGAAGGGAACATTACAACATCTTTTCTAATGTAGGATTAATTGAGAAATCCTGGCCCAATGTCTCTCAAAGGACACTGTGATCTTCCTGGAAGAAAGTGTAGCCTCAAACTATACAAGACAGACACTTTGAAGGCTGTGTAGAGGAGCCTGAGCCTTCAACTGACCCTGTGGTAGACACCATTTCACTATAGCAGAGTTTACAGGCTTGCAGGTAGACAAGTGGTGATGCAGAACACACCTGATGGAGACACACTCAGAGAAACTATCTCCAGAGAAACTCCAGCAACTTCTGGTTGACCAAGAGAATGGTAGATGAACTTTCTGAAGAGGAGGGGACTTATCAACAATCAGTGCTGCAAAGTTCTTCTTCTAAAATAAAGGAAGTCCTAAAAAAATGGACAGAGCTACAGACATTTGTAGAGAAGACCCTCCCAGCGAGAAAAAGTCAATCATACATTCACTTGCTAATGACAATGTCATGTCATACTACAGAACAGCATTAAAGGGAAGACAGAAACAGGCAACCGTAGACCAGTTCTTACTTCTGAAAAAGCTGAGACCTACTGAACCAGAAGCAGGTCCTGCAGACTCTCCCAAGGAGAGAAGGGACACCAAAGAACCAGATTCCTATGTTCTTCTGGAAGGGGCCTCTCCTTTCAAATCATAACCACCTTCCATGTCATCCTTCCTTTCTGCAAGCCAAAGATGTCAACCTGAATCGTGAATACAGCATGAAATTGTTTTCTAGTAAACTAGGCATATTTTATAACTTTTTTATAAACACTAGGAAAATTATTAGTGTTTCTGGTAAATTAGGCACATTATACAACCCTTTTTATTATGTAAAAGTTAGTTAAGAGGTGATTTGAGAGGTTCAGAACACAGTATGGGTATTTCCATTACTTTTTATGAGACATATAGGCTTGATTTACAACCATTTGAGTTATAACCAGCCCTCAAAAATGAACTGAGTTTGTAAATCAAGGATCCACTGTAATAAAGGGGTAGGGGCAGCACACCAATACATGCTAGGTAAAATCAGTTGGTAAATTCCATTCTTCTGCTAGCTCCATCCTTTCCAAACACGAAAAATACAACTACAATAATGGTATCTTTTGGAAATTAGAATTTGAATTAAACCCTAACTCTTCTTTTTCCTAAATAGTGAAAGCTTGAACTAGTCTTAACTGAGCCTCAGTTTCTCCATTCAATAAAAACATAGCAATATGCACTTTGCAACACATGACATATATTAAGTACTTAAATCAACACAAGGTCTGATTGAAAAGTACATTTATGTTTAAATTTTTAAAAATATTATAGCAAAAGATACATTGCCATTATTCTCCTTCAAAATACTTCCCCTTCTGTTGAAAGCACACATTGCATTGTTCTTAACACTTTCTGAAGCAGCTCTGGAAGTATGCCTTAATGAGTATTTTAGTTGTGCTCTAATAGCTGCCTTGATGTCCTGAATCAATTTAAAATCTTAAGGGTAATTAACTTAACAGGCAGTTGACAGGCTAGCCATGTATGATTATGATTTTTCTTGAAGAATACATATATATATATATATATATTTTTAAATAATGACTGTACTAGTCAGCTACTCACAACATCCTTCTACATACAAAGCATTCTGAATTCAGTGACTTACAATAGAAAGCACTGATTCTCATGTTTACAAGTCCTTCCAGTGTTTTGTCAGAATGAAGCTAGGATTTAGGCACAGGTGAGCTCTGATTTGCTTCATCTGTGTTCATGTTGGGACTCTGGCTGATGGCATACCAGCAGTCCAGCAAAATCTCTTTTCCTGGGAGCTGGGGATTTAACTCAGCAACGTAAGTGCCAGATTGGCAAGCACAAAGTCATGAGTGCAATCTTCAATACCAAGAAAAAAACTCTTTTCTTCACAAATTACCAGTGTGAAAAACCCAAGCCAAACCATGCAAGCATACTTAAAGCTTTATGTTACATGCACTCACATTTATTTATTTAAATCAAGTCCCACAGCCAAATCCAGCCTCAGTGGATTGAGGTTAAACAATAATGCACCAGGAGAACATGGCAGACAAATAACATCAGCCACAGAGGCTCTCTGAGATTACCAGCTTAGAATCCAGGAGTAGTGCAGTGTTAGGAGTCCTACGCAAAGGGAGATGTACCCTGATGACCCAGGAATGAACTAAGCTGAGAGAAACCAACTGGAAATGCAATCCTGATGCTATAACAGGAACAGATAAAATCTCAGCACAGAAGCTGGAACCCGCACCTCTGGAAGCTGCAATTTGAATTTCCTGCTGCCGCTGCTGCGTCCCAATCTGCACGGCAGGGAGAGAGACGCATGAAAGCTCTGAGAGCAGGAATCGGCGAACCAAACGGAGTTGAGAGCAGGACTGGCAGGGAGCCCTGAATCAACCTGCGGTGAGTGAGAGAAACGGGGACCCTTTCATAGACTAGGAGGCTTCACAGAGGACATTCTGGGACTGGGCAGACTAGCCGGAACAGGGTGCTCCAGTGACTTTAGTCACATATTCCCCTCTCAAGCGGGATTGGTGGGGAGCACTTGGCCTGGTGACACTGTGGACTAAGATCGAGTAGGCTAGCCCAAACCAGGTCCCTGTGTCTGGTGGTGCACTCTAGCAGTGAAGCCTTCACTAGGTTGATCTGGAGGGACGGGCCCAGCAGAGGCTATCTCCCTAGTACACTGCAGTGGGCAGGAACACCTAGCCGGTGACTTAAACAAACTATAACAGACAAAGAGAAAAAAAAAAAAAAAAAAACAGGGCCTCCTACATACGCTTGTATGGAAGGAACAAAAAGTATGGGAAGAGGGAGCAACAAGAAAGGGTCCTCAGTCCCCAATCCTGAGGACACTGATCCAGGAAAGGTAAATGCAAAAGAGAATGAAGACAGAAAACATGCAATATCAGACACGGCACCAATAGACATAAAGCGATATCTCCGGAGCCTCATGGATGAGTTCAAAAATGAAGTATTTAATGAAATAAAGCAAGAAATAAGTAGAATAGTTAGAGAAATGCTAACCCTAACCCAAGAAAACACAGATGGTGGAACGGAAGAACAGAAAAAAAAGGGAGAATTATTTGATGGAGAAAATAGAGAAAACATCGAATATGTGAAGCAGGTTCAAAGAGATTACCAGGAAATTAAAAACTCTATTGAAAGCTGGCATAACAGCTTGAAAGAAACTAAGGATAGATTATCTGAACTGGAGGACAGATTTGTAGGGTGGGAGCATGAAATGAAAAACTTCTTAAAAATAACAAGAAAACAAACAGCAATAATACAAAGGCTAGAAGATGATAAGAGGATCTATGACTTAAGAATTAAGAACATAAAAGAAAAAGTAGGGACACAAATGAATGAACTATAAAGGCTATTCACAGAAATAATCCTGGAGAATTTCCCTAATTTAGCAAAAGGTAAAGATACTCAGATGTATGAGGCATACAGGACCCCAGCCACCTACAACCCAAACAGAGCTACACCCAGGCATGTAATAATCAAAATTCCAGAAATCCAATATAAGAATAGAATATTAAAAGCCATCAGAGACAAGAAACAGATCACTTACAAGGGAACACCCATCAGAATTATAGCAGAATTCTCAGCACAAACTATCAAATCACGAAGAGTGTGGGGGAAAATAATTCAAGCTTTGAAAGGATATAATCTCCATCTAAGATTGATATATGCTGCACAATTGTCCCTAGAAATTGATGGAAAAACAAGGTGCTTCCAGGATAAAGAGGAACTAGGGGAATTTGCAACCACTTATTCAGCTCTACAGAGAATATGAAAGGACATTCTAAAAAAAAGAAAAATACCAAGATTCCAGAAACAGTGGCAGAGAGGCCACAATGAATGGAGCAGAAAGTGAAATGAAGAAGACAAATTGATAACTAATGACAGAAAAAGAGCTCAACAGAATTGAGGCAGAGAAGGTTGGATGGTAGGAACAGCTATTTTGGAGAAAAGAAGACATCATAATAGCTAGTAATGATTTAATATCATCTTGTTTTGAAGTCCCATCAAACTTTTGTTCTTCTGTCTTCATCGGTCTTAACATGTTGTATCTTATTGGATTTTACTATATGTCATAATATAAACAAAAACTTTTATAGACAAGGAGATTATACAGAAACCATTGTTCATTTTCTGTTAGTTGATTCTAAATACCCTGTCATTCTCTTGAATGGTTTTACATTGTCTTGATATGTTTGATGCTACAGTATACGAAGTTATACTCAAAGATTTCCAGGAAAGAGACACTATGGTAACTACTTTTATATCGGGATATCTTGTGGTGAAACACTATTTTGCTTAAATGGTTATGCTTTGACCTGCGCTGTTTTGTTGCTATGTCCTCTTTTATCTCAATCTCCTTTTTTTATTATTTACTTTTTTATTTTTATCTTTTTAATTAAAGGAAAAATAAAAATAGCAGGATATATTATAGTAACCCACTTTGATTTCCTATTAACTTGATTTGAAACCCTGTATTGCTCTCACCATCTTGTTTTGACTGATTTTCCTATATTCTGTTATGCTTGATAGTACCAAGTTCAAAAGTGTAGGCAACAACTATGAAAACAATAAGATGCATTATGACGCCCATTCTGGTTGACTATTATCTTCTTTTGAAGTCCTCTAATGTCTCCAATGTTTTGGTTTTATTGGTCTTGTTCTTTACTGTTTTGTTCAATTTTATTGTAACTGATGATATAGGCAATTCTTTTTAAGATAGCAAAAGGCAGTATGGTAACCATTGTTGATCACCTGGTATTTTGTTTATACATTATCTATTATGCTCACCCTTTTGATTTGACTGACTCTGCCTATTATGTCACATTTGGTTTTACTTTCTTCAAAAAAAAAAGTAATTAGAACAGTGGGAGTAATAAAACCCCAAATGTGTAATTGTCATTGTACAAAAGAGAGGGAAAAAAAAGTGCTCTAAAGGACATAACTGCATGTATATTTAAGTGTATAAGATAGGTAGACATATTACTGAGTTTTATTGGATCATTGAACAGAACTGTTTGCAGTCTCACTGTTTGAATGTCTACTCTATATGCTTTAATTTTGTAACTTGAACAACTATGACAATATGTAATCTATTAACTAGTGATTACCTACTGTTTATTTTTTTCTGAAATTCTGTATAACTTGTACCCTTTTTCTGTTTTTTTTTCTTTTTTCTCCTTAAATACAAGTTAAAAAAAACAATAATGCAAAAGTACTCACTGAATACTAAAATCATAACTAGTTGGGAGAATTGATATGTTAATTATAAATCTGTATTTTTATATGTGGTGATATTCATAGTAATCAAACCTCTGAAAGGAAAGATCTTATGGCAGTTAAGGAGAAGATCCTGGAGAGGTGAAGCACTAACTATGATATTCTGAAATGAAATTTTCTGGTATGCCATTACTAAAGAAATGAGGTAAGTCAGGATTCAGAAGTTAATTTATATTATATAGGAAATCATTTCAAACATATTTTCTGTGTTTTCATTCTGTCTTTATTCAAAGTGCTATACTGAACCATCAAAAAGTAATTGATAATATTATGAAAAGAGAAGACAGCATATAACCCCAGGGCTAAGGAGGCTGAGGCAGGAGGATCTCATCGAGTTAAAAATCAGCTTGAACTACACAGCAATACCTTGTTTCAAAAAACAGAAACAAAACAAAACAAAAAAGATAATAAATCTTTATTATTTTATGAGATTTGCAGAATACATATCTGCTACTTAAAAAATTCTTAAGTATGTGGGGGAAAAGCTTTAATACACCTCATTTATTTAAAAGGAACTATAAAATACAAGATTGATTTAAAAACAAGAATGAGACATTAAGTCACATAACAAATACTTTGAAGTTTAAGAATTTTGAATAAACTTAAAATTTTAGGTTGAGAAAATAATAGAAAAAAGTCAAAAGAGCATCAATTTGTTTTCAGTCATCATAAATTATTCAGTGTGTGCTTAGAAAAATGATTTTAATTAAAAAAAGATTACACTTGGGTATTAATATGATAAAATATGCTGATATTTTAAATTTTATGTTGTAATAATAATAAAAAAATCCTTGGCAATATAAAAATAAGCTTAACAGAAAATTTTTGTTTCTAGGCATTCATTATTCTGTAACCCAGGACTAAATGTAACCATGTCAAGTGTCTATTTTAGGGATTAGAGATCCTTTAAGACCAACTGCTTTGGTCAAAAGTGTCGTGAACATAACTAATGGGTACAGGTATAGCATTCAGTATTAATTCTAATGAACTAATCTGTGCATATATATTATTTCTATTCTTCTTCCTAATACTATTCCTCTTTTTAGAATCCTCCAATAGATCTGCTCACATGAAAGTCTCAAATCCAAATTTTTGGTGGCATTTCAAAACTCATCATTATGCTGTCTCAAATTATTTTTCTGAAATGTTTCACCTCTCCCATATTATGAGTGCATTATTCTTGCTAAATTGAGCTCATGCTTCAAAAATGTGCCCTAAATGTGTTATGTCTCTGCTTGCAAACTAAGCAACCAATCAATCTGTCTCTATAATATTTGACTCATTTAAAATTTTTATTTCGAGAAAAAAAGCAAAACATAAAAAAGGATAGAAACACAGAATTTGCTTTCAATCCAGGGAACTGAGGCTGCCGGAGGTGAGTTCCAGTACACCAGCACGTGCCCCGGGAGAGTTTAAGATCATTGCTCCCAGTGGTTAAGAGCCCACACAGCTTTAAGCCACACTAGTCTTCTGGGCTCTGCAGTTTTCAGGGCCTGGCTGGGCCATGCCCAGCTACCTTCTTTCAATCCAGGGAACTGGGCTGCTGGAGGTGAGTCCAGCACATGAGGGTGAGCCCCGGGAGAGTTTAAGATCATTGCTCCCAGGCTGGGGATTTAGCTCAGGGCATAAGCGCCTGCCTTGCAAGCAGACAGTCGTGAGTTTGATCCCTGGTACCAATAAAACAAAAAAGACAAAAAAAAAAAAAAGATCATTGCTCCCAGCAGTTAAGTGCCCACCCAGCTTTCAGCCACACTAGACTGGGCTCTGCAGGTTTCACAGGCCTACCTGGGCCATGCCCAGTGACCTTCTTTCAATCTGGGGATCTGGGGCTGCATGAGGTGAATTCTAGCACATCAGCATGGGCCTGGGAAAAGTTTAAGATTATCACTCCCAGTGGTTAAGTGACTGCCCAGCTTCTAGCTACACTACACTAGGCTTGGGAGGTTTTGTGGGCCCAACTAGACCATGCCCAGTGACCTTCTTCAATCAGGGGAGCTGAAGGCACAGGAAGTCAGTTCGAGTGCATCAGTGCTTGCCCAGGGAGAGTTTTGGACCATCACCCACAGTGGTTAGGAACCCACCCAGCTTCCTGGAACACCAGAGAGGCATGGGAGTTCCTGTGGGTCTGACTGGACCATGCTCAGAAACCTACATTCAGTCCCAGGAGCCGAGGGCATAGGAGGTGATTTCCAACATGCCCAGGTACATAGAAGAAAATATATGCCATACACCTGAAATAATAGCAACTGCAATAATAGCAACAGGAAGCTTTAAAGGAATTGAAATTAGAAACAATCTCCCAGGTAAAAGAAGAAATGATAAAAGCAATGAAATAAATGCTGAACACATCTAAAGAAGACACAGTTTAAAAATTAGAAGAACAAAGCAAAAAGATAGAATCCCTGGATGAACAATATAAAAAACAAACAGAATACATGAAGCAGATTCAAAGAGATATACAGAAAATCAAAAATTCCATTGAAAGTTGTCAAAACCACCTCAACAAAACTGAAGATAGAATTTCAGACCTCGAAGACAACATTGCAGCTAGTGAACAGGAAAGGAAAGATCTCTTAAAAATAACAAGGAATCAGGAAATAACAATTCAACAGATGCAACATGATGCAAAGAAAAACAGCATAAGATTGATAGGGATAAATGAAAAGCAAGGGGACAACACAAATGATATCAAGAGGCTATTTACAGAAGTAATTGCTGAAAATTTATCAAACATGAGATTGGAAACTGACATTGGGATTAGTGAAGCATATAGAACTCCAAATAGCCATAACCAAAATAAAACTACACCCAGACATATAATAATCACCTTCCCAGAAATCCAACATAAAAATAGAATATTAAAAGCTGTTAGAGAGCAAAGACATATCACCTATAATGGAAAATTTATCAGAATCACAGAACACTTCTCAACACAAACAATGAAGTCAAGAAGAGCATGGAGCAAAGTATTTCAGATTCTAAAGGACAATGACTTCCAACCTAGACTGATGTATCCTGCAAGACTGTCCTTCAAAATGGATGGAGAAATAAGATACTTCCATGACAAAGAACAGCTGAAGAATTTCATGATCACCAAACCAATTCTGCAAAGAATACTGAAAGACAGTCTAGATACACATAGGAAAAAACCACTAAGTGAGACAGACAATTAAACAGAATGTAAAGATAAAGATGCAACAACAGAAATATAATATGTCAACAATAAACCAATATGTAACAATTATAACCATTAATGTAAATGCTCTCAATTCACCAATTAAAAGAAACAGACTGACAGAATGGATCAAGAAACAACATCCAACCATATGCTGTCTGCAAGAAACCCATCTCATGGAAAAGGAAACTCACAGACTGGAAGTCAAAGGATAGAAAACAATACTTCATGCAACAGGAAACTGCCCCCCCCCAAAAAAAAGTGGGGGTAGCTATTCTGTTTGCAGACAATGTAAACTTCAAAGCAAGAATGATCTGAAGAAATAAACAAGGTCACTACATACCAGTTAGGGGAAAACTTCAAGAGGAAGAGTTAATAATCTTAAATATATATGCACCAAATTCCAGAGCACCCAGCTAGACAAAGCAAGTATAAACACAAATGAAAAATCAAATAAGCAATAACACAATTATAACAGGACACCTTAACACATCATTGAAACCAAGGAACAGATCAACCAGACAGAAAGTCAGCAAAGAAATAACAGAACTGAATCACACCTGTAACAAATGGACTTGATAGACATACATAGAGTGTTTCATGCAACAACATCAGAATATACATTCTTCCAGTAGTACATGGGACATTCTCTAAAATAGATCATATACTAGCCCACAGAATATGTTTAAGTAAATGCAAAAGAGTTGAAATTATCCCATGTGTGTTATCAGACCATAGCGTCATGAAACTAGAAATTAATGATAAAAGAAACTGTAAAAACCCCACAAACACATGGAAATTGAATAATACACTTTTGAGCAACCAGTGGGTGACAGATGAAATTAAAGAAGAAATTAAACAATACCTACAAGCAAATGAAAATGCAAATACAACTTACTGGAATCTGTGGGATTCAATGAAAGTGGTCCTCAGAGGAAAATTTATTGCACTGAGTTTCCACATCAGGAAAACAGAACGAACAAAAATAAACAACCTGATACTTCACCTCACACATCTAGAAAAAGAAGAGCAAGTCAAGCCCAAAGGCAAAAGAAGGGAGGAAATTATAAAAATCAGAGCAGAAATAAACATAACAGGGACTAAGAAAACAATCCAAAGAATCAATGAGTTGGTTCTTTGAAAGAATAAATAAAATTGATAAGGCCTCAACCAACCTTATTTTAAAAAGGGGGGGGGGGAAGGTCAAATTCATTCAATAAGGAATGAAAAAGTTGAAATCTCTGTAGACTCTGTGGAAATACAGAAGATCATCAACACTTATTTCAAAAACCTCTACTCTCATAGGTTTGATAACACAGAAGAAATGGACAGAATCCTAGAAACATATGAAGTATCAAAGTGGGTCAAGAAGATGTAAAACTGCTGAATAACCCAATTTCTATCAATGAAATTGAAAATGTAGTTAAGTCCTTACCTACAATGAAGAGACCAGGCCCTGACAGATTCACTGCAGAATTCTACAAGAAATACAAAAAAGACTTAATACTGGCACTTTTCAAACTTTTCAATGAAATCAAAAGGGAAGCAATTCTTCCTAAGTCATTCCTGGAAGCAAATATTACTCTAATACCAAAACCTGAGAAAGACCCAACTGAAAAAGAGAACTACAGGCCAATCTCCCTCATGAACACAGATGCAAAAATCCTCAATAAAATATTGGCAAACAGGATGCAGCAAATCATCAAGATTATACACCATGACCAAGTGGGATTCATCCCAGACATGCAGGGATGGTTCAACATATGTAAATCAATAAATGTAATCCACCATATCAATAGAGTCAAAAGTAAAAATCACATTATCATTTTTATAGATGCAGAAAAAGCTTTTAATAAGGTCCAACATTCATTCATAATAAGAACCTCACAGAAAATTGGAATAGATGGCCTTTACCTTGACATGATAAAGGCCATTTATAACAAACCAACAGCCAGCATCATATTAAATGGCCAAAAACTCTGGCCCTGAATCAAGGCCGGCAGCTTCCAATGCTGTTGGTTTCAAGCAGGAGCCTAAAGAGATATCTTTCTATGGTCTGTTAGCAATTTCAGAACTTGGGCAATGAAACAGTCAATTCATTAGAAATAAACAGCTTGAAGCAACCCCCCACTCATGAGCAGCTACGAGCATGGCAGGCTCCGATGGCCCAGGACAGGAGCCACCGGCGTTTACTGAGACCTGCACCATGCTGGGACCTGAGCACTGAGAAACCAAGCAACCCCTCCTGCATTGGTGAGCGGTTGTGAGCATGGCAGGCTCTGGTGGCCCAGGATGGGAGCCTCCGGCGTTTACTGGAACCTGCACCATGCTGGAACCTACAGTACTGGGAAACCAAGCAACCCTTTCCCCTGCCCATTTTGTTTTGTTGAACTTCAATATACATGAAATTATGGACAGCTATTTTGAAGAGAATGAGACTCTACAACAGCCATTAGTGAATTTCCTATTGTCTGGTTTTAAAGACCTAAAACGACTTCGTCATTCAGTTTGGATCAGTTTTATACTATGTTGTTTTGTATGAATTCTCTGTATGCAAAGACATGGACAACTATTTGGAAGAAAACAGGAGACAATATGATAGATAGTAAAGATCTCAGGTTGTCTAGCTTTGAAATATATATCTCTTACATTGCTTTCTTATGCCCTATTTTGTTCTGTTTTGTTGTGAATAATTGTTGTGTTTAAAATAAAGAAAAAAACTTTTAAAAATATAAATTAAATGGCCAAAAAACTGAAGGCCTTTACCTTAAAATCACACACAAGACAAGGATGTCCCTTATCACTGCTCTTATTCAACATAGTACTGGAAATACTGGCCAGAGCAATTAGACAAGAGAGAGAAATAAAAGGGGTAAAGATAGGAAAAGAAGAAGTTAAATTATCAGTATTTGCAAATGACATGATACTAAACATAGAAGACCCACAAAACTCCATTGAAAGACTCCTAGATATAATAAATAAATTCAGCAATATAGCTGGGTATAAAGTCAATACTCAAAACTCAATAGCATTCCTATACACTAACAACAAAATCACTGAGAAAGAAATAAGAGAAGCCACACCCTTCACACAAGCATCCAAAAACAAGAAATCCTTAGGAATTAATCTCACAAAAGAAGTAAATGATCTATACAGGGAAAATTATAATACCCTGAAAAAAATTGAAGAGGATCTCAGAAAATCGAAAGACATCCCTTGTTTATAGATAGGAAGAATAAATATTATGAAAATTGGCCATTCTCCAAAAACTGTTATACAGATTCAATGCAATCCCAATGAAAATATCATCAACATACTTCATAGATCTAGAGAAATCAATCCTAAAATTCCTCTGGAACCAGAAGAGATCTAGAATAGTAAAGGCAATTATAAGCAGCAAAGGCAAGGCGGGAGGCATCACAATCCCTGACTTGAAGTTATACTACAAAGCAACTGTAGTAAAATCAACATGGTACTGGAATCAAAACAGAGCTGAAGATCAATGGAATAGATTAGAAGATACAACCACAACTACAAACACACTCAACCACTGTATCTTTGGTAAAGGGGCCAAACAGGTTCACTGGAAGAATGATAGTCTCTTTAATAAATACTACTGGAAAAACTGGCTCTCCATATGCCAAAAACTAAAACTAGACCCATGTCTTTCACCATGTAATAAACTAAAATCTAAATGGATCAAAGATCTGAATATTAAAACAGAAACACTAAATCTGTTGGAAGATAAAATAGGTAAAAAATCTTGAAGACATAGGGGTAGGTAGAGAATTCATGAACAGGAATCAAACCACACAAGAAATAATTCCCAGAATCAATAACTAGGATCATGTCTTATTAAAAAAGTTTCTGCATGTCAAAAGAAATCTCCAGCATAGTGAAAAGAAAACCCACAAACAGAGAAAACACCTTAATGAACTGTCCCTCAAAGACTTCTGTCTATACATATAAAGAATTTTAAAAAATCAGAAATTCAAAGACCCAATCCAAAAGTGGGCATCTGAGATGAATACACACTTCTCAGATGGAGAAATACAAATGGCAAAGAAATACATGAAGAAATGTTCATCATCATTACTCATTAGATAAATGCAAATTAAAACAACACAGAGATTCATCTTACTCCTGAAAGAATGGCCAGGATCAAGAAAACTACCAACAACAAATGCTGGCAAGGCTGTGGGTACAAAGGAACTCTCCTATACTGTTGGTAGGAGTGTAGACTGGTAGGAGTGTAGACTGTGGAGGTCAGACTGGAGATTCCTCAAAAAGCTTCGCAACCCACTTCTAGGCATATTCCCAGAAGAACTGAAAACATCATATTACAGTGATATTTGTGCACTGGGTGATTATAGCAGCACAATTTGTAATAGCAAGATTTTGGAAACAGCCTAAGTGTTCATCAACTGTGGAATGGATTAAAAAAGATGTGGTATTTTTATACAGTGTAGTACTACTCAGCTATAAAAAATGATCACACTGATATATTTTTAAATAAATGGATACAACTTGAGACATTCATAAGTGAAATAAATCAAACATATAAAAACCATACAGTCTCCTTAGTGTAGTAAATGGTAAGGGTACATAAGATTTTATGGTAATCATGAGTCCCCATTACATTGCTTTGAAGCCTTATAATGTTTTCATTCATTAGTTGGAATGGTTCTGTTTTTTTTTTATTTTATTATGTGTGATTGTATGAACAGCTATTTTGAAGAAAAAAAGACCTTAGGATATCCATTGCTGATTTAATATCATTTTGCTTTGAAGTCCTACCATGCTTTTGTTCTTCTGTTTCCATTGGTTCTACAATGTTGTATCTTATTGGATTTTAATGTGTGATAGCATAAACAATTTTTTATGGAGAATGAGATAATATATTAGCCATTGTTCATTTTTGCTTATTTTGTTATGAATATCCTGTAATACTTTCATTCTCTTGAACAGTTTTATACTATTTTATTATGCTTGATACTATTGTATGTGAAAGTATGCTCAACTATTTCAAAGAAAGAGACATTATGGTAGCTACGCTTAATATCTGGTTGTCTTGTGGTGAAGTACTGTGTTGCTTACATTGTTCTGTTCTGATCTGCTTTGTTCTGTCCTCTTTTGTCTTAATCTCTTTAAAATAAAAAATTTTTTAAAAAAGAAATGATACAGAATTTTAAAAATAACAGTAAGAAATAACTAGTCAAAAAATAACAGTAAGAAATCACTAGTTGATAAATTACATATTATTGTCTTAGAAGTAGTTGTCCAAGTTACAAAATCAAAGCATAAAAAATGGACAATCAAACAATGACAGTAAAAACTATTCTGCTTGATGAACTAACAAAAAGTGATATGGTTATCTATCTTGCACATCAAACAAATACATTCTATCATTTGGAGCACTTTCTTTCCCATTCATTATTACAATGTATTACACATTTTGGATCTTATTACTCTTTCAGTTTGTATTACTATTTTCATACTAGAGAGACAATATAGTATTTACAAATGTGAGTCTGATTTATTTCACTTACGAGGATAGTCTCAAGTTGCCTCCATTTATCTATGAAAGCCTCAATATCATCTTTTTATAGCTGAGTAATACTCCATTGTATAAAAATACCGTGTCTTTTTTATCCATTCTGCAGTTGATGGGCATTTTGGTTGTTTCCAAGACTGAGCTAGTACAAATTGTGCTGCTATAAAAATGGGTGCACATAGATCCCTGTGACATGATCTTTTCAATGATGGCAGCCATTCTTTGTGGAGTAAGATGAAATCTCAATGCTGTTTTAATTTGCATTTCTCAAATGACCAGTGATGATGGACATTTCTTCATTTATTTATTTGCCATTTGTATATCTTCATTTGAAAAATGTGTGTTCATCTCAGATCCCCAGTTTTGGAGAGGGCCTTTGAATTTGGGGGCTTGATGTTTTTCAGTTCTTTATATGTTCTAAATATAAGTCTTTTGTCTGAGGGGTTGCTGGCTAAAATTCTTTACCATTCTGTTGGTTTTCTTTTCATTTTGTTGGTGATTTCTTTCGAAGTGCAAAAACTTTTAATAAGATAAGATCCCAGTTGTTGATTTTTTTGAAGTACTTCCCATGCAGTTTGTGTTTTGTTCATGAACTCTTTGCCTACGCCTGTATCTCCAAGATTTCTACCTACCTTGTCTTCCAGTAAATTCCATATCCAAGATGCATATTCTAGGTTGTCCCTGACATTGATGATATCATGTTACCTCTGTGTCAGCCCTAGATTGTCTACCTTCAGGCCTGCTACTAGAGAGATAAGACAAGAAGAAGCAAGCCAGGAGGAAGGGGAGGAGAAAGAGCTCATTTAAATAAGATACTCTAATTGGATTTCTACTGTATGTAGCAAAATACAATCCTAAATGGTACATCTTAACATTTATGAACAAAATTTTAAGATTATCAACAGTTGTTTAATGTTTTTCTGTGGAAAACTCAGAAAAATAAAAATCTTTTAGAAAAAGCAAATAACTAGAAAATAGGTTATAAAACAAATTCTTTTTTTGCACAACAATATTCAGAAAATATGGTAAAAACTTCCACTGACAATAGCAAAAAATAAAAAAACATTTTTTTTGAGACAGGGTTTTGCTGTGTAGTTAAGGGTGGCCTTGAACCCACTATATAGCCCACGTTGGCCTCAAACTCACAGTGATCCTCCTGCCTCAGCCTCCCAAGTGCTGGGATTACAGGCATGCACCACGACACCTGGCACGAAAAGCTATTTTGAAATACGCTCAATAAGACTGTACATATAACAGCTATGTGGCAAAGACTAAAAATATGTCATTATGAGCTTTAAAAAGAACAGATGTATGCATGCTCATATATACATATATATACATATATTATTTGATAGGTATATTCTATAAATACATGTATCTTCCCCAAATCTTTACATTCAATATAATTTCAATAAAAAATAAAGTTGCTTGGCTGGGGATTTAGCTCAGTGGCATAAGCGCCTGCCTTGCAAGCACACAATCATGATTTCGATCCCCGGTACCATTAAAAATAAATAAATAAAGTTGCAAAATAATTTGCATTTATCTGTAAGATGATCAGCTGTTAGACTAGACAAAAATCTTCAAGAAAAAAGTTGTTATTCAACTAGACCTCAATTGAAACATATAAACTCTCAGTGATTAAAACAGTATGGATCTGGCCCAGGAATAAAACAAATCAATAGAACTAAACAAAATACTAAGAACAGACTAAATTATTCATATAAATTACTCTTATGACAAAATTGATGTGTTAAACTGATAAATTATTTAACAAAGAATTTTAGAAAAAAATTAAGTTAGATTCTTGCTTCATAATATGTAAGATAAATCATATTTTGTTTTAAATGGAAATCATCAACTACTAAAAGAAAACAGTGCTGAATAATTTTAAAATATTTGTATTAGGAAGCAATTTCTCAACAAAAACTATTACTAAAGCAGAAACAGTTATAAGACTAACAGACTGGACCCACCAAAACTATTTTTTGGCAAAAATAATCCACAATAAATCCACAATAAACAAGTATGAAAGATAACTTTAAATGATCTAATTTAAATAGTATGAATTTATTAAATGAATTTATTTGATACATCAATATGATATTATATCTTGCAGCCACTAGTAGTAATCATATAATGACATGTAACGTGTTCACAAAACAGTAGCATACCTAAATATGTGTGGTGCTTTAGTTTAATAAAACATTTATAACTTTCTATGCAGTGGTATTATAATGGATATTTTCCTCTTTATTGATCTATTATCTTCTTTTTCCCCTATAAGTAAGTATCTATTACCTGTTAATAACAAGAAATATTTTTAAACTTGTGGTGAAAACAGTAAGACATTTTTGATTAAAAAAAAAAAGAGTGAGCATCTCTTATAATGAGTGATTTCTATGGTGAGATTACAAGGAAGTAAAATTTTCTTCTTTACATAAACTTCTGTGGTATTTTTGTACAGGAATATATTTGCTGTTTTTGTTAAAGTGAGATAAACAATTTATCAAATGCATTTGGCTGCTATACAGTTGCAGATTGCATGACCACTTTATAAAAGGAAATAGGCTGACTCAGCAGATGAACTGATCAGTGGGGAGGAGTATCAGCACCTCTGCTTCCCTCCTGGTGCCTGGCTCGCATTCAGCAAACCACGTTCTCTTCCTTCTCTGTAGCGCTATCCCTCTATTTGATGCTGAGAGCTGGTAAGCAGACACAAAAGCCTGCAAAGAAGACTACTACAAAATGATGGGTACTTGTTTATTCTAGCACACACAAATGCATTCTGTCAGCTGTGAAGGGCAAAGGAGAGCACCTTTGGGGTTCTGGGGTGACAGGTGAACTTCTAAAACTGTAAAGCAAAACAAAGCAGAACTTCTGAGTGTAATCTGAGAGTGATCTATGATGACTGCTTCCTGTGATGTGAAAAGCAATCCATCCACTTGATTATCCAAAATCACACCATATGTGTACGGTCAAAGAAATTAGCAGATTTTCTCAAGGATTCCCACATTTCCACAAAAAAAAGTCCAAGTATTGGGAAGATCGTTAAATAGTCCTCCAGCATCAAACAGAAAACAATCCAAATTTGGCTCTGCTAATAAAATAACACTGCCACACTATCACCACTACTAGTAACCTAAATTCATTCATTCTGTATTTATTTATTCCTTTTTTTCATTTATAATGGATACCTACTCTGTGTCAAGCACTACAGCAGGCAGTAGGGAGATCTTAAAATCATTGTTCATCTAATACAAACATATTATATTCTTGATTAAAATTCTGTCCCAAATAAACTAGGTAAGAGTAAATTAGGGGAGCTGAGACAGAGACAGAGAGAGATTGATTTCCTGGCCTCCTGAAGCACGCAGGTTTGTTATATTTGAACTGTCAAGTATCGAGTGTATCCTGCACTGCCAACCAATTAGGATGGAAATACTGTATTGTAAAGTTGTATAATAAAGAAAGTAACGTCATGTAACATGCAGAGAAATGGTAGGTATCTTTTTTTAAATTTTTATTTAAAGAGAAAAAGAACAAAACAGAAAAAGGGTACAAGTAAGACAGAATTAAAAAAAAATAAACAGTAAGAAATCACTAGTTAATAGATTACATATTGTCATCTTAGAAATAGTTGTTCAAGTTACAAAATTAAAGCATATTAAGTGGAAAGTCAAACAGTGAGACTGCCCACAGTTGTGTTCAATCATCCAGTAGAAACTTAGTAATATGGTCATCTATCTTACACACTTAAATATACATACAATTATATCCTTTAGAGCACTTTCTTTTCCTCTCTTTTTTACAATAACAATTACACATTTTGGGTTTTATTACTCCCACAGTTCTTATTACTTTAATGGTAGATATCTTAAGACATTTAAAACACAAATCAGGTAAGGAAAATCCTGGTAAGTCCAGTTATTATTTAGTAAATCAATCACTTATAATATGTAAACAGTAACACATAAAATTCTGAATATCATTCTCAAACAAAAACATAAATTATGTACTTAAACACTGAACTGAAAACACCAGTCATAGCCAGGATACAGCTGAGCTGAGCCTCCGTTCTTTACAGCCAGGATAAAAAAAGCAGAATGCTTGGTAGATCAGATCAGCAAAGCAAAATCAACAGCAATGAGGCCTCTTAAACATAAGGACAAACTGAGCAAGCGGCAGCGTGAACAAGCAGCAGGCCACGCCAGGAGGAGAACAAGTCAGCGTCTCCCATGAGCCTACTGGGGCGAGGGCTGAGAATCAAACGTGTGGGGTCCCTGTCCACCCTGTTAGCAACTGGAAGGTGTCGAGGCCAGCCAGAGTTGATAGCGCCTAACACACAGAAAGCAACTAAATGCTCAGATTGATAGGTTGATTATGCTGGCCTGGGGCCTGAGGTCTGAGCATCTCTTGGGAGGATGACAACATGCAATATAGCAAATATGGGGGTTTCCTTCCATCTTCTCTTTGAAGGCCAATATGGTTTTCATTGTTTTGCTTTGTTCTAATTAATTGTTTCGCTCTATTCAATATTCTGTTTTGGTAGGTTTTATAATGTTCTGTTTTTGGTTTGATTTTGTTCTACCTGATTGAATGGACAATTATTGTGAAGGTAACAAGATACACTATGGTACCTATTGCTGTTATCCCAGCATCCTGCTCTGAAGTTCTACACCAGTTTCATTGTCTGCATTGTCTGCATTGTCTCAATTGGCTTTGTCCTGTTTTGTTCTGTTGTATTTTACTATCCTCAAGATAAAAAAATAAAATAAATAAGGACAAATCAAAATCATTTATAATAAATATTTTTTATATCAGGCTCTGGATACTACAGTTAAATATCATTATAGTTCTATATTGTAATAGGATTTAGAATTGGAAATTACAAGTTTATTTAAGTAGGAATTTGAATTTGAAGCCCAAAGGAAACTCTATAGTAGTACTCTATAGCAGTATTTCTCAAAGTAAGATTTATAAAATTGTTATTAAAGGTCTTCAAATTCTTGGTGATTTTAAAAATATTTTATTTTAATTTTATGATAATCTAAAAAAGCTAAAGATAGTCTGCATCTTTTGAGTGACACCATGCCCCTGATATGCTGCCATAGATGTTTGGGGACAAGTCTGCACAACGGAGTCTTTGCCAATCGGCATCATGTAAAGCGGTATGTGACTGGGAGACCCTTGGGTCCAGTAAGCAGGAAAGTGGGAGCACCCAGTATCATCTTTACCATCACCAAGTTATAACAATTTATTGAAAATAATTCCCGATTCTAGTAGCAATTGCATTTGATAATGACATTTATTTAATGAAGCTGTCAATTAGCCTAATACTACCATCAAGTGATGAAGTTTTAGAGAATTACCAACTGACACGTATTTAATGTGCTATTCCAAGACAGCTGAGTGGCAGAACTTTGTTAAAGATGAGGTCTGATTAGTCTAACTTCCAATCAGAAACTTAAAATATTGTGCAAACACGCATTTTTGGATATTTTAAAATCAATATCCAAATATAGAGACAATCCAGAAAATGACTTATAGTGACGTCTTCCTAAGATAACCTCCAAATATGACTTATAGTGACGTCTTCCTAAGATAACCTCCAAATCAACACTGATTCAGCCAAGCACCCATGCCTTAAATCAATGTTAGCTGAACTGAATTACAATGCATTAGTTTGAATTGTTATGATTTTGCAGTTCTATTTATATTTAATTTGAAAATGTTTGGGTTTATTTTATTGAGTTACATGCATAAAATTATATCGTTTTATGCTTGTGCATAGAAATTAATATAATAATAATCAATAAAAGTAATATGATAAAAATAATTTCACCCAAGTGAAGTCCATATGAAGTCCACATGACTTTTAACTTCCTTCAAGAGTATAGAGTATGTTCTTCAACTTGGGGAAGCCTACTATATGAAATACATTAGTTTTATCAAGGATTTAAGTAAAAATGAGCTCAGCAACATGGTTCTCTATTGGCTTAATTTTTTTTTTAACTCTGAAGTAAGTTTCTCTGCCTCTATGATTGTATTTTATTCCCCAACTTCAAAACTCAAAGTAGCAGGTATAGAAATGGAGAGCACAATCAGTCCCTTTTGTAACCATCATTATGTTGAATTGCTTTCATTTTTGTTTCCAACTATACTGTCAGTTTCTGAAGAGACAGGTCAGCACCCATAGCTGTCATAACTACAAGGTATACTATATTAGAGGAGATCAAATTATACAATGACCTGTTTAAAATTTTTAAGTGTGGTACCGCAAATGACAGAGTTCTATTAAGACCCTCAGAATACTCCCTTCACTTCAAGCACATCCTGTCTTCGTGCCGCTGGCAGCTCTGGAGTCCTCTTCTGTGAATGTCTTTAGGAAGCGTGATTAAAAATCCAGTGCCTGTTACCTCTGAGTGCCATCCGGTGAAAAAACCAGACTGGTAAAAACATTCAACTGTGTGTGTTTCCACCTTCTCCACTGGATTTGGCCCTGTGACATTTCTCCCCAAAGTCACTTTCAAAGTCAAAATGACTATGAAAGGTAAATGTTTTGAATGCATTCAGGACATCAAGGTAGTTACCATAATGAAAGACTCAAAAGAGGACTTCCAGAATAGCTTCCAAAAGTGACAAGACTGGGGGGATAAACATGTGGTGGTTAGCGGGAGTAACAGCAATGTGCCTTTAAAAGCAGAAGCAGTGCTGGTGGTGGGGGTTTTGTATTTTTTTATCGCCTCCCTCCAGTGTTTACCAAACAAAGAAATAAACCATGTCAGATCATTTTCTCAATTTATGTTACTTTGGCCTGGTTCTAGTGTCTTAGCTTTATTTTAACCATATAAGAAATATTCTGTAAGAAGTATGCTTATTGACTGATTATTAAGAACAAGTATCTTTGAAGCCTAATCTCCAGGGGATACTCTCTGAGTGATAAGAAATGATTCTAAGGTGGTATGAACTGTACGATCAATTTTATAAGGAAAGGAAAACATGAATGACCTTCATCCCTTTTCCATAAAAATTACTAACTATATAACAATGAATATATTAATCCAAAACAAGAATCAAAAAGCCAAAATGGACTTAAAATAAGGTACACATTGAAAAATAACATTCCTTTGCTTAACATATTTAAGCATTTCTTAAGTATTAAAAATACATTACTTAAATATTTTTAAAAATCTAGTTGTTCACAAAAAAGAAAGGATTCTCTACCCTCCCTCATACCATATTTTTTAGAAATCTATTTTCTTTTCAGTTTCTGGGTGGTACTAACCTAGCAGCCAGCAAACATTCCTCGCTTCATTCTTAAGGGCTGATGAAATACATCTGCAAAAATAAACAGTTTGGAAAAGCTGAGCTTGCCAAAAAAAAAAAAAAAAAGCAAAAGCCAAAACTAGTTTTTTAAATAATTTCCTCAATAATTTTCTTTAATAAGAAAGACATCAAAGTAAAAGCTTATAAAAATTTTTATAAGGAATTGCCTCTGTGGTGTTACACACACACACACACACACGCACAGACATTCTATCAGAGTATACAGACATAATCTGCCAAGGGACTAATCCCATAAAATTTGATTTATAACAGAATATTGCTCACTGCTATATAAAAATACATTTTTCCTTTTTTTCTCTATACATGGGATTTATCTTAAGTTCTCAAAAAAATCCTTTACTTCTTCCAAAGTCTAAACATAATTTCTTACCACAGCCTGTCTAATGAGTTAAATCAATCACAAAGCCATTATTTAATTTGTTTTTCTGCAGCAAAGAGTCTTTGGAACTAAGAAAATCATACTGTTGCATCCTGCTATTCTGGACCAAAACTAATTTCCTGCCCAACCCTTGGGTCACATGATAGGAAGTCATGTAGAGAGGAAACTCCAACAATAAATACAGAGACACAGGCACACAGACAGACAGACAGACAGACAGACAGACGCACATACTTCCATTCACTATCTTAAAGATTTTAACTATAATAACTGTAGAAACTAAGAAATACAATATTTAGGATAGTACTTTATTTAAAAGGATCAGAACTGAGCAGATAGTAAAAGAGGAGAAAGGGTAGAGGGAGGCTGCTTTCAACCTATAGAAGGAAAGACAGTGAAAAGAAATCTTTTAGAATGTGAACCAAACTACAGGAGATAAAATTCAGAGAGAAGAAAACTTTAGAGAGGGGGTACAAACAGAGGATTCCAAACTGAGTCCTGGGTCATGGAAAAGGAAGCTTGACATCTCCTTGAGTTGGAAGCAAACGAATCACATGAGGAGCACAGCCCAGGAGATAGACTCTGGGTCTGTGTGAGGTCCTGGAACATTCTGTGTCAGAACAATTTTAGGATTGCAGAAATTGTACAGGATGGCCAGCTAATTAGTCTTCTCTCACTAACCCACATTTTGACAACTACTCCAAATATGTATTTGAATTGCCCAGTATTGAATAGAGAGTTGTTCAAAAAACAATCTAGAATAATACTACTATAACAGATGAATGCAAGAAATGTTATGAAAAAAATCCAAACTGATAAGTAGTACGGTTTGTGGTCTATATGTTTCACATGGTATAATTTTCCTACACTAATTTATACTAAGGTATAAATTGGCATCTTTGTTACTGAATAATTATATTAACTGTTGAATCCAAGTTACCAAAAAAACTAGCTACCACTAACTTAAACTTGGTCCATGGTTATACTGACATAAAAGATATATTTATATGTCATCTTGGCTAACAATAATGCTCAATTATTAGTCAAACTCTAGATGTTGCTGGAAAGACCCTTTCTAGGAATGATCAACATTTGTAATTAGTTGACATCAAGTAAAGAAAATTAGTCTCCATAATGTTAGGAGATCGAATGTAATCATTTAAGCAGCAAAACTGGCGTTTCTGAGAGAAAAAAAGAATTCCTTAGATGAAGTGGTCAAGGAAGCTATCTTGAGTGGTAACCTACCAACTGAGATTAAAGTAGCAACAAAGAGCCAGTCATCCAAAGATCCATCACGAAACTCTAGGCGGAGGCGTTAGCAGGGCAAAGAACCTGTGGCAGCAAGTCATTTCTCTGAAGAACAGTTAGAAGGCTGGTGGACTGGAGGACTGAGAAAACGGGGGGCTGTGGTAGGGGGTAGGGTTGGCAGGTCGATGGCAGCCAGCCAGACCTTGGCTAAGAAGTTGAGATTTTATCTTGGGAATCTGCTGCTTATTTACTGGAAGGTTTTAAGCAGCATTAAAGTGATCTATTTACGATTTACAAAGGTGCTCTCACTCTTATGGAGAAAGGAAGGAGAAAGGAGAAGAGAAAGCCAGGAGACCAGTTAGGAAGAAGCTACGATTAGTTTTGGCAAGGCCGGCCACAGAAATTTGGGAGCCCAGTGAAAGTTGAAAATATGAGATCTTTTATTCAGAAAGCAGGAAAACAGGAACCATTAAAGGTATTTCAGTGAAAGCTTTTGTCTTTTTTCCAAATTTTCCCCACTAGCTTGTCATGGTTTTTGTTTGTTTTGATTTGTTAATTGGATAAAGTTTAAAATCATTATAATACTTTTATACTTCATGAATGATAATTTTAAATGCAAACATCTGAACATATAATTTTTGTGTCATTTTCCAGCTCCTTCAAAGCCAGTAAGAATTAGTATTTATACTTCACCATACTATGTTCAGTAAGTCTTTCTTTTTTTTTTTTTTTTGTGGTACTGGGGATTGAACTCAGGACCTCGTGCATGCTACGCAAGCCCTTTACCACTGTGCTGCTCCACCAGTCCTGCTTTCTGTTTTCTGAAACAGGGTCTCACTATGTAGTGCAGGCTGGCCTTGAACTCTTGGCAATCCTACTGCCTCAGCCTCCTGAGTGCTGGGATTGCAGGTGTTCACCACACCTGGCTGAGTATGTCTTTTTAAAAATTTTTATTGTAACTGCCTGACACTTAGTCATCTCCTTTGATCTGAAAACTCAATTTTTTCTTCACTTAAGAATTTTGCTATTTGATCTTTGCTTCTATTCTGTTATTTCTTTCTAGAAATCCTCTTATTTACATATTGGGTCTGTCTTCCATAACTCTTATTTTTCACCAGTAATTTTCATTTCTTTGCAATTTCTGCTTTGTATTATAACAGTTTCTTTGTTTTATCTTCTTTGTTTTGTTTACTAGTTTTTAATTCAATTCTTCCACTGGAAGTAAAACTCTAGATTTCATATTTCATTTAGTGAAGTGATCTTGTGACTTTTGACTTTATTTCTAAAGAAATAATATTTGTGGAGGTTTCAGTCCATAATCAGCTGGCTCTAAGGCAGGGTGGCCTGGCACAGGGGCAGTACTTCAAAGGAGCAGGGCAGTCAGCAAAAGCAGCCAGAGCAAAAAGGGGTGGGGGATCAAGCTGCCTTTTCTCTCATATTGTACACTGGCCACTCTCTCCCCTCCAGGGCAGGTGGAGTACTCCATCTAAAGCAGTCCTTCAAGCACCACTGCACACAGCCTGTGCTTCAGCTTTCATGAGCAGTCTTTACTACCCAGTACTATGTGGTATATTAACTTATTGCTTATCCCAGCCCCAGAACAGTAAGTGCCTCAGAAGCTGGATCTTCGTGTCTTTGGCTCAGTAAAGGTCAGTGCTCTGGGGGTATCTTTAGGGAATGGGAGGTGGTAGGTAAGTTCCCTGTGTTCTTCCTGACCTATCAAGTGGTAGTGGGAAATCATTCTGAGATGCATTTTTGCGTGATTCCTCAGAGATAATTTAGGGCCTTTGAAATCAGCTCCCAGATAAACAACAGGTGCCGTGTTGGCTTGTATTTTCTTTTTTCCTTGCTCCATTCTCCCCTAGCACTCTGCTTCCTGGGGTCATTTCCCAAACTGCAGTCCTTTCCTAAGACTGTATCGCAGGCTTTTCTCTCAGGCCTGTAAGTCTCACTGTCCTCATCTTTAAATTGAGGGTGATAACGCTATCTAGTATCATCACACCTTCTACTAATACAGTTCAGCGACGAGGATTAAATGAGGTAGCATATGCAGAGTTCTCACCATGGTGTCTCGTACATAGCATATGCAGTCGACATTACTCTGCTCATAACACCAACAGCAAGGAACCCTTAGCAATGATCTACAGTGACGGGAAATCGACAAACAATTCAAGTCAATATTGGGTTGCCCTCTTGCAGTTATTCTCAACTGAAGGTGATTCTGCCCCCTTACACAGGTTGAGTATGTGTGGAAACGATTTTGGTAGCCACACTAGGAGTCACAAATGGCACCTAGTGGGTGAGAGAGATGCTGTAAAACATCCCACAGCATCCAAGACAGCCCTCACAAAAAACAACCGTGCAACCCAGAGAGTCAACAGCACTGGGGTTCAGAAACCCTGTGCAACAAAACGTCCTGATTATGACAGGAGCATCATAAATATTTTATGAAATGCATCAAACTTTTAAAAAATTGATCACACCAGAATAAAATTAAGCCCTGGCTAAATGTTTTTATATTGATCACAGAAATGGAACTATATAAAGCAGATCTCCATGGTTCCCTGGGGAAAAAAGACAAATCTAAAAAGGCTACAAAGGCTGATCAAACCTTATGGCGTGTTTGTCTTTATTTTTTTCTGTTTATAAACAAGCTTTCTTTTACTATTTTGGTTGATGTGCTACTTGTGTGTAGTAAATACGTGCACATTCCTTGTGGGAAGTCAGTATATAACACACCTTAATTCTTTCATGCCTTTTTTATCCGCTTTCCCTCCACCATGCCTTCACTCAGCCCTTGATGCACGTGTACATGGTACATAACACACTCCAATTCCCAATTCCTTTTCTCCAACCCTCTATCCTGCCCTCTCCTCTCCCTCTATCTCTTGACCCCTTCCCCACTGAGAACCACCTACTTCTCTACTTCCTGGTATCTACCTTTTATTTTATTCTTCATTTTCATTCTGTGTTTCTCATAGAAGAGAAACAATGTGATATTTAAGCATGTGTGTCTAATTTATTTCACTTGGCATTATGGGTGCATTCATCTTCCTATAAATGACTCTAGTCTATCCTTTACGGCAGAGTAGTACTCCATGGTGTGTAAATATCACATTTTCTTTATCCATTCATCTGTCGATAGACATATGGGCAGCTTCCAAGATTTACTTATTACAGGTTGTGCTGCTATAAACATGGGTACGCGTGCATATCTGTAATATGTTGTCTTTAACTCTTGCAGGAAGATTTCTAGAAAGAGGAATAGCTGGGTCAAATGAAATTCCTAGTTCCATTTTTTGGAGGAATCTCCATACTGATTTCCACAGTAGTTGTACTAATTTACATTCTCACCAAGTGTAAAGTTTCCTTTTTCCCTCACAGCCTCTCCAGCATTTGTTAATTGATTTTTTCATGATACCCATCCTTTCTGGAGTCACATGGAATATCAGTTTTTTAAATTTGCATTTCCTAAATGACCAGCAGTGTAGAGTATTTCTTTATGTATTTATTAGCTATTTGTATTTCTTCTGTGAAATGTCTACTATTTTTGACTGGATCTTTTATCTTGGGAAGGTGTCTTAATTTTGTTGAGTTCTTTATATATTTTAGATATCAGTGTTCTATCTGAGGAACAGTGGGCAGCAATTTTTCCCAGGGTATTGGTTGTCTTTTCTCTCTGTAGGTTGTTTTTTATGATGTACAGAAGCTGTTTAATTTAACACGATCCCATCTGTCGCTTTTCAGAACTATTTCCTGCACAACTGAGTTTCTATTCAGAAAGTCCTTATCTATGCCTATGATGTGAAAAGTCTTACCTATCTTATTTTCTAGTAAGTTTAGTATTTAACATTTAGCTGTTTGACCCATTTTTATTTTAGTTTAGTGCATAGTGAGGAATATGAGTATAGAATCAGTCTTCTGAATGTGGTAATCAATTACCAACACCATTTATTAAAAAGGCTGCATTTCCTCCAGTGTGTTTTTGGCTCTGTTGTCAAAGATTAGATAGCTGTATGTATTTAAAATTGTTTCTGCATCCTCTATTCTGTTCTGTTGATCTCCTGTCTGCTTTTGTGTCACTACCAAGCTATTTTTAATCACGTTTGCTTTGTATTACAACTTCGAGGCCAGCACTATGATGTCTCCCACTTTGCCCTTTTTTCCCAAAATTGCTTTTGTTATTCTGGTCTCTTTTGGCTCTATGTGAATTTTAGGGTTGTTTATCTGTGAAGAAGGTTGTTGGAATTTTGATTGAGCCTGCATAAAATCTGTGTATCAATTTTGGAAGTATGACCATTCTGATTCTGTTGGTTGTACCTATTCAGAAACAAGGGATATTTTTCTATTTTCTGCGGTCATCTTCAATTTTCTTCTTAGAGTACTATAATTTTAGTTGCAGAGATCTTTCACTTCCTCCTTAGGTTAACTCCTAAGAATTTTTCTTGGTTCTACTGTGAACGGTATTTTCCCCTAATTTCTTTCTCAGTGGGTTCATTATTAGCGTACAGGGAAAATATCAATTTTGTGTGTTTATTTCATATACTGCTGTGTTGCTGAACTTGATTATTAATTCTAAGTGTCTTTTAGTGGATTGTTTTAGGTCTGCTATAGAGAGGATCATGTCACACACAAATGATAACTTGACTTCTTCCTTTCTATTTTTTAACTGCTCGAGCTATGTTTCCAGTACTGTGCTGAACAGCAGTGATGACCGTGAACATCGTGTCATGTTCCTGATTTCAGAGGGAAAATTTTCTATTTTTTTCCCCCTTTAATATGATGTTGGCAGTAGGTCTGTCATACATGGCTTTTATCAGGTAGGGATATACCTATTTTCCTCACTGTTTCTTTTTTTATCATGAATGAGTGTTGGATTTTGCCAAAGGATTGATTTTACTACATCTACTGAAGTGATCTTGTGGACTTTTGTCTTTATTTCTACTTACGTGACATGCAGCAATTACTGATATTCATGTTAAATTAGTGTATTTAAATAAGAAAAGTAGAAGACACATTGCCGTTAAAATATTACCTCTTGCTTCGTACATACTTACCCTGTTGTTCTTTCCACTCTGAAACAGTTTTAGAAGTCTTCTTTTATGACTGTCTTTATGGAGAGTGATCTAAAATATGGTGAATGTTGCTACTGAGTGTCATTTAACGGAAAGGTAAAGCCATGAAAACATTACAGTGTGTCTTCACCTACTTTATTCTCCAGAGGTGGCACTGTGTGACTTCTGGCTCTTCCTCAAAGTAAAAATGAGGATGAAAGGTAAACATTTTGAATTGATTCAGGACATTAAGGCAGCAATAACAATGCAACTAAAAATATTCATAAAAGAGCACTTCCAAAACTGCTTCAGAAGGTGGCAAGGGTAAAGAGATAAAGGCTTTCAAAGTGAAAGGGAGTATTTTGAGGGCTATTAATGACAATGCTTTTTACTGTAACAATTATTTTTAAAATATTTACTGTGCTTTGTGATCACCTCATAAATACCAAGGCACAGTACAACTTTGCAGATGCCCATATAATACACACTTAGCCCTTTGTCCTTAATAATGGGACCCAATTCAACTAAAAGAAATCATTGAGCTGGGTGCAGTGGCCTTTGCCTATAATATCAGCCGTTGGGAGGCTGAAGCGGGAGGACTGCCACAAGTTCAAGGCCAGCCTGGATTACAGAGTGAGCTCAAGGCCATCCTGAACTACAGAGTGAGACTTAGTCTCACAAAAAAAAAAAAAAAAAAAAAAAAAAAAAAAAATTCATTTACTAAAAAAAAAATTGCATTTACTCCTGCTAATGAAGCATGTCTCTGGATGGGGCTCCCAAGCACAATCCTTCAAGGCAACTGACCCAGGCGGTGTGCATGACCCTTGTCTGTGCCCCTTCTTCTTCTCATGGCCTGGGTTATGAAAGCATAGCTAGCGCTGTGGAGGCTGCATTGCAACTGCGAAGTGACCTGGAGGATAGATTATGGAACGTTGTGATCATGGAATGACCATATGCTCTGTGAAATACACACCTTGCTCTGTGAAATACACACATCTCCAGGCTTTTCCTACCTAAGGGAAAAACAAGTCTCTGTTTTGGTTCCTCCATTATTACTGTTGTTTTTCTGTGTCAAATAGCCAAACCTATTTCTAACACTCAAGACATTAAAAATCTATAGACTATATCATAAAAGATAACCAAATATCAAAGGAGATGTGTCTAAAATATAATCTCTCAGTTGGTTATGGCAAAGAAGTCAGTTGAGGTTCATGAAGCTAACTTGGCCAGTGGCTGGCACTTTAGTGTGCATGGCAGGAATCTTACCTTTCCAATCCTGTTATAGCCGCACACTTTCAAGGAGCTAATGAGGCCAACAGGACAGCAGCTTGTAGAGAGATGCACACAATATTCTTTTAAAATTAAAAAAACACTACTATTGTAAACATAACTAAGAAGAGCAAAGCAGTTTTCAGCCAGAGTTTTTTGAGTTCTCTATTCTGACCTAGACTAGGAAGGTCCCCAAATAAGCCAATATATATGGTCCTATTCCTGTTTTCACTTGAATATTCATTTCAGAAAACAAAACATCCTAAAATAGGCTCCGAGTTTTCACTAGTGACACAACTTTTAATATACAAACTTTTAGTAACAACACAATCAAGTGATCATAATATGGATAGCATTTTAATGTTATATTTTTTAAAAGAAGAGAATTCATTCTTAACCTAAATAGTTTTCATATCATGTTGCAGATAACAAACATTATACTTACGAAGAAGTGAATTACAATATTATAATGCAAAAGAAAGAAAAATTAGCAAAATTTCTAAATATATTAAATAGAAAAAGTAATAAAGTTAAATGCTGACAAATATAGTCTGATGTTGCTGGTACTTTCTATTCATCAGATATAATTTGTATTATATTCTCATATAAGATCATACTAAAATAATACAGGCTTCTTGACAAAAGAGTCAATAAATAATCACATTCATGGTTGGAATAGCAGGCCCCATAGATGTAAAAATTAGGTTGAGTCAAAGCGTTAGCTCAAAAGATTGTGGATGTCTTATTTCCTGTAGAGCTGACTAAAATCCTTTACACAAAGTTCGCAGAGGAAAATGTTGATGAGATGAAAGATGATCAGTCTTGAGGTTTCATATATCATATCAGTTGTAACTATGTCGCTTAATCTTTTTGAACATGGTACAAATAAATCAAATGAATGGAATATTTTAATCTCAGAATGACTTTAAAGCAAATTTTAAATGAATAAATAACATTTCTATTTTTTCCCAAATTATGTTAATTGTAATGTTATAATCGTACTAATCGTCATTTATATTTATACAGACAATAATATCCTAATTACAAAACACATAAGTTGCTGCCATTTTCCCAGAATGTTCTATTTGTGTAATAATAGTTGTTAATCACTTCAGACAATACTCCAATCTGTATTACGAACTAAAGGTTGACTGTTATACAAATTCATATAACTCTTATTAAAGGAAAATTTGGCCTTTTGAGCAAATAAGACAATTGGAACGAAAAATATCCATCAGAGCAAATCACATTTATCTTTGGGTACTTCTCAAGCTTAACTGCACAGTTCAAAACATATGTATGTGATGACTTCACATAATATGTATGCAGATAACTTCAGACGAAGTAAAAATCAAACAGAACAGAATAAAAACAATAAAAACAAAGCAGTGAACACAGTAAAGGACTTCAAAACAAGCCCATAGTAAATCCAAAATTGCTACCATAATGTATCTTGTTACCTTCCAAACAGTTGACCCTGCCATTAGATTTGACATAAACAAAACAAAAGAGAATAAAACCCAACCCAACAATGGAAACAATATAGGACTTCAAAACTAGACCATAGGAAATCAACAATGGCTGCACTCCTCAGGAGATCCCTGCGAGATGCCACATTGCATACTGCTATCCCGGGAACCCATGATCAGACCACTGGCCCTAGACCTGTAGTGTTAGTGGAACACCAAAGCACCCCAGGCCTCCAACTGCATTTCACCTGCACAGGTGTCATCACAGCCTGTGTCTCTCCAGACAAAACAGTGGATTATGGTGCGCCTTGCGGGTGGGGGAGGGAATGCTCCTTCTCGGTTGGCAGCCGGCCTGCAGGAAGCCGCTGGGCTCTGGCCTTTCCTGTCTGGCAGGGGTGCGCTCCTGGCGCATCTTCCCAGCCTGGGCTGCTCCTGGCTGACGGGTCCTTTGTTCTCTGTACCCTCGTCCACATGTGGCAGCGCTGACTCACCGCAGAGGCTAGCTAGGTCCGGCTGTTCCAGTCTGACAAGTGCGCGCGTCCACAGCTCTTTATAACTAATAACACAATTTCCTAGATTTATGCTGGAATCAGAACTCTACATCATTAGACATGTTATCCACATTTATATTTGAAGCAGTGCTCAGCCTTTGAGATTTCACACAGCAGCAATTTTTAATTCTGAAAAGTACGATAAGGTTGACACCTTTTTATATTTCAAAAAACTTTTTAATTAAAAATAAAGTAATAGAGGAATTTTAACAGAATAATAAAAATACGGATACTAGGAGTTTTAAAAACTAGAGCATGTAATTAAAGCTGCTCATAGTGGCACTCACTTGCAATCCCAGGGAGGCTGAGGCAGGAGGATTACCATGTGTTCAAGGCCAACCTGGGCTACATAAGTGAGTTCAAGACAGCCTGCACTCCACAGCAAGACTCTGTCTCAAAAAAATAAATCTTGCCTCCTTATACACACATACACACACACACACACACACACACACACACACACACTGACACACACACACATATATTTTTATGTATGTATCCTATTTTTTTCTCATTTTTCCATGGATTAGTTTTTGGAATTAAATTTGGGAGCCTTCAAGTACAAAATTTGATTCATTTAAGATTCTATATCATTAATTCCATTTATTAATTACTGACGAAAGAAAATTTATTACTGAGGACTTTATCCCATAAACATATATTGGGGTAGCCTGACATGGTGATACACCCCTATAATAGCAGCATTCTGGAAGGCTGAAGCAAGAGCATCACAAGTTTGACTCCAGCCCCTAAAATCTTGTGACTTAGCAAGTCTCTGTCTCAAAATGTAAAAAAAGAAATATTGACAAGCACTGAGGATATAGCTCAGTGTGAAGGGACTCAGTTCAATTTGCACTACTGAAGAGAGGAGAAAAGGGGGGAGAGAAAGAGAGAAAGGAAAGAAAGAAATAAGAGAGGGAGAAAGAGGAAGAGGGAACGAGAGAAAGGTAGGTAAATGCACGTACATATGCTTGTGCATATGCATGCCTGCATACAAGTGTGTGTATGTATGTAAGCATGTATGCATTGTGTGTGCACATATGCATGTATTCATGCGTGTATGCATATATGCCTGCATGTACTGAGTGCCTGCCACCAGCCAATCACATCACAGAACAAGATTCTGCTGCCGTGGGGGCCCATATTCCAGTGGGCAGAGATAGGTAACAAATAAACAAATATATATTCAGGCAGCAATTAGTATTAAGAAGAAAAATGAACCAGCTTAAGACAGAGAGTGATGGAAGAGGAGAGAGGACATTCAGAGAAGTATTCAATCAGGAGATATTTAGGCTGAGATCTGAATGAGATGAGGGGTCATTTAGATTCCTGTAGTAATGGTCAGTAGTTATGCAGCATTTACCCCTGTGCCAATCAGTATTCTAACTCCTTCACATAAGTAAATTCATTTAATCCTTTTATTAACTGTATTGTCCATTAACTCATTTTAAATCGAGGAAACTGAGGCTCAGAGAGGTTAAGTATATTGTGCAAGGTCATCCAACTAATAAATAGACCGAAAAGAAAGCCTCAGAGTCCGGCCCCAAAGTGTCTTGTTCTGAACCGTTACTACCGTGCTTTGTATCTGTCACAGGGGTGCATGTCACAGGAATGTGAACAGCAAGGAGGAACCCATGGCTGCAGCAGAAGAGGCAACGGAGACGGGTACAGAAGACCTGATCAGAGAGGCGATGGTTCGCTTGAGACAAAAGAGGCTTACATGGGGCCTTGAATTGCACAGTGAGGATGTTGGGTTTTACTATAAATGAGATGCAGTTAGCGAGTCATTCTGAGCAGAAGACAGAATCCAAGTTGTGTCTCAAAAGACCACGCTGGCTGCTATGTAAAGAACAGGGCATGGTGCAGGCAGGGCTGCCGCAATGGTTCCAGGAGACAGATGACAGCAATTTTAACCGGGGAAGGGATTTCTGGGCTAGGGGGATGAGAAAGGATGAGACGGACATACTTTGAAAGTGGGAAGAGCCAGGAGACTGAAACAGGAGGACTGCAAGTTTGAGGCCATCTTAGGCAACTTAGTGAGATCCAGTTTCAGAATAAAACAAAAAGGCTGGGACATGGCTCTGTGCTCCCTTGGGTTCAATACCTAGAACCCCAAAGGGAAGCAAAACAAAACAAAATGAACCCACAGAATTGGGTGATGGCTGGGATCTGGATAGAGAAAGACACAGAGATCCATGAATTGATTACTCCAAGACGAAGACTCAGCGGCCGAGGGGAAGCTGTAGGGTGAATGCAGGGTCAGGGGTGGGAAGCAAAATCGAAGCAGGGACCCAGCTTTGAACACACCAAGTTTAATATTCCCGTTAGACTGAGCCGATTAGGCCCAGAAGCCTGCAGCTCGGGCCTGGACACACACATTTGGGACGCACGACTTTACAGATGAGAGTTAAAGCCCCTGGACAGCAAGGAGACAGAAGACCTCAACCTGCCGAGGCCGGGGAGAGGGGAGGAACTGAAGAAAGAGCCCGGAGGGGTTGGGAGGAAGGAGCAAGGAAATCCCTGTAAAAACGGTGAGCTTCAGTGTACCGACACACATGGGTATCCAGCTACTTCTTAGGTATATAGTCTTGTAAGGGGAAACAGAAAGAAAAGGGTGCGATCATTTTCAAAGTTCTATGTACATACTGTTCATCTTGTAAAATTTTCATACCAAGATAGAATACAAACTGCAGATGACCTGAGAGCTGCTGTTTCCGCATATGCTTCCCACACTGTCTATTATCAATCTAGTTTTCTTCTTCTCTTTCTTGTTTCTGGCTAAGATGATTTTCATGTAACATAAAATAAACCAGTGAATAATTATTCAATAGCACTTAGTGCCCTTACAATACTATGCTAGCAATCTTTTTAATCTTTGTGAATCTGATGGCTGAATAAATTCTCTTTGAATTCCATAATAGAAATATTAAATATTTTCAAATATTTATAATGTTTTTCTTTTATGAATCACTTGGCTATTTTTTCCTCTTTAGATTTTTATAGTGATTCATATTTCAAATACTTAAGATATTATACTTACCCCATATATACTTCAGGTATATTTTGATAATTTACCTTTGACCAGAACTTTGGTTTATGGTATTTCTTGGCATATAACGTTTTAAATACTTCAAGACTATCCTACACCTTCACGTTTTACTTGGCTTTAATTTAGCTTTGGCTAATGGAAAACCTGATTCCAAGAAGCTTCAAGGAATTTGAGTTTCCTAATTAGGAAAGATAGACAAAATTTCAGGGTTCCTTAAAGCAGTGGCCCACAAATATCAACTTGTGTATTTCCATCTTCTATCTTCAAACCTCACCACCCACTGGGTCAAGTTCACCTACAGCTAGGTGCTCTCATAGATTTGGGAAGGACCTGGATCACTGCACCTCCGTTCGCATTTAGCAGAAGACCACAAGCCACTAGCAAAGAGGGTGTATCCGCACGGTGTGTGTGTGGGAGGGTACGTGTGTACGCCTCAGTTCTGCCACTTACCCATTCTTCTATCAATCACAACGCGGAGAGAGTTAAAACCACTCATCTGGAGTTACCATCGCAGTATCCACTCTAGCATGGAATAGGTTTTAGGGAAACAATTTTCACTACAATTAGAATATTTTAATGCATTAATTAATTTGAATGAATTTATAGTTCTGTAGTACTAAGACCTTTCATCCAGACAATTTCTTGCCATTTATTCAAATTTTCTGCTTTTCTAACGTGTATTTCAGTAAGGACTTGTAATTTTCTTCACATTTATTGTGCACATAATCTATTCATTTACATGTTTACTTAATTTTAGATATTTTCAGGTAAGGCTCTATAATGAATGGAACTTTATTTTTGATAAATTTAACTATACAAATACACATCAGTAATTAATTCGAGAAGCATGGATGCCTCTTGAATCAGGATGTGGCACTTAGAAGTCTCCAGTCTTGTGACTAGCATTATTCAGGACCCTGGATGGTATTTGTCCTTATCGCTCATCCTGTATCCACAAAAACAAAACAAAACAAAACAAAAACAACTATTTCTAAATATTGCACTACTGTGACCTTGACATAGATCTTGTTTCCAGTTGATGTGAGCATCTAAATGATAGAAAAGCTCAGGAGAAAGAAATGACAAAAATTAATTACCTTGTCAAGCCCTTCCTATGAGAATAAATGCAACAGAATCATGTGTAAAGGAAGTATATTTCTGACAGTTTAAGAATCTATCATTTTCCTGCTCTTCATTTTCTGATTTGTGGTTCTATGGAAATAACCCATATTACTCCTAAATTTGTATGTCTTGATGTAACATACACAAAATGTGGTACTGATTCTTTATATTGATAACTAGAGGGTCACAATACTAAAATTAAGAATAATTTTATTTTCCTCAAAATATGATGGTTAAGTTACAAAATTAAAATTTCAAAAGACAAACTTTAAATATTCAAGTTTATTTAAATAATTTTTTTTAAATTTTTGAGCCATTTGCAGACTGCGAGGGGAGAGAACAAAGCCTCACCAAAAAGCAAGCTCTCTCAGCCAACCAGAGCCAGTGTGGGCTGCTGCAGGCATGGAGACAGCAGACCCCAGCCCCTTCCAGCATAAGGGCTGGCAAACAAGAAATACCAACTTCTCTTCCTTCCCTCAAGGGACCAGCTGACCCAGGGAAACACAGGCTGTGATGATAACTATTGAGGTGAAACGCAATTTGATGCTTGTGGTGTTTTGGTGTTTCACTGACCTTACAACTCTAGGGCCACTGGTCTGACCATCTGTTTGGAGGACACCAGTACACAGAGTGGGATCTAGTGGAGATCTTCTGAGGGTGGTAGCCATTGTTGACTCTCTATTGTCTTATTTCATGATGTTTTCATTGTTGTTGGGTTGGGTTTTATTCTCTTTTGTTTTGTTTGATTTTGTTACATCCAATGGCATGTGCAGCTATTTCAAAGATAGCAAGATATATTATAGTAACCATTTTGGATTCACTATTATCTTGTTTTGAAGTCCTCTATTGCATTCATTGTTTTGTTTTTATTGTTTCTATTTTATTCTGTGCTGTTCTGTTTGATTTTTACTATGTCCAAAGTTATCTGCAGCTATTTCAAAGACAACAAAAGGCATTATGGTAACTATTGTTGATTTCATAATGTTATGAATTTCTGTCACTTACACTGGTTTGTTTTGATTGATTTTGCTCTATTTTCCTTAGTTTTATCCTCTTTAAAATAAAATAAAATTAAAAAATAAATATATTCTTGATATTCATTCACTATAATTTGTAGTTCACCTTTGACTATTAATAGATGGTTTCAAATTTTAAAGTAAACATTATTATTAGAAAACAGATTTAGCCAAGCATGGTGGCTCATGCCTTAACCCAGCACTTGTGAGGCTGAAGCAGGAGGATTACCATGAGTATGAGGCCAGCATGGACCATAACAAGTTGAAGGTAGCCTAAACTACACAGTCTCTTAATAAAAAAAGAAAAGAAACAGATTAATTTTTCAAATTTTTGCAATTGTTTTATTTTTTATGAAAATATAATCAAAATGGGTATATTCTGAATATTTAAAAATTTTTATATCATTACTGAACAGAAGTTAATATCTTGATTATAAAATTAGCCTTTTTGTCATAACAAAACAAAAAGAAATTTTATAGATTATGACTCATGCATTATTTTATCCTACTACACAAAAATGCTGACAGAACATCCAGATGTGCATATGAAATCAGGTAACTTTTTGCTTTGTTTTGTTTTTTGAGACAAGGTCTTATTGCGTAGTTCAGCTGGCCTTGAATTCACTATGTATTCCAAGCTGGCCTCGAACTTGTGGCAATCTTTCTGCCTAAATCTCCCAAGTGGTGGGATTACAGCCTGCGCCACCACACCTGGCAAATCTAATAACTGGCTACATTTTGCTAGCTTGAAATCAGATAGAAACTGTAGCTTTACTATTTTAACTTGCATTTTTAGTTTTGTTGCCATTTAAATACAAGGTTTGTGGACCTTCATTTATGCTCTAGACTGTGCAGTCATTACATAGGTACTTGGGCCTTGGTTGAATGTGGCTTCACTGATGGCTCGATCTAGAGAATAACGCCATCAGGGGAGGAAAGCTGCTGACAGCCCAGTGATATCCCAGCCTAGCAACTGTGGCAGGAGGCAGGCTCAATTCTCCCAGCATTTCTTATCGCCTGTATCACACGCTCATCAGACAAACCACAGTACCCGGGATTCTGAGGCTATACCCAGACAAGCAGCTTTCATGTTCCCTTCTGTATCCAAGAGTTGACAGGGTAGCACTTAAAATAAAACTCATTGCATTGGCGCCTAAGGCATCTACTTAAGCATGCAAATTCATTTTATATTTATTGAGCTCATTAATTCTAATAGTTTTTCTGTTGTTTTGTGGGGTTTCTAGGCAGCCAATGCAATAAAATGAAAACAATGATATCACTACCTCCTGCTTTATAATATTAACTATGTAGTGCCTGTTTATTCTATTGTCTTGAACTCTCCAAACACTGTTAAATGGTGATAACGGCAGACATCCATCTCATTCCTAGCTTGAGTTGGACTTGCTTTCAGCAGTTCATTAAATGTTGTTAAATACCATGTTGCCATTTAATATTAATATTCTTTACCATTTCTATGTAAGGTCTGGCTGGGTCTCCTTAGCAAGTTTTTCAAAAGCAGGTCTGCACCAATATGGGTAATGCCACCACTGACAAATAATAAAACGAAAAAAAAGTCTTCCACTTGATTAAACAAACTGTTCAAAATTCAGAACCACTGCCAGCTGTATGACTGCATGATTGAATGCCTGCTTTGCTCCTCCAAACCAGAGACTATCTGCGGCTATACAAACATCTAAGGTGGTCGGAAGTTTTATCTTTTATTGCTTTCAGCTTGCTTTGTTATATTTAGATGGAAAAAACAGAAGTTTACAGTAAGCACACAAGTAAACATTTAAGGTTTTGTAAGTGAAAGTTCATCTGATTTTAAAATTTGCGGCCTATTTTATATAGTTTTTTGTACATTGTATATCACAAGTTAAAGATGTTTAACATAAAATGTGAACACCAATGGAGTGAAATGTCACTGTCAAGAGAACCAGAGGTTAAAAACTACTTTGCTGAGTTGCAATCAAATAAGACCGATGAGTGAACTCTGATACGGCAGAGACAGTATCCATTCTATTTACCATTTTATCACCAGAGACCAGCGCATCGTAAATAGTCAAAAAATATTTAATGAATTAAATTGATTCAAAGATGTACAGAACAATTCCTGAAATTAGGCTACTGGAAAATGGGTCTTACTAAATTCAGATATTATATTTAATTTTAAGAGAAATTAATATTTATTTGGGCTATAGTGAGAAGGAAAACTTACAATGCTAGACTTTTCTCTACAGAGTTCTGTAACTGTTATAAGTCACAGCAATTATTGTTAATTATTCTTATTGTTTCTACTGTATAATTTTCAGCCTTTCACCATAGTCAGGAGGTTGTATGCACTCAGGAAGCTGGACTTCAAATCTAAGTTATCTCATGTGCTCAAGCAGTCCACCTTCTCTGACATGTGAGGTCCACATCAATGTCTGCCCTCCAACTTAAAGTTCCTGCCACAGTCTCCTTCATCATCCTGTTACTTCCTTCTAAGACTTGTCACAATTCATAATTATCTTCTTTGCTTGGCAGCTAAAGGAGAGTCTGGCAGGCCCACCACAGCATCCGCTAAGAGGGAGCCAACAAGGCTGACTGGGTGATTGAACTGTGGGTGCCTCCCTCTGCCTTTTTCTTTTTTGTCTGTTTGTTTATACTTTTTGGTGTTCCAAATGTTCTAAAACAAGTGTGCATTAGCTAAGATCAGAGCAGTTCCAATACTGAAATAGAGAGACCTAGTGTTTAAACCAATCAGAAGGTACTTCTCTATCCTTCTGCCGTCCAGTTCAGCCCAGCAGTCCTCAGCCGGCACGACGGCTCACTAAGGGGCACTCAGACCCTCTGGTTACTCAGCCCCTTTCATGCACGGCTTTCGCCTCATGGTTCAAGGTGGCTACTTCGTTCCTGTCTTCATATCCACATTCCTGCAGGAAGGAGACAAGCAGCAGTGGAGGGAGTTCCCTTGGCTTTTCAGCGCACAGCACAAACACCACACAGATTAGTTTCATCCATTGTTCACTGGCGAGACTTTGTCATCACATAAACCATCAAGAAGTTAATACCGCTTATTGTAGGTGGATGTCACAGCCAGTTTGGTTTGCTGAAATAAAATACTCAAGGCAACAGCAGAGTTAGTATCTGCTAAGGGCCTATTTCTCAACAGTGGAGCCTTCTGTGCTCCCCTACATGAGAGGTGCTCCTCCTTCAGGTCATTTCAAAGGGGAACTGAGCCCACATTGGTTCTGTACTCATCGCTTCCCAAAGGCCCTTCCTCTTAATACCAGCATCATCTGGGATGTGGCTTCAACGCATGAGCAACACAAACATTCAGACCATAGCAGGAGCCTCCTGTACAATTTAAATTCAGGGCTTCTATTAGTAAAGAAAGAAGGTGACAATTAGACATCGGATTACAACTGACAGTCTCTACCACAATCTGCAAAATATTGTCTAGTTAGAAAAACAGTAAATTTACAGTAAAATAAAGGAGATACTACAATTGTTTGCTACTCTCCATAATCCTGAGAATGATGCAAGTAGTAAGGTCAGGGCACAGGTGATTATCACAATGTTTACAAATACTTCAGTTTAATCAGTATGACGCTGAGTATCAATTAATCTTTAATTCTGGGAACAGTCAGGTGACTTTCTATCAAGCAACATCATCCAGAGGAGTCAGTCAGTGTTCCAGTTCAACAGCTGCATTCCAGCAACAGTTTCTATAAATCCTTCTGCCATCAAAACCAGTAAATCATACTTTTCTGATTAGCATACTTAGTCAAAACTAGACTTTTATTGGTAATTTAGTGACTTTTTAATTGGCATGTAAATACTCAAAATTCATCCCTGACAGTGAAATTAAAGGTATTCAAGATGGACATAGTGTTTTATACCTGTAATTCCAGCACTTACAAGGACTGAAGAGAGTTCAAGGCCAGTCTGGTCTGTATGTGAGCTGAAAGCCCACATGAACTACATCATATGACCCTGTCTCAAAAATTTTTTTTTAAATTTTAAAAGAGGAAATTACAGCTATTCAAAACATATGTATTGGCTCAAATGATTTAGAAACATGCTCCAGTCCTTGCATAAACATGGTACAATACAAGAATCCAGAGATGCTTACAACACATAGCATCAGATATGACATTAAAGATTTGGGTCCCTAATTGATCTCATAACCAGCCATTACTTAGAATTCAGAGGAATTCTAAAAGGAAAGAATATTAGATCTATTTTCAATAAGTTTTCCATTAAAAAATGTTTTGCATATAGGATGCATGCTATGACTCGAATGCATCTCCTCTGAAATTCGGGAGTGGAAATTGAATGGTTAATCTGATGACATTAAGAGGTAATTAGGCAGTGGCTTATGGCACATGAGTGGAGTTAAGGTCCTTGCAGAAGAAACTTCATGCAGCATTCAGTGCTCCTGCCTTCCTCTTCTGGCCATGTGAGGGCAGTTCTTCTCTCCTCCAGAAGACAGAGCAAAAAAGCACATCTTAAAATAAGGCCTCACTCGACAGATGGATCTGTTACTTCATTTTAGACTCCTCAGTTTCCAGATATGTGAGAAAGTCATTTCTTCACTTCGTAAATTACCCAGTCATGAGTATTACAAACAATAAATCAAAGCTCTTAAAAGAACAGAGCAGTAGGGCATCACTGGGTTTACATAAAGTTTGAAAGAACTGCTTTGGGCCACTTGCTGACCAAATATTTGATTAGTAAATGGCTGCATGAGTGCTTGAGTTTTGCCTGAATGCTGCTTTTATTATTATCTGATAGCACTCTGTGGGAGAGCCACTAAGCATAATCTCAAACCTCATTGATGCATATTACTGATCACCATAGGAAGTTAAAAGTTTTGCATGTCTAAGATTGTAACACAAACCCCGAGAGGCAAGCCAAATCAGAAGATATAAAAGTCATGATGCTCGACTTCTGGGAGAACATGGCAGAGAGATAGCAGCAGCTACGGAGGCTCTCTGAGATACCCTGCTTAGAGTCCAGGAATGGTGTGGTGCGAGGAGTCCTAAGCAGGGGGAGATGTACCCTGCCGACCCAGGAACAAACTAAGCTAAGAGAAACCAACTGGAAACACAATCCCGGTGCTATAACAGGAACAGATAAGGTCTCAGCGCGGAAGCTGGAGCCCGTGCCACTGGAAGCCGTGATTTGAATTTCCTGCTGCCACGGCTGGGTCTGAATCGGCACAGCAAGGAGAGAGACAAGTGAAAACTCTGAGAGTGGGAACCTGTGAACGGAATTGAGAGCAGGACTGGCAGGGAGCCCTACCTTGACCTGCGGTGAGTGAGCAGAACGGGGACCCTTCCATAGAGTAGGAGGCTCCAGCAAAGGACATACTGGGACCGGGCAGACTAGCCGGAACAGGATGCTGCAGTGACTTTAGTCTCATATTCCCCTCTCAAGTGGGACTGGTGGGGAGTGCCTGGCCTGGGTGATGCCTCTGACTAAGATCCAATAGGCTAAGCCCAAACAAGGTCCCAGTGCCTGGAGGTGCACCCTAGCAGTGAAGCCTTCAGTAGGTTGACCTGGAGTGGCGGGCCTAGCAGAGGCTGCCCAGGTCTGTGTCTCCCTAGTACACTGCAGTGGGTGGGAACACATAGCCAGCTATTCAAACAAACTGTAACCGACAGGGAGAAAAAAAAATGGGCCTCCTATACTCGCTTGTATGGAAGGAACAAAAAGTATGGGAAGAGGGAGCAACAAGAAAGGATCCTCAGTCCCCAATCCTGAGAACATTGATCCAGGAAAGTTAAATGCAAAGGAGAATGAGGAAAGAAAACATGCATTATCAGACACGGCACCAATAGAAAAAAGCAGTATCTCCGGAGCCACATAGATGAGTTCAAAAGAGAAGTATTTAATGAAATAAAGCAAGATATAAGTAGAATACTTAGAGAAATGCTAAGCACCGCCCAAGAAAAAATAGATGGTGGAATGGAAGAACAGGAAAAAAGGGGAGCATTGTTTGATGGAGAAAATAGAGAAAACATAGAATACATGAAGCAGGTTCAAAGAGATTACCAGGAAACTAAAAACTCTATCAAAAACTGGCATAACAGCTTGAAAGAAACTAAGGATAGATTATCTGAATTGGAGGGCAGATTTGTAATATGGGAGCATGAAATGAAAAACTTCTTAAAAATAACAAGTAAACAAACAGCAATAATACAAAGGCTAGAAGATGATAAGAGGATCTATAACTTAAGAATTAAGAACATAAAAGAAGTAGGGACACAAGCAAATGGACTACAAAAGCTATTCACAGAAATAATCCAAGAGAATTTCCCTAATTTAGCAAAAGGTAAAGATACTCAGATGTATGAGGCATACAGGACGCCAGCCACCTACAACCCAAACAGAGCTACACCCAGGCATATAATAATCAAAATTCCAGAAATCCAATATAAGAACAGAATATTAAAAGCCATCAGAGACAAGAAACAGATCACTTACAAGGGAACACCCATCAGAATTACAGCAGACTTCTCGGCACAAACCATCAAATCACGAAGAGCGTGAGGGGAAATAATTCAAGCTTTGAAAGATAATAATCTCCAGCCAAGATTGATATATCCTGCACAACTGTCCCTAGAAATTGATGGAAAAACAAGGTGCTTCCAGGATAAAGAGGAACTAGGGGAATTTGCAACCACCAATTCAACTCTACAGAGAATACTGCAGGATATTCTAAACAAGGAAAATACTAAGATCCCAGAAACAGTAGCAGAGAGGCCACAATGAATGGAGCAGAAAGCTAAATGAAGAAGACAAACTGACAACTAATGACAGAAAAAGATCTCAACAGAAGTGAGGCAGAGAAGATTGGATGGTAGGAACAGCTATTTTGGAGAACACAAGACATCATAATTGCTAGAGCTGATTTAACATCATCTTGTTGGGGCTGGGGATTTAGCTCAGTGGCATAAGCGCCTGCCTTGCAAGCAGGCAGTCGTGAGTTTGATCCCTGGTACCGATAAAAAATGAAAAAAACGAAAAAAACAAAAAAAAAATAACATCATCTTGTTTTGAAGTCCCATCAAGCTTTTGTTCTTCTGTCTCCATCGGTCTTAATAGGTTGTATCTTATTGGATTTTATTATATGTGATAATATAAACAAAAACTTTTATAGACAAGGAGATTACACAGAAACCATTGTTCATTTTCTGATAGTTGATTCTAAATACTCTGTAATACTATCATTCTCTTGAATGGTTTTACATTGTCTTGATATGTTTGATGCTACAGTATACAAAGTTATACTCAAAGATTTCAAGGAAAGAGACACTATAGAAACTACTTTTATGTCAGGATATCTTGTGGTGAAACACTATTTTTCTTAAATGGTTATGTTTTGCCCTGCGCTGTTTTGTTGTTATGCCCTCTTTTATCTCAATCTCCATTTTATTATTTACTTGTTTATTTTTTTAATTAAGGAAAAATAAAAAAAGCAGGATACATTATATTAACCCACTTTGATTTCCTATTAACTTGATTTGAAACCCTGTATTGCCCTCACCATCTTGTTTTGACTGATTTTCCCCTATTCTGCTTTGCTTGATAGTACTAACTTCGAAAGTATAGGCAACAACTGTAAAGACCACAAGATTCATTGTGATGCCCATTCTGGTTGACTATTATCTCCTTTTAAAGTCCTGTAATGTCTCCAATGTTTTGGTTTTATTCTTTACTGTCTTGTTCAATTTTATTATAACTGATGATATAGGCAATTCTTTTTAAGATAGCAAGAGGCAGTATGATAACCATTGTTGATCACCTTGTATTTTGTCTTTATATTATCTATTATGTCCATCCTTTTGATTTGACTGACTCTGTTCTGTTATGTCACATTTGGTTTTACTCTCTTCAAAAAAAAAGTAATAAGAACTGTGGGAGTAATAAAACCCAAAATGTGTAATTGTCACTGTACAAAAGAGAGGAAAAGAAACCTCTGAAGGATATAACTGCATATATGTTTAAGTGTATAAAATAGATAACCATATTACTGAGTTTTGTTGGATCATTGAACAAAACTGTTTGCAGACTCACTGTTTGAAACACCACTTTATATGCTTTAATTTTGTAACTTGAACAACTATTTCTAAGATAACAATATGTAATCTATTAACTAGTGATTCCCTACTGTTTATTCTTTCTGAAATTCTGTATAACTTGTACCCTTTTTGTTTTTTTTTTCTTTTTCTCCTTAAATAAAATTTTTTAAAAGGTCATTATTCTCTTTCTTCTATAATGTTCTATTTATTCAGAATTAATTTAGAGGAATAGTTTGTCTTTCAACTTTAGTAATAAATATATTAAAATTCTGTTGTGTGAAAACTTTACCCCCTTTGGGGGCTGATGGTGCAACTCAATGGTAAAGCACTTGTCTAGCATGCACAAGGCCCTGGGCTCTGTCCACATATCCCACCGCAACCAAAAACAAAAATGAATGAAAGAAAAAGGAAAAGAAATTTCCTAATTCTGCTTCATTCATTTTTAGAATAAATATGCACTATTAGTTTTTACATACTTAAGTAGATGGAAAATCAGAAGAATATTTATGATTTGTGAAATCAGAATTCACTGTCCACAAATAAAGGAACATAGCTTTGTTAACTATTTACATAGCAACTATGACTGTACTGGTTACAAGAGCAGAGTTGAGTGCTTGCAATAGACACTGATTCATGAAGCCTAAACTAGTTGTTATCCAACCTTTTAGAGAAAAAAAAAATTTTACTAATCCCTTCTGAATGATGGGGAGCTATCATTAAACAAGGTAGAATTCCTACAGAGTATTCTGAAGGAAAAGAGATAATAAGCAAGTACAAATGTAACCAATGGCTGTAAGTGTTATGGTAAAAATAGGAACGAGGTGACAGGGAGAGACACCAGCAAGCTCTTCGGTAAGGAAATGATAGCTGAGCTAAGAGCTGAGTGGCAGGAAGCAGACAGCAGAATGTTCCAGGTGAAACCCCTTGGGGACTCTCCAGGCTTACAGTGCAGGTACAGGGTGACAGCCGGCACAGTAAGGCGGTAGAACGGTAGGTACACTTCCCACGTGTCTCCAGAGCTCCAAGAACGACAGGGACTCTTCTCAAACACAGTGACAACAGCTGAAGAGTCATTAACAACCACTTGGTCAATGTAAAAGATAGACCACAAGTTAAGAAACTGAACCATTTCCCTTAGTTCATATGCCTAGAAAAGGTAGCTAATAATTTGCAAAATTTTTCTCTTCCTCCACTTTTCACCTTCAAAACAATCTGAGAAAAGGTGCAATTAAGGGAAAATCAGTTAAGATCACATGTAAACTCTGCAATATGGGAGGTCTGTGAGTTACAAACCGTGCACATAGGTGCGCACAGATCACCAACGTTCAGTATTCCCCCCTCCGATCCTCTTTCTAACTGTACACCACTTCCAGAAGTAGAGGCTCAGGTTGTTTCCGCATCCCTTTACTGTCATGGGTAACACATAACATTGTGAAATGTCAGTGTGGAAAATGATCTGAAGAAAATTCAACCCAGGACATGACTTCAGTTGTCACAAATGTGTTCACAAATAAAGCCCATGATTACAAAAAATGATTTCAATTTTAAAAGCTTTGCCTAAAACATTCAACTTTCACGTAATCCATCTGCAAAGCACTTAGATACGGTTGATACTTTCAGTGATCATGGTTGGAGGGAACGAAAGTTTTATAAAACCAATATTCCAATTATTACAGACAAAAAAAAAGTCTTTATCTTTTTGAAGAAAAGCAAGCCTTTCAAAAGAAGAGCAAGAAATATAATTAGAAATGTATCAAGGACTAAAAAACTGTTAACTCAACTAAAAACTGTTAAGTTGTTTCCTAAGAAACCAAAAATAGAATTGATAAGTACAACTTTCAAAGAAGCTTAGATGTACTTAGCCTATTATTACATTTTCCAGTTCAAAATTTTTAGAATCACTAATTTAAGGGTTGATAAAAAGCTTTATATGAAAAAAAATGTTAAGTTCCTCCCGTTAATTTTGTCTGTAATGGTTCTACTGGTGAAAACTGACCCTCACAAATGAGGAGAGTGCCAGGGCTGCCCTTAAACAAACCACTAACATAGTTAACAACCAATACCACAATGTGATTCTTGACCCCAAGACAGGTGTCGATAATAATCCATAAATCTGTGACATAACAGTTACCTGACAACTGAATTGACTTAATAAAACAAATGTGAAGTTGGTCATCAGGAATTAAAACTCTTGGGGAAGAGGATCTGGAGAAACAAGCAGAACAGAGCAGGAGAGAAGGGAATCAAAAACGAGCAAAGAACACCTGACTTCAAAATGAGCTCATGAACTTTTCACTATTTTCAGAGCTCTGTGAGTAGCTCTGAGACCAAAAGTGTCCACATTTGGGTCTGAATGGAGCAGGCATGAAGAAAGCCACACATAGATCTTTGAGAATGCGAGCCCCGGTCTTTGAGTGTTGCTTCCTGGCTCCAGTGCAGAACCCTCATCCTACTGGCACAGATCCTCCATCTCACTGGCACAGACTTTCTGGCTTCCACTGTTGACTTTTGAGCCTTTCCAGCACAGATCTGTGAAACCAACTTGCATGAGCTATTGTCGTGGACTCTAGACCTCTAGCTGGACTCATGAAAGGCACTGTCATGGGCTCAGCTGGACTCACGCAGGACATTGCCATGGGATCCAGGCCCTCAGTTGGATTCTTTGGGGATTTAAGGGTGTGGACAGATTTCCTGGACTCTTTGGGTAAGTATTTGACTCTTTGGGTGACTATTATAAAATAATTCTATAAGTTATGTGTCTTGTATTAAAGTGTTTCCCTTGCAAACCCTGACTACAACATATAGTAACAGAATAGATGTGACCTTGGCATTGAAAAGGAAGTCAAGAGGGTTTCAGTCTCCAAGAATAAAATCCTTCATGTAGCTCTCAAGATCCTTCTGGAGTTTTCTAGATCATATCTTGCTTCATCGTGCACACATATTCTGTGTTTTCCCATCCACCTCTCCCTAAGCCCTTGAAGGTAAAAACCATATTAGTTACCTTTGTAGCCAAATTTCCCAGTACTCTGTCTGACTTATAGTAGATATTTTATATTTGGGGAATGAACAGCTAGATTGCTCAAAAGGGTATAGGTAATAAATAAATGGATCAACTCATTCTGTATCAGAGACTTTATGTAACCTTCTGGATACTCTCTAGTACCACCATGCTCAAGTGAAATATATACACTGTGGTCTCCTTGGCTGGCTGATAGGATAGAAAACAAAACAAGGCTCAGACAAAGACAATAACAATGTGGCATGAGTGGACAAATGGATCAACCTCTAATATTGCTGGATGACTGTTTAAACTGGAATGTAAAGTTTTGCACTCAGAACAGAGTCACATAAGTGCATTTTGCTGTATTTTCTGCAACAAGCCAGGCTGAGTGGCTCTGATCCAGTATTTACAAATGGAAACTGTCTTAGTTACTTTCTTGTCACTAAGACACAATGCCCACCATCCATAACTTGAGGAGAGGCTTATTTGGCTCACAACTTTTAAAGCTTTCAGTCTTCAGTCAGGTCCAAGACAGAAAAGGCATCGTAGAAGAGTCCTGTTGGAGGACAGATAATTGTGTGATGGCACCCAGGGAAGATTGGGGAAAAAGGGAGGAGCTGGGGAGGAAGATCCATCCTTCCAGATCAATCCCCCTCCACCCTGACTCACTTCATCCAACCAGGTCCCGCCTGCTAACAGCACATTCAACTTTTGATCACCCCACTGATGAGTACAGTGCCCCCATCATCGAATCACCTTCCAAAAGCCCTGTCTCTGAACACTTCTAGATCTAATCATACCAGAAACCAAAGGCTTTTACAGAGGTGCTGCAAAGTGGACAGTAAGAGTTTATACACGACTGCTTGAATTCCTTACTTAAGGCCCAGGATGCACTGACTTTTTGTGAGGGCAGGGAATGGGAGACTCATGGAAAGGTTGGGTCAGAGTGCTCTCTTGAAACCATGACTCCTCCCCAGTCCAAGGCGACCATTTTACCATGTATGGAACACAGTGCGCCGGGCATTGCCTCCACATGTAGTTGACTCTTGTGTAAATGACTGTATGTTTCTGGGGGGGAGGTAGGAGGGTGTCTAGAATTTGTAACTGTAAGTATTCAAAATATATTCAAAATTGCAGAAAATTAGATGGAGATCATAAAGGGATATACAATAAAGGAATATGTGTATGAAGTATAAAATTCAGACCATTAGAAAGACAATACCAGCAGAGCATGGTGGTGCATACCTATAATACCTGCACTTGGAAAGCTGAGGCAGAAGGATTGCTCAAAATTCAAGGTTGGCCTGGGTTATATAATGAGTTTAAGACCATCCCAAACTATATAATAAGGCCTCAAAAAATTTTTAATAAAAAAATAAAAGCTAGAAAGAAAAGCAATACCACTTAAAATTTTGTGTATCCAAAATGGTTAGTTTGAATGTAAGACTGTTCACTATCAAATACATCCCAAAAGGTTGGCATATGGCCCAAAACACTTCTGGTTTTCATTTATAAGGATTAACTTCTCTGTAACCTGTTTTTGCTGCTCTTTGCCAATTTTCCTACTTATATTCTCCGCCATCTTCACTCATCCCTACATATCCCGTGCAGGGCCTAGCAACTGTACTTCTGCTTCTAGTCTATCATCTCAACACAACCTGTGTATCTCATTAATGACTCTTCCCAAATCTCTGTAACTGGATCAGCCTTCCTCAAATTCAAAGTATTCTTCTTCATAGCCTTGGTACACAAGGAACTAAGTCACAGATTCTAAGTCTAGTCACAGCCTCACTAACTCAGTCCCAGCTTATTTCAGCCTCCACTAGACCAGAAGTCTAACCCTGTGACGCGTGAACTCGCTCAGCTCCTGTATGCGCTCCTGTGCGGTTCACTCCTGCGTCCTGCGCCTTGGTCCACAATGTCTCTTTTTTATGGAGCACCCAAGCTCCTTCTCTCTTCTCTGAATATCCAAATTCTACTCACCTCCTAACGCCCACGTCAAATTCCACACTGTCAACGTCCTTGCCCATCAGTCTTTTGAAATTCTACCATGCTTCCTTACTGTTTGATAAAATACTCTCGGTATCAGTAGTGAACTTTCACATGCATAGTTTTTATTTCCTCAATAGACTGTAATTTCCTCAAGGCCAAGGACTTTATCCACTGCTAATTATAACAGTAGGAAGGTCTGAGACATAGATCGTGGCAAACAATACCCTCTTGAAGCATTTAATAAGAGTGAGTCACTTTGAACTAGACAAGAGAGCATTATATTCCAGAAATGGCTTCTTCCCACTGATTGAAATGGAAGGACTCATTGACTTCAGATATACTAAACCAAAAGTATATACTCAAAAATCATATTTACATGGGCATAGTGTTTACCATGTGCTATTCAGCTGGGCAATAGCCTCTCTCCTCAAAACATGGTCCACGGACAAGAAAAATCTACACTTCTTGACAGCTTACTAGAAATGCAAAATATTAATCTGCACCTCAGTTCATTGAATGAAAATCCATGAAGGTTCCATGAATACAGAATTTCTACCACTTCACATTGCCTATCCCAGTGGTGTAGCACGGATTGCTGGAGCCCCGTCCCAGGGTTTCCAGTGCAGCAGGTCTACACTGTGACCTGAGAATACTGATTTCTTATAAAACTTACAAGTGATACTGCTGGCCTATGAGCCAAGAATAACACACCTTGTATTTTAGAAATTTCATTACAACTGTACTCCCAATAAATGAGAGAATACAGAGCTAATCAAAAGAGAAACGCAAAGGAAGTGGCTAAAAAATGTTTCATTTATAATACAAGACGGTAGCTGTGAACACTGCTTTGTACACAATGAGTAAAAATAGCTGGCGGAATCACTATAGCAACAGCTATGTCATCCGCAGAGACTTTCTCTGCGGCATCGTTCAGAAGGAGAGAACCATTTTACAGAAATTCTGTCTAAACACTGACGCCTATCAGAAACAATCAACAGGGGAAACATGCCTTGCTCATGAAGTACTAGGAGATAACAATATAAATTTAAGATGGATTTGAAAAGACTTCTTTAGGTCTAGATTTAGTTCATCAACCAGAAACACTAAGCTTTCACTTGTGTGGCTCTGAAAACAAGTGGGAAGCAGAGTTGAGTAATGCTACTCATAAATACTCATAAATGACTACTCATAAATTTTAAGTGTTTTTTTCAATCCCAAAATAACTTTTTTTTAAAATCTCAAAATCATAAATAAAACAATATATTTGAAAACCAAAGAGCTCCACCTAGAGTTTGAAGAAAAATTAATACTTACACAAATAAAGCATTTACATACTCATATCAATATTCTTCTCTTTTATGTTCCAAATATATATTTTACATCTTTAAGAAAGAGAAAACTTTCTAAAGTGTGAAATATTGTTAATTTAAAAGAGAAGTAAATTTTTATAACGCTACCTAGAATCTATTTTTCTTCTCAAAGCTTGGCAGTTCAATTTGTCACTGTGAATGATTATCTTCAGGCAAAGTATTAAAAAATTCGGATAGCAATTAAAGTATCGTGAAGCAGATAGATTATAACTGACTCAGTACACAGCTTTTACCTGACTTTGCCATGGACCTTCACAATTCCTCTTCGACTCCTTAGTTTTTCATAACAGGACTATACAAGACAAGCAGCTCTCAGAGCTGACTGTCCACTGGAACCTCTCAAGTACAGCAATAGGTTATGTCTGGATCCCAACCCCAGAGACTCTGAATTAACTGTTCTGTTGGATGGGGTGGGGAAGCTTAGTTCTCAGGTAATTTTCGTGTGCAGACTGGGTACACCAGACTGGACTATCTCAAGCTTTCTTTCACAGTTAAGCATCTATGGATGTAGTCCAGTGTTTGTCAAGTTTCCACGGAGTTCAGAGACATCTGAAGGGGTTATGAAAACACAGCTTGCCAGTCCCTACCCAGCAATCTGAGTCAGTAAGTTCAAACAGAGTCCAAGAATTTGTATTCCTAACAAATTTTTAGGTAATGTTGATGCTACTGATACAGGGTCACAGTTAGAAAACTATTGTTCTTGATAACTATAAAGTTAATTTGCCAAATTCCCCAACTTATTCTTATTCTCCTTTGTCAAAGCACAGTCTGGTGATTAATTAGTCCCTCAATTCCTTCTCTGACTCCTAATTCTCTCCCTCAGTGCCTAGCCCATACTACCAACAGTTATTATCCTAAGCCACACGTCCCACTGCCTGAGCTGCAACTTTTTAATGACTCCCTACTAATCACAGAAGACAAACCAACAAGGGTGCAAAGGTCTCCCAAGTCCGCCCCACTCTGCCTTTCTAGCCTCAAGTTTCAGTAGTCCCTGCCACCTGCCAACGTGCCAGTCAAACATTCCCACGCGCACAGTCGGGGCTCTTCCACCTCACTGTCTTCATATCTGCTGTTCATTTCTCCTGGACTGTCCTTATTCAAACTTTTCTTTCTGATGTATTTGTCACCATTATGTGTGCTAACTACTGGGAACTCAAGAAAGAAAAGGGAAAGCCCTGCCTCTGTGGAGCTTTCAGTCTCGAGAGTTGTGGTGGGTATTGCTGAACGGTGAGCCCAGCACCATCTTTGTGCCTCTCCCCTCTCTCACTACCCTCCTTATCAGTGGCTAAAGAAGCTACTCATAGCTAGGAAAGGCAAATGGCACATACATGGAAGTGTGCCCTATCTGGATGTATACTGCCTAGTTCAGAGAAAGTCTGTCTCCCAAGTAAAAAGGTGCAAATGCAGAGCTGTCCTTTCCTCCAGCTTTAAGTGAGAGTGTGATGCTTCACCCTAGGGCAGTCATCTAGAGCCATCAAGGAAAGGACAAGGGATCCCCACAGACACAATCAGCTGTGACCAAAAGATATTGGTCACAGATCACCAATATCCTTTGTGTTTAAGCAGAATAAACTCCTCTATTTGTTGAAGCTAGCTGTTTACCATGTTTTCTGTTATTTAGAGCTGAAACTCTCTTGGTGGGGAGGTAGGAGATAGAGAATTAGACAGTAACTCTTCCACACCAGTTGAAGAGCTTGCAATAGAAGTAGAGCTTGCAGTGAGAGGCTACAGAAGGCTGAGGAGAACATACAACAAGGCTGGATATGAGAAGGTGGCATCCATTCCAGAGTGTGGAAGTTGTTAAGGGTAAACATGGTGTTGTAGGGTGAAAATCAAGTGGAAAGAAGAAAGGCAGAGGAGGCTGGGAGGGAAGGGTGGCCTGTCCTGCCTGTGGACACTTACTGGAAAGCACCCTAAATGATACAATCCAGGGGTCAGGAATGTACTCGGCGCTGGAGTGCTTGCATAGTATGTGCAAGGTCCTGGATTCAACCCCAACACTCTACATACAATTTTACTGGGGCTGGTGAAGCCTAACTGTCCCAGCCCCAAGTTCGTTTTTCTTTAAAATAAAATCACAGTCCAGCAAAGGGACTGTTTGTGACTTTTGAGGCCCATATCTATATCCAAGTCTGCCACCTCCCTGGTGTGCAATCTTCACATGGTTGAATGAGATGCCTGTTTGGAAAGAACTTTATTGTGTTAGGTAGGTGATTTATGAGGAGGCTTTCAGCTCTATAATTTCCTGATTTTCTCCCCCCCCCCCCCCCCGCCCAGGGATCTTAACCTTAGCAATCAAGCAGAAGCCACCTGCTGCCAGGAGAGGTGGCACATACCTGTAATCCCAGCAGATAGAGGGCTTAGTAAATTCAAGGCCAGGGCAACTTTATGAGACTTCACCCCAAAATAAAAAAGGTTGGGGATGTAGCTCAGTTTGAAGGCCCTAGGTTCAATCCTGTGTATCATAAAAACAAAACAAAAACACAAAACCTACCATATCTGAGATCAAGCTGGGAATGGTTTTATGAATTTCAACATAACTCTAAGAGAACATGAAAGCCAATGTTTAGTTATCTGATTCTTGCCTCATAAAAAGACAGTAGAATATGCATTATTTTGTTAAATTTATATTTAATCTTATATAATGTTTGATTCACTTACCTAAATCAATGCAATATTTTACTTACAAGAGAACAAAACTTTCTGTGCCATGAATCCTTAGTTTATTTAATGTTTATTTCTTAAAAATGTTTCCTAATACTTAGTGAACCCTAATTGTCAACCTAAATTGCACATGGCCTCTGATCTAGGAATCAATACTTCAAAAATACTGGGAAAAACACACACTAAATGTCAGTGGCAGGGGGCAGCAGGAAAACAGTATTTTTCCAGTTAGAATTGCTAGCACATGGAGTCATAAAAGCAGAAGAACTTTAGTGTTTTCATTTGCTCCCAGGTTCTCTAGATCCCTCGCTGCCTGCGGTACACAGAGTCTCACCGCCTGCCTGCCCAGCCTCTGCTCCCTCTGCCCGGAACCCCCTGCCGTGCTCGGCCCCAGCGTTCTCCTCCACCATGCAGCCGGCTGCTCAGAGCTCGCCTTCATGGAAAGATCTCCCCAGAAAAAGGAGACACATCACTCTGGCTTTCTTACAGGGCTTACCCTTGTCTGAAAATACCTAATGCTGAGGATCTCCTGACACAAGAAATCTAACTCAGGATCACTGCTGAAAACCCATTACCTGGAACAGGACCTACTACATATAATAGATACTAAGTAAATAATTTTTTAATAAATGAAAAAGATATATGTATATGACAAGTAAGCTTAGCTAGCAAGGGTCATAATAGCAAAAACGAGAAAAGTCTGAATGTTCAATAACAGGTAAATAAACTACAATTTATTCATAAAGCAGAATACCTATACTCTGTGGTGGTTTAAAAGAACATTTACTGCCACAAAAATATATTCACAATATACAGAACTGTATAATTTTTTTCACTTGCAGCCAGGCATAGTGGCATACGCCTTGTGTTAGGCAGGCTTGATAGCCTGAAGCAGGAGAATTATTGTGAGTTCAAGGACAGCCTGGGCTACAAAGTGAGTTCAAGACCAGCCAGATAGTGAAATCTTGTCTAAAAAAGATAAAACAAAAAGTTACAACAATAGGGGCATACACCCATATTTATTGATTGCATTGAATATTTAGTAAGATCATTTATTATCTGCATATATATGTTTTTATACACCGAAAAATGTGCAGGACTAAGTAATAAGAAAACAGGAAGGAGAAGAGAAACCATGCCTTCCCATGAAGCAGGCTCCACTATGCTGACTGGTAAGAGCCTCACCCCGAAGAGAAACCGTGTCTCCCCCTGAGCCAGCCAGTGTGTGGGCTGAAAAACCAGAAGACCATTACCACCCCTCCCGCCCCAACTGTGCTATATCCATGCAATAGAACATTACTCACCAATAAAAGAAATCACCTAAAAGTGACAAAAAGACATGAAGGAATCCAGCTGGGGATTTAGCTCAGTGGCATAAGCCCTGCCTAGCAAGCGTGAGGTTATGAGTCGATCCCCAATACAAAAAAAAAAAAAAAAACAAAGGAATCTTAAAGGCATATTTCTAAGCGAAAGAATGCAACTTGAAAAGCCTGTATACTATATTTCCAACTACTCTATATGACATTCTGTAAAACTCAGAGCAATGAAGACCGTACAAACATCTGTGGTTGCCAGGATTTTGCAGAGTGAGAAGGAATTGTTTCAGATAGTGGAACTATTCTGTATGACCCTGTAATGGTGGATACATATCATTATACATTTGTCCAAACAATGAAATGTACAGTATCAAGACTAAAGTCAACTCTATGAAAACTATGGTTTTCATCAGTGTATCAATACTGGCTCTCAGTTGTAACCAATGCACCACACTAAGGCAAATTATTAAGGAAAAGTGCAACTGGGAAGTTGAGGAGTATAAAAAAATATGGAAATTCTCTATAAGAAATTTGTAGGGAAAAATGAAACTCAAGATGCCTGCACTATGATTCAGGCTGTGGAGGGGGTGCATTTTGAAGGACATGAGGTCAGAGTCAACAGAATTCCAGCCTAAATGCGCCTCCTGATGTTTCTGTAAATAACTGATATAACCAAAGCTAATGCTTGCTGGTGTGAATAACATAAACCAAAGCCCACTACTGGCACATAGCCGCTATTATGTAGACACCTATATATAGCTGGACAGTCACACAAGTGCATGCAGCTGAGCAGCAGCTGAGAATAAAAATTTCTAGTCCCTCTCATGGTTCTGTGCCTCTTTGTTATGCTGCTTGAATCTCCAGTGAACTTTCCCAATCTGAACTGGTAAAGACACAACCTTCCACTCACTTTTCCTCGTAAACCTCAAAACACTTTAAGAAATAAAGTCTATTAATTTTTAAAATGTAATTAATGCTAGAGATGAGATGTTGCTCAGTAGTAGACATGAGTCAGGTCCTGAGTTCAATTCCCAGCAACACACACAGTGATTAGCACTTGTCATACATTTTTTTTAATGTTTAATATCAAGTATATTTATTAGTAAAGAAGAAATATGTTCATATCTTTCCTTGAGAAATTAAAAATACTAGACATAATAAAACAAAAAAAGAAGAAAATAAAGATCATTTTATTAAATATTATTTTAATGTATGCATATGTAAAAAGTTAACTATAAAGCAAAAACTCATGCATTTAAGTCATGCAAATATGGATTTGTTATATTCTAAGAAAAATAAACAATTTAGTATTTAAAGTATAGTATGAGGTACTCCAACTCTACTAGTTCATGTTTTTAATTTCCATTAAATTATGTATATATTACATAAACATTTTTCCCAAAATTAAAGCTCCTCAACTAATTTTTGTTCCCTTAAAAATGTCCTGGTCTTCCATATTCTATAGAGACCATTCATTGGAACCCTTTTTAACAATTTCAACTATGTACCTAAAAAAAGACCATAATGAATAAAGTATAAATTAGCAAATGGCTTTGAGATTGTCAGATGAGAAAGGAAAGTCTAGCAACAACTCTTATTACATAGAAATTTATACTACTAATGGCCTGCTAGAAAGTTATTTTTAAAAATATTAAATAACATTGAATGTGACATCACCTCATTGTTCACAAAATCTATTGCTTCATTCCAATCTACTACTGTAAGAGCTAGAAATTCAAAACAATGTAATTAGTTAAAGCAGAATGCTGTTCAAATTTTCTATTTTATACAAATGCCACATGTCTACAGAAGTGGTAAACACCACTCCACTGGGAACAGACCTGCTCTAACTCTCACACTAGGAATACTTGAAGTACATGTATATTGTCAGCTCCATAGAAGAGAATCATACAGACCTTGGAGGTCATCCAGCTTAATATACTGCTGGGGTTAAGATCTGAACTGCTTCTCTAAATCTCATGTGTTGAAGAGTTGACCCTCAGTGAAGCAGTGTTCAGTGGTGGGGCCTAGAAAGGTGAGTAGATCACAAGGATGGGGATGGATTAATCCACTGGTCGGCTCCTAGCTGAGTGATCTGTTAGGCATATGGTCCTGTTGGAGGAGTAAAGTCATTGAGGGCGTGCCTTTGCAAGGTATGCCATGTCTCTGGACCCTTCTTTTCTCTTTCCCTCTCTGTTTCCTGATTGCTTGCCATGCCCTCTCCATCATGATGTCCTGCCTCACTACAGGCCCAAAGGGATGGAGTCAGTGACAATGAACTGAATTTCTGAAACCATGAACCAAAATAAACTTTTCCACCTTTAAGCTGTTTTTCTTAGGTATTCTGTCACAGCAACAGAAAGGTGACTAATACATATACTTTCCAATGAGTTAAATCTTTTGTAACACCCTTGGCTTTTTAGATATCTACACAGGGATCAACAAACTTCTCTACAAAGGGTCAGAAATAAATATTTTAGGCTTTGTAGTCATCCAGGCTCTGTTGTAACAATGTAGCCCTGGCCTTGAATCAGGAGAGCAACTATCCCATAAAATACAAATAATGAGGGGCTGGGGATTTAGCTCAGTGGCATAAGCACCTGCCTTGCAAGCAGGCGGTCGTGAGTTCGATTCCTAGTACCGATAAAAAGTTAAAAAAAAAAAAAAAAAAAGAGCAAAAAATACAAATAATGGACATGGCAGTTCTTCAGTAAAACTTTATTTATAAAACAAGCAGTATGCCAGATCTGGTTACCAGGCTGTAAATGGCTAATCTCTGATCTCGATTACTCCTAGTTATCGATAAAACTCCACCATCAGAACATTAGATCCTTTATAGGAAATTTTTTGTCAGGATGAGTTGAATGAGTAAATACATCTATTACTGCAACCAAAATTATTGCCTTCTGGAACCAAAGAGAATCCCTGTCCTTTTTCATGTATCAGCCTTTTAAACACTTAAGTAAATAAGGTAACTAAAAACAGACCACATTTAGGCTGCACTTATCACCTATTTCTGTAACATCTTTTACTGTAGTTCAATTTCTTAATGTAGTACCTTAAACAGTGTATTGCAACAAAAATGTATTCATCCTTTACTCTTTGAAATAAAATGGATTTGGAAAAAAATTCAGTCTTTAAAACCTAACTATATTTACTTGTAATACCTTTAAACTTACTAAGTTGGTTAAACTTAATTTATATTCTCCACTATCTTGTTCCTGCTTGTCATTCTACGAGCTCTCCCTGCATAAGCCCATTCATGTATCTGACTCCAAACACCAGCCACAGCATTCTAAAGCATAATTTCTCTGCTACAACAACCCCTACAGTGAGGGGCCTACTGGCATTTCCACCCAGCCAGTCTAACTCCTCTAACCATGTATAAAGCAAAATTTTCTCATTTAATTTTCATATTTCAATTACACATCCTTTTATTTACTTAAAATCCCATGAAAATGAAAGCTTCAAAATAAGAAGATGTAACAGATTTTGTTCATTGGCCACCTGATATTCATTATTTTCTCCTTCTTCCTAGCCAAGGAAGGCTATCAACATGTCAAACTAATTTTCCAGTCTCTCTCGTGGCAGGGCAAGCAGTGACCATATAACACTTTATGAGCTGAGAGGCAAATCAGTGTGTCTTTGGGTAGGCCATAGAAAGCAACACAATCTTTAGCCTTTCCTGCCTTTTGCCTATAACTGTGGATATGATGTACAGCGACACGTTTCCCTTTTTGACAATGAGGAAAAGGCCAAGACAATCACAGAAATGTTGGGCCCAGCATCACTGAGCTACTGAAAAGGTTGTTAACCATGAACTTCCAGATTTTTTGTAACTGAGGAAAATGAACTGTTTCTTGTTTTATCAGTTTTAAGTCCTGTGTTCTATTATCTTTCAGGTGAAAAAAATCTTAGCTAATAGGAAACTATAATCTTAAAAAGAGAATCCAACAAATATTTAGAACTACAGCAGAGGAAGTAGCAATTACTACACAGCAAAACAAAGGATGGTCCAGAAGGATGGTTCAAAAACTTTGAGAAGCAAGTCAGCTTACGTCACAAAACACTCAGAAGACTCAGGATTTGAAGGCACCAGGTCCTGCAGAGGACAGATCTACAGTTTTGACATTCATAGGTTCCTTAACGAAAAGGCCAGCTCCCCGCCATTCCTCAAGTTCACAAGTCTACAATTATTTGCTGGAAATTTTCCTTAAAGGCCTTCTTATTCCTAGCTGGCTACTTTTATTTGTGACAAAGTTACTAACAATGTGCAAAATAATGAAGCAAAGTGAAACATCCAAAAAGGAGAGGGAAAAGAAAAGAAACTTAGAAAACATGGACAATGCAAAAAGCCGAAGAAAATTCAAAACCATTCTCAGAGATTTTAAAAAAGAACGAAATCCTGCGGAATAGAAATAGTGCATAGCAGCAACAGCAAACAAAAGTAACAGAAAGCCTGGAAAACAAAATTGAGGCAATTTCCCACAACTAATGTTTAAAAAGTAGGTATAAAAGTTAACATTAGATTAAGTCCACATAGAAATTCCAAAGAGGAGAACCAAGAGGAGAGAGGAAAAGAAACTGTCAAAGAAAATCCCTTTCTCAAGGAAGGAAATTCGCATACACTTTTAGTGGGAATGTAAACTAGGATAGACATCATGGAAACCAGCACAGAGATTCCTCAAAAGGCTGCAATCACAACGATCACATGACCCAGAAATCTTATTACTAGATAGAGCCAAAGAAAATGAAACTGTGAATTGAAGAGACGTCTGCACTCCCTCGCTCACCGCAGCACTCTCCACAACAGCCACAAGTGAAAACCACCAAGTGCCCATCGACTGCGGATGGATAAAGAAATCACAGACCATGGCATGCTGTCCAGCAATTTAAGACGTGACACCCTGTCACTTATAGAAATATAAATGAAGCTAGAAAAATTATGTTAAATTAATTAAGTCAAGTACAGAGCGACATGATCTCATTTATACACAGAAGCTAAAAAGTTGATCCTATAAAAGTAGAGCATAGAACAGTTACAGAATCTGGGAAGAGTGAAGATGAGATGGAAAGGGTACGGTTACTGTGCACAGCTGAGCAGGAGGGGTAACTTCTAATGTTTATAGCACAGTCGCAACAACTAATTGTATATCTCAAAATAGCTAATAGAAAGGATTCTTGATGTTCTCATCACAGAGATATGACAGATATTTATATCATGGATCTACCAATTACCCTGAGCTGATTATACATTGTATACATATACTGAAATGTCACTCACTACTCCAAAACTACATATAAGCATTATATGCCAAATAAATGTGTATTTATATATATATATATATATATATATATATATGTAATATATATATATATGCATATGTAAGAAAAAACATTCTCTTCCTCCAAAAGAATTAAAACACACATGAAGGCAGATGATTGTCAAAATGTAGAAAAAGAGGGATAAATTGAGCATATAACAGCTTTTTGTTGCAATTCCCAGTTCTTTGCATTCAAATGACATCAAGCCTCTTATGGAACTATACCTTCAGAATTCTGAGCAGGAGATTATCTTTGCCGCAGAATTTCATAACTCAAAAAAGTAGTCAAACATGAGGAAAAATGATATGCCATGATGCAAACTTTTTGTATCTAATGTACCTTTTGTATCTAATGTACCTTTCCATGAAAGAATTCCTTTCCCTTCTCTTTCTGCAAAATAAGAGAATAAACTAAGAAAGGTGAAAACACATGATTAAGGAAACAGGACCCTGCTTCCCAGAGTGATAATCGGTGCGCAGAGCTAGACCCAGGCTGGATGCAGGCTCCGGGGAGAGATGTGACTAACAGGTTAGGTAACGCACTTTGACGTTTGAAGCTAAATCTGCTGTGGGATTTGGCATACATACTGACAGATATATACAGTTTTTGTTGGAGAGACAGTAAAGCATTAGATAAAACAACATAAAATTGTTGTTTTATAAGTTAAAACTTTGTCAAATATTAGTTGCTGAATTTATAGCTGAATAATATGATGGTGACAGTGTGCTTTAAATACTCTAACAATAACAAAAAGAAAAAAAAAGAAAAATTGAAGGCATACATGAAACAAGAATGTCATAAAGCTACTTGTACTGAAACTGGGTAACTGGCACATGGGTTTCACTAGCCTGTTATCGCAATTCACTTGTATGCTAGAAATCCCCTAATAAAAAATCGTAAAAAGAAAAACATGACAACAGCAAAAGGTTCAGCAATCAGTAATTTCAGATAGCAGAAAGAAATTCCATTTAGCAATGCTCAGATGAAGTCCAATTACAGAACCACTGTATAAAGGAAAAAAGAAAAATCAGTGAAATAAGTCATTACTGGATCTTTACTGTGTGGGGAAGGAAATACTGGAAATAGTTCACATCCCTACTCCATTCTCCCTTTCCATACTGACTCCCTGTGCAACAGAATAGTGATTCCCAAAGTTGTTGCAATTAGACTCAAAATCTGATAAAGATGTATGTATCTCCACCCATCAATTACTTCTTAGTTCATTTCTCTTCTTCTGAAACCTAGATTCAAGATTCATCACTACAGTCTTGCCTTTGTAAAGAAGTTATGATAAAAATATTACTTAATTGTAAATAGTATATACTATTTAAAACAAATATTTACTATTTAATAATACCATATAGTACACTATGTAGTATACTATATAATAGTTGATTCCTGATATTAATAGTGAAAGCTTGAGATCAAGACCAAGACACACATGCCTATTATTAACAGCATTTTTATTCAATTTTGTATTTGAAAATCCAATCAGTTTAGTATGGCAGGAAAAAGAATAAAAAGTAAAGTGACTGGAAAAGGGAGAAATAAAGTATTAACTATTCTTTGACAATATTGTATATAGGATCATGTACATAGAAAGCTAAAAAAAAGTCAACATGTAATTACCATCAATAGGTAAGTTTAGCCAAGTTGCTAGAAATATGACAATATGCAAAATTCGACTGGATTTCTATGTATTACCAATTACCAAAATAAAGCATTTATATCACAGCAAAACCATCAAATATCTAGTAGGGAGAATATGTAAGGCCTTTTTGCAGTTAATTATAATATGCCACTTAAAGAAACAAAGAACAAATAAATGAGAGCTTTATTACATTTAGGACATAAATTCTTTGCAAACTTATCTATATATTCAATGCAATTTCAGGAAAATCTAACAGGTTTTTTTTTGGAATATGATGACTTGAGCTAAAACTTGCATGGTAAAACAAAGGTACTAGTGCAGACAATGTATAAGAATAAGCTGAAATAAGTTGTCTACTATAAGATAGAAAGACATAATTTGCTTTATTATAATTCATTTACCTGTGTAACTTCATTAATCTGTGCAATTATGTCAAATATATATATGTATGTGTTATAGCTTACTATAAAAACTTTAAAGAACTCATAAATGTATTGATGCTTAAAATAAAAAGTCACAGCAGGGCCAAGAATGATGGTGCATGCTTGCAACCCCAGCTATTCAGAAGGCTGAGGCAGAAGATCACGAGTTTGAGGTCAGACTAGGCAACTTAGTGAGATTATGCCTCAAAATAAAATATATTTTAAATGTTCTGGGGATATAACTCAGTTGGTAGAACACCTGATTAGCATGCATAAGACCCTGGGTTCAGTCCTCAGCCCTGCAAAACAAAGCTAAACTAAAGTAATGATAGTAAGTTCTGAACAATTAAATCAATTATTATATACTGCTGTTACAATAAATGTAAAGAGATCAGATTAGCTTATAAACTGTTGTTGTGCTAAATATGAAGATACTGAATTCTTCCACTAAAGAGAAACACTTTTAAATTGTATTACACAAAGTACTGAATTTGTTATATACTTACACTGAAGTTGTTTACAAAAAAAACTCCCTTAAAATGATTAAGAAAGGGGCTAGAGATGCAGCTCAGGGGTAGAATATTTGTCCAATACGCATGAAGCCCTGGGTTCAATCCCCAGCACTGCAAAAATTAAAATATTATAAAATATATGAAAACATTTAAAAACTTACAAAAACAAAGTGATTAATATCAAAACATAAAAGAACCCAAGAACAAGTGGAAAACTGAAATATATGTAAAGGCCAAAGATCTATACTGAGAAGGCATCAGAACAGGTGATTTCATTTTGTTTCCACTAACCTGAGAAAAAAATTTCAGTGGCATTTGAATTATGTTAGAAAGAAGGAAAAGATAGAAAATGTCCTAACACATTTTATAAACCTAAAACTTTAACATAAAAACTTGATAGAGTAGCAAAAAGAAAAACAAGAAAACCAAAATCTCATTTATAATATAGACGTAAGGGCAGCCCACTTGGGACCCCTTCTGTCTCTGTCTCAGATAGAAGCTTTCTTTCTCTCAATAAATACATTCTACTTTTTAAAAAAATGCTAATTCCCTTAGAAATCATAAAAGTAAATAAAATAGTGGCATTTAAAAAGGAAATTAGGTAAAAACCCAGAAAAATACAGTATGAATTTAATTAATAGTAATGTATCATTATTGGTCCCTTATCTATAACATATATATCAGTATTAATAGTAGTTAAACTAGATGATGAATATATTGAAACTTTTGGGTTTTTTGGGTTTTTTTGGTGGTAGTAGGGATTGAACTTAGGGCCTTGCACATGCTAGGCAAGCAATGAGCTACATTCCCAGCTCTCTATATGATCTTTAAAACTTTTCTAGAAATTTAAAACCCTACTAAAAATAAAGCTTATTTTAAAAATATATTGTGAGGCAATCTGAGGAATTCATTTAAAAATAAATATAGCTAAAATGGTTAAGCAACAAAAAATAAAAAGTGTACAAATAGGAAATGAGGAAGCCAAATTATCCTTGTTTGTAGATAATATGGTCATACACTTAGAAGACCCTAAAGTCTCTGCCAGAAGACTTTTGGGCCAACAGAGCAAGATATAAAAGAAACATTAAAAATCAGTAGCTTTACTATACACCAATAGTAGACCAGCTGAGAAAGCAATCAGGAAAACAGTTCCATTCACAATAGCTTCAAAACCTTAAAATGCTTAGGGAACAATGTGGCCAAAGAGGTGAAAGATCTTTACAACAGAAATTTCAGAGCACTGAACAAAGAAATCAAAGAAAAAACCAGAGGACGGAAAGACCTATTGAATTCATGGATGGGCAGAATTAATATTGTCAAATGACCACATTACCAAAAGTGATCTGTAGATTCAACACAAACTCCATCAATTACCAATGACACTCTTCACAGAACAACAACAAATTCTGAAATTCACATGAAAACATTAAAGACCCAGGATAGTTGATTCAATCCTAAATGAAAAGAGCAAGACTGTAGGCATCACAACACTGGATTTCAAATCATACTACAAAGCCATAGAAACAAAACAGCATGGTACTGGCACAAAAACACATATGTAGACCAATGGAACAGACTAGAGGACACAGAAACAAATCCACACAGCTTGAACCATCTGATTCTGGGCAAAGAAGGCAAAATGATATGTTGGAGAAAAGACAGCCCCTTTAACAAACAGTGCTGAGAAAAGTGGATATGTGTTTGTAAAAGATTGAAACCAGATCCCTTTCACCCTATAAAAATCCATTCCAAATGGATAAAAGATCTAAGCATAAGACCTGAAATGTTGAAACTGCTAAAAGAAAACATGAAAAATATTGGAAGCCATAGGTACACAAGAAGACTTCCTGATTAAATCTCCAACAGCACAGGAAATGAAAACGAGAATCAACAACTAGGACTACATCCAATTTAAGTTTCTGCACAGCAAGGGAAACAATAGAGAGAGGCTTCAGAATGAAAGAAAATCTTTTCCTAGCTACTGTTCTTAACACAGGATCATTATGTAGACTATATAAAGAATTCAAAAACATTAACACCAGAAACTCAAACAGCCATATCAATAAATGGGTAAATGATTATCAGACACTTTCCAAAGAACTACAAATAACCAATATGTATATGAAAAAATGTTCAACTTCTTTAGCCATTAAGGAAATGCAAATCAAAACTACTTTGAGATTCTGTCAAGGTGTATGTTGGTGACCCCCAGGCCTCATGGGTTTGCATTGTGCATTTGTGATTGGCTCATTGTCTAGCGCTTGAAGGCGGGTGTGAGTGCTACACTGGCCTAGGGGTGGGGCCAGGATGTAATGTAATGGCAGGAAGAAGGCGTGTCTCACTCTTTTGCTGGTTTCTGCCTTGCCCTTTGCAGCCGCTTTGAACTGTGGCCCAGCCGTGCCACCCTGCCTTGGAGCCAACTGAGTATGGACTGAAATCCTCCAAAACTGTAAGAAACAAACCTTTCCTTTCCCAACGTGGGGCTTGAGGTATTTTGTCTCAGCAATAAGTAAAAAGTAACTAAGACAGAATTCATCTCATCTCAGTCAAAATGGCTATCACCAAAGAACACAAAAGGCAATAAATGCTAGTGAGGATGCAGGGTTGGGAGAGAAAGGAATCCTTCCACACCATGGAAGGAATATAAATAAGTACAACTACTGTGGAAATCAGTGTGGAGTCCCTCCCCTGCCAAGAAAAAAACTAGAAACAGAGCTACCACTTGATTCAGCTATACCGTTCCTTAGTACTGAAGCAGTTAAAGCCAGAACACCATACGGATACTTGTATATCCAAATTTACTATGGCATAATTCACTATAGCCCAGATCGGAAATCAGCCTAAATGCCTATCAACATGGATGAGGTGCTGTAGCCATGGGTTGTACACAGAGAACAATTAGGATTAGGACATGGAGTTTATAATATTACTTATAATGGCCACCAGAAGTTAACACAGGAAAATGCAGAAAATCTATCTGCAACACCAAAGACATAGATTATTTAGTAAAGAGCCTAAATCCCACAACAATGTCCCACATAAGTCCAGATAAAAACCCAGGGCTCAGGACAATGCCTCCCACAAGTCCAACTGGAGGTCCAGAGCCCACAAGAAGGACTCACACCCGTCTCTTTTACAGATCCGTGCCAGGAAGACCCAAGGGTCAGCGGTGGAAGCCTGAAAGTCTATGCCAGCAGGATGAAGGAGCTGTGCTAGTGGGATGAGGGTCCTAAGCTGGAGCCGAGAAGTCACACTCACAACAAAGAGCAGGGTTGTGCTGAAAGGCACCACAGCTGTCCTCAGCGACACAGAGGCCCCGAACTCCTCCGATGACCAGCACAGTCAGGTACCTGCCAGGAAGCAGCGTGACGAGTTCATCCTGGAGACCAAGCAGCACATGTCTTCCCCTCTGGGGCCAGGAAGCTATGCTCGATGTGAGGACCAAAGCTTCTCCAGCAGAACCGACAGCTCAGACAGCAACTTGTAGGAGAACCCACAGTGCCTCCTTAACGCCTCAACCCTCAACACCTCCCTTCTTCTCCACCTATTTATCCTGGCAACCCTCCTCAGATGGAGCATCTTCACTCAATGCCATGCTGATGTAATCCAGCTGGCATTAAGTTGACCACCAGTTCATAATCCATAACAAATGGATAAAGAAAATGTTGCATTATATACCAATGGAATATACTCAGCCTCAAGGAAGAACAAATTTCTGTCATTTGCAAGAAAATGGAGGAATCCAGAGACCATCATATTAAGCTAAATAAGCCAGACTCAGAAAGACAAGTATTGCATGTTCTCCCTAATATGTGGAATCTAAAAACATGACAAGAAAGGTGAAGAGAGACTATTTTTAGACAAGATGAAGGGAATAAAAAGTGGGGAGGGATAGAAAAGCAGGTAATAAAATATGAGAAAAATATATTTTATACACTAAAAGCACCCCCCAAAAAAGTGTAAAATAAGTGGGTAGGATAGAACAAGAGATGGATGGGGTGAAAATAATTAAAATATATTATGTAAAAATATGAATCTTCCAAAATGAAAGCCACTGATCTATATAACCAATTACAAAAAGTGAAAAAAGAATGCAAAAAATACAAATGATACAATGTAAAATTAATGATTGTGTCCTCATTTGTACATATGAAGCAACTATTTATATACATCAATAATAAAAAGCAACTCCATAAAATAAATAAATATAATACAATTCCAATTAAGTGAAGAAAGATATCTTAAGCGTTAGAGGAAAAAAAGGCCTAAGAAAGCAGATTCTAAAAAAGAGGAAATATCCTATAGATACTGTAATTACATCTATATTGAGTATGGGTGTCAGAATAGATAACTTGATAAACTGGTCATGATATAAAGCAGAATCCAGAAATAAAGTCCAGTTTATATGAAATTTTAAAACATGAGAAAAATCTGTTTAAGTCCAATGAGGAAAAGACTGGTTATTTAATAAATGGTGCTGGCCCAACTGGCTATCCATCTGGCAGAAAGTAGTTCCTTATCACATAAAACAAATCTTAGATGGAATAAATGATTAAATGTAATAAACCATCAAAAGTTAAAAGAAAACCTAAGCGACAACACTCACCAATGTTTCTTAACCAGAAATAAAAGACAGCCATATTCAAGTTTACAAACATTAAAACAATTTAGGCTGCAAAAACTGCTATAAACTCTTAATAAGCTAATGATAGATTTGGAGAAATACTTTCAAGAGAAATAACAGATAAAGGGTGACTAATCATTACCAGTACACAAAGACCTTTACATATTGGCAAAAGATAAGCAACTGAAAGAAAAAAAATATGGAAAAGATGTGACAGCATGAAAACAAATCCACAGAGCTACCGCCATGAAGATGCTCCAATGTACTAAGAGTTAGAAAAATACAAATTACAGTGAAACAGTAATCACTCAACAGCCAATCAGATAAAAGAAAAATTAGCAATAAAATTAACTGTCTACAGGATGAGGAGCAAAAATGTAAATTATTTACAGCTGTTTTGGAAAGCAATCTGATACATATTTTTACACTAAAAATACACAGGCACTTCAACCAACAAATCACACTACTGCAAATCAATCCCATAAAAATAAAACCAATAAAATGTTTACTGCATCACTGCTTGCATGGTGAAAAACAAGAAACAAATAAAAAATGAGTTCCTAGTAATAAGGTAATAAATAATAATGCATCTATACTGTGCAATGCTAAACAGCCATTAAGTAGAATGAACCCAAGATAACCAACTGCCTCCATGAAAACCCATAAAAGTAAAATGTCTGTGCATAAGTGTGACAGGCCAGCAGGAGCGGCTGTGAAGACCAGTGTGGACGGACTCCCACCTACCAGCTTGCTATACCACAGTACCTGCAAAGAGGAGGGATGTGACTAACACAGGGGTTGAAAAGCAAAAAGGAGGACATATGATCTATTTATGTTAAGTGAATTAATCAAAGCCCTGCTAGCATGAGAGTCAGGAATATGCTGGGGTTGGCACGAGCCCCATCTTCCACAGAGTCCCCATTCTTGAACCACTTCATAACCTTTTGGCATTTTCTCATCTGCTGAACTATCATTCTGTACAATACAAGCCACACAATCTTTGGTGCATTTTGTGACAATTCTACTGAAAAATATTGGTTTTCATTAACTGATAACCCATCGCATGTATAAAACTGAAACTCTGGACTCTACTTATCAAGATGGGACATGTTTTTACACATAAGTTCAAGAACAGTAAATTAGAAAAAAAATAAGTAACACACACTGATTAAGTGTTGAAATGTAATAAAATGTAATATAAATTAGAGAAAAATATGCATAAAGTATTCTATTGTGGTAACAACATCAAAATCTTAATTATAAATGTACTTCAGTATATTTTTAAGTATCAGAGAAAGCTGTTGCCCAAAACCATAAAGGAGAAGGAAATAAGAAGAGGCAGATTACTAAATTCGCCTTGAAAGCTCCCAGCATTATATTACTTCTCTTACTACAACAACAGTGATAAGTAAAAAATACTGCTTGAAACTTGAAAATACAAGCAATGAAAACAAAGATAATCTATAAACAATAAAATAAAATACACTGGGAATTATTTAGTACCTACCACACAGGATCTGCTGTAAAGATTAAATAACCTAATCCATGCAAAGTGCTTTTAGTATATTCAGTATGTCTGAAAGCTCAATCAATTTAAGCTATTTTTATTAAAGCAAAAGACTGCAGAAATTATGAAGCTGAAAAAGACAAAGGCTTTCAAAATGACATCTATATACACAGCACTGTTCTGCATATTAGGGAACCTTGTGTCCCGGAGGACTACAAGGACCCATTATTACGACCATCCAGATTACTAAACACACCTTGATTGACAGTAAAAATAAAATTACAATAAAAAAAATAAGGAACTTAAAGCCAGGTGTGGGGGCACATACCTCTAATTCCAGCACTCAGGAGGCTGAGGCAGAAAGATAACCATGAGTTCGAGGCCAGCCTAAACTGCATAAGACCAGTCTAAACTACAAAGCAAGGCCTTGTCTCAACAACAACAAAAATACAGTTTAAAGGAGATAGCTGGGCGTGGTGATGCACACCTGTAATCCCAGCACTCGGGAGGCTAAGGCAGGAGGATGGCTGCAAGTTCAAGGTCAACCTAGGCTACAAAGTAAGTTTAAAGGTAGGCTGAACTGCATGCCAAAACCCTGTCTCTAAAAGACTAAAGAGGAGGAAGAGGAGGAGGAGGGGGACAAAGAGGAGAATGTAGTTTTTTGCCTTGCAGTTTAGGAGCTTCAAGAACCATCTTAAGACACTATGCTTCTGTCCAGACATTTCCAATGAGAAATACTCGGGTTCTCCACAGCCTCCCACATTAGACAGACTGGAGAGGACAAATTCAAATGGACCAGGGAATGATGCAATACTCCTTCTGAAACCTACCCAAGGGAGAAATCCATTCCTGTACATACAGTGAAATTTTACCCATGTGATTTAAAAAAAAACAAAACAAAACAAAAATGATGATACAGAATTTTAAAACAAAATTAATAGATTAACACTGGTTAATATATTAGGTATTGTTATCGTCAAAGTAGTTGCTCAGGTTACAAGATATAGGCATGAAAAAATGATCAAGTAATCAAGCAATAAAAACACAAACTGTTCTTTTTGATGAACAGAGATGAGTAGTGCAGTTATCCACTACATCATATATCTGTGTACATAAATATACATATACAGACATATCATCTTTTCCCTTTTCTTCCTCCTTTCCCCTATCCCAGCTGCTCTTACCTTTTGAGCAGTTTCTTTCCCTTTCACTTTCACAATATCTATTGCACATTTTATATCTTATTTACTCTCAATTTTTTACACTAGGGACGATGTTTATACATGCAGGCGTGGCACCTAGAGGTATCTCCTTCTGAGGGTAGTAGCCATTGTTAATTCCCTATTATCTTGTTTTGAAGTCCTGCATCATTTTCATTGTTTTGGTGGGCTGGGTTTTATTCTGTTTTGTTCTGTTTGATTTTGTTATATCCAATGGCATGGGCAGCTATTTCAAAGATAGTAAAATATATTATGGTAGGCATTTTGGATTTACTATTGTCTTGTTTTGAAATCCTTTATTACATTCATTGTTTTGTTTTTATTGGTTCTATTCTTTCTGTTTGGTTTGATTTTTACTATGTCTGAAGGCATTTGCAGCTATTATGAAGACAAAAAGAGGCATTATGGTAACCATTGTTGATTTCATATTGTCTTGAAGTCCTGTGTCACTTACACTGATTTGTTTCATTGGTTTTATTTTGTTTTATTTTCCTTGGTTTTATCCTCTTTAAATAAAAAAAATGTGCTGTTTATAAACATGCACATATATTGATGTTTTCAATTTTTTCATTTCATTTCAAAGGGGAATAGTTGGTCAAATAGGACCTCCAACCCTAGTTTTTTGAGGAATCTCCGCACTGATTTCCACAGTGGTTGCACCAGTCGACACTTCTACCAACAATGGAGAAGGGTTCCTTTTTCCCTGCAGCCCCACCAGCATTTGTTATCATTGATTTTGTGATGTTAGCCATTCTTTCTGGAGTGAGACAGAATCCCAATGTTGTTTTAAGTTTCATTTCTCGAAGGACCAATGATGCTGAACATTTCTTCATATATTTATTTGCCATTTGTATTTCTCCATCTGAGAAGTACATATTCATTTCAGATGCCCATTTTTGGATTGGGTCTTTGAATTTGGGGGACTGATGTTTTTCAGTTCTTTCTTTGTTCTAGATAGAAGTCCTTTGTCTGAAGGACAACTGGATAAAATTTTTTCCCATTCTATGATATTTAGGGTTGGGTGATTTCTTTTGCTGTGCAAAAACTTTTTAATAAGATCAGATTCCCTAATGTGATTTTCTTCACTGGTCTGCCTAAAAATATGTGCTTCATTATGATCTATAAACTAAATTTGGCACATGAGTACCATTCTTCTTGTCCAGTGAAACATTAAAATAGCTTCAGAAATTTCATGCACACATTATCAGTCTGGCTACTCACATGGAATTGACCTTCTCCTCGGGGCCTTGCACTTGGCCGGTCACGGTGCCTTTGCTGGTGTTCTTCACCCAGCCTACCACTCCGATTTTCTTAGCTTCACCTTCAGTGTACTGGTTTCAGGAGAAAATGAGACAGAAGAAGGCCATTATCAAAAATCTGAACTCATAACATACTTGATCTAATTTTCAGAAACTGTTATCCTCATGGTCATTTTTTTCTAAAAATACACTCTGTGCCAACATTCATGTAGCTGATCTACAGCAACACCTCTGTTTATAAGAACCTTCACTTACATATGTCTTTTAGTAAATTCTCCTTTCAATAAAGACAAGTGCATTATGAAAATATAAACTGATAGGGGAATTATTTTGAACCAGTTTCTATGATGATGCTTTGGGATCTACAAAATCCAGTTGCATTTCCCTCACACCTGCTAATACTAAATTACTATTAATCTGAGTTCCCAATGATAATCAATCCAAGATTCTCAATCACTTTATGATCAACATAAAGTATGCATAGGCAGAAAAAATACAAAATATTTGAAGTTTTTAACTAAAATGAGGGGAAACAATTTTAATAAGAAAATTAAACTAGTTAAAAAAACATCAGCCTAGATGTACTGACTCTGTGTAAGTGTAAAAGATTCTTACAGTCTTTATTCACTCTGAACTTGTCAACAAATATAACTAAGGCTGGGGATAAGGCCCTGGGCCAGCATAAGGCCCTGGTTTAGACTCCAGCCTTGTAAAATGTCAGGGACACAAATATTATAATTCTCTGTGGGTAAATTTGTCTCTCCTAGAATTCTTTTTTAAAATTTTTATTAGTATATGTTTATGATAGATAATATATTCATTGTAAAGTATTGGTACGTATACATATCTTGATCATTTTAAAAATTCTTTTTCCCAGTTTCAAATTCAATTTTCTTCTAGAAAATGAAAAAACAAGCAATATTTTGATTTTGAAGGATGTAACCACATCATAGTAAAAACTTGTGGATTCAGTCTACCAGAGTTTTTCAAAAACAAGCTGGGGATGGTGGTATGTGCCTGTAAGCCCTGCTACTCAGAAGGCCACTGCAAGAGGACCACAAGTTCAAAGCCAGCCTTATCAATTTAGTAAGACTATGCATCAAAATTTTAAAAAGAGAAAAATTTTAAAAGGGCTAGGATGTACCGCAGAGGTACAGCATGCTAGGTATGACCACAACACTACTGTGAGAAACTGTAGGCTATCTTTTCTATCGAGGGGTAGCATCAGGAGTGCCTCCCTCTTAAGCTTTACTTCTCCCTAGGCATGTACCAGGGTTGCAGCTGTTACAATTATAAAGAATTTAGGCTTGGACACAGGAACACCTGCCTCGGACATTCAGGTGACTGTGGTCCTAACTTCCTGCTGTCAAACCTTCTGGCCCTCCGCTCATCCCACTTGGACTAGCCAGTGAGGACAGATGGTTAACCTTCAACCCAACCTGTGAAAACAGGTCAGCCGCTCCTCACCATTAGGATATCAGAGCACCTGCTGCTGCCACCTAAGCTTAGGGGTGCAGCTACCCTTCTGAAGATGTAAGCTTGCCTTGTTGAGATTTCTTGGTGTCTGCTTTGCTCTTTATTTCTGCACCAATAAGTTAAGTGTGGGGGCTTATTGCCAACACTGCCAAAAAATAAAAAACAAAAAACAGTTTTCTGTTTGGAGGTCAGAGTGGTCAAGATCACTATAACTCCACAGTCCAATTGCATTCGGCAGCACAAACTGAAACAGTTACAACTGAGATGGATTTAGTGTTGATTCTTAAAACAAGTCAAGATAATAAAGAAGAAAGTGGAGACAAGCTGAACTGTGAAAGCAGGACACGGCTATCTTAAAATGTACTTTTCTGATGAGAACATACTGGAATTCCTAGGAGCTTGAAACCCAGACAACTAATCTGATGACTCTTAGGTCAGACAGTAGGTGAAACAATAATCCAGAATTCATTTTCACAAAAGGAGTGTTTGTAAAAATAAAAATTTAAGACAAAACAATGAAAAAAATTTAAAATGAGGCAAGGAACTTGAATCACTAAAAATCAGGGAACAATCCATATGGAACATTAGCATTGCACCCCAAAATGTACTCTGTTGCCTAAAAGGTTTTTCCATCCAGAATGTGGGAGACCCCACACTTACCACAATATACCTAAATCAAAATGCCTAATTTCAATCACTCCAAGAGAAGTACTTGGGAAAGTTACAGAAAATTAGTACAGGAGCACATGTCTGTAATCCCAGTAACTCTGAAGACCCTGTCTCTCTCTCTCTCTCTCTCTCTCTCTCTCTCTCACATACACACACACACACACACACACTATAGAAAATAACTAAAAACTAGAAAGGCAGTAATGCTTTTAGTAGAATACTTTTTAAAGACCACTTAAATAAAAATCACAATCAATAATTGGAAAAAAGCTATATATTTCTTTATTTGCTGTCAGACAGAAAATAAACAGTTAACTACTACTATGTAGAAAACTACTTATCTTTGTGATTAAACATAAGCAAAAATGGCAAGAAAAAATAGTCTAATGACTTACCATTCTGAAGCAAACACCTGTATAAGAAAAAAGATAAATAGAAATGTCAGTTTATCTACCTTTTTTAAAACCTATATATTTCTGATCTTAACTCTCATGCATTAGTAAATGAAATTAATAAAATATTCAATATCTAAATGAACTCAAAGGATATTCTTCAAAATTATTTTCTTTTAAAATAGATGATTTTTGGGGGGAACTATGGTAATATTCTGAGACCCATGTATGATGAAATGCTGAATAATTATTCTATTTTAAAATGCTAAATAACAGAGAAAACAAAGGACACATCAGCAAGGAGCAAACCCAGTCTAGGAAGCAGCGCCACGAGCACACCGCTGCCAGCGTGGAACAGCCTGAGCCCAGCTGCTTCCCTTGGAGGGCTGGCAAACAAGAAATAGCCTTCCCTCCCCCACCCCACTCCACCCCCCTCCCCCACCATGGAAGAAACACAGGCTCTGATGATAGCTGTGGAGGTGAAATGCGATTGGATGCCTGCGGCACTTTAGTGTTTCACTAACATTTCAGGTCTAGGGCCTATGCATTCAGAGGGTAGTGGTAAGCAGTGTGACATCTAGGGGGAATCTCCTTCTGAGGGCTGCAGCCATTGCTGACTCCTTATGGTCTTGTTTTGGAAGTCCTATATATCATTTCCCTTGTTTTGTTGGATTGGGTTTTACTCTCTTTTGTTTGGTTTGGTTATGTCAAATCTAATTGCAGGAGCAGCTATTTCAAAGATAACAAGATACATTATGGTAGCAATTTTGGATTTACTATAGGCTTATTTTGAAGTCTTTTATCACATTCATTGTTTTGTTTTTATTGTTTCTATTCTATTCTGTTCTGTTTGATTTTTGCTATGTCCAAAGTTATCTGCAGCTATTTTGAAGACATCAAAAGGCATTATGGTAACTATTGTTGATTTTGTAATGTTTTAAGACCTGACCTCTTACACTGATTTGTTTTGATTTTGGTTTTATTCTGTTTTATCCTCTTTAAAATTAAAAAATAAAATAAAATCTTCATTATAAGATCAGTTGAGGACATTTGGCATTAAACTTACCTATCCTCAATCTTTAGAATTGCTTCTTTAAATGTAAGAACTAATTACCTCTAGGCATTTTGGTTAAGAGCAAGAATAAATGCCATGAACTAAATTCAAGTTTAAGTATAACACACTTTTTACAGTTTTATTTCTAGTTATAACTAAGAACCACTGAAGCAATATCATGATATGATATGCTTGACCATAACTGGGCTTCTGAAGCCCAGAATAAAAGTTAATTAAATGGAAATAATCCTTTGGATCTTTATAGTATACGTTATATTATATTCATACTTTTCATCACATATATTGGATAGTCTTATTGTGTTGGTTACGTTATCTTTGATAGACCAGGCTTCTTCATATTGGCCAACTATCATGGCTTCAGTTATCCACAAAGCTGTGGGAGCTCCAGTCTGTGGGGAATAAATCAAGAATGTGATAGGATTTCATATTCTGGTTTGTCTGGAACAAAACACTGATGCATACAGAACCTGCAGCACAATGAAAGAAGAGGCAAGCTGGTTTCAAATTATCAAGAATACATGTTTATGATTTGAAACCTATTATGGCCTGAAGAATGTCCTGCAAAGGCCTCACATGCTCTAAGGCAGGGCTTTTGGAAGATGACTGAACCATGGAAGTGATATGATTTGCTGTTAGGAGACAGTCTGGCAAAAGGAGCGGGTCACTGGGAGTGTGACCTAGAAGGATACATCTGCCCCATAGCTCCTGGCCACCTTGAAGTGAGCAGCTTTCCTCTACAGGGGACTCTTCTGCCGTGTTGTGTCCATGTTCAAGTCTGCTGAACATGAATTGAAAAAGGTGAAACATGAGCCAAAATAATCTCCTCCTCCCTTAAATTATGGGTGCTGTGTATTATGTCCCAGCATGAAAAAGCAAAACAGAATCTACCAGGAAGAAGAGGCCTTCTTACATGCCTCCTGCAAATAGCAGAAATGATCTTACACAACAGAGCTTATGTCATTTCTGCAAATTGAAAGGACTTTGATCCTGTGGGATAGGTATGTCCCAATCTGAGAGTTGGTTATGACAGGTCTAAGAAGCATCAGGAATATGTAACATGCAGAAATACAGAGCTTGTTCATACCTATTCCAACTTAATTTGATTCCCACATAGAATACACAGGAAATTTTCTTTGTAGTGCTCAAAAAAAAACTAAACAAATTATTAAATTTAAAGGATAAAAATAGCGATTAAAAATACCTTGGGAACAGAAAATTATGATAAATATTATTCATCAATAAAAAGGAGTAAACAATGGATACAATCAACAGCTGAATGAATCACATATATAAATTAAATGCATTGTGCTAAGCCAAAGTGGCTAGACTCAGAAAAGGTAGAATTATAGACTCAAAAGAGATTGGTACTTGTCAAAGCCTGGCAGGAAAGGAGAAAGCACTACAAAAAGAGGCATGAGGGAAATTTGGGAGATGATATAAATGTTCTCTATCTCTACTGTAGTGGTGGCTACAGAATATAAATTATACCTGGATTGAAAAAAATGGAAAATTAATTGGGAAGTCACAGGGCATAGACCAAATCACCTCTAAAAAGGCAAAAAGATATTGCTTCTACAGCTAACAATTCAGATTGGTTACAGGAATGTAGAAGATCAGTAGCTTAAGTATTTTTATAGCTTTGCAAGCAAGTTCATAATAAGGTTTCCTGATAGTATTAATATTTTAATGCCAAATGAATATGAAGAAAAAGAGCAATAAACAATAGAGACAGGATAGTATCAAAAATGGGACTGTTATAAGGCTATAAAGGTATTTCAAAAGATATCTTTTCCTAAACAGGAATGATGGGTGGAAAATACTGATCTGAAAGAGAATCAGAAAGGCACCCTGTTATACAGATGAAGGAAAAGATAGTGGTAGATATAAAGGGAATCAGTCAAAGAGTCAAGAAACCCCAGGTCAACCAAGCCATGTAGAAGAAATCAAATGGAGAGAAAAGGGGCAGAGCTGTTCAGAGAAGCTGCGCCGTCTTCTCATCATATGAATAAAGGAATCCCCGACCACATACACAGGCTGACAGTTCCGGCCAAGTCTATATTGTGCCTGTTTGCAGCACTATGTTTTACCATTATGAAAAGAGAAGTACATGAAACTGAAGCCAGAAAAAAATAGTCTCTTTCCTACTTAGAGAGGCCCTTGAACCAGCAGCATCTAGAAGTTTTGTTAAACTCAAATGCCCAGGCATCTCCTCAGACCTCTGGAAGTGGAAATTCTACAGTTACACTCCGAAAGTCTAGTTAACATGTTCTCCAAGGGATTCTCAAACCCACTACAGTTTAAAACCAGTGGCTTGCTCTATCTTGAAGGAAGATCTAGGTGAGATGAGAAAAAGGTTTATATTTCAGGTTAAGATTTGCATCATAAGACTTCTGGGAGACTATGGCAGATAGATAACAGCAGCTAATGGAGGCTTTCTGAGATAGCCAGCTTAGAATCCAGGAATGGTGTGGTGTGAGGAGTCCTAAGCAGAGGGAGATATACCCTGTCGACCCAGGAATGAACTAAGCTGAGAGAAACCAACTGCAAATGCAATCCTGGTGCTATAACCAGACAGATAAAATCTCAGCACCGAAGCTGGAACCCATGTGATTTGAATTTCCTGCTGCCACTGCTGCATCTGAAACTGCATGGCAGGGACAGAGATGCGAAAGCTCTAAGAGCAGGAATCAGCAAACGGAGTTGACAGCAGGACTGGCGGGGGCCCTGCATTGACCTGCAGTGAGTGAGAGAAGTGGGGACCCTTTCATAGACTAGGAGGCTCCAACAGAGGACATTCTGGGACCGGGCAGACTAGCCGGAACAGGATGCTGCAGTGACTTTAGTCACATATTCCCCTCCCAAGCGGGATTGGTGGGGAGTGCCTGGCCTGGGAGACACCGCTGACTAAGACCCAGTAGGCTAGTCCAAACAAGGTCCCAGCACTTGGTGGTGTACCCTAGCAGTGAAGCCTTCAGTAGGTTGACCTGGAGTGGTGGGCCCAGCAGAGGCTGCCCAGGTCTGTGTCTCCCTAGTACACTGCAGTGGGCGGGAACACCTAGCTGGCAGATTCAAACAAACTGTAACCAACAAAGAAAGAAACTGGGCCTCCTATATATGCTTGTATGGAAGTAACAAAAAGTATGGGAAGAGGGAGCAACAAGAAAGGGTCCTCAGCCCCCAATCCTGAGAACACTGATCCAAGAAAGGTAAATGCACAGGAGAATGAGGACAGAAAACATGCAATATCAGACATGGCAGGAATAGGCATAAAGCGATATCTCCAGAGCCTCATAGACGAGTTCAAAAGTAAAGTTTTTAACAACCTAAAGCAAGACATAAGTAGAATAGTTAGAGAAATGCTAAGCACTGCCCAAGAAAAAATAGATGGTGGAATGGAAGAACAGAAAAAAGGGGAGAATTGTTTGATGGAGAAAATAGAGAAAACATAGAATATGTGAAGCAGGTTCAAAGAGATTACCAGGAAACTAAAAACTCTATTGAAAGCTGGCATAACAGCTTGAAAGAAACTAAGGAAAGATTATCTGAACTGGAGGACAGATTTGTAATATGGGAGCATGAAATGAAAAACTTCTTTAAAATAACAAGAAAACAAACAGCAATAATACAAAGGCTTCAAGATGACAAGAGGATCTATAACTTAAGAATTAAGAACATAAAAGAAGAAGTAGGGACACAAACAAATGGACTACAAAGGCTATTCACAGAAATAATCCAGGAGAATTTCCCTAATTTAGCAAAGGTAAAGATACTCAGATGTATGAGGTACAGGACCCCAGCCACCTACAACCCAAACAGAGCTACACCCAGGCATATAATAATCAAAATTCCAGAAATCCAATATAAGAACAGAATATTAAAAGCCATCAGAGACAAGAAACAGATCACTTACAAGGGAACACCCATCAGAATTATAGCAGAATTCTCAGCACAAACTATCAAATCACGAAGAGTGTGGGGGAAAATAATTCAAGCTTTGAAAGGATATAATCTCCATCTAAGATTGATATATGCTGCACAATTGTCCCTAGAAATTGATGGAAAAACAAGGTGCTTCCAGGATAAAGAGGAACTAGGGGAATTTGCAACCACCTATTCAGCTCTACAGAGAATATGAAAGGACATTATAAAAAAAAGAAAAATACCAAGATTCCAGAAACAGTGGCAGAGAGGCCACAATGAATGGAGCAGAAAGCGAAATGAAGAAGACAAATTGATAACTAATGACAGAAAAAGAGCTCAACAGAAGTGAGGCAGAGAAGGTTGGATGGTAGGAACAGCTATTTTGGAGAAAAGAAGACATCATAATAGCTAGTAATGATTTAATATCATCTTGTTTTGAAGTCCCATCAAACTTTTGTTCTTCTGTCTTCATCGGTCTTAACATGTTGTATCTTATTGGATTTTACTATATGTCATAATATAAACAAAAACTTTTATAGACAAGGAGATTATACAGAAACCATTGTTCATTTTCTGTTAGTTGATTCTAAATACCCAGTCATTCTCTTGAATGGTTTTACATTGCCTTGATATGTTTGATGCTACAGTATACGAAGTTATACTCAAAGATTTCCAGGAAAGAGACACTATGGTAACTACTTTTATATCAGGATATCTTGTGGTGAAACACTATTTTGCTTAAATGGCTATGCTTTGACCTGCGCTGTTTTGTCCTCTTTTATCTCAATCTCCTTTTTTTATTATTTACTTTTTAATTTTTATCTTTTTAATTAAACGAAAAATAAAAATAGCAAGATATATTATAGTAACCCACTTTGATTTCCTATTAACTTGATTTGAAACCCTGTATTGCTCTCACCATCTTGTTTTGACTGATTTTCCTCTATGCTGTTTTGCTTGATACTACAAAGTTTGAGAGTATAGGCAACAACTGTGAAGACAATAAGATTCATTATGATGCCCATTATGGTTGACTATTATCTTCTTTTGAAGTCCTGTAATGTCTCCAATGTTTTGGTTGTATTGGTTTTGTTCTTTACTGTTTTGTTCAATTTTATTATAACTGATGATATAGGCAATTCTTTTTAAGATAGCAAGAGGCATTATGGTAACCATTATTGATCACCTTGTACTTTGGTTTTACATTATGTATTATGTTCATCCTATTGATTTGACTGACTCTGTTTTGTGATGTCACATTTGGTTTTACTCTCTTCAAAAAAAGTAATAAGAACTGTGGGAGTAATAAAACCCAAAATGTGTAATTGTCATTGTACAAAAGAGAGGAAAAGAAAGTGCTCTAAAGGATATAACTGCATGTATATTTAAGTGTATAAGACTGATAACCATATTACTGAGTTTTTGTTGGATCATTGAACAGAACTGTTTGCAGTCTCACTGTTTGAATGTCTACTCTATATGCTTTAATTTTGTAACTTGAACAATTATTTCTCAGATGACAATATGTAATCTATTAGTGATTTCCTACTGTTTATTTTTTCTGAAATTCTGTATAACTTGCACCCTTTTTCTGTTTTCTTTTCATTTTCTCCTTAAATAAAATTTTTTAAAAATATCACCTCAAAAAAAAAGATTTGAATCATAAGCTAGGCATATAACTCAGTGATAGAACATGTCTAACATGCACAAAGCCCTGCATTAGATTCCTAGCTTCACCGACAAAAAGTTGTATCACTAAAAGGAAAACCAAAGAGTATCTAGCTATCTGACACTTTTCCCCACTGATACAGTTCAAGCTGTTGATAACAAATCTTGTGCTTACATATCAATGTTGCCTCACCTGTTTTGAGTCAGTAGTACTACACAAAAGAAACCCCACGGTTTCCCCATGGTTGGAGTTTCTTAGGCAGCCTGACACTTACACTGCTCCTTACACCCTTAGGTCAGAAATCCTGGAGTGGCAAAGACGGAAGCTGACGCCTCACCTCAAACCCCAGTGAATACAATTCTTTCAACTTTTATGAATCTTGGAAGCCCTCTGGAAATCTATTCACTGATGGGAAAAAAGGGCCTTCAGTTTAAAGTGAAGGGCCTTGAGGAGTTTTATAACAGGCACTGAACACAGATACTCCACTAACTGCATGTCACTGGGTTAAGAAAATTATCTACAATCTATTGAAGGAATATTTTATTTTGTACACAGATATAATCTATGAATCACAAAATTAGAATTCAAAATTAGGCATTCTTTCATGTTCAAAATGATTTTTTGCCCTCAAACCTCATTAAAGACTTACTGAAAAATATTCAATTCTGCTCCAATTGTTTCTAGAATGGGTAGTAATGTTTTTTACATCTAAAGTTTCCTTAACCTTTCAACTAAATTACTGCAAGAAACTTTTTAACTGGCCTCCTTTCTTCTTCTGCTCATACAGTATATTCTTCATAAAGCAGCCAAGGAGGTATAATCCCACCTCGAAGCCCTCTAGTGGCTTCCCATGACACTCAAAAGGTGATTGGTGGGGTTGGGGATTTAGCTCAGGGGCATAATAAGCCCCTGCCTTGCAAGCCCGAGGTTGTGAGTTCAATCCTCTGTACCAATTAAAAAGAAAAATGCGACTGGCTAGCCATGCTCCCCATGCCTGCTCCTAACACCTCTGCCTCACCTCTGACCACTCCCTGCTCTACTCCGTTCCAGCCACGCACACTCGCCTCTGGGCCTCCTAAACATACCAAGTGTAGTCCCAATCTCGTGGCCTCTGCACTTACTGCTCCTGCAGCCAGAAACTCTGCTCCTGTGATCTCACATCTGACTTCTCATTATTTCTTATTTCTGCATAAATCTCATCTTATTAGAGAAATGTTTTCTAATTTATCTAAAATAGGAACATACCCCATGCTTCCTGCAGAAACAAACACATGCATACTTATGTTACCATAGAATATTCTGTATTTATTTAGAGTAATCTTCATTTCCTGACTTCACAGTAAACAGTAAGTTCCACAAGGGAGGACTTCTACTATTTTATTCATCCAAACCTAAACTATAGTTGCATGTACACTTGTTAAATAAATGCATAAAAGAAAAACCAGCTTGTGAATATTTAAGTGAAATATACATATAACCATATTGATTAGAATTCAAATTTATTTTCAAGTAACACTAAATGTACTGCCTTCAAAGTTCTAGATAAAAGCCAGTTGTGGTGACACACACCTGTAAACCCAGAACTCAGAGGTTAAGGCAGGAGGATTGCAAGTTTGAGCTCAGCATAGGAAATTTAGCAATGTAGCAAAACTTTGTTTTAAAATAAAACATAAAAAAAGAAATGGGAATATAACTCAGTATGAAATTCCTGGGTTTCATCCTCAGTACTGCAAAACAAAAAAAGACTTTTAGAAAGAACCTCTAGAATTCTATGTTGATTCTAGCAGAATTATACATAAAAATATATATAGTGAGTACAAAACCTATATAATTTATATACTTATATGTACTATATTTTATATTTACATGTACAACTATAAATGATAGCAACAGTCATTCTAGACTGATTTGTTTGTAATCCATGTAAATATTCATTTGATTTAAATGTTCAAAGTTTTAAAAATATTCAAAATTTTAAATTTAGAAGTAATTTTAAGTGTGAGGAGTAAGTATACACATATTTACATGTTTTTTCTTTCTTTTGGTGCTGGGATCAAACTCACAACCTCATGCTTGCCACATAAGCATTTATGCCATTGAGCTAAACTGCCACCCATATATTTAATTTTAAAAATCTCAAGATAGTAAAACTGCAGCATTCATTTCAATAAAAGAGATACAATTTTAAGCTCAGTTGATACTATCTGGTAAACTAGATAATACAAGTGTAATTCATTACTTTAGACAGTCCCAAGACTGAGATAAATCATATATGAAAGTTTCAATATATACTTAATATAAACTCAGTACACACGTTTTCAAATTTATTTACTATATGAATGCCTGTGTTAGACTGCTAGTTGTATACACAAAATCCACTTTCCATTGCTCTTTTCTAACAAAATTCTTTATTTTATTTAAAGAAGGACTAAACAAAACAGAAAATATGTAGGAATAATACATACATTCAGAGAAAAAAATAAACATTAAGAAATCACTAGTTGATGTTTACACATTGTTGTTTTACAAACAGTTGTTCAAGATACAAAAGTGGAACATGTAAAGTGGGAATTCAAAGAGCGAGACTACAAACAGTTCTGTTCAACCGTCCAACAAAAACTTAGAAATATGGTTATCAATTCTATAAACTTAAACACATATGGAGTTATCCATATCTTCAACTATGTTGACACTGAATAAACCTAAGCAGGCTAATATCACTCTGAACAAGGACTAATACTATTGCTGGGTTCACATTATGACACTCCAGGTATTTTAGTGGGTATTTTAGTGTCTCTTTTTCTTCAAAATATCTGTTCATTTCATCATGTGTCATAAGATCAGTTCTCATAAACTTAGATGCTACACAAGCATGAGTGTTAACATGTATTTTTATCCTTTCTACATTAGAGGGAGAAACAAAACAAAGCAAGACAAAACAAAACATATTCCTATGAATACATGAAATGAAAAAAACATATAAGACCATTGTACAAAGAGTTCTACCATGGTTCCTGTGTTGTCTGTTGCTGTCGCCAATAGAATTGGCTATCTCATTAGACATAGTATAATTGAATATATCAGTACACAACAGTATTAATAAAAACACAATTTTGTATATAGTATAGAACTTCAAAAACAGCAGTTATCAAACCAGAATGTGTATCCTAGAGTCTTGTCATCTTCAGTGTAGTTGCCTATACTCTCAGACTTGATACTATCAATCATATCAGTTTTGAATAAAATCTTCTCTGCCTCATTTCTGTTATGCTCTTTTTTTGCCATCACTTGTCTGCTTATCTTCTTCATTCTGTTTTCTGCTCCATGCATTGAGGCCTCTCTGCCACTGTTCCTGGAATCCTAATACTTTTCTCTCTCTCTAGAATGCCCTGCAATATTCTGTGTAGAGCTGGATTGGTGGTTGCGAATTTTCCAAGTTCCTCTTTGTCTTGGAAGCATCTTGTTTCTCCATTAATTTCTAGAGACAGTTTATCAGGGTATATCAATCTGGGATGGAGGTTATTTTCTTTCAGGGCTTATATCTCTCCAGGCTCTTCTTGTCTTGATGGTTTGTGTGGAGAAGTCTCCTCTTATTCTGATGGGCCTTCCTTTATAGGCAATCTGTTTCTTGACTCTAACAGCTTTTAATATTCTGTTCCTATATTGAATTCTGGAATCTTGATTATTATATGCCTGGGTGTAGCTCTGTTTTGGTTGTAGGTGGCTGGAGTTCTGTATGCCTCATGTATCAGAATATCATTTCCTTTTCCTGTGTTTGGGAAGTTTTCCTTAATTATTTCTGTGAATAACCTTTGTAGTTCCTTTGTTTGTACCCCTGCTTCTTCATTCACATTCTTTGTTCTCAAGTTATAGATCCTCTTGTCATATTCTAGTCTTTGTGTTGTTACTGCTTGTTTCCTTGTTATTTTTAAAAAGTATTCCTTTCATAATCTCACATTGCAAAATTGTCCTTCAGTTTGTATAATCTATTCTTCATTTCTGGCAAGCTGATTTGCCATCTTTCCATAGAGTTTTAAATTTCCTGGTGATCTCTTTGAATCTGTTCATGTATTCCATATTTTTTAATATTCTTCATCAAATTGTTCTCTCCTTTGTTTGAGTTCCTCCCTTCTCTCTGTGTCTGCTTGAGGGGTGCTTAGTATCTCTTTTGTTAATCTCCTTGTATCTTGCTTTACTTGGCTAAATATTTCACTTTTGAACTCGTCTATGAGGTCCCGAAGATATCTCCTTATGTCCCCTGGCACCATGTCTGATATTGCATGTTTGCTGTTCTCATTCTCCTTTGTGTTTACCTGTCCTGGGTCAATGTTCTTAGGGTTGGGGACTGGGGACTTTTTGTTGCTGCTTCCTCTTCTCATCTTTTTTGCTTCTTCTAGGAGGCCCCAGTTTCTTCTCTTTGTGAGCTAATATGCAAATGCAAGTTTGAGAAGCTACACTGAAATCCATTCTACATATTTCATCAAATCAGCCTTCTTATTTTCATCATACACCTGGACTCTGACTCTTTTGCTCTCAGAACATGTGAAGCACCCTGGCCCCAGCCTTATCACTTGGTAAGATGAACCTATGCTACCCTCAAGCCTTCCCTCTTTGAACACCCTGGATGAGACTCATGCAAGCAAAGACGGCCACAATCTGCCCAAGTGCCCACTCTAAACTTCAATGCGCTCTCATTATGATACTAAGAGCTCCAGCACAGGGCACATCTAATGCTTCTGTAAGCACATGTACACTGTGTATCATCTCATACCTGCATAGTCATGGTAAGCTCTGATTTGTCCACACACTCCTTTCTTTTTGGAAAAAAAAAGAAAGAAAAACTGTGAATGATTAATGACACTCTTTTGAGGCACTATAACAGTGAAATGTCTCTTTGTCAAGGCTCTGTGTAGCCAGCATCACTGTCTCTTTCCTGGGGTTGGGCTTCCTATGGTGGTCCACTGTGCTTCTCTTCTGGACTACATTTTCTCTCTCTCTCTCTCTTTCTCTCTCTCTCTCTCTCTCTCTCTCTCTCTCTCTCTGTTGTCTTAGTGAGACAGGATCTCACTTTGTAGCTCAGGCTGGTCTCAAACTCACAACGATCCTCCTGCCTCAGCCTCCTGAGTGCTGGGATTACAGGTGTAAACCACCACACCAAGCTTAGACTACATTTCCCTTTAGTGCCAATCTGTGTCTGGTCCCACCTCATATGCAGGTAAGGACCACACCAACTGGTGATAATAATGTGCTTCAGAGACCAGTTCAGTTCCCGAGTTTCCTGTTTAGGGCTGCTGCTGCCCCTCTTCACTTCAGATTATGGCTGACCCATGGTCATTTTAAAAAAATTTTGGCATCTCTGGGCATGGTGGTGCACACCTGTAATCCCAGCATATGGGAAACTGAGGCAGGAGGATCACCTCAAGTTTGAGGCCAATTTGGGCTAGGTAGTAAGTTCAAGACCAGCCTGAACTATACAGGGAAACCCTATCTTAAAAAAATTATTATGGCTTCATCCCACTCATGAATACCTATTACAATACAGAGTATATACTAGTTTGTCAGTCCACTAGTTACATCCTTATTTATATTGAAAGGCTCTGATTTCTCTGGCCCAGCTGGAGTTAGGAACCAGCAGGAAGAGAGTGGAAGCGATATGCTCCTGTGCTTCTGTTTAGATTCCCAGCACACTCTGATGAGGTGCAGTCATGTCACTCACATTGGACTATTCATGACAGTGCAAGGTGTTCCATGTAAGTGAATAACATCTACACACAGAGATTTGATCTGTCTTAACCCAATTGTGCTGCTACAACAAAACACTACAAATGCAACAAAACATAAACAAAACTCAAAAATTCTGCATCCCATAGGATAGACTCCCTGGTTCTGCTGTAGACTGCCTCCTAATGCTTTTGCCAGTGTCACTGGTAAGTAAACTGTGTGGACTTTAAACATGTTTTCAATAGTACATGTTTGCAGTGCACAGTGTTGTGTTCATAACACATCTGAATTCTTTTTATGTCCCCTTTCTCTCCTCTCTCTGTCTTTCGATTTTCTTTTTTTCTGTGACTATAAAGGTTTATGTAACCTCCTTCATAGTGGAATATGTCATTAGGGCATCTCGAATCTTTGTTCCAGGCCATGTCACTCATGTATGGTTCAGAGTAAATTGTTATTTTACATCAACAAAGCAAATGAACATGGGGTCCTTTAGGACCTACTTCTTTAACAAACCCATCCCTCTGTGTGTGTATGGGGGGGGGGGACTGAATCGAGGACGTTTGCACTGAGATATTTTAATTTGTTATTTTTAAAAAATTTTTATTTAAAGAAAAACTGAAAAAAAAACAGCAAATAGGTAGAAATAATACATATGTTAAGAGAAAAAAAATAAGCAGTAAGAAATCTCTAGTTGATGTTTACATATTGTGGTTTTACAAATAGTTGTTCATGATACAAAAACGGAACATGTAAAGTGAGAACTCAAACAGCGAGACTGTAAACAGTTCTGTTCAACTGTCCAACTAAAACTTAGTAACATGGTTGTCAGTCCTATACATTTAAACATGCATGCAGTTATCCATATCTTCATTTATGTTGAGATTAAACAAACTAAAGCATGTTAAAATCATTCTGAACAAAGAATATTAGTATTGCTAGATTTCACATCATGGCACTCCGTGATCAGCCCCGTGATCAGCCTCCGTGGGTACTGTAGTGTCTTTTTTAAAAAACTGAATTTAAAGAAAGACTAAACAAAACAGAAAATGGGTAGAAATAATACATAATTTCAAAGAAAAAAATAAACAGTGAGAAATCACTAGTTGATGATTACAGATTGTCCTCTTACAAATAGTTATTCAAGATACTAAAATGGAGCATATAAAGTCGGGATTCAAACAGTAAGATTGCAATCAGTTCTGCTCAACTATCCAACAAAAACTTAGAAATATGGTTATCAGTCCTATACACTTAAAACATACATGCAGTTATCCATATCTTCAATTATGTTGACACTGAATAAACCCAAGCAGGCTAATATCACTCTGAACAAAGAATAATAATATTGCTGGGTTTCACATTTTGACACTGCAGGATCAGCACTGGGTATTTTAGTGTCTCTCTTTCTTCAACGTATTTGTTCATTTCATCATATGTCATAAGATCAGTTCTCATAAACTATTTATAGATTCTACACATGCATGAGTCTTAACATGTGTTTCTATCCTTTCTATATTAGAGGGAGAAACAAAACAAAGCAAGACAAAACAAAACATATTCCTATAAACACATTAAACAAAAAAAAAAACCATATAAGACCATTGTACAAAGAGTTCTACCATAGTTACTGTGTTGTCTCTTGTTATCTTCAATAGTATTGGCTGTATCATCAGACATAGTATAATTGAATATATCAGTACATAACAGTATTAATAAAAACACAACTTTGTATATAGTATAGAACTTCAAAAACCAGCAGTTATCAAACCAGAATGTGTATCCTAGAGTCTTGTCATCTTCAGTGTAGTTGCCTATACTCTCAGACTTGATACTATCAATCATATCAGTTTTGAATAAAATCTTCTCTGCCTCATTTCTGTTATGCTCTTTTTTTGCCATCACTTGTCTGCTTATCTTCTTCATTCTGCTTTCTGCTCCATTCATGGAGTACTCTCTACCACTGTTCCTGGAACCCTAGTACTTTTCTCTCTCTCTCTAGAATGTCCTGCAGTATTCTCTGTAGAGTTGGTGGTTGAGAATTTCGCAAGTTCCTCTTTGTCTTGGAATCATCTTGTTTCTCCATTAATTTCTAGAGACAGTTTATCAGGGTATATCAATCTGGGCTGGAGGTTATTTTCTTTCAGGGCTTGGAATATTTCTCTCCAGGCTCTTCTTGACTTGATGGTTTATGTCAATAAGTTTGCCATTATTCTGATGGGCCTTCCTTTATAGGTAATGTTTCTTGTCTCTAACAGCTTTTACTATTCTGTTCCTATATTGAATTCTGGGATCTTGATTATTATATGCCTGGGTGTAGCTCTGTTTTGGTTGTAGGTGGCTGGAGTTCTGTATGCCTCATGTATCAGAATATCATTTCCTTTTCCTATGTTTGGGAAGTTTTCCTTAATTATTTCTGTGAATAACCTTGTAGTTGATTTGTTTGTATCCCTGCTTCTTCATTCACATTCTTTGTTCTCAAGTTATAGATCCTCTTGTCATCTTCTAGCCTTTGTATTGTTACTGATTGTTTCCTTGTTACATTTAAAAAGTTTTTCCTGTCATACTCCCACATTGCAAAACTGTCCTCCAGTTTGGATAATCTATCCTTGGTTTCTTTCAAGCAGATTTGCCAATTTCCATAGAGGTTTTAATTTCCTGGTAATCTTTTTGAATCTGTTCATATATTGTATATTTTTTTATATTCTTCATCAAATGGTTCTCTCCTTTGATTTTCTCCCTTCTTCCATCTGTGTCTGCTTGAAGGGTACTTAGCATCTCTTTTATTAATCTTTTTATATCTTGCTTTACTTGGCTAAATATTTCACTTTTGAACTCATCTATGAGGTCCCAAAGATATCTCTTTATGTTCACTAGTGCCATGTCTGATATTGGGTGTTTGCTGTTCTCATTCTCCTTTGTGTTTACCTGTCCTGGGCCAATGTTCTCAGGGTTGGGACCTGAGGACTTTTTGTTGTTGCTTCCTCTTCCCAACTTTTTTGTTTCTTTTAGGAGGTCCTAGTTTCTTTCTTTGTTAGTTACAATTCTTCTGAAGCATGCTGGCTAGATTACCCTTCACACTGCAGTGTGCTAGTGAGTTGCAAACAGGGGCCAGTATATGCTATCCTCTGGATCAGTCAAGCTGCTGTGGCCTGCACTGTATTACTATGTGTTGCCTCCCCTCCAGGTCAGTCAAGTTGCTGTGGCCTGCACTGTATTACTTTGCTCTGCCTCCCCTCAGGGTCAGTCAAACTTCTGAGGCTTCATTGGGTTAGTGTGGTTAGTGTGCGCCACCACTGTAGGGAATTGATTTCATATAACCTACTGGGTCTCAGCCAGGTCACATGACCCAGGCCTAGCTCACTCCACCATTCCCATTTGGGAAGGGAACAACTGACTGAAGTCACTGCTGCCTCTTGTACTTGCCAGTCCTGCTGGGTCCCAGAATGTCATCTGCCAGAGCCCTCCCTTCTATGGAATGGCTCCACTCCTGTCACTCACCACAGGTGGATGTAGGTAGCCTAACAGCTCAGTCCTCCATTCAGCTTGCCGACCCCCAAACTCAACGTAACTGCACCTGAGTTGAAGCAGCGGAACCTCGGATGGCTCAGGAAGTCACAGCAAGACCTCAGACGGTCGCGGTGGAACCTCGACAAGTCTCGGTGGGACCTCTGATGGTCAGCAAGCCGCCCACTGCGACAGGAACACTGAACCTTTGGCTGTTCTAATAATAGCATTGGGACTGTATGTTTGGTTGGTTCTTCTCTCCTTAATTTCTTCTTGGGATGAGAGAATTCATCTCCCTCTGTTTGGGGCGCCCCACGCTATATTATGCTGAATTCTAAGTTGACTATCTCAGGGAGCCTCTGTAGCCTGCTGTTATCTATCCACCATCTTTGCTCCTCTCCCCTTCTAACAAAATTCTGATTTTACCTTGGTGGTAGCAAGCTGCCCCTTGATATTTCCCTGTCTGCTTTATCTTAGGGGTGGTCAATGAGAGGGAAAACATTTGTTCAAGCTTTCAGTAAAGCTCTTTAACACGGACTGATTCATCCAGGGAACTGCATTTCTGTCCTTTCTGTTCTTGACTACAATGTGAATACAATAAAGAGAGTAGGCAGCCTTCAAACCATGAGGAAACGTCCAATGACAGCAGAGGCTTTGGCTCTGGCTTCTGAGGAGCTCTGGCATGCCTGGGGATGAGGGAGGAAGTATGAGAGACTCAAAGGGAATAGGAGTGGGTGTCCATTTAGGGAAGACGGAAGTGTTCCAGAATTAGTGCTAATGGTTGCAAAGCACTGTGAACACTAAAAAAAAAAAAAAAAAAAAAAAAAATCTCTGTATAAATACTGTTTATGAATTGTACCTCAATTCTGAAAAATGGTGTGCACACACACAAAGAAATGGAATGTAGAAAACAATGGTGATGATAGGGAGGATGTAGTCCTTCCTCTCTATATGTATAGAGCAAGATATATGGTTCTCTAGTTCTGCTTACCACATCTCCCTCTTGTTCCAAACCAAAAACACTGCAGTGCAGAGCATCTTGAAGAATTGAAGCAGAACTAAACAGATGAACCGTCCTTAACTTTCACAACTCATTTCTGGAGGAGGAAACTTCTTGCTCCCTAGAGAGTTCCTTCCATGAGGAGGAGCAGCGTTAGTATGACATTCCTGACCACCCTCTGCCTGACCCTTGACTCCTCCTCAGGGATGTGCAGTGACTCATCTAATAGGTAAGTTTAGAAGTAGAAGCATGCATAACCTCTTTCTGCCAGAAGAAGTTCCCCACAGGGTCATCCCTCTCTCCCCTGGAGCAGCCCTGCCTGTGCCTGGTTATGTATGATTCACTCTGGAGTCTAGATTATTAGAAGGCCCAGTTTCCTGTGCATATATGTCACATTGCCAAAACTCTGCTATACTTTTTATCTTCCTTGCCAATAGCTCTCATAATGACAATGGATGTTACTTACTGGCTCTCAAACAATCAACAACCTTAAGTCCTTCGAAGGAATATGTGGTCAAGAGGTTTTGGGACCTCCAGCCTATCAGTTTTCTGTGGAGCAGGGAATCCTGCAGAAATCAAATGCACAAAATTCTATAGCTCTTGGAATTTACCAGAATTATTCTGAGAGTCCTGGTCCCTATTCTGAAGCATACTATGCAACACAGAGACATCTATAGAAAAAGAAAAAGTGAACATGGAAACAAACTTTCTGAAGCTGTCAGAAGCTATCAGTAGTAGCTGAAACACAGCACTCTCAGGGCAGGGTCTCTGTTGAAGAAGATGCTTCCAGGGGCTTTCACAGCACCCTGTGCTACTTCTACCTCACTTGCTAAAGAGAAAGGAAGCTGAGCTGACACTGTGCTCCAGAAACTTCGACAGACATGAGCCTCCTCAGCCATGAATGACTGCTGTTCAGCCAAAGCTCCATCAGTTGTAATTGTCCCTCTTTTTGGAAAGATGGACCAGCGGAAAACAGGAGGAAAATATTTGCAAAGCAAATAAACTTCAAGTCTACAAAGAAATGTTGATATTAAAGACATCATATGATGACTTTTAAATGTCAGCCTCATTTAATGTCAGATAAGATTTTCGTACTGTGATGTATTCCTTCATTCTGGGACTGACTGCATATGCCAATTTTTAATGTAGGATGTGATCTAGTTGCTACCTTACAAGGCAGCCCTTAGGAATTTTAAACATCTTTTAACTGTTAGAAAATTGTTCCTCATGTGGAATAAAATCCTGTCTCAGTTAACCTTTCCCTGTGGTCCAGGGTCTGATTCCCTAGTGCCAGTACCACGGCATCTTCCAAACTGCTGAAACAGTCACTCCCAAGTACTTCATTTTAATGTGAGGCACGAGTCCCCACTAGAGCACAGTCCTGCAGGGGACATCAAAACAAGATACCAGCTTCAACTCTAAAATGCTCTCCTTACACCTAGTGAGAGGCACAAAGAATGACAGTGGAAAGTAGAACGAATAAAAGAAAGTAAAAATAAAAGGTGTAACAACTATACGTGAAATGCTACAGAAACAAAGAAGTGAAAGGGATTTAGAGTTAACCACATTTATATCCCTTCACTTTAAGTACTTAAATTTTGAATCTCTAATAGTTTTTCTCTTTTATCTAGCCATAAAAGGACAGATAAATTATATACTCTAAAATGTGTGACAGTCATTTAATAATTAATTTCAGTTTGTATTTCTAAGCAAACTTTAAGAAAATTGCTATCTAAACCAGGAGTGGAGTCCCATTTGTACAATCCCAGCACTCTGGAAAACCAAGGTGGGAGGATCTTAAATACAAACCCTGCACAGGCAACTCAACAACTTAGCAAAACCCTGTCCCAAAACAAAATACAAAAGCAGGCCTGAGGATGAAGCTTACTGTGAAGGCCCTGGTTCAATTCCCAGCACAAAAACCAATTAATTACTTGATTAATTTAAAAAATAAATACAAAAACTGGTATTTATTTGTTTGCTCTTTTTTTTTTTTTTTAACTTTTTAAGGGTACTAGGGATTGAACTCACGACCGCCTGCTTGCAAGGCAGGTGCTTATACTGCTGAGCTAAATCCCCAGCCCCCAAAACTGGTATTTATATCAGTACTCCAAAAGGCTATTCCAGACATCCGCCTCCCCACCCCGGCTGCACTTGGAGAACTGTGGAGCTTCCAACAAGTAGGCGGGCGCACGCTATCCCCAGAGCCCAGCCTATTTGGGGCACCTGCACCTCACCATTGGTGTGCAGAAGAGGGGCTGGGCGGATCTGGGGCGCCAGCATCCGCTTCCCCGTGTGTTTGGAGGACTGTGGATATCTCAGCAAGCAGAGGAGCATCGCAGGATCCAGAGGCCCCGTGGCCTGTGGTAAGTATTCAGCGCACTCTGCCTAAGCCCAGACTGTTCGGGACTCTCCAAGCTTCTGGGTGCAGTGAAGTGGATAAGTGGGTTGGAGGCATCTACATCTGCCTCCCCATCCCGGCTGCGCTTGGAGAACTATGGAGCTTCCAACAAGCAGATGAGCGCGCAGTGTCCCTGAAGCCCAGCTTCTCTGGAACTACAGAGTTCTAAAGAGTCAGAAGAGGGCCATTGGTCCTACAGACCCAGTGGCTTGGGGTAACGGGGTGCCAGAGTCTCAGGAGCTGCGAACATAGAAGGGAATTTCCAACAGACCTTGAGGAAGCTTTCAAATGACACTTGAAACACAGAAATATAGGAAAATGACAAAACGAAAGACCAAATTACAACCTCAAACCTCCAGCCCATCTCAAAAAACCCTAGGAGCAATGTATATAGAAGAAAATATATGCCATTCAACTCAAATATCGGACACAATAGCTACTGAAATTAACAAGCAACTCCAGGAAGCTTTGAAGAAATTCAAACTCGAAATAATCTCCCAGGTAAAAGAAGAAATGATAAAAGAAATGAAAGAGATTCTGAATATATCTAAACAAAACACAGTTAAAAAATTGGAGGAACTAAACAAAAAGATAGAATCCCTAGATGAGCAATATAAGAAACAAACAGAATACATAATACAGATGCACAGAGATACACAGGAAATAAAAAATTCCACTGAAAGTTGTAAAAACCACCTCAATGAAAGTGAAGATAGAATTTCAGACCTTGAAGACAGGATTGCAGCTAGTGAACAGGAAAGGAAAGATCTTTTAAAAATAACAAGGAATCAGGAAACAACAATTCAACAACTGCAAGACGATGCAAAGAAAAATAACATAAGAATGATAGGGATTAATGAAAAAGAAGGACACAATATAAAGGATGTCAAGAGGATATTTAGAGAAGTAATAGCTGAAAATTTCCCAAGCATGAGATCAGAAACCGACATCAGGATCAGTGAAGCATATAGAACTCCAAATAGCCATAACCAAAATAAAACTACACCCAGACATAAAATAATCACCATCCCAGAAATCCAACACAAGAATAGATTATTAAAAGCTGTCAGAGAGAAAAGACAGATCACTTATAAAGGAAAACCTATCAGAATCGCAGCAGACTTCTCAGCACAAACAATAAAGTCAAGAAGAGCATAGAGTGAAGTATTCCAGATCCTAAAGCAAAATGATTTCCAACCTAGACTGACATATCCTGCAAAACCATCATTCCAAATTGACGTGAAATACGATACTTCCATGACAAAGAACAGCTGAAGAACTTCATGAACACCAAACCAACCCTGCAAAAAATATTGAAAGACAGTTTAGATACACAAAGGAAAAAAACCACTAAGCAAAGCAGATAATTAAACAGAACAGAAAGATAAAGATGCAACAGCAGAGAGATAACATGTCAACAATAAACCAGCATTTAACAGTAATAACCATTAATGTAAATGGTCTCAATGCACCAATAAAAAGAAACAGACTAGCAGAATGGATCAAGAAACAAAATCCAACCATATGCTGTTTACAGGAAACCCATCTAACCCAGAAGGATACTCACAGACTGAAAGTCAAAGAATGGAAAACAATACTTCATGCAGCACGAATCCAAAAAAAAGCAGAGTAGCCGTTCTGTTTGCAGACAACGTGAACTTTAAACCAACAATGACCATAAAGGACAAAGAAGGTCACTACGTACTCGTTAGGGGAAAACTCCAAGAGGAAGAGATAACTATCTTAAATATATATGCACCAAACTCCAGGGCACCCAGTTATATAAAGCAACTATTAACAGAAATGAAAACTCAAATTATCAGTAACACAATTGTAACAGGAGACCGTAATACGCCATTGACACCAAGGGACAGATCAACCAGACAGAAAATCAGCAAAGAAATAACAGAACTGAATCACACCTGAGAACAAATGGATTTGATAGACATATACAGAATATTCCACCCAACAACATCATAATACACACTCTTCTCAGCAGTACATGGATCATTCTCTAAAATGCACCATATATTAGCTCACAGAACATATTTAAACAAATGCAAAAGCGTTGAAATCATCCCTTGCATGTTATCGGATCATAGCACTGTGAAATTAGAAATTAATGATAAAAGATACTGCAAAAATCCCCCAAAGACATGGAAACTGAGTAACACACTCTTGAGTAATCAGTGGGTCACAGAAGAAATTAAAGAAGAAATTAAACAATACCTAAAAGAAAATGAAAATGCAGATACAACTTACCGGAATTTGTGGGATGCAATGAAAGCCGCCCTCAGAGGAAAATTTATTGCACTGAGTTCCCACATCAGGAAATCAGAATGAATACAAATAAATAACTTGATGCTACACCTCAAACAGCTAGAAAAAGAAGAGCAAGTCAAGCCCAAAGCCAAAAGAAGAGAGGAAATTATAAAAATCAGAGCATAAATCAATGCAATAGAGACTAAGAAAACAATCCAAAGAATCAATGAATCAAAGAGTTGGTTCTTTGAAAGAATAAATAAAATTGAGAAGCCCTTAGCCAACCTTATTTAAAAAAGGGAAGAAAAAGCTCAAATTCATGCAATAAGAAATGAAAAAGGTGAAATCACTACAGACCCAATAGAAATACAGAAGATCATCAACACCTATTTCAAAAACCTCTACTCTCAAAGGTTTCATAACACAAGAAATAGACAGATTCTTAGAAACATATGAAGTACCAAAGCTAGATCAAGAGGATGTAAAACTGTTGAATAACCCAATGTCTATTAATGAAATTGAAAATGTAATTAAGTCCTTACCTACAAAGAAGAGCCCAGGCCCAGATGGATTCACTGCAGAATTCTACAAGAAATAGAAAGAAGAACTAATGCCGACACTCCTCAAACTGTTCAATGAAATTGAAAGGGAAGCAATCCTTCCTAAGTCATTCCTGGAAGCAAATATTACTCTAGTACCAAAACCTGAGAAAGACCCAACTAAAAAAGAGAACTATAGACCGATCTCCCTAATGAACACAGATGCAAAAATCCTCAATAAAATATTGGCAAATAGGATGCAGCAAATCATCAAGAAGATTATACATCATGACCAAGTGGGATTCATCCCAGGCATGCAGGGATGGTTCAACATACGTAAATCAATAAATGTAATCCACCATATCAATAAAGCCAAAAGTAAGAATCACATGATCATTTCTATAGATGCAGAAAAAGCCTTTGATAAGGTCCAACATTCATTCACGATAAGAACTTTACAGAAAATTGGAATAGATGGTCTTTACCTTAATATAATAAAGGCCATTTATGACAAACCAACAGCCAGCATCATACTAAATGGCCAAAAATTGAAAGCCTTTACTTTAAATTCAGGCACAAGACAAGGACGTCCTTTATCACCACTCCTATTTAGTATAGTACTGGAAGTACTAGCCAGAGCAATTAGGCAAGAGAGAGAAATAAAAGGGGTAAAGATAGGAAAAGAAGAAGTTAAATTATCATTGTTTGTAGATGACATTCTACTCTACATAGAAGACCCCCTAAACTCCTTTGAAAGACTCTGAGATACAATAAATAAATTCAGTAATGTAGCTGGATACAAAATCAGTACTCAGAAATCAATAGCATTCCTATACACGAATAACAAAATCACAGAGAGGGAAATAAGAGAAACCACACTCTTCACATTAGCAAGCAAAAAAATGAAATATTTAGGAATTACTCTTATGAAAGAAGTGAAAGACCTATACAAGGAAAATTATAATACACTGAAAAGAGAAATTAAAGATGATCTCAGAAAATGGAAAGACATCCCTTGCTCATGGATAGGAAGAACAAACATTGTGAAAATGGCCATTCTCCCAAAACTGTTATACAGATTCAATGCAACCCCAATAAAAATACCATCAACATACCTTATAGATCTAGAGAAATCACTCCTAAAATTCATCTGGAACCAGAAGAGACCTACAATAGCAAAGGCAATTCTAAGCAGCAAAGGCAAGGCAGGAGGCATCACAATCCCTGACTTGAAGTTATACTACAAAGCAACAGTAGTAAAATCAACATGGTATTGGAATCAAAACAGAGCCGAAGATCAATGGAATAGATTAGAAGATACAACCACAAGTACAAACACATTCAACCACCTTATCTTTGATAAAGGAGCCAAGCAGGTTCACTGGAAGAACGACAGTCTCTTTAATAAATGGTGCTGGAAAAACTGGCTCTTCATTTGCTGAAAACTAAAGCTAAACCCATGTCTATCACAATGTACTAAATTAAAATCTAAATGGGTTAAAGATCTGAATATTAAAACAGAAACACTAAATCTATTGGAAGACAAATTGGGTAGAAACCTTGGAGACATAGGAGTAGGTAGAGAATTCATGAACAGGACTCAAACCGCACAGGAAATACTTCCCAGAATCAATAACTGGGACCACTTCTTATTAAAAAGTTTCTGCATGTCAAAAGAAATATCCAGCATAGTGAAAAGAAAACCCACAAACTAGGAAAAGATTTTAGTGAACTCTCTCTCAGACAAGGGACTCTTGTCTAAAACATATAAAGAATTAAAAAAAAACTCAGACCCCCAAAATTCAAAGATCCAATCCAAAAATGGGCATCTGAGATGAATACGCACTTCTCAGATGAAGAAATACAAATGGAAAATAAATATATGAAAAAATGTTCATCATCATTGGTCATGAGAGAAATGCAAATTAAAACCACACTGACATACCATCTCACTCCTGAAAGAATGGCCAGGATCAAGAAAACCAACAACAACAAATGCTGGAGAGGCTGTGGGGAAAAAGGAACTCTCCTACACTGTTGGTGGGAGTGTAGACTGGTACAACCTTTGTGGAGGTCAGTCTGGAGATTTCTCAAAAAGCTGGGATTGGAAGTCCCATTTATCCCAGCTATTTCACTTCTAGGCATATTCCCAGAAGAACTGAAAGCATCATACCACAGTGACATATGTGCACCTATGTTTATAGCAGCACAATTTGTAATCGCCAGATCTTGGAAACAACCCAAGTGTCCATCAACTGAGGAATGGATAAAAAAGTTGTGGTATTTCTATACAATGGAGTATTACTCAGCTATAAAGAAGGATCACATTGAGATATTTATCAATAAATGGATGCAGCTTGAGACCATACTCATAAGTGAAATAAATCAATCTCGCATGTGTGAATACCGAATAGTTTCCCTAACGTAAGTAATGATTCAAATATATAAAAATATGTGATAATCATGATTCCCCATTATGTGGCCTTGAAGCCTTATAAAGTTTTCACTTATTAATTGGAAAGGCTTTATTCTGGGCTTCTTGATATGGAAATATTTGAAGTTATAGTATATGAAGTTTTATTCAAATATTTCAAGGAAAAAGACAGACACTATGGTAACTACTATTAAGGTCGGGTTATTTGGTGGTGAAGCACTAGGTTGCTGAAACAGTCATGCTTTGACCTCTATTGTAATATTGTTATGTCCTCTTTTATCTCAATCTCTCCCTTATTCATTAAAAAAATTATTTAGTTATTTTTTGTTTTTTTTTAATTAAGGGGAAAATTTTAAAAATTAGCAGGATATATAATAGTAACTTTTTTTGATTTCCTATTAACTTGTTTTGAAGTCCTGTAATACCCACTATCTTGTTTTGACTGATTAGACTCTGTTCCATTCTGTATGATAGTATCAAGTTTGAGGGTATAGGCAACTACTTTGAAGGCAATAAGATTCACTAAGATGCCCATTCTGGTTTGACTACTGTCTCCTTTGGAAGTCCTGTAATGTTTACAATGCTTAAGTTTTATTGGTCTTGTTCCCTACAGTTTTGTTCAACTTTATAATACCTAATGAGATAGACAATTCTTTTTAAGGAAACAAGAGACATAGTAACCATTGTTGATAACCTTGTAGTCTGTTTTTACGTCATGTGGTATGTCTATTCTTGGTTTTGACTGACAGCTTTGTTTTGCCATATTTGACTTTATTCTCCCAAAAAAAAAAAGTAATAAGAACCAAGGAGTAATAAAACCCAAAATGTGTAAATTTTGTTGTAAAAAAGAGAGGGAAAAAAAGTGCTCTAAAGGATACAATAGCAAGTGTGTTTAGGGGTGTTAAATAGCTGACCATATTAATGTGTTTGGTTGGATCATTGAACACAACTGTTTGCGGTCTCACTGTTTGAATGTCCACTTTGTATGCTTTGATACTGTGACTTGAGCAACTAACTCTAAGATGATAATATGTAATCTATTAACTGGTGATATCTGGTTTTTTTTTTTTTGTAGTTCTATATTACTTGTACCCTTACACCGCTCTGTTTTGTTTTGTTTTCTCTCTTTTTCCTTTTAAATAAAATTTTTAAAAAAGATTTATACTGAATTATTACTTTCTAGAAACCTGGGCTACTGTACTAAGCAGAAGCCTTCTGAACTACCTGCTTGTATTTTTGCATACTTAGCAGTCCATTTTCTCCTATCAAGATGCTACTGTCGCCATCTGTCTTTCTGCTTCCTTACCCACTAATAAATCTCACTTTATATATATATATTAAAAAAAAAAAAGGCTATTCCAAACCTGAGTTAATACTGCCAAGACAAACTACTGACTTTCTAGGTCATTACAAGCCACCAAGTTACCACAGTGTATTTCTGGGAGTGCAAGTAGTATTCAGCTGAGAGTTATACACAGCTATACACAGTTTCTCTTTTGAATTTTCAGATTATATTCTAGTTGTAAATATAACTAAATATCCACAGAAACATCACAGACCAGGCCACGGTCTCAAATGCTCTCACAGAGACCCAGTTACTTGTTCCATTAACTCAGCCAAAAGCCCCCAGGGCAAGATGAGTTGATGGGACAGGGAATACAGTCTCTTGAGAAGGTGGAGATCTTTAAAAGTTAAGAATGGAAAAGGAGGGGCTGGGGATTTAGCTCAAGGGCATTAAGCACCTGCCTTGCAAGCAGGCGGTCAGGAGTTCATCCCCAGTGGGGGGGAGGGGGTGACAAAAAAAAAAAGAATGGAAAAGGAGAGATAAAGGTTGTATTTAGAGTGCAGAAACCCCACAAACACTGTGTCAGCCAGGTGAGCATGGTCAACACCAACAGTAAATCAAACTGAAAATGTGCACCATTGCTATGGTGTGATGAGAGTCACACTTTACCTCCTTACCTCTAAATGACACATAAACCCAATCTGACCCTGTCAAGAATATCAGAAAAATTCCAACTGGGGAGCAGTCCACAAAGTACTCTTTAAAACTGCCAAAGCCAGGCCAAGCTCAGTAGTGCAATAGCTGCTGGCGGATGCAAAGTCCTGAATTCGATTCCAGATACTCACCCTCCCCACCCAAAAAAAACTGTTAGGTAAAAACTAAGGAGTTATGAATAAATTGTGTACTTTTGTTAAAAATAAGGCACCAAACTTTTCTCACAGCACCCGTGTGCTCACCATACCATCTCCTCAACTTTTTCTGTAAACCTACATCTATCCTAAAACAAACAAAAATTTAAAGCACAGGAAGTACAGAAGACGTGGAAGGCAGCGGCTGCCCAAGGCTCTGCACCTGGACTCTGCAGGCGGGTCTGAGAACCTGACCCACCATTTGTAATACTGCTTCTATAACTTTATTTTCCTGAATTTCAAACACTAACAAATTAATTCTCAGAATTCAACATCATTGTAAATGATGCTGCTGTTTTACCGAGCAAATAGGATAGTGTATTTAACTCCTAGAACACTTTAAGTGCCATTTGTCACCAAGGAATTTTAAAATTTGAACATTTTAAATAGAAATAAAACCCATATTATCTTTGGTTGGGAAATGTTTTTTGTGTTAACATTCAGTAAGCCAGTTTAACTCATTGGTCAAAAAGGAAAGTTGAATTATTTACTGTCTTTTTTTCCTGTGTTCATTTCTGTCATTAAATGTTTTTCATTTAATATTTTAATGCCAATTTTCTTTATCAATCCATAATGTGTACATATTACATGTTCTCAATTATATCTTCTTCCATTGTGAGTTCATTTTCACAGCCATTTCTTCTAACAAGTCAGTTTTCACTAAGGTCTTATTATGCTACACTTTTAAATTAGAATTTAATTTTACAATTCTCTCTCTCTCTCTCTCTCTCTCTCTCTCTCTCTCTCCCTCCCTCCCTCCCTCTCCCTCCCTCATCATCCTTCCCTCCCCCCCTAGGAATTGAACCCAAGTCTTTACACTGATCTACAACCCCAGCACTTTTTTATGAATTCTGAGACAATCTTGCTAATTCTCTTATTTGCTCAGGCAAAGCTCAAGCTGATCCCCCAATCTCAGCTTCTCAGAGTGCTGGCCTCACAGGATTGTGCTACCACACCTAGTTCACAATACTGTCTTTAATTACTGTCCATTTTTTATTGTTGAAGTAAAAATTGTATTTTTGATGACTTAGTCAAAAATCATTAAAAATATGTAGTGCATTAGCTGAAAATGTCATATAATATATGTGTAAAGGCTTATCCAAGTTACAGAACCTCTCTGTACCTATTTTTCTGCCTGTGAAAATAGAAATAAGATATATCTCACAAAATTGTGATATGAATTAAGTAGTAACAGTAATATATACTCAGCACACATAACAGCCTCGGGAAATTTCCTGCATGTGCACCGATAAACACATTCATGCACACACACCCTAACTACTGCCATCTCTATAGACAACGGGCCAAATATTTGCTTAGGTAATCTTTGCCATCATTTTTATATGTCTTATATTGAGCCATCATTTTCATATTTTTGCTGTCTTATATTGTGGTGGTTTTCATACCAAAGTACCACACCCAAAGTACACCCAGAGACTTTCCACTTGGTACAAACCCACAGAAATTTTTAAGAGAATCAATTTCTAGATCCTTAGCTTCCATACGGACTCTTTCCTAAAACTGACCTGAGACCTGATTGTCACGGTTCTCCTTTCTAGCTCTTTTTTCACAATCTTTGAAAGAAAAGCTTTTTACAAAAGACCTAATAAATGTAAAACCTCTAGAGTGCCAAGATAGGATAATTCAGTCCTTCTTTTCATTCAGGTTCCACAAATATCCCCATTTTTCATTACGAAATAAATTTCTAATATAAACTTACTTTTAAATTTAGTAATGGTTTACCAAATTTACTTTTAAAATATATTTGTATTGTTTTCATCAGCTATGTTCTCATAATTGGCAACAGTAACATAAGCCAGAAGAGAATAATTAATATTTAGAGCCTTATTGTGAGAGGAAATTAAGAAAAAATATTTCATATACACACACACACACACACACACACACACACACACACACACGCGCTCACATACTGCATAAAAGTGTAACAGGAGCGTGGGCGCGGTGGCTCACGCCTGTAATCCCAGCATTCCAGAGGCTGAGGTGGGAGGATTGTTGGGACCAGTCTGGGCTACAAAGTGAGCTTCAAGGCCAGCCTGAACTGCACAGTGTGACTCTGTCTCAAAAAAAAAAGTATAACAGGAGGAGCAGAGGAAGCTCTCAAGAACAACACGGAATAACATTCCTTGGGGGAGGTGAAATGAAAATAAAATTCTAAGATGAAAAGGAATGATGTCAAATTTCTCCATGTTAAGAGCTTTATTTTAAAATGAAGCTGGACATTATGTGGACATTATGTCAGTTCATTCTGTAACACTGAACAAATTTCACAAGGTGATTTATCAGTGTCAGTATTTACAATAAGCCAGACATTACATCTTTTGCACCTATCTAAATCTATAAAGCAAAATTTAAATTATTATTTTTAGAGCCACGGATCGGAGAAGAGTATAACCTCAAGGTGAAACCTGGAGTACCATTTAGGTGTTCTTCCTAAAATTAAAATGAAGCCCCAGTAGTTTCAGTGGTGGCAAATAACAGGACCCGAACACCAAGGTCGCTCTCCCTCCACCCACCCCAACCTCCCCTCCCCCGGGGCGCGCCCCCCGCCCCGCCCCGCCCTCCCCCAACCAGCAGGCCCTCCCACCTGCCCTCCCGCGCAGGCGCGCTACGCCTTCTTCGCTCCCGAAAGCGCTGCGTCATGGCCAAGCGGAAGTGCCGGCCCCACCCCACCCGGGAAGGGCGTCCTCACAATGGGAGGCGCTCCCCCCGCCCCCCGTTCTCTTCCTTCCTCCCCTGCACCTTCTCGGTCTCCAGCCTTAGGAGGACCCTACCCTGCACTCTCCCGAACACCTCGTAGTCCACCGACTTGAGCTGGGCGGCGGCAGACATGGCGGCGGCGAGCGCTCTGCGGAGGAGCCGGGGCGCGGCGGCGGCCGACGGCGGCAGGAGGCACATGGCACCGCGGGGCGCACGCCGCGCCCGGGTCACGCGTCGCAAGGCGGCAAATGAGACTGGCGGGGAGCGAGGGCAGCCGGGGACGCGGGGCCGACGCGCTGGCTCCGGGCAGCGGGCGCTGGGCGCTCCCGGGTCTCAGCGGGGCCCCGCGGCTGCCGCCCCGGGAACCGAGTCCCGCCCTGCCGCTGCCTGCGGGCCCAGCGCGCAGCCTTGTCAAAAAAAGTGGATTGACGCGGCGCCCTTGTGTATGTGGTGTACGAGGTGATGTTTTAATACCGCTCTATCTTGTGGAGAAATCAAGCTAATTAACGTACTCATCATCACACGTACCCCCACTTCCCCCAGAGTTAGCGATTTTCACGTATGGGCTTTTTTGGGGAGCAAGCTCTCACGCTTTGTAGTGCAGGCTTGCCTTGAACTCGGTAGCCCAGGCTGATCTCTTATCCTCCAGATGACACGCCACCACTTGTGGCTAAGCAGCTATCGTTTTTTAAAACTAGGATCACAACGCTTTACAATACATCCTAAGTATTTATGCTGACAAATTTTGTACCCTTTTATCAGTAATATCTTCTCACTTTCAACCCTTCACCTCCCATCCAACATTTGCTTTGGAAATGAAAAGCGTAGGTCAGTTATCAGGTAACTGCTCAGTCTTCTGGAGGTTTTGATACAAGATGAGGGCAACCTTTTAAACTGAGAAGAGCTTTGGACCTGTATGCTACTCTTAAGTAGATTGTGATATTTTCTGGGACGAGATATTTTTAAAATCTGAATTCTTATGCCAGTGGAAACAAGGAAAAAAAATTCTAATCATCTTGAGTCTGGTGTTAAGTCCTACTGTTTTGTAGTCTTGATTATTGTTCAGAAACATCTTAATTGCCTAGACAGATAAGGCAATTTACTTAGAGAATTTTACTTCCTGAGAAGTTTAGACTTAAATTGTAACAACCTATCACTCCAAAGGGTCTGGATACAGCATTTAATAATCTTCTGCCTCCTGGAATTCCAAATCCTTTTATGTGCAAGAATTTGCATTTCTCTGTTTGTTGGCCTCAATACTTCTACATTTTCCTTTGCAGGCCACTTAATTTAAAATTAATTTACTGCAACCTGATTCACTATTAGGTGCCATTTCTGTCAGCAAACATCAAAAATCATCCAAAGCTTGGTTAGAATGTGAATTCATATTTTTAAAGTAAAATAGATTCTAGGGATGCTAGTCTGGATAGTTTACCTTAATGAAGCACTTGGTTTATTGTGTAAGCATCGTAATGGCCCTTCACTCATCTCCCAGGTCGTTTTATGCAGCCTAATGGAATCAACATTTTAAGTCATTCTCAAATATCTTGAGAGCCTTTCTGTTGCAGTCAAAATCAAATCTAAGGTCTCAGCCTCTCCTAACCCGTTATTACTTGAATCTTATAGGTAACCTATAGTTGCAATACTCAGTTATTTTCAGTTTGCATACAGAATTAAAAAAAAAATAACAGCTTTGCTTTAGATCCACTTTGTCTGGAATACTCCTGCTACTCCCGTATCCTGCTCAGTTGCCTTTGCATACTTAGAGATTTCGCCCTAGTTATTTGTTTCCCCCACGAGTACTGTTCCTTCCAAATCACTGATGGAGATCAATGTTTTCCTTTTCTTAAGCCTTATCTTTTTTCCATGTTTACCCAAGAGTACTCCTGCCAATTGTTATGTAGCTTTATTGCACTTTAGAAGTGCCATAGCAACAATTGACATTTGCTTAGCTAAAAAAATTTACTGTGTCTGCCAACAGCAGAATATTCTTTTTAATTTTATTTGAGGAGAAAAAAAAGCAGAGAAAGGGTACAAGTTATACAGATTTACAGAAAAAAATAAACAGTAGGAAATCACTAGTTAATGGATTACATATTGTCATCTTAGAAATAATTGTTCAAGTTACAAAATTAAAGCTTGTAAAATGGACATTCCAACAGTGAGACTGCAAACAGTTCTGTTCAATGATCCAACAAAACTCAGTGATATCATTATCTATCTTATACACTTAAATATACATGCAGTTATATCATTTAGAGCACTTTCTTTTCCTCTCTTTTGTACAATGACAATTAACACATTTTGGGTTTTGTTGCTCCCACAGTTCTTATTACTTTTTTGGAAGGGAGTAGAACCCCTGTGACATAACAACAGAGTCAATCAAATCAAAAGGGTGGACATAATAGATAATGTAAAAGCATAATACAAGGTGATCAACAATGGTTACCATAATGCCTCCCGCTATCTCTAATAGAATTGCCTATATCATCAGTTATAATAAAATTGAACAAAACAGTAAAGAACAAAACCGACAAAACCAAAACATTGGAGACATTATAGGTCTTCAAAAGTAGATAATAGTCAACGAGAATGGGCGTCATAATGAATCTATCTTCACAGCTGTTGCCTAAACTTTCGAACCTGGTACTATCAAGCAAAATAGAATAGGGGGACATCAGTCAAAAACAAGATGGTGAGAGTAATACAGGGCTTTAAATCAAGATAATGGAAAGTCAAAGTGGGTTACTATAATATATCCTGCTATTTTTTATTTATTTTTCCCTTAATTAAAAGGATAAAAAAGTAAATAATGAAGTGGAGATTGAGATAAAAGAGGGCATGACAGCAAAACAGCGCAGATCAAAACATAACCATTTAAGCAGAATAGTGTTTCACCACAAGATAATCCTGACATAAAAGTAGTTACCATATTGTCTCTTTCCTTAAAATCTTTGAGTATAACTTCATATACTGTAGTATCAAATATATCAAAACAATGTAAAACCATTTAAGAGAATGACAGCATTACAGGGTATTTAAAATCAACTAACAGAAAATTAACAATGGTTTCTGTATAATCTCCTTGTCTTTAAAAGTTTTTGTTTATACTATCATACATAATAAAATCCAATAAGATACAACCTGTTTAGACCATTGGAGACAGAAGGACAAAAGCTAGATGAGACTTCAAAACAAGATGATACTAAATCAGTATTACCTATTAAGACGTCATTTTCTCCAAAATAGCTGTTCCTATCATCCAATCTTCTCTGCCTCATTTCTCCAACAGCAGAATATTAGCAAAGGGAAAATTTTATGTACCATTTTAGCACGGATAGCCAGTAACTTGTGTTTCTAAGACTTTAGAAATTTTAAACAAATGCTCTAATATTGAAACAAATTTTAAATAATATCTAGAGAAATTTTTCAACATACAAGGGAGAAAATTGTCCATAATCCTAATACTATTACCATTTTTGTATTTCTTCTCTTTCTTCTTCTCCATCCTTTTCTCTCTATATACTATTTATTTATTTATTTATTTTTAATGGCTATTTCCATGTCCTGCATTTCTTCAAAAAGTTTGCCTTTCATGGCCATTTTGACTTAGGGGGTAAGCCAGAAGTCACACAGTTACCAGATTTGGTGAATGAGGTTGACAGAGACACGTTTTACTTTCCTAGGCTGCCATTCTGTTGGGTGGCACTCAGCAGTGGCATTCGCCGTGTTTTTGGTAAGGGCTTGGAAAGACGCATGAGACTTCCAGATCTGCTTCAGAAAGTGGCAAGGATAATGGATGTGTGTTCAAAGTGAAGGAGAACCTTTGGAGAGGGACTAATGACAATGTTTCTTTAATAAATTAAAAAAACTGGGGGCTGGGGATTTAGCTCAGTGGCATAAGCGCCTGCCTTGCAAGCAGGCAGTCGCGAGTTCGATCCCTGGTACCGGTAAAAAAAAAATAAATTAAAAAAACTATATATTACACCATGAATTCGACCTTTGTTCTTTTCTACTTTGTAATCGTTCCAGTGAATATTTTAATAATTTCATGACATTAAGTGCACATAGCTGTAAACTTGCCTGCTAGTCCTTGTTTTTACACTTCCAGGCTGCTGCTTATTTTCCACTACCATTCAAAGTGAATGAAACATTCATGCATGTGTGTACTTCCTCCCCATATTTTTTAAAACTAGAAGCTAGAATACTTCAAACATACTCCTATGTAAGCATTTATTTTTTTGGTTTCTTGAGAGGGTCTTGCTTCTATCCCAGACTGCTTCCAATTTGCCACCCTCATGCCTCAGCCCCCTGAGTAGCTGGAATTACAGGCTTGGGCCACCATACTCAACTGGACCTATGCTCTTCATGTAAATGCCAAGTTGTTTTTCCAAAGGCTGTACCAACTTAAATATACTACTACCAACACTGTGTGTATATGATTATATGATTTGGGATTTTTTTTGTTCTTTGAGACAGAGTCTTTCTAAAATCTTGCTGGCCTTGAACTCACTATGTATCTCAGGCTGGCCTCGAACTCTATATCCTCCTTCCTCAGCCTCTCAAGGGCTGAGATTCCCACACTTGGCTGAGTTTTTTACTTTTCATGTGAACAAATAAATGTATGTAGGCTCTTTGCATACGCTGTATGATTACATTTTATGGCCTGACCACTCAGTAATTCTGCAATCTAAACAGAGAGCTCAAAACAAAAAGCCTTTGCTCTTTTATCCACTTTATCTGGAATACTCCTGCTACTCCAAATCTTCCCACATCCTGCTAGGTTGCTTTTGCAAGTGCTTACCACATTTCATCTGTTATTTATAGCAATAGGCTTTAAATAGCTAAGTTCTGTATTACTGTGGTTGACATTAAACCCTAGTGAAATTATTCTCTTCCTTGAACCCTTTAAAGCTACTTATGATGTTGGAACATGTTTATGATAATCATGGAAAAGAAAAATTCTGCCTATAATATGGTGTAAAAATATGATATAATATGGTGAAAAATATAATATGGGTGTAAAAGATGACCAGGCACTAAAATCTGGGAAATAAAGATGAACAGAAACTATAGTTTCTTTTTTTATTTTTATTTTTTTATTTTGAAGGTAGTAAAATACCACAGAACAAGACAGAACAAATCCAAGTGAGACAGTATAGTGACACTGGTACAGAACTTCACAGCAGGTTACCAGAATAACAGTAATAGGTACCACAGTATATCTCGTTATCGTCACAATGGTTGTTCTTTCAATCACATATATCAAAATAAAATGAAATACAGAACATTATAGAACTTATCAAAACAGAATATTGAATAGAGCAATACCATTAATCAGAATAAAGCAAAACATTAGTAAAAATATTTGCCTTCAAAGAGATGGTAGAAGGAAATCCCCCTTATGTGCTATATTGCATATGGTCAACCTCCCAAGAGATGCTCAGATCTCTGGTTCCCATTTGCTAAGAGCGGGCAGGGGAAGTGGGATGTTTGACTCTAGGCCGTGCACCAGTAGGCTCACTGTTGCTTACCAGCTGGTTGCTTGGTTTCCCAGTGTCCTAAGTTCCAACATGGTGCAGATCTCAGGAGAGACTGGTGGTTCTCCCCCTGGGGTGGCCGCAGCCTGTCACACCACAGCCACTTACCAGGGAGGGGAGCTGTTCGCTTGGTTTCCCAGCGTCCTAAGTTCCAACATGGCGTGGAAAAACTATAGTTTCTTTGTCCAAATGACATTTGAACTGAGGAGGTATCACCTGTAAATCTAATTTATCGCCACAAAGGGTCAGTTAAGAGTGATTCCTCACAAACTTTATATTAAGATACAACTGATTTCAGGGACAACCAAAATTACTTCATCAACATTTCTTCCCCTAAATTAAAAAAAAAATGTATTTGTCTTTGCAGCACTGGAAATTGAACCTGCGGTATTTGTACTGCCCAGACTGTGCTCACACTTGTGATCCTCCTGCCTCAGCTTCCCAGGGATTACAGATATGTACCACCATAAGCAAGTAAGTAGCTAGCTTTCCAGAAGTTTCATTTTATTACAGTGGATCAGAAAACTGCTTACGCATTTTATCAGGAGAGCATATTTCCTACCCAGAGGAGATTCTGTCCCAGGTTTGAATCAATTTGGCTTTATCATAATCCAATTTAATTTTAAACATTCCTCCCCACTCACAGCACAGTAGTATTTAGGCTCAGGGAGGGAAGAAGGTGCTGATTCCTCCTTTCTCCTTCATTTCCCTCTACCTAACTGAGACGCGAAAGAAATAGATACTATTCGGATTGTCTGGGATTTACAAATACTGGTAGGTTAATTCTTTTGCATTTTCGTTGTTGTTGCTGTTTTTGCGGAGGGAGGCACAGAAGGGCTTCTTCACTCCGCCGAACTGCTGACTGCTGGTCCCCTTGATAGACGATGCCTGTGTTCTGCACTGATCCGTCCCAGTTTCTGTATGAAATGCGACCATCCAGCTTCTTCCTGCTGAGAGAGACTAGTCCTCAGCAAGAAGGCCATCTGAGTAGGGCCTGCTACACACTGTGACCTCCCTGTCTTATCTAATTGTGGAGCCTCCTGGCTCTACCTTGCCACTGGTGGAAGCCACAGCCTGCTCTGAATCCCGCTGCCTTTGGGCTCTACGTGGCAGGCAACAGTCAGGCCTCTCCACCCACAGCCTTTCCTTTCTGTGTTCCTCAGTTAGGGCTCAGCTATCACTGCTTCCCCGCTGCAGGAATACGTACCACGCCCTGGGTCTATCTCTGAGGTCTGGTGGCTGGAGGGGAAAGCCACACCTAGCAGCCACCCCTCCAAAGCGAACCTGTGGTGTAGGCAGAGGGACTGTGAGCTACGAAGCTGAGAGCCGGTCTGAGACGCCAGACGCATGTGGCGCCAGCGCTCGAAATACTGTTCAGCTTAGGATCTAGACTGAACAGACAAAAATCCTTATTCAAGCCAGCAGAAATCAATAAACACGTCTTGTTTGAATCTTGATCTAAATATATTAACAGAATAACTTTTGAAACCCTTGGAGTTTCAAGAAAATTGGAATGCAAGGTGACTTATTAAATATTACAAAATTATTATTAACACTGTTACATGTAATAATAGCATTGTGGGCAAATTTTTAAAGGGCTTTTTCTATTAGAGATCTACACTGAAATACATAAGCGACTGGGACGTACCTGGGACTTGCTTCAAAATCCTCAGGAATAAGGGATGGAACAGTTTAGATAGAATGAAATTTGCAAATTAGCAACAATTATATAAGCTGAGTTGTGACTATTTGGGTATTCATTTATTATTTTCTAACTCTGTGTGTTGGAATTTTTACATAAAGTTTTAAAATGAAACTAAAAATAATTTATTCTCAGTCTGTAAAATGCCTATTGAACATCAAAGTTGGAAAAGCTATCAAAAACAAAAAGAACCTGAGAAGTATTTAAGACACAGTGATTAAATATAAGATAATGTCTTGAATGGAATCCTGGAATAGAAAAAGAATGTAAGGGGCCGGCGATTTAGCTCAGCGGCAGTTGTGAGTTCGATCCCCAGTAACAAAAAAAAAAAAAAAAAAAAAAAAAAAAAAAAAGGGAGAGAGAATGTAAGGTAAAAACTGAAGTAGTTCAGCGGGGTACTCTCAGTAGCAGAGCATTTGCCTAGTACGCATGAGGCCCTGGGTTCAGTCCCCACCACTACCAAAAGAAACCAACAAAAGTGACTTAATGGGTTAGATTTGGTTCTTGTATCTCTCCTGTCACATGGAGACACAGTACCCAGGCATGGTGGTGTATGGTGGCAATCCCTGCACTCTGGGAGGCTGAAGCAGAATGATCACAAATTAGCCTAGCCCTAGAAATTTAGCCATTTGGTGACTAAAAGGGTAGCTGAATATGGTGGCATTTGCCTGTAATCCCAGCAATTGGGAGGCTGAGGCAGGAGGATTGTTGTGAGTTCAAGACCAGCCTGGGCTACAAAGTGAGCCAAAGGCCAGCTTGAACATATAGTGAGATCCTGACTCAAAACAAACAAAAAACAATTTAAAAAAGTTATCAATATTGTTCATTAATTATGTAAAAGTTCATTTTAACATCCTATTATATACTTTTTATAACACACAAACATATACATATTTTTTTTGAGACATGGTCTTGCTACATACTTCAGGCTAGCCTTGAACTCACTATGTAGCCCAAGTTGGCCTCCAACATAGGACAATCCTCCTGCCTCAGCCTCCCAATTGCTGGGATTACAGGTATGTGCCACCATTCCTGGCATAACAATATTTTAAAATAATTTCTCACTGTATTGCATGAGCAGAATTACTACTTCAATATATGGGCACATAATTTAAATTTTTAGTCTACTTCTATGTCATGCTCAGGCAAAGACAGGATAAAAATAGCTGACTTTGAGAGCACTGAAACAGATCTTAACTGATATAAAGAAGTACAAACAAATAATCAAATATATTTGCATTAATGAAGAAAATATGTCACATAAACAGTTCATTTCCAGAAGAAAAATAATATAAAGTACATAACATTATATCTAGATGTGAAAAAGCAGGACAAAAATATGATTAGGTTTAGCAATGAGTGCTTTGGAATACATGAAGTATGCTTTTTTTTTTTTTTTTTTTTTTGTCTTTTTTGAGACGGGGTCTTGCTATGCAGTTCAGCTTGGCCTTGAGCTCACTTTGTAGCCAAGGTTGGTCTCGAACTCGCAACAATCCTTCCACCTCAGCCTCCCGAGTGCTGGGATTACAGGCATGAGCCATCACACCCGGCTGAAATATGCTTCTTGTATTCCATAAGGAACGGGTAAAGTTGAAACTAATCACGGACGCCACAGCTTGAATATAAGGGCTGTGATAAATGCAAAGCTAGGCTCTGAGGTGTAGCATAGAGACACCGGAGGGTAAACAGAGCAGACACCAACTCAGGCAAAAAAGAGGCAGCACAAGCTCTTCTCCCCCTGCGGCCCCCAGCCAGGGTCTTCAGCTCCTCTCAGGGTTGCTTTTCCTATGGAAGCAAGAGGTTTGTCTGGAGGAAGCGTTCCTATGACTCCTGCTAAGTACATATATGCACACACACACGCACACACACCACACACACACACACACACACACACACACACACACACACACACAGAACACAGGCATAGGTGCTTACCCTAGGTCTGCATTACTGTGACATCTTTAAAATGACTCATCTGTTTTGTAATGTCCTTAGTGGAACAGGGGACTGGCGCACGCATCCATTCCAATCTCTTTATAGCTTGTCTTCAGTTTCGTAGGACTGGAATGATAAAGCTACAATCCCTAGGCATTCTTGCAATAAGGTCTCATATGTGTTAATCTCAGCAATAAAATAAACACGTGAGACACAGAAGGAGGCGTGAGTGAGGCTGAAGCCTCCTGTGGGGTTCTGTGACTGGCGTAGTGGTGAAGGACTTCAGTTTTTCTGTCGTTTCTGGAGGCACCAAAAGGCAGGGCATAGGACCCTCATTTTATTAGTTAGCATCAGCAAGCATGGGCAGGTCTGAAGGGGCAGCTTTCCAGATGTGCCAGTCTCAGATGATGGCAATAGCTTCCAGTTCAGCAGATTTCAGAAAAATCAATAGCTCCCTTGAGGGACTAGTTCTGAAGTGCTGATCTTTACCACCAAAGTGGCCCTGAGTCCTGGCTGCACATTCTCATCAGCTGACCAGTAATATGAACACATATAACCACAGTTTAGATGTGACATGTCTGCAGTGGCTTCCAGAACAGATAGTATCAAAACACAATTCAGATACTTGTGACGTGAAGCTAAGGCTGAGAGCAAGTGACCCAGAGCCTCTTTGGTAACCCTCCCAGGAACTCCATAAGCCACTTAATACCTACTGTTCAATCTAGTTTAAAGTGCATAAATGATTATTTTTCTAAATAAACCTTGACCAATTCAATAACGGAGAACAAAATCTTGACAATAGAAATAGATAAAAAATTAAGCAAAAAGAAAGTTCGAATATGCCACCCCATTTGTCAATAATGAAACATTAATATTCTCAGTACTAGGGAAAAGGTACAGTGCCATGTAGAGCACTTGCCTGGCAAGGACCTGGGGCCAACCCCCAGAACTACACATATACCAACTAACTAATTAAATAAACACTAAGAATAGCTAGGGAACTGAACATAGAGCCTTTGAAAAATAAGCTGCACCTGAAAGATTATAGGATAAAAGATTGAGTAACCTATATTCTGTAATTAGTTATATTCTATTCATTTTTTTCATATGTATTTGATTTGAAGCTATACCACTTTTTAAATTAACAAAATAATAGCATTAAAGAACCTTTCCGGTGCTGATTAGTTAAGTGAAGCACCATTTCTGATCTGTTGCTGCCACCTACCACCTACCCAAGGAAAGACATGTGTATAGAATTAACCTGTCAGGAACATTAGTTATGGTTTATATCTAGATGCACCCCCAAAGGATCTTTGGGTTCCTTCATGGCTCAGTGCTGTCTAATATTATAGCCTGAAAGTGTACGTCACTAATTACTTTGTGTGCACCCTGGCCTTTCAAATGGAAGGCTGGGAGATAACAGCTCTATTTCCGAAGGGTTCATAACTTCACAGAAGCAGCAGGGTGTTGCCAGAATGAAGCCAACTCCTCTCCAGAGTTGCCACTTTCTCTCCTAAATCCTGACAGCCTGAGACAGTATACAGTTTAGGAGGAAGACAAAACATACTTAGAAAACATACTAAGAAAAAATTAGTCTCTTTAAAAGACCATGTGTTAGGGACCAGGGGCTTAGCTCTGCTGCGTACGTGCCTGCTTGGCAAACACGAGGTTGTGAGTTTAATCCCCAACATTTAAAAAAAAAAAAAAGACCGTATGTTGTAGAGATATCTCACTATATAACCAACATGAATTTTATTGTTTTTCACTCACTGCAAGGAGTACACAAAGCCAGCCCAAGAGCGAGGCTGTGAAGGCTACACTACTGGAATTGCTGTCGGGTGATGGCTACCCAAACCTTTTGGAGTTCACGTTTCATCACAACAGGTTTTATGGATTTTATGTGAGGATGGAAAACCTTCCCCACCCCCAGGACTGGAGATTGAACTTGATGCTTTCACACTCAGCTACATCCGCATCCTATTTTTTGTTTTGTTTTGAACCAGGATCTCATTAAATCATTAAATTGCCTGGGCTGGGCCCAAATTTGAAATCCTCTTGCCTCAACCTTACAAAGTGCTGGGGTTCGGCAAAACTCTCTCAAAAGTAATGGAGAAACAAGATATTTCCAAGACAAGGAGGAACTGTGGGAGTTCATGGCCACAAACCCAACCCTACAAAAAATACTGAAGGACATTCCAGAGAGAGGAAAAAATACCAGGATTCCAGTAACAGTGGTAGAGAGGCCTCAGTGAACGGGGCAGACAGTGGAATGAAGGAATAAAGTGGACAAATAATAACAGAAGAATAGAATAGCAGAAATGAGGCAGAGACGACCAGCTATAATCTTTAATATACACTAACAAAAAGAAACACAGGCAGAGTAGATTAGGAGGCAGGATCCATCAAGAGGCTCTAAGTAGGAAATACACTCAACCTGAAAGAGGGTTAATAAACTGAAACTCAAAGATGAGAAAACAATGCTCTGTGTGACAGGAAACCAGAGAGAAATAGGGACAACTCGTCCAGCAACCACACATAGGTTGGAAAGTTATGACACTTTTGGGCAGTGTAGAACTACACAGCTGGAAGAAAGGAAAAACCTTGTGGCTTTAGTAAGTAAAGGAGATCAAGATCAAGCTCAGGGGTAAAAAGGTTCAGCAACACTCAGATAACAGCTTGGCCCCCTAGTCTAAAAACTAAAGGAGCTAGTGGGACCCATAATATTCAAAGCATCCTGAGAAGGGTGAAGAGTTGCCTCAAAAAAGGAAGGCAGAAGACATTGTTAGAAGTGTATCAGGATTTAAAAGCCACAGTAGTCCCATTGCTCTGTTCAGTTTGATTATATTTTGTTCTGATAGGTCTACTCATATGAGATTTGAGAGCACAGACAGCTAACCCAAAAATAGCAGGTTATACCACAGTAACTTAATTTCCTATTAATTTAAACTGAAACCCTGTATTACTTACACTGTCTTACTATGACTGATCTTATTTGAAGCTGGTTTATTGGACTGCTACTTTGCCTTGACTGATTTTATTCAAATTTGGTATGCTTGTTAGTATCAAGTCTAAGAGTAGAGGCAATACTCTGAAGATGACAAGATGTAAAAGATACCCATTCCAGTTTTGGTTATTAACTGCTTTCAAGTCCTACAATGTTTTCAAAGTTGAGTTTTTATAATAAAAAATAGCTATGTAATGCTATGCTTAACTATATCATGCCTGAGGATGTGGACAATTCTATTGAAAATAACAAGAGAAAGCATAGTAACTACTGTAGATCACCTAATATTGTGGTTTTATATGTGTTTTTCATTTAATTGTTATCTAGGAATTTGTTTTGTTGTCTTGTTTTGATCTGTTTTTCCCTAAAATACAGAAGGGATAGGTATACATGTAGAGATTCACACATAGGAAGAATTTCTAAACTATTTATGGGAACAGATTATATAATACACGATGTAATGAACAGATACTCTGAAGAAGAGACACCAAGAAACCCAATGCTAATTCTGTAGTACTATGATATAAAATCTAGCAATACTATTATTCACTGTTCAGAGTGATATTGATCTAGTCTATTATGTTCAATTTCAGCATACATAAAGATAAAGACAGCTACTATGAAGAGAATGAGAGACATTATGATAGCCATTATTGACTTTCCCAAAATCAGGTGAAGACCTAAAAAGCCTTCATCATCCTGTAATGACTTGATTACTTCTATAATGCTCAGTATATATTCCATGTGTGTGAAGATGGGGACAACTATTTGGAAGAAAACTAAGGACAGTAAGATAGACAGTGAAGATCTGCAGTAGACTTGCTTTGAAATCTGTATTTCTTTAAATTGTTTGCTTATGAACTGTTCTGTTCCGTATTGTCATGTTGAATCTTGCCTTCTTTAAGATAAAAAACAAGTGTGTAGGACTGATAACCATATTACTAAGCTTTTGTTGGATCACTTAGCAGAACTGTTAGCCATGTCATTATTTGAAGGTCACTTTGTATGCTTTAATTTTGTAACTTGAACAATTATTTCTAAGATAACAGTATGTAACTTATCAACTAGTGATTTATTATTGTTTATTTTTCTGAAATTCTGTATTATTTGTACCCCTTTTTTCTGTTTTTTTAAAAATATCTCTAAATAAAAATTTTTTTTAAAAAGTGCTGGGGTTACAGGAGTGCACCACCATGCCTGTCCAGAAAACCTTTTACAATATGGAAAGATTTCATCTAGGGTTGTTCACCTACCACTATCTTTTGTTAAATCCTATCTTTAAAAGTTGATAATGAACGGATAATGAAAGAGTTTTGCCCTAGAATAAGCTACAGGACTGGCAGTAGAAGGCAGGATCAGGGATGTTTGCCTGGAAGTCACTTCCTCCTTCCCCTACTACAACTTCCTTTTTCCTTTCCCAGTGCACATGATAAAGGTTCCAGTCAGCTCCTCGTGCATCATCAATGCACACCTCGGCACAACCTGGTCAGGGGTTATAAGTATATCCTACACCCCACGTTCTGGTCAGAGGAACCCAGGTCACCTATGGTCATGGACTCCTGTCTGTGTCCTTGGAATAAAGGGTATTTTACTTGATATTTTTCTCTTTTACCATGCCAAAAACACTTAACAGTGTCATAACTCAGGTGGCAGAGTGCGTTAGCTCCTGGAAACCACTCCCAGTTCGAGGTATCCTGCCTATGAACCACCTATTTTTTCCTCCAGGCTGTTTACTTGCCACCGCTAATCCACATGCAACAGCTACCTTCCTCACTCATGCCAGGTGAGCTGCTGCCCTGGATTTTCTGTTTCCATTCCTAAAATTCACAAGCTGGCATCAGAGAACCTATCCTTGGACAGAGATAGCAGTTTTCACGCTCCTTAGGCCTTACAGCCTGGGGCAAAACTTATTTTTGTTCCCTGGGACCCCACCCCTCACTTTTCAGTGAGGCGGAGGAGAATGAGGAGAGCGTGTGTTGGGACTTTCCCTGTCACACTTTCAAAGTGATGATCACCTCTTTTGATAGATGTGACCCAGGACAGCTTCCACGTTCCTTGGGGGGAGCTAAAGCTCTTACATGCCAAGGTGAAGTTTTGCTCTCAGCTCACTTATAATTCAGTCATGGAGACTACTTCCTGACCCCAGAAAACAGACCTCTGGGGTGCCTGGTTCATAATCTTGGTGCTCTTGGCCTCAAGAAGGCTATGAAAACCAAAAACCTGATCTTTTATTTATGCTTTTGTCACAATGGTGGCAAGTTGGCAGAAACCCTTCATTGTTAGACCTTTTTTACTTTAAGGACATGTTCTTCTTTTACTCCGTCTTATATGATGGCCCAAATACTTCTGGCTCGCTCTGCTCCACCAGACCCCTTAGATGATGCATCTCTCCCCTTTCCCTGCATCACCATTTTCTCCACCGGCCCACATACAGTCTCATGCATTCTAGCATTCCAGCACGCCGTGTGGCTCTCAGTAGCTATCATTCTGCAGCTTGCATAGAGGACAGTCAAAACATAAATTAGGTTCTTTTTCTGCTATTCTTATTTCAAGAGATCTCTATTAATTAATCTACAAAAAGGTTCACACTAGTCTATTTATTATAGCTCAAATTGGCCAAATATATTAGAGTGTATTCTGAATTTGTAACATTTTGTCAGTCTATATATCTGTTGTCTGTTTATACTGTACAGATCATCTGTCCATGTTTGTCCATTTGCGTGCTCTTTAAGCAGCTGTTCTTTTTTATTTGAGCTCAACAATCTTTTTGCTTCCTATTTTACATTTTCAGATCATTTAATCAAGGTTTATTTGGGTTATAGATTGAAAAAATGCTTCCACCTAGGTTGCCAGCTGGTCAAAATGATGCTAGAATTGGTTAGACAAAATCCCTTGGGGTGAGGAGACATTCAACAGGACTTCAATTGATGAATAAGAAAGTGGCCACCTGGTAATTTTAACCAGCCCTTCTTCATTAATCAGAGGCCCCAACAATCTCCATAGCATTATGGGAGACACCCCAACTAAAGTTCATATGACTAAGACAATTCATTGTTGCTGATCTGATGGTATATTCATGCCTTCAAATATAAAATTTGGATTGTTTATGATGATAAATATTTTCTTTCAGATCCAGGCATCTGCCTTTTTCTTGTGCTCCAGCCAAGAGATTCAAATCAAATCAACATGATATCATCAGTCAAATGATAATTTTTAAACAAAAATTTATGTAATGTCCATCAACAAAAGGACCTAAGAGCTAGTGAGTTATAATTGTTATAACCTAAAAACAGTTTCTAAAATTCACTGGCAGCCCTACTGTTCATGTGATTATACATGTTTTATACTTTGATTATGCATGCTTTGATTAAAGTTTACTCTTGCTGAAAATGTGCCAAACCCCAAAGCAACATAATGAATATACCAAATTCTTTTTAGATTCCTTTTACTGGGATCCACCAGACCTTTTCTAGAAAAAAGGTTATATGACACATATTGGAGCCATAATTAACTACACTCAACTGCCCTTAAATGGCACCACAGCTGATCTCTTTCCTAAATAAAAAGGTAAAATTAATAAAACAGGCCATTCACCAAAAATCAGATGACACTTGACCTTCTAACAGCATAGGAGGTACTTTTATAATTTTAAAACCTAAATGTGTGTATGACAAATGAATGACCTGTCAGTTTCTAAAATTCCCTGAACCTTATCCTTACCCTCCTTATGGGAAGCCATTACTAAAGTTATACTCATAAATACCCTGTTGATTCTATTATTTGACTCTTGCATACTTAATTGATTCTTTGCCTTTGTCTCCTTTAGACTTAAAGCCATACATCCACCCAAGGTGACTGTGGAAGAGACAGATACCTTCCACTATGGGCCAGATCCCAAGACAAAAGGCTAAACTTGGCCCTGAAACCCCACAGAGAGACCTTCTTACTATGGCTTTTCATGTTTTCAACAACAGAGATGAAAATCAAAAGAAAAAATAACAATCTGATCTTTTAGCAGTGACATTTGGGGCTCCCAAGACAGGAAAACCAAAACAAGGCAGAACTACCCAAGCCCCTCCCAGACCATGCTTCAAGTGCAACAAAGAAGGACACGGAGCAAGAGAGTGCCCCAAGCCCAGTGTCCCTCTGGGGCCTTGCCCCTATTGCTATCTCAAGGGCCATTGGAAGAGCAACTGTCCTAGCTGCCAGAGAGCAGGTAAGCCATCCTCTAACTCTTTGCTCTCACAGGAGATCTCATTACCACCAGATTCATCACTGTCTACTTGGACTTGCTGCTGAAGACTGATGGGGCTCAGCCCCCCATTAAGGTATACTTCTCAGAGCCCCAAGACCCACTGGAGGTCTCAGGTAAGACATTCTCTGTACTTGTGGACACCTGTAAGGTGTTCTTCCTGAGTTTTCAGGCTGTTATATTAGGTCCTCAGTCTCCATCATGGGTATTGTTGGCCAACCTATGCGGCCTTTGCAGACAGGGCCTATTCCATGCAGGTTCCAGACTCTCTTCTTTACCCATAGCTTCCTAGCGAATCCAACATATCCCACACCCCTTTTAGGTAGGGAGCTTCTTCAAAAGCTTAACTTCTCCTTTACCTTCTCCCTCCCCACACCTCTTGTCCTATAGCCACCCTCACAGTGCACTGCAAAGTCATCCCCTCCCCTCCCTTCTTCTCTCGTCAATCCCATAGTTTGGGATACCTCCAATCCCACCTGCGATACCCATGCCATGCCTATTTTAGTTTACCTCAGGGATCCTTCAATATTTCCTTGTGTTCCCCAATATCCCATAGCTCCCAAACATTTATAAGGACTTAAACCTATAATCAAGTGCCTTTTATACAATGATTTTCTTAAACCTTCCCATTCACCCTATAAAGTACCAGTTCTCCTGATACTCAAGCCTGATGGGCCTTATTGTCTAGTGCAGGACCTTAGGGTAATCAATAATGCTGTCACCCCAATCCACCCATTGGTTCCAAACCCTTATACCATGCTCTTTCATATCCCTCCCTCCACCACCCACTTTACAATCATAGATCTTAAAAATGCCTTTTTTTATTCCTTTGTGTTTATGTAGACTGACACACACACACACTCTGAGGTCTCAATAACTTACACCTGTCATCTCTATAGTAGGACCTCTCCTCAGGGACGCGTACCACCCCCTTCCTTTCCTATTCATCAGTTTTGCTGACACACCCCTAGTCAGGACTGGTGGGTAGATTTTACACACATGCCCTACCACAAAACTCTCAAATATATTCTCACCTTTGTTTGTGCTTTTTCAAGATGGATAAAAGCCTTTCCCACAAACAGGGAGACTGCTGATGTAGTTACTAAAGTTCTGTTACAGGGAATCATCCTGAGGACTACAACCAAGGTGGAGTAACCCCTACCTGGCCTTCTTGGCAACCCCAAAAGCAATCAAAGTTGCTGGACTGCCATCCTGGTTTTACATTACTCAAGCTAAGCAGTGCCCTCCCAATCCTATATCTAACCATCCTGAGTGGTCAGCTCATCTCCTATCTACCACCCATCTCCATCTCACCAAGGCCTCAGAGCCACCACTCTCAGGCTAAGTCATGTTTTCTTATTCAGTTTGGTTCCTAATCCCTTACATTCTATTAATTATTTTTTTTTACAGTGGGACTCTTGACAGTCTTTCCTAAAGACTCCCACATCACATATAAAATCATCTTCTTGTTCTCTCTGCCCTCAGTTGTTTAGATAAATGTGAGGTCCCTGTGAGTCTAGGTTCTTATCTCCCTTATAGTGACACAGCCATGGCCCTCCCCACCTCTACTCTGTAATTTCCCAAATATGATTCAATCATCAGGCTTTATATTTCTCATGCTTCTCATTCTTTCCAACTGAACTTCTGGACCAAAGACAAGCCCTACCTACCTACACTTTTAACTTTTACCCTTTCAGATGGGGGAATAATCACCTCTCATAACTTTACTCCTCCTAGTCTCACACTTATTTTTCAGATTCTACCTCACTGTCATTCTGATGGAACAACATATTTAAGTCAAAGACACCTTTGCTTCTAACTCTCCTAGGTCCTTAAATATGATAGTGGGCTTGCCTGTTTGTTTTTCCAATCTAGATGCAAGCATTCACCAATGAAACAGCTGGTACCAGCTTCTACGTGGGCACCAACCATTATCCCATCAACCTTCCTAATCCCCTTTCAGCAGGAATAGAGTATCCCCTTTCAGCAGGAAGTAGTAAGAGAGAGACTTTACTCTTTTCCTAATAATAAAAATATGGGAACAAGAGTTTTGCCCTAGGATAAATTATAGGATTGGCGATGGGAGGCAGAATGAGAGGATGTGTACCTTGAGGTCACTTCTTCCTTCCCCTACTACAACTTCCTTTCCCAGTGTAGATGATAAAGATTCCAATCAGCTCCTCATGCATCATCAATTCCCATCCTAAGCACCATCCCAGGCCAGAAGTTATATGTATATCCCATACCCCATGTTCCGGTCAGAGGAACCCAGGCTGCCTATGGTCATGGACACCTCTCCATGTCCTTGGAATAAAGGCTACTTTTACTTTATATTTTGTTCTTTTATTGAGCCAAAAAACTTAACAAACAATAGCTGTCCATTCCATCAGATACAGAAAAATCAAACTAAAACAAAACAAAATAAAATCAATCAAAACAGTGCTGAATAAAGCAAAACAATTAATCAGAGCAAGACAAAACAGAACAATATTGAACTTCAAAAACAAGACAGAAGGAAATCTCCCATATTTGCTATATTGCATACTGTTATCCTTCCTGTGAGTGCTCAGACCACTGGCCCCAGGCCTGAAAAGTCAACCCAAAAATACAAACATTCAGTTGCTTTTTGTACTTCAGTTATCAACTCAGCCTGTCCTCCAAACCAGCTGGTTTTTCACAGGAGTGGAGGAGCTGGTGACTTTCAGCCCACATGCTGGTAGACTCAAGGAGGTGCTGTCTGACTTCTCTCTTCTTGAGCCCTACATAGCTTGTGTGGCATAACAGAAATGCTGGCTAGCTGACTTCTTGGTGGGCTTCTTGCTCCCAGTCCCAGCACAGCCAATTCTTGGGAAGCACTATCTGACTTTTTTCTTCCTGGGCCCCACATGGCTTCTCACCTCTTTTCTTGTCCTGGAGTCTCACCTGTTGATTTTCACCTACTCCCTCAAAGAGGAAATAAAATCCACATTACCAACTGATGGTTTCTAGCATACCTAGTGGAGTAGAGCCATAAGCTGTCTTGTGGAGCCAGGGAAACAAAAAAACAGAGCTCAGTAAAACAAATGTGGCCAGGACTTAAAAGGTGAATTCTACATTTGATGTGGCTTTTGTTCTGGGGACAATTAGAAAATCTTATACTGAGCAATGGTGAAAAGGAAGAAACCAAGCAGAAATCTTCTAAAAGGTTAAAAAGATAAGCTTTTCTTTTTTAAAAAATTTTATTTAAAAGGAAAAAGAGAAAAAAGAAAACAAAACAAAGCAGTGTAAGGGTACAAGTAATACAGAACTACAAAAAAAAAATAAGAAATCACCAGTTAATAGATTACACATTATCATCTTAGAAGATAGTTGCTCAAGTCACAGTATCAAAGCATACAAGTGGACATTCAGACAGTGAGACTGCAAACAGTTGTGTTCAATGATCCAACCAAAAACATTAATATGGTCAGCTATTTAACACCCCTAAACACACTTGCAGTTGTTTCCTTTAGAGCACTTTTTTTCCCCTTCTCTTTTTTACAACAAAATTTACACATTTTGGGTTTTATTACTCCTTAGTTCTTATTACATTTTTGGGGGAAGAGAATAAAGTCAAATATGGCAAAACAAAGCTGTCAGTCAAAACCAAAGATAGACATAGCACATGATGCAAAAACAGAGTACAAAGTTATCAACAATGGTTACCATAATGCCTCTTGCTTCCTTAAAAAGAATTGTCTATCTCATTAGGTATTATAAAGTTGAACAAAACAGTAGAGAACAAGACCAATAAAACCTAAACCTTGTAAACATTACAGGACTTCCAAAGAAGATAATAGTCAAACCAGAATGGGCATCATAGTGAATCTTATTGCCTTCAAAGTAGTTGCCTATACCCTCAAACTTGATACTATCTTACAGAACGGAACAGAGTCTAATCAATCAAAGCAAGATAGTGGGAGTATTACAGGACTTCAAATCAAGTTAATAGAAAATCAAAAAAGTTACTATAATATATCCTGCTAATTTTTTAAATTTTTCCCCTTAATTAAAAAAGTCATAAATTAATAACTAAATAAATTTTTTAATGAAAAAGGGAGAGATTGAAACAAAAGAGGACATAACAACATAACAATACAGGTCAAAGTAAGCTTTTCACAATTTCATGTTACTGGATAGAGGAATACTAGTTTGTAATTCTCTGAGGAAGAGGCCCATGATCAGCTGCCATTTCCTAGTGATATTATTGAAGACTCTCTAGGAATGTGGGCAAACTGGAAATAAATCACCTCTCACAAAACCTGAAAAAGGAATATCTCAATGCCTGACCAAGCCTGTCAAGATGACCTGACTCTGTTGACAGAAAATTGAGGAACACAGCATGGTGTGGTAACACACAGCTGAGTCCTGGCACTCTGCGTGGTTGAGGCAGAAGGATTACAAGTTTGAATCAAGCTAGGGCAACTTATGGACTTAGTAAGATTCGGTGTCAAAATAAAAATTTAAAAAAGTTTCAGGCTGTGCCTTAGTGCAGGTCCTGTGTTAAATCCCCACTACTGAAAATAAATAAATCATCAGCCATGTCCTTCCACCACCATCACCCCATCCCCAAAATTAAGGTGAGACATTCCAAGAATAGCAAGAAAATAACAGACACTAGAAACAGATGTGCAAACAACCCAGATGTTATAGTTATAGACATGAACTTTTTAAAGCATAAGAACTTAGAAAAGGGGCTGGGGATTTAGCTCAGCAGCATAAGTGCCTGCCTTGGAAGCAGGCAGTTGTGAGTTCAATCCCCAGTACTGATAAGAAGGAAAAAGACAAAAAAAAAAAAAAGAACTTAGAAAAACATTATGAGATTGCCAACTATATTGTTTGCTTGAGGCTAAAAATTATGAATTTATATCAAAATGAGTCAGGTTGGTTGTGTGATTTTTTTCTTACTATGCTGTCCTATATGCTTCAGTGTTTCTTAAGTTTTCAATGCACCATAGTCTACTTTTAACAACAGAATATTTAGCTCCATACTTAAAAGTTCTTTATCTTGCAGGGCATGTAGGACATGCCTGTAATCCAGCACCTGGGAGACAGAAGCAGGGCAATGCAAGACTGAGCCCAGCCTGGGCCACTGAGTGACTAGTAAGACCCTGTCTCAAAACAAAAAGTGGAGAACAAGGGGGAGGATAGGGATGTGGTGCAGTGCAAAAGCCTTGGGTTTAACCAGCCAGCTGGTGTGTGGACTGGGAGACAAGAGCACCCTCTCCCCATAAGCAACTGGTTGATTTAGAGGAACACAGGTTGAGTTGATAGCAACTGAGGTACAAAAACAACTTAATGCTTGTATTGTTAGATTTACTTTGCATGCCTAAAGCCAGTAGTCTGAAATCCAGTACCCACACATCAGCTGGCTTATGGGAAGGGTTGATTGGCTTCTTGTTTCTCCTCCCAGGCCCTGCATGGCTACTTATGCTATATCTTTGGTAATAATTATTTGAAGCATTTTTTGGTCCTTTGGGAGCCCAGGCAAAATTTGTTCTTTAGAGTTATGGGACAAAAACACTCTTTCTGTCTCTGTCTCTGTTTCTGTCTCTGTCTCATGCTCTTTCTTTCCTTTCCTCCATTTCTTTATTTCTTTTTTGTTTTCTTCAATCCTGGAGGTTAAACCCAGTTTCAATTTCCTGAAAGGCCATAAAGACTTTGGGTTTCTGGTGACCCCTTCCTGACTTGGTGGTGGTCTGTCATAAAATGTGCCTTAGCTTCAAAGAAATTACAGGAAAATGTTGTGGCTTAACCCTAATGCACCAAAAGGGTTAAGTTTCAAGTCCTTGTAAAAACTTGTTTCAGCTTCTTGTAACTTTCGACCCCTTCCCACCTGTTAGTGTTAACAAGCTGTCCTGAGATAATTAACTTTCTACTTTCTTCTCCAAATGTTGTTGCAGATGTGCTATTCCAAGATAATGCTTATCTGCATGATGGAAGTAATTCAAAAGGCGCCAAAAGCTCCCGAGGTTGTCAGAACTAAATGGACAGCTTTTTACAGTTTCCAGATTTGGGTGAACAGTTTAATGGCTCTGTGGGTTTCTTTTGTTCCCCTCCCCACACACACACCTTTTCCTCTGGCCTCTTTTTAAAGCCCTTCCTTCAGTCTCTGGCACACGGTCTCCAAATTGGCTCCCGGAGACTCGTCGCCAGGCCTGGCCTAAATAAAGCCGTTGCTTCCCAAATTTCAGTCTCTTGCTTCCTTGGATTTTATATCGGGGTCCGAGTTATTACAAAAACCTTCATTGAAAGTATAAACAACAGATTGAATGAAAAGAAGGGATAGAATTTCAGATCTTGTAGACAGAATTGCAGCTAGTGGTCATGAAAAGAAAGACATCTCAAAAATAGCAAGAGACCATGAAAAATCAATCCAACATCTATAAGACAAAGCAAAGAATAATAACACAAGATTGATTGTGATCAATGAGAAATCTGGAGACAGCACCAATGCATAACAATCATAAATACACACACCTAATTCAGGAAAACTAAACTATAAGACAGTCACAGAAAATCAAATGAGCAATAACACAGTTGTAATAGGAGACCTCAATACCCTATTGCCACAGAGAGAAAGATCAACTAGACAGAAATCAAAGAAATATCTGAGCTGAGCCAAACCTGTAAACAAATGGAGTTAATAGGATGAAGCCACACCCTGAGGCCACCAGTGGCCCAGAGATACACCAAGCCCAGTATGGGCCCAGAGAAGAAGCCATGTCCCAAGGACTGCTGCCATAATGGGGGATCACCACTGCCCCATGCCTCTACACCATTCCAGGAACCCCAAACTGGAAGAACCCAGGTGTCTAGTCCAATTAACTACACTGAGACCTGGCAGCCAATGCAGGAAGCACCCAAATGCAGCAATGGGCTGATTTTGAGGAGAACAGTAAAATGTCAAGGTGAATGATCAAAATACAGTTTCAGACCTTGTCTTGGTCACTTTTCTCTCATTACAGAGACAAAATACACCCAAAATTAAGGAAGGAAATGTTTATAGCTAACAGTTTATAGATGTTTCAGTCCATGATCTGCTGGCTCCAAGGCAGGGTGGCTTGGCACCAGGGCAACACTTCAAGGAAGCAGCCAGAACAAAAGGAGGAAAGGGTAAGACTCTTCTTCTCCCTTACACTGTAAGAGGCAACCCCCCAGGGTGGGTATAGCACTCACATCCATAGTCCCAGGATTGTACCATGAATCCTTCACAAACTCTAGGAGCCCACCTCCATGACTGCACGAGGCTTTGGGGGAACATCCAGATACAAACCCTAATAGCAACAAAGACAAGGCAGAGAACATCACAATCCCTGACTTGAAGCTATACTACAAGCTATTATGATAAAAACAGCATGGTGATGGCTAAAAACAGGACTGAGGATCAGTGAGACAGATTAGAAAGTACAGAAACAACTCTAAAAACACTCAAGTATCTTATCTTTGACAAAAAGCCAAACATGTTTACGGAAGAAAGACAACCTCTTTAGTAATGAGTGCTGGAAAAACTGGCCTTCCACATGCCAAAGACTAAAACCAGATCCTTGTCTATCACCATGCACTAAACTAAAATCAAAAAGGATCAAAGACCTAAATATTAAAACAGAAACTTTACATTTGCTGGAATAGGTAGGGGTTTTTAAGACATGGATATCTTCAAGAACTTTTGAAAATGTAGATGTAGACTTGATGAACAAAACCCCAATGGCACAGGAAATACTACAAAGAATCAACAACTAGACTCTTATCTTACTAAAAGAAAACTCTTTTGCATAACAAAAAAAATCACCCACAGGGGCTAGGGATTTGGTTTAGCAGTATAAGCACCTGTCTGACAAGTGTGAGGTCTTGGTTCAATCCCTGGTACCAAAAAAGAAGCAGAAGCAGAAGCAGAAGCAGAAGCAGAAGAAGAAGAAGAAGAAGAAGAAGAAGAAGAAGAAGAAGAAGAAGAAGAACAAGAACAAGAATAAGAACAAGAAGAACAAGAAGAAGAAGAACAAGAACAAGAACAAGAACAAGAAGAAGAACAAGAACAAGAAGAACAAGAACAAGAACAAGAAGAACAAGAAGAAGAAGAAGGAAGGAAGGAAGGAAGGAAGGAAGGAAGAAAGAAAGAAAGAAAGATAGAAAGAAAGAAAGAGAGAGAGAAAGAAAGAAAGAAATCACCTACAGAGTAAAATACAGCCCACACAATGGTATCAACAACCAGAAAAAACTTAACTAATTGTTCCTCAAAGGACTACAAAATACAAAGAATTGAAAAAAATCAGAACCCCAAAATTTAAAGACCCAATTCGTAAATGGGCATCTAAAATGAACATACACTTCACTAATGATTACATTCATTTCTTCTTATTTCAAAATATCTATCTATTGTTTAGTACTCCACTGTATTAAAAAATCCTTTTTATCTATTTTTTAATACAGTGGAGTACTAAAATGATAAAGAAGGATAAACTTGAGACATTTGTAGCTTAATACATGCACCTTAAGGTCATACTCCTAAGTGAAATAAACCAAGACATGTGTGTAGATATTGCACTACCTCCTGCTGTGAGGAACTGAAAGTACAAATAAGAGCCAATATATATAATAGTTTGAAATAAGAAGAAATTGCTCAAAAGGAAAGGGAAATGTGGTAGTGGGAAGAAGGGAAGAAACAATGAGAAAAAGTATAAAATGGAAAGAAAATTTTGTAAATTAGAGAAAGAAGGAACAAAGGGAGGAGAGAGGATAGGAGAGGAAAAAAAAGAACCAAGATACGTTGTGTATAGGTGCAAGTTCAATATGATGAATGTAATCATTATGTATGTCTGAATTGTACTAATAAACTTAATCTTTTTATTTGAAAGACCAAAAAAGGATAAAAATGATGCAAAATATGAAAAAATAATAAGAAATTAACACTAGCTAATATATTGCATATTGTTATCTTAAAAGTAGTTGTTCAGATTACAAAATTTAAGCATAAAAATGATCAAATAATGAAAGTACAAACTATTCTTTTTGATGAACTTACAGTGATTTTTAGTACAGTTATCTATCATATATATATTTACACACACACACATATATATATACATATTTTTCTTTCTTTCTTTTCTCCTTTCCCCTATTCCAGTTGTTCTTTCCTTTTGAGCATTTTCTTTCCCTTCCATTTTCACCATATATATTGTACATTTTGGATAATATTACTCTTTGAATTTTTTTTATACTAGGGAGACAATACAATATTTACACATGTGAGTTTGATTTATTTCACTTCTGAGTGTGGTCTCAAGTTGCATCTATTTACATAGAAAAGCCTCAAGTTTATCCTTCCTTATGCCTGAGTAATAGTCCACTATATAAAAATACCACATTCCTCAGCAGACAAAAGGGGAAAAGGGAAAAGCATTTGGATTATTTCTAAGATTTAGCTATTACAAATTGTGCTGCTATAAACACATATATCACTGTAGCATGATGGTTTCAAATTTTTCAATTCTTCTAGGAAAATACTAAGAAGGGAAGTAACTAGATTGAGGGGAACTCCAACCTAGTTTTTTGAGCAATCTCCACACTGATTTCCACAGTGGTTACACCAGTTTATACTCCCACCAACAGTGGAGCAGTGTTCCTTTTTCCCCACAGCCTCGCCAACATCTGTTATTGGTTGATTTCTTGAAGACAGCCATTTTTTTCTGGAGTGAGATAGAATCTCAATGTTGTTTTAATTTGTATTTCTTGATTTGAGCAAAGATGGCAGATAGATAACAGCTGGCTACACAGGCTCCCTGAGATAGTCAACTTAGAATTCAACATAACACAGTGTGGGGAGCCCCACCAGAGGGAGATGAATTATCTTGTTCCAAGAAGAAACTAAGGTGAGAAGAACCAATCAAACATACAGTCCTGGTGCTATTACTGGAACAGCTAAAAGTTCAGTGCTCCCCCCACAGCAGGTGACTTGCCGAGCTGGCTAAGGTCCCAGCACTTCGACTCACTGGAGGTGCAGTCACACTGAGGTCGGGGATTGGCCAGCTGAACAGAGAGCTGAGCAGAGAGCTGCATCGACCTGTGGTGAGTGACTGGAATGGAGCCATTCCACAGAAAAGGGGGCTCTGGCAGATGACATTCTGGGACTGTGCAGGACTGGCAAGTACAAGGGGCAGCAGTGACTTCAGTCATTTGTTCCCATCCAGAATGGGATTGGTGGAGTGAGCTAGACCTGAATCATGCGACCTGGCTGAGACCCCAATAGGTTATCCGAAATCAATTCCCTATAGCACACACAGCAGTGGTGCACACTAATGCAGTGAAGGCCTCAGAACTTTGACTGACCCAGAGGGGAGGCAGCACACATTAATATAGTGCAGGCCTCAGCAGCTTGACTGATCCAGAGGGTAGCATACACTGGCCCCTGTTTGCAACTCACTAGCACACAGCAGTGTGAAGGGTCATCTAGCCAGCCTGCTTCAGAAGAATTGTAACTAACAAAGAAAGAAAGTAGGGCCTCCCAGAAGAAACAAAAAAGATGGGAAGAGGAAGCAACAACAAAAAGTCCTCAGGTCCCAATCCTGAGAACATTAACCCAGGACAGGTAAACACAAAGGAGAATGAGAACAGCAAACATGCAATATCAGACACGGCACCAGTGGACATAAAGAGATATCTTCGGGACCTCATAGACAAGTCAAAAGTGAAATATTTAGCCAAGTAAAGTAAGATATAAGAAGATTAATAAAAGAGATGCTAAGTACCCCTCAAGCAGACACAGATGGAAGAAAGGAGGAACTCAATCAAAGGAGAGAACCATTTGATGAGGAATATAAACAAAATATAGAATACATGAAGTATATTCAAAGAGATTACCAGGAAATTAAAAACTCTATGGAAAGATGGCAAATCAGCTTGAAAGCAATTAAGAATAGATTATCCAAACTGGTGGAAAATTTTTCAGTGTGGGAGTATGAAAGGGAAAACATTTTAAAAATAACAAGGAAACAAGCAGTAACAATACAAAGGCTAGAAGATGATAAAAGGATCTATAACTTGAGAATAAAGAATGTGAATGCTGGGGTACAAACAAAGCAACTACAAGGTTATTCACAGAAATATTTAAGGAAAACTTCTCAAACATAGGAAAAGGAAATGATATTCAGATGTTTGAGACATACAGAACTCCAGCCACCTACAACCAAAGCAGAGCTACACCCAGGCATATAATCAAGATCCCAGAAATTCAATATAAGAACAGAATATTAAAAGCTGTTAGAGACAAGAAACAGATTACCTATAAAGGAAGGCCCATCAGAATAATGGCAGACTTATTGAACACAAACCATCAAGTCAAGAAGAGCCTGGAGAGAAATAGTCCAAGCCCTGAAAGAAAATAACCTCCAGCCCAGATTGATATACCCTGTTAAACTGTCTCTAGAAATTAATAGAGAAACAAGATGCTTCCAAGACAAAGAGGAACTTGGGAAATTCGTAGCCACCAATCCAACTCTACAGAGAATACTGCAGGGCATTCTAGAGAGAGAGAAAAGTACTAGGGTTCCAGGAACAGTGGCAGAGAAGCCTCAATGAATGGAGCAGAAAACAGAATGAAGAAGATAAGCAGACAAGTGATGGCAAAAAAAGAGCATAACAGAAATGAAGCAGAGAAAGTTGGTTATAATCTCTAATATAGATGGCCTTGATACACTAAATTTTAAAAAAAAGAACCACATGTGGAGTAGATCAGGAGATAGGGTCCACCGAGATTATATTTATAGGAAAAATAATTAACATGAGAAAAAGTACATGGACTGAAAACCAAATATGAGAAAACAATGCTCTATGTGACAGAGAACCAGAGAGTAATAGGGGCAACTAGACTAGTATTTATGGACAGGTTGGAAAGACAGGCTTTAACTGGTAAAGGAATACAATTAGAGATCAAGTCCAGGAGAGAGAAGGTTTGGAACCACTTAGGTAAATAGCAGCCCCCCCTCAATTTAAAACCAAGGGTCTTGGTAAGACCCAAAAATTCATGGTGTACCCTGGGGAAGTGAAGGGAAGGGAGAGTCTTAAAAAAGATGGCAGAAGGTATTGTTAATAGTGTATCAGGATTTAAAACTCACATTACTCACACCACTCTGCTTAGATAGATTTTATTCTGTCCCAGTTTGTCTACTTGCATTAGATTTGAGGACACAGACAGCTATCCCAAAAACATTAGGTATAGCACAGTAATCATCTTTAATTTCCTATTATCTTAATCTGGAGCCCTGTATGACTTACGCTGTTTTATTATGACCGATCTTAGTTAAATCTGGTTTGTTTGATTGCTTTTTGGTATCAACAGATTTTATTAAGTCTGATATGGTTAATAGTATCAAATCTGAGAGTATACACAACTACACTGAAGATGACAAGACTCTATGATACACATTCTGGTTTGATTACTGCCTGTTTTTGAAGTTTTATACTATATACAAAGTTGCATTTTTAATTAATACTATTATATACTGATATATTCAATTATACTATGTCTGATAATATAGTCAATTGCATTGAAGATAACAAGAGACAACACAGGAACTATGGTAGAACTTCTTAAAATGGTCTTATATATCTTTTTTGTTTCATATGTTTATAGGAATATGTTTTGTTTTGTCTTGCTTTGTTTTGTTTCTCCCTCCAATTTAGAAAGGATAGAAATACATGTTGACTCATGCGTGTGTAGCATCTATAAACAGTTTATGAAAACTGATCTTATGACACATGATGAATCGAACAGATACTTTGAAGAAAAAGAGACACTAAAGTACCCAGTGCTGATCCTTTAGTGTCATAATGTGAAACCCAGCAATAGTATTATTCTTTGTTCAGAGTGATATTAGCCTGCTTGGGTTTGTTCAATGTCAACATAATTGAAGATATGGATAACTGCATGTATGTTTAAGTGTAAAAGATTGATAACCATATTTCTAAGTTTTTGTTGGATAGTTGAACAGAACTGGTTGCAATCTCATTGTTTGAATCCCCACTTTAGTATCTTGAATAACTATTTGTAAGAAGACAATCTGACATCATCAACTAGTGATTTTTTACTGCTTATTTTTTTCTTTGAAATTATGTATTATTTCTACCCATTTTCTATTTTGTTTAGTCTTTCTTTAAATTAAATTTTTAAGAAAGACACTACAGTACCTGGTACTGATCACAAAGTGTCATGACATGAAATCCAGAAATACTATTATTCTTTGTTCAGAATGACTTTAGCCTGCTTTAGTTTGTTTAATCTCAACATAAATGAAGATATGGAAAACTGCATATATGTTTATGTGTATAGGATTGATAACCGTATTTCTAAGTTTTTGTTGGATAGTTGAACAGAACTGGTTGCAATCTCACTGTTTGAATCCCCACTTTACATGTTCCACTTTTGTATCTTGAACAACTATTTGTAAAAGGACAGTATGTAAATATCAACTAGTGATTTCTTACTGTTTATTTTTTCTCTGAATTTATGTATCATTTCTACCCATTTTCTGTTTTATTTAGTCTTTCTTTAAATAAAATTTTTTAAAAATTTGTATTTCTTGAATCATCAGTGATGCTGGACATTTCCTCATATATTTATTTGCCAATTCTTCTCCTTCATCTGAGAAGTGCTTGATCATCTCAGGTGCCCATTTTTGGACTGGATCTTTGAATCTGGGGTGGGGGTATGTTTTTCAGTTCTTTATATGTTCTAAATAGAAGTCCTTTGTCTGAGGACAGTTGGCTAAGACTTTTTCCCATTCTGTGGGTTTTTCTTTTCACTCTGTTGTTGATCTCTTTTGATGTGCAAAAATTTTTAACCAGGTAATTATTCTTTGAAGTACTTCCTGTGCAGTTTATGTTTGGTTCATGAGCTCTTTTTTTTTCCCCTTGGTATCCTGATACAACATGAGCTCTTTACCTACCCTTATGTCTTCAAGATTTCTTCCTACCTTGTCTTCCAGTAGAATTAGTGTTTTGGGGGTTTTTTGTATTTTTTATTTAAAGAGAAAAAAAGAAAAAGGGTAGAGATAATACATAATTTCAAAAAAAATAAACAGTAAGAAATCACTAGTGGATAAATTATATATTGTCCTCTTAGAAATAGTTGTTCAAGTTACAAAAGTAAATCATACAAAGTGGACATTCAAACAGTGAGACTGCAAACTGTTCTTTTCAATGATCCAACAAATACTTAGTAATATGATTATCAATCCTACACACTTAAACATACGCGCAGTTATATCCTTTAGAGCACTTTCTTTTCTCTCTTTTTTACAATAACAATTACACATTTAGGGTTATGTTATTTCTATATTTCTTATTACTTTTTACACTAGAGATACAATGTGATATTTATAAATATGATTCTACTTTATTTCACTAATGAGGATAGTCTCAAGTTGCCTCCATTTGCCTATGAAGGCCTCAAGATCATTGTATAAAAATACCACACCTTTCTCATCCACTCTATGGTTGATGGGCATCTTGGTTGTTTCCAAGATTTAGCTATTGCAAATTGTGCTTCTATGAACATGGTGCACATATATCACTGTGATATGACCTTTTCAGTTTTTCTGGGAAAATACCCAGGAGGGGAATAGCGGGATTGAATGTAACTTCCAGTCCTAGTTTGTTGAGGAATCTCTATAATAATTCCCATAGTGGTTGCACCAGTCTACACTCCCACCAACAGTGGAGCAGCATTCCTCCCCTCCCCCCAGCCTTGCCAACATTTGTTATCAGTTGATTTCTTGATGGCAGTATTCTTAGCAGAGTGAAATGAAATCTCAGTGCTATTTAATTTGCATTTCTTGAATGACCAGCGGATGGTGAACATTCCTTCATATATTTATTTGCTATTTGTATATCTTCATCTGAGAAATGTGTGTTCATCTCAGATGCCCATTTTTGGAGAAGGTCTTTGAATTTGGGGGCTTGATGTTTTTCAATGCTTTATATGTTCTGCATATAAGTCCTTTCTCTCAGGGGTTGCTGGCTAAAATTCTTTCCCATTCTGTGGGTTTCTTTTCACTCTGTTGGTGATTTCTTTTGAAGTGCAAAAACTTTTCAATAATATCAGATCCCAGCTGTTGATTCTTTGAAGTGTTTCCCGTATAGTTAGTGTTTTGCTCATGAATTCTCTGACTACTCCTATGTCTCCAAGACTTCTACCTATCTTGTCTTCCAGTAGATTTAGTGTGTTTCTGTTTTAATATTTAGGTCCTTGATCCATTTAAACTTTAGTTTAGTGCATGGTGATAGGCATGGATCTAGTCTCAGTCTTCAGCATGCGGAGAGACAATTTTTCCAACACCATTTATTAAAGAGGCTATCCTTCTTCCAGTGAACATGTTTAGCCCCTTTGTCAAATATAAGGTGTTTGAGTGTCTTTGTAGCTGTGTTTGCATTTTCTAATCTGTTTCATTGATCCTCAGTACCAATACCATGCAGTACCAGTACCTCATGCCAGTACCATGCTGATTTTATCACTGTGGCTTTGTAGCATAGTTTCAAGTCAGGAATTGATATGCCTCCTGCCTTGCCTTTGTTGCCTAGAATCACCTTTGCTATTCTAGGTTTCTTCTCTTTCCAGATGAATTTTAGGAATTTTTCTCTAGATCTATGAGATATATTAATGGTATTTTAATAGAGATTGCTTTAAATCTGTATAACAGTGTTGGGAGTATGGCCATTTTCACAACTTTGGTTCTTCCTAGCAAGAGCAAGGAATATCCTTCCATTTTCTAATATCCTCTTCAGTCTCTTTTTTTAGCATAGCATAATTTTCAGCATATAGGTCTTTTACATTCTTAGGCTGAGTCCTTAAGTATTTCATTTTATTTTAGATGCTATTGTGAAAGGTGATATTTCCATAGTTTCTCTCTCAGGGAATTTTTCGTTTGTCTACAGGAATGCTATTCATTTTTGAGCACTGACTTTGTATGCAGATACACTGCTGAATTTGTTTATTACCTCTAGTAGTCTTTTAATGGAGTTTTTGGGTCTTCTATATAGAGTATCATGTCATCTGCAAGTAGTGATAATTTAACTTCTTCCTTCCCTATCTTTATTTCTTTTTTTCTTTCTCTTGTCTGATTGCCATGGCTAGTGTTTCCAGAACTATATTGAATAGGAGTGGTGCTAGTGGACATCCTTATCTTGTTTCTGATTTTAGAGTGAAAGTTTTCAGTTTTTGTCCAGTTAGTATAATGTTGGCTGTTGGTCTGTCATAGATAGCCTTTATAAGATTGAGGTAGACACTGTGTATTCTGAGTTTCTGTAGGGTTTTTATCACAAACATGTGTTTGACTTTATCAAAAGCTTTTCTGCATCTATTGAGATGACCATGTTGTTTTTGCTTTTGGCTCTGTTGATGTGGTGTATTATATTTATTGATTTGCATATGTTAAAACATCCCTGCATTCCTGGAATGAATCCCACTTGGTCATGATATATAATCTTTTTGATGATTTGGTGCATTCTATTTGCCAGTATTTTATTGAGAATCTTTGCATCAATGTTAATTAGTGAGATTGGCCTATAGATCTTCTTTTGGTTAGCTCTTTCTCTGGTTTTGATATGAGAGTTATACTTTTTCCATGAAAGATTTGGGGATGATTGCTTCCTTTTCAATCTCATTGAAGAGTTTAAGGAGTATTGGCATCAAATCTTCTCAAAATTTCTTGTAGAATTCAGCCATGAATCCATCAGGACCTGGGTTTTTCTTTGTTGGTAAGTTTTTAATTACATTTTAAATTTCAATAGCTGATATTGGATTATTTAAAAGCGCTATATCTTCTTGGTTGAGCTTTGGTATGTTTCTAGAAATCTGTCCATTTCCTATGTGTTTTCCACTCTATGTGAGTAGAGATTTTCAAAGTAGGTGTTCATGATCTTTTGAATTTCCATGGGATCGGTAGTAATTTCTCCCTTTTCAGTTTTTATTGCATGAATTTGGGCTTTTTCTTTCTTTTTTCTTTATGAGGTTAGCTAGAAGTTTATCAATTTTGTTTATTCTCTCAAAAAATCTTTTTGATTCATTAGTTCTTTGTATTGTTTTTTAGTTTCAATTGCATTGATTTCTGCTCTCATCTTTACAATTTCTTCTCTGCTATGAGCTTTGGGTTTAACTTGTTCTTATTTTTCTAGAAGCTTGCAGTGAAGCATTAGGTTGTTTATTTGTGCTCATTCTATTTTCTTGATATGACAATTTTTTGCCATATATTTCCCTCTTTAGACTGCTTTCATTGCATCCCACAGGTTACAGTATGTTGTTTGTGCATTTTCATTGAAATGTAGGTATGGCTTTATTTCTTTTTTAATTTCATCTGTAGCCTACTGGTTGTTTAGAATGTTGTTATTTAATTTCCCAAAAATGTTTTATGGGATAATATATGGTTTATTTTGGAGAATGTCCAATGCACAGCTGCGAAGAATGTATATTCTGATGTGATTGAGTGGAACACTCTGTAAATATCTACTAAGTCTATTTGCTCACAGGTACGATTCAGTTCTACTATTTCTTTGCTGGCTTTTTGTCTAATTGATCTATCTCTTTGTGATAATGGGCTGTTAAGGTCCCCTGTTATAACTGTGTTCTTGTGTATTTGGCTTTTCATGTCCATTAGTATCTGTCTTACATAGTTGGGTGTTCCTGTATTTGGTGCATATATATTTATAATTGTTAGTTCTTCCTCTTTAATTTTTCCACTAATGAGTATGTAGTAACCTTCTTTATCTCTTTTAATCCTTTTGGGTTTGAAGTTCACATTGTCTGCAAATAGAACAGTTACCTCTGCTTTTTTCTGGGTTCCTGTTGCATGGAATATTGTTTTCCATCCTTTGACTTTTAATCTATGAGTTTCCTTTTTGGTGAGATGTGTTTCTTGTATATAGAATATTATGGGACCATATTTCTTGATCCATTCTGTGAACCTATTTTTTGATAGGTTAACTGAGGCCATTTACATTTATGGATATCACTGATATGTACTGGCTCGACTTTGCCATGCTCCAGTTGTTTGCTTTCTGCTTTTCCCCATTGTTAATTGCTTGTCCTACCTGGAAGTTTCTTTCTATTGTTGCTTTGGGGATTGTGGTCATTTTTATCTCTATCTAGTATGTCTTTCAATATTCTTTCTAGGGTTGATTTTGTGGATGTAAATTTCTTCAGTTGTTCTTTGTCATAGAAGTATCTTATTTCTCCATTAAATTTGCATGAAAGTTTTTCTGAGTACATCAGTCTGAGTTGAAAGTTGTTTCTTTTAGGGCTTGAAATACTTCACTCCAAGCTTGTCCTGATTTGAGGATTTGTGCTGAAAAGTCTGCCATGATTCTAATGGGCTTTCCTTGATAGGTGAGTTGTATCTTTTCTCTAACAGCTTGTAGTATTTTGTTTTTATGCTGTATATCTGAGATTTTAATTATTATATGTCTGGGTATAGATTTATGTTGGTTGTGACTGTTTGGCATTCTATATGCCTCAGTTATCTGTGTATCAGATTTTTCTCCATGTTTGGGAAATTTTCTTCTATTACTTCTGTGAATATTTTGGTTATGCCATTTGTATTGACTCCTGCATCTTCACTAATGCCTATACAAATATCTTATATTTTTTCTCTTGGTATCATCTTGAAGCTGCTGGATTGTCACTTCATTCTGCTTTGTTATTTTTAAAAGTTCTATCCTTTCATGATCACAATTGCAATTCTGTTCTCAAGATCCAAAATCCTATCCACAGCTTCATTAAACAGTTTTGCCAGCTTTGAATAGAATTTTTTGTTCCTTGGATGTCTCTTTGTTTCATGAATTCTGCATGTTTTCTATATTGTTCATTCAAGGTTTCAATCAGTTTCCCATGCTCCTGTACTTTTTTCTCTATTTCTTCTTTAGCTGTGCTCAGCAACTCCTTTACTAAGATTGTTATTTCTGTTTTTACATGAGAGATTACTTCTAATTTGACTTCCTCTATAGCTTCATATAGTGGGTTTTTTGTTTGTTTGTTTGTTTTTTGCTACACTCACTATCTTCTCAGAGATTTCTGGTGTGTTACTTTTGAAGTCCTCTATTTCAATGTCTCCTGTACTTGCTCCTGGTGGACTACATGTTTGAGATTACATTTTGCTTTTTCATTTTGCCAAATATTAACTTTTGAGTTAATATTTGGCCCTTCAATCCCACTAGTCACAACTGGCAGTAGTGTGTATCTTGGGGTCCTAATGTAAGGTTGATGTTTGTCTAATTGCTGGGTCCCACAATAAATAGGTGGGCCAGCCACCTGACTTCTCACTGCAGGACCTGTTGGGTGAGTTCTATATTTTCCTGGGCTGTCAAGCCTAGTAGTAATGATGTAAGTCAACTTTTAGTTGTTGCTGTTACTTTATCTTCAGGTTATTGTAGGTCACCAAATCTCCCTATCTATAGTGTTTGTGTCGGCTGAGGCCCTACTGTGTCCCTATTGTGTGCCTGTATGTCTCAGGAAGCCCTTTTGATTTTCTCCAATTGGGGGAGTCCTTACTGGCACACTCCTCACTCTGCCTGATGTTTTCTGTGTGCAGGATAGAGTCGTCCACACTCTTGTCAGACTCACCAAGGTCTTACAGTTAGTTGAAGGGAACTTTACTACTGGCCTATTTACCACTGTAGACCTCTATTTTATGGCATACTTAGACACTGACTGGAGCCTGCCGAGATCTTCCATTTGGGTGAGGCAGTCACTGAATCTCCCTTCAAGCTAGCACAGTTAATCTGCTGTAGTCTAAGGTTCTGGGAGAAAGGGTGGGAGCTCTGGCTGGAGTCCCCTGGTCCCACAAGATCATCTGAGAAGATGGTGGGAGTTGCAGGAGGGGCCTACGTGTAGGCTGGCCCTATGCACACCTCTGGCTGGAGCTGCCAGGTGCCCTGAGATGGTCTGTGGAGAGGGCAGAGTCGCAGGAGAGGCCCGCATCTAGGCTGGCCCCATGCACGCCTCTGGCTGGAACCTAGTGTTTCTGTTTTAATATTTAGATCTTTGATCCATTTTGACTTTGGTTTAGTGCACAGTGGTAGCCATAGGTCTAGTTTTAGTCTTCAAAATGTAGGAAGCAAATTTTTCCAGCACCATTTAGTATAGAAGCTATCTTTCTGTCAGTCAATGTGTTTGGCTGCTTTGTCAAAGATAAGGTGGCTAAATGTTTTTGTGGTTGTGTCTGCATCTTCTAATCTGTTTCACTGATACTCAGGTCTGTTTTTTTGGCCGGTACCAAGCTGATTTTATCACAGTAGCTTTGCAGTATAACTTCAAATCAGGGATTGTGATGTCTCCTGCTGTGTCTTTGCTCTCCTGGGTTGTGTTTCTTATTCTAGGTCTCTTCTGCTTCCAAATGAACTTTAGGAATGTTTTCTGTGGATTGTGAGGTACAGAAGTAGTATTTTGACTGAAATTGCATTAAATCTGTATAACAGATTTTGGAGTATGGCTATTTTCACAATGCTGTCTCTTCCTATCCATGCATAAGGAATGTCTTTCCATTTTCTGAAATCCTCATCCATTTCTTTTTTCAGAGTAACATAATTTTCAATGTATAGATGTTTTGCTTGCTTGGTTAGATTGATTCCTAAGCATTTTATTTTGGGGGGGTTCTATTATGAAGGATGTCGCTTCCCTAATTTTTTTTCAGTAAGTTTGTTGTTGGTGTACAGGAATGTTATTGATCTTTGAGTGTTGACTTGTATCCAGCTAGGCTACTGTATTTGCTTACTAAATCTAATAGTCTTTTGATGGAGTTTTTGGGATCTTCTTTGTAGAGTATCATATCTGCAAATAATAATAATTTAATTTATTCCTTTCCTATCCTGACTTCTTTTATTTCTGTCTTGTCTAATTACCCTAGCAAATATTTCCAGGGCTATATTGAATAGAAGAGATGACAGTGGACATCCTTGTCTTGTTCCTGATCTTAGAGTTTTTTTCCCCTTGGGTATTGTGTCCATTTAGTGTGATGCTGGCTGTTGGTTTGTCATAGATGGCTTTTAATAGATTGAAGTAGAGATCATGTATTCTGATTTTCTGTAGGGTTTTTATCATGAATAAATATTGGACTTTATCTGCATCTGTTGAGATGATCATGTGAATTTTGTCTTTGGCTCTGTTGATGTGGTGTATTACATTTATTGATTTGTGTATGTTGAACCATCCCTGCATTCCTGGGATGAATACCATTTGGTTATGGTATATAATCTTGACGATTTGCTGTGGTCTGCTAGTATTTTGTTGAGAATCTTTGTATCAATGTTCATTAGTGAGATTGGCCTATAGTTCTTGTTTTTGGTCGGGTCTTTTTCTGGTTTTGGTATCAGAGTAATACTTCCTCCAAGAATGATTTAGGAAGAATTGATTCCCTTTCAATCTCACTAAAAAGTTTGAGGAGTATTAGTATTAAATCTTCTCCAAATTTCTTATAGAATTCAGCTGTTAATCCATCAGGACCTGGGATTTTTTTGATAAATTTTTAATTATGTTTTCAATTTCAGTAACTGATATTGGGTTATTCAATATTTTTATATCTTCTTCATTCAGCTGTGGTAATTCATACTTTTCTAGGAATTGCCCATTTCTTCTGTGTTTTCCAGCCTATGTGAGTAAAAATTTTCAAAGTAGATATTAATGATCTTCTGTATTTCCACAGGATCTGTGATGACTTCATCCTTTTAATTCCACATTGCATGAATTTGAGTTTTTTCCTTCCTTTTCTTGATAACATTGGTTAGAGGTGTTACTCTTTCAAAGAACCAACTCTTCAATTCATTGTATACAATTCTTTGTATGGTTTTATTTGTCTCAGTTGCATTAATTTCTGCTCTTATCTTAATGTCCTCACTTCTATAAGCTTTGGTCTTGACTTGCTCTTCTTTTTCCTGAAGCAGCGTTAGGCTCATTCTCTTTTCCTGATGTGACAATTCATTGCTATGTATTTCCCTCTCAAGATTACTTTCAGTATGTTGCACAGGTTCTAGTATATTGGATCTGCATTTACACTGAAGTGTAGATATTGTTTAATTTTTCTGTAATTTCATCTGTAACCCATTGGTTGTTCAAGAGGCTATTATTTAATTTCTATGGGTTTATGTAGTTTTTGCAGTTTCTTTTGCCATTAATTTCCAATTTCAGTGCACTATGGTCAGATAATATGCATGAATAATTTCAATTCTTTGCAATACTTAAGCATATTCTATGAGCTAATATATGTTGTATTTTACAGAGTGTCCCATGTAAGGCTGAGAAGAATGTTCATTCTGATGTTGTAGTGTGGAACATCATGCAAACATCTAAGTCCATTTTGTTCACAGGTTTGATTCAGTTCTGTTATTTCTTTGCTGACTTTTTGTCTAGTTCATCTATCTCTTTGTGACAACAGGGTATTAAGACTCCCTGTTACATTTTTGTCATTGCTTTATTTGGTTTTTCATGCCTATTACTATTTCTCTTATATGGTTGGGTGCTCTTATATTTGGTGCATATGAGTTTATAATTGTTATCTCTTCCTCTTGAATGTTTCCCCTAAGAAGTAAGTACTTTCTTTATCTCTTTTGATCATTTTTGGTTTGAATTTCACATTGTCTGCAAACAGAATGGTTACCCCTGCTTTTTTCTGGGTTCCTATCACAAGGAATATTGCTTTCCATCCTTTAACTTTCAGTCTATGAGTTTCATTTTCAATTAGATGTGTTTTCTTTATACAGACTATTGTTAGATCCTGTTTTTTGTTCCATTCTGCTAATCTATATCTTTAAATTGGTGAACTGAGGCCATTTACATGGTTATCACTGATATGTACTGGCTTAACTTTGTGATGTTATTTTATTGTTGTGGTTCTCTGCTTTTCCCTCTTGCTTAATTGTTTGCCCTGCCTGATGATTTCTTTCTGTTGTTTCTCTGGGAATTGTGGTAATTTTTAATCTCTGTGTAGAATGTCTTTCAGTACTCTCTCTAGGGTTGGTTTGATGGACATGAGTTTCTTCAGTTGTTCTTTGTCATGGAAGTATCTTGTTTCTCCATTAAATTTGAAAGATAATTTTGATACCAAAGATCGAACTCCTGACCTTGTACTTGCCAGGTAGGCACTTATTCTGCTGAGCTAAATCCCTGGCTGAAAGATAATTTTGTAGGGTCCATCATTCTGTGTTGAAAGTTGTTTTCTTTCAGGGGTTAATTACTTCACTTCAAGCTCATCATGGGTTGAGGGTTTGTGTTGAGAAGTTGACCATGATTCTAACTGGTTTTCCTTGATAACTGATCTGCTTCTTTTCTCTCTCAGCTTTTAGTATTTTATGCTGAGTTTCTGGGATCTTGATTATTATATATCTGGGTGTAGATTTATTTTGATTATGGCCGTTTGGAGTTCTATATGCATTGCTTATATGTACATCAGATTCTTTTCCCATGCTTGGGAAATTTTCTGCTACTAATTCTGAAAATATTTTTTTTAAATGTCAGTTGCATTGACTCCTGCATATTTATTATTTCTTACATTGTTTCTCTTTGCACCATCTTGGAGCTGTTGGATTGTTATGTTATGGTCCCTTGTTATTTTTAAGAGTTCTTTCCTTTTGTGGTCACTAGCTGTGATCCTGTCTTCAAGATCAAGTGTTTTTGTCAGCTTTCAATGAAATTTTTAATTTCCTGGCTATCTCCTTAACTTGTTTCATGCATTCTATTTCTTTCTTATATTGTTCATTCAAGGGTTTCATCATTTTCCTGTATTTTTTTAATCTTTGTGTTCTCTAGCTATGCTGAGCAACTCCTTGATTAAGGTTGTCATTTCTCTCTTTACCTGAGATATTATTTCTCATGTGATTTCCTCTATAGCCTCATGGATTTGTTTATTTCAATTGTTATCTTTTCAGAAATTTCAGATGTGTGACTTCCAATGTCCTCTATTTTAATATCTCCTGTACTTCTTCCAGATGGGCCAGAGGTTTGAGATTGTATTTTGCTTTCTTCATTTTGTCATTTTCACCTCCTGGCTAATATTTAGGTCTTTTCAATCCCAGTAATCTCAGCTGTCCATTGTGTATGTCTTAAGGTCCTATTGTATGGCTGACATTCGCCCAGTTGCTGGGTCCTACAGTGTAGGGGAGGGGCCAGTCACCTGAATTCCTCTGTGTGGCCAGTTAGGTAAGTCTTATATTCTTCCTAGGCTGACTAGCCTAGGAGTATTGATGTGAACCAACCCTTAGATGATATTGTTACTGTGGCTTCAGACTGTTCCAGGCTACCAGACCTACCTGTCTGTGGTGTTCACCTCAGCCAGGATCCTACCGTGTCACTGGGGGTCTTGCAGGCCCAGTCAGCTTCCTCTGAGTAGGAGGAGGCCTCACTGACACTCTCACCAGCCAACTTAACATTCTCTGTATGGCGGAAGGACTCACATACAGTCTCACCAGTTCACCTAAGCCCTCCAGGTGAAGGGTTCTCCAAGGCTCCTACCAACCCACTGAGGGCATCTGCTTGGGGGTGGGATTCACCATGCTCATGCTGGCCCATCAGGGTCCTCTGGGTGGGGGGAGGGGTCATCAAGGTTCCCACCATCCCACCAAGATACTGCAGGTGGTGCAAGGGGTTACTGATTCTCCTGTGGGCTGCTGAGGTTTTCTGGGTGATAGGGGCAGCCAAGGCTCCTATTGGTTATTGAGGTCTTTTGGGTGTGAGGTAGGGGTGGCTGAGGCTCCACTCAGCTGCTGAAGTCTTTCAAATGCACGTAAACTTAATTTTTAAAACATAAATTTAAGGGCTGGAGATTTAACTCAGCAGTATAAGTACCTGCCTTGCAAGTGTGCGGTTGTGAGTTCAATCCCCAGTACAAAAAAAAAACACCAGTTGACATAGCTCAGTGGTAGTGTGTTTACTGAGCTAGTTCAAGGTCCTGGGTTTGATCCCCAGTGCTGCAAATGTACCAGAAAGACTCAGAGACAAGACATAAGGACCAATCATAGAGCACTTTTAAAATATACTTTTTTAGCTCTCTGATGTTTACCTTTATGGATCTAAATACGTATTTTCGCTTCAATTTTTTAAACTCTTTTTTTTCTTCTGAAATTAAATATTGGCTTCCAGTTACTATGAAAGATGAGGATTTGGCATTCTTCCCCTGTACCCTACTCCAGGATACATGTTCTTTGCCCTACTCTCCAGCAAAGGTACTAAGAAATATTCAGAACTTTCTTTTTTCACTTGAAAAATACTCCTTCAAGCTGCTTTGAAATTTTTAATTCCATCACATAATAACACTCTTTATACCTCAGACATCTGGGCAGGCCCTGTGGGCATTGCCTTTTAAGAACATAATAGAGTTTCTTTACCTATTTTAAAATAGAAAAATGAATTTGAAACCTATTAACAATTACGTCAGTGCTCACTATGTCTATAGGCAATTTAGAAACAAAGGTTTCTAAAAAAGCACTCATTCCCTTAAAACATCACATCCATATGACGAAACAAAGCAAATACTATACAGGGCAAACTTCAGCAAGGCTGCACCAGTGCTATCTGGTACTGCCACAAGAGTCAGAGAAAAAGTGCCCATACACAGGAATGACTCAGGACAGTGTGACAGAGAAGGTGAACAGGGCTGGGAGGTAACACGTAAGGAGCAAAACAGATTAGGTGAAAGAATGTGGAAGGGAACCCCAGGCAGGAGAAAATCACGCTCAGCAAAAGTGTGAAAGGAGCAAACGTGTTTTTAGGGATACCGAGCAACCCAGTTTGACTGGAAAAGAACTTCATGGAGAACAAGGAGATCAAGGTGAAATGTGGGTGAGAGCACAATATAAATAGGCTTAAAGGCCAAGAAGAGGATTCTGGACATTTTTTCACCATAGAACTCTATTCAAGGTTATTAAGCATGACAAAAACGTGTATAAGTTTTTTAGAGTTATTTGTTTGTGGTGGGGAGCTGAATTTTAGGTGCTTTGGTGAACATATTAAAGAAATAATAATAAGATAAAATTCTTATACTGAAAATACCAACAAACAAAAAAATCAAGAACATTATTATTAGATGTAGGTACATCATTAACACTGATTCAACTAGTTCATTGTTTTTCAAGATATAGTAATCATTCTTTGAGTAGTTTATCACCTCTATTTTCTAGCAACTGAGCTAAATACTGGGAAGTAAAGATAAATAAGGATTACCACTTAGTTCTTTGCTGTGCAGAGTTCTTAATACAATAATATAAAAAACTCTTAACTTCATGTTGCATTAGTCCAGGACATCCCTAATTTTCTTAAGAAATATCTGAATTCAGCCCTAGCTTTCTTTCTTTCTTTCTTTTCTTTTCCTTTTTTTTTTTTTTTTTTTTTTTTTTTTTTTTTTGTACTGAGGATCGAACTCATGACCTTGTGCTTGCCAGGCAAGCACTTATACTACTGAGCTAAATCTAGTTTTCTTAAGAAATATCTCAGTATCCATCCAGAAACACTGACATAAATTCAATAGCATCGCCTATGGTAGGGCCTGTATTTAAATTTCCATCATGGGGCAGTCCCTGAGGACCAGCCTCTGGGGGCCTCTCCTGAACTGACAGGGAGAGGGCAGTTCGAGACAAGCTACTGACCGCGTGACAGTCAGCTGTCAGTGCGGGGCGAGGGGCAGATTTTGGCTAGCTCTTATGGTATTCCTTTCCTGATAAATAAGACGGTTGAGAGCAACCACACTTCTTGCCTGCATGATTGTGACTGTTACTTGTACTGAAAGCAAATTCATAAAATGAAAATCTGTATAATTGGTCAGATTTGCATTTGATCCTTGGAAAGACTGTCTTTTATGAAGGTACCTTCTCCAGGCTCTGAAGGATGCTGACATATAAATCATTCTTATGTTTAGGGAATAGGGAATATTCATTGAATCTCTCATCTAGAGCATAGAATTTGGTTTTGTTTTAAAAGTGTTTGTGCCCGATCTGGGTAGGTGTGAGAGTGTATTCTGTCCAGATTGCGCCTTTGGGTGAGTAGAAGCTACAGTTACTGGCAAGACTGTGGAGCCTTGTGTCAGCTTCCTGACAGCTGGCAGGTCTCTCCTAACACGTTTGTGTTGGAAGCTCGCGATGTGTGTGTGATGCTTTTAATCCTCCTACATTCATGATTCCTTCTTCTCACTGTTTCCTGCTGATCACTCCAACAATTCCTGTTCTCTATGAACTTAAGACTGTTTTCTCTTAAAACACCCCAATGGGATTTATCTCAGAGAAACTTCCTATGTCAGCTGTAGGAGTTAAAAATCTTTGCAGCTCGCAATCAAAATGTAATTAAACAAAGAAAGACAGGTGTGGGGTCCTCAGAGCTCCAATTAGAATGAGAAATAAAAATAACATGTCAGCCTCACATGCCTGGCCATTGCTGTAGTCTCCAATATTTATCAGTCAGCCCTCCAGAGAAACATCACTCACAAGCCGACTCCTGGCTTCCACCTGTGGACTACCATTGTTTGTTAGATGTTGTTGCTGGCTGCCATGGGCTCTTACTGCCATGGCAACCTAACATTCAAGTTTCTAATTCTCTTGGTGATTTTTCTGAAAAGATCACAATTATTTATCAGTCCTACCTATAAACTTGGGTTTTACCTATAAGCCCATGAATGTTTGTTTGGTACTGGGAATCGAACTCAGGACTCTGCACTTAAGACCATGAATGTTAACCCATAATTCAACTACTACAAATTTGTCAGAAAATATGGTGTAATTTCAGTGGAAAATATATAAAACAAGCTTCAATACATAAGATGTCATGATAATGAAAAACCAAGCTTAAAAGTCATCCTAATTTACTAAAAATAACTCTGCTATGAAAGAATGATATATGGACAAATTACGTATTCTGACATTAAATAGAAATAATAAAAATGGATTTGTGCTTTGAATTCAGCTGTCACTAGAGATTTTTAAAATGTTATATCCTTGCACTTAGTTACTTGTATTTACCTTTGAATCAAAATTAGGATTCAGGGAAAGTGACAGAATTTTCGATGTGGTTAGAAGACAGAATATAAAGTAAAGTGGCCTTTATTTTAGGATGTGTGACGTCGGGGCCTGGCTTTCTCTGCTGGACAGGTGGTGTGGGGGGCATACATAGCTTTAGTCTGGGGTGGTGCCCATAGGGGCACTGCTGACGCCCAAGTGGCCCATCGGAATTCATTTCACGCCACAGGTAAAATGACCTCAAGGCAAACGTCCCTCCGTCCCTTGGCCTCTCACTGCTGTAGTGTCCCCTTTAGGGCAAAATCCTTTTGGAAAGCAGCCTCAGGCTTGGCAGAGCAGAGTCTCAGTCCTAGAAGGGGTTTGTAAAGCTGCTGTGGTCGATGAACTAAGCAGAAACTTGAAATGTGCGTGTGAATCAGGTGCTGGGCCTGGGACTACCCTAAAAGGAAACCACGTGAGTTTCCTGGAAGGTGAGAGGCATGCAGAGGACTCATCCTGTGGCCTCAGCTGACAGCCAATAGCCAGCCAAGCCTTAGTCCTGACAGTCGTGACAGGTCATGCCGGGCCAGTCGCCCACCGCTCGAGCAGGGTGACTCAGAGCAGGGGAACTCTGCATCTGATAAGACGATCTGACATGAAAAGCACGGGCAGATTCTGCTGCTGAGTAGCCAGCCCAAATGGAAACTCTCCCCTCTCCTGCCAGGTGTATACTTGGTAATGCACCATTTATAATCGTAAAACATCGTACCATTTTTCTCTTTTGATGAGGCTCATTTGAGATAGAATTGCTCAGAATTCCAACATTTACAGAGCAAGGATTGCAGCAGTACCACAGACAGAATACATACATGCAACCCCCCAAAATACTGATACCAATGAGTATACCATAAAATTCATAATGTCACTGGCAAGAGGACATGATTAACTCAACAGTCTTTAAGATGATCACTGCTCAAGAAAAATGGAAATGTTCTGAAACCGTGTAACACACACATGACATTCAATAGACGTTTCCTTAAATTTGACAAACCTGTACTTTACATGGCAAAAACTGAAAGCAGCGCTTGTTGGTTGGTTGGTTGCTTGGTTGGTTTGTTGTTTGATTGAGAGAGGGTCTTGCTGCATAGTTCAGGCTGGCTTTGAGCTCACTATGTAGCCCAAGGTGGCCTTGAACTCATGATAATCCTCCTGTCTCAGCCTCCCCCGTGCTGGAATGACTGGATATACACCAGCTGAAAGAAACTTTTTAAAGCTATCAAGTCAAAACAAATTTGGATCAAACATGGGGAAAAGAAAAAAACACTGAGCCATAGCTGGTGGTGCCTGCCAATAATCCCAGCAGTTTGGCAAGCTGAGCACTAAGGCAGAAAGATCGCAAGTTCTAATCTTGTCTGAACAATTTAGTGAGACCATGTGTCAAAATAAAATGAAATTTTAGAAAGAGTTGAGTGTTTAGTGAGGTGGTGCACACCTGTAATTCCAGCACTTGGGAGGATGAGACAGGCAGATAGCTGTGAGTTTGAGGTCAGCCTGGGCTACATAATAAGTTCAAAGACAGCCTGGGCTACATAGCAAGACCCTGTTATATATATATATATATATATATATATATATATATATATATATATTTAAAGGAGTGAATTTTGAGTAAAGCACACTATCTTCCAAATTGTGGTGGACCTCATCCAATCAAAGTAAAAGTGTTCCTATCTGGAAAATCAACATTTGAACACAAGCTAAATTCTGTTTCTTCACACAAAGAATGCTTATTTATCTGTAAAGTAGTAAATCTGGAGGAGAGATTATATAACTATAAGAGAAGAATTCTATATCAATGGGAGGATGAAAAAGGACTAAGATTGAGAAAAGAGTGAGGGAAGCCCAAAGGGGACTTCAGACTTACTCACGTTTTATTTAAAATTTGCATGGAGGGCTGGGGATTTAGCTCAGTGGCATAAGCGCCTGCCTTGCAAGCAGGCAGTAGTGAGTTCGATCCCCGGTACTGATAAAAAAGAAAAAGACAAAAAAAAAAAATTTGTATGGAGACTATATGCATGCATTACCTGTGTCATTAACAATTATACACATTGTATCTGTTTTGATTTCTCAATTTTGCAGAATGGTGGCTTAGCAAGGTTGAATACCCGTGAAAGTTTGTACTGTAGATAGTGGTAGAAACCGAACTAGAAGCCTGACTAGAACTGTTGTGGGTAGGACAGTACACCGAACTTTCCTGAGCGAGAGAATTTTGCAGCATGCTGCCTTCAGACTTGTCAGCATTGCTTCATCCTTGGGTGTCCACCAGCTGGCCCAGACTTGGGGCTCATCAGTCTCCACAATCACGTGAACCAATTCCTTAAAATAAACCTCCTTTGTAAACAGACACCTCCTATTGGCTCTGTTTCCAAGTAAAACATCTGTATAAATACAATTGCACACTATGTAACAAGATTTTGGTCAATCGCAGAACACATATATAAAGGTCCTGGGAAGGCTGCAGGCCAGGACAGGGAAAGTTAAAGGGCCTCAGTGAGGTTTCTGGCAGATAGTTACATCTAGGAATAGCTAGTAAACACAGAGTAGCTAGGAAACAGGAGAGGGCTGATAAGGGTGGCCTGGCTCACTTCATGCTGCGGCTCCACTTCCTCTTCCCTTCACCTCTAAGCACAAAAGAAGCAGAGGGGAGCGTATATTATAGAACTCACTTGTGTATAATGTATACACTAACCCTGAACACTCACACACCCACATATAAGTACATATGTATTTATTACTCTCACCATGTTAATACACTCAAATGCACATGCATCCTTTTTACTAACTCAGCCTTCAATACATCCTGCTGTAAATCTCACAAGACAAGAATCTGGACAGCACAAAGAAACCAAACAGACCCAGAGTGCACATGTGGGCAGCTGAAGGGGCAGCTCTGAGGCTCTGCAGGAGGGTCAGACCTCCTCACTACGCAATAACATAGACTTGAAATGAAGACTGAACACCAGCTCTGGGCTCCCTGCGTCACTGCAACAAGGTATCGGTCTAACTACTTATGTTCTCTCCTTCTCCCGATGCAGTAACTTTGCTTCTCCATTCTCTTTCCTTTCCAAAAAAGCGTTTCTGTCTCTCCTTCTAAACTGGTAACCCTAAGATTTCTTTTATTGATGTAAGGTTTTTATGAATCCTAAATAAAAACCTACCCTCACTAGCTATAACAAATCTTGTACAAATTAAGATTATATATTTAAAAAGCAAAATAAAAGACCCATGTTACAAAACAGGGCAGTAGACTTTAGTGAGGTGGTGGTAAAAATGGTCAAGACCCAAGCCAAAAGTCATCGGTAGATATGGTAAACACATACCAATAAAATTTTTTTCTTTTTTTTTCTTTTTTCTTTTCTTTTCTTTTTTGCCCTTTTCTTATTTTCTCTTCTCTTCCCTTCTCTTCTCTTTTCTTTTTTTTTTTTGGAGGGGTACCGAGGATTGAACTCACAACCTCATGCTTGCCAGTCAGGCACTTACGTCATTGAGCTAAACTCCCAGTGCCCTTAAATTTTTTTAAAGTTATAATGGAGCCACAAAATTCCTACTGCCTACTGACATTGTAGCCCTCACAACTTGGTAGCAAAATGCGTTATTTGGGCGTCCATAATGACGCCATTGGAAACAAACTTGCTGCATTGGAGTCCACATAATAGTAGAAAATATGTAGTTACGTATCATATATAATTCTGGATAATAATAAACAGTGGTGTTACTGGATTATGCCTTTAATGTGTTGGACTTTTTGTTGTGCTGCTGTAAACATTCACACGCAGACTTTCATGTTCTCATTTTTTTGAGGGGAACACCCAAGACTAAATTGCTGAGCCACACAGCAATTCCACGTCGAACCTCTCCAGGAAAGGCCAGGCTGTTTCCAAAGGAGCTGCCTCATTTTACACCACAGGCCACCTCCACGCCAGGCTCAGCTCTGTCCACCCTGCCATTTTACCTGTCCTCGTGCGAAATGCTTTCCCTTTGGTTTTATCATTTTTCTAATGACTAATGCTATCAAGTATATTTTCCTGTGCTTATTGGCCTTTTGTAAATCTTTGAAGAAATGTCTGTTCAGGCCTTTTGCCAGTTTTTTAATCATCTTTGTTACTGATTTGTGATAGTGCTTTACATATTCCCGATATAAGCTCTTTTTCAGACAAAAGAGTCCCAATTCATGAATTTTGTTTTCAGTTTCTTGATGATGTCCTTTGAAACATAGAAATTTTTAATTTTAAATAAATCATTAATTTTAAAATTTTGCTTCTTGTAGCTTTTGTATCATGTCTGAGAAACCATGGCCTATTCTGAGGTCACAAAGACATACTTGTATCTGTTTTGTCACAAGAGTTTTATACTTTTATCTCTGACAAGTCTTTGACTATTCTTAAGTTAACCTTTAAAAAAAGAAGAATATGATTTGTTGCAGTATGATATCTTTAACTCCTTTAGGAAGATACCTAAAAGGAGACTAGATAGGTTGAATAAAATTTTTAGTTTTAGTTTTTTTAGGAATCTATGTTCTGATTTCTATGCTTATCAAAGCACAGCTCATGCCAGGCCTGGTGACACATACCTAGAAATCCCAGCACTCAGGAGGCTGAGGCAAGAGGATCGTTGTGAGTTTGAGACCAGCCTGGGCTACGAAGTGAGCGGAAGGCCAGCCTGAGCTGCACAGCAAGACCCTGTCTCAAAACAAAACAAACAAACAAAAAATCTACATACAGCTCATAGTAGCTAAACCTTAAAAGTATGTCTATCAACAGATGAATGGATAAAGTAAATATGGTATTTATACACAAAGGAGTACTACTCTGCCATAAGAAGGGTAAACTTGAGTCATTTATAGGAAAATAGACACACTTCGAGACCATAATGTTAACTGAAGTAGATACACAATCTTAAATACTGCATGGCTTCTCTCATGTGAGAAACCCAAAATGTAAATAAAGAGTACAATAAAAGATAGATAGGGAGATACGTTTTTTTTCAAAAGGGAAGAGGACTGAGACATACAGGATTGAAAACGAAGGGGAAGAAAATACAAAAAGAATGAAGATGTGTTATTTACACACACCAACTCCCCAAAAGGAATGTAATCATCATTACCGAAAACATGCACCAATAAAAATAATTAATTTTAAAAATGTGATTTGCATAGTTCTTTGTTCAATAGAATTAAGGCTTTTTGTTTGGTTAGTTGGCTGGGGTTTTTGCACTGGGGATTGAACATGGGGCCTAAAGCATGCTAGGCAAGGATTCCTACTGAGCCACATCGCCAGTCCATTATACTTTATTTCAGGTTAGTTTAGTTTAGTTTTTATGTTTTTGCACTGGGGATTGAATCCAGGGCCTTCTCACTGACCCTTTTCCCCCAGACCTTTTTATGTGTTTATTTTTCTTATTTTGAGTCAGGATTTCACAAAGTTGCAAGTTACTCAGGCAGGGTTCAAACTTGTGTCCTCCTGCTTCAGCCTCCCAAGTAGCTTGATTTACAAGTACATGCCACCAAGCTCTGCTTTAGGTTAACTTATATGCTGCTGATATTATTCTTTTGTGTGTAGACATCCAGCTGTCCTAGCACCATTTGTTAACAAGACAATTCTTCCCTAACAAATTGTCTTGGAGCACTAATCAAAAATCAATTATCTATAAATTAAGAATTTATTTATGGAGTGTCAATTTTATTCTATTGATCTATGTTTGGCTGTTTGCTAATATTACACTGTTGAGTAATGTAGCTTTATAATGAGTTTGAAAATCACAAAGTGTGAGCCTTTAAATTGCTCTTCTAAGGATTGGACATATGTGAGGCCCTGAGTTCAATCCTTAGCATTCTGGAACAAACAAACAAAGAGGGGAGGGAAGAGGGGGGACAAAAGGAGATTGTTTTCCACCTGAGTTTTGGGATCAGTTTTAATTTCCATGTTTAAGAAAAGCAGCTGACATTTACCTATATATTTTTGGCACTGAGTATTCCACCTAGGTCTATGCACGCAGAGCAAGTGCTCTCCACAGAGCTACATTCCCAACCCTTTTTAAATTTTAAGGCTGGTCTCACTAGGTTGCCCAGGTTGGCCTTAAACGTGCTTTCCATCTCTCCTTCAGCCTCTCAAGTAACTGGAATTACAAGCGTGCAGCATCACCCCTGACTGCAACCTGGATCTCAATACAGACTGCACAGATTCTGTACAGAAACTGTAAAGTATTGCCACCTTAGCATTATTGTCTTCTGATTCATAAACGTGGGATACCTTTCCATTTGTTTAGATGTTAATTTTTTTCAGCAATGTTTTGTAGTCTTTAGTACTCTAAAGGTTGAACTTCTTTCTTTTGTCAAATTGGTTTCTAAGTATTTTATTTCTTTTGATATTTTTGTATATGGAATTGTACTTATTAGTTTTAGATTATTCATTGGTAGTTGCAGAAATACCATTTATTTTTGGATATGAATCTTGTATATTCTAAGCTCTTTTTAAGCCTAAGACTTTTTGCAGATTTCTCTGGCTCTTCTCTGTCTCCATTTGCAAATAAAGATAGTTTTACTTTTTGTTTTCCAGCCTGAATGGCTCCTACTTCTTTTTCTTGCCTGACTAGGACATCTAGAACAAAGTTAAACAGAAGTGATGAAAGTAGATATCCTTGTCTTGTTCCTAATCTTAAGGGAAAGCTTTCAGTCTTTCACTACTAAGTATGATGTCATCTGTAGATTTTCACAGATACTTTTTATTAGATTGAGGAAATTCCTTTCTATTGCTAATTTATTGCACAATATTATCATGAAATGGTGTTGAATTTGTCAAAGATTTACTTTTGAAAGTAATCTGAGTTCTATTTTATTTTCATTTAGATATCACTTAAAATTATTTTATACCTTATTAAAGTAAGTAGGGTTATTCACAGGGCTTAGTTGGTGTAATGTTCACCAATTTTGAAACAGTATGTATTGAATCATGTTGGAGTTGAAAACACTTAAAGAGCTAAATTAATCAGGGGAAAAGCTTTACTTCTAGAAGCACAATATAAAATGCAGAGGCCCATCAGATCGTATCCTATGCTTTAGTGTAAAATTTGTGCTTATAAACCACTCAATCAGTGGTCGACTTCAATTTAAATCACTGTAGGGGTTTAATTCTAGCTGGGACTTCCAAATCCTCATTACAGAACATTTTGTTAGTTATGACTGGACTATTGCAGAGCACATTCAGAACAGATTCCAAATGTGGTTTATTTACCAGAAGTAAAACATAACATTTTGAATTTTAATTTACATCATCTACACTGCTGGGCTTGGTGGCTCGGGCCTATAATCCAGCACTCAGAAAGCTGAAGCAAGAGGATGCCATGAGTTAGAGGCCAGCCTGGGCTACACAGTGAGTTGAAGGCCAGCCTGAACTACAGAGCAAGGCCCTGTCTCAATAAATAAATAAGTAAATAAATAAATAAAAGTGTTCTATGCTAATTATTCTCAACACAATATGGTAGTGGCTAAATTTTTTAAACTTTTTTTGAGGGGTCATACTGGGAGTTGAATTGAAGATATTGCACTTGCCAGGTAAGTGCTAATTGTTAACTTATTTTAAAAAAGAGATTTGATGATCATACTTATGCCAGTCACATAGCCAAATTTTAAAAACTTACCAGCACATGACCCACTGGCTGAGAGGAATGCCACACCACCCTCAAACCTTGCACCTGTACCCCCACACACTTCCTGCATTACCTGCCAGCCTGGAGGAATGCCATACCACCAGCCCGCTGCCCTTGGCAACCCTCCCCATCTCTTAGACCAAATACTTCATCTTTGGCTCCCATTCCTCCTTCCAGAACCTTGAACTGCAATGGATTAACCATGTTGGGCTGATGGGAGACTCAGAAACCCCTCATCCAAATGGAAGACCTCAGCAGGCTCCAATCACTAGGGTAAAGTTGCCCCTAAAACAGAGCTCTTTAGAGGGTAAATAGCAGTAGCAAAGCTCCCCACAGCTGCAAGACCTTGGAGAGCTTAGCAAGGGTGTGGGTGACTTCTTCCTCCATAGAGGACATCAGACAGGTTGAGGAGTGTGCCAATAAGGGCTATCCCAACTTGGAGAAAGTTAAAAGGGTTTATGAGATACCCACTGACACAGAAGGGTCTCAGCTGAGACAAACACTATAGACAGGGAGATCTGGTGACCTGTATTAACCTGAAGACACAGCAACAGCAGGAACTGAGGGTGGACTTACATCAATACTCTTAGGCTAATCAGCCCAGGAAGAATATAGGACTCACCCAACAGGACCTGCAGGAGAAATTCAGGTGGCTGGCCCTCCTCTTCATTGTGGTACTCAATAATCAGACAAACATCAACCACACAGTAGGACCCTAAGATATATACTACTGACACTTGTGACTACTGGGATTGAAAAACCAAATATTAGTCCAAAATGTGAAAATGACAAAATGAAAAAGCAAAATGCAATCTCAAACATCTAGTCCATCAGGAGTAAGAAGAGGCGACAGTAAAATAGAGGGTTTAAGTCATACACCAGAAATCTCTGAAAGATAGCAAATGAAATAAAGAAACAAATCCATGAGGTTACAGAGGAAATCAAATTAGAAATATTTTCTCATATAAAGACAGAAATAGCAACCTTAGTAAATGAGTTGCTCATCATAACTAGAGAAGAAACAGATAAAAACAATACAGGAGCACAGGAAGCTGACTGAAACCTTGAGTGAACTAAATGAACTAATATAGAAAGCAAGTAGAATCCATGAAACAAATTCAAAGAGACATCCAAGAAAACAAAAAATTCTGTTGAAAGCTGGCAAAACCATTTAAATGAAGCTAAGGATAGAATTTTGGACCTTGAGGACAGCATTGCAGATAGCAACCATGAAAGGGTAGAACTTTTAAAAATAATAAAGCAGCATGAAATGACTATACATCAGCTTCAAGATGATACTAAGAGCAACAATATAATACTAATGGGCATCAGTGAAGATGCAGGAGTCAATGCAAATGACAAAGGTAAACTATTAACAGAATAATAAAAAAATTTCCCAAAAATGGGGGAAATCTGATATGCAAATAAGTGAGGCATATACAACACCCAGACATATAAAAATTAAGATCCCAGCCATACAGCATAAAAACAGAATACTGAAAGCTGTTAGAGAAAAGACACAACTCACCTATCAAGGAAAGCCTATGAGAATCACAGCAGACTTTTCAACACAAACCTTTTTGGTTAAGACAAGCTTGGAGTGAAGTATGTCAGCCTGAAAAGAAAAAATTTTCACCCCAGATTGATGTACCGAGCAAAACTGTCTTTCAAATTTAATGGAGAAACAAGATACTTCCAGGACAAAGAACAACTGAAGAAATTCATGTCCGCCAAACCAACCCTAGAAGAATATTGAAACACATGCTAGATAGAGTTAAAAATGACCACAATCTCCAGAACAACAACAGAAAGAAGCCACTAGGCAGGGAAAGAAATTAAACAAGGGAGAAAAACAGAAAACAAACAACAGGAACATAAAATGGCAAAGTTGAGCCAGTACATATCAGTGATACCCATAAACGTAAATGGCTCAATTCACCTATGAAAAGAAACAGGTTGAAGAATGGATCAAGAAAATAATATGCTGTATACAAGAAACACATCTGACCGAAAAGGAAACTCACAGGTTAAAAGTCAAAGGATGGAAAACAATATTCCATGCAACAGGAACCCAGAAAAAAGCAAGAGTAGCTATTCTGTTTGCAGACAAAGTGAACTTCAAACCTAAAATGATTAAGGGAGATAAAAAAGGCCACTACATACTTGTTAGTGAAAAAATTCAAGAGGAAGAACTAACAATTATAAGTATACATGTACCAAATACAGGAACACTCAACTATGTAAGACAGATACTAATGGATATGAAAAACCAAATACACAAGAACACAGTTATAACAGGGGACCTTAACAGTCCATTGTCACAAAGAGATAGATCAACTAGACAAAAAGTCAGCAAAGAAATAATAGAACTGAATCATACCTGTGAGCAAATGGACTTAGTAGATATTTACAGAGTGTTCCACTCAATCACATCAGAATATACATTCTTCTCAGCTGTGCCTGGGACATTCTCCAAAATAGACCACATATTATCCCATAAAATATTCTTAAGTAAATGCAAAGGTATTGAAATTATCCCATGAGTACTATCAGACCATAGTGCACTGAAATTGGAAATTAATGGCCAAAAAAATTCAAAACCTACATATATACAAGGAACTTAAATAACAACCAGTGGGCTACAGATGAAATTAAAGAAGAAATAAAGCTGTACCTACAATTCAATGAAAATGCAGGAAAAAAACATACCATAATCTATGGGATGCAATGAAAATGGTCGTAAGAGGGAAATATATAGCAATAAATTGTCATATCAAGAAAACAGAATGAGCACAATAAACAACCTAATTCTTCATCTCAAACTTCTAGAAAAGGAAGAGCATCAAACCCAAAGCTCATAGAAGAGAGGAAATTGTAAAGATCAGAGCAGAAATTAATGCAATTGAAACTAAAAAAATACAAATAATTAATGAATCAAAGAGCTGGTTTTTTGACAGAATAAACAAAATTGATAAACCTCCAGCCAACCTGATCGAGAAAAAGAAAGAAAAAACTCAACAAGGACTGAAAAGAGGGAAATTGCTACAGATCCCATGGAAATTCAAAAGATCATGAGCACCTGCTGTGAACATCTCTACTCACATAGACTAGAAAACAGAGAAGAAATGGACAGATTTCTACAAACATATAAACTATGAAAACTCAATCAAGAAGGTATAACAATTTTTAATAACCCAATATCAGCTAACAAAATTTTAAAAGTGATTAAAAACTTACTAACAATAAAAGCCCAGAGCCTGATGGATTCATGGCTACAAGAAATTTAAAGAAGATTTGACAGCAATACTCCTTAAAATATACAATGAATTTGAAAAGGAAGCAATCCTCCCTAAATCATTCCTGGAAGCAAGTATTACTCTGAAACCAAAACCAGAAAAAGACCCAACCAATAAGAAGAACTATAGGCCAATCTCACTAATGAACATTGATGCAAAGATTCTCAATGAAATATTGGCAAATAGAATGCAGCAAATCATCAAGAAGATTGTATATCACGACCAAATGGGATTCATTCCAGGAATTCAGGCATAGTTTAACATATACAAATCAATAAGTGTAATACACCACATCAGCAGACCCAAAAATAAAAATCACATGATCATCTCAATAGATGCAGAAAAATCTTTTGATGTAGTCCAACATCCATTCATGATAAAAATCCAACATAAACTCTGAATAGATGGTATCTACCTCAATCTCATAAAGGCCATTTATGAATAAACAACAGCCAACATTATACTAAAGGGACAAAAACTGAAAACTTTCACTCTAAAATCAGGAACAAGACACTGTCACCACTCCTATTCAACATAGTTCTGGAAATATTAGCCAGAGCAATTAGACAAGAGAAAGAAATAAAAGGAATAAAGATAGGAAAAGAAGAAGTTAAATTATCATTATTTGCAGATGACATGATACTTTACATAGAAGACCCAAAAAACTCCATTAAAAGATGGCTAGAGGTAATAAACAAATTCAGCAGCATAGCTGGATACAAAATCAACACTCAAAAATCAATAGCATTCCTGTACACAAACAAGAAACCCCCTGAGAGAGAAATTATGGAAATATGACCTTTAACAATAGCATCTAAAAATTTAAATACTTAGGAATCAACCTAACCAAGAATGTAAAAGACCTATATGCTGAAAATCATACTACTCTAAAAAAAGAAGACTGAAGAGGATATTAGAAAATGGAAAGATATTCCTTGCTCTTGCTAGGAAGAACCAACATTGTGAAAATGGCCATACTCCCAATACTGTTATACAGGTTTAAAGCAATCCCTATTAAAATACCATTAGCATACCTCACAGATCTAGAGAAAAAATTCCTAAAATTTGTATGGAAAGTGAAGAAACCTAGAATAGCAAAGGTGATTCTGGGCAACAAAGGCAAGGCAGGAGGCATCTCAAGTCCTGACTTGAAACTATGCTACAAAGCCACAGTGATAAAATCAGCATGGTACTGGCAAAGAAATAGACCTGAGGATCAATGGAACAGATTAGAAAATGCAAACACAGTTACAAAGACACTCAGACACCTTATATTTGACAAAGGGACTAAACACGTCCACTGGAAGAAAATAGCCTCTTTAATAAATGGTGTTGGAGAAACTGGCTTTCCACATGCTGAAGACTAAAACTAGATCCATATCTATCACCAAGCATTAAACTAAAGTCCAAATGGATCAAAGACCTGACTATTAAAAGAGAAACACTAAATCTACTGGAAGACAAAATAGGTAGAAGTCTTGGAGACATAGGCAGAGAATTCATGAACAAAACGCAAGCCACACCAGAAATACTTCAAAGAATCAACAACTGGGATCTTGTATTATTGAAAAGTTTTTGCACTTCAAAAGAAACCACCAACGAAATGAAAAGAAACCCACAGAATGGGAAAGAATTTTAGCCAACAATCCCTCAGACAAAGGACTTATATCCAGAACATATAAAAAATTGAAAAACATCAAGCCCCTCAAATTCAAAGACCCTCTCCAAAAATGGGCATCTGAGATGAACACACATTTCTCAGATGAAGAAATACAAATGGCAAATAAATACATGAGGAAATGTTTACCATCACTGGTCATTCAAGGAATGCAAATTAAAACAGCATTGAGATTTCATCTCACTCGGGAAAGAATGACTGCCATTAAGAAATCAACTGTTAACAAATGTTGGTGAGGCTGCGAGGGAAAAAGAAACACTGCTCCATTGCTGGTGGGAGTGTAGATTGGTACAACCACTGTGGAAATCAGTATGGAGATTCCTCAACAAACTAGGCCTGGAAGTTCCATTCAATCCAGCTTTTCCCCTCTTGGGTATTTTTCCAGAAAAACTGGAAAGGTCATGTCATAGTGATATATGTGCACCCATGTTCATAGCAGCACAATTCATAATAGCTAAATCTTGGAAATAACCTAAATGCCCATCAACTGCAGAGTGGAAGAAAAAGATGTGGTATTTTTATACCATGGAATATTACTCAGGTATAAAAAGGATGATTTTGCAACCTTTATAGGTAAATGGAGGCAACTTGAGGCCATCCTCATAAATGAAATAAATAAGACTCACATTAGTAAATATCACATTGTGTCTCTAGCATAAAAAATAATAAAAACTGAAAGAGTAATAAGATCCAAAGTGTATAATAGTTACTGTAAAAATGAAAGGGAAGGAAAGAGCTCAGAAAGATATAACTGTATGTATAGTGTGTAAGATAGACAACCATATTAGTAAATTTTTGCTGGATCATTGAACAGAAGGGTTTGTACTGTCAGTGTTTGAGTATCTGTCCACTTTTTATGCTTTGATTTTATAACTTGAACAACCATTTCTAAAATCACAATAGCGATTTCTTAATGTTAATTTTTTTTGAGTTCATGTTACTCTACCTTGTTCTGTTTTTTTCTTTCTTTCTTTCTTTAAATGAATTTAACAAATAATAAATAAAAATAAACTTATTGGCCTACCATCATTTTCATCAGCTGGTCACATGTGTGTTCTAAATATGGCAGCAACACGTGAATCTTTCATCTTAGATTTTTTGTGTGTGTGTTTTTGAGACAGGCTCTCTCTATGCAGTTCAGGCTGGCCTTGAGCTCACTTTGTAGCCCAGATTGGTCTCAAACTCACAACAATCCTCTTGCCTCAGCCTCCGGAGTGCTGGGATTTCAGGGGTGAGCTCAGTAATGGTCATTTTTAATAATCCCACAGCTACATAATGCTTTTCCTTAACTATTTCATAGATATTCGTGAAGGCCAGAACATATTACAATGCTCCCAGTCCCTAAGGTATGTCACCTGTAAATTGCTATTACTATCTGAATTATATTGTTATGCTTTAAATTCAAAATTAGTCAAGCATGGTGGCTCATGGGCGTAACCCAGTACTCAGGACGCTGAGGCAGAAGGATCCCTGTGAGTTCAAGGCCAGCCTGAACTACATAGCAAGACTCTGTCTCAAAAAAATCAAATAAAAAATAAACTAAAATGTTCTCTGAAAAACTCATGTTGGGAAAGTCACGATTACGTTTTCCCTCTTAGTGGGAAGCCCCTGAGCTCCTAGAAAATGAGTGCTCATCTACAAGGGCACCAAAGATAGGCATTTCTTTATAGCCTACATAACAGCCATCCCTGGGTTGGAAGGAAATCCGAATTCATGCTAATCCAGGAAGGCACACAGCAGGGTTTTGGCTGAGCTGGGCCCTAGGCAGAGGTTTATTGTGTAGCTGGCAGGAGAGACTCTCATTCAGGCTCTTTGATTATTGATTTAATTTTCTGCTTGGGAATGCAGTTGGAGTCAATCATAGCTTTTGTTTATGGAAGCACGTTTTGCTAATGACTAGAGACCCACCCTGGGAAAGCGTCTGATTTTGATTGTCTTTCTGCCCTGAGATGATTAGGATTTATTTCTCAGCCAGGCATGGTGGTACATGCCTGTAACCCCAGCACTCAAGAGTCTGAGGCAGGAGGATCACCAAGAGTTCAAGCCAGCCTGACATACATAGAGACCCTGCTCAAAAAACAAACAAACAAACAAACAAAAAAGGAGTTTGGTCTAGTGTCATGCATAGGGTCACTCTTCTTCTGTTCCTCCTCCACTGCTCTTCCCTTAAGAAATAACACAGTTTACCACAGCAGTGTTTATCCAAGTCACTTCTCTTTCCCTTTAGCTCCTGGATTCCAGGTCCAGAATTCTGAAACAGTTGAATTTTCCCCTCCCTGTGCCCCTTCCAGAGTGAACTAACTTTCACTTAGTTCTGGGCCATATTCTTAAAAACTGGTCTAGATTTAATTCTCAAACTTCCAAAGAATAAATGTAGAGGTTTTAGCCCAAATTTAATCAGGCTTTTTATCCTTAAGCAAAACTGGAAAATAACTCCTTTCATGTCTCTCCCCTTAAGAATGCTGTTCCACATTCTGACTGGTTTTTATAGCAAAGATAAGTTCATTGCTAGGATCATGATGAGTTTAATAACAGTGTTAAAGAACAGCTGCAGTAGCCACAGCCCCAGGGCCCTGAGGATTGCCTCCTTCTCCCCCTCCTTGCTTACTTGCTTTTTTTTTCCCCTGAGACAGGGTCTTGCTACATAGTTCGGGCCAGCCTTGAACTCCCTATGTAGCCTAGGCTGACCTTGAACTCATGGTGATCCTCCCGCCTCAGCCTCCTGTGTGTTGGAATTACAGGTATGTTAAAGGTCTCCTGACCTTTAACAGTGTGTCCTTTTACATGTGGCTATCAAAATAGCTTTTTTGGCTATCACCTGTGGCTATTAAGCAACCATGGCTGTCAAAATACCAATGAGAAGTCTGTTTAGCTGGCTATTTTAATCAGACAAATCGTCAGCCTAGAGTCCTTAAAAATCCTTTCATTAGTGTGAAAGGATTTTTTTATCTTCTGAATCTTATTATAGATGATCTCTGTTAATTGATGATACATAAAAAAAAGTTCTGAGTAGTATGTAAAGTTATGAACTTAAAATTGTAAGAGTTATTGTACTTCAGCTTGGCCAAATAATCAGAGTTCACCCCAATTTAAATGTCGTTGTGCAGCAGTATCAGCAGGGGGCAGGGCGGCCAGGAGGGACCCACGATGTAGCAGCACCCTCCTGTGTGCCAACAACAGTCACCCGGCAGTTGGGCAGTTCGGACAGGGCTGGGTGCAGCAGGGAGAAAAGACATCCTGCCCTCAGGCAATCAGCTGATTCAGAAGAAGGCAGTCTGAGATGACAGCAGGTGAATTTAAGAAAGAGTTTAATGCTTGTATTGTTTGACTGGCTTTGCAGACCTAAAGCTGGTAGTCTGAGCCTCTATTTAGAGAATAACAATATGCAATATAGTAACCCTTGTGGATTTGCTACTGTCCTGTTTTTACCAATAGTGTTCTCATTGTTTTGTTTTGATCCATTTAATTGTTTTGTTTTATTTCCTTTAAAAAATAAATTAATTAATTGTGCCAGGTATGACGGCACACATCTGAAATTCCAGTAGTTGGGAGGCTGCCATGAGTTTGAGGCCAGTCTAGCCTGCATAGTGAGTTCAAAGCCAGCCTGAACTACTTACAAGACCTTGTTTAAAAAAAAAAAAAGAAGAAGAAGAAGTCATAGATAAGCCAAGGTTATTGATAACCAGCCATACTCCCTGACTGGATCAGTACTGGCTAAGTGGCTATACTTGTAACCCTATAGACTGACTGCAGTTTGACCTGTGTTGGACCACACTCCTCCTCCTTGTGAACTTTGCTGCATAAGTTAACCCTGACAAAGGGCTTGGTGATAACCTACTCAGGACCTCTCCTGTCTCCTAGGAGCTGTTAGAGTTTTCTGGCACGATAGAGAAATGAAAAAGTACAAAAAAGAAAAAAACAAGTTTACTGAGGACGTGGAAAGAGCACACAGCCATGGTGGTTGGGCTTCTCCTTCAAATGGATAGAGAGGCAGAGGGTTATGTGACCTCTGATCAGAAGTGACCATGGGGAGGATCTTGGGGGTTACTGATGATGGGTGAGGAATGTTTGGAATTCTCTTTGCAGACCGGAAAGGGATCTGTAGTTAGGGCTGAAGAAGAGGAGGAAGGGGTAACAATCCCACTTTGCCCTTCTGCCGCGTTAGACCATAGCCGTATTTTACAGTAATTTATACTAGGGCAAGAATCTTTCAGGAGCTATTCCTAACCCCCAATAAACCTTTCCTACTCTTAAAACAAACAAAAAAAGATGCTTCTGGCACACATAATAGAAAACCTTGTACTGCCTTTAGCAAAATGAAAAGACAGTATTTATTACAAGAACACCAATATCTCTTGGGAGCCAATGTTAAAAATTCAACCAGCCCTTGGAAAAGACGGAAAGAACTGACAAGCAGATGGAATCCAGGCAGTCCTCTTGACACATCTTATAAGCAGGATAGTTTTCTCTTGTCAATTCATGTGAGAAGAACACAAAAACTATCCTGAAATTTCTGAATTTACATATGGAACATGCCAGACTAACTCTCTTTACCTTTTTAAAATCCTTAGAAAAAGAAAAATCTCCTTAGCTCGATTTGTTTCATGACCTATTAACAGATGCAGACAGTGCTGCCTGCCGCCTATGCCTGTGAGCGCGGAGGCCTTCAAATAAATTCACATTAGGTCTTGGTAGGCTGAGGAGGCAGTACAAACAACGTTGCTGCCGCCGATCTGGGAGCCCAGTACCTCTCTCAAATTCAACAGCACAATGAATCAACCCTCCTTTCTGGTGGTAAGTGACTAATGGAGCAGAGAAAACCCCAAGGGGCTAAAATCAGTCTCCCTTCCGAGAAATAATCAGTATAAGAATAAGCAGTGTTGGCTTCTCGGTGACATACTTAACCAGACTTCTCTGCCAAAATATACCGGTAGAATAAAATGTCACATTAGATGATGAGTGTTTACTTTATCACTGTTCTGCTTAAATCCTGTGAGTTAAACAAATAAAACCAAAACTACTTTATGATTAAGATGACCAAAAGTAATTAGACTAATAATAAATCAATTTGCGTTTGTGTACTTTATTTGGAAAAGACAAACAATCTAAATGTTAACTTTAAGAAGTCTGTGAACTGACAGTTATCTGATGTTTTGTTAGACTTCACTTTACTAGAGGATTTGCTAGTGAAGGTCAGTATGGCACAGCCTCCTTCGGAAAAAATGCATCACTTTCAAATATAAATTCAAAGTTGAGATTTTTTTTTAAATTAATTTTATTTTTTCCTTTTTCCTTTTTTCCCCTCCAATCCATTTTATTTCAAGGATAAAAAGAAAGAAAAGAAAGAAGAAAAATAAGTAAAATAAATTTAAAAATAAAAGAATTAGGTATATTTTCTGCAGACTTTCCCCTTAAAGATAAATAATTTGCAAGAATAAGTTCTAGCAACACCTGAAACCACTTTTTCCCTAACAGATAATAATTCGCGTTAACTAGGCTTTCTCTAAATATGTTCTCCTAGTCTCATTTTTCAAACTATCTGCTAAATTTAACCACGAAAGCTAAAATTATTATTTTTTCCATAAATGGTGCTAAGGTACTTTAAAGGAGGGTGCAAGGTAGAAATACATCTTGATTTTATTCTGTCTATGACTCGGAGAATTTCTTATTTTAGTTTCTTATACTATGAGCTTTATATAATGACAATGTTTCACAATGTTATTGTAATAAAAGATGAAATGTGAAGACTTAGAAACTATGAAAGTTAACGTTCTGTCTGGAATTTTGGCATTGCTTTACACAGACATCATTTGCATCCTCCTCCTGCAGGGCCTCAAGTAAGTTAACAATATGTATAGTTCCAGAATGCTCTGTTACTTTTAAAACATTTTTGTAAATGTTACTTATCTGGTGATGGAAGCATCACCATCTGAAGAGATCAAAGCTCTGAGATGCCAAGTAGTAAAACTCGGATTTGTAGCTCAGATTCAAAGCCCACTGTTTGATTTAAGGTCTACCTTCTTCCTTTACTGTAATGGAACTCGTCTGTTTAAAGAAACTTCTAATCCAGTTTCTTATCCTAATTTATAATGTAGGAGTTAGAAGATGAAATCTATTGAAGAATGTTGGGCTCACTTTTCTGGACTGATTGGAGATCCGAGAACATCCTGAAGTCACTAACATTTTAAATTCCTTTAATTATTTCTTTAACTCTTAATCCTACTTTTTCACTTATCTGTCTATGCTTTCATCTTCATTAAAAGCGTGGCCTTAAATTTCAAAACATTGCAGGATGACATCACGGACTGATACCAAATGAGAGAAAACAAACTAAAGAGAGGAATAAATGACAAGCCTGATGATTTGGGACACGGGTTTGGCATAGGCCTAGTAACACATACCTGCTTTGAAATGATTTCTTAATGTAGATCTCAATCTCTTTATGGGTCAACAATGCCAATTTCACTGTGATTATAGTGAGAGCTAAGTAAACATATGATGGATGGGTACTGGATGGCTAATGAATGTATGGGTGATGTATGGCATGTGTATAAATCAATGTATTAGTGATCAGCAGAGTAGTTGGTACAAAATAAATACAGAACAATGGAAATTTCAATAGTTAGGTCAGTGAGTCTTTAATAATTCATGTTTGGAAGAGGTTCTAAACATGGGTGATTCACACCAAGGAGGCTGAACACTAGCCAACAGCAAATATCAGCTTTACATTTGCCTGATTCTAGGTCCTGATGTAAGTGCTGATGAAAATGCATATTAGGTGATAATTCGTTCAATGGAGGCCATTTAAACGATGTCCTTAAACAAAAAAACAAAATTTAGAGTTTTCTTATGAATGGAAATGCTGCATGCCACGTTCCAGCTCCAGCCTGTTAGATATTTCATCACCAGTTGTGTGTAAGAAGCAAACCCGTGCATGGCAGATGGCAGCCCCATTCCGGCTTCTCTAAGTGGCTTTCCTCCTGCTCACACCAGTCTGAGGATGCGCTGAACTGAACACATCAGATGACTCCTAAGTACTGAACACTACTTCACAGTGTGACTCAGACCTCCCTGGTTTCCCCTCATCAGTGACAGCCAAGCACTGAAATATGGTCTGAATTCAGAGTCCGGATCTGATGAAAATTTATATGCCAATTGTCATCTGATTTCAAAAAGTTTGTGTGTATATAAAGGTATAGACAAATGAAAAAGTCATCTCAATCAGCCACTAAGTCCTTTATAATAATCAAGGTTCAAACAAGCAACTGGGCTTCATGTAGTCAACACCCAGGTGAAGGAGGGGAGGACTAATCTTGATGTCTCAGTTTTCTTTAACCTCCTCGTGTTTGGTAATTACTGTTTCACTTGTTAAATAACCCCCTTAAGTCCGTGAACTTCTCTGTCCTCCCTGCAATGCCTGGCTAAGCCACCATCTATCGCCTGGTCTCCCTGCATTTAATCTCCCTCCTACCTGTAGTCAGACAGATCTCGCCAAAACACACGTGTGGTCCTATTTCTGCCACTGCTATTTTCCTGCAGCTTAAAAGCCTTCAGTGGGTGCCTTTTATTCTGATAATTAAAGTCAGAGCACCCAGCATGGTCTATAAAAGGCATAGCGTTCTTAGTTACCACAGTGTACTTAGTTATTAGGATTCTTTGTAACTAAAACAGAAACTGACTCTGGATTATTTTAAAAAGTAAAGAAAAGTATTAAAAAGATATTTCCACTAAGAAGAAATTTATTTTGACCCGTTCAGACTAGAAGCAAATTTATAAATTAGGCACGGTGCACATGCATGTAATCAGCGCAGAGGAGGAGGCAGGAGGGCCACCCTGGGGCCCAGCCTATGCAGCCTGCTGAGACCTGGTCTCAGAAAAAGACTAAAGCTATAGCTTAATGAGAAGGCTGAGGCGGAGCTGAAGAATTAGACGCCACAACACGCACTGCCCATTCTCTTGACACCACAGCTAGAGCCGCTGCCCCACCTGCCAAGAGCAAGGGAGAGTTTCTGGCTACTGTGCTTCCTATTCCTGATCCAAAGATCGGGTGGATGCACCTGATGGGCTGAGGGTGGGTCAGGGGTGCAGAGCTGCTGTAAGAGACCAGCTGTCCTGCACCAAGACTGATAAAGTAGAGAGTTTCCCAAATAAGAGGTGCTTCAAACGCTGAGCCCCTCAAACAGGAAAAAAGAGACAAAAGGAGGAGGAGAAAGGGAGAGAGAAGGAAGGAAAGACGTAAAGAAGGAAGGAAGGGGGGAGGGAGGGAGGGAAGATTTTATACTATATATGGTCTGTGACTCGGCCCTTTGCCCTAACCATCCCTGACGCAGGCAGCCAAGGTGAAGGACCAGGAGCCAGCAACCCAGGAAGCTCTCATCACACTCACCTAAAGGAGAAAGGAGACGGTTCCTGGATCCAAAGGAAATAGCAATAGGTGTTAGCAAAGAACTCAGTCTACGTCTGGAAGGGAGGGAGCAAGGGTCTGCCAATCACACAGGCTCTACACTCCGCCTCTGCATCTTTCACTGGCAAACCTGCCTGCGACCAAGAGATGGAACGGAGTAGAGAAAGCACCAGGGCAGACACGGGAGGTGCACTGGAAATGAATCCAGGGTTGCCAGTGTCCTTGTTTGAAGTCCTTTTCCTTACTAGTACTGGATTCTTTCAGTAATTTTATAATCATTAATGTCTCCCAGGCTGACCTTGAATTTACCATCCTCCTGCTTTAGCTTCCTGAGCAGCTGGGATTCCAGGCCTGGGACACTATATCCAGCTCTAAAATTATTTGCTATTAGTAGATTGTAAATTCTCTGAGGTCAAGGATTGCATTTGTCCTTTTAAAGAAGTTTATTAGTACATGTTTGCAGTAAATGATGATTACATTATTGTCATGGAAATCTTGTACATGGATGTGTACGCACTGTACATAACGTAGCTTATGTTCTCTGCCTTTTCTCCACTCTCTCTCCTCCCTCCCTCTTTTTTTTTTTTCTTGAGACAATGGCTCACCATGTAGTTTAGACTGGCCTTGAGCTCCTAGTGATCCTCCTGTCTCAGCCTCCCAGTGCTGGGATTATGGATGTGCCCGCCATGCCCGGCTCCCCTGTTTCTATCACTTGGTTTTCTTACTATTTGCATCTCTCTTTTCTTACCCCTGCTTCCCTAGGAATCAGCATAATAACTGGTATAGAGAAAGGACTCAATCAAAATTTCTTGGGTTAATGGAGATATGTGTGATATGGGAGACTACACTTTAATTAGGTTTCCTGTTTTTGTTTGTTTTCTTGGTACTAAGGATTGAACGCATTGTGCTAGATGATCTCTCTACAACTGAGCGATAGCTCACCCAGCTCCTAAATACTTTAATTCTCGGCAGGTGCAGTGACATGCACCTGTATTTCCAATTACTCAAGAGGCCAGAAAGGAGGATTATCACATCTTTGAGGCCAGGCAGGAAAATAGTGTGACTCTATTGAAAAAAATTTATGATTTTGTCATAATTTGTGACTTATAATGATGGCTGCACCATTTGGTAAAGTTTTAAAAGATAGTGTAATTTTGAGGTGTTGGATAGTTAGAATAAGGAAAAGTGTTTTTCTTTTTTCTTGACAGCCAGGTTATTTCTCAGTTTTCTTTTTGTCCATGCATCAAAATGGCCTTCATCTTGGTGTGATGGCACATAGCTGTAATCCCAGCTACTAAGGAGGCTGAGACAGGTGAATCCCAAGTTTGGAGCCAGTCTGGGCAACTCAGGGAGACAATGTTTCAAAATAAAATAAAAAAGGCTGGAGTGGGGCTGGGGATTTAGCTCAGGGGCATAAGCACCTGCCTTGCAAGTGTGTGGTCGTGAATTCAATCCCTGGTACCGGTAAAAATGAAAAAGACAAAAAAAAAAAAAAAGGCTGGAGTATAGTTCAATGGTAGTAGGTCCCTGAGTTCAATCCCCATACTGCAAAAACAAATAATAAAATAAAGTGTCATTCAATTAAAAGGTTTCTGAGAACCTGCTTAGATTGAGTTAAACCTCTTCCCCTCTTTATTTCTCTCCTGTAGTGCTAGACACTGAACCCACAGACTTCACACTGAGCTCTATTCCCAGGCCTTTTTTATTCTGAGACAAGATCTTGGTAAGTTGCTAAATCCACAGCTTCTCTTGTGCAGTTAGCTGTTCTGGTTAGTTTACTGAGAACTCATTCCACAGTACACAGGTAAAAAGCTAACTTAGGCTTCATGATAATCAGAAAGTCTAAACCACAACATACAATGAACATCTCAATCTAAACCTCTTTGCCTTTGTGCTATGTTAAAATATGCCTTGAAACAGACACAATGCCATATGGTGAATGACATATGGTACATGACAGTCTCTATTCATATAGAAAATAGCTAATGATATCTTGTACAGGAAGTACAAGTAGAACAAAATTTGCTTTCTCTGTGTAGGTTTATCCGGTATCAGCATCTAAAAATATTGATTTTCAGCATCCCAGTGGGAATAAGATGGAAGCTCAACAGAACAGGCTGATGTTTTAGATCAGATACAAAGAATTCACCCAACAAAGACAATCTAATCCATGGTTGGGTCAGAGTCAAGGTGATTCAGGATAATATTTAGAGAGACCAGTGAGCAAGACCAAGTGAGATCATCAAGCCCAAGCTCCACTCTGGTCCAGCGGGTCCAGCTCACCCTCAGGAAGCACATTCATCACCCCGGTGTTTCTCCCACTAGCCATGTAGACTATGTTTCCATTTACTGTCCACAGCCCCATCAGGCCAGTGCTGCATTTTTGGAAAATATTTTGCAATATCTCCTTTCCTATCTTGAAATGGAAGTGGAAAGTAATGTAACCACACCAAACACTCCTAAACCAATATACAAATGTAAATATATTAAGAATAAGTAAAACACACGTCACAAGGGGGCGTGGCTGTGCATATTCCTAATCCCAGCACTTGGAAGCCAAGGCAGGACAATCACTGCAACTTTGAAGCCAGTCAGGGCTACATGGTGAGTTCAAGTTCAGCCTAAACTACATAGCAAGACCCTGTCTGAGAAAACATAAAAAACAAATCAAAAAATTTTTTTCAATGTGGTCTTAGGTACCCAGAAGCTTACATATAGATAGAAACACTATGAATGCAGCAACCATGAATGCACAACATATCAAGTCATGATGGAGCCTCAAATGCCATGAGCAGTAATGCCATCCAAGACACAAGATTTCAAAATAGTGAACACACACACACACACAAAAACAAAAAACCAAAATAATGAACACTTAGAAAGTTCCCAGTAAACAACAGTCAACCTTCCTTTGATTTATATGATACTAGAAAATTTTCAATTTTAAAAATATATGAAAATATCTGCTTTATTTAAAAATAGAGCTAAATTAAGGCAGAGATAATAAGTTTTACACCTGCGTGAGAATCCTACAAAGCATTGAAAAGTCTTATTCAAGCTAAGTCTCATGGCATACAACTAATCCCAGCCACTTGGAAGGCAGAAGCCTCCAAATTCAAAACCAACTTGAACAATTTAGCAAGGTCTTGTTTCAAAATAAAATTTTAAAGTGGATATGGTACCACACACCTGTAATCCTAGCACTCAGGAGGCTGAGGCAAGAGAATTACCGAGAGTTTGAGGCTAATATGGGTTACATAGTGAGTTCAAGGCCACACTGCACTTCAAAGCAAAACCCTATTGCACATACATACACACACACACACACACACACACACACACACACACACACAAATTTTAATGTTCTAGAACTATAGGTCAGTGCTTGAATAGCATAGCGGGCTTAATCTCCATTATAGAAAACAACAACAAAAATCCTAATCCACAGAACAAGTTTTGATGCAATAGTTTGTTCTGCACAAACTAGCATGTACAAACTGCAAAGTGTCTGGTATCTCTGGCCCCTTTTCATTAAATGCCTTAGTGAACTTGAATCATCTTAACAAACCAAACTGGGTCTTCAAGTCTCCAGAATGCCACAGGGTACATAATGTCACTTTTGTTGAGAATTGCTGGGCTGGAGGATTCAGTCATCAGCTTTCTGACTATGATGGTATCATGACATTGACATTCTAAACCTTCTTTTGATTAGTACAATTTTTTGTGGCAGGCCCAGAAACAGAATTCCTGTAACTTAAAAAAAAAAAAAAGAGTTTGTGGGAAGGATACTGGGGCAGCTCTCCCAACCAAAGGAAAGCTGAACAACCATCCTCAGGGCATCATTTAGGATTAAATTACAGCAAACAGAAAAGAAAACCCAAAAGAACAATGACTTAAACAAGATAGAATTTTAATTCTCTTTCTCACACACACTGAGTCTGGGATGAGAAGGACAGAGCAGATTCAGCTGGTGTAGCTCAGCCCAGTGAGGAACATGTCATCTTCCTCATCCAGTTTTGGATTCCCTTGCCACCTTAGACTGAGGACTGCAGCCACATCCTAAAGAAGGTGAAGTTGGAAGCAGAAGCTGGTGTTCGTGATGGCATGGCTGGACACACTCAATGCTTCCAGCATGAGGGGTGGAGGACTACGTCCTGCTGTCTTCAGTTTGATAGGCTGAAGAATGGCTCCTCAAAATACTTACATCCTAATTCCTGGAAGCTGTGAACACAGAGCTTTTTAAACATACAATTAAATTAATGCTTTTGAGATGGGAGGATTACCTGAGATGATCCACGCAGACCTAAAGTAATTTTAATAAGCATCCTCCCAAAGGCCTGAGATTAGAAGGAGAGAGAAATATGTCCAAGAAAGTAAGAGGCTGGAGAGAAGTGAAGGAGAACAGTGTGTTAGATTTCCATCACTACAACAAAAGTGACTGAATCAATTTACAGGAACAGGATTTATTTTGGCTCATGGTTTCAAAGACTTCAAGCAGGTGGAAAGTAGGTACAGCAATCTTCATCCTGCAAGGCAGCCTTGGCACATCACTGGGAGCCTGGTAGTGTCCCATTCAGTGTCCCCATCACCAAAAGATCCCCAGGAAGGTCCCTCTGGGCCCAGATGGGCCCGGCCCAGTGAACCGCAAGTGACCTGGAGCTGCCTGTGCTCTGCCTCATGAGCCAAAAGTGTGTGCAGCAATCTCCATTCTGTGGTGCAGCCTTGGTGCATTGCTCAGAGCTTGGTAGGGCCTGATCCAGGATCCCCTACCACCAGGGGACCCCAGGAAGGTCTTTCTAGGCCTAGTTGGGCCCCTCCCAATTACCTCCAAGTGTCCCAGAGCCACTGCACCAGCATCATGAGTCAAAAGTGCATACAGTGATCGCCATCCCACAGTGCAGCTTTGGCACATCACTTAGAGCCTGGTAGGCCCCTCCCAGCATCCCCCATCACTGGAGAACCCCTGGGAAGGTCCCTCTGTGCCTATTTGGGCCACAGCCAGTGTGACCTCAAAGGTCCCAGAGCCACCTATGCTCTGCCTCATGAACCAAAATTACATGTAGCTAACTCCATCCAGCCTTTCAGCTGTGACACATTGCTCAGAGACTGGTAGGACTCCATCCAGCATATCCCATCACTGGAGGACCCCTGGGAGGACCCTCTGGACCATTGGGCCCCACCCATTGACCCTGAGTGGCAGGGAGCCAGCTGGTAAGGCCTGTCTAACAACTTCCACTCAATTGGGGAAACTCCCTGCAGTAGAGATAGATATTCTCAACCCAAGAAACAACTGAGATCTTGCCTTCAGCTTCCCTAAGGGAATATAGGAAAATGACAAAACAAAAGAGCAAAATGCAATCACAAATCTCCATCCCATCCCAAACAAGCCTAGGAGACATGGACATAGAAGAAAATGTAAGCCGTATACCTGGAACTCCTGAAATGATAGCAATTGAAGTAAAGGAACAACTCCAGGAAGTTATAAAAGAACTAAGATCAGAAATCATCTCCCAGGTAAAAGGAAAAATGACAAATGTAATGAAAGAAATGCTGAACACGTCTAAAGAAGACAAAATTTTAAAATTAGAGGAACACTGAGAAAACATGGAAACCTTGAATGAACAATACAAGAAACAAACAATGTATGACACAGATTCAAAGACATTTCCAGGAAATCAAAAATTCCATCAAAAGGTAGCAAAATTGCCTCAATGAAAGTGAAGATAGACTTTCAGACCATGAAGACAAAATTGCAGCTGGTGAACAAGAAAGAAAAGATCTGTTAAAAATAACAAGGAACCAAGAAATGCAACAGCTGCAAGATGATGCAAAGAAAAACAACAAAAGATTGCTAGGGATAAACAAAAAAGAAGGTGACAACACAAATGATATCAAGACTATTTACAGAAGTAATAGCTGAAAATTTCCCAAATATGAGAATGGGAACTGACACACAGACACCTGAAGATATAGAATAGCCATAACCAAAACAAAACTACACTCAGATATATAATAATCAACATCCCAGAAATTCAATATAGGAACACAATATTAAAAGCTCTGAGAGTAAAGAGACAGATCACCTATAAAGGAAAGCCTGTCAGAATCACAGCAGACTTCTCAACACAAACAATAAAATCAAGAAGACCATAGTGAAGTATTTTAGAGCCTAAGGGAAAACGACTTCCAACCCAGACTGATGTATCCTGTACAACTGCCCTTCAAAATTGATGAGCAAATAAGATACTTCCATGACAAAGAACAGCTGAAGAACTTCATGACCACCAAGTCAACCCTACAAACAATACTGAAAGACATCCTAGAAAGACATAGGGAAAAACTACTAAGCAAGGCAAACAAATAAACACAGGGAAAAGGTAAAGAACCAACAGCAGAAAGATAACATGACAAAAATAAAGAATATATATCAGGTAAAACCATTAATGTTATCAGCCTCAAACCACTAATTAAAAGAAATCAACTGCCAGAATGGATCAAGAAACAACATCCAATCACATGCTGTCTACAAGAAACCCATCTAAACCAAAAGGAAACTCATAGACTGAAAGTCAAAAGAAGGAAAATAATTCTTCATGCAACAGGAAGCCCCCCCACACACACACACACAAAAAACCAGGAGTAGTTATTCTGTTTGCAGACAATGTGAACTTCAAACCAAGAATGATCCAAAGAGATAAAGAAGATCATCACATACTAATTAATGGAAAACTTCAAGAAGAAGAGATAACAATCTTAAATATATATTCACCAAATTCAGGATCATCTAGCTATACAAAACAAATATTAACAGAAATGAAAAATCAAATAAACATTAAGACAATTATAATGGGAGACCTTAACACCCCATTAACATAAAGAGACACAACAACTAGACAGAAAATAAGCAAAGAAATAACAGAACTGAATCACACCTGTGAACAAATGGACTTGGTGGACATATACAGAGTATTCCTCCCTAAACATCAGAATATACATTCTTCTCAGCAGCTCATGGGACATTCTCTAAAATAGACATATACTAGCTCACAGAACATGCTTAAGAAAATGCAAAAGAATTAAAATTATCCCATGCATGTTATCAGATCATAGTATCATGAAACTAGAAATTAATGACAAAAGAAACTGCAAAAACCCCACAAACACATGAAATTAAATAATACACTGCTGAGTAATCAGTGGCTCACAAAGGCAGTTAAAGAAGAAATTAAACAATAGCTACAAGCAAAGGAAAATACAATTTACTGAAACCTGTGGGATGCAATGAGAGCAGTCCTCAGAGGAAAATTTATTATGGTCAATTCTCACATCAGGTAAACAGAATGAGCACAAATAAACAATCTGATGCTACATTTCAAACATCTAGAAAAAAGAAGAGAAATCAAGCCCAAAGCCAAAAGAAGGGAGGAAATCAGGGCGGAAATCAACACAACAGAGACTAAGAAAACAATACAAAGAATCAATGAATCAAAGATTTGGTTCTTTGAAAGAATAAATAAAATTGATAAGCCCCTAGCCAACCTTATTTAAAAAGAAATAAAAATTCAAATTCATACAATAAGGAATGAAAAGTGTGAAATCACTACAGCCCCTGTGGAAACACAGAAGATCATCAGTGCCTACTTCCAAAACCTCTACTCTCATAGGTTTGATAACACAGAAGAAATGGACAGATTCCTAGAAATATATGAACTACCAAAGCTGGCTCAAGAAGATGTAAAACTGCTGAATACCTCAATTTCAATTAATAAAGTAATTAATTAACAATTAATTATAATTATAATATACATATTATAATATAACATATATTATATTAAATTATATTATATTATATGATATAATAAATATTTAAAACCTTACCAACAAAGGAAATCCCAGGTCCTGATTGATTCACTACAGAATTCTACAAGAAATTCAAGGAAGACTTAATCCTCAAACTCTTTGATGAAATTGAAAGGGAAGAAATTCTCCCTAATTCATTGCTGGAAGCAAATATTACTCTAATTCCAAAACCAAAGGAAGATCCAACCACAAAAGGGAACTACAAGCCAATCTCCCTAATGAACATAGATGCAAAAATTCTCAATAAAATATTGGCAAACAAAATGCATCAAATCATTAAAAAGATTATACACCATGACCAAGTGGGACTTATTCCAGGAATGCAGGGATAGTTCAGCTCTTGCAAATCAACAAATGTAACCCACCATATCAATAGAGTCAAAGATAAAAATCTTAGGATCATCTCAATAGATACATAACAAGCTTTTGATAAGGTCCAACACTCATTCATGACAAGAACCTTGCAGAAAATTCGAAGAGACAGTCTTTACCTCAATCTGATAAAAGCCATCTATGACAAACCGACAGCCAGCATCATATTAAATGGCCAAAACTGAAAGCTTAGACTCTAAAATCAGGAATAACACAGTGATGTCCATTATCACCACTCCTATTCAATATAGTGCTGAAATACTAGCCAGAGCAATTAGACAAGAGAGAGAAATAAAAGGAGTAAGGATAGGAAAAGAAGAAGTTCAATTATCATTATTTGCAGATGACATGATGCTCTACACAGAAGACCCACAAAACTCCATTGAAAGACTCCTAGATAGAATAAATAAATTGAGTAATGTAGCTGGATACAAAGCAAACACTCAAAAATCAATAGCATTCTTATACCCAAACAACAACTCACTGAGAGAGAAATAAGAAAGCCACACCCTTCACAATAGCATCCAAAAAATTGAAGTACTTAGGAATCAATCTAACAGAAATAAAAGATCTATTCAGGGAAAACTATAATATCCTGAAAAAAGAAATTGAGGAGGATCTCAAAAAATGGAAAGACATTCCTTGCTCATGGATAGGAAGAACAAATATTGTGAAAACGGCCATACTCCCAAACTGTTATACAAATTTAATGCAATTCCAATCAAAATATCACTAGCATACTCTCATTCCTAAAATTCATCTGAAACCAGAAAAGACCTAGGATAGCAAAGACAATTCTGGGCAACAAAGGCAGGGCAGGAGACATCACAATCCCTGGCTTAAAGTTATACTACAAAGCTATTGTAATAAAATCAGCATGGTACTGGAATAAAAATAGACTTTATATCAATGAAATAGATTATAAGATACAACTACAACTACAGACAAACTCAGCCACCTTATCTTTGAAAAAGGGCCAAACACATTCACTGGAAGAAAGATAGACTCCCACGTGTCAAAAACTAAAACTATATCCATGCCTATCACTGTGCACTAAACTAAAGTTAAAATTGATCAAAGATCTAAATATTAAAACAGAAACACTAAATCTTTTGAAGGACAAAATAGGTAGAAATCTTGGAGACATAGAGGTAGACAGAGAATTCACGAACAAAATTCAAAGCACACAGGAAATACTTCCCAGAAACAATAACTTGGATCTCATCTTACTAAAAAGTTTTTGCATGTCAAACAAAATCTCCAACAGAATGAAAAGGAAATCCATGAATCTTGAAAAAAGTCTTAGTCAACTGTCCCTCATAGGACTTCTGTCTAGAACATATAAAGAATCAAAAATAATCAGACGCCCAAAATTCAAAGACCCAATCCAAAAATGTGCATCTGAGATGAATACACAGTTGTCAGATAAATAAATATGTGAAAAAATGTTCATCATCATTACTCATTAGAGAAATGCAAATTAAAACTACTCTGAGATTTCATCTCACTCCAGAAAGAATGGCCAACCACCAACAAATGCTGGAGAGGCTCTGGGGGAAAAGGAACTATTCTACACTGTTGGTGTGAGTGTAGACTGGTGTAACCACCATGGAGATCAGTCTGGAAGTTCCTCAAAAATCTGGGATTGGAGGTCCCATTTGACCCAAGTGTTCTACTTCTGGGCATATTTCAAGAAGAACTGAAAACACCATATCACAGTGATATATGCACACCCATGTGTACAGCAGTGCAGATCTTGGAAACAACTTAAATGCCCATCAACTGAATGGATAAAAAAGATGTGGTACTTTTATACAATGGAGTATTACTCAGCTATAAAGAATGATCACACTGAGATTTTTGTAGGCAAATGGATGCAACTTGAGACCATACTCATAAGTGAAATAAATCAAACTCACTTGTGTAGATACCATATTGTCTCCCTCGTGTAAGAAATAGTAAAAGTATGTAAGATACAAAATCCTCAGTAAATACTGTGAAAGGGTTAGGATCTGCTTAAAGGGAAAAACATAATAATATCTCAGGGAAAAGAAGGAAAAAAGGAAGGGAAAAGAAAAAAATAAATTTGTATAAATACAGTTAAGATAGCTCAGATGATTGTGCTTTAAATTCTATTGGTTCTTGGAGCAAAACAGGTAACATTCATAGGATTGGATCAGTTTTGCATGTTTGTGTCTGGTGCTCCGAGAAACTCTTTTGAAGATTACTATGTACAGTAACAACCTTAGCCATGTTCCCATCACTGTGTTGAAGGCCCATCATCATTGTTCTGGGCTCTTTGCTATAGTTATTTATGTATCTTTTCTGTTTTTTGTTTTTCTAACAATTTGTTTTGTTTTGTTTTGTTTTTCCCTCTAATACAGAAAGGATAGATGTACATGTAGAGGCTTATACATTCCTAGAACTTCTCCTAAACAGTTTATGAGAATTGATCGTATTATGCATGATGAAATGAACAGCTATTTTGAAGAAAAAAAGACATTATGGTATCCACTGCTGATTTCCTATTGTCATGCTGTGAAATCCAGTAATGCTTTTATTCTTTGTTTAGAGTGGTTTTAGTCTGTTTTGTGTTGCTTAATTTCAACATACATGAAGGTATAGACAGCTATTTTGAAGAGAACAAGAGACATTATGGCAGCCATTGTTAATTTCCCTATCATCTGGCTCTGACGACCTAAAATGCCTTCATCACTCTGTTCCGATCAGTTTAATACTATTTTCGTTTTGTATGAATTCATTGTGTGTGAAGATATGGACAACTATTTAGAAGAAAACAAGAAACATTGCGGTAGCCAGTGATGATCTCCTGGTTTCTTGCTTTGAAATCTGTGTCACTTACATTGTTTTCTACTGACCTGATTTGTTCTGTTTTGTTTTACAATCTTTAAAATTAAAGGAAAAAAAAAAGAGTTCAATCCATGATCCCTTGTTCTGTTGGCTTATGGATCATGGTGCAGAGCACGTGGCAGAAGAAACTGCTCAGCTCATGGTGGCCAGGAATGGTGTGGTAGAGACGGGGGTCCCCGTACCCCCTTCCAACCCCACCCCCCATGACCTCACTTCCTTCACTAAGTGCACCTCCTTAAGTTTCTGCCACCTCTTGAAACCTCATTAGTCTTCAACACGAGCATCTTTCAGGGACATTTAAGATCCAAACCAAAACAGGCAGAAGTGGAAAAGGCAGAGAAACCAATTCCCTTAAACCTCCAAAAGGAACCGACCTAGATTTTATACTTTCATCATCTAGAACTGTAAGAAAATTAGTGTGTGTTGTTTTCAGTCACATTCGTGGTAATTTGTTACCATGATAGTAGGACACTGATATATGTGGTAACTATTTTCTTTTCCTCTTTGAGACAAGGTCTCTCTATGCAATTCAGACTGGCCTTGAGCTCACTTTGTAGCCCAGCCTGGTCTGGAACTCGCAACGATCCTCCTGCCTCAGCCTCCAGAGTGCTGGGAATCCAGGTATGAGCTACCATGCTCGGCTTTGGTACTATTTTTTAGCCTGATTCTACAACTTTCTCACAACCTCCCTGAGTTATCTGATGTGTTCTCTATAAATCTTTTTTCTGATGAAACTAATCAGAGTTGATTTCCACTCCACCCAACAAAGGACCCAGGCTGACAGTCATAGATTATTCCTCTGAGGTTGCTGTTCTTCTAAGAAAACCCAGCAGCGTCAACACCCTGGTCTACATTCACCTCCTTTCTCCAGGTTATCTTCTGTGCTCAGAGGGCTGAGAGCTCACAAGGCAGCCCCACCAGAAAGAACCACTCGGACTAGGGGAAAAGGCGTTGTGCCCCAAGCAGTGAGGCCAGTGTTTTTACCAGAGGAAGGAGAAAATAATGGTTGCTAGGCAACAACAACATACTGTAATTAATATTTCTGAAGCATAAAAGGTGTCTCCTTGTCCATAAGTCAGATTGCAAAAAAAAAGGAACTTCCAGTTAAATACAGTAAATTAAATGTTTGCCTCTTCTTTTTTTTCTGAAATTTTACACATAAAAAATGATTTTATCCCAAGAGTACCCATAGGAAATGAACATCAGTAAACCGAAAAGTCACAAAACTTTGAAAACTGTGAAACAGATGAAAGAATTATAACTGACTTGGCTAAGCAAAGAAAGCTCAGGCTGGGGCACCCTGCGTGGTGGAGACCAGGAAGCAGCCAGCCTGTGTGCCTTGCGAGCAGAGGGGCTGGGGCTGGGAGCCGGTGCTCCTGTGTGGAGAACCCCGGGCCTCTTGCAACCATCAAACGGAGGTGGACAGAGAGTCTGGTAAGATTCAATAATGTAAACATAAAATGTATTCAGACAAGTAATTAGTATGCCCAATGTACCTCTAGGGAAAATTAATACAGCAAATTATTTAAAATATAAACAGATAGCCAAAATGTATCAGGGTTTCGTTTAAAGCTTCCAGCATCAACAGTTAACCCAAAGGAAACAAAGCCAATGCAAGCAGTAGAACAAACAGGATCATGAAATGAACAAGTCTAAAATGAAAGAAATCAAAAGCTGAAAACAATGGACAATAGTAGGGGAAAATGAAACATTCCACAGTGATCAGTATCTGAGCAATATGGTATCCAGAGAGAAAAAATTGAAGAAACTATCAATAAATCAAACCAAAACTGGTTGGTTAATTTATTTACCACATTTATTATACCATATATGTTTGGCATTTAATAACCAAGTCAAAAGCCTCTCCTTGGCAGACTATGGTGATATATGTCTGAAATTCCAGCTATTCAGGAGGCTGAGGCAGGAGGATTACAAATTCAAAGCCACTTGAATAATTAAGCAAGACTTTGTCTCAAAACTGTATTTTAATTTTTTTATTTATTTACTTTTTTGAGGCAGGGTTTCCCTATATGCTTCAGGCTGGCCTTCAACCCACTGTGTAGCCCCTGCTGGCCTGCAATTCACAGAGATTCTCCTGCCTCAGCCTCCTTAGTGCTGGGGTTGTAAGTATGTGCCACCATGCCTGGTTTGCCTCAAAATTTTAAAAGTTTAAAAAGTGTACGATTCACATACACACACCAGCTCCATGCTGTGAGTGGCTTCCTCACTTGCCCTGCTCAACCTAGGTCGGTTCACACTCAATCTCCATTAAAACCTTACTTTTTCTACATCATCCAGGGCTTTCTGTGCTCTGACTCCATAAGTAATTTCCATGTTTTACCCTATAAATTGCAAATATTTGATATTCTACAAGCAACAGAACAATACAGTGTATTTTATTATGTTATAATATAATATAACATTATTGTATTATTATAATATAATATTCTATTATAATAAGTATGTCTTGGTGAATATCTGTTACAGTAAAAAAAAAAAGCTTATAATTTAGAACCCAATAGTCTAGAATAAACGTGTAGTTTGTATCCAATAAAATGTTTTTGTTTTTGTTTGTGGTTCTAGGAAACGAATCCAAGGTCTCTGCACTGATCTGCATTCACAGTCCTTTTTTAAAACAAGCTCTTAATTGCTAACTTGCTGAGGCTCGGCTCAAACTTGTAATTGATCCTCCTGCCTCAACCTCCCGGAATGTGGAAATTACAGGTATGCACCTCCATGTGTGGCTACAGTTTTCTGGAGGATGGAAATCTGTTAAGTGCCTACATAACAGTAAACAACCCTCACAGAATTTAAATTAATCAAACATAGTCTCAATGTTCACCTCTTTTTAATGTTCATTTCTTTGTACGCACAAAAATGAATCCCAGGAAATCCGAAGGGTAAGTTGCAAAGATCTCTCAATAAATTAATCTAAGGCATTTTGGGGGGGAGAGAGAGAGGCAAAGAAAGAAAAAGAAAGAAAGAAGGAAGGAAGAAATGAAGGAAGAAAATTAGAGTCTACAATCCAAGCCCACCTCAGTCCCTTCTTGCCAACCCAAATACATGGTGGAGCGATAGCAGTATACTGGAAAATTATCTTAACTGCATTACCTGGATAATAGCTATAATTTTCATTTAATTTTTTAGTGGAAGGAAGATTTTGGCAAATCATTTTTAAAAAATTCTTAGTACTAGTATTAAGAGGTAATAGAAAATTATAAAAGTGCAGTTTGTATCTGGCAACTAACATGCCTGCAGGCATGACATGTGTTATGCTTACTAGTTCCTGAGTAAAAACCTGAACCAAGATAACCAGAAACATTTTATGGGGAAAATAAGAATTAACTTGATGTCAGAACTAGCCTAGGAAATTCAGAATGTGTCATTATTAAAAATATACATAATGATAAACACAGAGAGGAATACCATTCAGTCAAAGAATTCTGTTCGTTTAACTACCTAAATTTCAAAGACATATTCTTAGCACAAGAAATAGAGAAAACTAATTTGAATAGAAAGATAAGTAACACAGGAAGTTATGTTTCATATTGATATTCATTTATTACTATTTTTTGTGGTGCTCGAGGCAGTATTCAGGAGCTTCCTTATCCTAGGCAAGTGCCACGCCACTGAACTGTCAGCCCCTGTACTCTTCTTTAAATTCAGTATGTGGCGTTACCAATGGATCTGAGAAAATCTACTGTTCATACTGACAAACTGTGTAAAACAGGGTTTTTGCTGGAACTGGAGCTCCATGCCTATAATCGTAGCCACTTAAGATGCTGAACCAGAAGACTCACAATCACAAGTTCTCAGGACAGCCTGGAAAACTTAGAAAGACCCTGTTTCAAAATGAAAGAATAGGGGCCAGGAATTTAGCTCAGTGGCATAAACACCTGCCTAGCAAGCACAAGGTCCTGAGTTTGATTCTCGGTAGAAAAATAAGTAAGTAAATAAACTGATGTACCTGTACATCAGTGATACAGTCCCACCCAGCATAGCTAAGGCCCTCAGTTCCATCCCTTGTACCACCAAGAAAGAGAGGAGGGGGAAGGAAGAGGGAGAAAGTCAGGAGGAAAGAGAAGGAATTCTTTTCAGCTCATGTTTCTGCTTAAGTGCATGTTTGTAGGCACATAATGTTTACATGCCTTACAGAGAGCTGGCACTCAACACATGCTGATGCCTTTCCTTCTTCCCTTTCCTTTCCCTTCCTCTCTTCCCCACCCATCTCTTGATCTCCTTCCTCTGAGAATCATTTATCTCCCTCCTGCCTGTTATCTTTTCTTTTTCTCTTCATTTATACTTTGAGGTTCTTATACAAGGGAAACAAGGCAATATTTAAGCTTATGTGTCTGATTTATTTGACCTGACATTATGGTTTTCAGTGCATCCACTTTCCCACAAGCTTATCTTTCTTTGTGGCAGAACAGAACTCCTTTGTGTGTACCCCGTATTTTTTCCCTGTTCATCTGTCGATGCATACAAGGCTACTTCCGAGATTTACCTACTATGAATTGCACGTCTATAAACATGGACAATGAGAAAATATTTTATTTTAATTGTTTTCTTGTGATAGTTAATGGATTGTGTGAGTTTCAGAAATGCCCAACTAAGTTGGTTCAGCATAATGCTGAGTGTAGCTGAGATTAGTTACTGAAGACAGAAGACCACGCTGGGGCTGTTTGTCACCCAGATGATATAAACGGGCAGCAAGGAAAGAAGGCTGCTTCTGTTTCCTCAGAGGAGCCAGAGTCTTCCCCTTCGCCTTGGATGTCATCTCCTGACTTTCAGGATAGAGCCTTTGGCCTCCTCCAAACTCTCGTGAGCCACTACAGTGAGCTCCAGGCCTTTGGCACCCTTCCACGTCGGACTCTGTGGGCCACCACTGTAAGTCACTCTTGTAAATTATCATACATCTTGCATTAAATCTGTTTCTCCGGTAAGCACTGTTTGATACAGTTCTCAACACTGGGTAGTGATGTCAGAAGCCTTACCTGCATCACTAGACCGCAAGTGGTGATGTCTTATTTGCAGCCTATAGGTCAATAAAGAAATTCAGACTGTCCAGCCTGGATAACAACCAGCCTGCCATCCCACAAGCAACCTGCCTGGCTCCATCACTAATTCTCATCAAGGCAGGAAATTGTATTCAAGCTGATTGAAGAAAGGGGCCAGCTCTTTTTCCTGTCCCCTGAAGAGCCGTCCCATCTGGATATGTCTCTTAAAATCAGCTGTATCGATTCAGAAAAATTATGTATTTATGAATAAGAGGAATTTTGCTTTAGATAATATGCTTAACTTGTGTGCACTTCAGTTTCTATGCTTAGAGAAATAATATCTACATTATGTCTATGGGATACCATTCTATCTACATTATAATGCTGTACATTTATCACAATATATACTATAGAGCATATAATTAGTTGCAGTTTTTAAAACACAGTGTTGAGGTGAAAAAAATTAGTTGCAGTTTGTGCTCTCTCTCTCTGTGTGGCTGAATTCAGAATTAAATGCCTAACTGTAGATTTAGGATCTCTGTTGATGCTGCAGGTTAGAACTTGATGTGGTCACTTGCACCAGGGTTCCAATTTAACCACCGGTGTATCCTATCTACATGAATTTAGGAAAGGCAGTTCACTTTTCTTGGCCTCTGTTTTTCAATTTATAAAACAAGAAAAAAAAAACACTTTTCTTTCTATATCACAAGGATTTTTATGGGATGAAACTAGATAGTCTGTGGTCAAAATGCTTCATAAATAACAGAATGCAAAGATAAGCTGTTTTTATTATCATCAATATTACTATTACAGGTAATAGAATTCTTATGAGCAGCATTTAATTTTTGTATTCATGACAAATAATTTAGGACAAAGGAAAGGAATTACCTGCTTGAGGAAAAACTAGTTATCACATAGCCAGCTCTTTTTTATATTGAAGGAGTAATAATTAAAATGCAACGTTTAGTCTGTCTGCTAACATTAATAATTTCTTGGACAAATTTCCATATTTAGCTTGCTTTTTTTTTCAATATTGGGACTGAACCCAGGGGTCTTGCACATGCCATGTAAGTACTCTACCACTAAGCTGCTCCCCATCCCTTTTTTAAAAAGTTTTATTTTGGAGCAAGGTCTAGCTGAATTCCCCAGGCTGTCCTCCAACTTACAATTGTCCTGCCTCAGCCTCCTAGACAGCTGGGACTGCAAGTGTGTGCCACCGAGGCCAGTTTGGTTTTCTTATTTATACAGGAGTTCCTACCTGTCTTGATGACTAGGACAAACACAGACACACTGAGTCAAAAAATTTAAAAAGGAATCGCCTGTATTCAGATGAGTTAATTTCTTCAGGTATGTGGTTGTGGATAAGGATCTTTTGTTACTGTGTAAACTACTTACAAAGATTTGGCATCAGCTCTCAGATTTAGGCATTGAAAGCCTTTTTAAAAATGCAGTATGTGTAAATGTACCTAATACTGCTGAACTGTTCATACTTTAAAAACTGGTTGAGGGGCTAAGGGTTAGCTCAGTAATACAGCACATGCATCTGTGTAAAGCCCTAGGTCAATCCCCAACACCAAACAAACAAACAAACAAACAAAACTCCAGAAAGTTGAAATAGCAAATTTTATGTTATGTAGATTTTACTACAATCAAAAAGCTAAACAAGATATTAGTTTATGGGAAATCGAGATGGGCCAGCAGCTCAGTGGTAGAGCACTTGCCCAGCACTGCCAAAAAATAACTCATAATGCTTTTATCAGGTTATTCCTAGGGACCCAAATGATGGAGTGAAACCCAAGGTTAAAATATCTGGGGGTTATTTTGCGATGCTGAGGTTCACACGCAGGCCTCACACCTGACAGAGAAGCACCCTCCCATTGTCTACATCACCGAAGTTAAATGTTGAAGAGGCTTAGAAGATCAACTCCATGTTCACATGCAGATACAGAGCCAGCCTTGGACTCGCTTCCTACATTACAGGGGCAGTTTCTTACCTTACCTTGGAAGAAGGTGATTCAAGATAGCTTGTTTTGGGGTTTTTGTTTTGTTTTGTTTTGGTGGTGGTGGTTGTGTGGTAGAGAAGGAAGCTAGACCTTCACCCTGAGCTCTAACCCCAGCCCCTTTTCATTTTTCATTTCTCATTTTGAGGCACAGTCTTGCTAAACTTCTCAAGTTAACCCCAAACCTGAGATACAGCTGCCTCAGCCTCCCAAGTCACTGGGACAGCAGTGAGGCTGACTCAACTCTTTAAGAGGTTTTTTCTTTTTAGTTTGTTTTACAGTATAGTAGACATTTCCAAAAAGAATAACCATAATATAGCAAGAGGCAGTGTGGTAACCATTGTTGATCACCTTGTATTTTGTTTTTACATTATCTATTATGTCCATCCTTTTGATTTGACTGACTCTGTCCTAGTATGTCACATTTGGTTTTACTTTCTTCAAAAAAAAAAAAAAAGTAATAAGAACTGTGGGAGTAATAAAATCCAAAATGTGTAATTGTCATTGTACAAAAGAAAGGAAAAGAAAGTTCTCTAAAAGATATAACTGCATATATATTTAAGTGTACAAGATAGATAACCATATTACTGAGTTTTGTTGGAACAAAACTGTTTGCAGTCTCACTGTTTGAAAGTCCCCTCTATATGCTTTAATTTTGTAACTTCAACAACTATTTCTAAGATGAGAATATGTAATTAACTAGTGATTTCCTACTGTTTATTTTTTCTGAAAGTCTGTATAACTTGTACCCTTTTTCTGGTTTTTTTTTTCTTTTTTCTCCTTAAATAAAATTTTAAAAAAGATATAAAAAAAGAATAACCATAATATACTTCATATTTAATTAAAATCTTTTTTGAAAATCTATTTGCAATTTTAAAATGCATTCTCAACTTCAAAAATTTTAGAAAAACAAGTACAGCCAAGGCAACTTATAGCAATAAACAAGTAGCTAACAGGGACTGTTTCTGTCCAAAAGGAACAAAATGATTTTCCTTGGCCTTACCTCCACATTTCATCCTCTACCTAGCCCTAACCATCTTCTAATACAATAAAGTCAATTTATTCATGGCAAGGTGAAAATTAACATGTAGTCCTTGCAAAGTGGGTCTGACGATATTTTTTTATTTGTATCTTCTTTGGTTGAGAATACTGCATTCAGTAACTTTAAGGTGAGTAAAATTACTTGACTGGCCCACACAGCAGAAGTAAGTATTTTTAATAGCAAGCTGCCTTTATATGGGCGTATTTTTACAGCCTAAAATAACATCTTCATTATCTTGGTTACAGTTCAACTCTTCTAAATCCATAAGAAATGTGCTAGGTATGAGCGTATGGTGATGATTCACAGATTTGAAATAACACCTATTCTCCTTCGACTCTGGCACAAAATGTGTCAGTGAAGCCTGCAATTAGGAAAATTATCTTGGCCCATCTCGCCACAGGATGATGACGTCAGTCTACACGTGGGCATCAGAAATGTGGCAAAAGTGAATTTAGAAAACAGGTTGACTCTAGCACTGCCTGGTGCCTTTGTAATGCCCTCTTTGTCACTGGTAATAACACTGATAACATTTGTAAAAACTACTGTATAGTTTCTTCTAATCTACTCTTATTATGGTTTCCTGTTTTATAGATGAGACATTTCATAAATCACCCAATATCATACAGCTAGCTAATGGTAGATCTTAGACTAGAATCTGGGGCTCAGATGGTCACTCTCTTGACCAGGACTGGGTACCTAATTTAACAGGCTCAATATAAGATAAATATATAATGCACCTCGTTCAAAAATTAGGAATGATTTCAGGGCTGGGGATGTAGCTCAGTGGTAGAATACTTACACAGTTTGATCCCCAGCACTGAAAAAAATTATTAATAATTTGAAGACAGCAACAGCAGGCTGTTACACTAGTGGGGATGGGGCCTTTCTAAACACACAGCACCCAGAGGAAGCCACGGAACTGGCCCTGCTGCGAACCAGACTGCTTCCCTTCATCCCGTCCCCACTCTCTCAGTGTAGTTTAGCAGTTTTGGACCAGCCCGCAGCTCCACGGTTAAGAGGTCCTGCATAGACCCTGAGAGGCACAGGTCAGCCTGGAGACAAACCTGCCTGTCTCCCCCAGTCTTAGGTTAACTTACGGAGGTAGACATTTTACTTCAACGTTACACTCAACAGCAGAATGCATCCCACTATCTTAGGTGACTTTTGAACGCAAAACCTCTTTTGTTGGTTTCTAAGACCTGCATTTTAACCTGTGTCTTAGAAAAAGCAGCTTCGGTGCTCTCCAGGGGAGCTGTAAGCCTGTACCACGTCCTGCTGTCCACTGCTCTTTCCTGCAGCGACTACATCTGCTTCATCTGATGATGGGGAGGCCCTCCCAGCCGGCTAATTAGAGTCCTTTTTCTTCTCTAGATCTTCTTTTGAAGATCTTTCCAAACGTTTCACTGGGCACCTTCATTCAGAGAAACTCTGGAGCTTCTTAGGATGCACAGTCCTGTGTAACCTCTTACCGTCACACATCCCGAGAACAAAGGGACTCTGTGTGTGGTGTGCAGAGAGACTGACCCAGGCAGTTTTCAGGGACAAGAAAGGCCTCTGTGTGCCTTCGTGGGGGGAAAGTTTGGAGGGAAGGTCTCTGTTCTTTGCAGGGTTCTCTACATTATTTGGTGTCCTGGCCCAGACTTTCTGTGCCCTCTCTTCTCTCTCTGGCAGGCTCTCCCTATTTCCCATCCTCACATGTGTCTCCTGTGATTCCCTTTTCCGTAAGACACTTTGGTGGTTGCTATCTTTAGTTCCCTCCTATGAAGGAGTAAGGAGCCAGCACCAAGCTGAGATGCACCGTACTTTACGATTTCAGTGCAGATAGCTGGAATCGATGGCTCCCCACTTCTCATGGATAGGGTTAGATGAGGTTACAGAAAGTCTGTACATTTCCCATAAGGAAGACATCTAGATATGTGCAAATATCTGGCATGCTAGTTCTCAATGGTGGCACACCTGTTTCCCTGTACTATAGTAAAACACTCTCTTCACTGTCCTGAATTGAAACTCATATCTAATATGATATACTTACACATGAAATATTTTAAATTGACACAATGTCTTAAGTGTAACATAAAAGAAAATTAGAATTAGGGTATACTGAAGCAATTATAAATTTTTTTAACCCACATTAATGCCCTGCAGAGAATTTGTAAGTCAGGCAGGACATTTCCTCTGTTCTATGGAACTGTTCCTCTCATCTGTCAGCCTTGGCCCCCGGCTGCCAAGTGGCAGTTACCATACACCCTCTGTCATTGTCATTGTGATAACCAAACATGTACCCGTAATTCTCAGACAACATCCAAACAGTGGTGCTGCCCCCACCCGCCATGTGAGCCAGTGGTCTGAATGAGCGTGTCTGCGTGTTGGATTCTTCTTGCCTTCTCCCTTCGTTAGGATTTCTAGGCAATAAAACAAGCTATTTTTTTATTTTAAAAATGAAAAAAAGAATCTACACATGGGCATGAAGTTTCAAAGAACAGTTTCAAAGAACAATAGGAGATTAACACTGGTTAATATACTAGATACTGTTATCTTCAAAGTAGTTGTTCAGATTACAAAATATAGGCATAAAAAAAGATCAAACAATTGAACAATGAAAGCTCAAACTGTTATTTTTCATAAACTAAAATAGATTAATAGTCTAGTTATCGAGCTTACATATATTTACATATATATGGTCTTTTCTTTTCTGCTTTCCCCTGTTCCACTTGTAGAACAAGTTACTCTTGCCATCTTCCCAGGCTGAGTTTTGGGGGTTGGCAAGCCTGAACCCAACAGCATGCATTTTCTATTTGTACATATCTATTTTTAGGCTGCTAGTTTTAAAATAGCAGACACACAGATACTCACAGCCCAAACTCACTAAGGTCACTAACCGCGTGGAATGGTGAGGCTTTGGTCAGGGAGTGGCCATGCTATGCATGGGCTGATGGTTCTGAGGGATGAGGTAGACAAAATATTTATTTTGTGCTATTCTTAAATTTTAGGAAGAGAAAAATGATGGATGTGCTGATGTGGGTAGATTCCTAAGAACGATTGGTTGGTCCTGCATTGTTTCTTGGACCTGCCTTATTTCAACTTAGAGTTCCTAAGGGACACTCTGTACTGTAAGTATTTTTCCCCTGGCCAGAATCTGCCTTACTTCCTGACAGCCAAATATGAAACTGAAGGAAAGGTGTAAAGGGATTGAGAGTCCCCTAACCATCAAACCCCTTGACACACACGTCTAGTTAGGACCCACACAAATAGCACTTACTAGACACTAATAAAGACACAGTCTAACCAAATATAAAAAAATTAATACGTCTGTGGAAACTTTGGTGAATCACCCTCCAGCATTACCAGAGGTCAGTGTGTTTCGCTGCCAGAATCAACTAATATTTGAATGAGAGAATTCTGAACAATCCAAGAGGAAACCTGAGCAGCAAAATTCCTCTACATTATGAGTTGTGCTATAGCATTTGTTCCACTTAAATTATTTTCATAGAAGAATACTGTTTACTAGCATAACACCAAGCTTATTTTTTAGTAGTGCAGCTCTTACGTGAGCCATTACGAACAAAGCAGGCAGGACTTTGTACCTCAGTATTACAGCACTTGCCTCGCATGCATGAAGCCTTTTGTTTGATCCCAACACTGCAAATAACAACAATGGTGACAATGATAATAATAATAATAATAAAGTGCATTTAATCAATGAATGAGGAAATGTAAAAATGCATTCCAAGGGAGGGGAAAATTTATCATTCATATGTGTATTCATTTAATTTCATACCCAGCTTAAATTTACTTATATTACGTTATATGTGCCTATCAAGTGAGATAGTCATTTGATTAAACAGTAATCCTTGTTAGAGACAACGTTTTCTGAGGTCCAGGCTGTATCTATCTACATGTGACCAGGAATGATGAAACCATCCTGAGAAGTTCCAGTTTACAGTTATTAATGCAGGCAGGAACTGGGTGTGACGGTGCCTGCCCGTAATCCCAGCTCCGCAAGGCTGAAGTAGGAGGATCCAAGGCTGGAATCCAGCCTGGGCAACTTAGCAAGACCCTGTTTCAAAATAAAAACATACAAGAGTAGGGATATAGTTCAATGCAAATCCCTAGGTTTACTCCGCAGTGCCACAAAAAGAACAAAACCAAGCCTGTGTCTGGGAGGCCTTCAGTGCCACTGGAGTCACACCGTTTCCTGGTCTTTTTATTCTCCCACTCTCCTAAGTAACTATTTTTCCTTCATTTTCAAATCTCAGATTCCTACTCATTGTTCATCATCATCATCATTCTTACGACCTCCCTATGTGGCTCCTATGAAGGTCACTTCAGCCTCAGCCCTTGTACCCAACGCCCCGTCTTCATCTTCATCGTACCTCCTCAGCTTGCAGGATATGACCACTCTTTCCCGAAGCACTGAGTCAGTTTGCACGAGGTTTATGGAAGCGCCAAGCCTTGCATTCTTCATCCCTCTCCAGGCGCTCTTCCTCAGCCTCCTCACCCCTCGGATCTCCAAACACTGATGTGTCCCGAGAGCTAGTCTGTGGATCTCCTCTCTAGTCCCTCTTCAGTGGCTGTTTGGTGATCTTAACTCGTTCAGAGGCTTTAGCTGAACCTGTGCTGCGTCTGGTCTGCATTCCTCCCCAGAACTGGAGAATCATACACCCTCTGCCTCCTTAATATTTCCACTTGGAAGAGTAACAAACATCCAAGCAAATCCAAAAGTGAACTGATCTCCTGTTGCCGCTAGGATGCGTGTGTTCCTTCTTTGTCTTCCCCTTCCTTTCTTTTCTCTGTCTCTGTCTCTCCCTGTCTCTCTGTTTCTCTGTTTGGTTTTTTGTTTTTTGGTTTTCAGGTCTTTTTTTTTTTTTTTTGCCAGTCAGAAAGCATCTTCACAAGGGTAGGGCTTATTAGCTTTTTTTTTCTTTTTGCTCTCCCAGCACCTCAAAGAGTATCTACATGTATAGAGCACTAAATGAACCATGCACAGTGGCACATGCAGGTAATTCTAGCACTCTGATAGGAGGAAGACTGCAAATTCAAGCCCAGTTTAGGAAACTTAGAAACTTACCAAGACCCTGCCTCAATGGTGTGTGCACAAGTGTGCGTGTTAGGAATATATCTCAGTGCAAATGCCCTGGGTTCAATCCCCAGTACCTAAATAAATAAAGCATTCAATAAATTTTTACTAAATGCCTACTGCAAGTGAAACATCAGCTTTAAGGGCTAGTAAAACAAAGATGAATAAAGCTGTTTAACTCTCTAGACTTCAAGAGCCTCGTCTACAAAATAATATTCCTTATGGAGCTATTCTGAGGATTAAATGACTGAATATTTACATCATGTTTGGAATAGCATCTGGCACTTAGTAAGTGCTGTTAAGTAAGCATATATAGGGGCTGGGGATTTAGCTCAGCGGCATAAGCACCTGCCTTGCAAGCAGGCAGTTGTGAGTTTGATCCCCAGTATCGATAAAAAAGAAAAAGACAAAAAAAAAAAAAAAAAAAAAACAAAGTAAGCATATATAGATACTTACGTATACATGTGTGTATACATGCACATGTGTATATTTATATAATTCCTCTCTTTGAAAAGGTCACATACAGTGGAAAATACGGTGTCTTAGTTACTTTTTACTCGTTGCTGAGACAAAATACCTGAAGCTAAAGTTGGGAAAGGAAAAGTTTATTTCTTACAGTTTTTGGAGGTTTCAGTCCACACTCAGTGGGCTCCAAGGCAGGCAGGTATGGCTGGGCTGCAGTTCATGACGGCTGCAAACAGCAAGCAGGAATCAGCAAAGAGCAAGACACACCTTCTTCCTGTCATTACATCACATCCTGGCTCCACCTCTATGTGGGTGGAGCACTGATACCATCAATCCAAGCACTAGACAGTGAACCATCACAAATGCACAATGCAAACTCATGAGGCCTGGGGGACACAGACATAAACCATGACATACGGCATAACCATAAGAAAGTACCAAATGTGCAGTGATAGCTATAAAGATGGGAAGGGTCAATTTCTCCCTAGGGTCAAATGAACCTTCACAAAACAACTGATTTTGAACGCAAACCTTAGAGACGCCGTGGAGGTGTTTAGTAGCCTAACAATAAGGGCATTCTAAGCTTAGGACACAAAACAAATCTTTGAACCAGGAGGCTCTGAAGTAAGAAAAAAATCTGTCTTCCCACTGTTGCAGAAATACTGAGTCCAGGAAAGGAAGAATACTCAAGAAAGTCAGGTGACAGTGACCGGCTTTACTTTACACAGGTGGTCCTGGCTGGAATAGTTTCCAACAAAAGCCAGGCAGTGAGTGCCTGCGAGTCAGCATCTTCATATGGACTCGGGAATTACAAAGGCAGGGCAGGAAGCCTGGCAGTTCTTCTGATTAGCTAGCAGGGTGAGACCATAGTCACAAGGCTAGATTAATGTTCATGCTGCTTGGTACAGGCAGGCACCCCTCGTGTTCATTGCGCTCTTGTGGTTACAGGGGCCAAAAAAGTAACTCTAAAGCCACGAAGCAGTCGCAGAGCTAGTTTTAAATGAACAAAGTTTTTCAAAAGGACCAATTTTCCTGACAGTTTCACCACCTTACAGGAAGTGATGATTTGGAGTTATCTCAATAAATCCAGATTGTTTTTCCAACTGTATGCTTTAATTTCTTTATTATGTAAGGAAAGATGTTGGTAACACTGAATATTGAATTGTAGTTATTTCACTGAGTGAGAAAGTTTCGGAGATTTTTACATCCTTGGTGCACATTATCGGGGTCTGTCCTAGATCCCCCGCCTCCCAAACGAGTATACAGTGGAGCTTACATAAAAAGAGACAAATTGTATGGTTTTTAGGGCTCCAGGAGGGTCAAAACCTGTTAATTAAGCTCAAGACTTTGAGAGTAAAGACAAAGGATTCTCTATATCAGTCCACTTATATTAGGACCAAGGACAAAGGGTGGAGAAACTGAGGAAAGTGCAGGCAATGAGCAGGACCTTGGGAGTCACTTCAAGGACATCTCCAAGTCATGAATCAAGTTAATTTAGTAGCACTGTCTTATCGTGAAGACATGGTAGAAGTGAGACTGTAGGAGTAATCTTTGCAGCTGCAGTCTCTACCTAGTTAATTGGGGTTGGAGCCAGAGTGTCCACATCTGTGGCCTTATCTTGGCCTTGGAGGTATCTCTGGTCTCATAGGCCACTACAGGCCTCAGCTAGGACCAGTGAGTGATCAGCTCCCGTTGCCAGGCAAAGGGTCTAGGCCTAGGACAGACTCACAGATAAACATAGAAAGCCAATTAGTAAAATTTAAATCCTGCTCAGAGCTGTTTCATAGTGGTCTCCAACATCTCCTCCCTTTTGTTTTGTAACAACAGCTGGGTCAGGGTGAGACATGGGTGAATGTTGTCTAGGAGTTGGCCAGTGTCGGCTCCTCTTCGACAGACTATAAATCAAATAAGGAGAAACACATAGATTACTCCAAGAATACCAACATAAAGCCAGAAATGTGCCTTCAGGTAGTTGAATGGATTTAACTGATCTAAAGCATCAGAAAATTTGTTCTAATCTTGAATTTGTTCGTCAAATTTTTGGGTTTGTTGGGACATTGACAAAACCTCCTTTTGGAGTGCATTAATATCCGTACTAACATTATAGCTCCTTGTATATGTTTCTTTAAATCTTTATAAGGATGCATAGATTTGTTATAAGGCAAGGGAGTTATACAGAAATGAGTGGCCTTGCAATGGCATCTAACTTAGGACCGGTCATGTCCCACTCATAATAAATCTCAGGTGGAGAGTCTGTCCAAGTGATGGGTCTGAGTAACGGTGGATTAGGGACTTAAGTCCATGACTCCACTCCTGAGACAGGTGTCATATATACAGATACTGCCAGCAGAATCATTAAGGCAACCAAAAGATTTTTAGGGGTTAGTGGAATTCCCTTTCTGATGACTGTATCTCTAGCCTCACTGATCATTGCTTGGATGTTGTTCTACGAGATCATTCATCCTCTCTTGGTCTCTTCAGGGAACTGGAGGTCGATTTTCTGGCTGATTGAGAGGTCTCCTTGGGCCCAGGTTGGTGGAGCCATCACCCCAGGCTGTCCTCAGCACTGGTTGTGTCTCCCACCAATGCTGTGTATATCTTGTGGATTTTTCACCTGTTAAGACACAAGCATAACCTCGCTTCCATGTTATTAGCTGTACTGATCTTTTTAAGTTTAAATTAAGCATGGATAAAGCAAAACTTTAAAAAGTAGTCTTTTAAATCAATTGTGATGAGAGGCCAGTCTCTGGGAACTGCAGTTGGATTTGGCAGTCCTGGCTGCAGTGCCCCCATAGAAAGTAGGCAGGCATTTACAGCTCTTAAATCCTGTAACAACCTCCACTTGCCTGACTTCTTTGGAATAACAAAGACAAGAGTATCCCAAGGGCTAACTGAGCTTTCTAAAGGTCCTTGTTGTAACTGCTCTTCAACTAATTTGTGTAATGGAGTTAGCTTCTCCTTTTTAAGGGGCCATCAATCTACCCAAACAGGCTCCTTAGTTGTAAAGGCAGAGCTGTTTTGGGGGGAGAAGCATACACGGCCCTTGTCAAAAACCCTGCTGACATCGAATACCTTACCTGTCATCTGTAGGTGTAATCTTAAAGGCTCTTTGATTCCCTGCAAGTTTTTTCCTAGTCCTTTGCCTTTTTGATATCCCATCTTAATCATCATTTTCTTAATTTTAGGATTTGAATCTATTGGTTCAGTTTCCAACTTGGAATTTGTTTGTTTAGATTTAAAATCAGAATTGCTAGTCAGCACTAATTTCCACTTTTGTAATAAATCTCTTCCCCACAAGCTAACTGGAATAGGTGCCACCTAAGGTAAAAAGAAACCCTCTCGTTGGTCTGGTCCCTCATAAGGCAATGGTGAGGCATTCTGTAAAACGTGCTTAGGGGTTTCCAGTCTGATAAGGGATGTAGGAGCCCTCTATGTTGGCCACGTGGCAGCCATTGTTCTAATGCAATTACAGACACATCTGCACCATTGTCTATCAGACCCTCAAAGTATTTCCCATTAATTTTTATAAAACACATAGGCCTGTTTTTAGTCTCTTCCTGTGTAAAATAAAATTCTCTTTTTGTAGTTTGCTCTGAAGGTCTTGCTCCCACCTGAGCTGTCTATACTTTTTTTTTTTTTTTTTTTTTTTTTTTGTACCAGGGATTGAACTCACAACCTCACGCTTGCCAGGCAGGCAATTATGCCACTGAGCTAAATCCCTGGCTGAGCTGTCTATACTTAACAAAAGAAGGCTTCTCTATAGGTAACAAAATCAACTGCGCCACGTAGTCTTTCTGTTCAAATGTCCATACCACATGCAAGAACTTGTATTTCATCTCTACAATTACCATCAATCACACTAGGCACAATAGTTATTCCTTTTAAATTTAGATCAGCCTTTCCCAGCACAAGACCAACTAACTGTTCCTTTTAGGTGGAGGACCCCAAATTCCTGTGGGAATTGGGGTGGGTTTGTCACCTCTAATAAGAGTGACTCTGCAAGTGGCAGGAAGGCCTAATCCTGCATTTTAAGATTTTTTAGCAGTTGTATTTCAAAAGGCTTATGAATAAAATACTCCTGATCATTATCATCTGTTCCAATTCCAACTGGGAAGCAAGCAGGGAGGGTATTATTTGCTCCCTTTGCAGCTGCCTCTTCCCGCACTACCTCTAAGTTTCTGGATAGAGCCCTATGAGTTATTTTTTACAAAGGCTCTGCCTCCTGCTGAGGTGATCCCTCCAGGGATTTTGTTTTGGTGACAGACACATCAGCAGGGAGCTCTCTTCCTCCTGTGTCCGAATCAGAATCTTTGGACTGTGAGTTCTTTAATGTACTTAAACTGAATAGGCCAGATACTGTTTCCAACTCCTTCCCAAATATCAATCTCTATAGTGCCTGTTTGAGGAAACCATGGGTTACATTTGGTTACCTCTTTTAACATTGTTGTTAAGCCTTTCTATGGCACCGGAGCCCCTGATGTGTAAGCAGGCTTTGGAGCAGTAGTAAATACCTCTGCTCCTCGGCTGAAACCTTTTGCCCCATATTTTACTCCCAGAAAAAATGGCTTTTCACAGTGGGAAGACTCACCTTTTTTCTTCCCTCTCTGCTCCCCAGGCATCCCCGGTGAAGTTTTCACCCTGTGAAGGCCTCCTCCATATCTAAAACTTTCCACTCTGGGCAGACTTACTTATTCAGGCTATAAATTCCCAGTCCAAAGATTTTAAGTCCCTGTTTGGGCACCAGTTATAGGGTTCTAACCTAGATCCCCAATCCCACAAATGAGTATACAGTGGAGGTTAAATAAAAGGACACAAATTGTATGATTTTTAGGGCTCCAGGAGGGTCAAAACCCTTTAATTAAGCTCAAGACTTTGAGTGTAAAGACAAAGGATTCTCTATATCAGTCCACTTATATTAGGAGCAAGGACAAAGGGCAGAGAAACTGAGGAAAGTGCAGGCAATGAGCAGGACCTTGGGAGTCACTTCAAAGACATCTCCAAGTCATGAATCAAGTCAATTCTGTAGCACTGTCTTATCATGAAGACGTGGTGGAAGTGAGACTGTAGGAGTAATCTTTGCAGCTGCAGTCTCTACCTCGTTAATTGGGGTTGGAGCCAGAGTGTCCCCAGCTGTGGCCTTATCTTGCCCTTTGAGATATCTCTGGCCTCACATGCCACTACAGGCCTCAGCCAGGGCCAGTGATTCATAGAGGTTCACTTACTATGAATCAACTCCCATTTCCAGGCAAGGGGCCTAGGCCTAGGACAGACTCACAGAGAAACGCAGAAAGCCAATTAGTAAAATTTAAATCCTGCTCAGAGCCACTTCGTGTTGGTCTCCAACACACATGGTGAAAAGAACCTCCTAGCTCTAAGTTATTTTACTATTCTTGAAAGAATTAAAGTTTCTAAACTTTATTGGTATTTCCAAACTTCTGGTATGATCCTTGATATTCATTTAGCTTCAAAATGTGAAACAAAATTACATGTAGTTAAAAAAAAAAAAACTCTCTGAGCCAGGAATGATGATATTACCTATAGATTTTTCTGCTTGGGAAGCTGATGGGTGAGCCCACCAGCTGCAGACCAGCCTAGGTGACACAGAAAGGCCTCATCTCAGAAGTTCTCTGATAGCAACTTATCATATCCTTTATTCACTAGTCCCACCAAAAAGAAATCATATTTTCTTTCTGGTCACACTGTTGGAAATATTGGCTAATAATAATTATTTTAAAAATAAATTAAGGGGCTGGGGATTTAGCTCAGCAGCATAAGCGCTTGCCTGGCAAGTGCTAGGTCATGACTTCAATCCCTGGCACCACAAAAAAAATTTTTTTAAATTAAGGAGGGGCCGGGGAGTTAGCTCAGTAGCACAAGCATTTGCCTGGTGAATGTGAGATCATGGGTTCGATCCCCAGTTCAAAATCAAAATTAAAGAACACAGTGAAAAATAAATTAAGTATACCTGTAATTCCAGCACTCTGGGAGGCTGAAGCAAGAGAATAGCAAGTACAATTTCATCTGAGACAACCTAGTGAGACCATGCCTCAAAATATAAAATGTTGGCTAGGCATGGTAGCTCATGCCTTTAATCCTAGCACCAGGAGGCTGAGGCAGGAGGACTTCTGTGAGCGCAAGACCAGTCTGGGCTACAAACAGAGTTCAAGACCAGCCTGGACTGCATAATAAAATCCTGTCTCAAAAAAGGCAAAAGCAAACAAACAGACAAAAATCAATACACACATACATATTTTATATTTATATTTATATTTCAGAAGGCACTGGGGATGTAGCTCAGTGTGAAGGTCCTGAGTTTAATCCCTAACACCATAAAAAGTATATATATATATATATATATATATATATATATATATATATATACATATATATATATATATATCTTCTCACATGTCTATGTCCTATTAAGTGACTCTTCAGTGGACAGGGACCCCACAGGGCAGTGGAAAAGTGTCATCTGGGTAAGAAGACAACAGGAGGAGGGCAAGATCAGAGATCACAGCTGGATCTCCAGCTGCCAGAAACTGACAAAAGGCAAGGTGACAGATCTCCCCAGACACCTCCAGAAGGAAAGCAGCACCGTCAGAAGCTTGATTTTAGTCCAGTGAGATTTATTTGGGATCCTTGATCTCCAAAGAGATGTTAGGAGGAAAAAAATGCATGTTAAACCACTAAGTTTGTGCTCATTCATTACACCGACAGTGGGAAATTACACAGAGCCAGAGGCACCTCTGTTAGTGAGGATTACATTTCACTTCAAGTGGTAGAAATCACCAAATATCAATAGTTGAACACAGTATGTCTTGATGAGATGAATTATGACCTTTCATCACCATAACTTCCAAATTACCCAGCCCGGGACTGACGCAGCAGCTCCACCGTTCCCGGTCATCCGGGTCCCTAGAGCTTGTTGCTTTCATTCTCAGCACAGGGCTGTAACTCATTGTTCAAGACAGTTATTTAATCTCCGGCCAGCACATACCCTTCTATTCAGCAGGAAGAATGGGTGAATGAAAATATGCCTAAGGAAAAGAAAGGGAAGAAATAATAGGGGATACTGACAGTACCTATTACAGCAACAATCTAGCTGAGATTACATTACCAAGAGAATCAAAGTCCTCAAAAATCCATTAGCTCTCAGCCCTATACCCATCTGCGTTAGAACCAGGAAAATTCAGACTAAAGTTGAAAATTTCCTTTCCCTTATTTTTAATGAACTTCCAGTTTTGCATGTATGCTCCCTTATTCATTAGGAAATGAACACTGATTAATCTTATTTTATTTTAAAGAGGATAAAACCAATAAAATAAAAAGGAATAAAACCAATCAAAACAAATCAGTGTAAGTGACACAGCACTTCAAAACAACATGAAAGCAACAATAGTTACCATAATGCTTGTTTTTTTCAAAGTAGCTGCAGATACCTTCTGATATAGTGAAAATCACACAGAACAAAACAGAATAGAACCAATAAAAACAAAACCATGAATACAACAAAAGACTTCAAAACAAGACAATAGTAAATCCAAAATGGCTATATTTTGCTGTCTTTGAAATAGCTGCTCATGCCATCAGATATAACAAAACCAAACAAACCAAAACAACAAAACTTAACCCAACAAAACAATGAAAATGATACAGAACTTCAAAGGAAGACAATAGAGAATCAACAATGGCTACTACCCTCAGAAGGAAACCCCTCCTACATGCCACACTGCATCTGCTATCCTCTGAACAGTGATCAGACCGCTGGCCTAGAGTTGCAAGGTCAGTGAAACACCAAAACACCACAGCATCAGATTGCATTTCACGTCTATAACTATCATTGTATCCTGTGTTTTTCTGGATCAGCCAGTCCCTTACTGGAGAGGGCATGGGGAATGGCTCTTCTTGTTTGCCAGCCCATGTGCCATAAGGGGCTGGGGTCTGGCTGTCTCCCTGCTGGCAGCAGCCTGAGCATGGCGCTGGTTCACAGGGAGGTCTTGCTTCTTGGGAATCCTTGTTCTCTTTCCCCACATTTGGGGAATTGTGCTGACTCATGGGGACAGGCTTGGATATGGCTCCAATCAATCCTTTTTTGACTGACATCTTTAGATACATTAATATATTTTCAATCAGGTTCTTAACTTTTTAGTTGGCCTAAAAACCAGGCTATCTCTTTCAGGAAATTTTGTTTTTATGCTCCAATGTTTTATTCTCAGAGAGTAATCTTGTTTCTTCATTTCTAAATCCTTGGAAGGTGCTTCTCTGTGATACCAAAAGGACATAACAACTGGGGATACAACTCAGCAGCTCAGTGGCACAGCACTTGCCTGGCAAGCGCAAGGTCCTGAGTTTGATTTCCAGTACCCTCCCCCAAAAGGGGCATAAAAATAATAAAGAAGTACAGTGTATTGTCAACAGACATGTTTCATTCTCTTCTAAGGGCACAAATTATTGCAAGTCATTCCAGTTGTCCAGTTGCCTAAATTCATCACAAACAGAATCAAATGTGATGATGTAGTGATGAGAATAATTTAGGAGCAGAACACTTGCCTAGTGTACACAAAACCTTGGGTTTGATCTCTAGTGTTGCAAAGAAAGAAAAAGAAAGAAAGAAAGAGGCTCAGAAATGCTAAGAAATTTTCCCAAGGCTCTTAAAATCTTAACCAAACTCTGGGCTATCCACTGGTTTAATGCAAGAAATATGGGTAAAGGAGGTAATATTTTTGCAGCAAATATTTCCTTATTACCTTTCTTTTTTTTTTTTTTAATCAGTACTGGTGATCGAACTCACGACTGTGTGCTTGCAAGGCTGGCACTTATGCTGCTGAGCTAAATCCCCAGCCCATTGTTACCTTTCAAGATGTCTGAAATGTCATCATTCTTTCAGACTTGAAAGCAAATATTCCTGGAAAAACTAAAGCCAATTCTTTAGAGAATCTGGGGCAAAGTAAAACACATTGTATTCTACCTATCTCTGTCAACAGATGCACGCATTTAGGCCACTGTCCCTTCTCTGCTAGATTACTCTGATTTTCGTCCCCAGTCTCCACAATTGCAGGACAGCTTCTTCTAGTCTAAAGTCTAAAGTGGCTTGCAAAATGCTTATACTCTGTGTTAACTAATTTAAATTCAGAACTGTAAAAGTAGAAAGCTTTACTTGGTGTCTTAGGAACTGTAATTTGAGTTTCAGATTCAGATAGCCCTGACTGAGACTTCTGAAAAAGACAGGGAAAGCAGGTGCTTTCATAGGTGAGCAGTGCTGGTTATTGCAAGGCAGTAAGAATTCCTTTTTGACTTCTTGGAGAACATGGCAGACAGATAACAGCAGCTATGAAGGTTCTCTGAGATTACCAGTTTAAAATCCAGGAATAGTGCAGTGTGAGGAGTCCTAAGCAAGGGGAGATATACCCTGCCAACCCAGGAATGAACTAAGCTGAGAGAAAACAACTGCAAATGCAATCCTGGTGCTATAACCAGAACAGATAAAATCTCAGCACACAAGCTGGAACCCGCACCACTGGAAGCCGTGATTTGAATTTCCTGCCACCGCTGCTGTGTCTGAATCAGCACAGCAGGGAGAGAGACGCACGAAAACTCTGAGAGCGGGAATTGGTGAACAGAGTTGAGAGTGGGACTGGTGGGGAGCCCTACATCGACCTGTGGTGAGTGAGAGGAATGGGGACTCTTCATAGACTAGGAGGCTCCAACAGAGGTAATTATGGGACCGTGCAGACTAGCCGGAACAGGGCCCTGCAGTGACTCTAGTCGCATATTCCCCTATCAAGTGGGATTGGTGGGGAGTGCTTGGCCTGGTGATGCTGCGGACTAAGATCCAGTAGTCTAGCTCAAACTAGGTCCCAGCTCCTGGCGGTGCATCCTAGCAGTGAAGCCTACAATAGGTTGACTGACCTGGAGGGGCAGGCCCAGCAGAGGCTGCCCAGGTCTGTCTCTCCCTAGTACACTGCAGTGGGTGGGAACACCTAGCTGGCAGATTCAAACAAACTGTAACCGACAAAGAAAAAAAAACTGGGCCTCCTATATACGCTTTTATGGAAGGAACGAAAAGTATGGGAAGAGGGAGCAACAAGAAAGGGTCCTCAGTCCCCAATCCTGAGAACACTGATCCAGGAAAGGTGAATGCAAAGGAGAATGAGGACAGAAAACATGCAATATCAGACATGGCACCAATAGAAATAAAGCAGTATCCCCGGTGCCTCATAGATGAGTTCAAAAGAGAAGTATTTAATGAAATAAAGCAAGATATAAGTAGAATAGTTAGAGAAATGCTAAGCACTGACCAAGAAAAAACAGATGGTGGAATGGAAGAACAAAAAAAAGGGGGGGGGGAGAATTGTTTGATGGAGAAAATAGAGAAAACATAGAATATGTAAAGCAGGTTCAAAGAGATAATCAGGAAACTTAAAACTATTGAAAGCTGGCATAACAGCTTGAAAGAAACTAAGGATAGATTATCTGAACTGGAGGACAGATTTGTAAGGTGGGAGCATGAAATGAAAAACTTAAAAATAACAAAGAAACAAACAGCAATAATACAAAGGCTAGAAGATGATAAGAGGATCTATAACTTAAGAATTAAGAACATAAAAGAAGTAAGGACACAAACAAATGAACTACAAAAGCTATTCACAGAAATAATCCAAGAGAATTTCCCTAACTTAGCAAAAGTTAAAGATACTCAGATGTATGAGGCATACAAGACCTCAGTCACCTACAACCCAAACAGAGCTATACCCAGGCATATAATAATCAAGATTCCAGAAATCCAATATAAGAACAGAATATTAAAAGCTCTCAGAGACAAAAAACAGATCACTTACAAGGGAACACCCATTAGAATTACAGCAGACTTCTCGGCACAAACCACCAAATCACAAAGAGCCTGGGGGGAAATAATTCAAGCTTTGAAAGATAATAATCTCCAGCCAAGATTGATATATCCTGCACAACTGTCCCTAGAAATTGATGGAAAAACAAGGTACTTCCAGGATAAAGAGGAACTAGGGGAATTTGCAACCACCAATTCAACTCTACAGAGAATACTGCAGGATCTAAAAGAGAAAAATACCAAGATTCCAGAAACAGTGGCAGAGAGGCCACAATGAATGGAGCAGAAAGTGAAATGAAGAAGACAAATTGACAACTAATGACAGAAAAAGAGCTCAACAGAAATGAGGCAGAGAAGGCTGGATGGTAGGAACAGCTATTTGGAGAAAACAAGACATCATAATAGCTAGTGCTGATTCAATATCATCTTGTTTTGAAGTCCCATCAAGCTTTTGTTCTTCTGTCTCCATCGGTCTTAACATGTTGTATCTTATTGGATTTTATTATATGTGATAATATAAACAAAAACTTTTGTAGACAAGGAGATAATACAGAAACCATTGTTCACTTTCCCTTCGTCGATTCTAAATACCCTGTAATACTGTCATTCCCTTGAACAGTTTTACATTGTCTTGATATGTTTGATGCTACAGTATATGAAGTTACACTCAAAGATTTCAAGGAAAGAGACACTATGGTAACTACTTTTATGTCAGGATTATCTTGTGGTGAAACACTATTTTGCTTAAATGGCTATGTTTTGAGCTGTGCTGTTTTGTTGTTATGCCCTCTTTTTTTTAAAATCTCAATCTCCTATTTTATTATTTACTTTTTTATTTTTATCCTTTTAATTAAGGGAAAAATAAATAAAAAATAGCAGGATATATTATAGTAACCCACTTTGATTTCCTACTAACTTGATTTGAAATCCTGTATTGCCCTCACCATCTTGTTTTGACTGATTTTCCGCTTTTTTTTTTTTTTTTATCGGTACCGGGGATCGAACTCATGACCACCTGCTTGCAAGGCAGGTGCTTATGCCGCTGAGCTAAATCCCCAGCCATTTTCCCCTATTCTGTTTTGCTTGATAGTACCAAGTTCAAAAGTATAGGCAACAACTGTGAAGACAATAAGTTCATTATGATGTCCATTCTGGTTGACTGTTATCTTCTTTTAAAGTCCTGTAATGTCTCCAATGTTTTGGTTTTATTCTTTATTGTTTTGTTCAATTTTATCATAACTGATGATATAGGCAATTCTTTTTAAGATAGCAAGAGGCATTATGCTAACCATTGTTGATCACCTTGTATTATGTTTTTATATTATTTTTATATCCGTCCTTTAAAAAAAAAGAATTCCTTTTTAAAACATGTATTCCTGCTGAGCATGGTGGCATACAACTGCACTCAGGGACCCATTAGGCCTAGCACTAGATTATGAGGCCAACCTGGGCTAATAGTGAGATCCTGTCTCAAAACAAAACAAAAAAGCATTTATATGGTCCTGGAGGTAAACTCAGTGCACACAAGACATATGTTCTACCACTAAGCTACATTCAGACCCAAAATTTTTGTTGTTGTAGTTGTGATGAAAATTCTTCCATGGGAAACTTTTGGGGTCCTGTGTTCTGACTTATAACAGTATAAATGTCAATAACAAGGATATTAAGTGTAGCACACAGGGGAATTCCTGGTAAAATCACCAGCTCTCTTTCTTAACAAGTGCTGGGGATCAAAGCTAGGCATCAGCATCCACACAAGTGTCCTCTCACTGGGCTACATCCTCAGCTCTCAAAATCTTCTTAGAGTGAGCATGGATCCTGGATGTAGTGGCACGTGCCTATAATCCCAGCACTCTGGAAAACTGAAGCAGGAGATCAAAAGTTCAAGTCCAGCACAGGCAACTGAGTAAGATCATGTCTCAGAAATAATAGTAATATTTAAAAAGAGGCGGATGTGGCTTGACAGTGCATTTTGGCCTTTCATTTTGTCATTTGCCTATATTTTCCTATATTTCATGTTTCAAGTGTAGTTCCAAGGATCCTCCTGGGTGTGTTAGAAATCGTCTCCTATGCCCTGGGCTCCTGGGACTGAATGGAGGTTGCTGGGTGTGGTCCAGTCAGGCCCTCAGGCCCTCCCATGCCAACTTCAGTGTTCCAGGTAGCTGGGTGGGCACCTAACCCCTGTGGATGATGGGCAAAAGCCCTCCCCGGGCAAGGACCAATGCCCTGGAACTCACTTCACCTGCTCTCAACTCTCCTGATTGAAGGTCACTGGGCATAATCCAGTCAGGCCGCAAAAACTCCCAAGGCTAGGCTAGTGTGGCTCAGAGCTGAGCAGGCCCTTGCCCACTGGAAGCAATGATCTTAAAGTCTCCTGGGGATTGGGATGGTGCGCAGGACTCACCCCAGCCAGCAGCTAAATTTCTTGGTTTGGAAAGGGCTGGCTGTGTAGCGCAGTGCAAAACCTTTGTGTCCAATCCCCAGTAGGAAAAAAAAAAAAAAAAAAGATGAACACGGCTGTACTTGCTTATACTCTTAGCTACTTGGGAGGCTGAGACAGGTGGATCATAAATTCAAAGCCAGCCTGGACAATTTAGCACCATCTTTGCTCAAAAAAATCTTTTTTAATTTTAAAGGGAGGGTGCATCTTGGCTTCTTGGTTCTTTCCCAGTCCACGCAACTGTCACTTCAAAAAATATTTGAAAGTGTTGAGGTTGTAGTCCTTGCATGAGTAAATTCCTGGGTTTAATCTCTAGTACTGAAAAAAATGGAGGCCAGGCATGCTGGCCAGCACTTATAAATATTTAGGAGAGTGAGGCAGGAGGATCCCAAGTTTATGGTCAGCCTGGGCTGCATAACAAGATGTCAAAATAATAAAATAAAAAAAAATCAAATGACAAACAAAAAGCTGAAAAATAACCTCCCTCCAAAAAAACTGGGAAAAATATTTGCATATACACTGCACCCAAAATGTTGTATAAATAAAATATATAAATGCATTAAGCTCAAGAAAGAATGCTCAAGATCTTTTTTTATTTATTTGGTTGGATTTTTGAGACAGGATCTCACTATGTAGTTCAAGATGGCCTTGAACTCATCACGTAGCCCAGGTTGGCCCCCAACTAGTGGATGCCTTAGCCTTCTAAGTCCTGGAATTACATGTGTGTGCCACACACTTACTTTCAATACTTTTATTCATTAAACAAATGCAACTAAATCATCATGCAATCTTACTACAGATTGTCTAGAATGTCTAAAATGTAGAAACCCAGAATAATGAAAATAGATACCACTATTGTAAAAACAGTGTAGCAATTTCTTTTCTCTCTCTCTCTCTCTCTCTCTCTTTTTCTTTTTTTCTTTTTTAAGACAGTGTCAGTTACTTTTCTCTTGCTGAGACAAAATATCCAATATTCAAAATTAAAGGAAGTAAGGTTTATTTCAGTTCACAGTTGGTAAAGGTTCGGTTCATAATCTTCCAGCTTGCAGGCAGAGGAGCATGGTAGAGGGGCACTGAAGAGGAGAAACAATTCATGGCAGGGAAAGCAGAAAGCACCAGAAGCACTAACCAGTGAGCAACAAGCAGAGAAACAGCAACTCTCCCGTCCCTTATATTTTATCCAGGGTACTCACCCTAAGGGTAGAGCTCATGGCCACGGTGAGGCACTCTGGAACATACCATCACACCATGAATCGATCCCAGCATCACACCCTCAATATCCAGTCACTTCTGAAAAGCTCCAGCTATGACTGAATGAGACTTTGGGGGACATCTAGATACAAGTCATAACAGACAAGGTTTCACTATTTAAAGTTTAATTCACACTGACCTTGAACTTGTCATGTAGCACAGTCTGGCCTTGAACTCCCAATGATCCTTTTGCCTCAGGTTCTGAGTGCTGGGATGGCAGGTATGCACCACCACACCTGGTGACAATTTCGTATAAAGTTAAACACACACTTTCCACATAATTCAACAATCTCACTTCTAGATATTCAAGAATAATAAAGTATATGTCTATATACATATATACATAAAATGAAATTAACAATAACAAAAGCACAATAATTTAGGAACTATTTTGAAATAACCGCACAGTATTAGGCTGTGCTATAATATTTAGAATATTTAGAAGCCACAAGTATTTTTCCTTCTACTCTTTTTGATCTGAGCCAAGTCTCTAACAAAAGACAGGTTAACAAGAGAAAAAGCATACAAATTTATTTAATACAGATTCCTCTTCATATTAAATTTTCCTTTATGAGGAAAAGATGAGATGAAGAAAGAGATAAACCTGAGTGTCTGTAGCACATGAAGTTTGATGAAGAGTGAGAAGTTGTAGGCACATATGATAGCACAAAAGATGCATAAGTGAAAAGAAGTAAAAGAGAGAGAAAAGCTGTTCTTCGGGGTCCCTTGGGCAGGAATCCCTCCATCTTCTGAGAAAATGATGGCCCTTTATCTCTAGAGAGGACGCTGTCACACAAAGGATCTTATGACCTGCTTTGAGGGAGGTCAGAGAGTCCTTCCTGCATCTGCCACTTCTCAAAATCCTTCTGTTGAAAACACTAAATTGTCACTCATGTGGAGGGGCCACACATTCTGAATACTGTCAAGGGTAAGATACCACCGTGTCTGCAGTTCTCAAATGATTCAGCAAAAGGGAAAAGGAGCCGGGAAGGAAGGAAGGGAGAAAGTACTCAGTGTGATAAGATGTTCAAAACCGACGAGTCAACATGAATGGCAAATGAGTTATGCTATTCTTGCATCTACCCTGTAAATTTGAAATTTTTCAAAATAGAAAATTACTGAAGAACACAACTTCTATAGTACTATAGATAAGTTGGTAAGGATTTTTCTAAGAGTCATTGTAAACATCCTTTTTACTTAACTCACTGGCCCAAGGTTCACTAACATACTTATGTTGCCTGAGTGCTGAAAATGTGGTTGTCTTCCTGGAACAGTCTGTTCTCACTGTTTATTGACAGTTTCCCAGATGGTTCAACTATAGTTAGAAATACATGGTTAACACCAATATAACCCAGTTGTTTAAAAAAAAGCTCCACCAAGCAACTTCCTTTGTATTATGTGACTCTAAACAATGCCCAATTTATTTGTGTAGTTCTTTTGGAATCATGTAGACACTTTTTTAAGGATCATTTTTTAAAAGGCAGACTAGTTACCAATTAGGTTTATTTCCACAATGCTGCCAATACTTGGACATTTCTGGGAATCCCATTACAGACTGTTTCTGAAACACTTAATGCTATCAGTGTGGCTATTTCAGATATATCAACATCTTATTTTAGTTTTACTTAGTTTTTTGAGACAGAGTTTCACTGTGTAACCCAGACTGGTGATCTTGAAGTCACTATGTGTTCTAGCCTCACCTCAAACTTGTGGCAGTCCTCCTGTCTTAGGCTGCCAAGTGCTAAGATTATAGGCATGCTCCACCAGGCCCAGTTTCAACATTTTATTTTGGATGAAATGAGGTCAGAAAATTATGTAATCCCAACACTTTGGAAGGTGACGCAAGAAGTTTGTTGCAAGTTTGAGACCAACCTGGGGTACAAAGTGAGCCCAAAGCCAGCCAGAACTGCATAGCAAGACCCTGTCTCAAAAAGACAAAAAAGAAAGATCCTAATTCAATGCCAGGCATGGTGGTGCATGCCTGTGATCTCAAAACTCAAGAGGCTGAGGCAGGAGAATCACAACAAGAAGCTCAAGGCCAGCCTGAGTTCAAGGCGAGTCTGAATCACATAGAAGACCCTTAGACTCTCTCTCAGAATAACAAATTAAGGGCACACACTAACCACACAAACCTAGTGAAACCTCAGAAGTTTGACTGACCCAGAGGGGAGGCAGCACAAAGTAATACCATGCAGGCCACAGCAGCTTGACTGATCCAGAGAGGAGGGGCCAACATATGCTGCCCCTGTTTGCAACTCACTAGCACATGGCAGTGGGAAGGGTCATCTAGCCAGCGTGCTTCAGAAGAATTGTAACCAACAAAGAAAGAAACTGGGTCCTCCTGGAAGAAGCAAAAAAGATGGGAAAAAGAAGCAACAACAAAAAGTCCCCAGGTCCCAACCCCAAGAACATTAACCCAGGACAGGTAAACACAAAGGAGAATGAGAACAGCAAACATCAATATCAGACACAGTGCCAGTGGACATAAAGAGATATCTTCGGGACCTCATAGATGAGTTCAAAAGTGAAATATTTAGCCAAGTAAAGCAAGATATAAGAAGAGTATTAAAAAAGATACTAAGCACCCCTCAAGCAGACACAGAAAGAAGAGAGGAACTCAAACAAAGGAGAGAACCATTTGATGAAGCATATAAAAACTATAGAATACATGAACAGATTCAAAGAGATCACAAGGAAATTTAAAATTCTATGGAAAAGTCGGGAGAACATGGCGGACAGATAACAGCAGCTATGGAGGCTCTCTGAAAGAACCAGCTTGGAATTCAGGAATGGTGCTGAGTAAGGAATCATAAGCAAGAGGAGATATGCCCCGGTGATCCAAGAATGAACTGGGCTGAGAGAAACCAACTTGGAGTGCAATCCTGGTGCTATAACAGGAACAGAAAAGCCTCAGTGTGGAAGCTAGAGCCCACGCCATTGGAAGCCGCGATTTGGGTTTCCCGTCACGTGGTGGCTGCGTCTACATCGGCTCGGCAGGGAGAGACGCACAGAAGCTCTGAGAACAGGTATCGGCGAACGGAGTTGAAAACAGGACGGGCAGGGAGCTGTACATTGACTTGTGGTGAGGTGAGTGAGAGAAAATGACACTCTTCCCATGGTTTGGGAGACTCCAACAGAGGACATTCTGGGACTGGGCAGACTTGTGGAAGCAGGGCGCTGCGGCAACTTCAGCAACGTATCCCCCTCTCAAGCAGGATAGGTGAGAAGAGCCTAGCCTACCTGACGCTGCTGGCTGAGACACAGTGGGCTAGCACAACTCAGATCACAGAGCCTGAGGCTGACCTGGAGGGGCGGGCCACACATAGGCTGCCTGATCTGCAACTTCCTGGTGTGCTGCGGTGGGCGGGAACACTTAGCCTGCGCAATTCAATCAGACTGTGGCTGACAGGAAAGGAAGCTGGGCCTCCTATAAATGCTTGCATATATAAGGAACAAAGAATATGGTAAGGGGGAGCAACAAGAAAGGCCCTTCGGCCCCCAATCCTGAGAAACAGGCAATAGCGGACACCGCACCAATAGACATAAAGCACCATCTAGAGAGCCTCATAGATCAGTTCAGGAATGAAGTTATTAATCACCTGAAGCTAGAAATAAGCAGAATAGTTAGAGAAATGCTAAGCACCACCCAAGAAAAAACAGATGGTGGAATGGAAGATCAGAAAAAGAGGGGAGAATTGCTTGATGGAGAAAATAGAGAAAGCATAGAATACGTGAAGCAGGTTCAAAGAGACTACCAGGAAACTAAAAACTCTATCGAAAACTAGCATAACAGCTTGAAAGAAACTAAGGACAGACTATCTGAACTGGAGGGCAGATTTGTAATATGAGAGAATGAAATGAAAAACTTCTTAAAAGTAACAAACAAACAGCAATAATACAAAGACTAGAAGATGATAAGAGGATCCATAACTTAAGAATTAAGAACATAAAAGAAGAATTATGGACACAAACAAATGAACTACAAAAGCTACTCACAGAAATAATCCAGGAGAATTTTCCTAATTTAGCAAAAGGTAAAGATACTCAGCTGTATGAAGCATACAAGACCCCAGCCACCTACAACCCAAACAGAGCAACACCCAGGCATACAATAATTAAAATTCCAGAAATTCAATATAAGAACAGAATATTAAAAGCTGTCAGAGATAAGAAACAGACCACTTACAAGGGAACACCCATCAGAATTACAGCAGATTTCTCTGCACAAACCATCAAATCACAAAGAGCGTGGGGGGAAATAATTCAAGCTTTGAAAGATAATAATCTCCAGCCAAGATTGATATATCCTGCACAACTATCCCTGGAAATTGATGGAAAAACAAGGTGCTTCCAGGATAAAAAGGAACTAGGGGAATATGCAACCACCAATTCAACTCTACAGAGAATACTACAGGATATTCTAAAAAAGAAAAATAAAAAGAATCCAGAAATAGTGGCAGAGAGATCACAATGAATGGAGCAGAAAACAAAATGAAGAAGACAAACTGACAACTAATGACAGAAAAAGAGCTCAACAGAAATGAGGCAGAGAAGATTGGATGATAGGAACAGCTATTTTGGAGAAAATGACATCTTAATAGGTAATACTGATTTAGTATCATCTTGTTTTGAGTCTCATCAAGCTTTTGTTCTTCTGTCTCCATTGGTCTAAACAGGTTGTATCTTATTGGATTTTATTATGTAGGATAGTATAAGCAAAAACTTTTAAAGACAAGCAGATTGTACAGAAACCATTGTTCGTTTTCTCTTGGTTGGTTCTAAATACCCTGTAATGCTGTCATTCTCTTAAATGGTTTTACATTGTTTTGATATATTTGATGCTACAGTATATGAAGTTATACTCAAAGATTTCAAGGAAAGAGACAATATGGTAACTACTTTTATGTCAGGATTATCTTGTGGTGAAACACTATTCTGCTTAAATGGTTATGCTTTGATCTGCGCTGTTTTGCTGTTATGCCCTCTTTTATCTCAATCTCCATTTCGTTATTTACTTTTTAATTTTTATCCTTTTAATTAAGGGGAAAATAAATAAAAATAGCAGGATATATTATAGTAAGCCACTTTGACTTTCCATTATCTTGATTTAAAGCCCTGTATTACTCTCACCATCTTGTTTTTGACTGATGTCTCCCTATTCTGTTTTGCTTGATAGTACCAGGTTCAAAAGTTTAAGCAACAGCTGTGAAGATAGTGAGATTCATTATGACGCCCATTCTCGTTGACTATTATCTACTTTTGAAGACCTATAATGTTTCCAATGTTTTGGTTTTGTCAGTTTTGTTCTTTACTGTTTTGTTCAATTTTACTATAACTGATGATATAGGCAATTAGAGATAGCAGGAGGCATTATAGTAACCATTGTTGATCACCTTGTATTATGCTTTTACATTATCTATTATGTCCACCCTTTTGATTTGATTGACTCTGCTCTATTATGTCACATTTGGTTCTACTCCCTTCCAAAAAAGTAATAAGAACTGTGGGAGCAACAAAACCCAAAATGGGTAATTGTCATTGTACAAAAGAGAGGAAAAGAAAGTGCTCTAAACGATATAACTGCATGTATATTTAAGTGTATAAGATAGATAATGATATCACTGAGTTTTGTTGGATCATTGAACAGAACTGTTTGCAGTCTCACTGTTGCAATGTGCACTTTACAAGCTTTAATTTTGTGACTTGAACAATTATTTCTAAGATGACAATATGTAATCCATTAACTAGTGATTTCCTACTGTTTATTTTTTTCTGTAAATCTGTATAACTTGTACCCTTTCTCTGCTTTTTTTTTCTCCTTAAATAAAATTTTTTAAAAACTCTATGGAAAGATGTCAAATCTGCTTGAAAGAAACTAAGGATAGATTATACAAACTGGAGGACAGTTTTGCAATGTGAGATTATGAAAGGGAAAACTTTTTAAAAATAACAAGGAAACAAGCAATAACAATACAAAGGCTAGAAGACAAAAGGATCTATAACTTGAGAATAAAGATTGTGAATGAATAAGCAGGCATACAAACAAAGGAACTACAAACACTATTCACAGAATTAAGTAATTAAGGAAAACTTCCCAAATATAGGAAAAGGAAATGATATTCTGATGATGAGGCATACAGAACTCCAGCCACCTACAACCAAAACAGAGCTACACCCAGGCATATAATAATCAAGATCCCAGAAATTCAATATAAGAACAGAATATTAAAAGCTGTTAGAGTCAAGAAACAGATCACCTATAAAGGAAGGCCATCAGAATAATGGCAGACTTCTCCACACAAACCATCAAGTCAAGGAGAACCTGAAGCAAAATATTCCAAGCCCTGAAAGAAAATAACCTCCACCCCAGATTGATATACCCTGATAAACTGTCTCTAGAAATTAATGCATAAACAAGATGTTTCCAAGACAAAGAGGAACTTGTAAAATTCACAATCACCAATCCAACTCTACAGAGAATATTGCAGGGCATTCTAGAGAGAGAGAAAAGTATTAGGATTCCAGGAACAGTGGCAGAGAGGCCTCAATGTATGGAGCAGAAAACAGAATGAAGAAGATAAGCAGACAACTGATGGCAAAAAAAGAGCATAACAGAAATGAGGCAGAGAAGATTTTATTCAAAACTGATACGATTGATAGTATCAAGTCTGAGTGTATAGGCAATTACACTGAAGATGACAAGACTCTACGATACAATTCTGGTTTGATAACTGCTGGTTTTTGAAGTTCTATACTATATACAAAGTTGTGTTTTTATTAATACTGATATGCACTGATATATTCAATTATACTATGTCTGATGATATAGCCAATTCTATTGGAGATAACAAGAGAAAACAGAGGAACCATGGTAGAACTCTTTGTACAATGGTCTTATATGGTTTTTTTTGTTTGTTTGTTTCATGTGTTTATAGGAGTATGTTTTGTTTTGTCTTGCTTTGTTTTGTTTCTCCCTCTAATATAAAAAGGATAGAAATACATGTTAAGACTCATGCATGTGTAGAATCTATAAATAGTTTATGAGAACTGATCTTATGACACATGATAAAATGAACAGATACTTTGAAGAAAAAGAGACACTGAAGTACCCAGTGCTGATCCTGGAGTGTCATAATGTGAAACCCAGCAACAGTATTATTCTTTGTTCAGAGTGATATTAGCCTGCTTGGGTTTATTCAGTCTCAACATAATTGAAGATATGGACAACTGCATGTATGTTTAAGTGTATAGGATTGATGACCATGTTTCTAAGTTTTTGTTGGATAGTTGAACAGAACTGGTTGCAGTCTCACTGTTTGAATCCCCACTTTATATGCTACATTTTAGTATCTTGAATAACTATTTGTAAGAGGACAATCTGTAATCATCAACTAATGATTTTTTTTTTTGGTGGTACCAGGGATCAAACTCACGACCTTACACTTGCCAAGCAGGCGCTTATGCCGCTGAGCTAAATCCCCAACCCCTGTTTAGTCTTTCTTTAAATTCAGTTTTTAAAAAAAGACACTACAGTACCCAGTGCTGATCACATAGTGCCATGATGTGAAATCTAGCAATACTAATATTCTTTGTTCAGAATGATTTTAACATGCTTTAGTTTGTTTAATCTCAACATAAATGAAGATATGGATAACTGCATGCATGTTTAAGTGTATAGGACTGACAACCATGTTACTAAGTTTTTGTTGGACAGTTGAGCAGACCTGTTTGCAGTCTTGCTGTTTGAATTCCCAATTTACATGTTCCATTTTTGTATCGTGAACAACTATTTGTAAAACAACAATATGTAAACATCAACTAGTGATTTCTTAGTGCTTATTTTTTTCTCTTAACATATGTATTATTTCTACCTATTTTCTGTTTTTTTAGTCTTTCTTTAAATAAAATTTTTAAAAAAATAACAAATTAAAATATCTCAGTGCAAACATCCTCGATTCAGTTCCCCAACACACACACACACACACACACACACACACACACACACAGAGGGATGGGTTGTTAAAGAAGTAGGTCCTAAAGGACCACATGTTCATTTGCTTTGTTGACGTAAAATAACAATTTACTCTGAACCATACATGAGTGACATGGCCTGGAACAAAGATTCGAGATGCCCTAATGACATATTCCACTATGAAGGAGGTTACATAAACCTTTATAGTCACAGAAAAAAAGAAAGTCAAAAGACGGAGAGAGGAGGGGAAGGGGACATAAAAAGAATTCAGATGTATTATGAACACAAATGTAAACACTGTGCACTGCAAACATGTACTAATGAAAGCATGTTTAAAGTCCACACAGTTTACTTACCAGTGACACTGGCAAGAGCATTAGGAGGCAGTCTACAGCAGAACCGGGGAGTCCATCCTACGGGATGCAGACTTTTTGAGTTTTGTTTATATTTTATCACATTTGTAGTGTTTTGTTGTAGCAGCACAATTGGGTTAAGACAGATCAAACATCTGTGTGTAGATGTTATTCACTTACATGGAACACCTTGCACTGTCATGAATAGTCCAGTGTCAGTGAAATGACTGCACCTCATCAGAGTGTGCTGGGAATCTAAACAGAAGCACAGGAGCACATCGCTTCCACTCTCTTCCTGCTGGTTCCTAACTCCAGCTGGGCCAGAGAAATCAGAGCCTTCCAATATAAATAAGGTTGTAACTAGTGGACTGACAAACTAGTATATATTCTGTATTGTAATAGGTATTCATGAGTGGGATGAAGCCATAATAATTTTTTTAAGATAGGGTTTCCCTGTATAGTTCAGGCTGGTCTTGAACTTACTACCTAGCCCAAATTGGCCTCAAACTTGCGGTGATCCTCCTGCCTCAGTTTCCCATATGCTGGGATTACAGGTGTGCACCACCATGCCCAGAGATGCCAAATTTTTTTTTTAGTATTCAATTTTTTTTATTTAAGGAGAAAAGAAAAAAAAAACAGTGAAAGGGTACAAGTTATACAGATTTACAGAAGAAAAAAATGAACAGTAGGAAATCATTACTTAATGGATTACATATTGCCATCTTAGAAATAATTGTTCAAGTCACAAAATTAAAGCTTGTAGAGTGGACATTCCAACAATGATACTGCAATCAGTTCTGTTCAATGATCCAATAAAACTCTGTGATATCATTTTCTATCTTATACACTTAAATATACATGCAGTCATATAGTTTAGAGCACTTTCTTTTCCTCTCTTTTGTACAATGACTATTACACATTTTGGATTTCATTGCTCCCACGGTTCTTATTGCTTTTTTGGAAGAGAGTAAAACCAAATGAGACATAACAGAACAGAATCGGTCAAGTCAAAAGAGTGGACATAATAGATAATATAAAAGCATAATACAAGGTGATCAACAATGGTTACCATAATGCCTCCCACTATCTCTAATAGAATTGCCTATATCATTAGTTATAATACAATTGAACAAAACAGTAAAGAACAAAACCGACAAAACCAAAACATTGGAGACATTGTAGGTCTTCAAAAGTAGATAAAAGTCAACAGGAATCGGCGTTATAATGAATCTCATTATCTTCACAGCTGATGCCTAAACTTTCGAACCTGATACTATCCAGCAAAACAGAATAGGGGAACATCAGTCAAAAACAAGATGGTGAGACTAATACAGGGCTTCAAATGGAGATAATAGAAAGTCAAAGTGGGTTACTATATTATATCCTGCTATTTTTTTCCCTTTAATTAAACGGATAAAAATAAAAAAGTAAATAATGGAGTGGAGATTGAGAAAAAAGAGGGCATAACAGCGAAACAGCGCAGATCAAAACATAACCATTTAAGCAGAATAGTGTTTCACCACCAGATAATTCCAACCCAAAAGTAGTTACCATATTGACTCTTTCCTTGAAGTCCTTGAGTACAACTTCGTATACTGTAGCATTAAGTATATCAAAACAATGTAAAACCATTTAAGAGAATGACAGCATTACAGTGTATTTAGAATCGACTAACAGAAAATGAACACTGGTTTCTGTATAATCTCCTTGTCTTTAAAAGGTTTTTGTTTATACTATCGTACATAATAAAATCCAATAAGATACAACCTGTTTAGACCATTGGAGACAGAAGAACAAAAGCTAGATGAGACTCAAAACAAGATGATACTAAATCAGTATTACCTATTAAGATGTCCTTTTCTCCAAAATAACTGTTCCTATCATCCAATCTTCTCTGTCTCATTTCTGCTGAGCTCTTTTTCTGTCAGTAGCTGTCAGTTTGTCTTCTTCATTTTGTTCTCTGCTCCATTCGTTGTGGCCTCCCCGCCACTATTCCTGGGTTCTTTGTATTTTTCTTTTTTTAGAATATCCTGCAATACTTTCTGTAGGGTTGAATTGGTGGTTGCAAATTCCCCCAGTTCCTCTTTATCCTGGAAGCACCTTGTTTTTCCATCGATTTCCAGGGACAGTTGTGCAGGATATCTCAATCTTGGCTGGGGATTATTATCTTTCAAAGCTTGAATTATTTTCCCCCACGCCCTTCGTGATTTGATGGTTTGTGCAGAGAAATCTGTTGTAATTCTGATGGGTGTTCCCTTGTAAGTGATCTGTTTCTTATCTCTGACAGCTTTTAATATTCTGTTCTTGTATTGAATTTCTGGAATTTTTATTATTATATGCCTGGGTGTGTCTCTGTTAGGGTTGTAGGTAGCTGGGGTCCTTTATGCCTCATACATCTGAGTATCTTTACCTTTTGCTAAATTAGGAAAATTCTCCTGGATTATTTCTGTGAGTAGCTTTTGTAGTTCACTTGTTTGTGTCCCTACTTCTTCTTTTATGTTCTTAATCCTTAAGTTATGGCTCCTCTTATCATCTTCTTGTCTTTGTATTATTGCTGTTTGCTTCTTTGTTATTTTTAAGAAGTTTTTCATTTCATTCTCCCATATTACAAGTCTGCCCTCCAGTTCAGATAGTCTGTCCTTAGTTTCTTTCAAGCTGTTATGCCAGTCTTGGATAGACTTCTTAATTTCCTGATAGTCCCTTTGAACCTGCTTCACGTACTCTATGCTTTCTCTGTTTTCTCCATCAAACAATTCTCCCCTCTTTTTCTGTTCTTCCATTCCACCATCTGTTTTTTCCTGGGTGGTGCTTAGCATTTCTCTAACTATTCTGCATACTTCTAGCTTCAGGTCGTTGATAACTTCATTCCTGAATTGGTCTATGAGGCTCTCTATATGGCACTTAATGTCTATTGGTGCGGTGTCCGCTATTGCCTGTTTCTCTGAATTGGGGGCCGAGGAGCCTTTCTTGTTGCTTCCCTTCCCCATATTCCCTGTTCCTTATATATATGCAAGCTTATATAGGAGGCCCAGCTTCCCTACCTGTCAGCCACAGCCTGATCAAATTGCGCTGGCTAGGTGTTCCCGCTCACCGCTGCACACCAGGGAGTTACGGACTAGGCAGCCTACGCAGGAGTCAGTCGCCCCTCGGGGATCTGGGTTAGGCCAGCCTACCAAGTCCTCCCGCAGCGTCACGCAGGCCAGGCACTTTTCACCAATCCCGTCCGAGAGGGGAATGTCTGGCTGGAGTTGCCACCGTGCCCTGCTCCCGCAGGACTGCCCGAGCCCAGAAAGTCCTCCGCTGGAGTCAAACTATGGTAGAGTGTCAGTTTCTCTCACTCACCTCGCCACAAGTCAGTGTACGCCTCCTTGTCCGTCCTGTTTTCGACTCCGTTCACAGACTCCCGTTCCCAGAGCTTCTGCGCGTCTCTCCTTGCCAAGCCGCTGTGAAGGCAGCCAGCCGCCGAGGGGCGGGAAACCCAAATCGCGCTTTCCAATGGTGCGGGGTCCAGCCTCCACACCGAGTCTTTTCTGTTCCTATTTTAGCGCCAGGAATGCATTCCAAGTTGGTCTCTCTCAGCCCAGTTCGTTCCTGAGTCAGCAGAGCATATCTCTACCGGCTCATGTCTCCTTAGTCTGCATCATTCCTGACTTCTGAGCTGAGCCTTTCAGAGAGCCTCCGGTAGTTGCTGTTATCTGTCCGCCATGTTCTCCCGATAAGACCCAAATTATTTTTTTTAAATGACCATGGGTCAGCCATAATCTGAAGTGTAGGGGGGCAGCAGTAGCCCCTAAACAGGAAACTTGGGAACTGAACTCGTCTCTGAAGCACATTATTGTCACCAGTTGGTGTGGTCCTTACCTGCATACGAGACGGGAACAGACACAGATTGGCACTAAAGGGAAAATGTAGTCTAAGCTGGGTGTGGTGGTTTACACCTGTAACCCCAGCACTCAGGAGGCTGAGGCAGGTGGATCGTTGTGAGTTTGAGACCAGCCTGAGCTACAAAGTGAGACCCTGTCTCACTAAGACAAAAGAGAGAGAGAGAGAGAGAGAGAGAGAGAGAGAGAGAAAATGTAGTCCAGAAGAGAAGCACAGTGGACCACCATAGGCAGCCCAACCCCAGGAAAGAGACAGTGATGCTGGCTACACAGAGCCTTGACAAAGAGACATTTCACTGTTACAGTGCCTCAGAGGAGTGTCATTAATCATTCACATTTTTCTTTCTTTTTTTTTTCCAAAAAGAAAGGAGTGTATGGACAAAGTGGAGCTTAAGTGACTGTGCAGGTACGAAATGATGCACAGTGTACATGTGCTTACAGAAGCATTAGATGTGCCCTGTGCTGGAGCTCTTAGTATCACAATGAGAGCGCATTGAAGTTTAGAGTGGGCACTTGGGCAGATTGTGGCCATCTTTGCTTACACAAGCCTCGTCCAGCGTGTTCAAAGAGGGAAGATTTGAGGGTAGCAGAGGTTCATCTTACTGAGGGATAAGGCTGGGGCCAGGGTGCTTCACTTGTTCTGAGAGCAAAAGAGTCAGAGTCCGGGTGTACGATGAAAACAAGAAGGCTAATTTGATGAAATATGTAGAATAGATTTCAGTCCAGCTTCTCAAACTTGCATTTGCATGTTAGCTCACCTGGAGATCCTGTTAAAAACCAGATTCTGACTTAGGAGGTCTGCTCTGTGTATGTGGAATGAACCTGGGGCTGTCAGCCTAAGCTACATCTCCAACTCTTCTTTTTTCTTTTTGTCTTTTTGAGACAGGGTTTTCCTATGCAGTTCAGGCTGGCCTTGAGCTCACTTTGTAACCCAGGCTGGCCTCAAACTTGCAATGATCCTCCTGTCTCAGCCTCCGAGTGTTGGGATTACAGGTCTCTTCTCTTCTCTTCTCTTCTCTTCTCTTCTCTTCTCTTCTCTTCTCTTCTCTTCTCTCTTCTCTTCCTCTCTCTCTCTCTCTCTCTCTCTCTCTCTCTCTCTCTCTCTCTCTCTTTCTCCCTTTTGATACAGGTTGTCACTAATTTGCCCAGGGCAATGCAATCCTCCTGCCTCAGCCTCCTAGCATGCTTGTCTACCACACCTGGTCATGATTTCAAATTTCTAACTAGCTTCCAGAGATATCCATACTGTTGGTACCCTGACCATACTTTAAGCAGCCAGCGATTTGTGTATCATTATAAATTCAAAACATTCACTAAATTACAACACTGAAATAGGAAGAAAAAGTATATGGTAAGGAAAAAATAATTTTCTGTAAAATTTTTCATATGATTTGCTCATTTTTTTAAAGAATAGACATTTCTCATTTAATAGATGCAATGAAAACAGAGATTCAAAAAAGGGACAATGGGGAGTCTTACAAATGCAAATGTAGAAAAGGTGGCAGAATCTCGGGGACTGTAAGGTCACCAGAGCTGCTCTCCTCCACCCTCTCTGCTATCTGCTGTCTCATCACGCTGGTGCTGGTTCCCTAGGCGGGCTCATCACTTTGCCATCAGGACTCTGGTTCTGACTCAGAATGATCCTCAGTTCAGTCCGCCACCACTTCTTACCTCAGTCCGAATCTCAGCTCAGACACTCAGAAGATGATCAGATTGGACCGGGCTTTCAATTGGTTACCACGATCAAAAGGCCCTCTCTGCTCAGTTACTTGTTACCTGGACAGAGGGTCTTTCATGTACTCGTCCTTGGAGGGGCTGTGAGTGAAATGAAGGTTGGAGCATAGCAGGCAAACTCCCCAACATCTTCTGCTAAGACGACCAGGGGGAGAGAGTCTCATACTATGACCTCTGTTGTTTGTGAAACAGATGTCAAATACTCACCATGCTGTCAAGACAGGTAACTTCCTACAGGCATGTACCAGCACCAAGTATAGTGGTACATGCCTGTAATCCTAGCACTTGGGAGGCTGAGGCAGAAGGGTCTCTGTGATTTCGAGGCCAGCCTGGGATGCAAAGTGAATGCAAGGGCCAGCCTGAACAGCATAGTGAAATACTGTCTCAAAAAGACAAAAAAAAAAAAGGTGGGGGGGGATGATTTTCCAGAATGTTAAAACATTGAGCATGGTGGCACACATCTGCAGGTTTAAGAAATATGCTGGGGTTGGAACATAGCTCAGCATAAAGACTCTGCGTTCGATCCTCAGTATGAGAGACAGAGAAAAACCAGCTCTAGTGTTCTTAAGCTATTACCTATCACCGGACCAGTTGAATGATAAATTCACGGAGGTTGAAAAAGCTAGGCAACTAGGGCCATTTCTAATAGTGATGTGCACATTCTGTCCCACACCCATCACAAGAATAGAAAGGGGACTTCTCAGACCATAACCCACAGAGTTTTGTTCTCTGCCCTCTCCTCCAGCAGCAGGGACTGTCCAGGGAAGTGCTCTATACCAAACTGTATCTCTAGCATCTTTGATTGTTTTATTTTGATACATGGTTTCACTAAACTTCCCAGGCTGGCCTTGGGCTTTTCAATGACTGGGATTACAGCCTTATGCCACCCCTTCAAGCTCTGAATTATGATTTAGTAAGAAAACTCTGACTGTTAGTTAAGAAAGATGATGGGAGCTGGGAAGCTGTGAAACAACTCAGGCCAGAGATGACGGAGCAGGATCTCATCAGGTCAGTAACAGAGGAGATACTATCTCAGTGCCAGACGGAGAGACATAGCATTGTGCCTTTATTGGTTTTGGGAAAACAGAAAGACATTTTACAAATGGAAAGGTAACCAGGAAATGGAAGGAAGCAGGAGGGAGGGGAGGAGAAAGGATTGAAAAAAGAATTAAGATGTGCCAAGTACCTATAGCAAGCCCCCATGATGGATGTGATCATTACGTATGGCAGAAGCATACCAACATTTAAAAAGCAAATCTGGTCATGGTAGTACACACCTGTAATCCCAGCACTCAAGAGACTGAGGCAGGAGGATTGTTGTGAGTTCAAGGCCAAACTGGGTTACATAGTGAATTCAAAGCCAACCTAAACTATATAGTGAGACCCTGTCTCAAATCAATCAATCAAAAGCAAATGAAAAAAATAAAGACCAAATCTATTAAGGGATGTAGTTTTCCAGTTATTAATATTGGGGCTGATCTCAGATGACTCATGTCACATCATGAAAGAAGATCCATGACACGAGGAAAGGGCTGAAAGGTTTTATTGTTTGTGTGTGTGTGTGTGTTTGTTTCGTGTTTCTGAGATAGAGTCTCACTGTGTGATGGAGGGTGGCCTCCAATTTGCAGTGATTCTCCTGCCTCGGCCTCCCAAGTGCTAAGAATACAGCTATGTGCCACTACACTCAGCCTACTCTGCTTATTAAAGGAATATTTGTCTTACATGCTTAAAGGGAACAAAGGTTTTCTTAAAGAAGTCCAAAAGACAGCTAAACAAAAGTACATGTTATACTCGAGCTGATAGCATTGGGAACTGGACTGATGGGCTTGGGTTCATAGACTTGGGAACAATACAGAAGATGCACCTACATTCTCCAGCTGCAAGACTTGGCCTCCCTCCAAGCCACACCACACCACACCACACCACATCTACGGAGTCCTCAGCTGACTCTTTACAACAGGCCACATCTGCAGCTTGTGTAGCTTATGAAGAACTGGGTGCAAAGCACTTTATAGACTTATTTTCGGTGCTGACTCCCACTTGAGGAATTGGACTGTTATTTCAAGAGGGTTTGTTTGTGTGTGTGTGTGTTTGTTTGTTTGAAGATGCTACGATCAAACCCAGAGCCCACCTTTTAGACAAGCACTCTGTGCACTGATGTTCACTCCCACTCCTCAAGAGTATTTCAAGTCAGGAAAAGCTATAGGTATTTCCAAGCCCATATCTACTGGTATTTCCAGTACAGACATTCTGAAAACTAGGAGAACCGTGACACTATTTAAAACTGAGAACCAATTCTGTGAAAGCATTTATGAATTTTACTGAGGTATTTAACAAAAAAATTACCTAGAATAGAAAAACAGGGAATAGATTTTTTCAAAAGAATAAATCACAGAAGCTAATAATAGAAAAGAGCTGAAAATGCACTGAAATGTCATAATTTGTCAAAATGTCATGTGGTTGTTTGAATAGAGATCTAGTAGCAAAGATTACTGTTAAATGACATGAACCATTTTCTAATAAAACATTTCCAAAAAATACAGACATAAATGTATAAAATCCTTTTTAAAAAAGGTTAAGAACTGCAAACTAGCATTCTTTTTATTATGAAAGAATATAAGGGGGAGAAGCCTATAAAAAGATGCTATGTATGTGTGGTGGAAAATACAATACAAATCTAAGAATAGAGAAAGCATCAGACACTTTTGAAATGTCATCTAACAGTGCCAATGAATATTATTTCTGCCAGGGAACAGCACAAAAGAGAAAGTTTTATTCAAGAATATTCAAGAAAAAAGATTATGCTTTAATAAACATGCATCAAGAACTTTAAGAAATTGCAATGAAAATCAGAAAAACCACTTCTGGGAATGAAACTGCTGTGCTGTGTACATTCTCATAAATGATTCATTAGATATTTAAGATCTTGATTCTCAAAGTTAAAATGAGGCAAGACGTGCCACAAAGATTATCAATGTATTGATCCCTTGCTGCAGCAACATGAGTGGGCACCAGGGCCTGGGCTTGGAGTGAGACACCTCGGATTATTTTAAAATACTGGGAGACAAGCCAGCCTTGTGGGAAACCACCAGGCTCCATAAGGCCCAACTGAAGAAGACAGACACACAGGAGAACAAAGAACCCATCCACTGAACAGGCAAAGTGGGGGTTGATTTTCTAAGAGCCTAGAGCATTCTTCACTCCAGTCATCTCCAAGACCCCGTTGTGATGAGGGGAAAGGGCCACTTGCAAGATGGACACAAGCCACAAGCTGCACTGTGAACCCTCTTGTCAGTGCCACCGGCACATGGGTCTCTGAGGGCATCCCCTCCCCAAATCAGACTGGAAATTCGCTGGCTTGTTCTGGGATATTACAGAAAATTATTTGTATGATGAATGAAAATAAAACACACCTTGTAGCAAAAAAAAATTTTTTAAAGGTTAACAATTAGTATATTTCATTTGATGTTGTCACCAACTAGCCATGATTATTAGCACTGTGATAGGGTCTTTTAGTCTTTCAATTTTTTTAAGTAAAATAAAGGAAGAGTAAGAATGAGAGTGAGAGAGAAGGAGAGAGAGATTATGATAGATTGCCTAGTCTTCTTTGAAATTTACTTGAAATATACCACTGTGTTTAAATAAAATTAAAAAAGAAAAAGGAATACATCATTGTGCTCTTCTCTTCCCTGTCAAATTTGTCTTCCAGTCTTGGGATATCAGAAACTGTACTTTCCATTCAATTTTGCTGTTCACCTAAAATAGCTGTTTAAAAAATAGTCTACTAAAAACAACCACGAGTGAGGTGTATCAGCACATGCTTGTCATCCCAACCACTTGGGATACTGGAGATAAAAAATTGAAGGCTATCCTAGGCAACTACATAAGACCCTGTATCAAAATGAGATTTTAATAAGGAATACAGAAGTAGCTCACTGGTAGAGTGTCCTGGCCTGCAGGTAAGTCCACAGAGACCCTAGAGGGGGAGTGGGGATGAAAGGGGACAAGAGACGGGAAGAATGGAGACAATTCAGAAATCTGATCAAGTCTCATTTATTCAAGGAAAGAATAACAAATATATAGGGTATTGGGGAGGAGGGAGTTGGGTTCTGAGACGTCAGCAGGTAACTTAGTAACAGTGGCAAGACTGAGGGTTATAGGTTAATTCAAATTTTCAAATTTCCTGCACATGGGCTGATTAACATAATCCTTGAATGGGCTAAACAGGCTGGGCAAGGAGCTGCTTAACTACCAAACTTAACTCCTAGAGGGGGCTAAGGTGGTGCTGCCTGCAGATATAAGGTGGCGGCCAATTACAGGGCTTCCTACAGTAAAGCACTTGGCTAGTATGTTCAAGGCCCTGGGTTCAGTCTGGAGTACGGTGAATAACAACAAGGAAACTCTGCTACAGGGAAGGTTTCCTGGACTAACAGAGGGAATTTTTAGAAATACAGATTCTTAACTTCTGGGAAGATAGCAGAATGATAAGCAGCAGAGAAAGAACCTGAGAGTTGCCATCCAGACACTGGAAAATAGCATCACGAGGAAGGCAAGAAGGAGGAAAGTGGGACCTCAGAACATAGGAAGCACTGGAAGTGAGAACTGAAGCCCGCAAAGAGAGCAAAAAGAGAAACTTCAATGAAGAAGAAGGTGGAGCCTTCTCCTTGAGTCAAGACTTACTGTGTGAGAAGAGGAGTTCAAACCTGTGGACACAAGGTGTGGATGCAGTGGAAGGGAACAGTGGACAGGAAGGATGGCACTAGCTAGAGGTAAGTACTCATGGCTCGGTCACTCATGGAACACAGCACTGGCCAGGAGCCAGCTTGGAAAGGGACCAACTGGGCTCAGAACTCAGAACAACCTCAGAGTTCATCTAGCAGCTCCCAGCTGAGTTCAAGCCCTCAGAAGGTGCGCTGACTGCTGCAGGCTGAGTGGATCTGCCCTCAGTCTCATAGCCAGAAACCAGCCTGAACTTCAGAGAACATAAAAGGCAGGCTCACCAAGAGTATCCATTACCCCACTGTAAAGCAACTGCTGCTGACTTCCTGGGAAAATCAACACAACCTGAACTTTGTCTCCACACAGTGCCTACCAGGGACAGCAGAGACAAACCTGACAATGGACTGTTTTTCTTTTTTTCTATTTTCTTATTTGTTGTTTCTTGTTATTATTTTGTTTCCTTCATTGTTTGATCTTGTTTTTATGAGTGTGAACATGGTTTCTAGCTTCTTTGTGGTTGTTGTTCTGTTGTGTTCTGCTTTCTCTCTTTCTCCCCTATCTTCTTCACCAGTTTTCCAAAGTTAGTGTGATCCCCTTTTGTCCTCCAGCCTTGCTTCTCATCTCTTCCTCTTTTTCTAACCCTTTATTTTTGCCCTAACCTCTTTTAAATTTTCATAATTGACATGTCAGAATTGACATATTAGGATTTATTTGCTGCATATAATTTTCTACTAATGTTTTAAATTTTGTTATGTAGCCACAAATCTGGTCCACACAGTTAAAGATGGCAAAGTAATGGCAAATTACCTCAGTGTATCATTTTCTAGGCTGTGTTTGATACTATTGATATTGCTGATTGTACCACATTAACCAAAGTGACATAATTGTTCTAACCAGGCATCCTTCCTGGTATTTCAAAACCGAGATTGCCTAAGGATCATAGAAAATATTGTGGGCTAGTGCCAAAGGACCAGGGGATGGTCCAAGGAGACAGCAATATCTGATCCCCAAATTGAAGAGGTAGGATATTGTGACAGACTCAAAACCTGAAAACCAGCTACACCTGGAAGACATCGCTGAGAGATAATCATTTCCTAAGGGTTCTAAATACTAGCAATACACCATGGGCAGCCTACAAGCATCAACCCAGGAATCTAACTAAAAAAAATGAAAAGAAAATGGCCCTGATTGACATATTTTTGAAATTTAGTTTTAGGGTTTTTTCTCTTCTTTTTCTTGTTGAAATAAAATGGATTTGGAAAAGAAAAGAAGAAGACACTTAAAAAAGATGCAATCCCAGATATGCAGTTCACCAATGGCAAACTCAGGGGGCAATGACATGAGACAATCTAAAAGCATCCATCTTGTCTTTCTGAAGTAGTAACAACAAAGCAAATTAATTAGGCTCTAGAAAAAAATCAAATCAGAAATAATTTCCCAGATAACTACAGAGAAAACAACCACAATAAAAACCATGTTTAGTGACTCTAGAGCAAAGACTGATAAAAAAAACTAGAGGAGCTAAGAAAATTATGAATCCATGAATGCCCAAGATAGGAAAAAGATGAAATATATAAGACAGATTCAAGCAGCTATCCAGTAGAATAAAAATTCCAGTGAGGTGTGCAGCAATCCCCATCATGTGGTGCAGCCTGGGCACATCACTCAGAGTCTGGTAGGGCCCCATCCAGCATCCCCCAGCACCACAGGACCCTCAGGAACCTCCCTCAGGGCCTAGTTGGGCCCAGCCCAACAACCCTCACATGGCCAAGAGCTGCCTACAGTCTGCCTCCTGAGCCAAAAGTGTGTGCAGTGATTGCCATCACATGGTGCAGCCTCGGCACATCGCTCAGAGCCTGGTAGGGCCACGCTCAACATCCCCCATCACCAGAGGACCCATGGGAAGGGCCCCTGGGCCCAGTTGAGCTCTGACCAGGGAACCCCAAGTGGCCTGGAGCCACCTGCACTTGGCCTCGCAAGCAAAATGTGTATGCAGAGATTTCCATCCCATGGTGCAGCCTCTGAACCTCAATTGGAGGGCCCTGCCCAACATCCCCCATCACTGGGGAACCCTCAGGAAGGTTCCTCCAGGCCTAATTGGGTCATACCCAGCAATCCCAAGTGTCTGGGAACTACATGGTAAAGCCCATGTAATGACTACCACTCAACTGGGGAAACTATCTGCAGTAGGGATAGATATTCTCCATTTAAGAAACAACTGAGACTTTGCCTTCAGCTTCCCTAAGGAAATATAGGGAAATAACAAAACAAAAGAGCAAAATGCAATCTCAAACCTCCAGCCTATCCCAAGCAAACCTAGGAGACATGGACATAGAAAAAAATGTAAGCCATACACCTGAAAATCCTGAAGTCATAGAAACTGAAGTAAAGAAACAACTCTGGGAAGCTATAAAAAAGCTCAGATCAGAAAAATCTCCCAGGTAAAAAAAGAAATGATAAACATAATGAAAAGAATACTGAACACATCTAAAGAAGACATAATTTAAAAATTAAAGGAACACTGCAAAAAGATGGAAACCTTGAATGAACAATATAAGAAACAAACAGAGAGGTTGGGGATTTAGTTCAGTGGCATAAGCACCTGCCTTGCAAGCAAGCAGTCATGAGTTCAATCCTCGGTACCAATAAAAAGGAAAAAGACAAAAAAAAAAAAAAAAAGAAAAGAAAAGAAAAAGAAACAAACAGAATGCATGAAACAGATTAAAAGACATACCCAGGAAATCAAAAATTCCATCCAAAGTTGTTTAAACCACCTCAATGAAAGTGAAGATAGACTTTCAGACCTTGAAGACAAGATTGCAGCTAGTGAACAGGAAAGAAAAGATCTGCCAATGCTCAGGCACATAGAGTGCACCAACATGGTGATTCCATGGATCTGGAGTTGAAGAAGGCCTTCACTGAGTTTCAAGCCAAAGTTATTGAAGCTTGCAGATATTCCGATTGAACAGCTGAACAGAACGAAAACGCACATCTTACAGATACAGAAATTATGACTTTGTAGATGAGACTAACATGTATGAAGATGTATAATGTTTATTCTTCAACCCAAGGAGGTAATTCATAATCAGCTGTTGAAGAATCAGAAAATAACAGAAAAAAGAATTAAAGAACTAGAGCAAAAAAAAGTCCTACCTGGAGCAGAGTATTAAGGAAGCTGAGGACAACATCCAAGAGATGCTGGTGGCATAAAGAGCACAGTGAGCCTCTAGCACACTTTTCCTTTAGATCCCTCTCATCTTGGCAAGGGTGGAAGGACCTGTGCAGCATGGCAGACTCTCTTTACCCAGATGGACATTTTATCTGTTGGTCCAGAAACCAACCCTACATTTTCTGTACTGCCCTGAGCCACTTTTAATTTTACTCTATATATTACCCAGCTTTGCCTGCCTTGCATGCTTGTCTCTCCTGAAGTGATCCATAAATTTCCAGAAAGGGAAGACAGGAGCCAGGGCAGAGGAGAAGGTCTAGATAGGCCAATAAAAGATTTCTGTCTAAAAAAAAATGAGAAAAGATTTGTTAAAAAATATCAGGGAACCAGGAAATAACCATTCAACAGCTGCAAGATGATGCAAAGAAACACAACATAAGATTGACAGGGATAAACAAAAAAGAAGGTGACAACACAAATGATATCAAGACTATTTACAAAAGTGATAGCTGAAAATTTCCCAAACATGAGAATGAAAACTGAGAGGTTATCCAAAATTAAGTCCCTACAGTGGTGGCACACACTAACCACACTAACCCAGTGAAACTCCAGAAGTTTGATTCATAATGCAGGCCACAGCAGCTTGACTGACTGGGAGGGGAGGGGGTACAAAGAAAGACAGTGCACACTACAGCAGCTTGACTGATCCCACGGCCGCTGGTGAGACTTGTCACTGTGGACTGGCTGGAGGCTAGAGGAGGGGAGCGACTTGGCACCCACCGGTTGCCCCCTCCCCTGCCCACATCACCACCAATACAACCACCAATGCTACCACCGCTGCCACCAATCCAAAAGGGAGGAAACACAAAGTCCTCCTCCACTGCTGCTGCCGCCGTTGCCACTGCCACCACCCAGAGGTGAGGCAGCACAAAGTAATACAGTGCAGGCCTCAGCAGCTTGGCTGAGCCAGAGGGGAGGGGCCAGCATATGCTGTCCCTGTCAGCAACTCACTAGCACACAGCAGTGTGAAGGGTCATCTAGCCAGCGTGCATCAGAAGAATTGCAACCAACAAAGAAAGAAACTGGGGCCTTCTGGAAGAAGCAAAAAATAGGAAGAGGAAGCAACAACAAATAGTCCCCAGGTCCCAACCCTGAGAATATTGACCCAGTACAGGTAAACACAAAGGAAAATGAGAAGAGCAAACATGCAATATCAGACATGGCACCAGTGGACATAAAGAGATATCTTCAGGACCTCATAGACGAGTTCAAAAGTGAAATATTTAGCCAAGTAAAGCAAGATATAAGAAGATTAATAAAAGAGATACTAAGCACCCCTCAAGCAGACACCGACAGAAGAAGGGAGGAACTCAAACAAAGGAGAGAACAATTTGATGAAGAATATTAAAAAAAATATAGAATACATGAAGCAGATTCAAAGAGATCACCAGGAAATTAAAAACTCTATGAAAAGATGGCAAATCAGCTTGAAAGAAATGAAGAATAGATTATCCAAACTGGAGGGCAATTTTGCAATGTGGGATTATGAAAGGGAAAACTTTTTAAAAATAACAAGGAAATGAGCAGTAACAACACAAAAGCTAGAATATGACAGGAGGATCTATAACTTGAGAACAAAGAATATGAATGAAGAAGCAGGGATACAAACAAAGGAACTACAAGGTTATTCACAGAAATAATTAAGGAAAACTTCCCAAACATAGGAAAAGGAAATGATATTCTGATGCATGAGGCATACAGAACTCCAGCCACCTACAACCAAAACAGAGCTACACCCAGGCATATAATAATCAAGATCCCAGAAATTCAGTGTAAGAACAGAATGTTAAAAGCTGTTAGAGTCAAGAAACAGATCACCTATAAAGGAAGGCCCATCAGAATAATGGCAGACTTCTCCACACAAATCATCAAGTCAAGAAGAACCTGGAGCAAAATAACCTCCATCCCAGGTTGATATACCCTGATAAACTTTCTCGAGAAATTAATGGAGAAACAAGATGCTTCCAAGACAAAAAGGAACTTGGAAAATTCACAACCACCAATCCAACTCTACAGAGAATATTGCAGGGCATTCTAGAGAGAGAGAAAAGTATTAGGATTCCAGGAACAGTGGCAGAGAGGCCTCAATGCATGGAGCAGAAAACAGAATGAAGAAGATAAGGAGACAACTGATGGCAAAAAAGAGCATAACAGAAATGAGGCAGAGAAGATTTTATTCAAAACTGATATGATTAATAGTGTCAAGTCTGAGAGTATAGGCAACTACACTGAAGATGACAAGACTCTACGATATAATTCTGGTTTGATAACTGCTGGTTTTTGAAGTTCTATACTATATACAAAGTTGTATTTTTATTAATACTGTTATGTACTGATATATTCAATTATACTATGTCTGATGATATAGCCAATTCTATTGGAGATAACAAGAGAAAACAGAGGAACCATAGTAGAACTCTTTGTACAATGGTCTTATATGGTTTTTTTTTTTTGTTTCATGTGTTTATAGGAATATGTTTTGTTTTGTCTTGCTTTGTTTTGTTTCTCCCTCTAATATAAAAAGGATAGAAATACATGTTAAGACTCATGCATGTGTAGAATCTATAAATAGTTTATGAGAACTGATCTTATGACACATGATGAAATGAACAGATACTTTGAAGAAAAAGAGACACTAAAGTACCCAGTGCTGATCCTGGAGTGTCATAATATGAAACCCAGCAATAGTATTATTCTTTGTTCAGAGTGATATTAGCCTGCTTGGGTTTATTCAGTCTCAACAGAATTGAAGATATGCATAACTGCATGTATGTTTAAGTGTATAGGACTGATAACCATATTCCTAAGTTTTTGCTGGAAGTTGAACAGAACTGGTTGCAGTCTCACTGTTTGAATCCCCACTTTATATGCTCCACTTCAGTATCTTGAATAATTCTTTGTAAGAGGACAATCTGTAATCATCAACTAGTGATTTCTTACTGTTTATTTTTTTCTTTGAAAGTATGAATTATTTCTACCCATTTTCTGTTTTTTTAGTCTTTCTTTAAATAAATTTTTTTAAAAAGACATTACATTACCCAGTGCTGATCCTGAGTGTCATGATGTGAAATCCAGCAATACTAATATTCTTTGTTCAGAATGATTTTAACCTGCTTTAGTTTGTTTAATCTCAACATAAATGAAGATATGGGTAACTGCATGCATGTTTAAGTGTATAGGATTGACAACCACGTTAATAAGTTTTTGTTGGACAGTTGAACAGAACTGTTTTCAGTCTCACTGTTTGAATTCCCACTTTACATGTTCCATTTTTGTACCTTGAACAACTATTTGTAACATTCTAGACAGACAAAGGAAAAAAACCACTAAGCAAGGCAAATAATTAAACAGACAGGAAAACTAAAAAACCAAGAGCACAAAGATAACATGACAAAAATAAACCAATAATGTAAATGAAAATTCACCAATTAAAAGAAACAGACTGGCAAAATGGATCAAGAAACAACATCCGCCCATATGCTGTCTACAAGAAACCCATATAACCCAAAAGGAAACTCATAGACTGAAAGTCAAAGGATGGGAAACAGTATTCCTTGCAACAGGAACACAAAAATAAAACAGGAGTATCTATTCTGTTTGCAGAAAATGTGAACTTCAAGAATGATCCAAAGAGATAAAGAAGGCCACTGCATAGTAGTTAGAGGAAAACATCAAGAGAAAGATAACAATCTTAAATACATTTGCAACAAATTATGGAGCACCCAGCTATACAAAACAAATGTTAATAGAAATGAAAAATCAAATAAACAATAAGACAATTATAATGGGAGATCTTAACATCCCACTGACACAAAGATACACAGCAACTAGACAGAAAGTCAGCAAAGAAATAACAGAACTAAATCACACCTGTGAGCAAATGGACTTGGTGGCCATGTACAGAGTGTTCCATCCAACATCAAAATATACGTTCTTTGGGGGGCTGGGGATTTAGCTCAGCAGCATAAGCACCTGCCTTGCAAGCAGGCAGTCGTGAGTTCGATCCCCGGTACCGATAAAAAAAGAAAAAGACCAAAAAAAATACACATTCTTCTCAGCAGTGCATGGGACATTCTCTAAAATAGACCATATACTAGAGCACAGAACATGCTTATATAAGTGCAAAATAATTGAAATTATCCCAGGCATATTATTGGATCATAGCATCACAAAACTAGAAATGAATCATAAAAGAAATTGCAAAACTCCACAAACACAAGGAAGTTAAATAATACACTCCTGAGCAATCTATGGGCCACAGAGAAAATTTAAAAAGAAATTAAACAATATCTACAAGCCAAGGAAAATACAAATATAACTTACCAGAAACTGTGGGATGCAATGAAAGCAGTCTTCAGAAGAAAATTTATTGCGGTGAATTCCCACATCAGGAAACAGAATGAACACAAATAAAAAAACTTCTGCTACACCTCAAACATCTAGAAAAAGACGAGAGGTCAAACCCAAAACCAAAAGAGGGGAAGAAATTATAAAGATCAGAACAGAAATCAACACACTAGAGACTAAAAAAATTATAAAGAATCAATGAATCAAAGAGTTGGTTCTTTGAAAGAATAAATAAAGTTGACAAGCCCCTAGCCAACCTTATTAAACAAGGAAAGAAAAAAAACTCAAGTTAAGGCAATTAGGAATGAAAAGCATTAAATCACTACAAGCTCTGTGGAAATACAGAAGATTATCAATACCAACTTCAAAAAACTCTACTTTCATAGGTTTGATAATACAGAAGAAATGGATAGATTCCTAGAAATATATGAACTACCAATGCTGGATCAAGAAGATGTAAAATTGCTGAATACTCTAATTTCAGTTAATGAAATTGAAAATGTAATTAAATCCTTTTCAACAAAGAAAAACTCAGGTCCTGATGGATTCACTGTAGAATTCTACAAGAAATTCAAGGAAGACTTAATGCTGACATTCCTCAAACTCTTTGATGAAATTGAAAGGGAAGAAATTCTCCCTAATTCATTCCTGGAAGCAAGTACTGTTCTAATACCAAAACCAGAGAAAGACTCAACCACAAAAGAGAACTACAGGCCAATCTCCTTAATGAACATAGATGCAAAAATTCACAATAAAATATTGGCAAACAGAATGCAGCAAATGATCAAGAAGATTATACACCATGACCAAGTAAGATTAATCCCAGGAATGCAATGGTTCAACATACACAAATCAATAAATGTAATCCATCATATCAATAGAGCCAAAAATAAGACTCACCTGATCATTTCTATAGATGCAGTAAAAAGCTTTCAATAAGGTCACTCATTCATAATAAGAACCCTACAGAAAATCAGAATAGGTGGTCTTTACCTCAATCTGATAAAAGCCATTCATGACAAACCAACAGCCAGCACTATATTAAATGGCCAAAAACTGAAAGCCTTTACTCTAAAATCAAGCACAAGACAAAGATGTCCATTATCACCACTCCTATTCAATAAAGTGCTGAAATCCTAGCCAGAGCAATTAGACAAGAGAGAGAAATAAAAGGAGTAAGAATAGGAAAAGAAGAAGTTCAATTATCATTATTTGCAGATGACATGATGCTCTACATAGAAGACCCACAAAACTCCATTGAAAGATTCCTAGGTATAATAACTAAATTCAGTAATGTAGCTGGATAAAAATCCAACACTCAGAACTCAATAGCATTGCTATACCTAAACAATAACTCACTGAGAGAGAAATAAGAAGGCCACATCTTTCACAATAGCATCCAAAAAATTGAAATACTTAGGAATCAATCTAACAAAAGAAGTAAAAGATCTATTCAGGGAAAACTATAATACCCTGAAGAAACAAATTGAAGAGGATCTCAGAAAATGGAAAGACATTCCTTGTTCATGGATAGGAAGAGAAAATTATGAAAATGGCCATTCTCCCAAAATTATTATGCAGATTTAATGCAATTCCAGTCAAAATACCACTAACATATCACACAGATCTAGAGAAATCATTCCTAAAACTCATCTGGAACAAGAAAAGACCCAGAATAGCACAGGAAATTCTAGGCAACAAAGGCAAGGCAGAAGACATCACAATCCCTGGCTTAAAGTTATACTACAGAGCTGTTGTAATAAAATCAGCATGGTACTGGAATAAAAACAGATGAAGATCAATGAGACAGATTAGAAGATACAACTACAACTACAGACAAACTCAGCCACCTTATCTTTGACAAAGGGGCCAAGCATATTCACCAGAGGAAAGATAGTCTCTTTAAAACACGGTGCTGGAAAAACTTGTTCTCTCTATGCCAAAAACTAAACCTAGATCCATACCTCTCATCATGTACTAAACTAAAGTCAAAATGGATCAAAGATCTAAATATTAAACAGAAATACTAAATCTTCTGGAAGACAAAGTAGGTAAAAATCTTAAAGACATAGGGTAGACAGAGAATTCATGAACAAAAATCAAATGACATGGAAATACTTCCCAGAAACAATAATGGGAATCTCATCTAATTAAAAAGTTTTTGCATGTCAAAAGAAATCTCCAACAGAATAAAAAGGAAACAAATGAATATTGAAAAAAATCTTAGCCAAATGTCCTTCAGACAAAGGACTTCTGTCTAGAGCATATAAAGAATTAAAAATAATCAGACCCCCAAAATCCAAAGACCCAATCCAAAAATGGGCATCTGAGATGAATACACAGTTCTCAGATAAAGAAATACAAATGGCAAATAAATACATGAAAAAATGTTCAGCATCATTACTCATTAGAGAAATGCAAATTAAAACCACACTGAGATTCCATCTCACTCCTGAAAGAATGGCCAGGATCAACAAAACTACCAACAACAAATGCTGGAGAGGCTGTGGGGAAAAAGGAACTCTCCTGCACTGTTGGTGGGAATGTAGACTGGTGCAACCATTGTGGAGGTCAGTCTGGAGATTCCTCAAAAAGCTGGGATTGGGCTGGAGATTTAGCTCAGTGGCATAGCACCTGCCTTCCAAGTGCACAATCATGAGTTCAATCCACCATACCAAGACAAAAAATAAAAAAACAAAGCTGGGCTTGGAACTTCCATTTGTTCCAGCTATTCCACTTCTGGGCATACTCCCAGAAGAACTGAAAACATCATATCACAGTATTATATGCACACCCATGTTTATAGCATCACAATTTGTAGTAGCCAGATCTCAGAAACAAACTAAATGCCCCTCAACTAAGGAATGGATATAAAAGATGTGGTACTTTTATACAATGGAGTACTACTCAGCTGTAAAGAATGATCACATTAGCCAGGCATGGTGGCTCACGCCTGTAATCCCAGCACTTGGGAGGTTGAGGTGGGAGGGTCGTTGGGAGTTTGAGACCTGGGCTACAAATTGAGCTTGAGGCCAGCCTGAACTGCATAGCGAGAGCCCGTCTCAAAAAAAAAGAATAATCACATTGAGATTTTTATAAGTAAATGGATGCAACTTGAGACCATACTCATAAGTGAAATAAGTGAATCTCACATGTGTAAATACCATATAGTCTCCCTAGTGTATGAAATGGTAAGAGTACATAAGATACAAAATCTTCATAGGGGCTGGGGATTTAGCTCAGTGACAAAAGCGCCTGCCTTGCAAGTGTGTGGTCATGAGTTCGATCCCCATACCAATAAAAAGGAAAAAGACAAAAGAAAGATAGAAAATCCTCAATAAATACTGTGAATGGGTAAGGATGTGCTCAAAGAAACAGTTAACTTCCATAGGGTTGGATCAATTTTATATGCTTGTGTCTGGTGATCTGAGGAACTCTTTTGAAGATTACTATGTAAAATAATAACCTTAGTTATATTCTTATCACCTTGTTCTGAAGGCCCATATCATCATTGTTTTGGGCTTTTTTCTATTGTTACTTATTTATCTTTTTGTTTCTTGTTTTTGCAGTAATTTGCTTTGTTTTGTTTTGTTTTGTTTTTCCCTCTAATACAGAAAGGATAGACGTACATGTAGAGATTTATATATTACTAGAACTTCTCTTAAATATTTTATGAGAATTGATTATATAATGCATGATAATATCAACAGCTATTCTGAAGAAAAAGAGACATTATGGTATCCATTGCAATCTTCCTATCGTTATGCAGTGAAATCCAGCAATGCTTTTATTCTTTGTTTAGAGTGGTTTTAGTCTGTTTCATATTGTTTCATTTCAGCATATATGAAGGTATGGACAGCTGTTTTGAAGAGAACAAGAGACATTATACGGAAGCCATTGTTAATTTTCCTATTGTCTGGTTTTGAAGGCCTATAATACCTTTATCATGCTGTTCTGATCAGTTTTATACTATTTCATTTTGTATGAATTCATTGTGTGTGAAGATATGAACAACTATTTAGAACAAAACAAGAGACATTATGATAGCTACTGTTGATCTCCTGACATCTTGCCTGGAAATCCTGCATCAGTTGCACTTCTGATATGATTTGTTCTGTTTTGTTTTACCACTCTTAAAAAAATTACAGTGAAGGGCCATGGATTTAGCTCAGTGGTGTAAGCTCCTGCCTGGCAAGCGTGAGATCCCCAGTAAAATTCCAGTGACATTATTCAATGCAGAATGAGCCAACATGAGCACATAGTCTCAGAGAAAACAGGCTTGTGATTAATGATCATGAAGAGAAACATTTCTTAAAAATAGCACGGGACCACGAGAAATCAATCCATTAACTGCAAGATGATGCAAAGAACAACACAAGACTGGTTGGAATCAATGAAAAAGCAGGAGATACCACAAAGTTGAACAACACTTGAAGAAATTCACGAATACGAAACCAGCATTCAAAAATGTTTTGAAGGACATTCTAGAAAGAGATAACAAGACTACAACTCCATGAACCCCAGCAGAAAAAATCCACTAGGCAAGACAAACAATTAAACTGAGGGGAGAGAAAATACAGATTCTTAACTAGGCATGGTAGCGCACTCTGAGGCCTGAGGCAGGGAGATTCCGAGTTGGGCAATTTAAAAAGATCCTGCCTCAAAATAAACACTAAGAAGGAATGGGAAGATAGTTCAGTGGACAGGGTCTGGGTTCAATCAGCACAGAAAAACAAAAACAGATTCTTAGAGCTTTAGCCAGATACTGAATAATTTCTACCAAAATAAGACACAGGAATTCATACTTTTAATATTTATTTTTATTTATTTTCCTTTAGACAACTCAGGGTGGTCTTCAAGTCACTATGTAGCCAAGGTTGACCTTTAACAGTGATCTTCCTGCTTCAGCCTCCAGGGATGCACCACCACAATCAGTTTCACTTTTCACTCTTGACATCACTAACCATATGTTTTCCTTGGAAAACCTACAATGAGAGGCTTTTTCTAAGTTGGGTAGACATTAAGGGCAATTCTGCAGTAATTCTGTGTCACTAAATTTCCTTTTTGGATTTTCAAGAAGCTAAACGTGATTCTCACACCTGTAACCCCAGGACTCTGGGGAGAAGAATTGCAAGTTTGAGGTCAACCTGGACTACATAACAAAACCCTGTTTTTTTAAAAGCTGATAAAAAGCTAAAGAAGAAGAGGAGGAGGAGGAGGAGGAGAGAAGAAGAAGAAGGAGAAGAAGAAGAAGAAGAAGAAGAAGAAGAAGAAGAAGAAGAAGAAAAGAAAAAGAAGAAATAATAATGGGCTTGATATTAAACTGACAGAATTTCTGTCCAAACTGCATCTGGCTAAAAAAAAAACTCAACCCTCTGTAAATCTTAATAATCCCTCCAGCTAGACATGATGGCACAATCAGCATCTCTAGAAGCTGAGGCCTCCAAGTACTAGGGAGGCTGAGGCAGGAAGATCATTGCAAGTTCAAGGTCAGCATGGACTACAAAGTGAGCCCCAAAGCCAGCCTGAACTGCATAATGAGACCTTGTCTCAAAAAGACAAAAACAAAAACAAAAAACCTCAAGCCAGCCTGAGCAGTTTAGCAAGACCTGTCTCAAATAAATAAACAAAAAGAATTGTGGGTGTCACTCACCTCTCCCTGTGTTCAATCCCCAGAACCAGGAAAAAAACTCTAATGAAGACTGAGTAAAATAGGGGAATGGTACATTCTGGATGTTAAGTTCTGTTAGGAAAAAACAAAGTTACAACTCAGCAGAACAGGTTTATTTCAGAGCAAACCCGAGGGACTTCCCTGGCACTTACACCAGACTGGCTCCCCTCAGACAGAGATAAGGTATCTTTATAGGGTCCTGAGAGACAAAGCTCAGCGACAGGGAGTTGTGGCTACCTGCCTAGGACAAGGCTTGAGATAGCACCGGGGACTGTGGTTGCCCTAGGATGAGACTCGGGAAAGAACAGGAAACAGGGTTTCCTCTCTGTAGCAGGCTGACCAGTGATGGGAGTTATGGGGTGCAGCTGTGCCATGAGGGGGATTTAGAGTGATCTCTGTTCAGTCTAGGATGGCAGCAGGCAGATTCCTTCAAGTTCATTAAAGTTTAAATCTCAAGGGTCTGGGCTGAGGATGCAGCTCAGCAGTAGAGTGCGTGTCTCTCCGAGTTCAAACCCACGTGCCACCAAACAAAACAAAACAAACAAACGGAATCTCAAGGGTCAGAAGGCATGAAGATCAACAGTTCAAGAACAACCCAGACTACATAGTGAGACCCCATATCCAGAATAACAAATTCACTATCTCAAGGACAAATAAATTAGATCTCAGACTTGATGTCCTCTGGACATCATTTGTATAGAATTTGACAGTCGGAGGCATGGACTGTGTGCTGGCTACATAAGTGTTTTAAAGCCCCCCCCCCCATGCAAGACTGGACAATGCTATTGAATGTAACTGTAATGCAAATAGACAAGATGAACTTTCAGATTCTGAGTTTGTTTTTGTTATTGTTGCCTTGGTGCTACCTGGAATGGAACTTGTGCTAGGCAAGCACTCTGTGTCTGACTGTCATCCCCAGCCCTTGCCCCCTTTCTTTTAAGGGTCTTGCTAAATTGCTAGGCTGGCCTCAAGCTTGCTGTCCTCTTGTCTTAATGCAGAGATTACCAGCATTCACCATCACACCTGGCTCGCTTTTTTTCTGATCTCTTTATGTAGTAGGTAATTATGTGTTCACACATCTTTTATCATGTTTCTTCTGTTTTTCCTTATCCTGATTACCAGGTAAGCATGGCCATGAAACTAATATTTTTCCTAGTGAAACATGAGGAGTAACAGTGTCACCTCACTGCAGCGGCAGCAGGATCTCCTGGCACCATTCTTTTTTTTTTTTTTTTTTTTTGTCTTTTTCCTTTTTATCGGTACCAGGGATCGAACTCACGACTGCCTGCTTCCAAGGCAGGCGCTTAGGCCACTGAGCTAAATCCCCAGCCCCACCTGGCACCATTCTTTAGTTTCTCCTCCCTTTCAGTCACAAAGAGCTCAGAAATTTAAGAAGCCTGGGCCAGTGCATCTTCACATGGAAAACAGCAATTGACCATACAGTTTGCAGTAGCAGGAAATAAGTGTTTATGTTTTAAGTCACTACTTTAGAGTTGCTGCCTCAGCATAAACCTTTACTATCCAAACCCTTCCCCGCCTACTTCCTCTGTTAATTACTCTCCTTTCATCTCTTCTTCAAATATGTTCAAGTATCTCCTATCAAAAGAAGAGAAAGAAGAAAAAGAAAGAAGAGGAGAAAAAGAAGAAAGGAAATGGAGGAAGAGAAGGGGAGGAACCCAAATGTGGCAGGAAAGGTCTCTAATTCTAGCATTCTGGGAGGCTGACGCAGGAAAATCTCAAGTACAAGCCTAGCCTGGGCCATTTAGTTATTTAGCAAGAGTCTGTCGCAAAATAATCATGAAAAAGGGCTGGGGATGTAGTTCAGTGTGAAGGCCCTGAGATCAAACCCCAGTGCTGAAAAACTCATCTACTGATCCTCCTGCTCCTCAGATTATCATATCTCTCATCAATTAACAAGCATATATTTCTGGAAGAAACATCTATATTTGCTATCTTTACTCTCACAGTCTGCTTATACCTTCATTCCTGGTTCAGGACCACAAATTCATGATGGCTGATTTTACGGATTTCCCTCTGGGATAAAAGGAAGACCTGGGAATACTGGTAGCACCCATCTGAGGTTTCCAATTGACTCTTCTAAGGAAAGATCATCTACCCCTTTGTGAGTCATCTCAAGGTTATACTCAAGGTCAAAATACTTCTAAGCATAAGATCATGTACGCCCTCTTGAGTCTGAGGCTTCAGATGACCCATGATACTTTACCAGATGAACCGTGATACTTTACCAGAGACATTGACTTCCCAGCCAATGTTGGAATATGATACTGGTCTCTCTGTTTTTTATTTTTCTTGCCGCATTCTTGATACTGACAATTGGGACTCTTGAATGGGTTCCAAATAATTCCTGTTAAACTAGTTTCCAATTTCTTCATTCTTCAGAAACTATTTTCTTTAATACTACCAATGGCCACTAACTACAAAATCACATTCTACTGTCTCTTTTCTATCAAGACTTTACACGCTAGTCAGTGATTTTAAATATTTTTATGACAACAGACACTTTTGAAGATCAGACAAAAAACCATGGATACCTCTTCCCAGAAAAATATTCATACACACACACCTTTTAGGTAAATTTCAAAAAGTTTTGCTTTTTTTTTCCAATAGTGAAGATTATATCCAGAGCTTTGCACTAAGATACATGTGCCACCTTTTAAAAAGTATCTAAGGTATGGTCTTCTAAGTTGCCCAGGCTAGCCTTGAATCTTCAATTCTTCTACCACAGCTTCCCAAGTACCTAGGAGCACAGACGTGCATCACTGTTTCTAGCGCTTCAGAGAATTTTTGATTAGTAAGCTACATCAAGATCTACCTGTAAATAGCCTAACTATGCCTAAACCTTGGATAACAAGTTCTGTTTTAATCTATACCTAAGGGGGGAAAAAAAAACAGAAGGTAAAGAGAACAAAAAAAAAAGTAGAGCGGTAATTCATTACTATGAAAGTCACATGAGTATTATCACTTCCAAATATATTTTCCCAAATCATCCTGAGGTTTTATCCGTTTTTCCTTTTGTACTTGTGTAAAGATTTCTTACCATCTTGTCTCTCATTCACCTCTCTTCATTCAGTCTTAGAGTCATAAACATCATGTTCTTGTAGTCCAAAAAAAGGGAAAACTGAGAAAAATATGTGCTTTATATAAGGGAACAAATGCACCATATGTCTGGTACAAGTTCATGCTCTCTAAAATTGAAGAGTGAATTTTAGGAACAACAGAAGTTAAGAGCAGAAATATTTGAGAGAAAGAAAGCTTTTGTCAGAGAGAGAGAGAGAGAAAGAGAGAGAGAGAGAGAAAGAGAGAAAGGGGTTCCTAGTGGGTTGCCAAAGATTCTGTATTTTCTAGGGATTTTATAGAGTAAAACCATGAGGTGAAGTAGGTCTAAAATGGGAAAAACTGGGAATTCCTAAGGTAGGTGGGCATGAGGTGGGACAGAGATATGGTCAACCAATAAGTTTAATTGTTCAGATAAAACTGACCAAATCAGGGATGAATGGGGAAGCGAGTCACATAGCAAGAGAGCATTCTTTATGGATCAGTGACTCTTCCCGTAGAAGGCTGGGATGGTGACTCCTGGCTTCTCAAAGTGATCCAGATTTAATCCCTAAGGGTTATACATAAGGGGGTGGTTGCCTTTGCTTTGCCTTCTGTCTTGACAGCTGACCCACAGCAAAAGGTGTGTGTCTCCTCCAAGATCACCAGACATCTGGCCCTCTGTGCCAGCTTCTTCAAGGGCCTTGCCCTGTCTGTGAGGCAGGTGTATTGCCATGAGTTTGAGGCTAGCCTGGGCTACATAGGGAGATCTTGTCTCAAAAAATCAAAACAAACAAAAAACCTACATAGTCATCAGTTCAAGAATTCCACTGGAATCCAGGAATCCTTTACTAATTCAAGAACAAACTCTTACAATAATAGTAGCCCAGGGGAATGAACATCAATGCCAATTAAATCTTGATAGCTCACACCTACAATCCCAGCACTCGGGAGGCTGAGTCAGGAGGAACATTGCTAGTTTGAGAGCAGTCTGAACAAGTGAGACTCTATCTCAAAAAGACAAAAAGAAATCCTATCTTTGATCTTCCTATTTCTTTAGCTTTTCATCATATTGTTCATTTAAAAAGTGAAGATGAGGGCCAGGGGTTTAGCACAGTGGCATAAGTGCTTTCCTGGCAAGTGTGAGGTCATGAGTTCCATTCACAGTATCAAAAAATAAAAATTTAAATTTAAATTTAAAAAAGTGAAAATCAAGAGCCAGGCATGGTGGCTCACGCCTGTAATCCCAGCACTCAGGAGGCTGAGGCAGGAGGATCATTGCAAGTTCTAGACCAGCCTGGGCTACAAAGTGAGCTCAAGGCCAGCCTGAACTGCATAGCGAGACCCTGTCTCAAAAAGACAAAAAAAAAAAAAAAAAAAAAAAAAAAAAGTGAAAATCAGAAGTAACCTCAGGCTAGGGCTCTGCAATCCCAGCACTGAGGGTCACTACAAATTTGAGATCTGCTTGGGCTACATAGCAAGACCTTGTGTCAAACAAACAAAAAATAAGTAACCCACAAAAAGCACTGTGATAGCTCGGACCCTGGAATAAAATCCAATGAAGCAAGAAATTAAATTTGGGGAGCAAAGGCTTTATTTAGGCCAGGCCTGGCGACGAGTCTCCGGGAGCCAATTTGGAGACTGCACACCCCAGAGACTGAAGAAGGGGATTTTAAAAGCAAGAGGGTGGGGGGACAAAAGAAACCCGCAGAGCTGTTAAGCTGTTGACCCAAGTCTGGAAACTGTAAAGCTGTCCACTTAGTTCTGACAACATCAGAAGCCTTTGGTGCCTTTTGAGTTACTCCCATCCTGCAGATAAGCATTATCGTGGAATAGCACATCTGCAATAACATTTAGAGAAGAAAGTAGAAAGTTAATTATCTCAGGACAGCTCGTTAACTCTAACAGGTGGGAAGGGGTCAAAAGTTACAAGAAGCTGAAACTTAAGTTTTTACAAGGATTTGGAACTTAACCCTTTTGGTGCATTAGGGTTAAGCCACAACATTTTTCCTGTAATTTCTTTGAAGTTAAGTATTTCTTAAGAACAGCACAATTAGCACATTTTATGACATACTACCACAGGTAGGGAAAGGGGGAAGGCAGTGCGGCACATTATAGAACAGAAAATACGGCGAGATTACATTCCTTGGGGAGAGCAAGGTCAGGTAAGGGTTGTGCTAACAAGCAAGTCTCCCTGCATACAAGCAAGTTTAGATAAGAAGAAATCCTGTTTTCCTCAGCAGAGAATGGGGAAGCATAGGAGTAATTAACAACTCCTGTTAGCTTATCTTAGCGCTGCATCTGTTATTGTAGAGGGCAACAATGGTTAACATATCAATTAGGTAAGGTTTTACAATTCTTTACAGAGAAGAGCATTGATTAACATATCAATTAGGTCACCCAGAGGGAGAAGGAAAACACATATACAGTAAGGCCACGTTACAGGCTTTGCTATAATACACATATAACGAAGCTATTTTTCTTAGAGTACAACAGCACCAACTATGAAGTTGATCACTTAAAATTCCTTTTTTTTACATTTTAAAGGTATTAAAACAGAACAGTTAAATGAAACAAAGCCAAACAGGGATAGGATAGTAGGACATACACGAAGCCAATCAATCAACACAAATGTCAGGGTGCTTCCCTACATCAGTTATATCATCTCAGCCTGTGTCACATCTGGTTGTTTCCAGGTGTGGGGAGGGCAGGAAGCAGAGCTTCCTTGCCGCTTCTTCCTGGTGGACAGGACCTCTGCTGGCACACAGCAAGTCTGCATGGCTTCCTTGCTGTTTCTCCCTGGCGAGTAAGGCATCAATGGGCAAATGGGGCAGGGCGGGGAAGGCTGCACAGTTCCCTTGCTGTTTCTCCTTGGACAACAGTGCCACTGCCCCCATTTTCTTATTTTTGCTAGGTTCCTGAATTCTCTCTCTCCATGGGTTGCAAGTCTCAGTTTGGATCCTTCCTGTGTCCATGGGACCTGACTCTCTCCTCCTTCTCTTCCTCCCGTTGCTCTATTCCAGGGTCTGGATTCCAAAACTCAGACAGGTTCCTTTTCTGCTGCTCACCATCTGCCATTTTCCTGGAAGTCCAATCACAACATTTCTGAAGAAATAATCACATTATTTCATTCATTACCTAATCTTGTCTCAGATTTGAGGGTCAAAAATAGTTTTTCTTGATTAAGAAATAATAAAATACATCATTCAACAGCTAAATATATTTTGAAGTACAAGAGAAGAAAGTTAGAAAAAAGTTGCCACCCTTTTTCAGAGAGGTAACGTGTGCTGTAAAACTCAGCTGTCAACATAACATTTGAAAAACTGTCTTCAGGATCTATGGGGGTCTTTTCTTTATAAAAAAAAGTATTGAATTTATTTTATACCTAGTTTTATTTTTAAACTAGAACAGTTAGACAAGCACTGTAACTTTGAATTCATTGTTGGAAGTGCTGAAAACATTAATAAACTATTAAATGCTGCACTAAATAAAATTACTGAAGTTATATGAAGCTTGTAAACAATAAATTTCTAAATTTAAAAATAAAATGACTAGACTATGCATTTATAAAAACCATGTTTAATAGTCCAGGTTCAGCCTGGGCTACATAAGCAAGCTCAAGGCCAGCCTTCACTAGCAGGTGAGGCCTTGTCTCAAAATAAATAAAGAAAATAGGAGTTGACTAAATGACACAGTTGATAACTTCACATCTTATGAAATTGGCATAACTATATTCCACTTTCAGATTAAGTCCAAGTCTTTCAAAGCATACAGTCAAAACAAATTCAGGATAACCCATCTTCTTAAATGCTGATACTTTCTGAGAAAATGTTTGGTGGCCTCCCAATTGACTATACAGAGATAGTTCCACAGAACTAAAGCAGATCCTCAGCATCCTGAGTGCTGGAATTACAAGCATATGCTTCTGCTACTGGTCTTATTCCTTGAGTGTAGAGACAGTGGCCAACATTCAAAATATCAACCAAACACAAAAGGAATGAAACTTATTACAGGAACTAGACAAAAAGTTGATAAAAGTGATATAGAGAATTCTTTTTTTTAAAATTTTATTTAAAAGGAAAAAGAGAAAAAACAAAACAAAACAAAGCGGTGTAAGGGTACAAGTAATACAGAACTACAAAAAAAACCAGTAAGATATCACCAGTTAATAGAATTCAGGTCACAGGATCAAAGCATACAAAGTGGACATTCAAACAGTGAGACTGCAAACAGTTGTGTTCAATGATCCAACCAAAAACGTTAATATGGTCAGCTATTTAACACCCCTAAACACACTTGCTATTGTATCCTTTAGAGCTCTTTATTTCCCTCTCTTTTTTACAATGAAATTTACACATTTTGGATTTTATTACTCCTTAGTTCTTATTACTTTTTTTGGGGGGGGAGAGAATAAAGTCAAATATGGCATAACAGATCTGTCAGTCAAACCAAGGATAGACATAGCACATGATGTAAAACAGAGTACAAGGTTATCAACAATGGTTATCAACAATGTCTCTTGTTTCCTTAAAAAGAATTGTCTATCTCATTAGATATTATAAAGTTGAACAAACAGTAGAGAACAAGACCAATAAAACTTAAGCATTGTAAACATTACAGGACTTCCAAAGGAGACAATAGTCAAACCAGAATGGGCATCTTAGTGAATCTTATTGCCTTCAAAGTAGTTGCCTATACCCTCAAACTTGATACTATCACACAGAATGGAACAGAGTCTAATCAGTCAAAACAAGGTAGTGGGAGTATTACAGGACTTAAAAACAAGTTAATAGGAAATCAAAAAAAGTTACTATTATATATCCTGCTAATTTTTTAAAATTTTCCCCTTAAAAAACCATAAAAAATAATTAAATAATTTTTTAATGCATAAGGGAGAGATTGAGATAAAACAGGACATAACAATATAACAATACAGGTCAAAGCATGACTGTTTCAGCAAGCTAGTGCTTCACCACCAAATAACCTGACTTAATAGTAGTTACCATAGTGTCTGTATTTTTCCTTGGAATATTTGAATAAAACTTCATATACTATAGCTTCAAATATTTCCATATCAAGAAGCCCAGAATAAAGCCTTTCCAATTAATAAGTGAAAACTTTCTAAGGCTTCAAGGCCACATAATGGGGAATCATGATTACCACATATTTTTATATATTTGAATCATTATTTACATTAGGGAAACTATTCAGTATTCACACATGCCAGATTGATTTATTTCACTTATGAGTATGGTCTCCAGCTGCACCCATTTACTGATAAATATCTCAATGTGATCCTTCTTTATAGCTGAGTAATACTCCATTGTATAGAAATACCACAACTTTTTTATCCATTCCTCAGTTGATGGACACTTGGGTTGTTTCCAAGATCCGGTGATTACAAATTGTGCTGCTATAAACATACGTGCACATATATCACTGTGGTATGATGCTTTCAGTTCTTCTAGGAATATGCCTAGAAGTGGAATAGCTGGAATAAATGGGACTTCCAATCCCAGCTTTTTGAGAAATCTCCAGACTGACCTCCACAAAGACTGCACCAGTCTACACTCCCACCAACAGTGTGGAGAGTTCCTTTTTCCCCACAGCCTCTCCAGCATTTGTTGTTGTTGGTTTTCTTGTTCCTGGCCATTCTTTCAGGAGTGAGATGGAATCTCAGTGTGGTTTTAATTTGCATTTCTCTAATGACCAATGATGCTGAACATTTTTTCATGTATTTATTTGCCATTTGCATTTCTTCATCTGAGAAGTGCGTATTCATTTCAGATGCCCATTTTTGGATTGGATCTTTGAATTTTGGGGGTCTGAGTTTTTTTAATTCTTTATATGTTTTAGACAAGAGTCCCTTATCTGAGAGAGAGTTCACTAAAATCTTTTCCCAGTTTGTGGATTTTCTTTTCACTATGCTGGATATTTCTTTTGACATGCAGAAACTTTTTAATAAGTGGTCCCAGTTATTTACTCTGGGAAGTATTTCCCATGCGGTTTGAGTCCTGTTCATGAATTCTCTACCTACTCCTATGTCTTCAAGGTTTCTACCCAATTTGTCTTCCAATAGATTTAGTGTTTCTGTTTTAATATTCAGATCTTTGACCCATTTAGATTTTAATTTAGTACATGGTGATAGACATGGGTCTAGCTTTAGTTTTCGGCAAATGGAGAGCCAGTTTTTCCAGCACCATTTACTAAAGAGACTGTCATTCTTCCAGTGAACCTGCTTGGCTCCTTTATCAAAGATAAGGTGGTTGAGTATGTTTGTAGTTGTGGTTGTATCTTCTAATCTATTCCATTTGTCTTAGTTACTTTTTACTCCTTGCTGAGACAAAATACCTGAAGCCCAAAGTTGGGAAAGGAAAGGTTTCTTACAGTTTTTGGAGGTTTCAGTCCACACTCAGTTGGCTCCAAGACAGGCGGGCATGGCTGGACCGCAGTTCATGGCGGCCGCTCACAGCGAGCTCAAACCAGCAAAGAGAAAAGACACACCTTCTTCCTACATCACATCCTGGCTCCACCCCTATGTGGATGGAGCACTGACACCATCAATCCAAGCACTATACAATGAACCATCAAAAATGAACAATGCAAACTCATGAGGCCTGGGGGACACAAACATAAACCATGACATTATTGATCTTCGGCTCTGTTTTGATTCCAATTCCATGTTGATTTTACTACTGTTGCTTTGTAGTATAACTTCAAGTCAGGGATTGTGATGCCTCCTGCTTTGTCTTTGCTGCTTAGAATTGCCTTTGCTATTCTAGGTCTCTTCTGGTTCCAGACAAAACTTAGGAGTGATTTCTCTAGATCTATAAGGTATGTTGATGGTATTTCTATTGGGATTGCATTGAATCTATATAACAGTTTTGGGAAAATGGCCATTTTCACAACGTTTGTTCTTCCTATCCATGAGCAAGGGATGTCTTTCCATTTTCTGAGATCATCTTCAATTTCTTTTTTCAGTGTATTATTATTTTCACTGTATAAGTCTTTCACTTCTTTCATAAGAGTAATTCCTAAATATTTCATTTTTTTGCTTGCTAATGTGAAGAGTGCAGTTTCCCTTATTTCCCTCTCTGTGATTTTGTTGTTTGTGTGTAGGAATGC